>NC_080021.1:164763320-166254987 GCF_030020395.1 Manis pentadactyla | reverse complement strand
GACTGAGGCTGGACACATTACATATGCCTGTGACTTTTTAAAATTGGAAGCAAGGAAGTTGTTCCTTTTTTGATTGGGTGATTGGTGTCAATATGAGGCTCAGGAGCAATTGGAAGTCACTGTTCATCACATTGTAAAAAAAAAAAATCAAGTTTGCAATGAAATAATATACTAAGTGTAGACATAGAAGGTCCTGATGGCACTGAATATACTTGTTCCATGAGTTTCCAAGGTTCAGCTGCATGTCTGCACTTTACCAAGTGGAGTTTTTACTGTATGAGAGCCAATAAATTTTTCCCTTTCTATGAGATAGGTTTCTCTTTCTTGTGGTAAAATCTCTTGACTAATTCATATTGCTAGCCTGAGAAGTTCAAGAATTTTGATACCATTCACTCCAACTGTTCACAGAAGGAATCTATATTCTCTTTTCTAAAAATAGAAAATATATCACTGATTTTTTTTTTAATGACCTAGATAGCATAGTGGTCTGTTCAGCCCTACCCAGGAATTATTCAAAGGATGTGTTTCCTCCTTTTCTGGCAATTTTACAGAACAATTCAAGTAACTAGTTTTCAGCATAAACAATATATGATTCTGATAGTTCACAAGAAGGATTTATCACAAGAAATGCCTCTTTTCCCAAGGAAAGTTCTTTGAATTAAGAGCTAGATCACTTGGGAGGCTGATTTTACTCAATAATGATTCATACAAACCCTACACATTTAAAGTACAGAATGGGGTGGAGACTGGGAGCTAGAAAGGCATTGTAATACAAAGAAGAGGAATTTGTCTCTCTTCATCATGAACCTATCTCGCGGTGTGTTTAACCACGAATAGGCCTGACAATTCCCAGAATCATGACACTTATTTTAAAAAGCTTTGAAGATTCTGTGATTTTAACTGGTTTCCAGCTTTCAAATTATCCCAGAGATTCAAAAATCCAATCTGGAAAGGGGTCTCTGGCTGTGAGAGAAGGCATGGTTCCTTTAGGAGCTTATCATCGTGTTCCGGGCTCTCATCCTGTGCTTCTAAGCCTGCATCTTTCAGAGATTGTTTTCTCTGCCTAAAGAAGATTTGACTTCTTCTCATCTGCCTCTATAACTTCTGTTATATCTTGAAATTCAGCTCAGGTCAGGAATTACAGCATGTGGGCCACTTGGGTTGCCTCCTTTGCCCCTCGTTTCTGTGTGTTAGATGCCCTGCCTGTATGGCGCCTGCATCCGGGATGTGCTGCACCTTCATCATGGGACTTACATTACTTTGTATATTTGCTCACTACAGGGTGCCCTTTAAAGATGGAGATATATTCTTCATCTCCATATTTCCAGTATCTAGTACACTGTTGCTCCCAATAAATGTTTGCTGGATAAAATAAATAAGATGACAATAAGAAAGATGACAAGATGAGAATTCATAGTGCACAAACATCTCTCCAACCTCTTGTGTTCATGTTCAGTAGGGAATCTTCTTTCTTCCTGGCTATATATAAATTTACTAGAAAAGTCTATGAAATATAGATACAAAATTTATCTACCTACTTCAAAGTATGAAACATAAAAATTTACAACTTTTTATGAAAGTGAAAAATTTTCTCTTACTGATAAAAACATGACTCATATTCATGTTTTAAAAATAACATCATGAATCTATAATCATTATTACTGTTTTGGCTTTATCTTTTTACTCCCTCATCTCATATGAGTTTGGGAGACATACACACACACACACATGCACACACACACACAGACACACACACATATATAATCATTATTATTTAAACTATATATGTTTAAACTATTTGCGTTAAAGAAGATGCATTTTTGATATTTTTATATGCTGTTCTTTTTTTGGTCTTCAAATTATTAACTATAGCTGCCCTAATAAAAGGAAAAATTGAGGTTTTCCTTAACTGCCCGCAGGATGGCATCAGAATTCTCTTCATAAATCCAAAGTTTAGTGCTTTTCTCTGACATTTATGTGCTAGGCTCTTAAAGTAGAAAGTTTCAGATCTGAAGATTTGAGTATTCATAACATCTTTATTAAGGTTGGTCCCCATATCTCCATTCTGATGCTAATTCTCAGTGTAGTTACATGGGTGAATAATCAGCACAGCACCAAGAGGAAATAAAACACTTGGCCCGACCAAGCTTGACTAAATGCGAGACTTTAAAGCACATACTCAATGTAAGGAGAGGGAAATACAGATGTTTGATGGCAGGGGTAGTAGTACCTGTCTTGATGATTGGGTGTTAAACAGAGCATATAAATTCAGCTACAGAGAATTGCCAGGAACAGTTGTATAATTCACATGAAGCAAGTTTGCATCAAAGTGAATCAACAGCATCCAATACTTTCATCAAACTGTACTTATTCTCAGAGAGACAATATCTAGTTTCCTCGATATTCAAAGGCTGTTCAAACATAAGCATGAATGGGAACCTGTTTTCTCAGAAAATCAAAAGCGAACTTAATCTGTACTGCAAAGGTATACTCTAGATGTAAGAAATAGGGCAAAGATATTTTTTCCAAATTTGAGGTGAGAATGAAAATGTCTAGATGTCTAACCCCTAGGCCTTTTGTAGTTACAGTTCAGATTAGATGCCTGACCAGCCATAGAGGCAGCTACTTCTGTTTTTCAGAATGGCTATGTGATACCGAATGAAGTCCTAAATTGGGAATCTGTGAGAGTAGGGATCACATTTTTGATATTTTGCTAACTGCCTATGTGATCTGAGGCAAGCATTTTAACCTCTTTTAGTTTTTTCATTTTTAAACTTTAAAGATGGCAAGAAACATGGTCTCTAATGATACCTTCAGTCTCTCCTGTCTTATGAATATATTTCTATTTTTATTAGTGTGTCCAAAACCCAACATTTTAATGAAAAAAATCACATTCTGTAGATTAAAAGTAGATCTGCATGTAAGTCATTGGTTTAGAATTCAGAATAATCTTTTCCTATGGATGTAATAATACATTTAGAAATGATTTTCCTAGTTAAAAAAAAGCACTAATTAATTTCATAATGAGCAAAACTATAATTTAGAAGGTATTACAAAGTTATTTAATATTATCCATTCACACTTATAATGGAGACAAAGAATAAAAGCAGGGGCATAATATTAGGAAATTGGAAAAAGCCTCTAGCAAAGGAGATTTCATCAAGGCATGAAGTCTGGAGGACTTCAACTGTAAAGGATAACAATGAGATGAGGTTTGGGGAAATTCCATGGGTAAAGGTTTTAGAGCATGAGATATATTTTTTGAGCTGGAACAGCTTTTGGGGTTCTGTGTTTTTCAGAGAAGGATAAATTGGCTGACTTGCACAACTTAGATGTCACCATTTATATACATATTTGAATTTTTAAACCTGATTGCATAAAGTACTGTAGCACTATTTGACATGTATCATATATTCATAGAGTGAATTTTTATCCCACAGTAGGTGAATAATAAAAATCATCTAAATCACATTTAATTCAACTCCATTCAAACTGGATTACATATATGTATATGATATTTTGCAAGACTTGGAATGCAAATATGGTTTAGGTCATCTATGCTTTTATGAAGCTCATTTAAAACATTAAAATACGTAGTACTGTGATAATAGATGTATTAAATAATGAATATTGTTAGTATAGGTGAGAATTTACTTAAGACATTGAGAAACACAGGGTCTGATTTTTAAGCAGAAAGCTGACCATATGGCTGGGAAGAGGAATATTTAGGAAGGTGAGAGGCACAAAAAAGCAGAGAGATGGGTGAGCATCCAGTGTTTTGGGATCTGTAAGCAATTTTCAGAAAGGGTGGTGGCAAGAAAAGAAACTAGAAATATTTTACTTAAGAAAGGTCTTGTATGTTAAGGTATGTAGACTTTTTTTGTGGTTATGGGGAATCATTGAAAGATATTAGATATGAAGTTTACATTACTGGAATTTCCTTTCGCAAAAGATCTATCTGGAAGAGTATGGTATGAGAAAGAGGGGAAAGTCAATATGCTCTGATAATTATCTAGCAGAAGGTTTATAAGTGTGTGGACTAACACAGTGTATTGCTTGGGAAAGAAAGGAGATTTAAGAAATATTTAGTTATAGGATTTAGTGAAATGAATTGAAAAAGACTTATTTTTGAAAAAATATTTTTGAATGCACTAGGATAGGTTATGCATGTAGTTTACATACAAATTGGGGGGAATGATGAGCTATGCTAGGTTTAAGTTTGCATCCACTCAGCTACTAAGCCGACAAACAAGCAGTGCCAAGGATATTCTTAAGCTCAAAGATACCAACAAGTAGATGCAACTTTCCCCTGTTCTTCATAGAGGTCTACCCAAAATATAGTAATTCAATCCATGAATTTAAAAATTGCAGCAATCTCAAATGGTTTTAAGAGTCCAACGTTTAGAAACCCTCAGAACCCCAAGCTTGATGGCTTTTGTGTGAGTGACTGGAAAGAGAGAACAAGTGAGTAATTAGTGATATGAATCCTTAGCTATAAGGAAACTTTGCTGAGCTAGGATTAAACCTTTTGTATTTGACTTCTGAGTCATCAAGTCTGTCACAGGCCTAACTTCCCAACCACATGGAGAAAAATATAACAACATACAGCATATGTTTTATTAAGTTTCACTAGAGGCATTTTTCCAGTATTAGGCAGAGAAAATATAAACATGAAGCTTTTCTATTCAATTTCTGTGTAATTCCCAAATGCTCCACATTGGAGTACATCTAGTATAATATATCAGATTAAACTATCCTTTCTCTTTAAGCAGTATTTTGTAACTGCTTTGCAGAACATCCCATGTGCCTCATATCACACAAAACTGTGTTGGAATATTCAAAGTGTGTGCAAATAACTGGCAGAAGAAGTTATTTTATAATGAGAAGAGACAGGAAAGTATCAAGGAAGAAATTGAAGTCATAACAGTGGTGAGTGATGGTAAAACAGAATTTCCCTTACTCCTATATTCATGGCAATGAGAATTGATAAATGACTTAGGAAAGCCAACTCTCTGTGGAGGTAACACAGGGCTATTTTTCTATCTGGTTCAATAGAAAACCAACAAAATCAGGCCTGTTAGCAAAGTTGGAGCAAACTTGTTAACAGATAGGGTAGTTAAAAGTGTGTGACTGGGAAAAGATAAAATCAGATATGAAAGAGTCTCAGTTGTGAAAAAGAAACAGAACTAACTGACATGTACTTATGAGAACTGACTTGGAAATAGATTCCATTGAAAAACAATTATAATTATTCTCCATATAGCATCTAAATTTTGAATAAGATACTTCCACAAAATGGTGATATAGGAAAATCCTAAATCCACCTGCTCTCATGGACACACTAAATCTACATCTACACCTGGATCATTTCTCTCTGAAAAAGATCTGAAAATTATTTTTCCACAAGAAGGAATAGAAAGACCATGTCAAGATGTGTAGGAGAGGCAGAGACATGGTCTCACCCCAATCCCCACCCCTGGCACTGTGACACACAACACAGGAGGATCTCACCAGTCCAGCACTTCTCTCTGGGGAGTTCCACGGCAGGTACCCTGGCCCCAGGACTGCACTAGAGAGACAAGCCCTAAACCTCTGGCTTAGGAAACTAATGAGGCTTATGTTTAACAGACTCAAAATGCTCTAGGAACCTGAGATTCCCCTTTTAAAGGGCTTGCAAGCTACCTCACTTGCCCCTAAACCCAGGGAAAACCTGAATCCAATATATCAGATTAAAATATCCAGGGAAATAATTCCTAAAGATGTTATATATGCATAATTACAATGACTGAAGGAGAAGAAAGAACAGAACGGCATAAATATCTGAACAGGAAGTTTGAAAAACAAATTATGTATGAAAATGATTCATTTGATAATCTAGAAACACCTGCTGGAAGCACAAGGAACAGTTAAAATTTTTCCCAGGGACGGAAGTGAAGGTAGATGCCATTTATGCACTCTCTACCTAATCTGTCAGCACAGGTGGGCGAGCCCAGTCAAGTCACCCCTCCACCATCTGGCTAAGACCAGGGGGACAAGCAGTCAGGATTCTGTCTTGCTGCCTTGCTGTGTCAGGAAAGCAGGAGCAGATGCAGTACTCCCCTGCTCCCTGGCCAAGGCAGGCAAGTGTGAAAGGTCACAACATCTTCCATTTTCTAGCCAAATTCTGTGAGTAAAGGCATTTGTGACACCCTCACACCCTGGCCTGAGCTAAGTGCGAACAGTCAGAGCACTCTCTTGGTGCTTGCCTCAAGATGTTACATGTGCACAGACAAGTGGTCTCCCACTCCATTCCTGAAGCCTGTGGGTGGGTGCATGCAGTCAAGGCACTTCCCCATTGTCTGAAGCCAACATGTGTACCCCGTGTCATACAGTGTCCAGCTGCCTATCTAAAGCCAGCAGGCATGCACAGTCCACATGGGATACTCCTTGATTGCCTGATCCCATTGGCCAGTGGAACTGGTGTTCCTGAGCTCAATGGGAAAGTAATAATCAGAAAGATAGTTCTTGCCAGGCTACCACCTCCAGGACATTGAACAGACAGCAGACTGAACCACAACCCAAGTCTTTTATAAAAAAAGGCTTATTGACTTAGCCAGGAACTTCAGCCTTAGGGACAGCTTTCAGGCTTCTTAAACACCTAGAGACTAAGGAAGCACTCGCAAGGAGCATAAGCAGGGAGACACCATCCTTGTGTACCCCTTTGGCCTTGCTAAGTATTAATGAAACCTCCCAGAAAGGAGCTTATGCACTCATCTGGAGCACTGTTTTTTGTAAATGTCACCCAGAGGACACCTCCAGATCTCATGATCTGGAGCCACCAGGGTTTATGATAGAAGACCCATGGATGCAATATTTGCATACTTCAAAAGCTGCTGCCTGAGGGTCTGGCTTCCAATCAGCCAAAAAGTAGGCACTAAATGAAATTTCTTCCCTTGAAATACTCACTGGTCTTGGTAACCTTCAATAATAGACACGCATCAAGAATAAAAAGGTGGTTTAGATGATCACAAAGGTTTGAGTGACAGCCAAGGGCTAGGGCAGGGTTGAATGACAAGGTTCAGCACCTCCACAAGGCTACTTCATCGAGACAGAGAGGTAGCTCTTTTCACTAATACATAGAAACCAACAAGAGTCAAGCCAGAAAAAGAAACAGAAATATGTTGCTAATGGAAGAAGGACACAACCTCAGGAAAATACCTTAGTGATAAGGAGAGAAGAAACCTACCTGATAAAGAATTCATGTTAATGGTCATAAAAATGCTCACCAAAATTGGCAGAAGAATGGATGAACACAGCAAGAACTTCAACAAACACAGAAAATAGGAGAAAGTAACAGAAGTCACGGAGATGAACAGTAACTGAATCGAAAGATACCCTAGAGCAGTTCAACAACACACTGGATGAAGCAGAACAAATCAGCAAGCTCTAAGTACAAAAACCCAAAATCTATGGGATGCATCAAAAGCAGAGATATTTATAGCAATACAGGACTACCTCAAGAAGCAAAAATTCCAAATAAACAATTTACATCTAAAGGAACTATAAAAGGAAGAAAAAAATAAAGCCCAAAGTTAGTAGAAGGAAGGAAATAGTAAAGACCAGAGCAGAAATAAATAAAATAGAGATTAAAAATACAACTGAAGAGATCAGTGAAACTAAGAGCTGGTTCTTTGAAAAGATAAATAAAATTGGCAAACCTTTAGTTAGACTCAGCAAGAAAAAAAGAGGGACAAGGCTCAAATCAGAAATGAAAGAGAAGTTACAGCTGACACCACAGAATTATGAGGTATTATAGTTCTGTAAAATATTATATGCCAACAAATTGGACATCCTAGAAAAAATTGATCAATTCCTAGGAACTGATAATCTTATAAGACTGATTTATGAAAAAAATAGGAAATTTGAATATACCAATTACTAAGAAGGAGATTGAATTAGTAATCAAAAACCTCCCAACAAAGAAAAGTCCAGGAAGAAAACTTCATTGGTGAATATTAGCAAACATTCAAAGATGATTCAATACCTATCCTTCTTAAACTCTTCGAAAAAATGAAGTGGAAAGATCACTTCAATAATTATTTTTAAAGTCCAGTGTTTCCCTGATACTGAAACCAGACAAAGACTCCACAAAAAAAGAAAATCACAGGCAAGTATCCCTGATGAACATAGATGCAAAAATCCTCAGCAGAATATTAGCAAACCAAATTCAATAATGCATTAAAAAGATCATACACCATGACCAAGTGGGTAATCCACTTGATTCTGAAGATACAAAGGTGTTTCACCATCCATAAGTCAACCAGTGATACACCACACTAAAAAGGAAGGCTATAAATCAATGACAATTTCAGTAGATGCAGAAAAAGCCTGTGACAAAATGCAACACCCATTTAGGATAAACACCCACAGCAAAGTGGGTGTAAAGGGAATGTTACCTCATATAAAGGCTATATATGACAAACCCTTAGCTAATATCATATTCCAAAAACAGTCCCTTTATAGTCACATCAAAAAGATGCAGTTTCACCATGGAGGTGATTACATTTAACCAAGCACCTGTGCACTGAAAACTACAAGATACATATGAAAGAAATTGAAGATCACACAAATAAATGGAAAGATATTCTAAGCTATAGCATAAACAGAAGAAATAATATTGGTAAAATGTCTATAGTACCCAAAGCAATCTACCAATTCAATGCAATTCTTATAAAAATTCCAATGGCATTTTTAAAATAACTTGAAAAAATAATTCTAAAATTTAATGGAACCCAAAATACCCTGAATAGCCAAAACAGTTTTGAGCAGGAACAACAAAGCTGGAGGCATCAACTTCCCTCATTTCTAACTAATATACAAAGCTATAGTAATCAAAATAGTGTGGTGGGTGCATAAAAACAGACATACAGGTAAATAGAATAGAATAAGGATCCCAGAAATAAATCTATGCATAAAAGTTCAATTCATTTATAACAAAGGAGGCAAGAATATACCATGGGGAAAGGAAAATCTCTTCAATAAATGATGTTGGGAAAACTGGACAGCCACATGTGAAAGAAGGAAACTGGACCACTATTGTGCAACATATAAAAAAATTAACTTAAAATGGATTAAAGATTTGAGTGTAAGATGTGAATCCATAAACCTCCTAGAAAAAGATACAAGCAGCCAGCTCCCTGACTTCAGTCTTAATGATGTTTTCTTGGATCTGACTGCAAAGACAAGGGCAACAAAAGCGATATTAAATGAAAGGGACCATATAAATCTAAAAAGTTTCCCCACAGTGAAGAAAGTTATCAACAAAACGAAAGGGCAACCTATTGAATGGGAGAATATGTTTGCAAATCATGTATCTGATAAGGGGTTAATATCCAAAATAGGTAAAGAAGTCATACAACTCAAAGGAAAAGAAAAAAGCATCCAATTTAAAAAAAAAGCAGAGGATCTGAAAAGACATTTTCTAAAGAAAACATACAGATGGCCAACAGACACATGAAAAGATGCTTAACATTACTATCAGGAAAATGCAAATCAAAACCTCAAATGAGATGTCACCTTACCCGTGTCACAATGGCTATTGCTAAAAAGACAACATATAACAAGTGTTGGCAAGGATGTACGCTGTTGGTGGAATGTAAATTGGTGTAGACCATATGGAAAACAATGTAGAGGTTCATCAAAAATTTCGGAATAGAATACTATACGATCTGGCAATTCCACTTCTTGGTATCTATCCAAAGAAAATGGAAACACTGATTGAAAAAGATACATGCGCCCCTATGTTTATTGTAGCATATTTATAATAACCAAGATAAGGAAACAACCTATGTGTATATTAGTAGATGAATGTATAAAGAAGATGTGTGTATATGTGTGTGCATGTGTGTGTGTGTGTTTGATTAAATATTACACATCCATGCAAAAGAATAAAATTTTGCCCCTTGCAAAAACATAAATGGACCTTGAGGGCATTACACTAAGTACAATAAGTCAGAAAGGGAAAGACAAATACTACATGATTTCATTTATATTTGTAATGTAAAAAACAAAACTCAGACTCAGAGAGAATAGGTTGGTGGTTGTCAGAGGGAAAGGGTCCTAGAGCAGGGGGAGGCAGATGTGAAATGGGTCAAGGGGATCAAGAAATACAAACTAGTTATAAATAAGTCATGGGGATGTAATGTACAGCATAGGGAATGTAGTCAATAATATTATATTAATTTTGTATGGAGTAATTGGTAACTAGACTTACTGTGATCATTTGCAGTGTATACAAATGTTGAATCACTATGTTGTACACCTGAAACTAATGTAATATTGCATGCCAATTATATCTAAGTAAAAAAAGAGACAGTTTTCCTTTACTTAAAATAAGGTATAATGGACATATTAAGACATGGTCTTTTTATTTTATCATTATAAAGGTGAAAATACACTGAATCCTAAAACCCATAGGTTCTTAGGCTATATGCATGCTCAAAACCTGTTTTTTGTCCAGGGTTCATATGTTTTTTCAGATCATCTGAGCCAATGGACCCACTTGGTCTTATGGAGCTTTAACTCCTCTGTTCATACTATCTCCAAATATCATTAATGTGTTAACTTCCTTGGCCAAGGCATTATTCAAAACTATTGACCTAGACAGAGCCAAGAATATCACAGTTCTATAGCAGACCACTGGAGGCTCTTGATGAATTAATAAATGTATTATATACCCATTCTGCAAACATAGGATTTATATATATTTGTTAACTTAACCCTCCACCTTGAAGAGGCTGCTGTCATCACCCTTGCTCTACAGATGAGACAGAAGAAGCACTAAGAAGTACTGCAACCAGAGGGACATACCCAGGATATGGTGAAGCTGGAACTCAAACCAGCCTATCTGAGCTGCATGCCCAACCTCAATGTGAAGAATGCTCTGCCTTAGGACTGAATTGCTTAAGAGCAATGTTCCTAAGCAAATAAATAGCCAACCCATTTCACACACACAAAAACATGGAATAGTATACAAAAATATAAGCCAAAGTCATCTTCATGACAATACCAACCCGCCCAGTTCATGTTTATGTTAAAAGTTTTCTAACTTACATGTCATTTATAGAGCACTAACAGAATTGTAAGTTTCAAAAGGTTTGCTTTTGTTTTAAAAAGTAATCATTTTTATTTCAAATTAATTTAAGCATGGTATAAACATTTAGGACAGAGAGCAAAATGCATGAGAGGAAATGCTCTAATTAATTATGAAATTGATCAAATTCCTATAGTAAGACAACTTCAAGAACCAAGGAATTCAATAAGAGGAAGAAAAGCAAAAGATAAGCAACAACAACAAAACCTTAAAATAAATAATTCTAAATACCCCAAATTTGGGGAATGCCTGCAGTTATATATCTTGTAAGCATTAAAAATCTAACTACAAAGGGTATATAATAGTGTAGATATGCATTTTATGTTATAATATTAAATTTAAAAATTAAACAGTTATAAATATAATATGGTTACAAATATGTGTAAAAGATCATATGGTAAGATAGCAACAATATAACCAAATTTTTAACATAACAATATACAAAATTATCTTTGGGGAGGGAACTATGAAAACATAAAACAATTTGAACAGCAATTAAATTAGATAATAATGATACAGCATATGATAATTTAATTATATGCAATTGGCAAAAGTGACAACTGCATCTTTCTCAGTTGTTACAAACAATAGCAAGGACATGAATACATTTTTTTTTTGTCGATTTTTTAAAGCAAAATAGCAAAGTTAAGATAAATGAATTAATTTGAAAATCAATGAAGTATCACATAAAAAGATCCAGAGGATAAATAAATTGCAGAAGTAAGTTTAGTAAAAAAGTTGTTCTTAGTATTTGTATATTGGACTTTTTCGAACAAATGGCACATAACCACAAATTGCCTTATTTTCTTATTTAAGTTGAAAACAGTATTGGCTTTCACATTCTTCACACTGCAGAACTTTTTGAGAATCTGGTTGTATTACAAATTTTAGATGGAATGCAGAGCAATTTTGTAGTTTTCTTATTTCATGGACAGTTACCCAAAATGCCTCTTTTGAATCCCAACTGGGGGTATTTACTGTGAAAGACTTCCAAGATAAATTACTGCTCCTGCCCTCAAAAAAAAAAAAAAACTGAATGTGATTCATGATGTGAAAAAGATGTCCAAAGAAACAGAAATGCAGTTCTATTAAAGGACAGAAAAAAGATTCACATCCATCTTGAAGTAGGGGATTCTCTCAATGGTACTTATTGCTTGAACAGTGAAAGGTGGGTAAAATGTAATAGATTAAATTGACATTTAGGGAAGAGTATTTTATTAGAAGAAATCACATAAATATAAGATAGGAAAGATTATATATTAGTAGAAACGTTTAATTTATTAAATTTGATTAAAGGATAGGTTGCATGAAAAAGTGGAACATATGAATTAGTGAGAAACAAATTTGAAAGGTAGTGATATGGTTTTTTTCATGACAGTAGAATTGGACTGTAAGAAAGTAGAAATTGACTATTGATTAGGTATCTGGTGCTTTATGCCTTTCTATTATGTCATCCTCACAACAACTGTATTGTGGGGTTGTTGAAGGTAAGGCTCACAGTAGTTTCCCAATGTAATACACTTTGCAAACAGAATTGGCATTACAATCCCCACTTTCAGCTTCACAACACAACTCTTTCCATTTTATTAACCCTGACATTCTTAACTTCCTCTGAAAGTAGGAGCTAAATATTTTAGCAGAGGAATAAGATTATATTTTGTGTTTAGTTTTCAAAGTGACCCTCAAAAAGGGACAATAGTGCCTTAGATTTTTTGAGAGTGTAATAATCCACTTGGATTCTTCCATCCTGTTTTTTTAAATCCTTCTTTATATTCACACCTTATACTTAGCTAAAAAAAAGACTTAATTTGCTAAATAAGATATTGTTGCAAATATTCTAATTTTGTCACCCACCTACAAGCTCTGGATATTCCATTTGATGATTAATTTTCTTCTCAGTCTAGCGAAAATCCCCTTTCCAGGGGTTTGTTTTTAGATCATAATCTCCCTTCCTCTGAGTGTGAGAAGTAAGAGTTGAAATAATCAAGTCATATATCATGAAGGCGGACTTTTTTCCTAATAAGAAGGTAACTTCTGAATATTCCATTAGAGAAGGGTATTTTCCTTTTTCTCACTTTTGAGTAGAAAGTAGATTTGTTTAATCTTTCCAGTATTTCCTAAGCCACATCTGCCACTTACTTTTATAACCTGCATGCTTTAAAGACCATGCTCACCCTCCAAAAGAACAATCATAAATTGAATACCATCTAAGCCATGGTTTTTAGAGATTTACACATCTCCATAAAATGTATTAAAACATTTATCATAAAGAATATTTTAATTCATTAAAATTTCACTTTCACTCAAAATAATTACTGTTCACATATTCTTTCATTTGAATGGAATGCCAATTTAAAATAGATCCAACAAATGTTTACACTACTTCATTGCTGCCTTAAATAATAGTGAATTGTTTAATAGTCATGAACTTCCATCTTTTTTCTCCAACATTATTGAGATATAATTGACATATTCCATTGTGTAAGTTTAAGGTGCACAATATGATGATTTGATACATGAATATACTATGATATATTTACCACAAGATTATGTAGATTTTTTGCTATTAGCTTTTTAATTGATAAGTGGTTTGCAGATATTTTCTTTTTTTCCATAGGTTATCTTCTCATGTGGTTGATTGTTCCTTTTGCTGGGCAGAAGCTATTAGTTTGATATGGTTCCACTTGCTGAATTTTGCTTTTGTTGCCTGTGCTGTTGGATCACACCCCAAAAAATCATTGTTAAGGAGTTTTTCCTCTATGTTTTTTTCTAGGGGTTTTATAATATCATGTCTCACAATTACATCCTTAACCCACCTACAGTTAATTTTTGTGTGTGGTCTAAGATTGGGTTCCAATTTCATTCTTCTGCACATGGATATCCTGTTATCCCACCATTATTTATTGAAGAGACTATCTTTTCTCCATTAAATGTTTTATGTTCCCTTGTCACATATTAGTTGATGATATGTGTGTAAATTCATCTCTGTTCTCTCAATTCTGTTCCATTTTGGTCCAGGGGTCTGTTTTTCTGCCAGTACCATACTGTTTTAACTACTGTAGCTTTGAAGATCCAGGAGTGTGAAGCCTCTAACTTTGTTCTTAAGTTTGTTTTGACTATTAGTGGTCTTTCATGGGTCCATACAGATTTTAGGATTGTTTATTCTATATTTGTGAAAAGTACCTTTGGGATTTTAATAGGAACTGATTAAATCTATAGATGGCTTTGGGTAACATAGACATTTTGACAATATAAATTTTTTTGTCTGTGAACATGAGATATCTCTCCATTTGTGTCTCCTTCAGTTTCTGTTTATCAATGTCTTACAGTTTTCAGTGTATAGATCATTTATTATTTCAGTTAAATTTATTCATAAGTATTTTGTTGTTTATGGTATTGTAAAGAATAAAGGATTTTATTTTGCAGATACTTTGCTGTTAGTATATGGAAATGCAACCAATCTTTGTACATTGACTTTATATCCTGCAACTTCACTGAATTTGTTTATTCTGAAAATTTTTGGTAGACTTTTGAATTATCTCTAGCTCAAAGGAATCTTGTTCACAATTGACATAAAAGAACACAAAGTAAGCACAGACATTTCTACAAAGCACAGATTGTTTTTACTTCATATTATGGTATAGCAAATCTTCAGTTTTCCAGTTTATTGAGTAGACTCTATTATTTCAAAATATAGTTCAATCTCACCCAGTTTTCCTAGAATTTGACATTCTGTTATTTTCATAATCATCTTTGAAGACTCTTCAGCATGTATCAGATAAAATTTGTTGTTTTTGTCAGTAATATATGTTTATAAAGAGTATAGTAACAATATATTATTATGTGACACAGTAATAACAATATTTTAAATAAATTCACATATTCACTTGAAACATCAGGTAGACTTCGATTTATAGAATATAATCAAGCTTCAGTTTACATATTAACTCACTTGAAAATTTACAAAAAGTGCTTTACACCATTGCTTCATTAAAGATTAATAAAGAACTGTTGTAGTGAGCCATGGTAAAATTTATTGATATTCACAAATGCTGTTATTCTATTTGTAGTTCACCAAAACCCCATTTCTCATATCCAGGTGGCATCACAGTATGCTGTAACATTTAGAAATGCTGCAGAATTTAGAATTGCTAAAAATGTTCCATGTGTATGTTTGTATGCTATACATACCTCACTGGTAGTGAAATTAAAATACCACTAGATATTAAATGTATGTGATTATTGACTTTAAATATTCTTGGTTATTTTTTCCATTAACCAGTAGCTTTGTTCATGATGATTTGTGTTTCTTCAATTAAATCACCCTTCAAAATTTTGGATTTAGGTGAATGTCATAATTAAAGCTGTGAAATGACAGGTCAGAGTGGAGATTAGACATCACACAAATTCATAGGGCAAGGGAAGCAAGCAGCAGTTCCTACAGCAAAGATTAGGGGCACATCCAGAGTTTCACTTGGTTGGAGCAGAGTGGTAGGCATAATAGTACAAATGGTAACAGGAAGTCTAGGATAAAATTGGATTCCATTCCTATGGGAAATCAAGACAGACAAAAGCCACCATCAAAGCTGATATTACTAATTTACTACTTTTATGTCACATTCAATACTAAAAGAGTTACCCGCAAAATATAAAATAGGGTTAATCTCGAGTAGATTGCCTAATGTGCCTGGCTCATAAAATTAGAGAAATGCAGGTAATAGAAATAATAAGATCAATTACTCAAGCATACCTACTTCTGGAACCTCCACGCAAGGATAGTTCCTTCTTCTCAAGTATGTTAGTACTGTGTCGGCTCAGTGTTCATAGAATATTTTGTGTCATATAAGAAGTCTGAAAAATATCCTTGGGAAATGTGTGCATATAAAGCCAGACTTATTTAAAAATGTCTAAGACAGCTTTAACATAATGGGCATTAATATATGCCTGTTGATTGATTCATTCATCATCCATTATTTTTTATATATAATGTGTCACTCTTTCCTGCTGTGGAGATATTTCAGTGAGCAAAGGAAATCAAGTTCTTTTTCTCATGGAATTTAAGTTTCTGTATAAGTAAGATGATCATAAAAATTATAGTTGCATAAGTAAGTAAGTAGTCATATTAAACATGATATAAAGACAAATCAAGCAGACTAAGGATTAGTGAACAGTAGTGTTGGAGTATTTGAGCTATTTCATACTATTTTGTATAGATGGTCAGGGCATACACACCTCTCAAAGAAGGCCATATTTGAGTTGAGACTTGAATTAAGAGGAGGAGCAAGAGAGGTGATGGAAAAGATTGCAGAGTAGGAAGGCAAAGTGGAACCTCCTCCAACATGCACACCAAGGAACCAACCATCAAATAAAGTTAACCCTGAAAATGACCTGAAGACTGTATAACAGACCATCTCCACCTGGTGAAGAAGACTGCATTGAGAAGGGTAAAGTGATTGAGCCACAATCGATTGGGACCCAAGTCCTTTCCCCATTTCAGTCCACAAGCCAGAGGGAGAGCAATGGAGAAGAGAGGGGTTAAGCACTCAGGAATCCAGCACACCTGGCCCTGGAGATCTGCTCTGGAAACATGAGTCCACATTGCATTGGGCTTTGTTAATTAACAGGGCTGGACACCAAGGAGAGTTGGAATACTCAGAGAGGGTGAGATCCCTGTCACTTATGGAGGACAGGCACACTCTGTTGGTCCCACTGAGACCCAACACAGAAGCAGTAGTTTGAAAGATTTACCAGTAGCAGGTAGTGAGCCACAGGGGTAGGGGTTGGAGGGAACTCTCTCTGGAGGAGAAAGGACAAGTGAACACTTCCTCAGCCTTCTTTAAGGGAGCCAGCTCTCTCACTGGCAGCTAGGCCCCAGAGCATGCTTCCCTGCATACCCACCCACCACTTGGCCTGCCCAGTCCAACAGCACTCAGTATTTGAGGCCTGGCAGGCAGAAGGAGGCTTTTATAGCATTCCTGCTTCTCTAGCTCATTTGGTGAAGCACTTGCAGGATCCAGCTCCAAATGTTCCATTTCCCTTGCTGGTAGCTCAGCCCTGCAGCAGGCTCACCATGCACCCTCCCCCCACACCCTGACATCCCAGGGCTGCTGCTATGGCTGCCCGGCAGGCAGAGGGTGACACTGCCCACAGATGTGAGCAGAAGCACCCTACATCACACAAAGGGCATGCTGATTCAAGCTGTTACCCTCTGCAGGCAAGAGACCAGACACTACCCACAGCCCACCAACAGGAACTGCAGCTCCACCACAGAGGTGAACCAGGCACTGGTGAACAAAGTGTCTTCAGCTTCTAACCACCACAAGATGGCTTTTTAATAAAGCCATTACTTTCTAGACCAGGAGGCATAGTGGGTCTGTATAATACAAAGGAAAAAAGCAGAAAACTAGACAAAATGAGGAGGCAGAGGAATATGTTACAAACAAAAGAACAAAACAAGACACCAGTATGAGGGCTAAATGAAACAAATTATTGATCTTCTTTATAAAGATTTCAAAGGAATAGTCATAAATATTCTTGTTGATGAGGGGAAAATAATTGATGATATCAGTGAGAACTTCAACAAAGATTTGAGAAAGAGCCATTCAGTAGAGAGAATCATTGAGATGGATAATGGAGAACAGGAAAGCAACCACGTTGAGGAACACAGAGAAAAAAGGATTTCTAAAAATGAGAAGATGCTAAGAGAGTTGGGTGGCAATTCCAGAAAAAACAACAACAATATTTGCATAATAGGGGTCCCAGAAGAAGAGAGAGACAAAGGAGTAGAAAGTCTCTTTGAAGAGATAATAGTTGAAAATTTTCCTAATCTGGGGAATGAAATAGACACCCATGTCCTGGAAACGCAAAGAGCCCCTAACAAAAAGCACCTCAGGAAGACAACACTGAGACATATAGTAATTAAAATGTTAAAGTTTAAAGATAGAATCTTAAAAGCAGCAAGAGAGAGGCAGTTACCCTGTAAAGGAAACTGTAAGGCTATCAGCAGATTTCTCAGCAGAAACATTACAGTCCAGAAGGGATTGCATGAAATATGTAATGTATTGAAACTGAAAGCTTACAACTAAGAATCTTCAAACCAGCAATGTTATCATCAGAATTGAAGGAGAGATTAAAAGTTTCCCAGATAAATGAAGGCAGAAGGAATTCAACACCACTAAATTGGCCTTACAGGCTATGTTAAAGGGACTTTTGTAGATGGAAATGTTCTTAAGCCTAAATGTTTTTCATCAGTGAAAATAAACCTACAGTAGAGAGAGTAGCCAAATTATTAAGTAATAATGATGATAAAATAAGTAAAATCAACTGTAAAAAATTAGTCAAGGGATACACAAAATATATAGATTATGACATGTTATACCTCTAAAGTGTGAAGAAGGATGAAGAACAGAAGAGTAGTATTTTTAGATTGTGTTCAAAATAGAGCAACCAACAACTTAATATGGACTGCTACGTATTTAGGAATCTCTATGAATCTTATGCTAACCACAGACATAAAGCCTATGTAATATACAATTTTTTTTAATCAAACCATAACACTGAAGAAAACAATTAAATAACAAGAGAAGAGTATAAGAGACCAAGAAAGGAATGGAGCGAAAATACAAAAACAACCAAAACTAAAAAACATAAGTACACACCTATCAATAACTATGTTAAATATAGATGGGCTAAATGCATCAATCAAAAGAAATAGGGTGGCAGAATGGAAAAGAAACATGACCCATCTATATGATGCATACAAGAGAGTCATTTCAGACTGAAAGATATACACAGACTGAAAGTGAAGGGATGGAAAAAGGTACTTCATGCAAATAAAAGGGAGAGAAAATCAGTAGTAGTAGTAGTAGTACTTACATCAGGTAAAACATACTTCAAAACAAAAAAGTAAGAAGAAACAAGGATATCACATGATGATAAAAGGGTCAGTGCAACAAGAGGATAAAACAGTTATAAATATCTATGTACCCAACATAAGAGCATCTAATTCTGTAAAACAAATACACAAACTGAAGGGAGAAATAGCAATACAGTCATATTAGGGAATTTTAACACCCCAGTTACATCAATGGACAGATCATCCAGACAGAAAATAAATAGGGAAACAGAGGTACTGACCAACACATTATTAGATTAGTTGGACTTAACAGATACAGAATGTTTCCATTAAAAAGCAGCAGTATAACCATTTTTCTCAAGTGCACATGGAACATTCTCCAAACTAGGTCACATATTAGGCCATAAAAAGAGCCTCAATAAATTCAGAAAGATTGAAATCAAATCAAGCATCTTTTCAGATCACAGTGATATGAAACTAGAAGCCAATTACATGAAGAAAACAAACTCCACATACACATGGAGTCTAAACATTCTTCTAAATAACCAATGGATCAATGAACAAATCAAAGAGGAAATCAAATAATACATGGAAAGAAATAAAAACAAAAATACAACAGTTCAAAATATGTGGGATGCCACAAAATCAGTTCTAAGAGTTAAGTACATAGCAGTACAGGCCTACCTTAAGAAACAAGAACAATGCCAAATAGTCTAAACTCATAACTGAAGAAACTAGTAGAAGAACAAATGAAACTCAGCTAGTAGAAGGAGGGTCATATTAAAGATCAGAGTAGAAATAAATAAAAGAGAAGAATAAAATAATAGAAAAAACTCAGTGTAACCAAGAGCTGGTTGTTTGAGAAGATAAACAAAACAAATCCCTAGACAGACTTATCAAGAATAAAAGAGAAAGGACACACACAAACAAAATTAGAAATGAAAATGGAGAATTTGCAATGGATACCACAGAAGTTCAAATAATTATTAGAATTTTATGAAAAAATTACACACCAATGGATTGGACAACCTAGAAGAAATGGAAAAATTCCTAGAAAAGTGCAACCTTCCAAGACTGACCAAAGAAGAACAGAAATTCTGAAGTTTTTTCAATTACCAGTAACAAAATTGAAGTGGGAATCAAAAAACCTTCAGCAAAATAAAACCCTCAACAAAATAAATCCAAGGACCATCAGATGGCTTCACAGCTTAACTCCACCAAACATTTAAAGAGGAGCTAATACCCATCCTTCTTAAAGTATTCCAAAAATGTAAGAGGAGGAAATACTTCCAAACTCATTCCATGAGAATAACATAATTCTGATACCAAATGCAGACAAACTACAAAAGAAAGAAAATTATAGACCAATATCCCTGATGCACATAGATGCAAAAATCTTCAACAAAACATTATCAAACCAAATTCAAAAATACATCAAAAGATTCATACACCAAGTGGGATTTATTCCAGGGATGCATGGATGGCACAATAGTCATAAATCAATCAGTGTGATAAACCACATTAAAGGAAGGATAAAAAACATATGATTATCTCAATATATGTGGGAAAAGCATTTGACAAAATCCAATACTTATTCATGATAAAAAATCTCAACAAAATGGGTATGGGGGAATATAGCTCAACATAATCAAGGCCGTATGTAACAAACCCACAGCTAACATCCTACTCAATGGCAAAAAGCTGACAGCTTTTCCTTTATGATCAGGAACATGACAAAGATGTCCATTCTCATGACTTTTACTCAACATAGTACTGGAAGTCCTCATCCCACCAATAAGAAAAGAAGTTAAACTGTCTCTATTTTCAGATGACCTGATATTATATATAAAAAATCCTTTATTGGTACAGCCACTGTGGAAGGCTGTATGGATGTGCCTCAAAAGACTAAAAATAAGAAATATGTCCCAGTAACTCCACTTCTAGGATTTTACCCAAAGAAAACAAAATCTCTGAAAAAGTCATATGCACCCCTATATTTATTGCCACATTATTTACAATGCCAAGAGATGGAAACAACCAAAGTGTCCATCAATAGGTGAATGATAAAGAAGATTTGCTATATATACACAATGGAGTATTTTTCAGTCATAAAAAAGAAACCCTGCCATTTGTGACATAGATGGTTTTATAGGATATTGTAAGTGAAATAAGCCAGGTGGTGAAAGACAAATACCATATGATTTCACTTATATGTAGAATCTAAAGACAAAACAAAGCAAAATGAACAAAGAAGCAGTAGACTCAGAGACAGTGAGAAGTGACTGGTGGTTACCACCATAGGGAAGAGGTTAGGGTTTGTAAGTAAAACAGGTGAAGGGGACAAAGAGGCACAAATGTCCCAAAGATAATAGTTTGTCACAGGGATGGAGGTGAAGTATGGAGAATACAGTCAATGGTTTTGTAATATCTTTGTTGACAGATAGTAACTGCACTAGTTGGGGTAAGGATTTAATAATGTGTGTTACTGTTGAATCACTATGTCGCATACTAGAAATCAATATAATATTGTATATCTACTGTACTTCAATAAATAAATACACTTAAAAGAGAAGGAGCAAGAGTGTATGTGTATGAGGAAGAAGGAATAGTAAATACAAGGGACTGAGAATGCTGGCCAGTATTATGAGGGAATACCAGAGGTCGGTCCTGCTGAATCAGTGGGAAACTGGTGAGTGATGTTACATCAGGTAATACAGCTTGTGCAGTCAGATCATGGTGAAGTTTGTAAAGTATGAAGAAAATTGAATTATATTTTGGGTGAAATGGGAAGCCATGTTAGGTTTTAGACATAGTACTGACTTGAGTAATATTTTATTTCATCCTTCTGGATCCAAAAAACTTCTACTTAAAGAAATAAGGACTCAGCAGGGCACCTAACAAATGTAGAAAATCATATTTTACGATCTCCCTGGAATGATCAACACTACTGCTTTAGTCAAATATATAAATTTTAAGATGTATTCTTACATCCAGAACACCATTCTACAGACAGGTTCCCACAACAAAGCAGTATGTATTTAGGACCTCTATATTCTCTTATCTTTGGATTTAGCAGACACGTAGTATAATTCAATTAGAAAGTAAAATGGGCTTAATTACTTAGATTGGATCAAGGAACATAAAGTGATAAAGAATCTAATTAAAATTAATGTAGTGGGTAGCTTTATCTAATGCCTAATATAGGGCATTTCATCTTAATTGAAACTCAGCTCTCAAATTCACAACAAAGTGTCATCACTGTTGCTGATTATCATGCAATCTGAGAACCCTGACACAAATTCTTCCTGTGTATTTGTTGTCCAATTCTAAGTAATAATTTAACTGTTTAACAAAGAGAGATCAGAAAGTTCACTCTGTTACATGTTTATATTGAATTTCTTTATAGCCTCCTATCTCTTTTTTATCCTGATTCATATTCTTCAGATGTTATTGAGTAGTGCAAATGATCTATTAAGTATACACAGCCTGTGGCTGTGTTTATATTGAGTGGGAACAGTACCTTAGTTAATCAAGAGCCCTCATAGATGCCTCTAAACCTCATTTAGAGTACATTTATAAATTACTACTTATTTTAGTGTTTGAATGAAATTGATCCTTCAGTATAGTCCAAAAACTACATTAAAATAATTTTATTGGCAATGTGTGAAGAAAAAATGTACGGACATACTACCTCCACCATTAACTTCTATGTGTGGACTGTATGTGTGTGTATGCACAGACATGTGCAACATAGTTATTACGCATCCAAACAAAAGAAGACCTTTCACCTGGTTGGTGAGAGAAGCCTGAATCAATCTTTTAGCTTACAAGCAGAAATGACATACTTCTGTTAATTGTTAGAATCACCTTGAACATCTTTCCAAAAGATATATCAGAACATTACACCCTTAAACATATATATTGATTATAAGCCTCATCCTTATTTTTAAAAAAATTTCTAAGATGGTGTTTTGATGCCTAAATGCCAGCAATTGGTTCTGCAGTCAAAATATAAAAGAACTCAACAGGATTATAAAGCCTCTTAGAATGGCAGGGACATTTTTGAGAGACTAAACATAATCACTTATAGTTATCCAGGTAAGAACCAAGTGATGACAGACAACAGGCTAAGAGCCACAGTGGACAGATCAGAATCAAAGTAGGAAGAAGCTTAAAAAGGGAAAGGGGTTTTGGGAAAAGGTTGCAAGTATGGGGCAGTTAGTGTCTTCTCTTTTGTGGAACATAGGCACTGACCCTGTTTTGGAAATTCAGCGGTTATGTTCTCATAGGGTTCCTTTCATGTATGTTAAAGACAAAAATATTGAATCTTAGCCTCTCAGTGTATAAAAATCCACCTTTAGGCCAGATCTCCAAGTCATGCCAGAAAAGAGAAATAAATTGTATAACTATTCTTTGGTGAGTTATTTTACATAAAAATATTTTCTGTAAAACTGTGATTATGCTCCATTAAGAAATCGGAATTTGTTTGACATGATTGGCAAATACCTCAAAGTTACTGAAATGTATGATTTCACTCAGCAGGGTAATTCTAGTGTAGAGAAAATCATGTAGTCAGTATCCCACTCATACTAGTGCTTACCCTTAAGCACTCCCTGGCTGATCCACCTGGGTTATACAACTTCCTGAGAGTGCACATAATCAAACACTCCCACTAACAGAGAGTTGAGTCACAATATTTTCTTGCCCTTGGGCATGTTTCTCTTGAGGCTAAAGAAATTGCTTTCTGTAAGTGTTACCTTAGAGACTCTGTGTCAGTACAGCAGGAAGCATTTTTGGTACCTGTTAAATTAGGCACTTTTTTGCCTATAGCATATTAAATCACCCACAGTAAAAGTTTTTATTTAATCAAGTTATGGATGAAGATTTTCATTTTAAAAGTTCATTCAAGACAGAATAAGAGAGAATTGAACCTACTAGACAGGTTGAACAGGATAGTCTGGTTAAATTCCTGAAACAAAAAAATTTAAAAAAATATAGTGGTACAAGACTGATGAGCACTAAGGAAAATTCTCTATGTGCATAGCATTAAATGTTAGGAGAATTCAAATTCCAAGAGAGGAAAATGTCACTGTTGTCTCGATACATTTACCACAGAGATGAATTAGTCTGCAGTGTAGAGTACATGAAATGCAAAAATGTTATCAGAGAGATGAACATTTGTTATGTTATTTTTAGGGATTATACTGTGACTTCTTTCTTTTGTAAAAATGCATTTGGTTGCTTGTAATCAATTATGAATAATGAAGAAGAATATATGAATAATCTCAAGGTGCAAAACACATAATCTTGTCTTTGTGATTAGATTTCATGTCTGAATGTTAAGATTGCTTTGGATTAATCACATAGTATTGTACACTTCAGCTTCCTGACCACCTGGACTTGGCCTTTGAATCATCTCTGATAATGCATTTGGATAATTAGTAATATTTTTGTCATTCACATTTTATCACATAAAATAATTTTAGAGTTTAGCTACTTTACGTATCTTACTTTGCTACTAGATACCTAGAACATTAGAATTTGGTAATATAAAAGATTCTTCATCAGGTTTCTATGAACAGTGATCTTCATAATTGCTTAGAGTGTTTGCTGTGTTATAGTGAGCCATAGAATGAGAAACCTAATTTAGTTCAAACCAGCAGTTTTTGAACACTGATTTTATTCAAGGCTTTATACAGTCATTTTGGGGAAACAAAAATCACAATTCCTACTCTCAGGAAGAGAAGAATCCCCCTCAGAATACTCCCCGTGTCCCACCCCACCCCTTCCCCTTGGTAACTACTAGTCACTTCTTATTGTCTATGAGTCTACTGCTGTTTTGCTTTGTTTTTATATTCCACAAATAAGTGAGGTGATATGGTATTTGTTTTTCTCCACCTGGCTTATTACACTGAGTACAATACCCTCTAGATCCATTCATGTTGTTGCAAATGGCAGGATTTCTGTTCTTTTTATGGCTGAATAATATTCCATCGTGTATATGTACCACATCTTCATCCATTCACCTACTGATAGGCACTTAAGTTGCTTCCATATCCTGGCTATTGTAAATAGCAGAGTGATAAACATAGGGGTGCATGTATCTTTTTGGGTCAGAGATTTTATTTTCTTTGGGTAAATTCCTAGGAGTGGAATTATTGGATCGAATGGTATTTCTATTTTTATTTTTTTGAGGAACCTCTATGCTGTGTTCCACAGCAGTTGCATCAATTTACATTCCCACCAACAGTGTAGGTGAGTTCCCATTTCTCTGTATCCTCACCAACATTTGTTATTGCTTGTCTTCTGGGTAGTGGCCATTCTAACTGGTGTGATGCAAAATCTCATTGTGGTTTTAATTTGCATTTCCCTGGTGACTAACAATGTGGAGCATCTTTTCAAGTGCTTGTTGGCCATTGTATTTCTTCTTTGGAGAAATGTCTATTCCAGTCCTCTGCCCATTTTAAAATTAGATTATTTGTTTTCTGGGTGTTGAGTCATATGAGTTCTTTTTAATTTTGGATGTTATCCCTTCTTGGATAAATTGTTTATAAATATGTTCTCCCATACTGTAGGATGGGTGTTTGTACTGTTGATGGTGTCCTTTGCTGTATAGAAACTTTTAGTCTGTTATAGTTCTGCTTTGTTCATTTTTTTGTTTTCTTTCCCTTGCCTGAGGAGATGTGTCCAGGAAAAAAACTGTTCACACATAAATTGTTCAAGAGATTTTTGCTTGTTTTCTTCTAAGCGTTTTATGGTCTCCCTTACCAATTTGGATGCCTTTTATGATTTACATCCAGATCTTCAATCCAGTTTGAATTTACTTTTGTATACGGAGCTGGACAATTATCCAGTTTCATTCTCTTATATGTAACTTTCCAATTTTCCAAACACCAGTTGTTGAAGAGGCTTTCTTTTCTCCATTGTATATTCATGGCTCCTTTATGGTGTATTAATTGACCATATATGTATGATTTCATATTGGGCTCTCTATTCTGTTCCATTAATCTATGGTTCTGTTTTTGTGCCAGGGTTAAACTGTTTTGATTACTGTAGCTTCGTAGTAGAGCTTGAAGTCAGGGAATGTATGCCCACCAGCTTTGTTTTCCTTTCTCAAGATTGATTTGGCTTTATGGGGTCTTTTGTGGGTCCATATGAATGAATTTTAGAACTATTTGTTCTAGTTTATTGAAAAATGCTGTTGGTATTTTGATAGGATTATATTGAATCTGTAAATTGCTTTGGGCAGGATGGCCATTGTGACAATATTCATTCTTCTTATCTGTGAGTATGGGATAGATTTCTATTTATTATTGTCTTTCTTAGTTACTCTCATGAGTGTCTTATGGTTTTCAGGATATAAGTCTTTCACTTCCTTGGTTTGGTATATTCCTAGGTATTTTACTATTTTTGATGCAATTGTAAATGGAATTGTTTTCCTGATTTCTCTTTCTGTTAGTTTGTTGTTAGTATATAGGAATGCAACAGATTTCTGTGTTTTAATTTTGTATCCTGCAACTTTGCTGAATTCAGATATTAGTTCTAATAGTATTTTGGCAGAGTCTCTTAAGGTTTTCTATGTATAATATCATGTCATCTGTAAATAATGACAGTTTAACTTCTCCCTCACCAATTTGGATGCCTTTTATCTCTTTGTTTTGTCTGATTGTCATGGCTAGGAGCTCCTGTACTATGTTGAATAAAAGTGGTGAGAGTGGACATACTTTCCTTGTTCCTGATCTTGCATAAAAACTTTCAGCTTTATGCTGTTAAGTATGATGTTGGCTGTGGATGTCACATATGGCCTTTAATATGTTTTTTACTCAAAAAAACATATTTTTTTGTCATGAATTTTGAATTTTGTCAAATGCTTTTTCAGGATCTATTGAGATGGTCATACGATTTTTATCCTTCTATTTGTTAATGTAGTTATGATATTGATTGATTTAAAAATATTGTACCAACCTTGCATCCCTGGAATAAATCCCACTTGATCATGATCAATGATCTTTTTGATGCTTTTTAAAATTCCATTTGTTAATATTTTGTTGAGAAGTTTTGCATCTATGTTCATGAAAGATATTGGTTGATAATTTTCTTTTTTTGTGGTGTCTTTGGTTTTGGTTTTGAGTGATGCTGGCCTCACAGAATGAGTTTGGAAGTATTCCTCCCTCCTCTTCTAGTTTTTGGAATACTGTAGGGAGGATGGTTATTAGTTCTTCTTTAAATGTTTGGTGGACTTCAGCTGTGAAGCTATTGGTGTATGCTGTTTTGCTTTTGGGAGTATTTTTATTACCAGTTTGATTTATTTTCTAGCAATTGGTCTGTCATATTTTCTGTTTCTTCCTGGCTTAGTCTTGGAAAGTTATATTTTTCTAGGAATCTATCTATCCTAAGTTATCCAATTTTTTTGCCATATTATTTTTCATAGTGTTCTGTAATAATTTTTTGTATGTCTTTGGTATGTGTTGTGATTATTCTTTGTTTCTAATTTTGTTTATATGTGTACTCTCTCTTTTTTTCTTGAAAAGTCTGCCTAGGGGTTCATCTATTTTATTTTCTTGAAGAACCAGCTCCTGGTTTCATTGATTTTTCTATTGTTTTATTCCTCTCTATTTTACTTATTTCTGCTCTGATCTTTATTATGTCCCTCCTTCTGCTGACTGGGCTTCATTTGTTCTTCTTTTTCTAGTGTCTTTAATTGTAAGTTTAGACTGTTTGGGATGGTTCTTGTTTCTTGAGATAAACCTGTATTGCTTTGTACTTTCCTCTTAGAACTGCCTTCTCAGTGTCCCACAGATTTTGGGCTGTTGAATTTTTATTTTCATTTACCTCCATGTATTGCTTGATATCTATTTTAATTTGTTCATTGATTCGTTGATTATTTAGAAGCATGTTGTTTAGCCTCCATGTGTTTTTAGGCTCTTTTTGTTTTCTTTGTGTGATTTATATCTAGTTTCGTACCATTGTGGTCTGAGAAGCTGCTTGATACAATTTCAATCCTTTTGAATTTATTGTGGCTCTTTTTGTGGCCCAGCATGTTATCTATTCTGGAGAACATTCCATGTACACTTGATAAAAATGCTGCTTCTGTGTGTAATGTTCTGTATATATCTGTTAAGTCCATCTGATCTAATGTATTGTTCAGTGCTTCATCTGGTTGATTTGTCTATTGGTGTGAATAGTGTGTTAAAGTGTCCTGAAATGAATGTGTTGCAGTCTCTTTCCCCCTTTAATTCTGTTAGTATTTGTTTTACATATTTAGGTGCTCCTATGTTGGGTGCATAGATACTTATAATGGTTGTTATCTTGTTAGACTACCCCCTTTATCATTATGTAATATCCTTCTTTGTTTCAAATTTGTTTCAAATGTGTTTCTTTGTTTGAAAATCTGTTTTGTCTGTTATTAGTACGGCTACTACTCCTTTTTTCTCCCTGTTATTTGTATATCTTTTTCCATCCCTTCACTTTTAATCAGTGAATGTCTTTGGGTCTGAAATGAGTCTCTTGTAGGCAGCATATAGCTGGTTCTTGTTTCTTTATCCATTCTTCACCTCTGTGTCTTGATTGGTGCCTTCAATTCATTTACATTTAAGGTGATTATTGATGGATATGTACTTATTGCCATTTTATTAATTGTTTTCTGATTGTTTTTATAGCTCCTCTCTTTTCCTTTCTTCTCTTATGCTCTTCTCTTCTTATTTAAGGTTTTCTATAGTGTGATTGGATTTCTCTTATTTTATTCTATTTTTTATGTGTGTCTACTGTTGGCTTTAGTTTTGTAGTTACCAAAGGTTCAAGGATAGCTTCCTTTACTATATAGCAGTCTACCTTAAAGTGCTGATCACTCTATTTCATACACAATCTAAAGGTTATTTTTTTTCTTCTTCTTCCTCCTTCTCCTTGACAGTTTTTCTATGTATTGGATGTCATAA
Source organism: Manis pentadactyla (assembly GCF_030020395.1). Lineage (NCBI taxonomy): Eukaryota > Metazoa > Chordata > Mammalia > Pholidota > Manidae > Manis > Manis pentadactyla. Next base: position 166,226,066 of record NC_080021.1, on the reverse strand, counting down.
TCTGCACTTTTTTGTATCCCTAGACTGTGTGTACAGTTGATTTTGCTTTATTTTAATTTTGTATTTGCTTGGTAATTAATTGGTCTATTACCTTTACTGTGTGTTTATTTTCACTGTTGAAAGCTATTTAGCCTTAGGGACATTTCTATCTATAGTAGTTCCTTTAACATATCCTCTAGGGATGGTTTAGTGTTAATGAATTCCTTCAAATTTTATTTATCTGGAAATTGTTTAATCCCTGCTTCAAATTTAATTGATTACTTTGCCAGGGAGAGGATTCTTGATTGGAGGTTCTTCTGTTTCATTACATTAAGTATGTCATTCCACTCCCTTCTGGCCTGTAAATTTTCTGCTGATAAGTCTCTTGATGGCCTGATGGGGTTTTTTTAGAGTAATCTTTTTTCTCTCCTTGGCTGCTTATAAAACTCTCTCCTTATCCTTGACCTTTGCCATTTTTATTATTATATGTCTTAGTGTTAACTTTCTGGGGTTCCTTTTGTTAGGAGCTCTCTGTGCTTCCATAACTGGAATATCTGTTCCCTTCCCTAGGTTGGGTAAGTTTTCAACAATTATTTCCTCAGGGAAATTTTCTACTCCTTCTTCTCCCTCTTCTTTCTCCTAGCCCTATCATGCAAATATTGTTTCATTTGGATTGATCACACAGCTGTCTTATTCTTTCATTTCTCAAGGCCCTTATTTCTCTCTTCCTCAGCTTTGTTGTCTCATTCACCTGCAGTAATCTACTCCTAAATCCCTCAGTTGTATGTTTCTTTTCAGATACTGTATTCTTCAGCTCTGAGTGGTTTTTTGTTTTGGTCTTCTATCTCTTTGTTGAAGTCCTCCCTGAGATCTTGACTATTTTTCTGTAGATCCATGAGCATGTTTGACTTTTGTTTTGGAATCTTTATCAAGAAGATTGGTGATATCCATTTCATTTAGCCATCTTTCTGGTGTCTTGTCCAGATGTTTTGTTTAGAATATATTTCTCTGCCTCCTCATTTTGTTAGGGTTTCTGTGTTTCTTCCTTTGTATTTGATAGCTCTGCTATGCTCCTGGCCTATAGAGCAATAACTTTATAAAGGAGGCATCCTTTGGTCCCCAGAAGGTCAAGACTCTACAATCCAGTATCTTGTTCTACTTTGTGGGAGCTCCAGCTGTTGGCTTTCAGTGGGTGGGGCCACCTTTCTGTCTGTACTCCATAGTGGTCTGAACCTGAAGCACTGGCAATGTGCCTCAGACACCTTTGTGCTCAGAGCACACATCTGTGCTGGGTTTGTTGTGGGCGTGGCCACCCTCTGCCTGCCTGTAGCAGTTGTAGGGCTGCAGGGTTAATGGTTTTCATGGGGCCATTATGTGTCTCTGGGGCAGGGCTGGATGTGCAGCATCCAGCTTGGATACCCATGGAAAGAAAGGGTTTTATGTTTGGCTCCTGCAGGCACCTCCACGGTTTGGCTGAAATGGAGTCGTGGAAGCTGAGAGAGTCTCCCTCTGCCTGTCAGGCAGCAAAGCCTAAAGCTGCTTCTGCTGCCAAGTGGGTTGGCTCACCAGCAGTACACACAGGGAGACAGCTTGGCACTGTGTTGCTGGTGAGGGGGATGGAGCTTCTGGGGCTTCCAAGAGTTCTCAAACTGTTGGGCCAAGGGAGGCCTTGGAGATACTCTCACCTACCCTTTCTCCTGAGGAGAGAGCTCCATCCAACCCTCACCCCTCTGTCATCCCTCCTGCTGCTGGCAAGTTTTTCAAACTGCCACCTCTGCTATTGTTTTGGGGGGACCAGTGGAGCTTGCCTGTTCCCCACAAACAGCTGGAATCTCAGCCTCCCTGAGTGTTCCACCTGCTCCTGGTGTCCAGCTTTGCTAATCACCAGAACCCAGTGTAATGTGGGCTCATGCTCCCAGAGCAGATCTCCTGGGCCAAGTGTTCAGTTATCCTGGGCTCCTACCCACTCCCTGCTCCATTCCTCTTTCTCTCGTCTATATGGGGGGGGGGGAGGGTACAGCTTTTGTCTTGCTGCTTTGTAGCTCTGCGACTTTACCCTGAGAGCTGCTCTTCTTTACCAGGTGTAGGTAATTTGTTCTTCAGTCTTCAGGTCATTTTCTGGTTTAGTTGTATTTGCTGTATTTTTTTCTTTTATGTTCTTTTGGGAGGAGGTTTCTGCTTTGTCTTCCTACTCTGCCATCTTTTTCTGCTGAGATTAGACTTTCTACCACAGACTCCAATGGTCCATCAAATGGCACTATGATCACAAGCAAGGATCTATAGGCAGTCAGTGGCCATTCAAATCCCTGCCCCAAAAAGTACCTACTTCGGTAAGTACTAAGGACTCTAGGTAGGCCTAAACAAGATAGTAAACCTGTACCTGATTATCCATCTCAAAAGCTGAGGAGATAATAGTACACTGTGTTCTTTTGAAAAATAATGCAATTAAATCAGCTGAATAGCTTAGAACAGTGGGTGGAACACAGCGAGTATTCCATAATGTTAACCATTATTAATGTTGAATGATAAAGTGATGCATAAGACTGTGTTTGATGAGATGAAGTATGGGAAATTTCACAGACATAATTATTATTGGATTACTTTTCTCAGGGATTCATTGTGCTACTAATAATCACTTCCAATATGCCAATTCTGCTAGGTCAATTTTGGTCACTAGCATGGATTATTATTATTTGAGATCACTGATTTAAAATATTAGTTATGCTTTTTAAAAGTTGTAATTTCAGAAATATACATTTCTATTTGGACAAATACTTTAAGTACATTGGTGTGTAAAAACCAGAGCAAATACCATAGTCTGAGAGCTTAAAAATAAATAAAACTTACTTTTTAACCATTCTAACTAGAAGAAATTATATTTTTGCCTTTATACCTGTCCAAATTTTGTTTCATTTGTGAAATATATTCTCTTTTCCTAAACAAGTTTTACCAAAAATTAAATTTTCCTCAAATTGTATTTCATTTTCCCTAAGTTCCAGATTTTATTTGTTTCTTATTTTCCAAGGAAATTATGTAAATATTAGGTGACTCTCCTAACTTTTATTTAAGATGCCTGGTGCATCTGGATTCTTTTATATTCTACATGAAGAAAATATGCTGAAGAAAGAAAGAGTGAGTATGCAGCATATAAGACAATACTGAAAAATAACAGAATACAGTTGGTTTTTATCTATACCTAAAAACCTAGTTATATCAAAGGAAATAAAGTATGATAAAAAGTGATCATTGAAGGAATGGGAATAGGTAAAAGTGGTGGGAAGAACACACTAGAAAAGAGGATAATGGAATTATAGGTAGAATGCTAGGAAGTCCCCAAGTTTTAGAGTTAAAATAAAAATTACACATTTATTAAGCATTTATATACATGCCTGATGCTGTAACAAATGCTCTACATGAATTATGTCATTTAGTCCTTACAATAACACTAAGGGATATTTACCATTATTTTCCCAATTTTACAGGTGAATAAAATGAGGTACAGTAATTTGTACTGTTTTATTTAGCTTGGAAGGGATAGAATGATTATCTGAACCAAGGAAGGCTAGTTTGGATAAAACATACTTTATTAAACTATTACCCTAAAAAATTGTTTACAAAAGATAAATGAGAAGTGTTTGGAACATTTGCTCTGATTTTCCATTGCTGTGTAGAAAACTACTCCAAAACTTAGAGGAATGAAACAACAGCATTTATTTTGCAATTTGGACAGGGCTCAGCAAGGATAGCTTGTCTTTGTTTCACTCATTAACTAGAGCAACTTGAAATCTGGAGGCTGGAATCATCTGTAGTCTAGCTCACTCCCATATCTGATGGTTGATTGCAATTTCTGGCTGAGACCTTAGCCTGGACTTTTTGGCTGGAACAACTAAATGTGGCCTTTCCATGTGACTGTGTATTCCTCACAATATAATTTCTGGATGTCAGGAGATTGTCTCAAAAGAGAGGCAAGTGAGAGTTACATTATCTTTTATGAAGTAGCCTTGGATGTGAACTATCATTCTTTGCTACAATCTGCTTGTTGAGGGAGCCAAACAGCTCACCCCATTTCAAGGAAAGAAGAAACAGACTTCACTTCTTGATGTGGTAGCACAGACTGGAATTATTGCTGTGACAACTTTTAGAAAATACAATCTGCCATAATGTTAGAGATAAATGAAGATAGTGAAGTTCCACTGGGAGAAGAGGTAATTATAATAGTTCAATAGTAATGGAGTCAGTGATGATTACTGTTATGTGAATACTGACAAAGCCAGGTTTCAGTGACTTATAAAATGAATGGGAAAGGAGAATATGGTCAGAGGAGTCTTGCATACTCTGGCTCCTACCAGTTTGCTGGCCTTATCTCATACTCTATAGATAGTTGTGCTCCAGGCATAGTGACCTTCTATCAAATCCTTGGTATGATCCCTGAATCCATAAGATCTTTGTACAAAGTACTTGGGATACAATATCCACTTTTGTTTACTTTGTTTAATCTTACTGCATCTACAGATTTCACTCATTCACTTTATCAAAGAATCGTCTCTCTCTGCCATACCAAGTCAGGTGTTTCATATTATTCTTTCTTTCAAAAAAGTTATGTCCATTTGTTAATATTTGTTTTCTGCCATTATTTGATTGCCTGTCTCCCTCACCAGTCAGCAAGATCTGTGAGGCAGGAATATACCTGTTTCTGCTCATCTCAAGAGCTTACCAAAATGGGCCTTATTGGATTCTCTTTAAGTAGTTATTAATGTATTTATGAAACACACTTATTTTTGAATGCCTCCATGTTAAAAAAAATGTAGTAGAAAAAAAATACAGGGTCAAAGAAATTCACTACACAAATGATAAAACTATTTTAAACTATCAATGAGAAATAATTATTTTGGTCATATTGTTGTACTAGGGTAGGCTAACCTTTATAACAAGTAGACCCAAATAGTTTATTGGCTCAAACAAAACAGAAGTTTATTTCCAGTTCAGTTACAATAAAAGGCAATTCTAGGCAGGCAGAAGGAGGCTCTGGTCTATGTGGTTGTTCAATAACCCATGCTGATGATCTAACTATTCCTCATGACTTCCATGGTCACTTTATTGGTTATCTCCATATGATTCAGGTAGAAAACAGGAAAGAACACAAGGACTACATGGTGTGAGGTCTTTTGAGGCCTCAAAGCTTTAAGAATGATGCCATCATTTACCCTCAGAATGTGCTAGAATCTGATCAAATTACCATAACTGGTCCCATGAACCTAGGAAATGTGAGCTAGTGGTGTGCTCAGAATGAAAGGAAACCAGTCCTAGAGGAGAGTCAGCAACCTCTGCTACAACAGTCATTCAACAATATTTGAGATATTATGGTTTTGGAGTCTATCATAATACCTTTCAAGAAAGTTAGAAAAGTTTGATGATGCATAATTACTAAGGCAAATGTTGATTGGTTGTACAAGTTACATAATAAAGTAAAATAGAAATATTTCAAGAGCTGAAATTTTTGGTTGGATGGTAGGAAAAATTTCTCTAGGTGATTACTGAAATATTCAGAGAAAAAAAAAGTACTGTCTTACAGATTACCCAAACAAGGTCAGAATGTCTTCTCTGAAAGTTTAACGTGACTGCTCACCTGATTATTCAGAAGGTCCATGTGCCATTCACCAGTTACACCAGAAAAAGGAAAAAGGATGTGCACGTGATGATGATTTAATGATGCAGTTTCAAAGAGAGCTACCGGGAAAGGAAAAATCTGCAGTCGTTAGATACCCAAGATCATAATTAGAGACCCCATTTTTGAGTAGGGAATTTCCCAGACTTGAAAAGGATTTTAAAAATCAGAATATGAAAGAAACTGAATAAGGAAGGAAAAAATATCACTGATTTCTTTTTTTAACTCAAATATTCTTTTATGGAATTAAGTCTTAAACATTATTAAAGTATATAAAATGTTCTATTAAATATGACAAATTTATGTATCTTTATATATCCATAGGGTATGACTATCTTAAATGAGAAATTGCATTTTGAAACCCTGACAGAAAGGTTATAAACTATTTCTACCAGTTCCTTCTTCCCTTTGTGTTCAGGGACCAATTATTTCTAAAAAGGGGGCTGAGCACTTGCAGTAGATGCTGCTCACTCAGACTTGGTGCAGGGAGACTGTAATAGGTCCGATTAAAACAGGCGGCACATGCAAAAAGAGTAAGGGAAACTTAAGCTGGTACTATTTACAAGAGTACATAGGATTAAAGAAGCCAAGAAGGGACTAGCAAAGGCCAGGAGGGAAAGGAGAGGGAGCTGTTTTCATGACCAGGATAGAGCTATTGTAAAAGAAAGGGGCTTACCAACGAGAGGATGACAGCTTCTGTGTACCCTCTGCTTTGTGAAAATTGTGGCACAAGTACCTCACTTTCTTCTCTCCCACACTGGTTTCCTGTCGGTGAAGTATTCCACTGGCCAAATCAAACTAACAGCTAGAGAGCCAGGTAGCCTGATGATGAAATCCATAGATTTCAGCCTCCTTGGACAAGGCACAAAGTGGAAAATTGTGGAAAATTCCTAAAAGGACAAACAGGATATTCAGAACAGATGCAAGAACATTTGCGAGATATTAATAATGCAAATTATAAAGCAGGTTCATTTGTGTATTCCTGAAGTCTATATTTAGTTCAGTGCGAAGTGTGTGACTATTTTTTTCTATAAACACAAATGGGAAATTTTCAAAGACAGAGGACTGAATCTGCAACAGATCTCCTTATCAGAAATAAATAAAGGTTTTGAAATGTGTTTTTGAGTGATTGCCTGATCATGATGAAATAAAGCAGCGTCGGAGATGCCAAGACTGATAGCCAAGAGTCCTGATGAAGCATGAGGCTGTCCGTACTCCATGTTCACTGAGAGGAAGAGGAGAGATGGGAAAAGTGAATCAGAATGGGGACCTAGGAGAGGTATGATATCCATGTTTGGCAGAAACTATTGGCAGAATTAACGGTCAAGGTACCCAGACTGACAGTCAGGGTCCAGAATGTCTAACTCTGCAGCACTGTCACTTGAGGCTTATTTGGCATCAGTCTGTATGAGAATAGTCAAAACTCAGGAGCATATACACTCACAGGTCCAGAGGAGAAAATTGGGGGAGGATAAAAAAAACGAAGATTAGATATATTGGCAGGTACACGTAGCTCAGAGGAATTTGGCAATAGGCAGGGATGAAGCAAGTGTGTGAAATTGTTGATTGACCACTAGAAAGTCCATCATGATAGCTTGATTAATGTCATGCAGATGGTAGCTGAATGAATAGGAATTCAATTCCAGATCTCAAAAATTCTCTCTCTTGTAGCATATGTCCTAGAGCAAAAGAAAAATAAAAATATCATCAATTAAAATGAATCATTCTTTACCAAGTCTGGAAGTTTTCCCTAGCAACAGGATCTGTTTCTGCCAAAGCAACAATACAGTTACAATGTATTGTTGTAGAGTTAACAATACAGTTGTAGTTGATCATAACATCTGGGGATGAAAAGTTGAACACTTTGGTGAGAGACTCAGACATTTGGTCTTTAAGATAGCTATCTCAGATTTGATTTGTGAGCCAGATATTTTCATTTTTAAAGGAACAATTTTATACAGTTTAGAGTATTTTCTTACCATATCTGCAAGTATTTTTTTTTCCTAATGAGTTAACAGGTTAACATAAACTCACTGAGTGTTAGCTGAACCTATGGTGGTCATTTATGTAAGTCAAATCATCAAGCTCTACATCTTAAACTTACACAGTAATGTATGACAATGATTTTTCAATAAAACTGGAAAATGACAAATACAAACTTGAGCTGATCTCATTTAATACTTGTTGCTGTTCTTTTCATGTAATTAAGTCTTCTCCTTGGCATAAATAAATGAGTTGGTTTATTTATTATTATTATATACTATATAACATTGCAGCTGTGTGTTTTGAGCCATTGGCTTGATCATGATGAAACAGTAGCATAGGAGATACCAATACTGAGAACCAGGAGTCCTGATAAAACATGAGTCTGTCTGCTCACTGAGATGAAGAGGAAAAAGGGAAAAAGAGGAGTCAGAATGGGAACCTAGAAGAGGCCTGGAAAGACTTTTCTTAGTTAGAAGAGGTCTAAAAATGACCTGTAACTGAATTTCTATTCATCCATTTACCATCTGCATGTTATTATTCAAGCTATCATGATGGACTTCTCTAATGGTCAATCAACAGTATCATAGACTTCCTTCATCCCTGCCTATTGCCAGATTTCTCTGAGTTCTGTGTACCTGCCAAGATTTCCTCTCATCTTCTTTGCTTGGTCCTTAACCAGTTTTCTCCTCTGGACCTGTGGGTATATATAATCCTGAGTTATGGACATTTCTAGCCAGGCTAATGCCAAATACATATATAATACAAATTGAAATGTAATAATATTTATTTATTTATTTTTTGGGCCTACTCCTTGAGGTATTTTTATATCATTAGAGAGTTTTATAGGCTCCAGTGATTTTTACCATTATAGTGCAATGAGAAAGGACTTCAATTTCAAAGGAAAATGTTTGGGTTAAAATCTTAGCTCTACTAAAGAGTTAAATGATGTTGTGTAATTTGCAGCTTATTTGAACCTTAGTTTCCCAGTTTCCCCTTCTGAAAATTGGGATGCTGTTATTGATTTCACTTGGTTGTTTCCTAGTCCATAAAGCCTATGAAAGTGTTTTGAGATATGTAGGCTTTATGGGAAGACAAGATTATTTTTCTAAATGTGTCATTTGCCAACCATGCCTCAAAGAACATAATATTCAGGCCTCTTTTAATACTGTATAACCTGGGACTTTGTTACATATGCATGGTGATGTCACTGGGATACTTGGATTTTGATAAACTTTGCTGATACAATTTATCTAAACTAATGACTAATGCCCCATGTATGTCTTGAGACTCTTTAACTTCTTTCCTTTCCTGACATTTGAGGTAATATTACTTTAATTGATCACAAAAGCTGTGCCAGAGCACAGGGAATCCCAAGACAATGCCCCTCACTCCTGTGGATGATTGTCGTAGGGATGCCATCACACAGCTTTAGAGGGAATGTGACCTGTTTGTCCTCAAGTTTAACTACAGCAAGCATGTTCCCTTTTGTCAACTAGTTCGCTCACCCCCTACCTTTTCTTGTTTATCAATACTAAAAATAGTGCAGAATATATAAAACCTGGGTATTTATAATGCATCTTAGTAGCCAAATAGTTCTTATATTGTGCTCCTACTTGTGAGTTGGTGCTTATTCTCCCACAGTGATGCACTAGAGTATCAGAACCTCTAGTTATTTTCAACTCCTGCTATTGCCACACTGAAACTGAAGCCTGCTATGTATGCTATGTATGTTGATAAATCAGCATAATCAGTATGTCTCGTCCAAGCAATTCTAGTTTTAACAAGTCAGGAAAAAGCCCCTTTCTTTGTCTTAAGTTATAAATGTTATCAGTCTTTGCTCATTTATTATTTCATTGTTTTAATATTCTCTATTCTTCCTGCAAAGGTATTTTTTTCTTATTTTCAATAACAAATATAGTGAACTCAAAGTATAAATAAGTAACCCATTGCTTTTTGTTATTATTCACATATGTTTTCTTGCAGTGGGTATCCTGATGATTCATTTTGCTTTTTCTTAAGAGTCAACCTGTCCTTATCAAAAATCCAAACTAATTCACTGGAATATTCAATGTACATTTTCTTCTACATTTTTATAGAAATGGAATTTATTTCCCTACTAAAATAGATAAAGTCACCGGTTATTTTTAGACAAATTAAGCACTTTATCACTATATAAAATTCATTTAATCATTTGGAAAGAACCTTATCATTCCATATCTTAACATCTTATTTACTTATTTATTTATTTGGCTCACAAGGAATTGTGGCCCAAGAAGGTTGCAACTTGTTCCAGATCAAACACTAGGTCAAGAGAAATGCCAAAACTAAAATTGTGTCTTCCAGCTTTCATCCAATTATTGTGTTCCAGTTCCCTACTCTAATTCAGAGCTATTTGACACTTTGTAAAACTGTCATAGTAGATGATTATGGTAATAAAATGACTATTTATTCCATAATAGAGCCCTGTAGCATCAGTAGAATCCCTTGGGGTAGGGACTGTTTGTAGAATTGTAGTAAGTGTATGGACTCTGGAGCCAGACTGCCTAGATTCAAATCTCAAATATGCCTTCATTAGCTGAAAGACTTGAATAAGGTACTCCTCAACCTTTCTGTGACTTATTTTCCTAAAATTTAAAATGCAATAGAAATAGTACTGGCTTGAGTTTTTTTTATAAAGATTAAATTAATTAATGCAAGTGCCTGACAATTATAGAATACCCTCTATTAAAGTAAGAGCAAAAAAAGACCAGAGACTTACTGGCATGGGCTATGTTCACAACCATTAGGGAGGTGCGTTGGTCATCACTGAGAAGTACTACACAAGTCTGAGCAACAACTTACACACCAACAAGCTCATGTGTGAGAAGATCTCCATCATTTCAGCAAGATGCTTTGCAACAAGACCTTGGGCTGTGTCTCACATCTGATGGAGCGAATCCAGACAGTCTCGTGAGAGGAGTTTCCATCACATTGCAGGAGGAGAAGAGAGAAAGGAGAGACAATGCTGTTCCTGAGATCTCACCCCTGGATCAGGAGATCGCTGAAGCAGATCCTGACACTCAGGAAATGTTGAAGCTGTTGGACTTTGGCAGTCTGTCTGACCAGTGGTGGCTCAGCCTGCAGTTGGGATGAATTTCAAAACACCACGTGGGGCCTTTTGAATCTTTCAGCTGTGCTGTAATATTTTCAATAAACTTTGGAGAACAACAAAAGTAAATTAAATACATACATAAATAAGGCCAAAAAAGAAGCTGCTATTATTATTTCCAATGGATTTCACATACACAGCCACAAAATATAACCTTCAGTAAAATGTTCTGGATGTAAAAAAAAACTTAAGTTTCTGTTTCTCAAAATTTTCGGTGAAACAAATATTAAGTTGCATGAGTTAGTTCTGAAGGAGAAATAGCCTTAGAGGTCTTTCACATTTATTACCTGACAATGTGTTGAGAGTTGATATTTAAACACGAATCTTTGGTTATTTTTCTTTTCCTTTATTTATCACTCTTGTCTGATAGCTTCAGATAAAAGTATACTTCATACTATTTCATAAGAATTAATTGAAATGAAATTTGAATATGAAAAATAAAGAAAATTAGAAAACAGAACTTAGTTTTTTCAGCTTAAAAAACATGAGAAATCACATGAAATTGCACAATTGCACCTTCTGAAATGTCCAACAGGCCATTTTGCCTTCCCTAAGAACACATGAAACACATTTCGGAGGAGAAAATGCATTTGTTTTATCATGGAATATGAGTTTATGAGTCAAATGGAATCACTCGGCAAATATAAATAGCAGCATAATGATGATTACAAATAGCATTATATTGTGTGCCTCTGGTTTGCTGCAGCTCAAGGCCTTTCATAGATTGTCTTTCCAATCTTAGTAATATGTCTATGAGAGACAGAAGCAGATATGGATTTAAACTTTAAATTTTGCATGCAAAAATAATCACTGACATAAAGATATTATTACATTATTTAAGGCTACATTTCAAATCAATGCCAAAGCTCAGTCAGTCGTAGCATTTTGAGTCTCAGTTTTCTTTATAACCTCAAACGCCAGGAAAACCCTTTGCGTCTCTAGCTATATCTGAAGTTCAGCATTATTGGAGAGGAGTTTAGGGGGTATTGCATAGCTCAGCGGTGTCCTGTTCAATCACATCCACTCCCCTTTTCAATCACCCTGAGGCAAAACTGAGGTGTCATTCATTTCTTCGGAAGGCACAGAACATCAAGTATATTTTCCCAAAATGGCTTACAGCAAATGATTCATTTGACTGAATAGCTTCATGAAGTATGTTCATTTTATTTTAAATTTCCTATAGCCTATAAAAGAATAGGAAATAAGAGGGTTGAAAGGAACTGTGAAGACCTCCTTACCCAACTCTCTGATTTTGTGTCCACTCAAGTCACAACCTAGAGAACATTTGGAAAGTTGCCAAAGAACTTGAAATTCCTCAAAAGTACTTTTTAATTGTGTCTGTCCTGGGATCTTATCTGATCCTTTTTCTAAGGTCTATGGGAGAACAATTGTTTATCTCTCATGTTTTTAAAACTTTTGTTTTAATTCACTAAATAAAGTGTTAATTCTTCTTCAAATGTAAAACATTCCCAACTTTTGATGTCACCCCTGAAAACTGTCAAGCTAAACATAGTCTCTCACCACTAAATGACATTAAGAACATTAAATATATCAGAAATTGAAATAGCAAGGGTATACTTAGGGCCCTGAAAATGTTACCTATGAACCAAGAGAAATTAAAGTAAGTATAATATACTTCCTTTTGCATAATTTCCACCTCTTTCATTATTACAAGATTATCATGCATTCCTTTTAACATTATTCACTCACAGGGCTGCTTGGCTGTGGTATCCAAATGAATTATACTTTTCCTCCTAAACCCTAGAGCATTTTGTTTGGGTTGTTTTTTGTATTAAAAGTGAGGTCATGATACCTCTTTAGCTTGTCTGCATCTGTACCCTGTTCAGTAGCCTATGCCTAACAAACCATGACATTGTAGATGTGAAACCCATGGTACAAGTTTTGAGGCAGAACTTCTAACTGACATGTCAACCTTGTGAGCTGAAAGCATTTTCTCCAGTTAGCACAGTTAGTGTCAAGAGGGCCAATTCTTTATTCTCATGCTATATGAATTGCATTGCCTACATCTTTCCATGAAATTTCTAACAAAATCATTTCCAAGTTGTTATAGATGAGCTTGAATTTACTCAGCTTTTCCCAGTGATGTTCAGTAACTGGTGGCTTCTTCTTGCTTTATTTGATAGCAAATGTGTTGATATTATTAAAGATGAATTTTTGACTTTGGATCACATTGCTTAGTATTCACTTAATGGTCATTTTCTTCCCCTAAGTTTGATTTCCATACTGTGTAGCTTATTTCTGATACATACAAATGAAAAGATATCTTAATCTCTAGTCCCTCCAGTCAGCAAGTAAAACATTCAATGTGGCAATGATCCTGGTAATTACGCCCTTCTTCTCCTGGGTCTGACTCCAGAATGAACCCCATGTAGCTCTCATACCAGGATTTAGTAGCTTTTCAGTAGAGATAAGTGTCAGAGTACATAGGTATCATTCAGACTTCAAAAGCAATGAAAGAAAAGAAAGAGGAAAAAAGAATCCTGCAGTATTTTTGTTTCCATTGAGAGTCACAATACATATAGAATACTTAGCACTTTCTCACTGGAGTTGATACAAAAAAGTTGGTTAAACTATATACATCCAATTTATCAGCATCCTTTTCATTGTTTCTTATTTTCATCAGTCTCACATATTTTTTCAAGCCAGTAAGAAAATAAAACTTCTCATAGTCTGTAAACACATATTACATATACTTTAAAAAATTTCATGTCCCAAAAGGGACTCAATTAAATACCAGGTTACATGCATCAAATCAGTAGCCAAAAAACAGGTTACAATTGATACTGGAATATTTAGACCCAGAATTTTACTCTAAACAATTGTGCAGTGTGTGAGCAGTTGAATAATAATTTGTTGATGTCCCTTGGAAGCCAGAACTAGATGTTCCTTATCCTCTGCCTCATATAATTGTTTTTCACTTATGAGATAACCTACATGCTTGTGGGAATACTGCATTTTGCCTGCCACACATGAGTTTCTCCTTGGATGATAGACATATTCATTTATGTAAGAAATACATATATAGGCTTTTTCCTTAACAAAAGGAAGGACATGCTACTTGGACCTGGCCCTCGGAGTAGCCAGGACATGGCATTCTCTCTAGTATCTAGAGTAAACACTTTCTTCTGAGGCTGCTTGTGTTAGGTTGGATACCCATAGGAGCAGATCCTGTAGCACAGATTCGAGGGAAAGTAGTTTATCTGAGAGGTGATCCAAAGAAACACTGATAGGTGAAGCAGGATGTGATCAGGCAAGGGGAAGGCATCCCTGGAGGGTGTGCCACTCAGCGGATGACTGCTCTGGGATACCGGAGCTCAGTCCCATTAGGAACTGCTGGGTGATAGTGTAAAACATACCTCGAAGTTGAGGGCTACTTCAGGGAACATTAACTCCTCTACACTTCCAGTTTGCCCCTGGTCCAGCAGCCACAGAAAGGCCCCAGGCAGACAGACTACAGGATAAGAAGCCACTAGCATGTGTGGCAACGATGAGTGCTCAGGGATATGGGCAGGACACCCGGATCATCTACTGCATCACTAAAATAGAAGGAGGAGACTTTTTAGGCTACTGGTGACTGTATGGATCCCTGTGAGTAGTGAACCCACCTGAGGTTAAAGGCCAGAGAAAAAAGGAAGAAACAGAGAAAAGAAGATATAAAGAAACACTGAGGTGCATTTATTTGGGTCTTTAGACCCAGCTGTGACCTAAAGGTTATTCTCCAGACATCCTAGTCACATGAGCAACTATATTATATAAATAAATAAGTAAGTAACTAAGTAAATAAATAAATAAATGTTATTTTTGAGGTATCGTTGATATACCATCTTACGTTGGTTTCAAATGTACAACACAGTGGTTCAGTGGTTATCCATGTTATTAAATCCTCACACCCTCTAGGGCAATTACTATCTATCAGCATAGAAGGACATTACAGAATCACTGACTATATTCTCCATACTGTATTACTGTCCCATGACCAACTTATATCGTGATTGTGAATTATTGTGCCCCTTTATCCCCCTCACCACCCTCCCCCAACCACCCTCCCCCACTTGGCGACCACTAGTCACTTCTTAGGGTCTATGAGTCTACTATTCTGCTTTGTTTTTATACTACACAAATAAATCATATGGTAGTTGTGTTTCTCCACATGGCTTATTTCACTGAGCATAATACCCTCTAGATCCATCCATGTTGTTGCAAACAGCAGGATTTCTTTTATTTTTATGGCTGAATAATATTCCATAATGTATATGTGCCACATCTTTATCCATTCATTTATTGATGGACACATAGGTTGCTTCCATATCTTGGCTATTGCAAATACTGTGACGATAAATATAGGGTGCATATGTCTTTTTAAATCTGTGAACTTGTTTTCTTTGGGTAAATTCCTAGGAGTAGAATTCCTGGGACACATGGTATTTCTATTTTTAGTTGTCTGAGGAATCTCTATACTGCTTTCCACAGCAGTTGTACCAATTTGCAATCCCACCAATGGTGTAGGAGAGTTCCCATTTTTTTTTGCATCTTCGCCAACATTTGTTATTTCTTATCTTTTGGTTAGTGACCATTCTAACTGGTATGAGGTGAAATCTCATTGTGGTTTTAATTTGCATTTTCCTGATGATTAGCGATGTCCTACCCTTATGATTTTTAGACCCAGTACCTCCAAATATCTTAATTGTATGTTGATAGATATTGCAAGAAGAATCTCCTGCCAGTAAGCAAACACTCCTGCCTTTTTATTTTTATTTTATTATATGAATCTTATTTCTATCTCCAGTTTTTTAATTTTATGAATATGGCCAACATTTACCCATTGTTTGCTGCTTTTGGTGAGTGAGAGAGAGATAATCTGCTAGGCCATCTAAGACAAGGAGAAAGCCTAAGGAAATTACTGCAGTTGTCAGTCTTTAAGAATGTGGAAATGCACAGCCAGGGCGCTTATTGAAAATACTGAGTGTGAACTAAGACTTTTAGGGAAAAGATATTTTGAGATTATTAACATTTTTTATCATTGCTATAATATTTATGCTAGAACTGCTTTTACCCTACATCCTTTTGTTAGACACATAATCCTCTTCCGAGGAAAAACTGAGTCATTTAATATTTCTCTCTAAGTAAGGAAACTATACCTTGCAAGATGCCTTCACAATTAAATAAGTCTGCTTCATCTGGGCCTTTAACACTCCAGTCCATTACTCTGTAGTACTGGTCATCTGGAGTTGCATGATATGTGAAGGCTCCCCTTTCTATATGGAAAGTTTCCATAGCCCATTTGTGAACTTACTTTCTGGCAAAATAGAATCTTCAATCAGAGGAATCAAAGACTCAATTAGCCTGTGACTTTAATTCTAGTTGTTTCGTGGAATGGTGATAAATACAAAGCAAAATGCCAAGTGAATATCACTTTCTAAGTTAGAAAAATGCCCTAAACAGTTCACTGCTAGATATTGTAGAAGACCTCTGTTTCTCTTGGAAACTTTTTATTATTCTTGGGATTAAGCCAGTGTGCGTGTATGTCTTGAGCTAGTCATTGATAGCCATGGGAAAATGTCCCTTACAGTTAGTCACTTTCAGTAATACTGGATCCACACATATTCTCCATCACATTTTTCATCTCTACTTCCTTCATAGGCACAGTGCCACAGAGCCAACAGCATGATTCAGGAGAGCCTTTGGTCAAAAGCACAGGGTTCACTTTCATGTCTCCAGGTATTTAAATCAGGCATTTGTTCACTAACAGCATTGGCTACTGAATCCAAGCTCTTGTTTTCAATGAGCCCGATTTGTTATGAGCACTCTTTCTTTTCTCCTGATCCATATGGGTTAATTTCCTATATTTTGAATTCTGGAAAATAAAACCACTACTTAAGCTTACTTTTAAGATTAGAGGTTTATTGCACTAAGAATTATAAAATAAACCCATAATGTGTAACTCTCACGACGAGATTGAACTCCAGTCTGATTAAGTCTATCGAATCCTAGGTAAGAGATTCCCAAGACGAACAGCAGCTTTGCAATTTGTACCCTAGACTCTTGTTAACAAACATTCTGCTTTTACTTGTGCCATGGGCACAGGGAGCCCAGATCATTTTTTTCCATCTATAGAGGTTACTCTGACCAAGTGACTAAAAGAGAGATCCAACAAAGAAGGCAATGATTAGATGGTAAGATGCTTTACTAATGAGGGGATTCATGTTAGATGAAGCAGTCACAGAAGGACATACTCCTCACCACTTTTTCAGTAGTAATATACTACTTAAAAATGAAAATTCAAATAGTTACAAATAATAATAGTGTTTAGTAAAAAAGGGAACAATGACCCTAAGAACTGGAAAATAGAAGGTGGAATTAAGCTGTTATATTTCCAACTGAAAATAAAAAACACTTGCAGACCAAAAACAAACGTTACAAACTCTGCAGCCATGGCAGAGCAAGACAGAGGCAAGTACACTTAGCAGCCAAAACATGTAATAGTAACACTAGTTATCTGCCTCTTCTGGGGAGGACTGATTATTTCTCTACCCTTGACAATTATACCCCTACTGTAATTTTTGAGTCTCCTAGATAAAAAATACCAACATACCCAATGGCTGATCTGCCTTCACTTCCTAATACTACCCAATCCCAAACTGACACCTACTTCTCTTAACTTGCCTTAAAATCACCGAGAGTAAGCACAAAAATTATATACTGTAAGACACCTGGCTCAAGCGTCCGTGCACTGAGCCTCCCATGATTCCTCTGGTACATGGTCTTACTGAAGCAAGCTAATAAGTAAGCCTAACTCTGTGTGACAGATATGTTTCTAGTAGTCTCTGGCTGGTTGAGTTCAACAGTGGAAATATGGCATAATTAGACCATCTAAACTATCTATATAAAGTTAGGCTTAGAGCATAGAATGAAATTATAGGCCAAAGTAGTGGTAAGATTCCAAGTTGCCTGTTATAAAGGAAGTTGGGATGGTGGAAGGGACTTCAGTGGTATCAATTTAAATTTTCTTTGCAGCCAGGACAATCAATAAGTGTAGGATCCTCCCAGTTTTCTCTAAGTAATGCCAATAATAGTGTAAATTTTACTACAATGAAAAGATTTTCTCACTTTTGCTACAGTTCTGAGCATTGATTTTTTTTTTCAATCAGGAAGAAAATATGAGGTCACTAGAGCAGCAAGAATAACGACCACAAAAGACTTATTTTTAACTTCCCTTTTCCCTTGAATGCTACACCCTGTTAGTTTAGTTTCATTTTAATCAACTGAAGGCAACGAATGCATTTCGAATGACTACTATGTATCAGGTGCTATATAATAGGGGCTAAAGGTTACTCCACAATGAGTAAATACTACTTCATAGCTTCAACGACTTCACAAGTTAGTAGAAAGTAAAAGAGAAGCTAAAATATGGATAATTTTACACACAGATTCAGTAAAATTTTAAACCCTGAACTAGTCTGGTTTTCACAGAGCAAACAAGAATTGATACATGGCAAAATAATTATATAATTGTAGCTTTCACATTTTTCTCTTAAATGTCATTTTCATGAAATGAATAACAATTATACACAATGAAAAGAAGTAGTTATTAAGCATTGTCAGGTGTTTTATATCTTACCCGCCAAGATCCTGGATTGTTTCTAAAGAGAATAAAAAGAGAAAATCATGTTTTGACCGTTATTCACATTTCTGGGGCATAATTATAGAAGATTGTAGGGTATTCTATTCTAAAATTCACCTGAAGATACTGTTTGCAAAACTTTATTTGAATGTTTTTCTTTGTAGCCTTACAACATGCCTCAAAAAAGAGTTTGTATTGGTTTTTTAGAGGGAAATCAAAAAGTCTATTACCACTTTCAACATAAAAGCTTGTGCAGTAGGAAACCAAATTCTAAGTCCTCCAGTGTAATCTCTGGCTGGCATTCAGGCAACGTGTACGTCTAGGGATGGGGTTTGTCTGGGTCATTCAAGGTAGAAAGCAACACACAACCAAAGATAGAGAATTGTAAAATGGGTCATCCTCACATATTAATTTCTATGATATGAATAAATAGGATGCACATTGTTCATGTAGAAATATATTTTAACTTCTCCCTTGGCAGGTCCTTCAGAAAATGTACATTATAGTTCCAAGCTATTACATGTGAGATTTTCTTTTAATCACCTTTTAATAGAATTGGCATTATCTTCTAATACAGCTAGGCATAAATACTTTCAGATATTTGTCAAATGTTTAGTGGGAGACCTGGACCATTACAAACATATTTCTCACACAAAAAAGTAATTTTCATTTTCTTCCCAAATGACAGTACAGTTATTAGACTCCATCTCTAAAATGCCTACAAGCAAATTTAATTAGTCAGTTAAATGAAACTGTCAGAAATTTAAAAAACATTTTTGTAGTAAATTATAGCCCTAGGTATTCCTTAATTTACTTTGTGTAACTTCAACTAGAAAGTATGTTTATAATATTCTATTTGTTCAGCATGGATGAAGGTCACTTCACATTTACTTTCATCTTCAAATCATCTGGCCATTTCACAGCTGTTTGAATTTTAATAAGAGGGAACCAGTTTGGAGGATTCAGAGAAAGGAAGAAAGAAAAAATAATAATAACATTTGGCATTTATGAGGTTTATAATAATTCTGCTCTTGGAAACTATGGGAAAAGGCTGATGTTTTTGTTTCAAGTCATAAGTTATGGAAATTAATTCTACAGACAAAATTAATAGGTGTAAAATTATGGTAATTATAGTCATGGTAACCAGGCATCTTTATGCATTGAAAGCCAGGTCCTGTACTATGGGTCAGGAATATCACATAGCCCATGATTAAATAAACCTTTTTATGTAGTATATTTAAGTGTTGTACTAAAATTATTCAGAATACCCCTCTATTAAAAGAATGATACTCGCTCTCTACCCAAAGTAAAGCCAGAAATAAAGTAAATGAAAAACTAGAAGGAATCCCGTAGGTACCCACACATGCAATTATAAAGAACTATTCACCTACATGGTTTTTCATCATTTAAAATAAAATCTCTTTTAATACAGATAGAAGCCTGAAAATCATCCATCATTTCCTCTGAAATTTCATTTTAAGATAACAAATACAGAATTCACTTGAATATTTTTCAGTTAGGTACTTTGCTTTGACATGAAATATTTTTGTGCCTTTTATCATCCTCTTCTAAGTAAAAATCCCTAATTAAGGAATCTGAGATTGAAGAAGAAATTGAAAGAAAACAATATATGTGTGAAAGTGCAGCAATGAAAATTAATTATTCCCAAGGAGAAAACAATAGGGGATATGGAAGTAAGCACATAAACATCTGAGTTTCACTAGTGACAATATATGTACACATGTTTTCAGGCAGCAGCAGATATGTAACATAAATAAGACAGTAAAAAATGTAATTAATGCTCTTTTTTTAAAACCAGTTTTATGTAAAGTAAGCTAAAATTAGAACTGCATGTTCCTAATAGAACAGTGAACTTGGTATTTATTTTCTTTCTAAAAAGTTTTTGGTGTTTATTTGCATTTCTAATGGACAGTGAGATAACCCAAATAGCAAAATGTATAGGTTCATATTCTGTGAATAACCTTGCAGGCTAGTAAGAAGACATAAATTATAGCATCTCTCCATTCTCTCTTGTTTCACCCACAAGTAACCCTGCCAATTTAAAACTCATTAACAGAAAGTCTAAAGTTTAGAAGGGAAAAGGAAGATTGATTTTGGTTTTGGACTTTTCAGATCTGGGTTCAGGAATGGAACTCCGTTTCCTTATTGGGACAACAACTCCATGTCTATCTCTTGGTTTCTTTGATTTTTAGATTTTTTATTTATGGAACACATTTGTTAATACTTGTAAACTGTTATAAACTTTAGGTCAAATGAGCAGTGAATGTGTAGCTGCTTTGTAAATTTGCAACCCTTTTAGAAATATTATGAGACTGATTTTATGTTTATAATTTTCAGAGGTTATTTGAATTACACAATTATGTAATGGAAGTCATGGAGTAAGGCTACACCTTAGGAAAATAGGGAAAATAACCACCCTTGAAAGGCGATTATTATTACCAATGTTAATCTTAACAAACAAGAACTCTGGGGTCTGGGAAACAAGATGACATGTAGACCTTATTGTCTATACTCTGGACTTTGAGGGATCCGGTTGTGCTTAAGTACAATCCAGAGTTAGGCTGTTTCTGTCACATGGTGAAATGCCAGAAACTAGGCAGAGAAACATCTCTATAGAGGTCATATTCTGGCCATGTTGATAATATTAATGATCATTATAAATTAATCTTTATTAAATGCCACCTGCTGGGTGCTGTTCTAAGTATATCACATTTATTAAATTTAATCCTCACAACACTGCATGGTAGACAATATTGCTATATTCAGTTTACACTTGGGGAGTCTCAGGCACCAAAAGATTAAAAAAACTATGAAAGGTCTCATGACTAATAAACTAGTTCAAATTTATTTGAGATTCGAACCTAGGCATTCTCAATTCTGTTTTCTTTCTTAGTGCTTAACCTAACTGCCTCAGTTGGTAAAGCAAATTACCTCATTCATCACATGTTCCTTCTGATATAGATGCATTTCCTTTGTTATTTGTTTTGTTTTTAATTCCCCAAGACTTTTCAAGACTTATTAAGATGTCTCAGTCTTTTTTTCAAAAGTCTTTCTCAAAGAATAATCATGCATACAATTTTGGCAAAGTGCAATAAAGAATAAAGATCATCCCCACTGGTCTGATGTGAGGCAAATAAAAATCATGAGAGTTCATTAAAGTGAAAAAACAATTGCTAACGCTTAAGTAGATAAAGTTTGTGGTAACTGCAAGTCAGGAATAGTCTATCACAGGAAAAAGAACTAGACCTGCCAAGTCTTTCTTCTTCATTGCTGGATTTGAAGAATCAGGACTTCATTTCATTAACTGGGGTTTTGTTGGGAAAACTTTTTCACATAAAATTGGACCCCTATCTCACATCATACAGAAAAATCAACTGAAAATGAATTAAAGACTTAAAAAAAAGACCATGAACTGTAAAACTCCTTGAAGAAAACATAAGGGTAAAATTCTTGGCATTGGTCTTGACAATGGTTTCTTGGATTTGACATGAAAAATACCAGCAACAAAACCAAAAATAGAAAACTGATTGTATCAAACTAAAAGTCTTCTTCACAACAAAGGAAACAATCAACAGAGTGGAAATGCAATCTGCGAAATGGGAGAAAATATCTGCAAACCATCCATCTGATAAGTGGTTAATAGCCAAAATATTTAAACAATTCCTACAACTCAGTAGCAAAAAAGCAATCTGATTTAGAAACAAGCAAAGGAATTGAATAAACATTTCTCCAAAGAATGCATACAAATGGCCAACACATATGTGGAAGTGTTCAAAATCATGAGTCACCGGGGAAAATGCAGATCAAAACTGCAATGAAATATCACCTCACACCTGTAAGGATGGCTACTATCAAAAAGTCAAAAGTGTTAAAGATAACAAGTGTTGGTGCAGATGTGGAAAAATTGTAACCCCTGTACACTATGGAATTGTAAATTGGTACAGCCATTATGAAAAATAACATGGATTTTCCACAAAAAAATTAAACATAGAATTACCATAGGGTGCAGCAGTTCTATTCTTTGATATGTATCCAAAAGAATTAAGTCAGGATCTCAAAGAGATATTTGCACTACCATGTACATTGTAGTATCTAATATATGCAAGATATATAAACAATCCATATGTCCATTGATAAATGAGTAAAGAAAATGTGGTATGTACATATAGTAGCATATTGTTTAGCCTCAGACAAGAAATTCTATGATTTACTACAATATGAATGAATCTAGAGGAGGTTATGCTCAGTGAAATAAGCCAGTCACAGTAAGATATATACTGCATAATAACACTTACATGTGATATCTAAAGTAGTTAAATTCATAGAAGCAAAGAATACAAGGGTGGTTGTCAGGTATTGGGGGGAGGAAACTTTAGAAAGTATTGCAAAAGGTATAAAATTTCAGTTATATTAGACAAATGCATTCTAGATACCTGCTGTACAACATAGTGCCTATAGTTAACAATACAATATTATTCACCTTTAAATGTATTAAGAGGATAGGTCTCATATTAGATATTCTGAACACATACCCACAAACACAAAAGAATGTAGGGAAACTTTTGGAAGTGACAGATACGTTTAGTATCTTGATTGTGGTGATGGTATCATGGTGTATGCATATGTCCAAACTCATAATACATACATTAAATATGTGCAATTTTTTGTGTATCAGTTATATGTCAGAAAAAAGAGTGGTAGTGGTGTGCATATTATATTGTCAGGAGAATATTCTGTTGAATTGAGGATACTCAATTCATAGATTTTAGTGGACTGGGGTTATTCATTGTCTACCACAACCTTCTGGACTTCTAAGAAATGCCCTGTATTATTAGGTTAGTTGTGGAGAGCGCCTTTGAAAAGATAGGTATATGAATTGCATAAAGAACTTAGCACAGTGCCTAGCTTACAGGAGGTGCCTAAGGAATGTTGACAACAGAAACAACTACGAGGTGCCTGCTGCTGTGCATATAACCATGAACCGCGGACAGGTGACCTCATGCAGCTTATTGCCTAAAGCTGTACTGTCCAAGAAATATGTAGCCATTAGCCCATGGGCAATTGCAATTAATTAAATTTAATTAAATTTAAAACTTAGTTTCCCAGTCACACCTGTCCCATTTCAAGTATTTTATAGCTACATGTGACCTGTGGCTACTATATTAGACAGCACAGATTAGAAAAGATTTCCATCATCAGAGAAAACTCTGTTGGACAAGGCTGCTCTAGAGACGTCATGCCCTTGGTTTCCAGGGATGCAGCACTCCAGGATTCATCATGCTTTCAGGTTTGAGGCAGCATTTCCACATCATAAAAATCTGAAGGGAGTATTTGTGCTGAGCTGATGTAGGAGGCCACTGGTAGTGATGGAACCACTGTATTAGGTCCCTATAGTGCTTTTCCTACAGGTTTGGTATGACTCAGAGAGAATTCTTATCCAATAGGTGATGGTACATTGAACAACAAAAACATCAGTATTTTTCTTTGTGCAGTCCCTGGTTAAAAGCAAAATATAACCCATCATATAACGGAACTGAGAATACTGAACAACAAGGATGCAGATTGACCATTCATCGTAAACCAGGGTGGGGCCAGCTATGAGCCAGGTACTAAGAGAAGCAGTGCTATAAGGATGGATATAGCACCACAGTTTCCCTTGTGGAGATGTTGCCACTCAGCCAAGGTATGGGCACATACCCAGACCTTGCCAAGTCATGCCGTAGTTACTCCCACCAGCCATAGTGATATGTTTAGAGATAGGCTTGGAGGAATGAAATTTAATTATAGGAATTTTGTTGGACAAATTGGGAAATACAAGGGAGGGTTGAGGATGCTGCAGGATTAGATATTCCAGAGGCCACCACCAAGAGAGGTGGCCTGAGAAAAAAGAAAGAAATGATACCTCGTCCTACATCTAACCCAGTGTCAGGCAATGCAGCAAGCCACTGTTACTCTGTACTTTCCACAAGCTGTTTTTTTCCTTAAATAGTATTAGTTGCTTTTCTGTCATCTGAAGCCAAATATCATGATTTAAAAAAATAAAGCATGAAGCTAGATATGACCTTAGAGGTAATCTAAACTGGCTTTTTATTTATGTTTTTTCTATTAAGGAACACCCTTTGGACTGTAATATGAATACACATCCTTTAGACTGTGGCTTTGGACAAAGCAAACAAGCATAAGAGTTTCAAAATTTCTTTGAAGTTTTATGATTTACTTTAATATAGTAAGTACATTTTGCATTTCACTCCATAATGTGGCTTTTGGGTAAATTTGTTCCTTTGATAATTAATGTGAATAATTATATGGGGCTCAACAATCAAATAGAAATGGAAAAAACAGTATATTGGAATAAAAGGTTTTAATGTGCAAATTTTCCCATGAATCTAATTATCCCCTAAAGAATGTGGGGTTTTGAATGTTTTTTTTTCAGACATTCATAATTGTTATATTATTTTAGTTATACATGTGAAGATGTGATAAGATATAAGCAATTTTTAAAAATAATTCCAAAGTTACAGAAAAGTATAATACATTTTTGGCAGGAATATCAGAAGTAATGCTGTGCTCTTCCCATTACTCCTTATTAGGAGACATGGTTTTGTATTATCCCATTATTGGATCATTGATGGAAAGGGTCTTTCCTGGGTTTCTCTACTGTAAAGTTACGTACAGGTATTTTTCAGGGTAGTTCTTTGAGACTATATAAATAACTGACTCCTCATCAAACTTTACCTGTGAGTTTGAGCATCTGTTGCTGTTTGTTGGCAGAATTACTGTGGTGATGGTAGCCAAATAGTGTTTTCTAATCCCACTATTCCTTTCTACATATATTGGTTGACATTCTACTACTATGAAAACTTTTCTTTCTCAATTAATACAGACTCATGGGTTTTTTTATTCAGTGATGATAATACATTACTATCATCCTATGATGCTCCTACTCCCAGATTTGGTCAATGGGAGCTGCTTCCAGTGCTTCTGTGACCATTCAGCTGTCCCCATTATTCTTTGAGCACTTCAAGCAAAAGCTGTTACAGGCTCATCTTAGAGATTCTCTGCCCCAGTCTGAATCAGCCCCTTCCCCTAAGGAGTTCTGGTTTCTTTTAGTAGAGAAAGGCATTTAGAAACCAAGCTAAGTGTTCTTGCTGCTATTGGGCTGTTCCTGTTCCCAGGGTCCCCCAGTGAATGGAGCTTAGGGATATATGTATATATGTACACATACACTTGCATCTACATTTCTATACTTAGATATATTGAAAACCATTTCAGATCAGTATCTTTGATTCCAATCCAACACCGCAGGATTTATTCTAGTTTGTATTCTCTGTACTCAGAGTTCCCCTTTCCAACAGTCCCAAACTCCCATGATCCTCAGGATATTTGGCAGCCCCCGAATATATAACCATTCCCTTTTCGCCACCACCCGCAAATTGATGCCCTTCTCACCTCTCTTGGGCTCAGACACCCCATTCCAAGCCACTTGCCACCACTTCCACACACAGAAATCCTCCTCACCCTGTCCTGGGCCCAACACCCACATGGGACTACCACCACCCCTATGCCCCTGGCTAACATTCACCTTGCTTGGTTTTACCTAACGAGTTTTAAAATGGGAGGGAAGGGTGAAGGAAGGAAGGCAGCTCCCATCTTTTCCATTGTGCTGCAATTATTTAAAATTGGTAAGGACTGACTGAAACGGTATTTTAATTTATCTTTTGAAATGACGAATAGAGTAACTTAAATGATCCATTGAAGACCTTCCTTTGGCATCTCTGAAGCATTTCAAAGCAACAGGAACAGTTCATATTCCATCTTCTTTGCACCTCCTTTGGACTTGGGGTTAGGTAGAAAAGATAGGCCTTTTCCTATCTGCTGCTTCCTTTTATTTGCTATCTTCTAAGTTCTCTTCTGTTGCTGTCTGACTTTTTATGTGTCAGGATAACTTGAACTCTGTAAGGCACTTTGCATAATTTTTCAGCCTTGGAATTTACTAATGATGGGCAGAGGACTATTCAGCATGGTCAGGGTAAAGCGTGACCAAGATGCCCCTCAAAAAAACACACAGATTGGACTATTAGTCTGACTCCAAATGGTTCTCTCTTAACATTCTTTTTTTTTTTTTTTTTTGAGAGGGCATCTCTCATATTTATTGATCAAATGGTTGTTAATAACAATAAAGTTCTGTATAGGGGAGTCAATGCTCAATGCACAATCATTAATCCACCCCAAGCCTACTTCTCGTCAGTCTCCAATCTTCTGAAGCATAACAAACAAGTTCTTACATGGTGAACAAATTCTTACATAGTGAATAAGTTCTTACATGGTGAACAGTACAAGGGCAGTCATCACAGAAATTTTCGGTTTTGATCATGCATTATGAACTATAAACAATCAGGTCAAATGTGAATATTCATTTGATTTTTATACTTGATTTATATGTGGATCCCACATTTTTCCCTTTATTATTATTATTATTTTTATTTTTAATAAAATGCTGAAGTGGTAGGTAGATGCAAGATAAAGGTAGAAAACATAGTTTAGTGCTGTAAGAGAGCAAATGTAGATGATCAGGTGTGTGCCTGTAGACTATGTGTTAATCCAAGCTAGACAAGGGCATTAAAACATCCACGGATGCAGAAGATTTCCCTCAAAACAGGAGGGGGTGAGGTTCTAAGCCTCACCTCTGTTGATCCCCAATTTCTCACCTGATGGCCCCCCTGCGACTGTGCCTGTCTTAGGTTGTTCCTCCCTTGAGGAATCTTAGCCGTCTCTGGCTAACCAGTCATCTTCCGGGGCCATACAGGGAAATGTAAACTTGGTAAGTGAGAGAAAAGCCTTATTGTTTGAAAAGGTTAGCTTTTTACTTTTTTGCAGATTTATGCCCTGTGGCTTTTATGCTCAGCATTTGTCTTGAGGTATTTTTACCACTTGGAAGAATTATGATACTTGGTACTTTTGATATGAGGCACGAATTCTACTTAGGGGTTGTAATTATGAAGGAAGAAGAGAAGCTATAGAAGTAGCAGATGGAGGAAAACATGGGAAGATTGATTATTTCTTTGACATATCTTCTTGTAGAGTAACTTAAGCATGTATAGGTTTTAAACTACTAATTAAATTGTGCACACACATTAACATAATAGGAATACAGTTACATAACCAAAGCAGACCTATAATTACCAGTCATCTCCAGAGAAACCAAGAAAACCAGTTAGGCACCCTAGGCATTTGTGAAAACTTATCTATGATATGGTGGATATTGTCCAACTGAACTTGAACAATCTGAGAGAAATCAGACAAATAAAAACAACTCATTCTTGGGGACTGTTCACATCCCATATGTTCTTTTAACAGTAGATAGTCTGTAGACATAAGATTTTGGAGCGCTACAACTTGCACTTCTAATTCTTGGTTGAGTTCCAACAGTATAGATCCAGTCAAATTTGTTGTTTTACTGTATGCAGAGGCCAGCTTAGATATCTCCTTCTTCACTCCAATGGCAAGTCCAGGAACCGGTGGGATGAATGCAGCTACAACTGCAGCATCGCCTGGATCTTTGTTGAGGATTTTGATGATCATCTTCTGGTATGACTCTTCCAGAGAGTGCTGATGTTGGAAGTTCTTCTTCATATTGTATCTTAGTTCTTTTTCTGGGTAGCCAAATTAGGCTTTGATCCTCTGTATAAACACAAACAGACTCTTTGTCCACACTTTGATATGCCCTTTATACCATTGTGTAGAACTCATTGGAGGTCACCACACAGGAACTGCATTTTTTTTTTAAGAGAAAGGAATATTATCAAAAAAATGTACCTCCATAGCTGATAATCTGACCCCCTTAAAGTGATCAAAATTAAGGATATTAAAACATGCATTAATCATTGATTTACAGTTAGTTTTTTCCTATCAGGGAGAAATCCCCCTTTTCTTTCTTTCTTTTTTTTTTTTTTTTATCTTTAATCTACACTTACATGAAGAATATTATGTTTACTAGGCTCTCCCCTATACCAGGTCCCCTCTACAAACCCCTTTACAGTCACTGTCCATCAGCATAGCAAAATGTTGTAGAATCACTACTTGTCTTCTGTGTGTTGTACAGCCCTTCCCTTTCTCCCACACCCACATGCATGCTAATCTTAATACCCCCTTCTTCTCCCCATCCCCTTATCCCTCCCTACCCACCCATCCTCCCCAGTCCCTTTCCCTTTGGTAACTGTTCATCCATTCTTGGGTTCTATGATTCCACTGCTGTTTTGTTCCTTCAGTTTTTCCTTTGTTCTTATACTCCACAGATGAGTGAAATCATTTGGTATTTCTCTTTCTCCGCTTGGCTTATTTCAGTGAGCATAATACTCTCCAGCTCCATCCATGTTGCTGCAAAGGTAGGATTTGCCCTCTTCTTATGGCTGAGTAGTATTCCATTGTGTATATGTACCACATCTTCTTTATCCATTCATCTACCGATGGACAATTAGGTTGCTTCCAATTCTTGGCTATTGTAAATAGTGCTGCGATAAACATAGGGGTGCATTGGTCTTTCTCAAACTTGGTTGCTGCATTCTTAGTGTAAATTCCAAGGAGTAAAATTCCTGGGTCAAATGGTAAGTCTGTTTTGAGCATTTTGATGAACCTCCATACTGCTTTCCACAATGGTTGAACTAATTCACATTACCACCAGCAGTGTAGGAGTGTTTCCCTTTCTCCACAGCTTCCCCAACATTTGTTGTTGTTTTCTTTTGGATGGCAGCCATCCTTACTGGTGTGAGGTGATACCTCATTGTAGTTTTAATTTGAATTTCTCTTATAATTAGTGATGTGGAGCATCTTTTCATGTGTCTGTTGGCCATCTGTATTTCTTTTTTGAAGAACTGTCTGTTCAGTTCCTCTCCCCATTTTTATATTGGATTATTTGTTTTTTGTTTGTTGAGGCATGTGAGCTCTTTATATATTCTGGACGTCAAGCCTTTATCGGATGTGTCATTTTCAAAGATATTCTCCCATACTGTAGGGTTCCTTTTCTATTGATGGTGTCTTTTGCTGTACAGAAGCTTTTCAGCTTAATATAGTCCCGCTTGTTCGTCTTTGCTGTTGTTTTCCTTGCCCGGGAGATATGTTCAAAAGAGGTCACTCATGTTTATGTCTAAGAGGTTTTTGCCTCTGTTTTTTCCACGAGTTTAATGGTTTCATGACTTACATTCAGGTCTTTGATCCATTTTGAATTTACTTTTGTATATGGGGTTAGACAATGGTCCAGTTTCATTCTCCTACTTGTAGCTGTCCAGTTTTGCCAGCACCATCTGTTGAAGAGACTGTCATTTCCCCATTATATTTCCATGGCCCCTTTATCGAATATTAGTTAACCATATATGTTTGGGTTAATGTTTGGAGTCTCTATTCTGTTCCACTGGTCTGTGGCTCTGTTCTTGTGCCAGTACCAAATTGTCTTGATTACTGTGGCTTTGTAGTGGAGCTTGAAGTTGGAGAGTGAGATCCCCCCTACTTTACTCTTCTTTCTCAGGATTGCTTTGGCTATTCGGGGTCTTTGGTGTTTCCATATGGATTTTTGAATTATTTGTTCCAGTTCATTGAAGAATGTTGGTGGTAGTTTGATAGGGATTGCATCAAATCTGTATGTTACTTTGGACAGGATGGCCATTTTGACAATATTAATTCTTCCTAGCCATGAGCATGGGATGAGTTTCCATTTGTTAGTGTCCCCTTTAATTTCTCTTAAGAGTGGCTTGTAGTTTTCAGAGTATAGGTCTTTCACTTTTTGTTTAGGTTTATTCCTAGGTATCTTATTCTTTTTGATGCTATTGTGAATGGAATTGTTTTCCTGATTTCTCTTTCTATTGGTTCCTTGTTAGTGTATTGGAAAGCTACAGATTTCTGTGTGTTGATTTTGTATCCTGCAACTTTGCTGTATTCCGATATTAGTTCTAGTAGTTTCGGGGTGGAGTCTTTTGGGTTTTTTATGTACAGTATCATGTCATCTGCAAATAGTGACAGTTTAACTTCTTCTTTACCAATCTGGATTCCTTGTATTTCTTTGTTTTGTCTGATTGCCGTGGCTAGGACCTCCATTACTATGTTAAATAGCAGTGGGGAGAGTGGCATTCCGGTCTAGTTCTCGATCTCAGAGGAAAAGCTTTCAGCTTCTCACTGTTCAGTATAATGTTGCCTGTGGGTTTATGATATATGGCCTTTATTATGTTGAGGTACTTGCCCTCTATTCCCATTTTGCTGAGAGTTTTTATCATGAATGGATGTTGAATTTTGTCAAATGCTTTTTCAGCATCTATGGAGATGATCATGTGGTTTTTGTCATTCTTTTTGTTGATGTGGTGGATAATGCTCATGGATTTTCGAATGTTGTTCCATCCTTGCATCCCTGGGATGAATCCCACTTGGTCATGGTGTATGATCCTTTTGATGTATTTTTGAATTCAGTTTGCTAATATTTTGTTGAGTATTTTTGCATCTACGTTCATCAGGGATATTGGTCTGTAGTTTTCTTTTTTGGTGGGGTCTTTGCCTGGTATTGGTATTAGGGTGATGTTAGTTTCATAGAATGAGTTTGGCAGTACCCCCTCCTCCTCTATTTTTTGGAAAACTTTAAGGAGAATGGGTATTATGTCTTCCCTGTATGTCTGATAAAATTCCGAGTTAAATCCATCTGGCCCGGGGGTTTTGTTCTTTGGTAGTTCTTTGATTACCGCTTCAATTTCGTTGCTGATAATTGGTCTGTTTAGATTTTCTGTTTCTTTCTGGGTCAGTCTTGGAAGGTTGTATTTTTCTAGGAAGTTGTCCATTTCTCCTAGGTTTCCCAGCTTGTTAGCATATAAGTTTTCATAGTACTCTCTAATAATTCTTTTTATTTCTGTGGGGTCTGTCATGATTTTTCCTTTCTCATTTCTGATACTGTTTATTTGTGTTGACGCTCTTTTCTTCTTAATAAGTCTGGCTAGAGGCTCATCTATTTTGTTTCTTTTCTCGAAGAACCAGCTCTTGGTTTCATTGATTTTTGCTATTGTTTTATTTTCTCAATTTTATGTATTTCTTCTCTGATCTTTATTATGTCCCTCCTTCTGCTGACCTTAGTCCTCATTTGTTCTTCTTTTTCCAATTTTGATAATTGTGACATTAGACCATTCATTTGGGATTGTTCTTCCTTTTTTAAATATGCTTGGATTGCTAAATACTTTCCTCTTAAGACTGCTTTTGTTGCGTCCCACAGAAGTTGGAGCTTCGTGTTCTTGTTGTCATTTGTTTCCATGTATTGCTGGATCTCCATTTTCATTTGGTCATTGATCCATTGATTATTTAGGAGCGTGTTGTTAAGCCTCCATGTGTTTGTGAGCCTCTTTGCTTTCTTTGTACAGTTTATTTCTAGTTTTATGCCTTTGTGGTCTGAAAAGTTGGTTGGTAGGATTTCAATCTTTTGGAATTTTCTGAGGCTCTTTTTGTGGCCTAGTATGTGGTCTATTCTGGAGAATGTTCCATGTGCACTTGAGAAGAATGTATATCCTGTTGCTTTTGGATGTAGAGTTCTATAGATATCTATTAGGTCCATCTGCTCTACTGTGTTGTTCAGTGCTTCTGTGTCCTTACTTATTTTTCTGCCCGGTGGATCTATCCTTTGGGGTAAATGGTGTGTTGATGTCTCCTAGAAGGAATGCATTGCCGTCTATTTCCCCCTTTAGTTCTGTTAGTATTTGTTTCACATATGCTGGTGCTCCTGTGTTGGGTACATATATATTTAGAATGGTTATATCCTCTCTTTGGACTGAGCCCTTTATCATTATGTAGTATCCTTCTTTATCTCTCGTTACTTTCTTTGTTTTGAAGTCTATTTTGTCTGATATGAGTACTGCAACCCCTGCTTTCTTCTCACTGTTGTTTGCTTGAAATATGTTTTTCCATCCCTTGACTTTTAGTCTGTACATGTCTTTGGGTTTGAGGTGAGTTTCTTGTAAGCAGCATATAGATGGGTCTTGCTTTTTTATCCATTCTATTACTCTATGTCTTTTGATTGGTGCATTCAGCCCATTAACATTTAGGGTGACTATTGAAAGATATGTACTTATTGCCATTGCAGGCTTTAAATTCATGGTTACCAATGGTTCAAGGTTAGCCTCTTTAGTATCTTACTGCCTAACTTAGCTCACTTATTGAGCTGTTATATACACTGTCTGAAGATTCTTTTCTTCTCTCCCTTCTTTTTCCTCCTCCTCGATTCTTCATATGTTGGGTGTTTTGTGCTGTGCTCTTTCTAGGAGTGCTCCCATCTAGAGCAGTCCCTGTAACATGCCCTGTAGAGGTGGTTTGTGGGAAGCAAATTTCCTCAGCTTTTGCTTGTCTGGAAATTGTTTAATCCCGCCATCATATTTAAATGATAGTCATGCTGGATACAGTATCCTTGGTTCAAGGCCCTTCTGTTTCATTGCATTAAATATATCATGCCATTCTCTTCTGGCCTGTAGGGTTTCTGTCAAGAAGTCTGATGTTAGCCTGATGGGTTTTCCTTTATAGGTGACCTTTTTCTCTCTAGCTGCCTTTAAAACTCTTTCCTTGTCCTTGATCTTTGCCATTTTTATTATTATGTGTCTCGATGTTGTCCTCCTTGGATCCTTTCTGTTGGGGGTTCTGTGTATTTCTGTGGTCTGTTCGATTATTTCCTCCCCCAGTTTGGGGAAATTTTCAGCAATTATTTCTTCCAATATACTTTCCATCCCTTTTTCTCTCTCTTCTTCTCCCAGTACCCGTATAATACCGATATTGTTCCTTTTGGATTGGTCACACAGTTCTCTTAATATTGTTTCATTCCTGGAGATCCTTTTATCTCTCTCTATGTCAGCTTCTATGTGTTCCTGTTCTCTGGTTTCTCTTCCATCAATGGCCTCTTGCATCTTATCCATTCTGCTTATAAATCCTTCCAGAGTTTGTTTCATTTCTGTGATCTCCTTTCTGGCATCTGTGATATCCCTCTGGACTTCATCCCATTTCTCTTGTGTATTTCTCTGCATCTCTGTCAGCATGTTTATGATTTTTATTTTGAATTCTTTGTCAGGAAGACTGGTTAGGTCTGTCTCCTTCTCTGGTGTCTCTGTGATCTTTGTTTGCCTGTAATTTTGTCTTTTCATGGTGATAGGCATAGTTTGCAGAGCTCGGACGAGTGATGGCTGGAAGGATTTCCCTTCTTGTTGGTTTGTGGCCCTCCTCTCCTGGGAGAACAGCGACCTCTTGTGGCTTGGTCTGGGTAGCTGAGTGCAGACAGGGCTTCTGCCTCCTGCCCGGCTGCTATGGAGTCTATCTCCGCTCTTGCTTTGGGCGTGGCCTGGCTTGGGCTGTTGCTCCAAAATGGTGGAGTCCTGTTGGAAGGGGTATGGCCAGGAAACTATTTATCTCCGTAAGGGGCCTCCGTGCTCCCTGCTGCCCAGGGGATTAGAGTGCCCAGAAATCCCCGGATTCCCTACCTCTGGACTAAGTGTCCTACCCTGCCCTCTTTAAGACTTCCAGAAAGCACCGGCCAAAAGTAAACAATGACTGCAAAAAAAAAAAAAAAAAAATGGCTGCTCGTTTTTCTTTATTCTCCAGCACCAGCCTCAGGCACCCGCTCACCGTTCTTTCTGCCTTGTTTCCCTAGTATTGGGGTCCCTTTCCCTTTAATACTTCCAAAAAGCACTCGCCAAAACAAAACAACAACAACAACAACAACCGGCCTCCGATACCTGCTCGCCGGTCTTGCTGCCCTGTTTCCCTAGTATCCAGGACCCCACGCATGCACTGTGTCTGCGCTCTGGTCCAGATGGCTGGGGCTGGGTGTTCAGCAGTCCTGGGCTCCCTCTCCCTCCCGCTCTGCCTCCTCTCTTCCTGCCTGGAGCTGGGGTGAGGGGTGCTTGAGTCCTGAGGGGCTGGGGCTTGTATCTTACCCCCTTCGAGAAGTGCTGGGTTCTTGCAGGTGTGGATGTGATCTGGATGTTGTCCTGTGTCCTCTGGTCTTTATTCTAGGAAGAGTTGTCTTTGTTATATTTTCATAGATATATGTGGTTTTGGAAGGAGATTTCCGCTGCTCTACTCATGCTGCCATTTTGGCTCTGCCTCTTGAATGTTTTTTAAATGGCGCTTTTTTAAGAAAATATTTCTTTCATTTCTCAACTAATTACTCTAGGATACCGCTCTACTTTTTCCCCATCGAAGTGACAGGCAGCAGCCCATTTTGACATATAATATTTAATTAATGTGGGGGCTTTAAAGGTCAGTATATCTGTATTTTCAATGATAAGTCATGGAACTTTAGAAAAGGCACATCTTCAGACAAGGTAGGACTAGCAGCCTTTCTACTTGCAGTTTTATTAAACAAAAATGAAAGGCTTTTGGTGGGTCAAATGGGTTACTAGGAACAAAATGTAACATTTTTGGCTTGCCCCAAATTTTTATGAAAACATTTTGGTTTCTCTGTCTCTTGTGTCTTACATCAGTAAATATTCCTTGATTCCCAGATGTGGTGAAACCCTATGTTACATAAAATCTCATTATTTTTTTAGCTAAACAGTTCCATTTTGTGATAAACTAGAAATTCAAATAATCATAACTTCCACAATAAGGGAGAAAGTTGTTAGTAGGCATAATAATATTTCATTATATTAATCATTATTAGTAAAGACTGTGCTGCAATTTTGGACAAACTCCATCTAATCCTAACTCAACAACTGTATGTTCTCTGATGTAAATTTAAAAGTCAACACATAATTACTTAAAGGGTAGTCATGCATTTTATGGTCCAGAAAACCAGCAGCTGAAAGGGAGACCAATGGACACATGTGAGCACATAAAAATGAAATATGTATCAATCAGAAGAGCTGATGAAAGAAAACCAAGAGAAATAGTCAGAGAGGCTAACAGTGTTCATACCCATCCAAATACTTGCAGATATATGTATGTGATTACAGAAACACCCCCAGCAAGACGGTTGCATCTATAGGCTTCAGACATTATTACTCCTTTAATGATGCCATCCTAATTGTAAATGGGGGCTTGAACATTTATCAATAACATTTTAATATTAAGGACTCATTATCAAGAGTCATCCTCTTTTGGACATATATATATATATATATATATATGCACATTAGGTATCTTAACCCTTTGCTAGTAAATATGTATTTATCTATGTTACTGCTTTCATTCAGAGTTTCATCAAATCATCTCATTATGTATTTGGCTTTCCTTGTCACGGTGCATACAGGAAAAGAATGTACTAGTTCTGTAAAGGCAAATATTCTGATTCACATGGTAGTTCTGTTGCCCATATAACCTATGTTTTTTTCTTACCATTTTTTGTTTTGTTTTAGTTATAAGTGTCAGGGACTTCTTAGTTGACCTTTGAAGAAATAATTGAGGTTGTGTTTACCTCATCACATTTATGAGTGTGAGAAGATGAGGCTAGTATTTGGATTACACATAATTTATCAAAGTTAATCCTTTTTGTACTGGGAAAGATTTTTGGTGATTCCCTAGCCTTCCTGATTGCTGTCTGTCAAATAACCATATTAAAAATTAAAAAAAAAACTAAATTCAAACTCAGGAGAACAAGATAATTGGTTGTCATTAGCCAAAAATTGTTTTAATAAATACATAAATTTATGATGTCTGTGAGAATAGTACTCCCTTAAATGTGGCACCAATGTACAGAGTACAACTCCAAAAACGATCTGTAATGATCATGTGAATTTCTCATCCCTTCCTTTATTTCCAGACTGTAAGTTTGTAGATATAAGGAACTTACACTGATCTGTTTTGTGCTTGCAGCAATTAGCTTGCATATATTACTTAATATATAAATGGTAAATTCATTAAGGCAAACTAAAAATTTCTTTTGCATACTTTGATCCACATAAAGACCTTCTAAAATGAAGGTTTTTAACTTACTAGTATTCCTTTTAAACTATAAGATAGGTTTGTTTCAGTGAAGATTATTCTCTGTTTCTTTCATGTTACGCCTCCAACACTGTCTTTTTTTGAGGCCTATACTACTGTCTCTTTTCCCATGACTTCAGACCTGTAGTGATGAAGACAGTTTACTAATTAATTCCCTTTAGACTCAGCAATAAACTGGACAGCTTCCGTTGCTATTGAAGGTAGATATTTGTTTTGCATTTTTCAGTTCTTGTGCTTAAGGTTATCCTATCTTTGCTGCGGTACAACTAAAAAATGTCTTTGGAAAATTGTTTTGAGGTACTGGTGTAATACAGATCACAGCCAACTGTATTTTTTGTGTATCTTAATGGATTTTTTCATGTTTTATTCTCTTATGAAGTATCTGTGAAAATCTTTATTCTTTTTAATCTTTATTCATTTTAAAAGTTTTCTTTATGCATTTTGATAATTATATAAACCCTCTAACAATACTTTAGCAATTTCTTCTTTTTTCTATTTGGTTTGAAAAGAAAGCTTGGATTGTGATGTGTTAATGAGGATACTTGGTAACACTTTAGCTTTTACCAAAGGCTATATTCAATGTCCTTGTTTTGACATTTCTTCAGGTTTTACAGATGATACAAAGTAATGCATTATTTGTATGCTCTAGTTTTACAAGAGTAAGATTTTCTACATCGTTCAAAAGGAGTGTTCAACCTTATTCGGAGGCTAAAACCCTGCTATCGTTACCAGTGATATCTCATCAGTGGAGTCACAATGCATTCACACAAATACTGCCCTGATTTGTAGTTCCCTTTTTATTTTTGGCCTTATGTGATATCACTTACTTTCTTGTAAGGTTTATCTTGTCAAGAAAGGTTTTAACTTCATCTTTCTCTATTTAAAATTCAATTTTATTTAAATTTTCTTAATTAATACCTTATTTGCATTATATTTGCATTGTTGTTTCATGTATCTGAAAGTGCTTTGATGAGAGTTTTATGGCATAAGTTAAATACAAGCCATGCTAGTAGGAAAAGAGAGGAATTTGAAACTTTAGAATGTTAAAATTAGATGGAAGGTTAGTCATCCAGGAGAAGGGGTAACAATCTAATATAAAGCAAACAAAGTCCTGGCCTTGGCTTTAGTTCAGCCCATCTTGTGAAAGATGAAACTGAAATTTGTCTGAAGTAATGAAATTGATAAAAGTGGTTGGATACCAGCATCACATTTCCAAATGATCAGTGTATTCTAAATAATTTTTGCCTATAGAAAATAGTCTTGAAGCAAGTCTTAAAGCAAAAAGGATAAAATAAGTACAAAATTGTATTTAAATATATTTTTTTCACTTCCAGGTAAAGTCTTGCCTTCTTTCTAGGGACTTGGATGCCCTTTGAGTATTGCTATGTGTGACTATTGAAATAATAACATCAAGAAAGTTGTTTAGCTCATAAATGGATATTTATAGATATTCCTTTCAGAACTATAATTTTTTTCAGACTCCACAAATCTATGACATTAGTCAAAAGAAAAATTGAAGTCATAGAAATTTTACTTTCAACAATAAAAATACCTTTAAAAGCCTCTTATCTACCCCAAATGAGTTTTCTTGCTTTAGCTCCCGTAATGAAGACTTCTTACCACAGCACAATCACCATTCTGCATCAAAAGCCCATGAATGTCAAGATCTAATCACATATAATTCAGATGCATTTCTTCAAGACTTCATGGACAGTCTTCAAAAAACATGTATTAATACTATAAGGTTTACATGGAATGACCTACAAATATTTCCTTCCTTACCTTCCTAGGTAAAATCCTAGTCTTTCTTCAAGATATATGTTAAAGTGAACTAATTCACATGTAAAGATCGAATCTATACTTTCCAAGTTTAAACATGTTACACAGTCTTGAATTTAAGGTATCTGTCTTGTATGTGTTCATACATTTTAATATAAATACTTGATTTATTTAAAAAACATTTAGTCATTTTGGGGTAGTTGCACAGGTTGAATTCAGTTGCAACTAGATATAAGGAAAACTGCTAATTACTAGTGTTAAAAACACAGAATTTGGATTTCATCTTTAGCCAGGATCTATAATGACATAAGGCATAAAAATGTTTTATGATACAAATAACACATTTGTATGTTTACAGATACAATACACAGTGTACTGCATGACTCCTGAAAGAGGAGAAACAATTGAGATGATGAGGTGAACTGCCCAGTTGTATCAGCTTTCTAACTCTAGAGTCTTTAAGGACTTCTGTAAGGGTATCCCACAAATATATCTCAA
The DNA here is from genome assembly GCF_030020395.1 of Manis pentadactyla. Classification (NCBI taxonomy): domain Eukaryota; kingdom Metazoa; phylum Chordata; class Mammalia; order Pholidota; family Manidae; genus Manis; species Manis pentadactyla. Next base: position 166,187,405 of record NC_080021.1, on the reverse strand, counting down.
AGAGCTGAGGAGACAGATCAAGGCTACTGTAATATCTGACATTTGAAAATAAAGGTACCCATAAGGAAAGAATAGTGGAGAGAAGGGACTCCAAAAATCTGCATAGTAAATACCGTTAAATTCTTGGTTGAATACTAAGCTGAGAATATATACTAAGTTGAGCACACGCACAGAGAAAATATAGAAAACAAGTAAAGAATGTCTACTGAGAACTAATAATTAAGAAGAATTTGTAAGCTGGACATGTACAAAAGATGATACAAGGAGAGGAGCAGCCTGAGCTGGGATGTCTCAGAGCCCTTGCTGACTGCCTGGGTGTGCTCAGTAGGGACCCAACGAAGATGAAGCTGTTGGAAGACGACAAATTTAGCCTTCAGAATAAAACCAAAACCTAAAAACGAAAGTGACTCTGATAAGCCCTAATAGTGTTTAGAAGCAAGCATCAAAAGATCAAGCTTAACTGAAAATAAATCAACTGTTGCAGAAAAAATAATTACCTGTTAAGAAACAGAAAAATTCAGGCACTCAAGAACTTAGCATCCATGTGTCAAGAATAAAATTATGAAATATGGGAAGAAACCAGAAAATCTCATCAATATCTAGTAACACAAAGACATCAACAGAAATCAATTAAGAAATGACAAAGACAATGCCATCAGCAGATAAGAACCGAAATGCGACTATTAGAATCAAGTACATTAAAAACCGAAGCAAAACAAAACTGTGAACCTCTCACTGTGAGGCTAGGACAGATTTTAATAACACGAAGGCATCTCTCTCTCTCTCTCTCTCTCTCTCTTAGTGTCTAGTTAGCTTCTGGGAAATTTTTCTTCTTTTTCAATATATACCTTGCAAACATGAATTGTGCGAAAGCTGGATTGATACTATGAATATACATCTAAGTAGACATCAGGATAAGGAATGTTATCAGAGAAAAAGACATTTGATAATGATAATGGGGTCAGTTCATAATGAAGAGATAATTTTGAAGGTATATATAACATGGACTAAAATTACATCAAGCAAAAACTAACAAGAAAAAAATATATCTACAATTATAGTTGGGTGTCAACACTCCTCATTCCATAATTAGACAAATAGTAGAAGACTTGAGAATAGTATTAGCTAGTGAGCCTAATTAACATTAATAAAATACTGTTAGCAACAGCATAGAGATTTTTCTCAAGCTCACAAATCTAGGACATACGTTAGACCATAAAACAAAGCTTGATGCTTTTAAAAGAGTTGAAATCTTCCACAGAATATTCCCGGGTCATAACAGAATTAAACTAGTTATCAATTTAAAAGTAGAGATGTGAAAAATCCCCGTTATTTGAACATTAACACAGTTTAAAATGACCCATAAGAGAAATTAAAATATATATAAAGATCAATGATAATGTAATCATAGCTTATCAAATATTTGTATAAAAATATGAGTTTGTTCAAGATCCCTGATTCAAAAAGACATATGCACCCCTATGTTTATCACTTCACTATTTGCAATAGCCAAGATATGGAAGCAACCTGAGTGTCCACCAATAGAAGAGTGTGATGAAGAAGATGTGGTATATATAATAATGGAGAATTATTCAGCCATAAAAAGAAAATAAATCCTGCTGTTAGCAACAACATGAATGGATCTAGAGGGTATTATGGTAAGTGAAATAATCCAGGAGAGAAAGACAAATACTAAATGATTTCACTTATTTGTAGAGTATAAAACCAAAGCAAAACAGAAGGAACAAAACATTAGTAGACTCATAGACACCAAGGAGGGCCTAGTGGTTACCAAAGGGGAGACGGTGATTGGGGGAGGGAGAAGGGGATTAAGGGGCATGATAATTCATAATCACAGTATAGGTTTGTCACGGAGATGGTAGTACAGCACAGAGAATACAGCTAATGACTCTATAACGTTTTACTACATTGATTGACTGTGACTGCACTGGAGGGGGTGAGGACTTGATGATATGAGTGAATGTTGAATCACTGTGTTGTGTATTTGAAACCATCAAAAGATTTTATATCAATGATACTTTAAATTAAAAAAAAAATGAGTTTGTTAAACCCAAAGCAGGTACGAGCATAAAAGTAATAAAGAGCAGAAATCCATGGAATAGAAAACAGAAAAGAATAGCTAGAGAAAACCAATAAAAACAAACATTTGTGTCTTTACAAATATTAAAGTTGCTAAACCTGTAACATTACAGATCAAGACAAGAAAATATAAATTACCAATATGAGGAAGCTAGAGGAGCAGGACAGCAAATCCACCCATCAGTTACCAACATGTTCAACACAAACACGGGGAGTCCTAATGAGCTCTGACGTGCAGGCAGGTAGGGACCCGCCGCGGCTAACCCGAGTCCTGATGCTGTGTGGGAGGAGGAAGGTGGCGGCTCGGAGAGTAGCTGAGGCTCTGGGAACAGCGAGCCTCAGAACAGTCAGTGGGCATTTCCTGGAGGGCAGATCTGAGCAATTTGAGAACAAGAGCTGAAACCTGGAGTGATTGTGCCATCTGCAATACTGGCTGTGGTCCTTAGAAGAAGAGGAGATGAAAACACAAATAAGACAAAGGCCGTGGGGCAACCTAGGTAGACGCAACAAAGAGGCGACGCTCTCTGAAGCCAAGGAGAGAGAAAGGCTTCGGAAGAAACCAAGCCTGCATGCTCAGTGATGTTAATAAGCTTTCCTGAAACACATGTGATTCAACAAGTTCAGAAAGACTAATTTAACATAAAAATTGGCAACGGAAATATGTCAGATTAAGTCCTATATAAAATTATTTTAAGAAAAGAAAGAGTATGTTGCAGAATAACATTCCCACTGATAGACATAGGTCAGAAACTTGTATCTGAGAAAACTGATCCAGAGCAGCTAAGTTATAAACAACACAAGAATAAATAAAGATAACAGATGATGCCTCAAGATAAACATAAGATTTTAAAAAATGAAAAAAAATAAGTTAAAGTATTTGACAAAAAGTGCCAATTATTAAATATATGAAAAATAATGAACATATAAATTACAGCAGTTCTTGAAGAACCAAAGAAAAGACACACAAAATCTGAAATTCAAGAAAATTTTCCAGAAATTAAAATAAAACAGACACACTTGAGAACACCTATTAAAATAAATACAGTGTTCCTGAAGTATAGCACAGAGAAGACAAATAGTGACTCTATAATCTTACTGTGCTGATGGACAGTGACTGTAATGGGGTATTTGGTGGGGACTTGATAATGGGGGGAGTCTAGTAACTACAATGTTGCCATGTGATTTTATATTAAGATACAAAGATAAAAATAAAAAAATTTAAGGGAGAAATCCATTTACAACTTTCCATAAAGAGCAACTTGGGGATTTGAATTATAAAGGGAGAACGCATGGGCGATAAAGTAACATACTCTGCTAGTGTTTTGAGAAAGCTGCCAAGATACTAGTGGTTTTTCCCTTAACTCTTTATAATAAGAAGGTCTAACATTTATGAGGCACCTAAACATGCTAGATGTTACATATAAACAGTCTCATTTAATCCTCAAGAATAATATTATTTACCAATGAGGTATATAATACTTGGTCAACTACTTTGTCCACAGACACACACACGAGGTACAAGGCAGAGCAGAGTTTTCGATCCAAGCTGGTCTAATTCTAAACCTATTCCTTACTGTACTACAATGCTTCACCCTCTGTTCTTCTATGTCAGGGTTAAAAATTCAAATGCCAACAAGAGCCTTGCAATTAAAATAAAATACATACAGTGAGGTTAAAAAAAAAAGAAGGTGATTTTGCAACCAAACATATCTAAGCTGGCCTCCTGATATACACTGTGCAAGCTTACCAAGCAGCCAAACAAAATCTGTCCACTGGCCACTAATCCACTGGGCCCATGTTAAAAACAACAAATCACAATTTTGAAATCAGAAAATGAAAAGCAGTTCTAAGTATTTTTTGAAGAATTAGTGTCTTTCTTATGAACGTGTAAGACTGAAAACACCCATAGTTGAACCAATAAAACACTGGCATTTTTATGAAAGATTTTCCTATTTTTCAATAATGATTTGAACTTTATATACAAACCTTGTAAAAATAGTAAACTTTGTAGTAAGGCATCCTTTAAAAAAAAATTCTGTGTGCCTGAGAGATAGACCCAGAAGCACCAAGACATATTCTAGCAAAATCACTAGATTAATTTTTTTCAAGGATGCTGCTTCTGGGAATATGAAGTAGAGCTATTTCCCCTATTCCTATTCATAAGAAAACCAAATACACATTGAGAAACATTCTTTAAAATACCTGACAAATATTCTTCAGAACTGTCAAGGATATGATAGACAAGGAATGTCTAGGAACCTGTTACAGAGTAGAAATGACTCAGGAGGTGTGATGTCTAACTACCATGTGATGTCCTGCATTCCATCCTGGAACAAAGGATATTAGTGGAAAAACTGGTAAAATCTGAATAAAACCTGTAGTTTAGTTAATACTATTGTGGTAATATTCATTTTTTAGCTTTAACAAATGTGCCATAGTTATGTCAGATGTTATTAATAGGGAAAACTGGATAAAGACTGTCTGAGAATGCTCATTATCTTTGTAATTCTTCTGTATATCCAAAATTATTTCAAAGTAAATTAAAAATCTTAGCAGTGGTGAAAATCATCAAACTCTACAATTAAGATCTGTATGTTTCACTGTATATAAATTATACCTCAGTCAAAAGAGAAGACAAAAAATAATCTGAACACTGGCAGATGCCAGAGATGACTTACTTAAGATTTAACAACAATAAACTTAGCTTTGTACTTAATTCTGTTGTTTCAAATATCAGATCATTGAGAAACAAATTAAAAGTTACATTTAAAAAATTACATACTAAAAATTACAAGATTTTCTCCAGCAAGGTGAACTGCTTAGAGATAGGAAATATAAAATCAATAGCGAAAACTCTGTTATGTTCTATACACTAATAACAAATTATTAGAAAGGGAAATTGAGAAATCAATTATTCTTGTATTTACATCACAATTAATAAAATGCCTAAGAATAAATTTAATCAAGGGGTTGAAAGACCCATATATTGAAAATTTAAAGATATTAATGAAAAATTGAAGAAGACATAATAAAGGGAAAGATATTCTGTGCTCAAGGATTGGAAGAATCAATACTGTTAAAATATCCATACTACACAAAGCAATCTTTAGTTTCAATGAAATCCCTATCAAAATTTCAGTGACATTTTTCACAGAACAGAATAGGTCATACTATAATTTGTATAGAACCACAAGAACAAAAATCCTGAATGTCCAAAGTGATTGAGAAAGGAGAACAAACCTGGAAGTTTCACTCTCCCTGATTTCAAGTTATATTACAAACTTATAGTAGTTAAAACAGTATGGTGTTGACATAAATTTTTTTTTCAGATCAAACAAACAGAATGAAATGGTCAGAAATAAACCTACAGATAATATGGTTATTAATGCGTGACAAAGAAACAAAGAATATACGATGGGAAATAAACAATCTTTTCAATAAGTGATGATGGGAAAAGTGGACAGCCACATGCAAAAGAATGAAACAAGACCACTGTTTTATACCATATTTAAAAAAGAAGCTCAAAATGGATTATAACCTTGAATGTAAGACCTGAAACCTCATAGAAGAAAATGTAGCTCTTAGACATCATAGTCTTAGTGATGATTTTTTAATCTGACACTGAAAGTAAAGGTAACAAAAGCAAAATCAAACAAAAGGAACTTCATCAGTCTAAAAGCTTTGCACAGCAAAGGAAGCCATAACAAAATGAAAAGGCAATCTACTAAATGGGAGAAAATATTTGAAAATCATGTATCTGATAAGGGGTTAATATCCAAAATTTGTGAAGAATTCATACAACTCAAAGCAAAAAAGAAAATAAAAGGTCCAATCCAAAGAGGACCTACAGATGGCCAACAGGTACCTGAAATGATGTTCAGCATCACCACTAACCAGGGAAATGCAAACCAAAACTATGAGATATCACCTCACACCTGTCAGAATGACTGTTATCAAAAAGACAAGAGATAGCAAGTGTTGGCAAGGAAGTGAGGAAAAGGGAACCCCTGCACACTGTTAGTGGGAATGGAACTTGGTACAGACACTGTGGAAAGAAGTATGGCAGTTCCTCTAAAAACTTAAAATAGAACTACCATATGATCCAGCAATGCCATTTCTGGGTATTCATTCAAAGAAAACAAAAATTCTAATTAGAAAAGATACATGCACCCCTATGTTTGTTGCAGTATTATTTATAATAGCTAAGAATGGAAACAACCCTAGTGTACATCAATGGATGAGTGGCTAAAGATGTGGTATGTGTGTGCGTATAATGAAATATTATTCCACCATTAAAAAGACTGAAATCTTGCCATTTGCCACAACATGATTGGACCTCAAGGGTACTATTCTAAGTGAAATAAGTTAGAGAAAGGAAAATACTGTATGATGTGGAATCTTAAAACAAACAAACAAACTCATAGATACCAAGAGCAGTTTGGTGGTTACTGGAGGCAGATGTAGGGGAGAGGAGAAATGGGTGAAGACGTAAAAGAAAGGTAAAAAGGTAAAAGAAAAAATATGGTGTCTTTTTACATCAGAATGAAATCCCAACAGCTCACTGGGCTGTTGCTATTCTCTGCCCCATCTGCTCCCATCTTCCCACATCCCTTTGCCCATACAGCCTAATTAAAGAAAAAGAAAAAGAAAAAGAAAAAAATGTAATGCTTTTTATCTCAGTTTGAGTAGTGCTTACAAAAATGTATGCACATGTCAAAAATCACCAAGCTGTGCACTAAGATTTTTGCGTTTTGTATGTGCCATAATACTAATATATAATGTGAAAGAATACTTTAGACATATAGTAATTAGAATTCTAAGATACCCATCGAAATTCCTGTGCCCTGCAGTTGCATACACTCTGTATGATTCCCTCCCCTTGTCAGTGGAACTTATGAATGTGCTTATATTATGTATCAAAATTGAAGGAATTTTCTATTGTAATGAAGGTCCATATCAGTTGCTCCTAAATTAATCAAAAGTGAGAGATTATCCTGGAGGGCCTAATATTATCATATGATCTCTGTAAAAGAATGTCTAGGCTTTTCTTAAATTTAGAGACATGAGGAAGCAGAGATTCTCTCTTTGCTTTTGTCTTTCAAGAAGAAAATTGCCATGAGTCTTCAGCTGCTAGGAAATAATTTCTGCCAACAACCTGAGAGAGGTTAGATGGGGATGCTTCTCTGGTCAAGCTTCCAGCTAAAATTGTTATCTACCAATACTTTGGTTTCATCATTGTGGGACTGAACAGAGAACCCAGCTAAGGCATGCCTAAATTTCTGATCTGTAGAAATGGTTTTGTTTCTAGGCAGCAGGACTGTGGTAATCTGTTATACAGCAACAGAAAGCAAGCACAACAAGCAACTTATTATTAATGTAAACCAATTATACGTATGTAGAGAAATATTGTTAGCTAAATTCAAAAATTAGTTCCAAATTTTTAGATAGTTTATACACGTATACTTACTTTGTACTGGGATTTTACTTGTTTTAATTTTTCTTGGTTTCACAATTTTGTTGATATTGAAGCTGATGTTATAAAATAATAATGATATGGGGAAAGGAGAGAAAAATATGCCACTTAACAAGCAACTCTGAACCTTGCAGTAATCTGTGCTTGGAAAGATATGTAATTTTTAGTTGGCCATTATCTGAATAATAGCATTGCCATGGACAAGAACTGTCTCAGAATATAGACACAAATTTCCTACAGTCTTCCCAAATCATTATGGAATATTATTTAGATATTATCAAATTTCACACATAATTGTCACATCGCTGTTTATTGATATGTTTGTGACAAAGCTTATAACTAATTCTACTGGTTGTGGCTAGGTTAACTCACTGGAGGATGTTCTGGGTATTTTTCACTCTTCTTCAGAAACCTGTAGTCACGTAAGCCTTTCTTACACCAGTCTTGTCACGATGCCTTCTTATCAATCTCTGAACATCTTTCTGAATCCTTGCTAATTTTTCATTATAAAATCTGACAGTTATTATGTATGTTAATTGTATGATTTTATAAAGAATTATATATGTATAAAATTACAGGTATAAACTTTCAGACATTAGCAATTTGATCTACAAATGAAAATTTTGTTCATAAATATCTAGTTGACACTAACAGTTATCTCTCATGATTTGGCATTGTGACTTTTTCTTTTCTTTTTTCTCTTTCTCTGAAAAATATATTTAAAATCGTAATCGTAATTTTCATTCTTTTCCATTATCTAGCTAGTAGGTCTGTAAATTAAGCGAGGAAATTTTATTTAGGGAAAATAATCCAGACTAATCTAAACCTTTCCAAGTGATTACAGAGGAAATTTTAGGGCAGCAAAAATCCCACACCATTTCCTTAACACAATTACCTAATTTATTGGTTGGCTTCTTGTATTAATTACCTCTTTTTTCATTTATGCCAGAACTGTATTGATCTAATCTTCGATTCTCTCTCAGGGGCTCCTGAACTCATCCTTGATTCTGTCAAGCCATCTTCAATCTGTATAATTGGTCCCTGTGTGGTTGTAAGTGGGGAAACCCACCACAGGATGTTCCGGTTATTTTTCACCCTTCCTCTGGGGCCTGTAGTCATGTAAGCCTTTCTTACATCCTGTCATTTTCATGCTGCATGAAATGCCTACATTTTTTTCAGGTCAGTTTTGAAGAGAAACACTTCCTTTGTACTGAAGCAAATGAAAATATTCTCCTGCATTATTTTTATTATGACATTACAGAGAAAGTGAGAGGTTAAGAAGGAGAATGTGTATGCTACTAATGTTTGAACTATGTAATGAAAACACAATAAATGAATGATAAACTAATAAAAATTAATAAAACTGATAAATTATGTACTTCACTATATATATATATATACACACACATACAAAGTTTAATCAATATGGTTTTATATTAACAGTCATGTGGTTAAGACTTATTGACAAGCAATATAAGAATCTGAGTCTTTTGACTCCAAATGACTAATATTTGGGGCAGATTATTTTACCTCACTGAGAATAACTGAACTGACAGGCCAGGTGATCTATTTGTACAAGTGGCAATTAAACCGGATTTTCAGAATGAAGAGTACACATTTTTCCTTTTGAGATGCAACTAATCACTTCATTCACAAAAAGCAGCAAATAACCTTTATTGGTTCATAAATAATCAATGGTACCCAATAAGATGGGGCTATAGCTGCTGTTAAATCTTGCTGAAGTTTTGTTTGTCCCTGAACTCCAGAGCCAAAAATCATGTGATAAAGTGTAAGTTTGAACATGTGTAATTAGAACCCTTGGCAATTTATCAGTACATAAATAGTTCAAAATCAGCATGCTCTGAAGTTTCAATTTTCAGGGGAAATTAAACCTTGGCTTCAGTGGACCTCACCTTGAGGCCACAGGAAAAAAATCAGACACTGATTTTATGCACAAGGGTTCCTGCTTGAAATTCTAATCCTTTGACTGCACTAAATTCTATCTTGTAGTATAAACTCAGTGCATATACACATAAAGATAATAATTTGTATCTCTGATTGAGCCCCTATAAGCTCAGAATATCTTTAAAACTAATAATTTCTTGAGAAGATTAAAATGTTTAATTATACTACACAATTATTATAAATAATTTATACAATCAAATATTTTCCAAAAAGTGGTATTTGACACGTTTCATCTAAAAATATTACACCTGCCATTTAGTCATATAAGATTCACTAAAATCAAAGTATTGGGCCAAAGAGCCAATGGAAAAGGGTTAAATTTTTACTGGATCACATGACATTTCCATCACCTACATGCCTGCATCTGATCCCACACATGCTCAGATGATGCACAGGGAAAAAGGTACCTTCCTGAGCTGGAAATAATGACTTTTTTTTAATTCCCTGAACTGATCTTTTATTAATATGTTTAAAGACTCCACCTTAATTTTCATCCTCTTGATTATATCTGGCTAGGCGACCACTTAGTAAACTGAGTGAAGAAGTAGTTCATTGATGTAAACCTAAATATTTCTATTTTACTGAAAAGTGACCCATTCTCATCTTGGTGAAGCTGAAGACTTATGTTTGAAAAACTCCCACAAATGTCATTCACAGAATTTTAAAATAACTTAGCCCAAGAAGCTTATTCAGACTTTTTGCTGACTGAGTACTCTCAGCTAGAGACTTTCAGGCACCTGGTAGATTTGATCTTGGCTGCAATAGTGCTGATCTGTGTGGGGATGTACATGCATGCGTATGTGTGGTGGGGGATGGTGTGCACGTAAATTATGGGGTTTGGTTCTCCTTGACCGAATGGTGGTGATGTGGCAGTGTGCAGACTGTCATTCATTTGTCTTTTCAGTTTCTTGTATGCCAAACAGCAACAATAGCCCACAGAACAGGCTTATGTGTTGTCTCTCTGAAAACAATATTATTTTACAATACAGTGGTTTTTAGCTTTGAAAAGCTGCTCAAAATGATCATTACAGATCAATTAAAATATCTTAGTGTTGACGATTGCAGTATCTTCATTGATATTCCTATTACCTAAGACTGCCTAATTAGTCAATAAGTCATTAAGCTTGTTCTTATATTTTATGATGAAAAGTCACTGTCTACAGAGTAGAAACAAGTAAAAACACATTCATTGTAGCTATTTGTTTCAGATGGGTGTACCATAAGGGGAAAAATTGCTTAAAATTTACAGGGAGTCAAACTTGGATTGAGTCTATCCTGCAAACTAGTTACATAGTTTTGGGCAAACTATTTAACTCTGTGATCCTCAGGATTTTCACCTGAAAAAATGAGATAATAATAATAATAATAATAACAACAATATCACATTATTCCTTATAGTAGATATTTTAAATACAGGTAAATGGAAGCTGTTATTTTATATTTGGATCTGCAAATACATTTCCTTTTTCCTCTTTCAATATTTATTTATAGTGATGGTACTTAGATAAATATGATTCAATAAACTGCTTGTCATGTGTGGATATAGTCTACTGGGAAAAAAATGGAAAAGTACTCTGAAGATGATAGCAGCTGTCTGGAAAAAAAAAGTATCACAATATAGAAAAGTCTTCCAGCAATATTATCTATAGTATGATTTTTGTATTTTCAAGTTGTTAACCAAATTAAATTACATTTTTTCAGAGTGAAAGCACTATGTGAAATTCTTGTAGGCATTGTGTTTACTTAGATTACTTCAGTTAGCATTCTTATTTGTAAAAAGTGTGTTCTGAAGGCATCCTCTGAATTTTTATATCTAAAAATTATTACCTTGATTAAATTGTTTACCCCAAAACTCATAAAGATAATAATTTGTATCTCTGATTGTTGTTAAGTTAGAGAAAATCTCTCTAGCTTAACCCAGTGCAGATATCTAATCTGAACACCAACAAACTTCAAGTTTATTCATAACTGGATTTCAAACTAAATTTATTCATAACTGGATTTCAAATTGTTTAACAATTGATATTGAACAGGAAGTCCTTGAGGGAAGCTTCTTGTCTCTAAGCTCCTGATGTCCCTGTCACCCTGATCCTTAAAGAAGCTAGAATAGCCTGGCCACAGAAGTCCTACACCTCCATTTTCATAAAGCATTTACTTTAGAAAGGTTGTAATTGTAATTTTTTTTTCTGCCTCTTTGGGATGTAAAAGTCTATTGCCAGTTTTACCACCAGAGCTCTTTCTCAGGGCCCTGGGAGCCATTTCACTGAAATGCAGCCATCAAGGAAGGTAGAGCCCCTGTCTCCCTGTCTTTTTTAGGAGGGTAGGAAGCTGAGATGGGTGCAGATGCCCCAAATTGTAAAACAACCAACTGTCATGAAGATATGGGAAAGTTTACTTTCCTTTAGGCCAATTGGCAAACAGAGAAGGTCTGCAATGCCCCTCATCCCAGCTCTTAAAAACTTTACTCTCTTTTGTTCAGTGGAGCTGAGTTCAGATTTCATTCTGATCTCGCCCCCCTGTTGCCTTGAATGACGTTGATCTTGCCTGTTTAACATTGCCCAGTGCAATTTTGCTTTGAAAGTATCCAGTAAGGTTAGCTTTCACTTTAATATTGTAATATAAAATGTGTGACTAGTATTATAACCATCCTCAGTGAAAACCACTTCAATAAACATTTGCATAAGTGATTTTATTCATGTTGCTGTACCTTTCATGAAAACAGGACAGAAAGGATGGTAAACAGAAAATAGCAAGGGGTTTAAAATAAATTTGAAAGTAAATCATACAATAATTAATATATGCAAGAACCTAATAGTTAAAAAATATTCATAAAGCACACACTTTGCACAAATGTTCATTAGACTTTTTTTATATAATATTTAACATCTAGAAACCATTTAAATATCCAGTATTGAGCACTCAATATATATTAGCTACTATCATTTTTATAGAAAGTTACATCAGACTTTAAATGAAGCACATCCTTTGTTTGTTAAAGAGGAGTATAAAAGGATTATAAAGGTATTATAAAAGGATTATAATTTTGTTTTCAGACCAACAGTGGACCCAAGGAATGAGGATCTGGAGAGTCTGTGAGGGATAATTCAGTCTTCTTTGCTTGACTTTGCTCCCAGAAACTGACCCAAGGTCCAAATTTTAGACTACTTAAAATAAATAACTGCGTTATGAATCTGCATTCTTCTCCACTTATGTTAGATATGGTACTTACGAACCCCCTTTGCTTGTAACTGTTGGGCATAGCTGAGCAGACAGCCTGGGCTACATTAGAATATAATTTGTACAAAAAATTATACAAATAAGCAATACTTGAGATGACACAATCAAACTAGGATAATTGTCATTTAATACAAGTTTGTTTCATATTTGATGCATATGTGCAACAAAATTTAATATCCTGATGTTTGAAGTTTCCTATGATATTGCTTTTTTTCTTAAAAATTTTATCCAGTTGTCATTTATTTTTTCCAGTATTATTGAGATATAATTCACATACAACAGTTTGAAGTTTAATGTTTATAAAATGTTTTTTATATACATTTACGTATTGCAAAATGATTACCACCATCCCGCTGGCTAACACCTCCATCCTGTCACATAATTACCATTTCTTTTTGTGGTGACAACATTTAAGCAGCTCTTAGCAACTTTCAAATATATGATACAGTATTAGCTATAATCACCATTCTGTACATTGGATCACCAGTACTTGTTAATCTTAAAACTGGAAGATTGTACCCTTTAACAAATACCTCACCATTTCTCTTAACCCTAGGCTTGCTAATTTAATTCTGAAATAAAATACACCTTATGGTTTTAGATCCATTTACATTTTATTAAAACTTGTTTTATGGCCCTACATATAGTCTATGTTGCTTATGGCAGAATGTACAATTGAAAAGAATATGCATTCTGTAGTTGTAGTGGTCTATATATGTCAGTTAGATTCAGCTGGTTGATTCAATTTCTGTATCTTTATTGATATTTTTATCTAGGTGTATCAACTACTGAGGCAGAGGTATTAACAACTTATACTGTATTTGAGGAATTGTCTATTTCTCCCCTTAGTGCTCTCAATTTTCTTCATGTATTTTGAGACACTATTATTAAATGTATATACTTTAAAATTGTCATATTTTCCTGATGAATTGCCCCTTTAATTATTATGCAAGATCTCTCTTTATCCCTGGCAAGAAGCTTTGTTATGAAGTTGACTGATACTGAAATCAGTTCCCTAATCTTCTTTTGTTTATGATTTTCATGATATCACTGCGTATTTGTCTATCCACTTATTTTCAGCCTATCTGTCTTATTAAAGATTTCTTCTAAAGGAAGCATATAGTAGGCCGTAAATTTTATCCTTACTATCATCAGTGTACTTTTTAATTGGAGTGCTCAGGACATTAACATTTAATGTAATGAGTAATATGTTTGAAATAGATCCTCCAATTTATTTGTTTTTGTTTGTTTCTTTTTGTTCCTCTGTTCTCCCTTCTGTGCCCTCTTTTGTATAATTTGTTGTTGGTGTTATTCCATTTTAATTTATCTGACTTTTTGATGTGTGTGTGTGTCTGTGTGTGTGTGTGTTTGCTCTATGGATTATGCTATGCAAACTTTCATAATTAACCTAGAACTGATACCAGAACACCTGGCATGAACTTGCCACCTTATAGGTATCTTTAACATCCTTTCCAATGATCTTTATGCTAGAGAAGTGATATGTATTACATCCCCATATATTCAGAATCATATTAGATGATCTTATAATATTTGCTGTAAGTAGTCACATGTATTTTAAAGAACTTAATAGGAAAAAACTTGTTCAAAGTTATTTAGGTATACACCATTTCTCAGATTACTCCATCCTCAAAGATCTCTATTTCCATTTGATGCCATTTATCTTCTGTATGAAGGACTTTATCATTTCCTATAGAGCATTTATGTTGTTGCCAAATTCTTAGTTTTCCTTCATCTGAGAATGCTTTCATTCTTGAAGGATATTTTCACTGGTTGTTTTTTCTGTCCCAAAGTTCTCTCTTTTTGTTCTAGTACTCCAGTAACACATTTGATAGATCTTCTGGTAGCATTTTATTCCACATCCCTGCAGCTGTGTCTACATTACTGCAATTATTTTTATTTTCTCCTTTCTCTTGAAAATTGATTGCAAAATTTCTATAAACCTATCTTCAGGTTACTATATATTTATTCTGACATTTACATTTTGCTGTTGAACACCACCCCAATGTATATATTTTAATTTCAGAAATTTTAATTTTCTGTTCTAAAATTTCAATTTGCTTCTTTTTCTGTGGTGTCTATTTGTCTGATGAATACTCAGATAATTTCAGGTGTGTCTTCCTTTTCTTCATACAGGTAAATTACAATAACTGACGTGAAATATTTATCTGCTTATTTAAGAGTTTTGTTCATCTTGGAGATGACATCTCTCTCATTCCATTCAGGCTTCTATAACAAAGTGCTGTAGACTCAATTGTTTAAGCAATAAAGATTTATTTCTCTTAGTTCTGGAAGTTGAGAATTCCAAGATCAAGATATCTCAGCATATTTGGTATCTGCAAGGACCCCAATTCCAGGTTTGTATAAGGCCATTGTCTTCTATCCTAACAGGACATCTTGTCCTAACAGGGTAGAGAGAGAGAGCAGAAGCAAGCTGCCTCCAGACTCTCATAATCCCATTCATGAGAGTGGAACCCTCATAATGTCATCTGATTGTAATTACTTCCCAAAGGCCACAATTTCTGATATCATACTGGCTGTATGATTTCAACATATGAATTTTGGAGGGACACATTCAGTCAACAGCAGTATCTCTTAATTGTCTTTCACTTGAGAATAAGTCACATTTTCCTGGATGTTCAGTAGTTTGGGGATATAGCATTGATCTTTCAAATTATGTTGTATACATTCTAGGTCCAGTTATAGTCTTCTGAAGAACATTGTTTTGCTTTAGGCTATCAATCCAATTATTTCAAATTGCACATCACCTCTTAAAGTTGGTACACAAATTTGAATATAGCAAACCCAAAACATTCTTTCTGAGTGTGTATGGTTCACAGATTAGTCTTCAGATTAATCTTCATTTTCTGCAATCAGAAAATGCTTCAGATTGCAGTTCAACTATCAGTGCATTTGCTCTGCTGATTTGGGTTTGTTTCACCTATGTGTGGTTCAGGGGCGAATAAAGCTGTTATAAACATCTGTATGTAAGCTTTTTTATGGTATAAGTATTAAATTCATGTGGATAAATACCAAACAGTGTGATTGTTGGATTGTATAGTAAGAGTATGTTCAGTTTTCCAAGAAACTGATCAACTATCTTCCAGTGTGGCTGTACCATTTTGCATTCCCACCACCAATGAGTTGAGAGCTCCTGTTAATCCATATCCTTGTCAGCATTTGGTGCTATCTGTGCTTTGGATTTTGTCCATTCTCATAGCTCTATGGTGGTATCTCATTTTTTTATTTTGCAGTTCTTAAAGGCATATGATGTTGAGTATCTTTTCATATGCTCATTTGCCATTAATATATATATTTTTTGAAGAGGTGTCTGTTCAGTACTTTTCCATTCTTCACCTGGGTTGATCATTTTTTTATTACTGAGTTTACATCTTTTTTAGAATTATATTTTCCTGAACATTCCCATTCTCCTTAAAAATGGAAAATAATCTTTAATTTTACAATAATTTCAGAAAACTACCTTATCAGTATATTGAAATTAGGAGTATGAGTGTTGAAAAACAGAAGAAAATTAGAGGGTCTTCAAATTGTCATAATTCCCAACCACTCTATTCATGCAATTTTAAAGTAAATACAAAATAATATTTCAATAAGATGTACTGTAAGCTGTAGAACATTCATTATTTTAAAAGAGAGAAAAGCATAATGCACTTGTAACAAATATATTTCCTTTTTTATCTTCTGCTTTGTCCTAATAGATTTTCTTTTGAGAAATGCAATAAAGCAACATGAAAATAATTTTTTTGTTTTTATTTATTCATTTGACAGCTAGATGATGGGGTTACGGAGAAGAAAGAAAAACATTGCGATCATTAAGATCCCAAGGATGTACAGAAAAGAAAATCTCAGTCACAAAATGTAAAGTCCCAGGAAATCCTGTGTTAGACTGGAAAATTCAAGGAAAAATGTTATGAAAAGGGGATTCTTGAACTGATTCCTAAAGATAGAAATAGATATAAAAGCAAAAAAGCAGACTAAAAGAATATTAATTTGGTTGGTTGGTTGGCAGATAAACTAACAAAGAAATACATTTTAAGAATGAAAGTACAAACATCCAGGCAAGTTTAAGGACTTGCCAATGATGGGATATGGCAGGAGTGAGCCATTATGGAAGGCAGACAGGAGAAGGAACGTGTGGACTGTGGAAGGGCTTGAGGATGCATTATGTGTATTTCTCATTAAAACACAAGTACACACATACACACACACAAATAGAAACAATTTTGAAAGTCTTTCTGAAAATGGCAAAGGGACTAAGTACTGAGTAGACAGTTTTTTTGTTTTTATTTTAATCCCATCTCTATTGCTTAAAATCTCTAAGCCTCAGTTTGTTCATTTTTTTAAATGGAGATAATTACAACTACTTCTCCCCTTATATTCTTATATGGTTTAAAATGGGGTAACATTTTAAGTGTTCTGCCTGCCACTTAATAAACATATGATAAATGGTGACTAGTATCATAACCATTACAGTCATTATATATGTCATTTAATAAGAACTTTAAAAACCAGGTTCCCCTATGTTTGATTTACTTCCACATGCTTTAATGTATTTTGTTTTCTGTTAGAGCACTAACTAAAAGGACACTACTGTATATCTCTGAAACATTTATTTCTGAAGGTCTTTTCTTCAGGTTAAAGTGACATTTATTTGACATGTTCAGAGCATCTCTGAATATATTTGAGGCTCCAACTGCCTTTATATTTTCCTTCCCTTTATTTCTCTTTGGGAGGAGATAAATTGATCATGTTGCCTTGAACAAATTGGACCAGGGACACTTTCATTTGATTCAGAGATTACATTATATTTTGGAATTGGAGAGGACCCAGAGGTTTTCCCCCTTGTTATTTTTGGCGTACATTATATTATGCTCATCAGATATCTCTGAGCACATGTGCACATTGATTAAAACAGCAAAATGATTAAAGCAATACATCAACTGACAATATCCAAACAACTTGAAAACCCCAAAGAATTTCTTTCCCCAAGCTAAACAAGTACGAACATTTAGTCTTCATTTTATAGTGTTGGCAAGAGTATTTCAAAATTTTAGGAAATAGTTTCAAATAGCTACAGTTAAGAAACAATGAGCTGTTTGAGAAATAGCTAAGTTGTCTCCTTTTACATAAAGGTGATGTTCATGTGTATAAATTTTGTGCCAGTCCCAATCACAATTCTTAAATTTTTCATTACTAGGATTATTCCTTGATCATATATGGTGGTGATTGCACTGTATAGCTGAGGGCCCATTAGGATTAAATAAAAACATTTTTTGTCAAAATAGTTAATAGTTATAACAATATTGTATTATCATATTTAGATTAACAGGCATTAAAGAACATTTTTTTAGATATAGTTTTATATTGAAAGTATTTTTCTACCATGTGTATTCCAAAAAAATACATAGTATACCCAGGATAAAAGAAAAAGAAAAATAATGTATTGAGCTACTGATAAATGACAATAGTAATCAAATTGAGATAAACTTATGTGGAAGAGATCAAGCCCAATTTTGGTCATGGAATGAAAGGTGGATTTTGATGAGAAGCATCAATTTTATTATTTCTCAAGGAAAAAATATCATTGAAGTAAACATCATCTGGAGTTGATGTATGTAATTGCTTTGAGTGTAATATTTAAAGAGTTGTTGAATTCTTATATGATCTCAATGAACCAAGTATGCTGGAAGGGAAAGGTAAGACTAAGTGCGACAGTAGGTATTGGTTACTGGGCATGTGGGGATAAGAAAGAGGGTATTTAATGAATGGAAAAGAACTTCAGTAACTCCTTAGGATGTGTGAGAAAAACAATTATGCTTTTTAAGATTTGCTGCACACGTCTCACTGAGAAGACAAAAAGTAAAAATGAATGAAGGGGTATCACGCAATCTTACAATGGAGGCTAAAGGTGACGCTAAGTCTGCTATCTGCTGCAGGAAGTTATTGTCACTGTCACAATCGTAATCACTTTGCTTTCTCCTTTTATGACAGTTACCTCCTGATCATAGTTTCTTTCCTTTCTGCTTGCAACTTGCTTGCCAGATCTTTGCCTGGCTGGCTACATCTTGTCCCTCTGTTCCTGGTTTTACTTTATCTTGTCTCAACTTCTGATTTTACTTTCATCATTCAGTTCTTTCTACTAGTATTTTATTTTTTAGATATTTATTTATTATATCCCGCCCCTAGATTACAAGCTTCCTGAAAGAAGTTTTTGAGCAGATCACTCTCTCACCAGTGCCTGGAAGAGTACTGGGTACAAAGCAAGTGATCAGTATATTTTCTTTTTAATGATTAGCTTATGATTTTTTGTGTGTAACAAATTTTGTCAATGGAAACATCTGGTCCTCTTGGGGGCAGTGTTGATTAGAAAGCTGATAGAACAATTTGTTCACATGAGCAGATGAAAAAATTGCATTAAATCTGGAAAAATCAAGTCCATCTCCTAAACGCCCCAAATTCATACTAAAAACAGATATTCTTGTAATTCCCATTTATTATTTTCAGAAAAAATTATATACTTCTGTGTGTTTGCAGCTTATTTTATCGTGTTCCCTGGCTCAATTAGTCCTTCAGACTTCTTGACATCTACCCAAATGCTCTTTCTCATTTAGCTTTCAACATTAAAGGTAACTTCCCATGAAGGCCTCTCTATCACTTCAATACGAATTTATGAAATGTGTCTATTCACCCCTCTGTAATACTCTGCTCGCTTTATAGTTAACAAGGCCTTTTTTTCTGCCTTAAGCATTAACTGTTGACATAAGTAAACATACCTTTTACATAGCAAACTAATTGAGGGAAGAAACACTGTTATTTATCTTCACACTATCTACTATACCTGGGAGAGTAGCCTGCATTACTATATCTTGAATCAATGAAATTGAACTAAGGTATATTTAAGAGTTCTTTTCAAACTGTTATGAAAAATGACTAGAAAATGAAGTTCCTGCAAGGGTCTCTATAGTGTCTTCTTACTAATATGTAAGGAAAAAGTATAACATAATTTGTGTTTACACTGTGTTATTGTTGTCTGAATTTTCAGATAACATTGTAGTAGGGGTAGAGTAGAAAATAATCTATTGTGAGAAGACAAAAATGAAGGATCTCTTTCTTACAGTATAAATTGAATGAGACTGATAAAACTTATATTGGGGATAATTTGACAAATGTATCAAAGTTTTTTTTTTTTCAATGGCAATGCCCTTTGAGTAAGCAGCTCTATTCTAGAAATTTTTCCTAGGAGAGTAAGTGGGAAAATATGCACACAAATGTAACTATAGGAAGTTCACCATTAAATAGTGTATATAAGTGAAAAGCTTTTGGCAAACCAAATTTCTCAAAATAAGATAGGATATAGACATTATGTTGTGTATTATCATGGGCTCTGAAGCCAAACTAAAATCTGGCTATATCACATACTAACTCTCTGACTTTGGATCTACTAAACCTTTCTACACATGTTTCTTTAATTGTAAAATACGGATGAGAATAGTCACCATTTACAGTGCTGTCATAAGAATTAAATGCACTGATATTGATATAGTGGTTAGAATAATGCCTGTTTTATTACAAGGTAAAAAAAATCCTTAAGCTAAGCTAAATATTCTACATGTGGAAGAAATGTTAATAGTGACTATCACTAAAGGTAGGTTTTAGAGTCCTACTTTTTGTTTATATGTCATAAATTTTGTTACATATAAACATTTCTTTTGCAATAAATATAACAAAACATTTTTAATAAGCATCTTAAGGTCAGTTTCTCAAATGCTGAGTCCCAATGTTTGGGAAATAAGAAATAATTATGCATATGAATATTTATAGTAAGAAGATTCTCCTAAGTCAGCCTTCTTGAAAACTTCAGTAACTTTGTAGCATGACTTAAAAGTAACTACTTTTCCAGAGGTTATTAATTCTTGGCATCTTCTCTATAATTCTTCAGTTGGCTTGACTTTACTGAGAATAGGTAGCTGAGTTCTGGGACCATTAGGGTGTTAATTCATCACTGGAAATATGAAAGAGTCCCTCCAATTCTTCACACATTATTTTCAGTGTGTTTTGACAAAAGGAATGATGATTCTGCCTGGGTTAGACAGCAAGGCACAATAACACTCAGGAGGGTGGCTATATTTTTTGACATTTGTACAATTTGGGGTGAATACTGCCCCCTTTACCTTATTTATTTTTCTAAATATGTCTGGGAAAAATATGACCTTTGCAACATTGAGCATGTGTATGCTCAGTCTGAGCCTCTTAGCAAAAAATTGTGGTATCCTTAGGTGCCATAATTTCTGAGAGTGCTTTTACCTCTCATCTCTGTAACTTCATGGGTAACAGCCAGTGTTTATTGAAAACAGTTTTCAGCTAGCCTCTACCTGCTTTTAAGGCTCT
Organism: Manis pentadactyla; assembly: GCF_030020395.1. Lineage (NCBI taxonomy): Eukaryota > Metazoa > Chordata > Mammalia > Pholidota > Manidae > Manis > Manis pentadactyla. The sequence goes on along the minus strand of NC_080021.1, from coordinate 166,166,203 downwards.
CATTTGAGTCCACCACTGCATACTTTATCCTTCTGCTTCTTTCCCTTATACATATTGAAGCATTTAAGAAAGGATAGCTTTTGGTAATAGATTTTAGTTGGCACTGCCAAAGCATATACTGCACCAAAGTTAAACAGGGAAAGGAAACTTTATTCAAGGCCATTGCCATAGGAGAGAGAGGCCGGAACTCAGTATGTACAAAACTCTACTAAAACAAAGGTAAGAGGCTATTTAAACACTGGGGGAGAGAGAGAGAAAAATCAAGGGCTATCTGTGCTTGCTAATTGACTTTGTCTAAAAGAAAACTGAACTTCCTCATATTTCCATGACAGCAGATAGTTTTACAGCTTGGAGCAAAGGCATCCAAGTATCAGGCTCCTTCCCTCCCCTGGAGTCTGGGAAATAGGGGCTCTGTCTTCCTTGATGATTGTGTTTCAAAGAAATGATTCCCAGGTCCTTGAAAAAGATAGCTCTGAATTGTAGACCGAGTAAGAGTAATTTTTTAAAGACTTACATCTCAGAGGGGAAGAGAAATAATATACAAGTTTTTATTAAGTCAATGCTCCCCAAAATGGGAGAACCCTATCTAAAATTTTGTCTAGCTGAGGGGAATGTTAAAGCTGTCTCAGCTTTAATTTTTTAATTTTTTTTTGGTATCATTAATTGACAATTACATGAGGAACATTATGTTTACTAGACTCCCCCCATCACCAAGTTCCCCCAACAAACCCCATTACAGTCACTGTCCATCAGAATAACAAGATGCTGTAGAATCACTACTTGTCTTCTCTGTGTTGCACAGCCCTCCCCGTGCCCCCCCATACTTTATACATGCTAATTGTTATGCCCCCTTTCTTCCCACCCGCCCTTCTCCCTCCCTTCCCACTCATCCTCCCCAGTCCCTTTCCCTTTCCCTTTGGTAACTGTTAGTCCATTCTTGGGTTCTATGTTTCTGCTGCTGTTTTGTTCCTTCGGTTTTTTCTTTGTTCTTATACTCCACAGATGAGTGAAATCATTTGGTACTTGTCTTTCTCCGCCTGGCTTATTTCACTGAGCATAATACCCTCTAGCTCCATCCATGTTGTTGCAAATTGTAGGATTTGTTTTCTTATGGCTGAATAATATTCCATTGTGTATATGCACCACATCTTTTTTATCCATTAATCTACTGATGGACACTTAGGTTGCTTCCAATTCTTGGCTATTGTAAATAGTGCTGAGATAAACATAGGAGTGCATATGTCTTTTACAAATGGGGCTACTGCATTCTTAGGGTAAATTCCTAGAAGTGAGATTCCTGGGACAAATGGTATTTCTATTATGAGCTTTTAGAGGAATTTCCATACTGCTTTCCACAACGGTTGAACTAATTTACATTCCCACCAGCAGTGTAGGAGGGTTCCCCTTTCTCCACAACCTCGCCAACATTTGTTGTTGTTTATCTTTTAGATGGTAACGATCCTTATTGGTGTGAGGTGATATCTCATTGTGGTTTTAATTTGCATTTCTCTGATAATTAGCGATGTGGAGCATCTTTTCATGTGTCTGTGGGTCATCTGAATTTCTTCTTTGGAGAACTGTCTATTCAGCTCCTCTGCCCATTTTTTAATTGGATTATTTGCTTTCTGTTTGTTGAGGTGCACGAGCTCTTTATATATTTTGGATGTTAACCCTTTATCGGATCTGTCATTTATGAATATATTCTCCCATACTGTAGGATGCCTTTTTGTTCTATTGATGGTGTCCTTTGCTGTACAGAAGCTTTTCAGCTTGATATAGCCCCACTTGTTCATTTTTGCTTTTGTTTCCCTTTCCCGGGGAGATATGTTCATGAAGAAGTCGCTCATGTTTATGTCCAAGAGATTTTTGCCTATGCTTTTTTCTAAGAGATTTATGGTTTTATGACTTACATTTAGGTCTTTGATCCATTTTGAATTTACTTTTGTGTATGAGGTTAGACAGTGATCCAGTTTCATTCTCTTACTTGTAGCTGTCCAGTTTTGCCAACACCATCTGTTGAAGAGGCTCTCCTTTCTCCATTGTATGTGCATGGCTCCTTTATCATATATTAATTGACCATATATGTTTGGGTTAATATCTGGGGTCTCTATTCTGTTCCACTGGTCTGTGGGTCTGTTCTTGTGCCAGTACCAAATTGTCTTGATTTCTGTGGCTTTGCAGTAGAGTTTGAAGTTGGGGAGTGAGATTCCCCCCTACTTTATTTTTCCTTCTCAGGATTGCTTTCACTATTTGGGGTCTTTGGTGGTTCCATATGAATTTTAGAACTATTTGTTCCAGTTCACTGAAGAGTGCTGTTAGTATTTTGATAGGGATTGCATTGAATCTGTATATTGCTTTGGGCAGGATGGCCATTTTGACGATATTAATTCTTCCTAGCCAAGAGCATGGGATGATTTTCCATTTGTTGGTGTCCTCTTTAATTTCTCTTAAGAATGTCTTGTAGTTTATGGGGTATAGGTCTTTCACTTCCTTGGTTAGGTTTATTCCTAGGTATTTTATTCTTTTGGGTACAATTGTGAATGGAATTGTTTCCTGATTTTTCTTTCTGCTAGTTCATTGTTAGTGTATAGGAAAGCCACAGATTTCTGTGTGTTAATTTTGTATCCTGCAACATTGCTGAATTCCTATATTAGTTTTAGTAGTTTTGGAGTGGAGTCTTTAGAGTTATTTATGTACAATATCATGTCATCTGCAAATAGTGACAGTTTGACTTCTTCTTTACCAATCTGGATTCCTTGTATTTCTTTGTTTTGTCTAATTGCCATGGCTAGGACCTCCAGTACTGTGCTGAATAACAATGGGAAAGTGAGCATCCCTGTCTTATTCCCCATCTTAGAGGAAAAGCTTTCAGCTTCTCACTGTTAAGTATGATGTTGTCTGTGGGTTTATCATATATGGTCTTTATTATGTTGAGGTACTTGCCCTCTATTCCCATTTTGTTGAGAGTTTTTATCATGAATGGATGTTGAATTTTGTCAAATGATTGTTCAGTCTACAGAGATGATCATGGTTTTTGACCTTCTTTTTGTTGATGTGGTGGATGATGTTGATAGATTTTCTAATGTTGTACCATCCTTGTATCCCTGAGATGAATCCCACTTGGTCATGTTGTATGATCTTCTTGATGTATTTTTTAATTCAGTTTGCTAATATTTTGTTGAATATTTTTGCATCTATGTTCATCAGGGATATTGGTCTCTAATTTTTTTTATTTTGATGGGGCCTTTGCCTAGTTTTGGTATTAGGGTGATGCTGGCTTCATAGAATGAGTTTGGAAGTATTCCCTTCTCTTCTATTTTTTGGAAAACTTTAAGGAGAATGGGTATTATGTCTTCTCTGTATGTCTGATAAAATTCCAATGTAAATCCATCTGTCCTGGGAGTTTTGCTCTTGGGTAGTTTTTTGATTACCAATTCAATTTCGTTGCTGTTAACTGGTCTGTTTAGATTTTCTGTTTCTTCCTAGGTCAGTCTTGGAAAGTTGTATATTTCTAGGAAGTTGTCCATTTCTTCTAGGTTTCCAGCTTGTTAGCATATAGATTCTCATAGTATTCTCTAATATTTCTTTGTATTTCTGTGGGGTCCATCATGATTTTTCATTTCTCATTTCCGATTCTGTTGATGTGTGCAGATTCTATTTTTCTCTTAATAAGTCTGGCTAGGGGCTTATCTATTTTGTTTATTTTCTCAATGAACCAGCTCTTGGTTTCTTTGATTTTTTTCTATTGTTTTAGTCTTCTCAATTTTATTTATTTCTTCTCTGATCTTTATTATGTCCCTCCTTCTGCTGACTTTGGGCCTCATTTGTTCTTCTTTTTCCAATTTCAATAATTGTGACATTAGACTATTCATTTGGGATTGTTCTTCTTTCTTTAAATATGCCTGGGTTGCTATATACTTTCCTCTTAGAACTACCTTTACTTCTTCCCACAGAAGTTGGGGCTTTGTGCTGTTGTTGTCATTTGTTTCCATATATTGATTGATCTCTATTTTAATGTGGTCATTGATCCATTGATTATTTAGGAGCATGTTGTTAAGCCTCCGTGTATTTGTGAGCATTTTGTTTTCTTTGTACAATTTATTTCTAGTTTTATACCTTTGTAGTCTGAGAAGTTGGTTGGTAGAATTTCAATCTTTTGGAATTTCCTGAGGCTCTTTTTTGTGGCCTAGTATGTGGTCTATTCTGGAATATGTTCCACGTACCCTTGAGAAGAATGTGTATCCTGCTGCTTTTGGGTGTAGAGTTCTGTAGATGTCTATTAGGTTGATCTGCTCTAGTGTGTTGTTTAGTGCCTCTGTGTCCTTACTTATTTTCTGTCTGGTGGATCTGTCCTTTGGAGAGAGTGGTGTGTTGAAGTCTCCTAAAATTAATGCATTGCATTCTACTTCCTCCTTTAATTCTGTTAGTATTTGTTTCACTTATGTTGATGCTTGTGTATTGTGTGCATATATATTTATAATGGTTATATCCTCTTGTTGGATTGACCCCTTTACCATTATATAATGTCCTTCTTTATCACTTGTTACTTTCTTTGTTTTGAAGTCTATTTTCTCTGATACTAGTACTGCAACACCTGCTTTTTTCTCCCTGTTGTTTGCATGAAATATCTTTTTCCATCCCTTCACTTTTAGTCTGTGTATGTCTTTGGGTTTGAGGTGAGTCTCTTATAAGCAGCATATAGATGTGTCTTGCTTTTTTATCTATTCTATTACTCTGTGTCTTTTGATTGGTGCATTCAGTTCTTTTACATTTAGGGTGATTATTGAAAGATATGTACTTATTGCCATTGCAGGCTTTAGATTCCTGGTTACCAATGCTTCAAGGGTAGCTTCTTTACTATCTGTCTAACTTAACTCGCTTATTAAGCTGTTATAAACACAGTCTGATGATTCTTTATTTCTCTCCCTTCTTATTCCTCCTCCTCCATTCTTTATATATTAGGTGTTTTATTCTGTACTCTTTTGTGTTTCCTTTGACTGCTTTTGTGAGTAGTTGATTTTATTTTTTGCCTTTAGCCCCATGGGGATAGGCTGGTGTACCGGGTGTGCTCTCCTGTGAGAATGTTGACCTTTCGCACCCTGTCCCCGCTTCCTCTGTGCTGGGCTGCCGCATGCTGGCGGGGGCCTCTGAGTCTGGCCAGGGCAGCTGTGGAGGAGGCTCTGGGCAGCTGCTGTGGGCACGGACGCTCTCAGGCTTCTCCTATGCTATGGTGGGGCCTGCGCTGGAGGGGGAATGGACGGGAGGCTGTTTATTGCCGTGAGGGGCTTCAGAGCTGCACTGTCGCCCAGGGGGTTAGGCCACCTGGAGTTCCCTGGGATTCCCAGATGCTGGGCTGAGTGTGCCGGGATGCTGCTGTCCAGTTGTGAGGCCCCTGTTCCTTTAATAGTTTCAAAAAGCACTCACTTTTCTTTTGTCCCAGGGTCGCCAGCTGTGGGATCCCGCTCGCAGGTTTTGCTGTTCTATTTCCCTAATATCCAGCATAACATGCAATGTGTATGTGAGCTCCCAGTGCAGAGAACTAGGGCTGGGTATTTAGCAGTCCTGGGCTCCCTCTCCTTCCCCTGTCTGACTCCTCTCCTCCTGCCAGGAGCTGGGGTGAGGAGCGCTCGGGTCCTGCCAGGCTGCAGCTTGTATCTTACCCCCTTCCCGAGGCGCTGGGTTCTCGCAGGTGTGAATGTAGCCTGACTGTTGTACTTTATCTTCTGGTGTGTCTTTTAGGATTAGTTGTATTTGTTATATTTTCAAAAATATATATGGTTTTGGGAGGAGATTTCTGCTGCCCTACTCAGGGTGCCATCTTGGCTCCCAGACTTAGTTAGCTTTTAAAAATATGCAATTTAATATTTTATCCTCCATCATATGAATGGAATAAAACAAATTTTAAATTTATATTATTATTTACTGTTTATAAAATTTTGCATACATTTTCTCATTGAAACCTCAAAACACACTTTAAGATTTATATGTTATTATCTTCATTGCTCATTTACAGTTACACATCCTCCAGAGCAGCAAAGTTAAGGGAAATTTCCACAACTCATACACATGATAGAACTGGCAATTAAGTTTCAGTGTCATTATCTCAAGTGCCATAATTGCTCATGTATGCACAGAGCCATAGTGTTCAATGACCTGTGATCTTCCAGCACTAGGTCAGCTTTTGGGAATTACAGTAGTAAACAGAAACAGTGCCAAGCATGGTGCTCAGTGCATGAAAGACCCTTACTAAACCTCTGAAACAGGAGGGACAAATGACACAACCTTCCTTTAAATAACTCCTCTAAATAACTCAATGAAACTTTGACATACACCTTGTCAATGCAAGGCAAATAACTTTAACAGTTAAAAAATGTTATGAAGGTTAAAATGACTTGTTTATATAATTATTTTCCTCTGATTGATTATTCATGCTTTTCTTTTTTCCACAGGAATGCTTAGACACCATCTTACATTTTTCTTAGATTTCCTAGATAAGTAAATCCATGAAACTTATAACCAGATTTCAGAAAAGAGTTTTTGTTTTTACTACTTGGAAAGACCATTGACATTCTTAATTTTCTTGCTATTTTAAAAAAGTTAATCATGACTGACTATAATTATTTAATCCACAATTTTTTAAACATGTCTGTATACTGTTTAAAGGGAAGAAATATGCTCTTAGTGTCTTATTGGATTACTTAATGTCTTGAATCGTGCTAAAGAGTACTTGTTCCTCTTGCTGATTGGGTATCCATAGGGTGCTCTTGAGATGGAAAAGAAAGGGCATTGGATTGAGTGGAGTGAAAAGTTGGGCTGAGATGCAGGAATTACGAAGCTGGACAGGCTTGTCAAACCCGTCTTGTCTTGTGTGGAGTGGAATGGGCATTTATGCAGTAGAGTTTATCTTTTATTGGAAGTAAGTCTTCTGGGGGCATAGGGTATGACATAAGGCTAGGCAGCTTTCTTAAGTCATGGGCCATTTGTGAAGGGCTACATCTGAAGCCTGTCAGTTGGGAGCACTGTCAGCAGTTTGCAGAACACATATTTCAGTTTTGAATAGGGTTTAGAATGACTCATCACAGCAGCCAGTACTGCTAGATTTATTGGATGTATGGACAACTGCTACGCATTTGGAAAAAGAACAGAAAGACTTCTACTAAAATATGCACAATATGTTGTTTCAACTCTTAGATTCACTTGGGACTAGGATTCATCAGAGATTTTTAACAAATACTACAATTTTATGGTAAAGTGATATATATGAATTGAAATTTTGTATGCATATTAATATAAACAATAGTGAGCAAATGTTCATCTTAATTGTCATATATCTTAATGTATATGGAGAAATATACATGTTAGGAAAAATTGGGGAAAATACAATTAAAATAATTGTTTTTCCTGAAAATCTTAGAGTGGGTGTTTTTCTTTTAATGAACATTCTCCTGTTAAAAGATATCATTAATTAGTACTACCAGGATATGACAATGGTATAAACTGAATTGTGTGCCTCCAAAATTTATATGTTGAAATGCTAACCCCCAGTGTGATTGTCTTTGTATTAATTACCTTAGGACGTCAAAATGGTAGGGTCCTAATCCGAAGGGGCTGGCGTCCTTGTAAGAAGAGGAAGACATCAGGAGAGTGTGCATATAGAGAAGGGGTCTTGCAAGGACACACAGAGAAGGTGACCATCAGCAAGCCAAGAAAAGAGGCCTCAGGATAAACCAGCCCTGCTTGTGCTTGTATTTCTAGACTCTAGCCCTGTGGGAAAATAAACTTGGTTTTTTAAACCTCCCAGTCTATGATGTTCTGCTAATGGCAACCCAAGAAGAATAATACAGTGTATCATATGTTGGCATTATAATGTCACTTGTTAAATTATATCACTGGAATTTTAAGAAGCACTACTTCAGAGATAGACCTAAGTGTAGACTAGGTATGGAACATGTGACTGCACATGTATATAGTTTATAGAGTTTTCTAGTTCACTTTATTTGCTCTCTTAGATTTATATATATGCAAGGTCAAAGAAAAACAGAAGACATAAATTATCAGGTATTTCTAGAACTTTTTGTTACCTCCTAAAGAGTCTGAATATTTTCTTGCCTCCTTAGCTTTTCACTTAGAAAATAGAAATGAAGAACTTGTCTTAAAGATTGTAATCCTCTATCTATCCATTTCCTTTCTTTGGTAAGCAAATTGTAAATTGTGAGGGAATATAATCAACGTGAGAAAAAAACAGGATTTGAAATCATAATGCATGCGATTAAATCTGGGCTGTGCCATGCCACTCCTGGGCTTACCATCTAAGATTAGAAAGCTATGGTTCCTTCTATGTAACCTGATTGTCCTAGGGGGCTTTATGTTCAATGAAGTGAGTAAATAAGACTTATAAGACTTACTGTGTTCTTTTTTGTTATTAAGGTATCATTGGTATAAAATCTTATGAAGGTTTCACATGAGCAACATTGTGGTTACAACATTCACCAATATTATCAAGTCCCCCCCCCTCACCCCATTGCAATTACTGTCCATCAGCATAGACTTACTGTGTTCTTAAAATGAACAAGATACTGACTCCCTAACATATGTGCCTTAATCTGATTATTATAGTTCTTTGTTGTAAATCTTCTTCTCTTAGAGATGAGAAAGCTGAAGCTTAGAAAGCTTAAGTAACATTACCAATATTATATAGCAAATACTTGGTGGAGTGGGCCTTCAGTTCTAGGCAGTTGGTTTTCATAGCTTGTGCTGTTAACCATTCTCCCATGCTCTGTGACCTGACAACAATAATGAGAGTAAAAATAACAGTACAGTTTCTACTCTTATTAGTAAGTAACCATTTAAAAATATTAATTTTAAATTATCTCAATAAAGTGGCAAGGATATTTAGAAAGGTGAGGCCAATATGGCTAATTTAGATAAAGTATTCTAGAAGAATGAGAAATACAGGTACAAAGAAAGGCTCCTGGAACATGAGGTAGAAGTATCGGAGAAAATGTAAAAAGTCCACAGAAGCCTTGTTCCAATATATAATAGCCAAAAAAACAGACTGAGCTGAGGAAGGAGAGGTTATAGTAATGTGAGTGTCTATGGTGCTAGAGATGTAACAAAGGGGACCGACAATAGTGTTGGCTTTATAGGCAGTTAGGCATCATTATCTGTGTAGAACATGAGTGTTCCACTGGAAGACACAACCCACCTTCTCAGGTACAAGAGAGAGAGACTTTAAACCTAAATATAATGAAATAAAGAAGGTTTTCTTTGTATAAATCAAAGGTATTGTTTTTGTAATTTATTTCATGATGTGAGCTGGAAACATAGCCAAACTCACTCAAAAAGCAAAGCTGGAAACATGGAGCTTCTTAAGAATTGGAATAACACAAGAGCTCTAGTTGGTTTTCTATCGTTTCTCAATGGAATTTTTTAGGTATATTGTGATCAATACCATAAGACAATTCAGAGCTTGCTGCAAAGCACTGATTAAACTGCACATGGTTTTTAATGAAAATCTCCCTATCTAAATGGACAGCACAATATGGCAGCATTAAACTTGTAAATTAGTTCAAAAGTAAAGAATAAAGGTTTAATTCCATGTAGTAAATTAAAACACAACAATGAATGTTGTCTGCTAGATGGCTTCCAAGTTTTTAAATTAGGAATCTATAGTAGTTATTAACCTACAGTTATTTTTGGCTCAGTGGACACAATGCTCTGCACTCCCCAAATGTAACTTGAGGAGCCCTGATTCTTTGAACTGAGAAATTGAACAGCATAACCTATCAGACAATATGCAGAGCTACGTTTTTATTTGTCTTCACTACAAAAGCACTGAAAGATCAAGTGACCTGTTAAAAGTCAGTTGGAGGATCTTTGCTTTTTAGTTTGGATTAGAAGAAAGGCAGCAGGACCGTCATGAGAAGGAAGCTGCAGGTTGTAGACACTGGACATTTACTTAAGGTCACATCATGAAAGAATCCAAATGGCTTGGGAAAACTTTCATAGTCAATGAGAAACTTGAATATTTATTAGCAGTGAGAATGATATGTTTAACATGCTGCTCTAGGATGACTGTAATAGCAGAAATGCTCAGGAAGGCAAGGTGTTAAAAAGACCAATCAAGAAATGGTGTAATATTTCTGATGAAAGTTATGGAACCTGGAGTCAACGGGAATGTAATAAAAAAAATATGCTGTTTTTATTATATATACCGTATATACTATACATTTTGATAAACACCTATATTCATCTAAACTTGTGAATCAGTAGTTGTCAAGCATCATGATTGCTTTAGAGAGATGCATGTGAGTGAAAGTAGGCCAGTGAGTCTCTGTTATGGAAGTTTGGTAGAGTAACAGGGAGAGATGCTTTTTGTCCCGGAATTGCTGTGAGAAGAAAGCGTGAGTGTGGAGCTGCTGCTGGGCAGTTTACCACTACAAGTGAATAAAAAGTGAGAGGAAGATTCCTGCTAGCCCTTGACCCCTGTGTTCAGCAGCACTGAAGCTGTGTAATCTAGATGTTGAAGTGACGGGAACAGAACATGTCACTTTTTTTTTCTGAAGTACATACTTTAATGTTTAAAAAGAATTCCAGTGTACATATACATATCAAATGAATTGACCAACTCAAGTCCATTACCTTGAAAAATTGTGCTTGCAAACCCAATAAAACTTCAATTGATCAAAAAATTTTTAGCATCATCCTTCTTTGTGGATTATTTCTAACCCCCAAGAGTTTTTTTTTAACTGAAGAATAGTTGATAGAAAGTCTTAGATGAGTGTTAAGTAGACAACATAGTGATTCAACAGTTGTATATATTATTAAATGCTCACCCCAACTAGTGTAATTACTACCTGTCAACGTAGAAATATGTTATGTAACTACTGACTGTATTATCTATGCTGTATTTTCATCCCTATGACTAATTTACATTATGATTGGAATTTTGTGCCTCTTTATCTCTTATTTCACCCACAACCCCAGACCCTCCCCCAAGGCAACCAGCAGTCACTTCTCAGTGTCTTTGAGTCTATTGTTGTTTTGTTCATTTTGTTTTCATTTCTTTTAGATTCCACAAATAAGTGAAATCATATGGTATTTGTCTTTTTCCACCTGGCTTATTTTACTGAGCATCATACCCTCTAGGTCTATCTATGTTAGATTTCTTTCTTTTCATGACCGAATAATATTCCATTGTGTATATGTACCACATTTTCTTTATCCATTCATCTATTGATGGACACTTTAGTTGCTTCCTTATCTTGGCTATTGTAAATAATGTGACAATAAACATAGGGGTATGCATTTATATACTATATATATGTATGTATGTATGTAGGTTTTTTATTGCTTTTTGTTTTTTTTGAATCAGGAGTTTTGTTTTCTTTGGGTAAATTCCTAGAAGTAGAATTACTGGGTCATATGGTATTTCTATTACATGTAATGTCACTTTTTAGTCAAACCATCTTCAGTGGAGTTTACAATTACTTGTCAGTAAAATGTTCATTTTTAAGAAAGTCATAATATCTAAGGAAACAATTTCTAGATTGAAGTGGTGGGGTTTTAATCAACAGTTTTATGTGCTAAAGACTTGAAAAATGCCATAAATTTGGTATTTGTGAACTTTAAGAGCAGTTTCAGTAGAATAACAGTGGTCATAGTAAGGTCTTAAGAGTCTGTATAAGAGTCTGGGAAGTAGATGAGGTAAAATAAACAGTGCATGCAGGCAATATTTGGGAGATATTAGGTGAAGATTGGGAAGAAGAACCATACTAGCAATGAGCTAGTATAGTTAAAAGAAGTTTTACTTAGGAAAGGGCACCAGAATATGTTTGGAGTATTGCTGAAATCAGAGCCAAGTTAGAGAAAGGCCTTTGAATTAAAAAGATGTACATATACATCATAAGGGGATATTATAGCATTACTTACAGTACTCTCAAAACAATATTAAATAATTACCATGAAAATTGAAATACTTATTAATAGTATACAAACTACTCAAAAGGTTAAGTGAAAGGACATGATGCTTCTCACGGTGTAGAATGGAAAAAGTCTTATAAAAATAAATGTATTTTTTCAATTATCTAAAATTATAATTTATACAGTGAAATATTTTTTTAAAGCAAAAGTATGCAAGGCAAAAAAGGGAAATGAGATAAAAGTATAAAAATGTTGCATTCAAAAGGGAAAAGTTTGGGAACTATAATAACTTATTGTATGTATTACATAATAATATATAATATATAATAACCATAATGACTGTAATAAGATGTCAAGCCATCCACTTACCAAACCCATGTAGTGGCTAACATGAGCCAATGTTTGTTCTAATTGTTTGATTAATCTTAATGTTACCAGTTGAGTGAGTTGTGTTTTCTCAGCCTTTATATTCTTTAAGAGTTCAATCAAAAAACAGATTTAGAACAGTCTTAAGCATCAGGAGTTTATTAAGCAGTGAAAAGTACATTCTCAATCAGGGTGGAGAATGGCCCTTTGGAATCCAGAAGTAGCCCTGCTATTAGGGTTAGGGTTGGTTTTTAAAATGGAAGAAAGTCCCTCCCCACATCTTATGTCATTTAATTGACATGTTGATTGACAGTTTCAGGTTATATAACCTTCTTCCTAGTGTGCAGGTACCCACAAGTTCCAAAGCAAAACTCACTGGGGGAGGTGGGGGTGCAAACTATAATGTAAATTTATTATAATTATAATTATGGTATAATGAACCCCAAGGTAACTCCTGGTCACCTTCTGGGTTTTAGTGGGCCCGTGACCAACCTGTATTTGTGGTCTGGAAGTCCTGTTGGGTTTTTATATCTTGTTTGTCCCTGATAAGGCAGGAGGGTTTTGGGGCATGTTCTGCTATCTGGTGACAAGAAGGTAGGTGGAGATGAGGAGGACCTTTTCCAGGACAGGTCAGGTCCCACTCATGTCTGTCTACCTACCTGACATTGACTATTTTATTCTTTATATCCACACAGTAAGGTAGACAACTTCATTATCTCTTAAAGATAAGGGAACTGATTCAACTGAAAGTATAGTTAACTTGGTTACCATCACTCAGCTATTAAGTTGAGAAACTGAGATTTGAATTCAGACCAACCTGCCTTCAAAGTCCATGAAGTTAACTATTCTAGGTGGTCTGCAACTAATTCACTATCATTTTTCATATAAAAGCCATCCGTCTTCCACCTAGACTCTTATTTATGTTTAAATTAGAAAGATTGAGTACACAGAGATTAAATCTGGCTCATATGAAAGATAATTTCACATGACAAAAGGCTAATATTAAAGAATAGATGACAGGATATGATGGAAATTACCTGGATTAGTAGACATGTTTCTGGATATTATTCTTGACCTTCTGGTGGCCATCTAAGGGATATTAATAGATGAGCCTCTCAATATCTCCTAACTTTTAAAATAAGGGGATGGATCTATGAGTTTACAATTTTCCTCAGATTTGGAAAAATGTTGGTCATTATTCCTATAGAATGTTTTCTACCCCCTTGTGTCCAGCTTCCTTTCACAATCAGATTATATGAGGCTACTTGATGTTCTTCCACAGTACTCTGATGCTCAGTTAATTTTGTTCCAATCTTTTTTCCCTTTATGTTTACTTTTGGCTATTTTCTATTGCTATTTTTTCCTATTCACCGATCTCTGAAATTGTAGTTGCCAGCTCTAGAAATTCAATTTTGGTCTTTATTGTGTTCCATGTCTGTCCATATTTAATATATTCAACCTTTCTTCCAGTGTTTTGAACATAAGGAATACATACTGAATTCAGGTATAATAATTATTTTAATGTAATTTTCTTCTAGTTCTAACATTTGAGTCAATTCTGGGTTAGTTTTATTTGTTGGATTTTTCTTGTTAGTATGGATTATATTTTCCTATTTTTCTGAATGCTTGGTAAATTTAGATTGCATGCCTGACATTGTGATTTGTGTGGTAGATATTTCTGTATTCTTAAAAATATTTTTTTATCTTTATTCTGGGTTGCAGTTAGATTACTTATAAACAGTTTTATCCTTTCTCATTTAGATTTTAAGTTTTCTTAGATGATGCCTAGCACCATTTATTCTAAGGCTAACTTTACCCAACTACTGAGCAAAAACCCTTCTTAATATTCTATATGCAATGTTCTGACAATTATGCAGTTTTCCCATTATAACTGGTTGGAACAAAAATCATTACAGAGTCTCTGTGAATTCTGAAGATTTCATATGGGGCAAGGGGCTCCTTTTAGGCAGCTATTTTCCTGACTGTAGATTCCATCTCTGCATGATTTGATCAGTACTTAGCTAAAGACACGAAGGCTATTCTCTCTAAATCTTTGAAACTTTTTTTTTTTTTTTGCATGGTTCCCTCCTTTTTGGCACTCTGTTCTATAAATTCTAACTTCCTTGGCCTCCCTTGGAAAACTAACCCCATCTTTTCAACCCAAGGAATGACAGGGTTCAGCCTAGATTACTCAAGGCAATAAGCTGAGGAAATGATAGGAACTTTTTTTTTAAATTTCCCATGTCTTAGAGTCACTCTTCAATGTTTTTCGATGTTCACCATCTAACAAAAATGTTTCTTATATTTGTCTGGTAATTTTTTTCAGATGGCATAGTAAATGTGTTTTTATGTTGATTCATTTTGGTTCAAAACAGAAGTCTACAATAAGCATTCAGAATAGGAAACCTCCAATATTCCTTTATCTTAGCACACTTATTTCATGAGCAGTAAGAATATCAACAAAACTTGGGAAACATTTTGACACTTGAAAACTTCTGAAATATTCAGAAAGTGCTGCTATTTCTGTCTGGGAAAGACGTCATATCTTGATATATTTGGGGTAAGACTAGAAAATAAAATTTGTTTTTCAAAGTTATTTTTAACAATATTTATGATAAAAAAGGGGACTAAAGATTAAACAATCAAAAACAGGACATCTTCAGACCCCATCTAAAATTATGACTTCTATAATAATTGTCAATTTAAGCAATGTCTGTTTTGGGTTCATTTTTGCATCAGTGTAAGACATTAGAGCTAGGATGGACCTTAAAGAGGTCCACCTCCCGTGCACTAGTCACTATTGTGAGAAGAAAACTGAGGTGAAGGAACAGGAGTCCCCAAACTCTTCCTGTCTTGCTAATTCAGATACATACTCCTTAGCCTCACTGTCTAAAAATCTATTCCATTGTATCCTATTGACTTAATTTACCTGACCTTACATATTATGTTGGGTTCCTTTAAAATATAGGATTTTTGTATATACCTTTGTATGGAGACATAGTGATAGACATTTTTAACAAATGTCCAAATGACTTTGATGCTGGTGGTCTGTTGATTACATATTGAGAAACACTGACTTCATGATTTGTTTCCCTTTTGATTTTTGAGAGCTGTATATATTAATACTAGGGCAAAGTCTGCTCATAGAAGTGTATCATTTGCCAGTCCTCTAAACCCTTCTGTTTATTGCTTTATTATTGTTCTGATTAAATGGATTAAAATTGAAAAAGAAAGCATTAGGAAAATTCTGTTTATTCAACATGTTAACATTTAAACTCATTTTGTAAGCATAAAAGCATAGATGAATGTATTAAGATACTATCAAACATATTTGCTCAAATTCAATTTTAAAAAATCCATTCATGGGCTCAGCAATCACAGTCTCCTTTCTTTCATAGCCAATGTTCATAAAATAGTGTCAGCTTTTATTTCTTTCTCTTACATGCTCATCTTCCCATTATGCCTTATGAAAATATTTTTGGCTTTCTCTTTTCTGAGAAAACACTCTTGCTAATGTTGGAGAGGAAGAATTTTCCCCTTCGTTCTTCTTGCTGGCATAAGAATCAAATTGACTTGAGACAAATTAACAGGAGGAAAAAAAAAACTAAGGTTGATTACATACATGGAGGAAATCCATAGACACAGGTTCCAAAGACAGGGACAATGAAGTATGTGTGTCATCATGAACAAAGGAGAATGGGGCAGGAGTCTGACACTTCAAATGAAAAGGAAAGCAATTTATGGAAATGTAAAAAAGTACATGTTTGGGAAACAGATGTTTGATGGGTCACACAAAAACAATGAGGCACAGAAAGGAATTTTCTACATTCCTCCTGGTCTACCACACATAAGTCGTATTATAATGTCGTTACCTGTGTTAATAGCTCTTCTCCTGGAGGAGTTGGCATGCAAGAAAGTGGTGCTGTGATAGGACAGTGGCAGGAATGGGATCTCGTCCTGGTCTAGTATACCAGACTTTTCACCCCCTACCCTGTGGGAGTTACAGATGGGTTAGTATGTAGGGCTATGGAAGGTACATATAGTGGCCATAAAGATAAAACCAAACTTCCCTGTAAGATGCTCTTACCTCCTGGACGTTTGGGGTACACTACCATGATCTTTGGGGGCCATTCTGCTGTTACTCCTGAAGTACACATGAGACCAGGTTCCAGGCCTTTTCCCCAAGGTGACAGAAGGGTCAGCCATCACAGGTCCATGTGTCAAAATGTCCAGGGCCACATCCATTCAACAGTGTCTCCAGGGTTGAATGCAGTTGGAGCTGGCAGCAGGATGTTGCTCTGCTGGCCATATCCTGGCTTCAATAACTCCTTTTTGCACATACAGTTGTGTAAGAGAGGCAGCAAGGTGTGTTAGCATATCCACGGGGCTCAAGGCTCCTTTTTGGGGCCAGTGACCAACCATCCAGTTGGCATGGTACCTTGTCAGTAACCACGGGGTCAAGCCCTGATAGACAGCTCAGCTGTCAGTGCAGACAACTATAGGGGAGGGCTCCTGGATGATCACAAGCCATAGTGCCCACAACTCAGCCCATTGGCTGCTCTTCCCCTCTCCATCCTCCATCTGTATTGTCTCAGTCTTAGGATGGAAAGCCACAGCCCTCCACTTCAGGGGCTGCCCATGACTGGAGCTGTCTGTAAACCAAGCATCTTCAGGTATAGGGGATTTTTCCTCTTGATAAGGACTCTTGGTTAACAGTGCCTCAAAAGCAAGTTCTTCATGCTTTCCACTGGTATATGTCACTGGTCCAGGTAAGTTTTGGAGTTCTCCACTTAATGGGCTAGTAGAAAGGGTGCTATGCTTATGTAAATATGTGCCCCGTTTGGCTAGTTTAGGCGTCTGTGCCACACAATTCTGTGGCCTTTGCATCCAGTCTCTTACCCACCCTGCAATGGGATACATGGTTATTACCTTGGTCGGGGCTGTTCTGGTAATGGGCTCTGTACCCAGCAAGGCATGGCACACAGAAGCCAGTTGCTTCTCTATCAAGGTGTACTGGATCTCTCCTCCTTTCCATAGTTGTGACCAAAATCCAATGGTTTGGTGTGTCTGTTCAAGGCACTTCCAGAGACCCCATCCATAGCCATCCTCACTTACATAAACACCTAGCTCACAGGCCCTTGACAGCTCACTTAGCAGAGTAAAAGCAGCTGCATGTGTCTCATCCCATTACCATCTGATGACCTTTCATACCAACCGGTATTAGGGCTTCAGAATTTGTGCCAAGTGTGGGAAGAACACTCTCCAATACCCCAAAAGACCCAAAACCTCTTGTAAGACTGCCACAAGTGGTAGCGGTAGGGAAAGCCTGGACCTTCTCTATGACAGCTTCAGGAATAACTTTAGTTTTACCCGATCAGAGAACCCCCAAGAATTGTTTAATCTTCTCTACCCTATATTTATTTGTAAAAACCCTATGCTGAAATTAGTTATGTTTTTATAGCTAAACAGGTGAAAATTAATATTTCCTCAACTTTAATGCTGTAATAGAGAAAAAGTACATTAAAAAAAGCACTTGGAATAACTTTTTTACATTTAGATACACCTGATTCCTTCTTTCAGTCCTTCTCAGAAAAGGAACACTGACCTTCACCAGTCTGTAATTTATCCTCAATAGACTATTTAGCACTATAAATACATACATCTGTTTCCTGTCAGAAGTTGTTTAGAGTATCCTTCTTCCCTTTAGACATAAAGTGTTCATTCATTATATAGGTTTCACTTTCTGAACAAAATTTGACATTTGGTTAAAGCACTCTTGTGGCTCATGCTACTAAATTACTTGAATTAGGTGTTGTGAAAAAAAGGAGACAGTCATATTTTCTTCTCCTATGAATGAAGCCTTTGGTTTGCTATTTGTAAAAATGTGCTATTTTTTTTCCCATTTAAGGGCAAGATGTAATAGACAGTGTAAATGACATATTTAAGAAATGTGAAATTTTAATAGTTATTTTCCCCCCCTGAGTTACATCTGGAGATACATACTACCTCTGAACCTGAAATCTGTCTAAATGGGTGTGACCCTTAGGCAGGCTGCCTCTAGGGATGATGGGGAGGCCCCAGTGGCTGCAGCGGGAGAGGGTGCAGCCTCACTTAGGAACCCCCTATATGTGGAGCTTCCAACTGGGGAGCCCCTAGTGGGAAATTGTCTAGGGTAAAGCACCTCCTAGAGGGATGGAGCCATCCCCAGAACTGGGGAAGCGTGGAGACACCAGAAGCTGCAGAATTAGCCCTCTGTCAGACAGAAGACTGCTTAAGGGCCTTGAGTGTCCATTTAGCAGCTGGCATTGTAGGATCTCTTTTTTGTGGAGATAGTGGGAAGTGTTACTGAGGAGAAAGAGAGGATTATCGAGGAGAGAGAGAGAGAGACTTTGGCAGGAGAGAGATACAGTTCAGCATCGGTTGGAGGAGCTGGGTGATGATCTATGGGATGCCCTTAAGGAAGAGAGACAATTATTGAAAGGACGGATTGCGCTCCTGGAAAATTCCTTAGCAGCAGTAAGGAGGAAGGCAGCAGGAAAGTCTGCATTGCAGAAGGTTGTAGGGGACGGGGAGGAAAGAGAGCAGTGCCTTCAGCTCTGGAGATGCTGGAGGAGGTATCGGGAGAGGATGAGAGGGTGGGGCCAAGGGCCGATCTGTTGATGCCACTGCCTGAGGTACCAACCTGTCCTGTATTAAAGGCCCCCCTGGTTGTAATTAAGAAAGTAACACAACTGCAGGCTCCTGAGGAGGAGGAGCCACCCCCTCCCCAGGTTGTGGAGCACTCTGTGCTCCACCCCTTTACCCAGGATGAGATGGTAGACACTAGTGTCCAGTATCAGCAGAAGCCATTGGAACCTCTCCTTACAAGGCTTTTCTGTTTCTGGGATATGGGGGTTGAAAACACTGTAATGTCAGGTTCTGAAATGAGTAGATTGGCTTCCCTGATGACTCACCCTTCTCTCTGGCAGCAGTTGCAAAGTGACTGTAACACCTCAGGGAATCGTAACACTTCTGGATTGGCTGACAGCCACATCAGGGCAATTTGGCCTAATCAGGGTGATTTACCATACTTACCCACTAGCTGCAAAATGTGTGCAGAGCTCCAACATGTGTTACAAGAATAGGTGCAACTGTTAGGAATGAAGTGGAAGTTTCATGTAACATATAACCCTATTGGGGAAGGCATGATAGAGAGATTCAGTAGTTTGTTGAAATTTGGCCTAAAGTCAGACACCAACAGTCTATAGGGCTGGTCAGTTTGCTTAGTACTACGGCGTTTGAATGAGAAGCCCCAAAAAGGAGCCTTGAGCCCCGTGGATATGCTAACACGCCTTGCTACCTCTCCTATACAACTGTATGTGCAAACCAAAGAGGAGTTTTTGAAGCCAGGATGTGGCCAGCAGAGCAACAACCTGCTGCCAGTCCCAACTGCATTAAACTCTGAGACACTGTTGAATGGACGTGGTCCTGGACATTTTGACACATGGACCTGTGATGGCTGGCCCTTCTGTCACCTTGGGGAAAAGGCCTGGAATCTGGCCTTGTATGTATTCCTGGAGTAACAGCAGAGTGGCCCCACAAAGATCACAGTAGTGTACCCCAAACATCCAGGAGTTAAGAGCATCTTACGGGGAAGTTTGGTTTTATCTTTATGGCCAGTATATGTACCTACCATAGCCCTATATATTGACCCATCTGTAACTCCCACAGGGAGGGGGGTGAAAGTCTGGTATAGTAGACCAGGATGAGATCCCCCATTCCTGCCACTCTCCTATCACAGAACCACTCTCTTGTGTGTTTCTTACCTGATGGACAAGATTAGCCTATGCTGGTGTCATTAAAACATGTATCATATCACCCTTAAGGTTATTTTCTTCTGTAGTCCCTGTGGCCTGGATACATGCCCTGGCTGCAGCTACCATGTGATAATTGTTCTTAACTCATACCTGTTCAGTTAATGACTGCCTGTGCAATGGGTGAGCTATGGACTTAATCTGCCTAGGAATTTGAACCTAGCCGAAGCCTCTGGCTTGAGGATTATCATGATTTAGTTGCTGTTGCTATTTTATGTTATTAGCCTGCCTACAATGCTCCAGTTTACTTGCACAGGGACCATTGCAGAAGATGGGGAACCTGTAGAATGTGAGGCGAAATTTCTGGAGGGGTGGGCTATGGGTAAAATTGTAATATGTCTACACTCTCTTGCCTGGCTTTAGTGCATCTGCATATCAATAGGTATTTCCAAGAGGTGGAGAGAATTAGTCCTTCTACATATCAATAGGTAATTACATGGGCGTGCAAGGGTTTATCTGGACCAGAGAGGTTAGGTGGAGCTCTTTTCTGCTACAGCCTGGTCAAGAGAGAGACAGAATGACTTCTTGAAGTTTCTTAACTTTATTTCTCACTTTGACTGATTTCAGTTTCAAAGATATTTTGCCCCGAGATTTTCCCCCTCTGGAGTTACAACTCTGAATGAGAAAGAATTCTTCAGCAGGTCAGAGGAGTGTAGGTAAGGAAGGAATTCATTAAAGTGAGAGTAGCAGTGAATGACAGCTGCCTTGCAGGCAGCAGAGAACAGAAAAGTGCAGAGGGAAAGAGGGAAATTTCTTGGGCTAGGACAGATTTCCATGCCAAATCTTAAAGCCAGCATTGTTGTCCATGTGGTTCTGCACTGTGTGGGGACTAGCTCCCAACACCTGTAAATCTGGTGGGGGTAAATCCCACAGCAAAATACTTTGAAACCAAATCAGTCAGTTGGAGAAACCTGTTTATTTGTTATAAGCAGTCGACCCTCATCTCTCCAGAGCTGGCTGCAGAAGAGAGCTCCACTCAACCTCTCTGGTCCAGATAAGCCCTCACTCACCCTTATAATTACCTATTGATATGGAGATAGACTACTTCTCTCTATCCCTTGGAAACACCTATTGATATGGAGATGCACTAAAGCCAGGCAAGAGATTCTGGAACTACTGCAATTTTACCCAAAGCACTCCAGGTCAGGGGTAATGGTAGAGCACAGGATGGAGTGAGACCATGCTCTTACAACTTCCCAAAGAAAGGAGACCTTCAGGCAGGCTTCTGCAGCTGCAGTTCCATTAGGGTCACCCAGGTGACGGGAACTTGCAGGCTGAAATTTAAACTCTCAGCAGCCCCTCCCTACTTACCAGGAGTAAAGTGGAGACAGAGTACAAAGAGGAGACAAAGCAAAATTAATAATACAACAGAGAAAGACTCAAACGAAATCGACCTCATGAATCTTGGAAATAAAATTAAATAGCAAAAGGACAAACCACAATAATTCGAGCAGTGAGAAAGCTTTATTTGAAAGTACATACTGATGAGATTTAAGATGGCAGTGTGAGAGGTGAGACAGAGGTTTCTTCCTGAAACTGCATATAACATGAAAATATAATTAATACAACTAATCATGGAAAAGCAACAGGAAAGAAGACTGCGACAGACTGCATACACCTGGAGAAAAGACCAAACCTCACGAAACAGGGTAACATAACAAAGCTGTAGCCCAGCGGGACCCAAGCCCTTCCCCCAATGCAGCTCACTGGCAGGAGGAAGAGAAACAGGAGCCTGGGACTGCTGAGCACCTACCTCTGGAGATCTGTTCTGGGAGCACAAACTGACATTACATGGTGCTCTTGTGATTAGGGTGTTAGAAAGCTAAGATAGGCAGAATACCTGGAGAGACTGAGATTCTAGCTGCTTGTGGAAAATGGGGATCCATATCTGGCTGCTCTGGGACAAAAGAAAGGCAGGCAGGGCAGTCTGAGAGACTTTCTAACAGTGAGAGGGCTGCTAAAGGTACAAGTATTGCACAGAGCTAACTGCTCAGGAGAAAGGACAGGTAGACAAAATTGTCTGGATGCACTGTGCCCAGCAGGTTGGGATCTTTCACAATCTTCAGGCAATCCAGCCCCCTGGCTGGCTACACAGCTCCAAAGCCCCCCTCCATGATATGCAGCATGCTGAGCTTTCCTTCTGGACAGCCCACAGCTGGCTCACAAACCGGCAAACCCTGCCCTGGCATTAGGCCAGCTGGAGGAAAACCCCACCTACAGCACCTACAAATGCAAAGCATAGAGGCTTATACCTCTATGCTTGGCCCACTGGCTTTGGCAGTGGAGACAAGCATAGCTGCCGGTAAGCAGGAAACAGTCACCAATACTGCTCCGCTGCAATACTCGACTTTGATCCAGGGGCTCAGCAGCTCCAGAGAGTAGAGCTTCTGGGCACTAGAGGGTGCCACTTACAAATATGAAACATCAAAGGAAACTGATTCATAGCAAAATTACAAATACACCAGAGAAAGACTCAAATGAAATCGACATCATGAAATAGATTTCAAAATAAGAATCATAAACATGCTCATGGAGGTACAGAAAAATATTCAGGAACTCAGGAATTATTCCGGTTGGAGATCCAATCAGTATGGAACAGAGTATCAGAAATGAAACATAGAATGGAAGGTTTTAAAAGCAGATTAGATATGGTGAAGGAGACAATAAATGAAATAGAAATTAGAGAAGAGAAATACAAAGAAATGGAGGCACAGAGAGAAAAATTATCTATAAGAATGAAAGAATATTGAGAGAACTATGTGACCAATCCAAAGGGAAAAATATTCATATTATAGGGGTAAAAGAAGATGAAGAGAGAGAAAAAGGGATAGAAAGTGTCTTTGAGGACATAATTGCTGAAAACTTCCCCAATCTGGGGAATGAGATAGTCTCTCAAGCCATGGACGTACACAGATCTCCCAACACAAGCAACCCTAGAAAGACAACACCAAGATATATAATAATTAAAATGGCAAAGGTCAAGGATAAGGACAGACTATTAAAAGCAACCAGAGAGAGAAATAAGATCATATACAAAGGAAAGCCTGTCAGGCTATCATTGGACTTCTCAGCAGAAACCTTACAGGCCAGAAGGGAGTGGCATGATATATTTAATGCAATGAAGCAAAGGAACCTCGAACCAAGAATGCTTTATCCAGCAACATTATCATTTAAATTTGAAGGAAGAATTAAACAATTTCCAAATAAGCAAAAGCTGAGAGAATTTACCTCCCACAAACCATCTCTATAGTGTATTGTGGAAGGATTGCTATAGATGGAAGTGTTTCTAAGGTTTAATGGCTGTCACCAGAGGTAATAATCACAGAAAATATAAAAAGAATGGAGGAGGAAGAAAAAGGAGAATAAAAGAACCTTTAGATTGTGTTTGCAATAGCATACTAAGTGAGTTAAGTTAAACTCTTAGATAGTAAGGAAGTTAACCTTGAACCTTTGTTCACCATGAATCTAAAGCCTGCAATAGCAATAAGTACATACCTATTGATAACCACCCTAAACATAAATGGTCTGAATTCACCAATCAAAAGACATGGAGTCACCGAATGGATAAAAAGACAAGATCTATCTATATGCCGCTACAAGAGACTCACTTCAAACCCAAACATATACACAGAATGAAAGTGAAGGGATGGAAAAAGATATTTCATGCAACTAATAGGGAAAAAAAAGCAGGAGTTGCAGTACTTGTATCAGACAAAATAGACTTGAAAACAAAGAAAGTCACAAGAGACAAAGAAGGACATTATATAATGATAAAGACTGCAGACCAACAAGAGGATATAACTATTATAAATATGCACCCAACACAGGAGTACCTAAAGGGGGAATAGAATGCAATGCATTCATTTTAGGAGACTTTAGCACATGACTCACTCTAAAGGACAGATCAACCAGACAGAAAATAAGTAAGGAGACAGAAGCACTGAACATATTAGGACAGATTGACCTAATGGGCATCTACAGAATACTCCATGCAAAAGCAACAGGATACACATTCTTACATGCACAAGGAACATTTTGAAGAATAGAGCATATACTAGGCCACAAAAAGAGCCTCAGTAAATACAAAAAGATTGAAATTGTACCAACCAGCTTCTCAGACCACAAAGGTATGAAACTAGAAATAAATTGCACAAAGAAAATGAAAAATCCCACAAACACATGGATGCTTAATAACATGCTTCTAAATAATCAATGGATCAATGACCAAAAAAAAACAGAGATCAAGCAATATATGGAGACAAATGACAACAATAACTGAACACCGCAAAATCTGTGGGACACAGTGAAGGCCATGCTAAGAGCAAAGTATATTGCAATACAGGCCTACCTCAGAAAAGAACAATCCTGTATGAACACTTTAAACTCACAATTAATGAAATTAGAAAAAGAAGAACAAATGGGGCCCAAAGTCAGCAGAAGAAGGGACATAATAAAGATTAGAGCATAAATAAATAAAATTGAGAAGAAATAAACAATAGAAAGAATCAGTGAAAGTAAGTGTTGGTTCTTTGAGAAAATAAATGAAATATATAAAGGCCTAGCCAGACTTATCAAGAAAAAAAGAGAATATACACACATAAACAGAGTCAGAGATGAGAAAGGAAAAATCACTGCACACAGTACAGAAATACAAAGAATTAATAAAGAATACTATGAAAAATTATATGCTAAATAACTGGATAAACAAGAAGAAATGGACAACTTCCTAGAAAAGTACAACCTTCCAAGGCTGACCCAAAAAGAAACAGAAAATCTGAACAGCCCAAATACCAAGAACAAAATTGAACTGATAATCAAAAAACTACCTAAGAACAAAACCCTTGGTCCATATAGCTTCACTGGTGAATTTTTCTTTCTGAGAGGGCATCTCTCATATTTATTGATCAAATGGTTGTTAACAACAATAAAATTCTGTATAGGGGACTCAATGCACTATCATTAATCAACCCCAAGCCTAATTCTCAACAGTCTCCAATCTTCTGAAGCATAACGAATAAGTTCTTACATGGTGAGCAAGTTCTTACATAGTGAATAAGTTCTTACATGGTGAACAGTGCAAGGGCAGTCATCACAGAAACTTTCGGTTTTGATCATGCATCATGAACTATAAACAATCAAGTCAGGTATGATTATTCATTTGATTTTTATACTTGATTTATATGTGAATCCCACATTTCTCTCTTATTTTTTATAAATAAAATGCTGAAGTGGTAAGTAGATGCAAGATAAAGGTAGAAAACATAATTTAGTGCTGTAAGAGGGCAAATGTAGATGATCAGGTGTGTGCCTAGAGACTAAGTATTAATCCAAGCTAGACAAGGGCAACAAAACATCCACCGATGCAGAAGATTTCTCTCAAAACGGGGGGGGGGGGTGAGGTTCTAAGCCTCACCTTTGTTGATCCCCAATTTCTCACCTGATGGCCCCCCTGTGACTGTGGCTGTCTTAGGTTGTTCCTCACTTGAGGATTCACTGGTGAATTTTATCAAGCATTTAGTTAAGACATAATACCCATTCTCCTTAGAGCTTTCCAGAAGTAGAAGAGGAAGGAATACTTCCAAATTCATTCCATGAAGCCAGCATCACTCTAATTTCAAAACCAGGCAAACACCCCAAAAAAGGAAATTTACAGACCAATATCCCTGGTGAACATACATGCAAAAGTACTCAACAAAATATTAGCAAACCGAATTAAAAAATGCATCAAAAAGATCATCCACCATGATCAAGTAGGATTTATGCCAGGGATGCAAGGATGGTACAATATTAGAAAATCCATCATCATCATCCACCACATCAACAAAAAGTAGGACAAAAACCATATCTCCATGGATGCTGAAAAAGCATTCGACAAAATTCAACATCCATTCATGATAAAAAATCTCTCAACAAAATGGGTATAGAGTCAAGTACTTCAACATAATAAAGGCCATATATGACAAACCCTCAGCCAACATCATACTTAAAAGCTAGAAGCTGTAAGCCTTTCTTTTAAGATCAGAAACAAGACAAGGATGCTCACTCTCTCCACTTTTATTTAGTTCTGGAGGTCCTCACCACAGCAATTAGATAACACAAAGAATTAAAGGGCATCCAGATTGGTAAGGAAGTAGTTAAACTTTCACTGTTTGCAGATAACATGATATTGTACATAAAAACCCCTAAAGAATCCACTACCAAACTACTAGATTTAATATTTGAATTCAGGAAAGTTGCAGGATACAAAATTAATACACAGAAATCTGTGGCATTCCTATACACTAACAATGAACTAGCAGAGAGAGAAATCAGGGAAACAATTCCATTCACAATTGCATCAAGAAGAATAAAATACCTAGGAATAAACCTAACCAAGGAAGTGAAAGACCTGTACTCTGAGAACTCAAGACACTCATGAGAGAAATTAAAGAAGATACCAATAAATGGAAACACATCCCTTGCTCATGGATAGGAAGAATTAATATTGTCATAATGGCCATTGTGCCTAAAGCAATCTACAGATTCAGTGCAATGCCTATCAAAATACCAACAGCATTCTTTAATGAACCAGAGCAAACTGTTCTAAAATTCACATGAAACCACAAAATACCCTGAATAGCCAAAGCAATCCTGAGAAGGAAGTATAAAGATGGGGGGATTATTCTCCCCAACTTCAAGCTCTACTACAAAGCCACAGTAATCAAGACAATTTGGTACTGGCACAAGAACAGACCCATAGATCAAGAGAACAGACTAGAGAGCCCAGATATAAACCCAACCATATATGGTCAATTAATATACATTAAAGGAGCCATGGACATACAGTAGGGAAATAGCTTCTTCAACAACTGGTGTTGGCAAAACTGAACAACTACATGCAAGAGAATAGAACTGGATTATTGTTTAACCCCATACAGAAAAGTAAACTTTGAAATGAATCAAAGACCTGAATGTAAGTCATCAAACCATAAAACTCTTAGAAGACAACATAGACAAAAATCTCTTGAATGTAAACATGAGCAGCTTCTTCCTGAACGCATCTCCTCAAGCAAGGGTAACAAAAGCAAAAATTAACACATGGGACTACATTAAACTTAAAGCCTTCTGTACAGCGAAGAACACCATCAACAGAACAAAAATGCATACTAGGTTATGGGAGAATATATTTGTAAACAATATATCTGACAAGGGTTTAACATTCAAAAATATTAAGAATTCACACACCTCAACACTCAAAAAGCAAAGAACCCAGTTAACAAATGGGCAGAAGATATGAAGAGACAGTTCTCCAAAGAAGAAATTCCGATGGCCAACAGACATATGAAAAGATGCTCCACATCACTAACCCTGAGGGAAATGCAAATTAAAACCACAATGAGATATCACCTCACACCAGTAAGGATGGCCAGCATCAAAAATACTAAGAACAACAAATGCTAGCGAGGATGCAGAGAAAGGGGAACCCTCCTACACTGCTGGTGGGAATGTAAGCTAGTTCAACCATTGTGGAAAGCAATATCAGGTTCCTCAAAAACTAAAATTAGAAATATAATTTGACCTGGGAACCCCACTCCTTGGAATTTACCCAAAGAATACAAGTTCTCAGATTCAAAAAGACATATGCACCCCTATGTTTATTGCACCACTATTTACAATAGCCAAGATATGAAAGGAACCTAAGTGTCCAGCAGTGGATGAATGGATAAAGAACAGGTGGTACATGTACACAACGGAATACTATTCAGCCATAAGAAATTAACAAATCCTACCATTTGCAACAACATGGATGGAGCTGGAGGATATTATGCTCAGTGAAATAAACCAGGTGGAGAAAGACAATTGCCAAATGATTTCCCTCATTTGTGGAGTATAACAATGAAGCAAAACTGAAAGAACAAAACAGCAGCAGACTCACAGACTCCAAGAAGGAACTAGTGGTTACCAAAGGGGAGGGGTGTGGCAGGGTAGGAGGAGAGGGAGGGAGAAGGGGATGTAGGGGTATTATGTTTAGTACACATGGTGTGAGGCGTCATGGGGAAGACAGTGTAGCACAGAGAAGGCAAATAGTGAATTCGTGGCATCTTACTACACTGAAGGACAGAGACTGCAATGGGGTAAGGTGTGGGTGGTGACTTGATAATATGGGTAAATGTAGTGACCACTTTGTTTTTTCATATGACATATGAGTGTATATCAATAATACCTTAAAAAAAAAGTATGCACTTAAGGAAAGGAAAGTGCAGAGGTCCTCAGAAAGGCTGCACGGTGTATGGCTGGGGATGCTGCCTTTTTAAGGCTTTCAAGAAGAGGCAAAAGGCGGCAGGGGATTGAGGTTGTGTTTATGCTTGATTTCTGGCCTCATGATGTCTCTAAGTGAAGGACACTATGTCCTAATCCACAGTCAGTCCTCTGGATAATTCTGTTAGATAAACTTAACACAAGAGATTTACTGATCCTGTTCTTCTCCATGATAGTGGTTACCCTCAAGTAGTGGGGACATATCAGTTAAGACTGCTTGCCTTGCCTTAACAGCAGGTTGTTTATTGTCTGATTACCAAATAATATGTTAAAATCTTACTTCCTAACTGTCTGGTTTTTAAAATGGAATCTTAGCCTTAAAATGGAGTCCCTCCTGTACTTACTACACTGTTTGTATTGCAGCATTTTTCATCATAGGCAAGAAGAGTTAATCATGATGCTTGTCCCATGTCTCTGCCCTACCTCAGTATGCAATAAATACAACTCACTGTATAGAAGAACAGTATATAACATGTATGAAGAACAAACAGAATGGCCCAAAACAAAAACAAAAAACACCTCAAAGCCATAGTTTTAAAAAATGGATTAATGTGGTGCTTGTCAAAATTTGCTAACACGTATGTAGTCACCCCTTTCAAAGAAAAAGTATAATCTTATAGACCCCAGGAATTAAACTCTGGTTCTTATTACATTACCTGAATGAAATATATAACTATAGTTTATCATTTTTATATAGCTGAAAAGTCAAACTTGGCAGAAAAATAATATAGATTTATTGTCCTGAAACACCTTTTTTTAACCTCAAGAATTTATTTGAGAAATAGCTGAAAACTTAATCTAGCCAGTTTAAGAATAGTTTAGTCAAATTTTTAACCAATAATTTCATGTTCAAGTGCTAACTTGTTCCCCTCTTGTTCCCCTATGTTTTAAAAAAGATTTCACACCAGAATTCTCATATATTTTGGTGGGTAGGGTCTTTCCTCTTGGATTCTGTAAATTAAACAACTTCTGTCTATTATATGTTATTCTAAAATATTAAGGATTATCACTCTTTGAAAGTAGAGGGAGAATTTTGGTAGGGAAAAGAGACATTTAAAAAATATTAGCCACATTTCTTTGTTGTGAGAATAGTTCTCACTCTACTACACAAAAACTTAAGGTAATATGCTATCTGTTGTCATCTATGTACTATATCTGTTTTTTGTTGTTTAAGTGGTATTGGCAGAAACACTGTTTCAAAACATATATTAATATTTTCAATTATACTAATGGATTCTTCAAATTATATAGCATACTTAAGCTTTTTATTTTTATCCATTATTTTTTCCAGCAATTCAGTAGTTCCTGTTAATAAATGGTCATATTACTACTATTTGTTATTACTACTAATAAATTATCATTGTGTAGTATGTATTTCACTAGAAAATTCCACTGTTATTTTATATCCAAATTTCAACCATATTAACACCTATTTAGATTTAACTCAGATGTTCAACTGAAATGTTACCAATCACAAGCTCATTCATTTTATTCCTGTGTCTTCATGACAGTCTCCTGTGGTTTTCATACACGTTGCCTTAGTTTCTGGCACTACAAGATGCTCCAGGCTCATTTTATATTTACTGCCCCAGTCCTACAATCAGTCATTTCCCTGAAAAGACTTGGTTCTTTTCACTAAAAAAGAATAAAATTATTTTACTGTATTGGACATTAGGATGTTCATTATTACCAGGGTGTTCTTGCCTCTGGGCAATCTCAGCTGCTAGAACAAGTAAATATATGTGTGTTGCATACTAACCCATGTATATACACATGTCTTTAAATATGTAGATGTGTGTGTATTGTGTGTGTATATGTATACACACATATCTGTAATATGTGTGTATACATAAAAATTAATTATGAGTTCATACTGTTACTCAGGATGAGTACTCATGAGTACTCAGAATAATTCTATTCTATTATCAAATGAATAATTCTATCCTTTTATTGCTGTAATCTCCCACTCCAACAGTGAGAAACCAGACTTCAACCATCTCTATCCTTTTACAAATTGATCATTTCCACTACACATGTACAGTGATTTCCGAATCATTAACCCTGACCTCCATGGGAAGCATCTTTATCAACTCAACTAGAGTATAGTGCTTAACTGTTGTTCCTTTTGCATACAATCTTACAGTCTCCACTCATTTCCAAAGTTACTTCGGTCAGCTTCTTTACCTCCTTCAGTTAAGATCTTTCTTACTTTTATAATACTGTTAACTCTTTTGCCACATTCTACATCCCATCCTGTGACCCCGTGACCTCCAAAATGATTTTTTAAATTTGAATACATTAAGGTCCAGTGTTTGTGCTACAAAGTTCTATGACTCTTAACAAATGTATGATATCATGCATGCCACCATTATAGTATTATACAGATTAATTTTCCTTCCATAAAATTACAGTGTGCTTACCTATTCAATACCTCCCACTCCAAATTTGTGGTAACCACTGATATGTTTACCATCTGTATAATTTTTACTTTTCCAGAATGTTATAGAAATGGGTTCATACAGTCTGTAGCCTTTTCTGATTGAACAGTATCTATTTAAGATTTATGCATCTTTCATGGCTTATTAGGTCATTCCTTTTTAAATAGAATAGTATTCTTTGCATATTTGTTTATCCATTCACCTATTAAAGGAAATATTGATTGATTTCACTTTGTGGCAATTTTGAATAAACTTCTTGTAAATATTTATGTGCATGTTTTGTTGTAGATTTAAGCATTCATATAATTTGGGAAAATAGGAGTACAACTGTCAGATTGCATGGTAGGAATATGTTCAGCTTTATAAGAAATTCCCAACTGTATTTCAAAGTAGCTATGGTTTTTTGCATTTCCAAAGACAATAAATGAGAGTTCCTGTTGCTCAGTATTCTTGAGAACAAATATTGTCTTTTCTTTTTTTAACCATCTACAAGTGTGCAGTGGTATCTCCTTGAACTAATTTGTGTTTCCCTAAAAACAGATGATGGTTAGTATCTGCTCATATGCTTATTTGCTATTTGTTTATCTTCTTTGATAAGGTGATTATTCAGATCTTTCACCCATTTTTAATTGGGCTATTTGTTTTCTTATTGAGTTTCAGAAGTTCTTTGTAATATTTGGATATATGTGTTTTATGAAGTACATGTTTTGCAAATATTTTCTCCCAATCTTGGCTCATTTTTCATTCTCTTAACAGTGTGCTTCACAGAGCAAAAGTTTTTAATTTTATAAAGTTCAACTTACAGATTTTATTTTCTTGGATCTTGCTTTTGGTATTAGATCTAAAAGCTCATCACCAAACCCAGGGTTATGTAACTACTCTGTTGTTTTCTTTTAGAAATTTTACAATTTTAATTTTACCTGTAGTCTATGATCCATTTTCTTGAAACTGAGGTGTGCGTCTAAGTTCATTTTTGCATGTGGATGCTCAGTCATCCCAGCACTGTTAACTGGAAAAAAAAAAACACTCTGTTTAAAATGCCTTTGCACCCTTGTCAAAAACTAGTTGATGATATTTGAAGGAGCTTGTTTCAGGGCTCGCTGTTCTGTTCCATTGATGTACCTATCCTTTAACAAAACCAACCTGTCTTGGTTACTATAGCTTTTACTGAAGTAAGTCTGAGTATTGGCCAGTATAAGATCATCTTCATTCTTTTCTTAGGTCTTTTGCTTTTTCATAAAACTTTAGACCCAGTTTTTTAAGTATCTACAAAATAGTATACTGAAGTTTTGGGGTTTCCCCATTTTTTGTAAAACAAAAATGAGTATTGAGTTTCACCAAATTTAAGAACCAAATGATGTATTTATATAATTTTATTCTTTAGCCTGTTGATGTGGTATACATTGAATGACTTTTAGATGTGAAGCCCACTTTTCAAACTGTGAATAAATCAGCTTAATTGGGCTGGCAATGAATCTACAGATAAAATTAGGTAGAATTATAACTTTAACAAAAGTGGGTCTTCCAATGTTTGAACACAGACTATCTCTCCATTTATCATTTAGATATTCTTTGATTCTTTCATTAGTGTTTTAGTTTTCTGCATACATATTCTGTTCATATTTTGTTAGATTTACACCTGAGTATTTCAGTATTTTGGTCTTATTATAAATAGTATTTTTGAATTTCAAATCTCAAATTTTCATTGCTGATTATTATGCACAGAATATTTGTGTCCCCAAAAATTCATATTTTGAAGTCCCAACACTCATTGTGACTTTATTTGGAGATAGAGCCTTTATGGAGATAATTAAGGTTAAGAGGCCAAAAGGGTGGAGCCCTGATCCAAGAGGAATAATATTTTTATAAGAAGAGACACCTGAGAGCACTTACACTCTCCCTCCCCTTCCCCTTCTGACCCTCCTTCCCTCTCTGTCACGTGAGGACACATCCAGAAGGTTGACTTCTACAAACCAGGAGAGCCATCACCAGAATCGTACCATCCTGATCTCGGACTTCCAGCCTTCAGAACTATGGGAAATAATTTATCATTTTACGCTGTTACTGGAGATGGGTCCTTGGTCTCATGAGGAATTCAAGAACAGACACAAAAAAGCCCTTGAGCGTTAGGAGTTTATTTGGAAATAAAAGTTCAGATACAGAAAGACATAAGTGCATGCACAAGACTTAGTTGCAGGCAGACAAAGAGGGAGTCCTGATAAGGAAACATAAGGGAGCCTTTTTTATATAAAGGGAGCTGAATGTTTACCAAGAGGGATTAGATTTCAAAGAAAGCGGGTGTTTTTGGAGTTTGGGCTTGCTTCACCCTCATGTTTGGCAGAGGGATTTTTTTTACTATATTTGATTCTCCTTGGAACTGTCATGGCACAGGGAGGTGTGATTTTTACTATGTTAATGATATAAAGAGATATTTTTTTACTATGTTGAAGAGTGTATAATGTATGTTAGGGTGAAGCCTGGGTCAACCTCTCCATGTTAGAACCAGCCAGTTCTGGAAAATCTGTTTACTATATTCTCACTCCCTTCATCCCAAGGGAACAACTTCCATACAATATGTAGAATATAAGCAAGCATCTAGCCGAATGTAAACACCAGCCAAAGTCCCCCACCCTGCTCACGTCTGGCTATCTTTCTACTCTTACAAAGCCTCCCAGGCTGTGGTATTTTACTATGGTAGCCTGAGCTAAGACTATTGATAAATATAGGAAAATACGTGCCTTTTACATGGTACACTTTTATCCTGGGAACTTGGGATCTTGGTAAACTCAGCCATTTCAAGAGTTTTTGTAGCTTTGGGGGGATTTTTCTACACATATAAGCATACTGTTTTCAAATACGTAGTTTCATTTCTCCACTGCCAAACTGTAGATTTTTATTTCTTTTATATATTTTACTAGCTAGGATTTCTCCACTGCCAAACTGTAGATTTTATTTCTTTTATATATTTTACTAGCTAGGATTCCAATATGCTGTTGAAATAAAAGTGGAGAAAACAGATATCCTTTACTTATTCCTGATCTCAGGGGGAAAATATTCAGTTTTTCACCATTAAGTATGATAATAATGATGGATTTTTTTATAGATGTTCTTCATCAAGTTGAGGACGTTCTCTTAAATTCCTAGTTTGCAGAAGATTTTAATTACAGAAAGGTGTTGGGTTTTGTCAAATAGTTTTATCAATTGATACGATCATATGATTTTTCTTCTTTAGTTTGATGACATGGTGATTTACATCTAATGATTTGTTATTTGAAATCAGCCTTACATACCTGTCATAAAACACGCTTGTGAAATGTGATTCTTTCCATATCTTGTATTAAATTTGCTAATATCCCATTGAGAACTTTTGCATCTAGCATTCACCAGATATTGGTGTATAGTTTCTTTCCTTGTAACATATTTAACCTGATTAATTTTAGGTGAGTGCTGTCCTAGAATATTTTTTTGGAGAATTGATGCATTTATCATTATGTAATGCCCTTTTAGCCCTGATCATCTTTTGTCTGAAGTTGGCTTTGTGTGAACTTAGTAAAGATACTCCATCTTTCTTTTGAATGAATTAGGAAGTGTTCCCTCTGTTTCTAATTCCTGAAGGAAATTGCCAAAAATTGCTATAATTTCTTCCTTAAATATTTGGTAGATTTCTTCGGTGAAACCATCTGGAATTTGTGCTTTTTTATTTTGGAAGATTATTAATTGCTATTTCAATTTGTTTAATAAATAGAGTTCTGTTATGGTTATCTATTTATTTTTGTTTCAGTTTTTGGTAGTTTCTGCCTTTCTAGCAATTGGTGTATTTCATCTAAGTTATTCAATTTGGGGCCATTTAGTTTTTCATAGAATTTCTTTATTACCATTTTAATGTCCATGGGATCACTAGTAATGACCCTGTTTTCTCAATGCTGATAATTTGTATCTTCTCCTTCTTTTTGTTTTTCCTGCATAGAAGTTTATCAATTTTACTGATTTTATAAGTGAAATAGATTTTGGTTTCTTTGTTTTTTTCTTCTGTTTTAATGTTTTCAATTTCATTGATGTATGCTCTAATTTTTTTCTTTTGTTTGTTTTAGTTTTAAGTTACTCTTCTTTAGTTTTCTAAGGTAGAAGCTTAGGTTATTTATATTGATCTAGCATAGATACCTCCAATACTATGAATTTCCCTTTAAGTACTGCTTTTACTGTATCTCACAAGATTTGATAAGTTGTATTTCAATTTTCATCAATTCAGAAATATAAAAAAATTATTTGGAGACTTTTACTTATTTAAGATTGTTCTTTAATATTCAAATACTTGAGGATTTTCCAGATTTCCATTAATTATATGTAGCTTAATTCAATTGTGGCCCAGAATTGATTTACCTTTATGGATGTTCAAAGGGAACCTGGGAAGAATTGTCCATACTGCTGTTGTTGAATGGATTCTTCTATAAATGTCCATTCAAATATTATTGATAGAGATGTTCAGGCTTATTTCCTTACTTAATTTTCTTCTTGCTTGATTTATCAATTATTCACAAAGGGGTTTTGCTATATGTAAGTATAATGGTGGATTTGTCTTCTTTTGCCCTTGAAGTTTTATTAGTTTTTGTCTCTCATATTTTGATTCTCTGTTGTTAGTTGCATATACATTTAAGATTGTTATGTCCTCTTGGGAACTGACACATTCATTATTATTTGATCCTCCTTTTATCCCGGGTGATCTTTCTTGTCCTATAGTCTTTGTGTGAACTTAATGTAGTCATTCCAGCTTTCTTTGATTAATGTTAGCATGGTCTATCTATCTCTATCTCTTTACTGTGACTTATTTGAGTGTTTAATTTAAAATTGATTTATTTTAGTCAATATAAATTGGATTTTTAAACATCTTTTCTTACAATTTCTGAATTCAATTGTTGTATTTGGATTATTCACAATTAAAGAGATTTTGGAATAGTTAGGTTAATATTTATAAAGTCATAATTCTTTTCTAGTTGCTATGTTTGTTTTCCTGGTGTTTCTTTTTTTCACCTTCTTTTTCTGTCATCTGGTTTTCATAGAACTTTTCTTTTCTTACTACATAATTTATACTTATACTTAAAAATTTTTAAAGATTGTCCTTGAGGCTAAAATATACATTTTAAGTTATTGGAGGTTCACTTTCAAGTGGTAGTATATGTATAATACAAATGCCTTATGATAGAGTAATCCCAATTTTACCCTTACACCCCTCATGACATTGCTTTATTATTTTTACTTATACAAATGCTATAATCATCCTGTATATTATTACTATTAACAAATATATTTTAATTTAATAAGAATGAGAAAAATAAAAGATTTTATTTGCCTTCATTTATTCCTTTTTGGTGCTCTTCCTTTCTCATGTATTTTCAAATTTCTGACCTATATCATTTTTTTCTGCTAAACAACTTCTTTTATCATTTCTTGCAACATTTGCTGATATTTCCTTCAATTTAGTCCATTTGAGAAAATCTTTATTTCTTCTTTACTTTGAAGGGT
Organism: Manis pentadactyla; assembly: GCF_030020395.1. NCBI lineage: Eukaryota > Metazoa > Chordata > Mammalia > Pholidota > Manidae > Manis > Manis pentadactyla. The sequence continues at coordinate 166,129,806 of NC_080021.1, read as the reverse complement.
AGTTTCACTGGATATAGAATTTAAGGTTTGTAGTTTTTTCTTTCAATACTTTAAGTATTTCACATTATTTTCTTCTTGATTGTATAGTTTCTGAGTAAAAGTTTGCTGTAATTATCTTTGTTTCTCTATAGAGAAGACGTTTTTCTCCCCATCTTCTTTCAAGACTTTTTCCTTTTTTTTGATATCTTACAGTTTGGAAATTATTTGTATAGGTGTGAAAATTTTAAGAAACTTCTTATCCTGAGTCACATTCCCTGAGCTCCTAAATCTGTCATTGATGTCTTTCCCTTATTTGTAAAGTTCGCAGACATTATTATTTCAGATATTTATGCTGCTCTGTTCTTTCTTCTCCTTCAGTCATTGTAATTATGCACACATAACATCTTTAGGAATTATTCCATATTTCTTGCATGTTTTGGTCTGTTTGTTTCTTCTTTTTTCTCTTGTACTTCAGTTTGGAAAGTTTCTATTGATCTGTCTTAAATATCTCTGAATCTTTATTTCGTCTGTATTATTTCTTATTTAAAAATAATAAACTGAAATCATCTTTTTGTGACTTGAGTAGATTAATATTTTTGAGACTACAGAGGCAAACATTAATCTGGGTCAAATGCAGATGAAGAAAATTAATATTTAAGATGTATTAATGGTAATTAACTTCTAGTTCTCAAACAGTTTCATACAAACTATTTCTTCTCTTGTCACACTAATCTTTCATAGCTTATAGTAGCCTTGGATTCAATACAATTTCCATTAAGGAAATTAAAAATAGCATCTTCTGTAATTTAGCTACTTGTTTGAAGAGGAATAATCTTGAGCTGATAGACTCAAGTTTTAAAGATTATCAAGAAAGTATTAGAGGAGATGCATGAAAGAACTGTTTGGGTTGTCTTCTGCTTTTTGAATAGTTGCTTGGTTATAGATCTCCATTTTTAATTAGATTTGAAAGAAAAGGTGAATAATAGAAGTTCAAGTATAATACAGCCCAATGGAATATGGATATGAAATAATTTAAATAGTAAACTGATCTCCTTCTGAGCTCCTAAGGAGATGTTTGATGGATTTTCAATGGAAGCCTATAACACTACACAGTAGGGAATCAGTTTTTATCTGAATTCAAAAGAGAAAATGACTCTTTGATTCAAAAGAGGTTAAAATGCCCTTGCTTAGACAAAATATATTGTTAATGAGTGAAAGGGATTGTGAGAGGGAAGATAAAGTTGTAAAATCATATAGAAATGCAAGACTAAGTATGCAGTTGAGAACATTTTGAGAGAGAGGAAGGAAGAGGGAGAAATAGTAAAAATACATATAAATGAATATAAATTCTATTATTCCCATGAACAAGTAATACAGGGAACTGACATTTTATATAACTATCTGGAAGGAAACAAATCTTTATATTTCAGTAGGACTATACTTTAAGACTATACTTTAGGCAGGTTTTTTATGTAAAGATTAAGAACTTTTTTGTTGCTAAATATGTGTACAGAGCACAACAGTTAAGGGCGAAAACATTATGGAATATCCTGCTAGGTTTTCAAAGTGTCCTGGAAAAAATTCAGACCAAAGCTGAAACACACCCTTGACCACAATTTTTATGATTCATCTCTCTATGCACAATGAGGAGAAATAAGTTTGGTATCAGAACTTAGACCCAAGTATTGAAGTTTACTGCCCCAAGTGTGTTTAGTAAAAATACATGGTTCTTTAAAACAGCAACAGACACCCAGACTCCAAGAAAGGACTAGTGGTTACCAAAGGGAAGGGCTTGGGGAGGGTGCATGGGTGGGGAGGGAAAAGGGGTTAAGGGACATTGTAATTAGCACACACAATATAGGTAGGTCATGGGGAAGGCAGTACATTACAGAGAAGACAACTAATGATTCTATAGCATCTTACTATGCACATGGACAGTGACTGCAATGGGGTGTGGGGTAATACTTGATAATATGGGTGGATGTTGAAACCACAGTGTTGCTCATGTAAAACCTTCATAAGATTGTACATCAATAATACCTTAGTTAAAAATATATATAAATGGAAACAAAAATACATGATTCTTATTTGAGAGAAGGTTTCAATCAGTTTTGAAAAATGATTTGATTTTAAAATTTTGATTATTTTAACTTCTATCAACAACTTTGACTTATAATTTGGCTGTTTGAAAGTCCCATGATATTTGAGTCACAATTTTGTTATTTGGTAGTAACCAGGATATGTACTTCAACACAATTTTTCCCTGTGTATTATGAATTTACTAGAAATTCAGAAGAAAATAGAAATGTAAAGAACCTCAAAACACCACCAAATTTTAAATACTTATAGGAACAGATTCACTAGAATGTAGACATACTATAGACCTGTTGAGTTCAAGAGTAGTTCAAACCTTTTTATAATAAGATGATATTTTCTATTATATTTCTGTATTATTAAACTGTTTCCTGCATCGTTCTAGGCCTTGGAATCAAAGAGAATAGAATCTATGGATAACTTCAGAAATTAATTTTTCCCTTTGTATCAAAAAAGGGATTTTTCAAAACAGTGATGTTTATTTTAAGGTAACCATGCCATCATTCCATACTTACCCAACATTATTAGACTAATATTTAGATGCATTCTAATTTGCTTAATTTCTAGCATTTAAGAATTTATTGTCTGTTTATTACGTATGGTCTAATCATCATTGTTAGGGAAGTGGCTGTAGCTAATTTGACTATATATGACAATATTGAACAAACAAGGCAAAGAAGGATATAAACTTGTTAGTAAATCTTCCTATAATCTGTTATCTGTTCACGAAGAAAATGTGCCTAGTTGAGCCTTGAGACACATTTTTAAAAACTCTGTTTCTTACATAATCAAAAAGTGAATTTCCCACATAAACAGCTACAGCCACCGAGGCTAAAATTATCTTGTCTAAGCAAAACCTACAGATGAATTATCCAACCAATCATAGGTGTGGAAATAATAGAAATAGGTCAGAGTACAAAAAGTGTTTACAATCCATTAGTCATATTCATTTTAAATTTGAAAGCATTTTGCACAGGAGTTCTTAAATATTTCAGTGACATCTGAGACATATCAATAAGATTCCATAGTCTAAATCAGTAGTCTTACGTCAGTTGTGTTCAGATACCTGATTTTAGCATATGCTATATCTAGTCTGTGTAAAACTCTGATACTTTAAACCACTTCCTCAAAATAATAAGCATTGTATACATATACAGCAACAAATATTATGTATTTGCAAAGAACTGTTTGCTAAACATATGCAACTACTTATTTGGCCTGACTTTTTCAAGGAATTTAGTAAGGTTCTTACAATACTGAGCTAACTGTTTTATCATATCCAGCCATAGATATAACATCAGTAGAACAGCTGATAACTGATTTTACAAACTAAACATACTCAGATTACACTAACAACTAACAGCTTATGGCTCCTATGTTGTTTATGGACTTTATGGTTAAATCCAAAACTAGGCAATAGATAATTTACCTTTAAGATGTTTGCTTACATGTGAAAATCTAGTTAGACAATAAATAACTGGAATTAAGAGGAGAATAAAATTTTTCCATAATGAACCCTCACAAATAAATTAACATTGGACTACATTTAGTGTAATTACTAAACTTTCCTAAACTAATTTAGTACTGGACTGGACCACTGAATGGGGGTTAAGATGGAAATAGAGCCTGACCCGTCCTGTGAAGACCGTTAGCTACAATGCGGTGCACATAGTTTCTTTGTAACACTTCACTTTGGAGCACACCTCCACCAAGATTTCATTTACAAAATTTCTGCTTTTCTATTTCCAGAAAGAAGCACCCAGGAGAAAAATAATGTATATTCCCATCTGTCAACATGACCTGAGACTCTCTAATTTTTTTAATTAAATGTTTTATTTGTTTAAGGTATACAAAATATTTTGATATGCATATACATAGTGAAATAATCAATGTAGCCAAGCTAACTGACATATCTATCTCCTAACTTCGTTACCTTTTTTGGTGTACATGTAGTGAAAACACTTGAGATCTGTTGTCTTAGCACATTTCTAATATGCAGTACAGTATTACTAACTATACTCCCCATACTGCACATTAGATCTCTGGAATTAATTCATCCCAAATAACTGCAACTTTGCACACTTTGACCAACATCTCCCCTCTTCCCCAATCTTCCTACCCCTGGTGCAGGACTCGTAAAATAATATTCTCTCCAAAGTGCAGTTTACTGCATTCATTGAAATAAAGATGCCTTTGATTATAAGGTGTATCTTTATTTGTGTTCTACTAAGAAGAAAAAAAATATCTGCCAATGAAACTATGACACAGTGTTTTCTCTTCAGTTGGAATTATTGGATCATATGGTTATTCTCTAACTTTCTGAGGAACTACTGAACTATTCACAGTAGTAGAGTTATTTTGCATTCCTATAAGCAATGTATGGACACTCACATTTTTAAAATCATGCCAAAAGAGTCATAGAAAAATTTGAAACAATACCCTGGAATTAGAATCCTTCAAATGGTTATTAAAAATGTATTTACTGAAAATTCAGAGTTATAGTTGTCCATCATGCCATCAAGAATACTAGTCTCGTTTTCACACATGCAGATAGAGATAACTACATGATTGCTAAAAGATTAATTTAAAAATGCTAAATTAGGTGTAAAACATATCTCTTAGAATTAATGAAAAAAGTTCAAAACATCATCCTTCATTCAGATGTACTTATGAGAGTTTTTGTTGACTTAGGAATTAAAACTAACCTGATTAATAATTACTATTGCAAAACCATGGGGAACAGAACATGTTATAAAAATATATCTCCAGCAAGCTAAATTTCACCCTACTCCATCACACATAATGCAAAATTGCTTTAATTTTTATATCCAATGTTTATTTCATTTTACCTCTTTTAAATTTTAGTATGCATTTTAAATAGTAACGTAAAAATTCATAAGCCATGGAATTTTGTTTTCTCTAGTTATTTAAATTCCTAATAGTACATTTAAAGAAGGAATGCCAAGTTGGCAGGGAAGTAGCAAGATATGGGCAGATCCAAGTCCTGATGAGCCTGGATCTTCTAAAATGTGGCTGGTTCTGTTTAGGGAAAATAGTAAGAAATTAAAATTTAAAAAGTAAGTACTGTTAATATTTATGTAGATTTAAGAAAGCAAAAAACACAATGTGAATTACAAATTTTATAATCTGTTAAGTGCAAGCATTAAAAACTCCTAGGAACTTGGGCATGATCTGTACAAGTAAGAAGTCTTGAAATTTAAGTTTCCTTGTTTTCACGGAAAATTCACTCAAATCTGCACAAAGTGCTACTCATCATTTGCATCAATGTACTTGCAGGACGGAAGCCAAAGGCATGATAAATTCTTTGAAAATGGCATAGGCCTTCACAAGGCCACATGTGCTTCATGATGGAATCATTCTGCTTGTGGAAAATACCTGTGAGAACATCATAGAGTGCTGCAGCTGGAGGACTTAAAGGTATCTAATCTAATACTCTTACTTTAGAGTCAAAGAAAATGAGTGACAGAGGAGTGAATTAACTTGTATAAGATCACAAGTCTAACTAACAGACCAGACTTCAGGTTTTGCCTAGTTTCTGTATAGATATTTCTCCTGTTGAAATAAAAAACACTCTGGAATTATCTGAAGTCTTTATACTACTAAATCATACAAATCGATCCAGTTAGGGAATGATAATATTGCAGGAAAGAAGATATTGCAGTAAAACAATTGAAACTAGGAACTAATGGACATGTACTTCTTATTAGTAATTGTGTTCTGTTTTTTATAATATAGTCTCATATTTAATAATTAAAATATTGCTGTCCTCATTTTACAGTTGAGGACACTGAAGCTCAAAGATGGTATTTCATTCAACTTGGTTTTCTTTCTATTGCGAGTTGCCTCATGAAAACAAGGGGCCCTGTATATTGCTGTGTATACATATCTTTTCTGTTTTACTCTCTACATTATTCCTTGAACTTTCCTATGTCTTATTCATTTGTCAGATGATTAATTATCCTTTGAAGACAAGATTAACTGCCTTAGATTCTTCTCAAACATACTGTGAGGCTGTATCAGTGCTTTCATACACTAGGAGCTACAGTAAAAGTCACTGTGTGGCAACTGGCATATTAATTGTACAAGGTGATTGAAGAGATCACCAAAGGAATTAGTATTCCAGGATGGTGTGATCTTCAAAAGTATGGAGAAGGTAAAGAGGCGGAGCCAACATGGCGGCGTGAGTAGGACAGTGGGAATCTCCTCCCAAAAACATATATACTTTCGAAAATACAACAAACACAACTAGCCCTAAAAGAGAGACCAGAAGACACAGGACAGTGGTCAGACTGCAGCTACACCAGCGAGAACCCAGCGACTGGTGAAAGGGGTGAGATACAAGCCCCGGCCCGGCGGGACCCGAGCGCCCCTCCTCCCAGCTCCTGGCGGGAGAAGAGCAGGCAGAGCGGGAGGGAGACGGAGCCCAGGACTGCCAGGACTGCCGAACACCCAGCCCCAGCCATCCGGGCCAGAGCGCAGACACAGTACGTGCCCAGGGGGCCCTGGATACTGGGGGAACAGGGAGTAAGACCTCTGAGCGGGTGCTGAAGCTGATGCCCCTGTGACAAAGAAAAGCGGGGGCTTTTTGAAAGTCTTAAAGGGACAGGGACTTAACAGCTTGACGGAAACAACCCAGGTCACAGTACAGCAGCTGGAAATTACAGGGAAAACCGGGTGCACTAACCCCCTGGGCAACAGCTCTGAGACCCCTCACGGAGGCAAACAGTCAAGCAGCCCCCCCATCCATTACCCCACCGGGCGCTGCGAAAGCAGAGAAGCAGCCTGAGACAAATTTCGCCCACAGAAAGGGAAATTTCTCCCTTCCGGCCAGGCAAGACACAAAGACCCACTCTACACGCAATTACCCAACACAAGCCACTAGGGGTCAGAGTTGTCCCAGTAAAGAAAGGCCAGTAGCAAGTGAAAATTTTGGCCCTCCCAGCTGACAGTCAATAGCACCTGTCAACATGAAAAGGCAAAAAAATATGATCCAGACAAGACTAACCCAGACAGCTTCGGCATCTGCTACATCTTCCCCTGAGAAGGAACCTGGGGAGATAGACTTAGCCAGCCTTCCTGAAAAATAATTCAAAACAAAAGTCATAACCATGCTGATGGACTTGCAGAGAAATATGCAAGAACTAAGGAAGGAGAATTCAGAAATAAAACAAGCTCTGGAAGGACTTCAAAACAGAATGGACGAGATGCAAGAGACCATTAATGGACTAGAAAACAGAGAACAGGAACGCAGAGAAGCTGATGCAGAGAGAGATAAAAGGATCTCCAGGAATGAAAGAATTTTAAGAGAGCTGAGTGATCAATCGAAAAGGAATAATATAAGAATCATAGGTATCCCAGAAGAAGTAGAGAGAGAAAAGGGGATAGAAAATGTCTTTGAAGAAATAATTGCTGAAAATTTCCCCAAACTAGGGGAAGAAATGGCCTCTCAGACCACAGAGGTACACAGAACTCCCATGACAAGGGATCCAAGGAGGGCAACACCAAGACACATAATAATTAAAATGGCAAAGATCAAAGACAAGGACAAAGTATTACAAGCAGCCAGAGAGAAAAAAAAGGTTACCTACAAAGGAAAACCCATCAGGCTATCATCAGACTTCTCAACAGAAACCCTACAGGCCAGAAGAGAATGGCATGATATACTTAATGCAATTAAACAGAAGGGCCTAGAAGCAAGACTACTGTATCCAGCACGAATATCATTTAAATATGAAGGAGGGATTAAACAATTCCCAGACAAGCAAAAGTTGAGGGAATTTGCCTCCCACAAACCACCTCTACAGGGCATCCTACAGGGACTGCTCTAGATGGGAGCACTCCTAAAAAGAGCACACAAAAAAACACCCAACATATGAAGAAGGGAGGAGGAGGAATAAGAAGGGAGAGAAATAAAGAATCATCAGATTGTGTTTATAATAGCTCAACAAGCCAGTTAAGTTAGACAGTAAGACAGTAAAGAAGCTAACCCTAAACCTTTGGTAACCACAAACTTAAAGCCTGCAATGGCAATAAATTCATACCTTTCAATAATCACCCTAAATGTAAATGGACTGAATGCACCAATCAAAAGACACAGAGTAATAGAATGGATAAAAAAGCAAGATCCATCCATATGCTGCTTACAAGAGACTCACCTCAAACCCAAAGACGCGCACAGACTTAAAGTCAAGGGATGGAAAAAGATATTTCAAGCAAACAACAGAGAGAAGAAAGCAGGTGTTGCAATTCTGTTATCAGACAAAACAGACTTCAAAATAAAGAAAGTAACAAAAGACAAAGAAGGACATTACATAATGATAAAGGGCTCAGTCCATCAAGAGGATATAACCATTATAAATATATATGCACCCAATAAAGGAGCACCAACATACCTGAAACAAATATTAACAGAACTAAAGGAGGAAATAGAATGCAATGCATTCATTCTAGGAGACTTCAACACACCACTCACTCCAAAGGACAGATCCACCAGACAGAAAATAAGTAAGGACACAGAGGCACTGAACAACACACTAGAACAGATGGACCTAATACACATCTACAGAACTCTACATCCAAAAGCAACAGGATACACGTTCTTCTCAAGTGCACATGGAACATTCTCCAGAATAGACCACATACTAGGACACAAAAAGAGCCTCAGTAAATTCCAAAAGATTGAAATCCTACCAACCAACTTTTCAGACCACAAAGGCATTAAACTAGAAATAAACTGTTCAAAGAAAGCAAAAAGGCTCACAAACACATGGAGGCTAAACAACACGCTCCTAAATAATCAATGGATCAATGACCAAATCAAAATGGAGATCCAGCAATATATGGAAACAAATGACAACAACAACACTAAGCCCCAACTTCTGTGAGACGCAGCAAAAGCAGTCTTAAGAGGAAAGTATATAGCACTCCAAGCATATTTAAAAAAGGAAGAGCAATCCCAAATGAACGGTCTAATGTCACAACTATCAAAATTGGAAAAAGAAGAACAAATGTGGCCTAAGGTCAGCAGAAGGAGGGACATAATAAAGATCAGAGAAGAAATAAAAAAAATTGAGAAGAATAAAACAATAGCAAAAATCAATGAAACCAAGAGCTGGTTCTTCGAGAAAATAAACAAAATAGATAAGCCTCTAGCCAGACTTATTAAGAGGAAAAGATAGTCAACACAAATCAACAGTATCAGAAATGAGAAAGGAAAAATCACAACAGATCCCGCAGAAATACAAAGAATTATTAGAGACTACTATGAAAACCTATATGCTAACAAGCTGGGAAACCTAGGAGAAATGGACAACTTCCTAGAAAAATACAACCTTCCAAGACTGACCCAAAAAGAAACAGAAAATCTAAACAGACCAATTACCAGCAACGAAATTGAAGCGGTAATCAAAAAACTACCAAAGAACAAAACCCCCGGGCCAGCTGGATTTACCTCGGAATTTTAACAGACATACAGGGAAGACATAATACCCATTCTCCTTAGAGTTTTCCAAGAAATAGAAGAGGAGGGGATACTCCCAAACTCATTCTATGAAGCTAACATCACCCTAATACCAAAACCAGGCAAAGACACCACCAAAAAAGAAAACTACAGACCAATATCCCTGATGAACGTAGACGCAAAAATACTCAACAAAATTTTAGCAAACCGAATTCAAAATACATCAAAAGGATCATACACCATGACCAAGTGGGATTGATCCCAGGGATGCAAGGATGGCACAACATTCGAAAGTCCATCATATCATCCACCACATCAACAAAAAGAAAGACAAAAACCACATGATCATCTCCATAGATGCTGAAAAAGCATTTGACAAAGTTCAACATCCATTCATGATAAAAACTCTCAGCAAAATGGGAATAGAAGGCAAGTACCTCAACATAATAAAGGCCATCTATGAAAAACCCACAGCCAACATTATATTGAATAGCGAGAAGCTGAAAGCATTTCCGCTGAGATCGGGAACTAGACAGGGATGCCCACTCTCCCCACTGTTATTTAACATTGTACTAGAGGTCCTAGCCACGGCAATCAGACAAAACAAAAAAATACAAGGAATCCAGATTGGCAAAGAAGAAGTCAAACTGTCACTATTTGCAGATGACATGATACTGTACATAAAAAACCCTAGAGACTCCACCCCAGAACTACTAGAACTGATATCGGAATACAGCAAAGTTGCAGGATACAAAATCAACACACAGAAATCTGTGGCTTTCCTATATACCAACAATGAACCAACAGAAAGAGAAATCAGGAAAACAACTCCATTCACAATTGCATCAAAAAAATAAAATACCTAGGAATAAACCTATCCAAAGAAGTGAAAGACTTATATTCTGAAAACTACAAGTCACTCTTAAAAGAAATTAAAGGGGACACTAACAGATGGAAACTCATCCCATGCTCATGGCTAGGAAGAATTAATATCCTCAAAATGGCCATCCTGCTCAAAGCAATATACAGATTTGATGCAATCCCTATGACACTACCAGCAACATTCTTCAATGAACTGGAACAAATAATTCAAAAATTCATATGGAACCACCAAAGACCCCGAATAGCCAAAGCAATCCTGAGAAAGAAGAATAAAGTTGAGGAGATCTCACTCCCCAACTTCAAGCTCTATTATAAAGCCATAGTCATCAAGACAATTTGGTACTGGCACAAGAACAGAGCCACAGACCAATGGAACAGACTAGACAATTTAGACATTAACTCAGACATATATGGTCAATTAATATTTGATAAAGGAGCCATGGACATACAATGGCGAAATGACAGTCTCTTCAACAGATGGTGCTGGCAAAACTGGACAGCTACATATAGGAGAATGAAACTGGACCATCGTCTAACCCCATATACAAAAGTAAACTCAAAATGGATCAAAGACCTGAATGTAAGTCATGAAACCATTAAACTCTTGGAAGAAAACATAGGCACAAACCTCTTAGACATAAACATGAGTGACCTCTTCTTGAACATATCTCCCCGGGCAAGGAAAACAACAGCAAAAATGAGTAAGTGGGACTATATTAAGCTGAAAAGCTTCTGTACAGCAAAAGACACCATCAATAGAACAAAAAGGATCCCTACAGTATGGGAGAATATCTTTGAAAATGACACATCCGATAAAGGCTTGACGTCCAGAATATATAAAGAGCTCACACGCCTCAACAAACAAAAAACAAATAACCCAATTAAAAAATGGGCAAAGGAACTGAACAGACAGTTCTCCAAAACAGAAATACAGATGGCCAACAGACACATGAAAAGATGCTCCACATCGCTAATTATCAGAGAAATGCAAATTAAAACTACAATGAGGTATCACCTCACACCAGTAAGGATGGCTGCCATCCAAAAGACAAACAACAACAAATGTTGGCGAGGCTGTGGAGAAAGGGGAACCCTCCTACACTGCTGGTGGGAATGTAAACTTGTTCAACCATTGTGGAAAGCAGTATGGAGGTACATCAAAATGCTCAAAACAGACATACCATTTGACCCAGGAATTGCACTCCTAGGAATTTACCCTAAGAATGCAGCAATCAAGTATGAGAAAGACCAATGCACCCCTATGTTTATCGCAGCATTATTTACAATAGACAAGAATTGGAAGCAACCTAAATGTCCATCGATAGATGAATGGATAAAGAAGGAGTGGTACATATACACAATGGAATACTACTCAGCCATAAGAAAAGGGCAAATCCAACCATTTGCAGCAACATGGATGGAGCTGGAGGGTATTTTGCTCAGTGAAACAAGCCAAGCAGAGAAAGAGAAATACCAAATGATTTCACTCATCTGTGGAATATAAGAACAAAGGAAAAACTGAAGGAACAAAACAGCAGCAGAATCACAGAACTCAAGAATGGACTAACAGGTACCAAAGGGAAAGGGACTGGGGAGGATGGGTGGGTAGGGAGGGATAAGGGGGGGAGAAGTAGGGGGGTATTAATATTAGCATCCATAGCGGGGTGGGAGAAAGGGGAGGGCTGTACAACACAGAGAAGACAAGTAGTGATTCTACAACAGGTTGCTACGCTGATGGACTGTGACTGTAAAGGAGTATATAGGGGGGACCTGGTATAGGGGAGAGCCTAGTAAACAAAGTATTCGTCATGTAAGTGTAGATTAATGATTAAAAAAAAAAAATGCAGTTCCTATGTGGTGACCTCTAATGAGTTCTACACAATGATATAAAGGGCATATAAAAGTGTAGGCAAAGGGTCTGTTTGTGTTTATACAGAGGATCAAAGCCTAATTTGGCTACCCCGAAAATGAACTAAGATATGATATGAAAAAGAACTTCCAACATCAGCACTCTCGGGAAGACTCATGACAGAAGATGATCAGAAAAAAAAAAAAAAAAAAACTTCAACAAAGATCCACGCACTGTCACAGGTGTAGATGCACTCATCCCACCAGTTCCTGGACTTGCCATGGGAAAGATGAAGGAGATATCTAAGCTGGCCTGTGCATGCAGTAAAACAAAAATTGGACTGGATCTATACTGTTGGAACTCAACCAAGAATTAGGAGAAGTGCAAATTGTAGCACTCCAAAATCTTACAACCACAGACTATTTATTGTTAAAAGAACATATGGGATATGAACAGTCCCCAGGAATGGGGTGTTCTAGTTTATCTGAATTCTCTCAGACTGTTTAAGTTCAGTCGGACAATATCCACCATATCATAGATAAGTTTTCACAAATGCCTAAGGTGCCTAACTGGTTTTCTTGGTTTCACTGGAGATGGCTGGTAATTACAGGTATGCTTTGGTTAGGTAACTATATTCCTATTATGTTAATGTGTGTGCACAATTTAATTAGTCGTTTAAAACCTATCCATGCTGAATTTACTCTACAAGAAGATATGTCAAAGAAATAATCAATCTTCCCAGGTTTTCTTCTGCCTGCTACTTCTGTAGCTTTTCTTCTTCCTACCTAATCACAACCTTTAAATAGAACTCGTGCCACATGTCGAATTTACCGAGTATCATAATTCTTCCAAGTGGTAAAGACACCTCAAGACAAATGCTGGGCATAGAAGCCACAGGGCATAAATATGCAAAGAAGTAAAAAGCTAACCTTTTCAAACGATAAGGCTTCTCTCTCACTTACCAACTTCACATTTCCCTGTATGGCCCCGGAAGATGACTGGTTAGCCAGAGACGGGTAAGATTCCTCAAGGGAGGAACAACCTAAGACAGGCACAGTCGCAGGGGGCCATCTGGTGAGAAAATGGGGAGCAGCAGAGGTGAGGCTTAGAACCTCCCCCCTCATGTTCTGAGAGAAATCTTCTGCATACATGGATGTTTATTGCCCTCGTCTAGCGCGGATCAACACATAGTCTACAGGCACACACCTGATCATCTACATTTGCTCTCTTACAACACTAAACTCTGTTTTCTACCTTTATCTTGTATCTACCTACCACTTCAGCATTTTATTAAAAATAATAATAATAGAGAAATGTGGTATCCACATATAAATCAGGTTGAAAAATCAAATGAATATTCATATTTGAACTGACTGTGTATAGTTCATAATGCATTAACAAAACCGAAAGCTTCTGTGATGACTTCCCTTGCACTGTTCACCATGTAACTTATTCACTATGTAAGAATTTGTACTCCATGTAAGAATTTGTTCGTTATGCATCAGAAGATTGGAGACTGACGAAAATTGGGCTTGGGGTGGATTAATGATTGTGCTTTGAGTATTGACCCCCCTATACAGAGATTTGTTGTGGTTAACAACTATTTGATCAATAAATATGAGAGATGCCCTCACTATATATATATATATATATATATAAACACACTTCCAATTGTAAAATAAATAAGTAACCGGGATGTAATGTATAGCATAAGGAATATAGTCAAAATATTGTAACAACTTGGTATGGTGATACCTGGTACCTAGAAATATCATGTATATAAATGTTGAGTCGCTGTGTTGTACACCTGAAACTAATGTAATGCAATGCTGTTGTCAACTACCCTTCAATAAAAAAAAAAAAAAAAAAAAAAAGTATGGAGAAGACATTGCACTGAACTGCATTTTGAGTGACTGATGATAAAAATAAATACCTTTCCAAGCAAACCCTGTAAAATTTGAAAAGTATATCCCAGCTTGGTTGAAGCAAAAGGCCTTAGCTGAAAAGTGGTACAGGAAGAATGATGATCAACTGGTTTGGACACAAGTAATGAGGAGTGTTGCTTTTTAATTCAAACAATTTAACTTTTAATTAATAGCTAAATGGGAACATGCTGGAGATTTTGCTATGTTGGCATTAACAAAGAAGTAGGTTTTAGAAGAGTACTTTGGCCTAGATACGTAGGATGAATGTGAGAAGAGAAAAGGGGTGGCAGGGAGACCAGTGAGAAGCTGTTAAGAGCAAGATGTGTGTATCTGGAAATGGCAGTGATGTATGTACTGTTTATCATCTTTTTTGGAGGCACAGTCATGCTTCTTTCTGTGTTTCCTATCCTATTTTTGGTCCTAGTTCTACTAATACAGAAGCTGATCCATTAATCCATGAGTAAGTTTATTTTCCAGATCTCTTACTTCTTACTTGTATGTTATTCTCTCTTTCTGATCTGACTTCTACACCTCCAGTCAATAGAGTTGAGACAGTGACATGTTCCTTTGACTCTTCAATCAATAAATAGGTAGCTTAACAAAGATTAATAATGATGGTCATCTTCCTTCATAAGTGTGACTGTCATTCAGACAGATGGATAATTAGATCACAGTCACATTCAAAGCAGTGAAACACTCAGGAGTTTCATGAGAACAATAAAATATAATTTCTTTTATTGGGCTCAAATACTTGTATTTTGTGCTATATAAAACACAACTTGTGAGCTATTAATCTGATTGCACTTTAGTTTTTTTAAATGTATCTACTCAATCAGCAAAATAAGACCAATGTAATATTTTACAGATACTATGTTAATATAGAAACAGTTGATTAGTGATTAATTAAACCTTATCTAAAATATAAGGGTTGTTTTTAAATATAAGGATTGTTCTTTAAATATTCCAAAATATTAAAAATAATAATTCCTTAATATAATCAAATATGAGGACATTGTTACAGTTTTCTTGCTTTTCTCTTTAATGTGTGTGTATGTTTTAAATATGTTGAAATAGGATCCAAATAAAATCCCAAACATTGTATTTGGTTGATACAACTTAATTTTCTTTTAATCTGTAGCAATGCTGTTGAATAGAACTCTGTAATTATGAAAAAGTTCTGTATGAATGGCCTCCATGTATGTCTATTGTGCCCTTGAAATGTGCTAGTGTGAATGATGAACTGAATTTTCAATTTATTTATTTATTTAAATTTAAATAGGTACACATGGCAAATGACTATAGTATTGGAAAGTGAAGATCAAATAAATGGCCCTCCATCTCTTTTTCATTTACTTACAATTTATCTGTTAAGAATATCAGATTTTTTGTATATTCAGTACCCTGTAGTCTGATTCTATTGACTATATCCTTGAGATAGCATTTGACATCTTCCTCTGACTCATATATTTTCTGTAAATTGGTACTCAGATCTAGAAGTTTGATCAATTTAAGATTGATTTTTGGCAAGAATATGCTGTAGTTAGTTGCTATTGAATTTTTGCATCGGGAGGTCTTTGTCTAATTGCTTCCTTTCAGTGATTATTGCTTAGATCCATGATTTCATTAGTGGTTAAAAATAGTGATATTCTAATTGTATCCTTCCTTTTCATTAAGACTGGAATACTCTTATAAAGAAAAATCCTTTTCTCGGTTATTTAGTTACCCGGAAATGTAGCTTGCAAAGAAAAGCAAAATAAATTATTGACTTTTACTCTTCTTTTCCTGTGTTCAAAATAATGACTTCATTCTCTATAATTGTGTTATATCAGTCAATTTTTATTGTTTTATTTAATACCATTTTAATCTGAATTTAAATAAATGTAGAATATATCAATCAATTGCAATTCTTGATGATCAAGTTTTTCTATTATTGAGTCAGTGACAGTATCTTCAAGTTGTCTTCAGTTTACATGGCCCCTGGAATCTATGAAAACTTCTAAGGTTTATTATATGATAAGATGTTACAGGTTCATCTAACATTTGGTTTGACACTAGTTCTTGTTTTAGACCTGAAATCAGCCATCTCTGAGGTATAATTGTTTACTTTGGAAAGAGTTTAGGAGATCACATTTGTTCACTAAGTCAGATATTTTCTTTCTTGACATTATCAAGGGACTAAGCTAATATAAAAATATTTTAGACATGCCATTATGAGTTCATACTAATATTTCCAAACCACATTCTGTATTCCAGCATTGTTACTTACTCTCATTGAACTTCTATCTTTCTACCTTTTGTCCGATGCAGAAAATCCTGGTTTTAAAAAGAAATCAATGTATATTTTCTGTATATCACTGCATAATATTCTCTAAATGAAAAATGAAATAATGTATAAATCACTGAATTTTCAGTACTATAAAGGAAACTTCTACAGAACAATATTGATTGTATAAAAAAAGCAAAGTTCAAATAAGTAAATTTTAAGGAGCTTACTGGTTTTATTAAGTGATCTATGAATTGAACAGCACCTAATCTAGGAAATTCAATGGAGTTCTAAGGAGCTATACCAAATGAAAGACTTTATAAGCAGGAGGTTCAGGTGATTTATGATTGACTGGTTTAAGATTCCATTTCTGGGACAGCCAAAACTAATTAACTTAAATCTTGGTTTGGTGATATGGGCATTAATGTAAGTGACTCCGTTTTGGATCTTTTGTCTTTTAACAAGTACAATAAGCTTTGTCTTCTAATCCACTTTTACAATAAAGTACATTTTTTAAAATCCAGATATATATCTGTATTTAATCCATTAGAATAATCTAGACTCCATTAGAATAATCAGCCAAATATAGTGTAGGAGAGTAAAAAATTTTCCCTCTTCTAAGTTCTTTGGATAGCCTGGTAATTAAATTGATATAAAATAAATTAACAGGAGAAAAAATTTAATTACGTACCTACAGGAGCCCTGTAAAGACATCAGATTCCAACACAGTCAGGCAGTTGAGGTCTACATACCATCCTGAGTTAAGGAGGTTGTATGCTAGGCCTCAAAAGAGAGGATGATAATTCACAGAAAGATGGGAAGAGAGATTGGTAATCAATGTCTGCCATGCCATTTAGATAAGTCTTTCTAATATCAAAATTTATCTCTGTTAATGACTCTTTCCTGATAACAGGCCTCCTATCTAAATTATTTTAGGCAGTTAAGGGAGAGGTACAAAGCTTTTCCTGAGGCTGCTGTTTCTTAATTCTCTTCATCTCAAGACAATCCATATATCAAAGTAGTACATTTTAGTATGGCTTATTCCATTCCCCATAGATAGAACATAAATCTATTTGTGATAAAGCATAAGTCTTTGAGGTTGGAATTCATATTAATGAAAATAAAAACTGTAGAGCACAATTTCTCTAAGAAACACAAAATGCTTTGGGTTCACTTTTAAAAAATTAAGAAAAGTCATACATTTGCTTAGTATGTATTAATGGCTGTTTTTGAGCTGAGACATTTAAAATATATTTGTCAGGTGTACAGTATGAATATTTATAAAATAGAATGTGAGATTTAGGCTCACTTATTTATCTGTTGATCATTACTGTTAAAATACAAAATTCATCCAAGTGACAAGGCAAAAATTATGAAATTCTGAAATTAAGTGATATAAGAGCTAGAGAATGAGGGAGAAAGACAGGGAATGGTCATCAGTCAATAGTTGCAGGCCTCAGCTAACTAGAAACTCCATGTTCAATAAGCATCTAGAAGGTTCCCCAGGGGACCATGGCATCCCCCTTGCACATGACCAATGTCTGACCATTATCATCAACCAGTCTATGAACCTTCTCTCTGGACTAACCACCTATTCCAAGACTTTCCCTACTACACATTAGCCCACCTTCCTTATCTATAGCCAATGTGAATTTAAAGAACTTTCTTTCCTTGAGACCCCTCATAAATACACCCTGTTGGTTGAGTCTAGTGGGCAACTTGTTTCTTTTAACTGGCCTTGAAGCTTGTGAAGCAGAAACTTCATATCGCAATACTCAGTCCCTACATGGCTAGCATCCGTAAAGGCTCAAAAACAACTTTTATTTCAGAGATCTCTCGGTCTCTAGAGTTTTTATTTGTTCCAAGTAAATTTGAAGATCAAATCACCTTCATTAAAGGATTAATGAATCAAATCAGGCAGCATCCCCTCTAGCAAGGAGATGCTCTGAGGAATCGTGTAAAACGGGAGGTTTTTACAGACAGGAAGGTGGTGGTGGGGAGTGTTATTAGCAAAAGAAAAGAAGGGATTGCTTCAGGCAAGGTCACGTTCTCTTAGGGGAAGAGTGGGGGATCTTAGGACACAGATGACATGTGACAGATTATCTTGTCAATGATGCTAATCAGAAAATTCCTGACTGACTACATTTCTGGGGGAGGTTCACACTGTAATTGGGTTTAGGCACTAGGTACTAGGTGACTTGGCTGAGCATAAGTAACACCGTGTTGGGCCTGTATCTTTCTTTTTAACATTATGAAATGCTCTTTATCGCTGATTATGATACTGTGATTTATGATTAAGAAATATTTATTTGGTTTTCATACAATTTCTAGCACAGATCTCCCCAAATCCATGGTGTAAGATAAATTCTAGCCGGAATAAGCAGGCAAAGAGAGGCAACAAAGGGCCAGGTACTTTATTTAAATACCCCCGGGTGATGTTCTTGCGGCCTGGGTACTACAGGCCAGAGAAGTCACACCTGGTTAGGGAGGTGGGGCACTTATAAGGGATTAGGAGGGGGAGGAGTGGGCAAGCTATCCTAAGGGGTGTTGAGAGGTATGATTGGCTAAAGGTGACAAAAGTCAACTAGAAACTTTTTTCCTTCCAAGAGAGAGGAGGCTGACATCCAGGTCTTAGTTGGTACATCAGGATGGAATTCAGGGAGAGCTGTCCCCTTTCCATATACGGCACGGACTTTGGGGTCTGGTCTGTTCTCCCCCTATGGCATCTCTCTGTTCTGTTTGCATGTCCTTGTTTTTCCTTTCTCCAGCCTAACACATGGGATTTCCTGAATGATAAAAGCAATGGGAATGTCTTTTGTTAGAATATTTGGTCTCTTGTCCTCAGTTCCTGGAATCACTTCAGAGCTCTGACAGTGAAATGGGATTTTTGTTATTTATAAAAAGCCATTTTCAACCACATCTGAGTTTATGTTAATGAGGTGACTTTAAAAAATCCTCTAAATTTGGGGAGTTGATTTCCAGGGGAGCCAACCATGTGATTAGAAAGTTGCAACTTTCAGTCCCACCCCATGACTTCCTGGGAGAGGCAAGGGACTGGAGATTGACAATCACCAGTGGCCAAGGACTGAAATTAATCATGCCTATGTAATGAAGCTTCCATAAAAACCCAAAAAGGTATGGTTTGGGAGAGCTTCCAGGTTAGTGGAGATTCGGGGAGAATGGACTGCTCTGAAAGAGCACTTGTCTACACCTTGCCCTATTCATCTTGTCCATCTGGCTGTTTCTGAGTACTATCCTTTTCTAATAAACTGGTCATCTAGTAAGCAAAATATTTCTTTGAGTTCTGTGAGCCGCTCCAGCAAGCTAATCAAACCCAAGGCAGGGGTCAGTGGGACCACCAGTCTGTAGCTGGGTGGTCAGAAGCACAAACCTGGGTCTCTGTTTGTCTGCTGCGTCTCTGTTTGTCTGCTGCAGTGGTTCTGGGGACACTTTTTAGGATTGGGCCCTTAACCTGTAGGATCTGATGCTATCTCACTTAGAGACAAATTCGAGTTGAATTATAGGTCAACCAACTGGTGCCCAGAATTGCTTGGTTGAGTGTGGGAATCCTCACCTGTCTCCCTGCTCTGCTGCCCCAAATTGGAAATTGGGTCCTCGATCCCTTTTATTGATAATATGTTTTTCATACTAAAATCTATTCTCTTAGATAGTGACACTGTTACTCCAATTTTCTTATGCTTGGTTTTTGTGTGCTCCTTATCCTTGTAATCTGTATGTGACTTTATATACTATATATGTAGACAGAATACTGTTGAGTCATGTTTTTATCCATTTTGACTATCTCTGTCTAGTATTCGGCTTTTAAAAACAATGTAAATTTACTGTTACTATCAACATGGATGAGTTTAGGTATGCCTCCTTGCTGCTTATGTTCTGTTGTCTTGTATGTCCTTTGTTAACTATATTCTCATTTTCCTGCTTTCTTTCAGATTGAATACACTTAAGCATGCTCTTTCATCTTTACTGTTTTATCCTAGTATTCTAATTCATCATCACCTCTTTGATTTCCTTTTTTGTTCTTTGCATTCATGTTTTTATGCAAATTGAACTAAATTTTCATTAGGCAAAGTGCTTTTAAGTGTGCAAAGAACATAGAAGGTTCCATATGATTACAAAATAAGTGATCAGGAGAAAAAGTCTCGTGCTCAAATCTATTCCCTTCCACTTTGTATGATAAGTTTTATTTATTTATTTTTACTAAATGACTAAGATTTAAATGGACTTTTACTTGTTGTTTTTATGTAACATTTTTTAATACTTCCAAATGTAGCAAAATTATTTTAAGAAATTTACTAACTTCACAGATTTTGAATAGCCTTAAATACTTTTTTGCTATAACAAGTACAAAGAGATGATTGTTAATTTATTCTAACACAATCACTTTTCTAATGGAATTCACATGTTCTATTGACATAATTTTTTGTTCCCCTAACCCAAGAGTAAGAAAGATTGTATACTATGAAGAGATTCAGAAATATAAAAATACTTAGGAATCAGAGGAACTCTATATCTAGAACTATGATAATCATAATTTATTCTGGAATATATATCCCAAAGTTTTACATGAAACAAGTAAGATGTGTGAACCCGACAAAGGTATAATAAGAAATTGCAACAAACTAAAAACAAAGACAAAATAAAACACCAAACTTATGAAGCAAATATGAATTACACTATAATAGTTGAAAGGCAAGAAATAATTGCATTTCTCTTACATTCAAAATCATGTCAAATCTGGTTCCAAACACAAATCAATAAGCCATAATTTTCAATCAGACATCACTGTGGCTTTTCCAACACCCAAAAGATGTTCAAGGTTCCCAGGCTTTTATTTACAAAAACGGGGAAGAGACTAGGATTGTTGCCCTCGGTACTTTGCTTCTTCTGCAACAACTATACGGTCAAATGCAGCGTGTTTCACCCTCTATTGGATGCACATTCTTACATGGTTTGGACAGGCATATTCTCCACTATCACCACAATGCAAAACGGAGGCTTTCACTGTGGTGTGAAGGTTGTGGAATTAGCTGTCAGTTCTCCTAGTTTCCCACAATCCTAGTCCCAGTCAGTGTTTTTGGAGCATTGCCTCAAAGCTCAGTTCAGTCTTCATGAATCACAGAAACTTGCAGCTCCATTCCCACTCCCCCTCTCAGAAAAACTACCTGGACTGTAGAATCTACCTTCATTTCTCAAAGCTTGCACCTTTACTCCTTCCCCTCTCACAATTTGGTGACATTTGCCAGTTACATTTTAGCAGTTATCCAGTAATCTAAACATTTAATCAAATAAGAGTTCGTTGAGGGAGAGGGTAGTTCAGTTTTCATGATACCAAAAATAACTGAATTTTAGGCAAGAGGGAGGACTAGAGAGGTGAAAACCAAAATCTAGAAAATAGGTAAGGTTGTGTTTGTGTTCTGGATGGAAATGCAAATGAAACTCAGAGATTTGAAAATAAGTAATGAATAGAACTCTCAATGAAATGATTATGGGAAGGTGTTGGTGAAGATTAAGAAGGCACCTGGTTGATGGTCACATTATTTCAGATGGTTATTTTATTCTTTCAAGATATTTGGAATTTCATACCATTTATTATTTTCAGGTGAGAAATCAAAGCCTGCACAAATAATATGGCAGGGACAGTACCTCACTTCAATTCTAATTCTAAACCATGTGTTCCTGATAATGTGGCATCTGTTGGCTGCATGTGCTGGGAGAGGCAAGGTGAATGGAAGGAAGTTGTTTTGTACTTTTGGTGTTTTGATTTAGAAAAGACATCAGGCTATATTATTAAAAGGATGGGGATTTATCTACAGTTAATTATATTACTAAATGCAAACTTAATTTAATAATTGGAGGTCCAAGGAAAAAAAATGTGAGATAAGATTAACTTTATTGTCAGATGGTCATTAACTGTTACCTGTGGGTCGAGGATTCTGAACCAACAGTATCAACAGGATGAACTGACTAATAGCCAATGAAACCAAGTTATGAATATTGGCCTTCAGTTGAGTCCTGTGGTCCATGACTGAAACTGTACCCTCATTAGAATACAAAGTGGTAATCTTCGGAAGCTGATTTTGCCACTGCTTTAATACAAATTTATATGAACCATACCCATTTATTTAGTGAAAGCTCAGACACTTTAGTTAAGTAAGCTTAACTAAATCTGTTATGAAATTTAAAAATTAAAACTAAAGGGGAAAAATGTCTTTTCATTCTATTCTATTTTATGTAACTTCTAAGAATTTTGAGAACTTTCAAAAGTTGAGAGAAACTTTTTAGAAACCCATGTCTCCGATGTTTGCATATATTCATGTAAATACATTGTGCATATATGTGTACTTCTATGAGTGTTTGGATTTATGTGTATGCATATATTGAATTTATATAAATGTATTTAATCAAATACAGTAATGATGAATATACATAAATGTATAATGTGTATCTACATATCTATATATACATACACACAAACTGCTTATATATGTTCATTAAATATGTGATCTGTCTAGACATTCTTTCTAGTGAACTTTAAATTTTAGAATATTTCTGTATTTGCAAGAATATTGCAAAGATAGTTCAGAGAGTTTCCATTTACTCTATAGCCAGTTTCCCCTATTTTCAACATCTGAAATTAGTATGGTACATTTGTTGACAATTTATGAACCAATATTGATATATCATTATTAACTAAAGTCCATCCTCCATTCAGATTTCTTTAACTTTTTGCCTAATGCCCTGTTTTTATTCCAGGATTCCATGTAGGATATCATATTACATTTTTTGTCATGTCTCCATAAGTTCCTCTTGGCTCTGATAGACATTTTTCTATGGCTTATCCCTCAAAACAACCAGTAGGGTCAAGTCCAGTTTTGAAGATGAGGAAATCATGACTTTAACACATACTATGTAAGAAGACATAGAAGTTTAACTTGGGTCTATCTGATTTTTATATCAATTTTTTTATACTATGTATGCCTCAGTCACTTTTATTTATATAATTTTACCAAAACCGGCTGAGAGTAAAAACACTGTAGGAATATGGACCACATATAATATTTAAAAAAAACACAATATAAAGATATTTGCAAAAACAAAGTAGTGGGTTACTATATTTGTGCAATACTTTATTTTGATTATATGCTTAATATACATATTAGAGTTAGCATCCAAGATTGTGGTGGTCAGTGGTGATGGCTCCACAAAGTACTGAGATAATTTTTGGCCTCTCTTGTCAGGGGAGCTAGATACCCAGAGCCATGGCTATGAGCACTGAAATGGAAGGACCCTAGAGTTAATGGCCTAGGGTTTATTCTGGCCTTGGGTTAGTGGGGCCTCCCATCTTAGGAGGACCCACAAGGTCTTGGGCACTGAACATTTTAATGGTGACCCTGCACTGGTGACTAGGTTTCTTTCCTTGCTTTCTTCTAAATTTTTGGATGCTATGGTCTAAATGTGTGCTCCCCAAATTCATATATTGAAATCCTACATCCCAAAGATGATGGCATTAGGAGGTGGAGCCTGGTAAATGAAATTATGCTTTACAAAGAAGAATCCATAGAGATGGCTTGCTCTTTCCACTATGTCAAGATACAAGGAGAAGGTACTGGCTCTGAACCCAGAAGAGGGCCCTCGCTGGAACACAGGCATGCTGACTCCTTCATCTTGGACTCCCAGCCTCTAGAATAGTGAGAAACAAATTTCCATTGTTTATAAGCTATTTAACTTGTGATACTTTGTAAACAGCAACCTGAACAGACTAAGACACTGGACCTTCAAAGATTCTGACATGATTCTAGAAAGAATTAAGAGCCCCACCATATGACTGAGAAAGTATCTCTTCCCAGGTCTGAGTCAGTTGTAAGTCAGAATTAGCTTATTCAAGCAGTAGAGATATGAAGGGATATTTTTTTCTTTTTATTGTGTAGTAATGTTTTATTTAGATGGAACCATAAGGTTGAAAGATTTTAAAGGATATTTATTTCAGTGCTTTGTCAAAGTGTGTGCTGTGAAATATTAGTAACATGTAAAAATCAATTTTGGGGGAATGACACTAATTTTATCTGTATATATAGTATCAAATATATATACATATAATAGAAAAATATCAGAATCCATCATAGGTATCAATGATAATATTGTTTCATGAAGCCTTCACGTATTCCTTAAGACAGTGTTAAAGGTATTTCATAACATGAAGCACAGTCAAAACAAGATAGAAAACCACTACTTTGATCCTATATGCTTTGTTTAAATACCTCCAGAGATGGAAAATTCACCATTCCTCCAAAAACCAACTCAGTGTAGCACTAGTTCTAAATGAATATAAGCATTCTTTTTTTGTTGAGTTGAAACGTATCTTCCTATCATTTCTATCCCTTCTTATACTGCCCTTTACGCATTACACAATGTGCATAATCCCTCTCCATTTTAGTTTTTTATTTGAATAGTTATTTTCAGCATCACCTTACTTTGGCTAAGTATTCGTCATTTGACCATGTATAATAACAAAACAATCCCATCTCTCATATTCCTAACTTGCCTTGCTTTTCTATATTCCCTAAATACATAATTGTGGAAAAAGTTATAATGATTTACAAACTGAAGTCTTTGTGGTATCTATCAAAATCTACTATAACTACAGATACATGTACACTGTATTATAATGTGCACTATTATCAAATTATTTGTGGCTATTAATCAGTGCTAGCAATCAAAGGAGAAATACATATTCTCTGCAAAGTAGTACAAATGCAGTCAACTTGTGAGAAACACATTTGTCAAAAGTTTCATTTGCTGTCTGGGCCAGGCAAGTGATCCTACAAAATTTGCAGTCTAGAATGCTTTTAATGAATACTCTGTATATACCTAAAGGCTAAATAAAAAGAGAAGCTGGAGCAAATGGAGAATTACCATATAAAACCTGACTGTCAGTTCCAGTTTAGATCTTTCTATTCCTGTTGCTCCCAGTTAAACAGGTACACCTCAGAGCTACCGCTTTCGGCAAAGCAATTCAAGGAGTGGTCAGCAGCCTGGCCACTTGATTTCCTAAATATCACCTTTGTTTGGCTGTGGATGGGGCCCGACCCACTTCCCACAGCCATGTTTATCTCTGTGTGAAGACATCAATTTTATTTAGTGCCGCAGGTGATTTGTATTGTATCAGTCACATGCTGGCTTAATAGTGCAGAAGTTTGGCATTATTATGAAACATTACATTATAAAAGTTATGAAAAATCCTGTCTGTGGCCTAAAATAATTTGACATTTCACTTTGCTCACTAGAGGAGGCCAAATTATGGATTTTCTTTATAATGTTGAAGGGATGATTCACTTCTCATTAATTAAATCTCCACAGTATTTGGAATTAAGCTGTCAGGTTTTATAAATGAAGCAAACAGCATTCTAATTTCTCATTCTGAGTATCTCAGAATTTAAATTACACCTCTAGGAGGAGAGGAGAACACTGTGATTATGCTTTGACTGGACATCACTATAGAAAAGAGAGAAGAACATTTCTATTACTTTGAGATAAATAATTATGAAGTAGGTATTGGCAGGAAAGCATCTTTTAGCCAGTGCAGCACAGTGACCCTGCATGCAGCACCTAGTCAGGGGACTCTGCAGGGAGATGCTGGGCGGGCATGCCCATGGGAGGATTTTATGTGTGACTTCACCCAGAGCACAGTACATCTTCATAAACTACTTAAAGCTGAAACTTCATGGTAAACCCCTGTAGATGTACTAGATTTGCATCCTCAAATTGAAGCAAACTAGCAAGCAGTTGAAATATATATATGTATACTAAGCACAAAGCAGGAAGCAGAAGAAATTGAAATGTGTCACTACCCAGAAGTTTAAAATCTACTAGGGGTCCAGGAATGTGATGTATGTCAAAGCCCATTAAAAAGATTGTAAAAACAAAAGAATTTAGAGGGTATGATAAAACCTGTATTATGAAGCATAACATAAAATATTAAATGGGCTCTAAGGAAAATGTAGAACTCAAGATTGTTAGAAAGAAAGGAGAAGGGATTTGTAATGGAATTATTAAATATTAGCGTCTTTTCTAAAATTCCTTAATCCTAAGAATTACCTGGAAATTGTCAGTCTGTTCAGGCTGAAGTGACAATATGACAGACTGGTGGGCTTATAAGACAGAAGTTCATTTCTCACAGTTATGGAGGCTAGGAGATTCAAGATCAAGAGAAGGTAGATTTTGTTTCTCATGAGGGCCCTCTTTTCACTGTGTCCCTCATAAGGAGGGCCTCTCTGGGGCCCCTTTTATAAAGGCACTAATACCATTCATGAGAGCTCCACCCTCATTACCTAATCAATTCCCAAAGACCCCCCTCCTCCAAATACCATCACATTTGGCATTAGGATTTAACATGAATTTTGGAGAAATTTTGGAGAAAACATTGAGTCTATAGCAGAAGGAATGTTAAAATGTAGTATATACCTGATAAATTAAGAAAATCATAGGGAGGCAATGAGAGTGTCTATATTTTTTTAACAAAAATACAGGAAACAAATAAACCAAAAACCCTTGATGTACTTCCCCAATTTTTGTTCCCTCTTCTAGAAAATTTCTGAAAGACCTGTGTATTTGTCATAAACCTAAATCTGGTACTGCTTCCTATAGTCTCTTGAATGCATAAGAAAACCAGGCTTTCCCCTCACCATTTTACTTACACTTTTTTATCAAGGTCAAGAAAGGTTACCATGTTGCCGTTTCTAATGTCAATTTTCAGTCTTCATCAGTGAGTGACCAAGTGTCCTGGTTTCTCTGGGACTAAGCGGTTCCCTGGATGCGGGATGTCAGTGGTGAATCAGGGGAGTTCTGGTTAAAATGAGACCTCTTCTTTTATGAACTACTTTCTTTTATCGACCTGAGGAGCCACATGCTCCTGTTCCTTGTCCTCCATCCTAGGCCCTTGCTTGGCTGGATTCCAGATGAGAGAATCTGACCCCATCTCCATCACTCAACTCATACCTCACCGGCTTCCTGCTGTTCCTGGGCCACTGGAATGCACTTTTTCCTTACTTTTGTCCCTAATGCTCTACTGCTATGCCTACAGGTATCTGCTCGACCTTATCTGCCACTTTATTCAGGTCTCTGCAGTAATGTCACTGTCACAGAGGTGCCACCCTTGACTGTACTCTTGCACATATCACACAGGCTTGCACGTATCATACATCATCTCCCTTGCTTTAAGCTTTTATTTTTTTCATGAACTTCATCACCATCTGATATAATTAAATGTATGTGTCATAAATATTTTTAACATTTTAATATAATAACAATAAGTATAATAACACATACTATTTTCTCCAACAGAATGAAAACTCCATGAGAGAGGGGACTTTTTCTCTGCTTGTTCTTTAGCACTTAGGGTAATGTGGGATACATAGCTGAAGTATTTGCTGAGTGCATAAATTAGTCCTTGAGCTCTTTCAAGCACTGCTCTAGAGAGTTTATACAAATTAGCCATTCTGTCCACACAGCAGCCCAATGAAAATGGAATATTATTGACATTTTACAGAAGTCAACACCAAGTAAACTGGTGAGACAGAATTCAACCTTTCAGAGGTCTAGCTTTTGTTCTTAATATTTCCTACCATTTGTTTTACATTTTATAAATCTCTGCTTTTAAGTCTATTCCTGATGTCTGTTATTCTGTAGCCTTGGTTTATGCATTCCTGGAGTGGTGTATAGATTTTCCAGTCCTCTCTAATGGAGGGGCAACTCTTTGTGTGCCCCAGCTTTCCAAAGGGATATCAGCTCTAGTCCATTTATTTCCTGCCTTGTGTTGGCTCAGAACCACATTTATGGTCTCTATGGGTGTGCTGGAACTCTAGTTCTCAGCTGTGGGGAGGAACGGGCAGATGTAACTTACTTTTTTGAATTAAGCTATTTACTTAATATGATCAACAAGTTATGCATTATTATTATATTTAGTCTATCTCTTTTAAGGCTTTTTTGTTTCTCTATGGGTTTTTAAATTTCAGCCTGTATTATAAAAAGATTTTTAAATTAAAAGATGGCAGTGGAATCATATTCAATCAGGCATCTATCCTAAAACTTTGTTCTTTGCAGATGATCAAATTAAGATGAGATTATTATAGTGGGCACTAATCCAGTATGACTGTGTCTTTATAAAGAGGGGAAATGTAGACACAGAGACACACACACAGGGACGATGCCTGTGGGATGATAAAGGAACAGATTGGACTGATATGTCTACAAGCCAAAGAGTACCAAAGATTGCCAGCAATCCATCAGAAGCTAGGAGAGAGGTATGGAGCAGATGCCCACAGAGCCCACAGAAGGAACCAACCTTGTGGCACCTAGAAAACTTAAAGTGTTATTTGGCTAACAGGCATCACAAATATCTAAGTCTTCTCAAAGCATTACCCCTTTCTTACATGTATCTGGGAGGAATATGATAGAAGATAGAACCATAATTCACAAAAGTTTTTTATTAATAAAAAAGCCCAGAGTAAGATCTAGTAAAAGAAAATAGATCATAAGGACAGCTCCTTTTGCCTAGGCTAAAAAAAAAAAACCAGATAAAAGCTATGGCCTTTTCACTGAGCTCTTAATAGGTTGCTGTATTTTACAAAGGACAGCAAATAAACCTTTGGCAAGACAATTCTAGGTCACCTCACACACCTTGTTAAAAAAATACATTTTGGTAGCGGAAAGCATGGGAGATTTCCAAATTCATTTATAAATCTAGTTTCATGGAAACAAAATTACATTTTCTGGATTTGGATTATCTGAAATAGCAGTGGCGATGCAAACTACCCCTGCTCTCTGAACTGTCCTTTACTTGATGAACCATAATAGGACTTCTTGGGGCTGAAGAGAAGTAAATTTTTACTGACTTGTCACTGGAAGAAGAGTGAGAAAGAAATGCATCTGTGCAGAAGGAAGTGTCCCTTTTATTTGAAGACCAACAGCATGTAAAATAAAATATTTATGGCTCTTTTTACAGAGGACAGGCTCAGTTATTCTCAACAGATCTCTGTTATTTCTATAAAGTTTTGACTTAAAATTTTAAGAATTCATGTGCTGTTAAATAGAGCTATTTGAACTAAATGGGCTCAATCTGTCCATTAGAATTAAGGTTATATTTCAGAGCAGGCAAACCTGGATATTTGATGAAGATGATGATAGACATACAGTAACATTTATTAAGATGTGCAAAGCTGCATGCTAAAGAGATGAAGAAATCTGTCCTGTGTGACATGACTAATAACTAATAATACAAGCAGAGCTTGTATTTTTTTCTAAAAATCTTTATTTCCCAACATAATATTATACTTCAGTAGCATCCCCCTCCCTTTAAAATCCTACATAATGAAGATTTACATTTGTTAGGGAAGGTTTCAACATATACTATTTATTTTCAAACCCACACTTAGGTTATAGAATGTAAAAGGGAAACTATTTAGGTTACTAGTAAAAAAAAAGAAAAAAAAAAGCAAACAATATTATCATGTGTCCAGCTACTTTGATACCCAGTTTCATTCCAACATTCTAAAATTCCCTCTGTGTCAAAAGGTTTGAAAGACTGGAAATTACTTTTTCTACCTTGTCTGTCCACAGAGTTTGACTTAGAGTTAGCTAGTGAGAAAAATTTGCATGAGATAGAAAGTAACATAAGAAAAACAACCTATTATTCTTTGGTGAAACCTTAAAGCAGCAATATGGTACAGGTATTTGATAGATGTGGGGTTTTGCCAGGACTTTTCAAGGATCTTCCTAAGTATCACACCCTCTGGTGTTTCAGAAACTGCCAAAACTTGTGGTGCTCCTCTTGAGTGAGATTTTTTGAATGTTGTAATTTTCTGAAAAACATTCATTCTTCCAGACCTTCTCATTGTAGTTTAAGCTTCAAATTCTTATTTGAAATATATAGAGTGGCTCTGTGTGTAAATGAGAAATCCTAAGTCAGATAGCAAAATCAAAATAACATGTTAAAAATGCATCATTGAATTAGAAGTAACATGGCACATGAGGAAATATACTGATGATATAGAGAATAATGAAGGAAGGAAAGACCACAGAGATTTGTGGGAGCTTTCGATAATGGAATTTCCTATCACAGACAGTAAAATAATATGAAAGTAATAGTGTGTACATGAGGCAAATGATAAGATTGAGAAGTTGATCTGACAATTTGCATTTATAGCCAGTCTCCAGGTGTTGCTGGCACTGCTGGCCTGGGCATTGCATTTTGAGAACTGCTACTCTAGAGGATGTCAGCAGTGGATCCCCTTCCTGCTGTCAGCACTTAGACGCCAGTTTAATTTGTGTGCCTATGCCCTGGCCTCTCTGTACTTACTTCAGTCCTGGTAATTATATTGCAGCTTTAGATCACTTAATTTTGCCAAGACATGGAGAGAGCCAGAATTGCTGGGTAATCGTTGTCTCTCCAGAGCAGCCTGTATCTGATGACATATTGGTAGAAGAATATAAAAGGACAACTCTTTTTGAGGTAGCATAATCTCTTCTGAGCAACTTATATGTCACAGCCTCTTCCTCTAGTATCAGACCGAGATGGGTATCCCACTTGTAATTATATCACTTGCTTGGTTCCTTTCCCTTTCTAAACCATGTTCTTCCCTGTTTTCCTTTGGCTGACTTTCTTAATAAATCTAGAGTACATGTACCTGAAAATTCCAGAAACTCTGTTATCTAGAAGGCTGCTTTTATTATCGGTTCCC
The DNA here is from genome assembly GCF_030020395.1 of Manis pentadactyla. NCBI lineage: Eukaryota > Metazoa > Chordata > Mammalia > Pholidota > Manidae > Manis > Manis pentadactyla. The sequence goes on along the minus strand of NC_080021.1, from coordinate 166,098,578 downwards.
CCCACCCACCCACCCATCTCTTGGTTGTCCTCATTTATTCCTATCTCTTATTCTTATAACTTTTGATGGAATGCTGGGTATTGTTGGGCAAAAATGCACTGTCCAGTAAAGTATCAATCAACTACCTGTGGCTTTTTAAACTAATTTAAATTATTTTAAATTTGAAATAATTGAAATGAAATAGAACTAAAAATTAAGTGTCTAAGTCACAGTAGCCACCTTTCAAGTGTTCAGTAGCCACATGTGAATAGTGGCTGTACTTTTCAACAGTGCAGCTTCCACAATTACAGAAAGTTTTATTGGAAAATATTCTAGAAGCTTTGGTTGATATTATCTTCCTTCAATGAGGGTTTATATAGTATGTTCCATTATTCAAATTGGGGATAGCAAAACTTAGAGTTTGCATTTAATTTTCTTAAGGTATATCAATTTTGTTTTGCCCTTAGTCCTAGGATGTGTCCCATATGAGGTCTCAATAATAATCTGATGGTCTCTTAATTCTAAATGCAGTATTCCCAGCCCAATGGAATTGTTCATGGTCCTTTTTAGTTTTATTGCTTCTTAGCTGGTACATTTTGCTTATGTCCTAAAAGCAACATACACAGTCTAAGAAAACTGAAAAACCCTTTTGTCTCAATTCTCTGCAGCTCTTTTTTTCTTCAGAATCTTGCCCCTCAAATTTTGGTTGCCTTGGTAGCCCTGAGCTTCAACTTTCTCTCCTTTGTCTGATGCCTCTACCAATGACTCTGTGCTTAAGAATTCTGTTTGGTTGCTCAGCCTAACTTAAGAATTGATGCAAATGTGGAGGAAGAAAACTTCACAGAAGGTTATGCTCACTTAAGAAAAGTTTTCTTCTCTCTGTGTCTGGCCTTTCAGATTTTGGCTGTCCTGAATGCCCATGTATGCCTATATTTAGTAACTTACCTATGATAAGTCTATCTTTGTTTTCCCCCTAATTCTTTTTTGAATTCATAAATATGTAGCTGGATATTGTTCACAGTTTTGAAAACTTCTCAGGCATTGTTTCTGAAAATACTGTTTTAGGCTTATTTAGCTCTGAGTGTCCAATTAGACTACATTATTCAATATTCAACTTTGACTACATTATAGTACTTTTATATTTTCCTTTCTTCTGTATTTATCCATTTTTATTTCCTGACTCCATTCTGGGTGTTTTCTTCGTATGTATCTTCCCACTCATTAATCTCTCTTTAGCTCAACCTATTCTCTTGCTAAACTCATTTACTTCTACAGATTTTTATACTTTCCAGTTTTCTGCCAAATATTCTTACTTGCCTTTTATCTTTCTGAACATTTAAGCATTATCTGGAAAATTACCACATATGAATCTTTTCGGGATCTTTTATTGTTTATTCTGCTTTTACTCTGTATTAATATGTATCTTGTTTCCTTTATCAGTTAATGGATAAAGTAGTATTGAATATCATTCATTGCAAAAACTGTAAAAATAATTTGAAAATACTAGAATCAGTTATATCCTCCTGAGGAGGATTTTTTACTTACTCTTGTCAGGTGTCAAAGACAACAAGCAACCCTAGATAACCTTAATCTGTTTGTAGGAATGTAGATTATTTGAAGCAGGGTTGCAGTTCTTGAAAGTGCTAGTATATTTATGATTCACTCTTAACTTCTAAGATTAGCATTTTGTGATCTCAAGAAAGAGCATAAGAGTTTTAAAGGCTTTTTCAACTTGCCTGCTCCTAGATTTGAGATTTTTTATTGTTATTGATCCTCATTCCCATAAAACTGTCAAAACTTCTGTTCAACTTCTCCACATCTTAGCTGCCTTGTCTGGAATTACCAGATGCTGTAAAAATAAAAGAAGTTAAAAATGCCAGCTTCAACTCCTTTTCATTCCTAATTACGTGGAATGTTGGCCCCATAATTCTTTACTGCCTATTGCTCTCTAGTGGATTAAACAAAAAGTGTCCTGTCATTTTAGTCATTCTCAATGAGAGGATCTTATGTCACTATCTCTCAAAATTATGATTATCTTTATGTATTACTTTAATACCAACTGTTTTTTCCAAACAAAGCTATAAGTAAACACTATTTTTAACTGACACACATTTTACAAAATAATTCAGTGCTTTAGTGCACACACATACACATACACACTATATTATCAGTGGTAAGTAGTTTATGAAGCATGTCTTTCTTCTAATTATGCTCATATCTTCAATGTATTTATCATCACTTGTCTTCTGGATATTCTGCTTGCAGAAGGCAGGAGAAATACTTAAGTTCAGAAACCATCACAATGTTTATTTAACTGGCCAGTTAAATGTTTATTTATATATCTGGCCAGATAGATTAATGATAATGTAGGCAATTTGTCCCTATTTGTTCAAAAGACCAATTTAAATTACAATCTTTCTTAGCTATCTATATAGCTATGTTTGTTCAGCTCTGTGGGGTTAAGAATATTGTGTTGCATATTGTAGTTCTATTGGTTAGGAGTTTGTTCCATTAACCAAAAGACTAAAATTTTGGTGGTTTAATACATATGAGCTTATAATATTCTCAGGTAATAATCCTAGGTGGCAGTTGCTCTGAGTCCTCATTCAGAATCCTTGGCTTTTTACCTGTGAGACTTTACCACATCCTAGTGCCTTGACATCATAGATTACTTCCAGGATGAGAAAGAAGGAGAAAGATAAAGCTGGAGGATACATAAGAGGCTCTTATAGTCCAGGCAAGGCAGTAAAAAGGAAAAAAAAAATTTCATTACCACTCAGTTGATATCATTACTTTAATTAAAACTCAGACTTCTCTATCCACAGGGGATATAAGAAATACAGTCTAGCTCCATCCTCAGAGAGAAGGGAAGATAAGCTTCAGTACACATCTGACAATCTTCATCCCAATGGTAGAGACACTTCCATCTCTATAATTGCTCTAAGTAAGTGTGCTGTAGTCTCCTGGAAATAAATTTTGTCTTCTTGCCTGCCCTAGAGAAGAGATGTGTGAAGAGAAAAATATCAGAGGGTGACAAACTGAGATGTTGTAGTTACCTTTAAATAACTTCTAGGTTTTACCTTCGCAATAGTGCACATACATACACACCTATACATCAATAAAACAAATCAAAACTATTGCCATATATATATATATATATATATATATATATATATGCATTTTTTTTCTATTTCTTGCATTGTACTATTACATTTTCCTTGCTAATTGTGTCACAGAATTTCAGTAACTTAGTGTTTTGCTGTTCCATTATTTAAGTATTAGTACGTGTACAGAGAACAGTTAATGTAACTGAAAGAACAATATATACAGTATCATTAAAAAAGTAGAAATAGCAATATTGCTATGTTTTTACTTAAATTTTTAACAAACTGTAATCATATGAATGGGTAAAAAAACCTATTTTTAAAATCTTCATGTTTATAGTATTAGCCAAAGTTTCAGGTGTGCAACTGAATTCAGCAAAATGGGATATATCTGGCTCACCAAACATTTAGTTAGCAATACACTTCCAATATATTCTTAAAATTAATTTATCCTAATATGCCTTTTTATCCTACTATGCCTGTTTCTTATGGTGCTGAATGTTTTCTGAAGGGATTGATTAGTACTAAGTCTGTTAAAATTCATTATAAAAGTATGAGATTTTCATCTACAGGGTTCTCCTCTTGGATCTTCTGCTCCAGAGTAAACACATTTATACATACCTATTCCCAAGAGAGGCCAGCTACTCATTCATTCAGCCTTTCTCACTGACATTAGTGGAATTACCATTGGTTAACATTACCAAATGCATTGAACTAAAATGTGTGTCTAAAAATATTTCTTGGTGCACACAGTTATGAAGGATGCATTAGAATAATGTAACAAGTACTTCTGCTGTTAAACATATTTTACAGCAAAAGCGCTTCCATCTCACACATTGTTGGCTGACCCTACATCTGGCTACCCTGCACACATGCCCCAACTACCCCACTTAGCCAACAGTGGCTTCCATTGCTGTCCAGGAGGCAAAAGCACCTCCAAACACAAAAAGGGCACTGAGGCAAGCTGTCAGCCTCTGATAACAGAGATCAGCCACTGCCCACAGGCAGGCAGAAAGGTGGCCTCACCCATAGCCCCACAACAGCAACTGTGGCTCCACCACAAAGGAGAGCCAGGCACTGATGGGCAAAGAGACTTCAGGTTCTGGCACCATAGGACACCTTATTCATAAAGCTATTACTTTCTAGACTAGAAAGCAAAGCTCATCTGTCTAATTCAAAGAAAGAAACTCAGAAACCCAGACAAAATGAGGAGGCAGAGGAATATGTTACATCTTTTCAGGTCACAATAGTGTGAAACTAGAAATTGGTTATGTGAAGAAAACAAAAAAACCCCACAAATACCTGGAGGCTAAGGAACATGCTTCTAAATAATAAGTGGATCAATGAACAAATCAAAGAGGAAATAAAACAATACACAGAAACAAAAGAAAACAATATACAACAGTTAAAAATATGTGGAATATATTCAGTTAAAAATGTGCATTTTTAATTGTTGTAGAATCACAAAAGTGATTCTAAAAGAGAGGTACAAATCAATGCAAACCTACCTCAGGAAACAAGAACAATCCCAAATAAACAGACTAAATGCACAAGTAAAGAAACTATTACAGAAGAACAAATGAAACCCAAAGTTATTAGAAGCAGAGACATAATAAAGATCAGAGCAGAAATAAATAAAATAGAGAAGAATAAAACAATAGAGAAAGATTATTTCCTTCCCCAGCTTGGGGAAATTTTCAGCAATTATTTCTTCATAGACACTTTCTATCCCTTTTTCTCTCTCTTCTTCTTCTGGTACCCCTCTAATGCGAATATTCTCCCATTTGGATTGGTCACACAGTTCTCTCAATATTCTTTCATTCCTAGAGATCATTTTAACTCTTTCTGCCTTAGCTTCTCTGTATTCCTGTTCTCTTATTTCTATTCCATTAACAGTCTCTTGCACCTCATCCAGTGTGCTCTTAAATCCTTTCCTTGTTTGTTTCATTTCTGTTATCTTGCTCCTGAATTCATCTCTTAGCTTTTGAATATTCCTCTGTAGCTCCATTACTATGCTTATGACTATTATTTTGAATTCTTTTTCAGGAAAATTGGTGATTTCAGTCTCACCAAGTCCTCTCTCTGGTATTTGAGGTATTTTGGACTGAACAAGGTTCTTTTGCCTTTTCATGGCAATGGGAGTGGTCACTGGTGAGTGGCATGTGTGTCAGTTGTTAGAACAAAGTCCCTTCCTGATTGCCGGTCACCTTGCCTGTCTCCGCTGTCTGTGCTGGTTAACCGCACACAGGGAGCAGCCTCTGGGTTAATTCCCTAAGCTTCCATGGGTGGGCAGGCCTTCAAGATGGTCTAGGGCAATGCCGAGGGTCACAGGCCAGCAGTGCATGTCCTGTCGCAAGAGCAATGCCCCTTTGTGCTTCCTGTTCTCCATGCCCATCTCTGCTGTCTGTGTCAGTCAATAGCACACAGGGGGCAGTCCCTGGGTAAATTCCCTGAGCTGCCATGGGCAGGATGGCCCTCAGGATGGCCTAGGGCACTCATGCAGGTTGCAGGCGAGTGGCGCATGTTCTGCCATGAGAACAAAACCCCTATTTGCCTTGGGGATTCTGCGACAGTCTCCACTGTCTATGCTGGTTAGCCACATGCAGGGAGCAGCTTCTGGGTTTGGGCCAGTTAGCCACGTGCAGAGAGTAGCCTCTGTGCTAAGCTGTGTGCTTGCTGTAGACAGGGCTGCTCACAAGCTGTTCCCCAGCAATGGTGGGTCAGCCAGCTTGCTTGCAGTGGTGTTGCGGGGGAAGGAACAGCAGGCTGCTTAACACCATGAGGGGTTTCAGAGTTGCATTGCCACCCAGGGGGTTAGGGCACCTGAAGAACCTTAAAGTTCCCAGACTGCTGAGCTGAGTATGCCAGGACAATTTTGTCCACCTTTTAAACCCTTATCCCTTTAAGACATATTTTTTTAGTTTTTATTAAGGTATTTTTGATATACACTCTTATGAAAGTTTCACATGATAAAACAATGTGGTTGCTACATTCACCCCTCTTATTATATCTTCCCCATACCCTATTGCAGTCACTGCCCATCAGTGTAGTAAGATGCCAAAGAGTCACTATTTACCTTCTCTGTGCTACACTGTCTTCTCCCTGATCTTCCCCACACCATGTTTGCCAATCATAATACCCATGAATCCCCTTCTCCCACCTTCCCCACCAGCCCTCCCCCAACCCTCCCCTTTGGTAACCACTACTCTCTTCTTGGAGTCTGTGTGTCTGTTGCTGTTTTATTCTTTTAGTTTTGCTTTGTTTGTTATAATCCATAAATGAGGGAAATGATTTGGTACTTATCTTCTTTGCCCGGCTTATTTCACTGAGCATAATATCCGGTAGCACCATCGATGTTGCAAATTGTAGAATTTTTTTCTTCTTATGGCTGAGTACTAATCCATTGTGTATATATACCACATCTTCTTAATCCATTCATCTACTGATGGACACTTAGGGTGCTTCCATATCTTAGCTATTTTAAAGAGTGCTTCAATAAACATAGAGGTGAATATGTCTTTTGGAATCTGAGAAATTATATTCTTTGGGTAAATTCCTAAGAGTGGAATTCCCGGGACAAATGGTATTCCTATTTTAGTTTTTGAGGAACCTCCATATTGCTTTCCACATGGTTGAACTAGCTTACATTCCCATCAGCAGTGTAGGAGGGTACCCATTTCTCCACATCATCTACAACATTTGTTGTTCTTAGTCTTTTTGATACTGACCATCCTAACTGGTGTGAGGTGATATCTCATTGTGGTATTTATTTGCATTTCCCTGATAATTAGTGATGTGGAGCATCTTTTCATGTGCCTGTTGAACATCTGAATTTCTTCTTTGGAGAATTGTCTGTTCATATCCTCTGCCCATTTTTTAATCGGGTTATTTGCTTTTGGGTGTTGAGGCATATGAGTTCTTTATATATTTTGGATGTTAACCCCTTGACTGATATGTCATATACAAACATATTCTCCCATATTGTACAATGCCTTTTTGTTCTGTTGATGGTGTCCTTTGATGTACAGAAGCTTTTAAGTTTGATGTAGTCCCATGAGTTCATTTATGCTTTTGTTTCCCTTGCTTGAGGAGCTGCATTCAGAAAAAAGCTGCTCATGTTTATATTCAGGAGAATTTTGCCTATTTTATCTGCTAAGAGTTTTATGCTGATATACATAAGCGGGGCAGAGTCAAGATGGAGGTGTGAGTAGGAGAGTGGGAATCTCCTTCCAAAAACATATATATTTTTGAAAATACAACAAATACAACTATCCCTAAAAGAGAGATCAGAAGACACAGGGCAACAGCCAAACTACATCCACACATGCGAGAACCCAGCGCCTGGTGAAAGGGGTAAGATACATGCCACAGCCCGGCGAGACCCGAGGCCTCTCACCACAGCTCCAGGCGGAAGGAGAGGAGTCGGAGCAGAGAGGGAGAGGGAGCCCAAGACTGCTAAACACCCAGCCCTAGCCATCCACACCAGAGCACAGACACACAGTGCAGGTATGGGGTACTGGAAACTAGGGAAGCAGGACAGTAAGACCTGTGATTGGGTCCTGCAGCTGGCGCACCCAGGACAAATAAAAGCGAGTGCTTTTTGAAAGTCTTAAAGGGACAGGGACCCCACAGATGGAGGGAAGCATCCTGGGTCACAGTCCAGCAGCTGGAAATTAAAGGGAACTCCGGGTACACTAACCCCCTGGGCAACAGCTCTGAGACAACTGACAGAGGTAAACAGCCAAACAGCCCCCCGTTCATTACCCCTCCGGGGCCCCGCAATAGCAGAGTAGCAGCCTAAGGCTGGCCACGCCCACAGCAAGGGAGCTTCCTCCATACCGGCGGAGCAAGATACAGAGACACAGTTTACATGCAATTGCCCAACAAAAGCCACTAGGGGTCGCAGTTGTCCCAGTAAAGAAAGGCCAGTAGCAATTGCAGAAAGTCTAGGCTCTCTCAGTTGACAGACACCTCAATAGCATACCACTGCACCTATCAACATGAAAAGGCAAAAAAATTTGCTCCAGACAAGACTAACCCAGACAGCTTCGACATCTTCTACATCTTCCCCTGAGAAGGAACCTGAGGAGATAGATTTAACCAGTCTTCCTGAAAAAGAATTCAAAACAAAAGTCATAACCATGCTGATGGACTTGCAGAGAAATATGCAAGAACTAAGGAAGGAGAATACAGAAATAAAACAAGCTCTGGAAGGACTTCAAAACAGAAGGGAGGAGATGCAAGAGACCATTAATGGACTAGAAACAGAGAAACAGAGAACAGGAACGCAGAGAAGCTGATGCAGAGAGAGATAAAAGGATCTCCAGGAATGAAAGAATTTTAAGAGAACTGTATGACCAATTGAAATGGAATAATATCTGCATTATAGGGGTACCAGAAGAAGAAGAGAGAGAAAAAGGGATAGAAAGTGTCTTTGAAGAATTAATTGTTGGGGCGGAGCCAACATGGCGGCGTGAGTAGGACAGTGGGAATGTCCTCCCAAAAACATATATATTTTTGAAAATACAACAAATACAACTAATCCTAAAAGAGAGACCAGAAGACACAGGACAACAGCCAGACTATGTCCACATGAGCGAGAGCCCAGCACCTGGTGGAAAGGGTAAGATACAACCCCCGGCCCAGCGGGACCCGAGCACATCTTTCCCAAGCTCCCAGCGGGAGGGAGAGGGAGCCCAGGACTGCTAAACACCCAGCCCCAGCCACCCGCACCAGAGCGCAGACACAGTGCATGCATGAAGGGCGGGAAACTAGGGAAATAGGGCAGCAAGACCTCTGAGCGGGTTCTGAAGCCGATGCCCCTGTGACAAAGAAAAGCGAGTGCTTTTTGAAAGTCTTAAAGGGACAGAGACATAACAGCTGGACGGAAACAACAAAGGTCAGAGCCCAGTGGCTGGAAATTACAGGGAAAACCGGGTGCACTAACACCCTGGGTAACAGCTATGAGACCCCTCATGGAGGTAAAAAGCCAAACAGCCCTCCCCCCCATCCATTACCCCTCCGGGCGCTGTGAAAGCAGAGAAGCAGCCTAAGGCAAACCACACCCACAGAAAGGGAGATACCTCCACTCCGGCCGGGCAAGACACAAAGACCCAGCCTACACGCAATTACCCAACACGAGCCACTAGGGGTCGCAGTTGTCCCAGTAAAGAAAGGCCAGTAGCAAGTGAAAAGTTTGGCCAACCCAGGTGACAGTCAATAGCACCTGTCAACATGAAAAGGCAAAAAAATATGATCCAGACAAGACTAACCCAGACAGCTTCGGCATCTGCTACATCTTCCCCTGAGAAGGAACCTGGGGAGATAGATTTAACCACTCTTCCTGAAAAAGAATTCAAAACAGAAGTCATAAACATGCTGATGGACTTGCAGAGAAATATGCAAGAACTAAGGAAGGAGAATACAGAAATAAAACAAGCTCTGGAAGGACTTCAAAACAGAAGGGAGGAGATGCAAGAGACCATTAATGGACTAGAAACAGAGAAACAGAGAACAGGAACGCAGAGAAGCTGATGCAGAGAGAGATAAAAGGATCTCCAGGAATGAAAGAATTTTAAGAGAGCTGAGTGACCAATAGAAATGGAACAATATCCACATTATAGGGGTACCAGAAGAAGAAGAGAGAGAAAAAGGGGTAGAAAGTGTCTTTGAAGAAATAATTGCTGAAAACTACCCCAACTAGGGGAGGAAATGGCGTCTCAGACCACAGAGGTACACAGAACTCCCATGAAAAGGGATCCAAGGAGGGCAACACCAAGATACATAATAATTAAAATGGCAAAGATCAAAGACAAGAACAAAGTATTAAAGGCAGCCAGAGAGAAAAAAAAGGTTACCTACAAAGGAAAACCCATCAGGCTATCATCAGACTTCTCAACAGAAACCCTACACGCCAGAGGAGAATGTCATGATATACTTAATGCAATGAAACAGAAGGGCCTAGAAGCAAGAATACTGTATCCAGCACGAATATCATTTAAATATGAAGGAGGGATTAAACAATTCCCAGACAAGCAAAAGTTGAGGGAATTTGCCTCCCACAAACCACCTCTACAGGGCATCCTTCAGGGACTGCTCTAGATGGGAGCACTCCGAAAAAGAGCACATAAGAAAAAACCCAACATATGAAGAAGGGAGTAGGAGGAATAAGAAGGGAGAGGAATAAAGAATCATCAGACCGCGTTTATAATAGCTCAACAAGGGAGTTAAGTTAGACAGTAAGATAGTAAAGAACCTAACCCTGAACCTTTGGTAACCACAAACTTAAAGCCTGCAATGGCAATAAGTTCATACCTTTCAATAATCACCCTAAATGTAAATGGACTGAATGCACCAATCAAAAGACACAGAGTAACAGAATGGATAAAAAAGCAAGATCCATCCTTATGCTGCTTACAAGAGACTCACCTCAAACCCAAAGACATGCACAGACTTAATGTCAAGGGACGCTAAAAGATATTTCATACAAACAACAGAGAGAAGAAAGCAGGGGTTGCAATTCTGGTATCAAAAAAAACAGACTTCAAAATAAAGAAAGTAACAAAAGACAAAGAAGGACATTACATAATGACAAAGTGCTCAGTTCAACAAGGAGATATAACCATTATAAATATATATGCACCCAGTACAGGAGCACCAACATACCTGAAACAAATACAAACAGAACTAAAGGAGGAAATAGAATGCAATGCATTCATTCTGGGAGAATTCAACACAACACTCACTGCAAAGGACAGATCCACCAGACAGAAAATAAGTAAGGACACAGAGGCACTGAACAACACACTAGAACAGATGGACCTAATAGACATCTACAGAACTCTACATCCAAAAGCAACAGGATACACATTCTTCTCAAGTGCACATGGAACATTCTCCAGAATAGAACACATACTAGGCCACAAAAAGAGCCTCAGCAAATTCCAAAAGATTGAAATCCTACCAACCAACTTTTCAGACCACAAAGGCATAAAACTAGAAATAAACTATACAAAGAAAGCAAAAAGGCTCACAAACACATGGAGGCTTAACAACATGCTCCTAAATAATCAATGGATCAATGACCAAATCAAAATGGAGATCCAGCAATATGTGGAAACAAATGACAACACAAAGCCCCAACTACTGTGGGACACAGCAAAAGCAGTCTTAAGAGGAAAATATATAGCAATCCAGGCATATTTAAAGAAGGAAGAACAATCCCAAATGAATGGTCTAATGTCACAATTGTCAAAATTGGAAAAAGAAGTACAAATGAGGCCTAAGGTCAGCAGAAGGAGGTACATAATAAAGATCAGAGAAGAAATAAATTAAATTGAGAAGAATAAAACAATAGCGAAAATCAATGAAACCAAGAGCTGGTTCTTCGAGAAAATAAGCAGAATAGATAAGCCTCTAGCCAGACTTATTAAGAGGAAAGGAGAGTCAACACACATCAACAGAATCAGAAATGAGAAAGGAAAAATCACAACGGACCCCACAGAAATACAAAGAATTATTAGAGAGTACTATGAAAACCTATATGCTAACAAGCTGGGAAACGTAGGAGAAATGGATAACTTCCTAGAAAAATACAACCTTCCAAGACTGACCCAAAAAGAAACAGAAAATCTAAACAGACCAATTACCAGTAACGAAATTGAAGCGGTAATAAAAAAACTACCAAAGAAGAAAACCCCTGGGCCAGATGGATTTACCTTGGAATTTTATCAGACATACAGAGAAGATATAATACCCATTCTCCTTAAAGTTTTCCAAAAAATAGAAGAGGAGGGAATACTCCCAAACTCATTCTATGAAGTCAACATCACCCTAATACCAAAACCAGGCAAAGACCCCACCAAAAAAGAAAACTACAGACCAATATCCCTGATGAAAGTAGATGCAAAAATACTCAACAAAATATTAGCAAACCGAATTCAAAATACATCAAAAGGATCATACACCATGACCAAGTGGGATTGATCCCAGGGATGCAAGGATGGTGCAAGATTCGAAAGTCCATCAACATCATCCACCACATCAACAAAAAGACAAAAACCACACGATCATTTCCATAGATGCTGAAAAAGCATTCGACAAAATTCAACATCCGTTCATGATAAAAACTCTCAACAAAATGGGAATAGAGGGCAAGTACCTCAACATAATAAAGGTCATATATAATAAACCCACAGTCAACATCATACTGAACAGCGAGAAGCTGAAAGCTTTTCCTCTGCTATCAGGAACAAGACAGGGATGCCCACTCTCCCCACTGTTATTCAACATATTATTGGAGGTCCTAGCCACAGCAATTAGACAAAACAAAAAAATCTTGAAATCCAGATTGGTAAAGAAGAAGTTAAACTGTCACTATTTGCAGATGACATGATATTGTACATAAAAAACCCTAAAGACTCCACTCCGAAACTACTAGTGCTAATATCGGAATTCAGAAAATTTGCAGGATACAAAATTAACACACAGAAATCTGTGGCTCTCCTATACACTAACAATAAACTAATAGAAAGAGAAATCAGGAAGACAGTTCCATTCACAATAGCATCAAAAAAATAAAATACCTAGGAATAAACCTACCAAGGAAGTGAAAGACCTATACCTTGAAACCTAGAAGACAGTCTTAAGAAAAATTAAAGAGGTCACTATCAAATGGAAACTCATCCCATGCTCCTGGCTAGGAAGAATTAATATCATCAAACGGCCATCCTGCCCAAAGCAATATACAGATTTGATGCAATCCCTATCAAACTACCAACAGCATTCTTCAATTAACTGGAACAAATAGCTCAAAAATTCATATGGGAACACCAAAGAACCCAAATAGCTAAAGCAATCCTGAGAAGGAAGAATAAAGTGGGGTGGATCTCACTCCCCAACTTCAAGCTCTTCATTTACTTCAGAGCCACAGTAATCGAGACAATTTGGTACTGGCACAAGAACAGAGTCACAGACCAATGGAACAGAATAGAGACTCCAAACATTAACCCAAACATATATGGTCAACTAATGTTCGATAAAGGCGTCATGGACATATAATAGGGAAATGACAGTCTCTTCAAAGATGTTGCTGGCAAAACTGGATAGCTACATGGAAGAGTATGAAACTGGATCACTGTCTAACCCCATACAGAAACGTAAATTCGAAATGGATCAAAGACTTGAATGTAACTCATGAAACTATAAAACTCTTAGAAAAAAACATAGGCAAAATCTCTTAGACATAAACATGGGTGACCTCTTCTTGAACATATCTCCCCGGGCAAGGGAAACAAAAGCAAAAATGAATAAATAGGACTATATCAAGCTGAAAAGCTTCTGTACAGCAAAGGACATCATCAATAGAACAGAAAGGTATCCTACAGTATGGGAGAATATATTCATAAATGACAGATCCGATAAAGGATTTACATCCAAAATATATAAAGAGCTCACACACCTCAACAATCAAAAAACAAATAACCCAATTAGAAAATGGGCAGAGGAGCTGAATAGACAGTTCTCTAAAGAAGAAATTCAGATGGCCAACAGACACATGAAAATATGCTCCACATTACTTGTCATCATAGAAATGCAAATTAAAACCACAATGAGATATCATCTCATACCAGTAAGGATGGCTACCATCCAAAAGACAAACAACAAGAGATGTTGGCGAGGTTGTGGAGAAAGGGGAACCCTCCTACACTGCTGGTGGCAATGTAAATTAGTTCAGCCATTGAGGAAAGCAGTAAGGAGATTCCTCAAAATGATCAAAATAGAAATACCATTTGACCCAGGAATTCCACTTCTAGGAATTTACCTTAAGAATGCAGCACTCCAGTTTGAAAAAGACAGATGCACCCCTATATTTATCGCTGCACTATTTACAATAGCCAAGATATGGAAGCAACCTAAATGTCCATCAGTAGATGAATGGATAAAGAAGAGGTGGTACATATACACAATGGAATATTACTCAGCTATAAGAAAAAAACAGATCCTACCATTTGCAACAACATGGATGGAGCTAGAGGGTATGATGCTCATTGAAATAAGCCAGGCAGAGAAAGACAAGTACCAAATGATTTCACTCATATGTGGAGTATAGGAACAAAAGAAAACTGAAGGAACAAAAACAGCAGCAGAAGCACAGAACCAAGAATGGACTAACAGTTACTAAAGGGAAAGGGACTGGGGAGGACGGGTGGGAAGAGAGGGATAAGGGCAGGAAAAAAGAAAGGGGGCATTACACTTAACATGTATAGTGTGTGTGTGTAGCACGGGGAGAGCTGTGCAACACAGATTAGACAAGTAGTGATTTTACAGCATCTTACTATGTTGATGGACAGTGACTGTGAACGGGTATGTGAGAGGGACTTGGTGAAGGGGGAAACCTAGTAAACATACTCTCCTTCATGTAATTGTAGATTAATGATACCAAAATAAAATTAATAAAAAATAAGAGTTTTATGCTTTCATCACTTACATTCAGGTCTTTGTTCCATTTCTAGTTTACTTTTGTATGTGGAGTTAGACAGTAATCCACTTTCATTCTCTTTCATGTGGCTGTCCTGTTTTCCCAACACCTGTTGTTGAAGAGGCTGTAATTTCCCCATTGTATGACCATGGCTCCTTTTTTCATATAATAATTGACCATACATGGCTGGGTTTATATCAGGGCTCTCTAGTCTGTTCCATTGGTCTATGGGTCTTTCTTGTGCCAAAACCAAATTGTCTTGATTACTGTGGCTTTGTAGTAGAGCTTGAAGTCAGGGAGTGTAATTTCTCCCACTTTATTCTTCCTTCTCAGGATTGCTTTGGCTATTCTAGGTATTTTTGGTTCGATATGAATTTTAGAACTATTTGCTCTAATTCATTGAAGAATGCTATTTGTATTTTAATAGGGATTGCATTGAATCTGTAGATTTCTTTAGGCAGGGTGGCCATTTTGACAATATTAATTCTTCCTATCCATGTGCACAGAATGTGTTTCCATTTATTGGTATCTTCTTTAATTTTTCTCATGAGTATCTTGTTGCTTTCAGGATACAGGTCTTTCACTTCCTTTATTAGGTTTATTCCTAGTTATTTTATACTTTTTGATGCTATTGTGAGTGGAATTATTTTCCTGATTTCCCTCTCTGTTAGTTCATCATTAGTGTATAGTAGTGCAACAGATTTCTGCATATTAATTTTGTATCCTGCAACGTTGCTGAATTCAGATACTAGGTCTAGTAGTTTTGGAGTGGATTCTTTAGGGTGTTTTATGTACAATATCATGTCATCTGCAAGCAGGGATAGTTAAACTTCTTCCTTAGAAATCTGGATGCCTTTTATTTCTTTGTGCTGACTGCAGTTGCGAAGACTTTCAGAACTATGTTGAATAAAAGTGGAGAGAGTGGGTATTTTGTCTTGTTCCTGATCTAAAAGGAAAGGCATTCAGCTTCTTGCTGTTAAGTATGATGCTGTCAGTAGGTTTGTCATATATGGCCTTTATTATGTTGAGGTAATTGTCCTCTATACCCATTTTGTTGACAGTTTTTATCATGAATGTATGTTGTATTTTGTTGAATGCTTTTTCAGCATTTATGGAGATGATCATGTGGTTTTTGTCCTTTTTGTTGACGTGGTGGATGATGTTGCTGGATTTTCTAATATTGTACCATCCTTGCATTCTTAGAATAAATCTTCCTTGATCATGATGAATGATCTTTTTGATATATTTTTGAATTCGATTTGCTTAATTTTTGTTTACTATTTTTGCATCTATGTTCATCAGGGATATTGGTCTGTTATTTACTTTTTTTGTGGTGTTTGCTTGGTTTTGTATCAGGATAATGCTGGTCTAATAGAGTGATTTTGAAATTATTCCTTCCTCTTTTACATTTTGGTAAACTTTAATGAGGATGGCTGTTATGTCTTCACTGAGTTTTTTATAAAATTCAGTGGTGAAGCCATCTGGACCAGGAATTTTTTTCTTTGGTATTTTTTGGATTACCAATTGAATTTCGTGGCAAGTAATTGGTCTATTCAGATATTCCGTTTCTGGGTCAGCCTTGAAATGTACTTTTCTAGAAAGTTGTCCATTTTTTTTCTAGGTTATCCAGTTAGCATATAATTTTTCATAGTATTCTCTAATAATTCTTTGTATTTCTGTGGTGTCCATAGTGATTTTTCATTTCTCATTTCAGATTCTGTTTATGTGTGTATGCTCTTTTTTCCTTCATAATTCTGGCTGGGAGTTTATCTAATTTGTTTGCATTCTAGAAGAACTGGCTTTCATTGATTCTATTGTTTTATTCTTCTCGATTTTATTTATTTCTGCTCTAATCTTTATTATGTCCCTCATTCTACTGACTTTCAGTCTCATTTGTTCTTCATTTTCTAGTTTCATTAATTGTGAGTTTAGACTGTTCATATGGGATTGTTCTTCTTTCCTGAAGTAGGCCTATATTGCAATATACTTCCCTCTTATCACTACCTTCACTGTGCCCCACAGATTTTGCATTGTTGAATTATTGTTGTTATTTGTCTCCATATATTGCTTGATCTCTGTTATTATTTAGTCATTGATCCATTGGTTATTTAGGAACATGTTGTTAAGCCTCCATGTGTTTCTAGGCTTTTACATTTTCTTTGCATATGTTATTTGTAGTTTCATACCCTTGTTGTCTGCAAAGTTGGTTAGTACAATTTCAATCTTTTTGAATTTACCAAAGCTCTTTTTGTGGCCTAGTATATGATCTATTCTAGAAAATGTTCCATGTGAACTTCTGAAGAATGTGTATTCTGCTGCTTTTGGGTGTAGAGTTCTGTAGATGTCTGTTAGGTTCATCTGTTCTAATGTATTGTTCAATGCCTCTGTCTCCTTACTTATCTTCTGTCTGGTTGATATGTCCTTCAGAATGAGTGGAGTGTTGAAGTCTCCTAGAATGAATACATTGCATTCTATTTCCCCTTTTAATTCTGTTAGCATTTGTTTCACATACATAGATGCTCCTTTGTTAGGTGCATATGTATTTATAATGGTTATAGCTTCTTATTGGATTGATGCCTTTATCATTATGTAATGTCCTTCTTTGTCTCTTGTGACTTTCTTTGTTTTGAAGTCTATTTTTTCTGACACAAGTACTACAACACCTGATTTTTTCTCCCTATTAGTTGCATGAAATATCTTTTTCCATCCCTTCACTTTTAGTTTGTGTATTTCTTTGGGTTTAAAGTGAGTATCTTGTAGGCAACATATTGTCGGGTCTTGTATTTTTATCCATTCAGTTACTCTATGTCTTTTGATTGGTGCATTCAGACCATATACATTTAGGGTGATTATCGATAGGTATGTACTTATTGTCATTGCAGACTTTAGATTCATGGTTACCAAAGTTTCAATGGTAACTTCCTTACTATCTAAGAGTCTAATTTAACTCACTTTGTATGCTATTACAAATACAATCTAATAGTTCTTTTTTCCCTCTCCATTCTGTGTATATTAGGTATCATATTCTGTATTCTTTGTCTATCCATTCTTATTACCTCTGATGACAGGTATGTAACCTTAGGAACACTTACATCTATAGCAGTCCCTCCAAAATAGACTGTAGAGATGGTTTGTAGGATCTAAATTCTCTCAACTTTTGCTTATCTGGAAATTGTTTATACTCTCCTTCAAATTTAAATGATAATCTTGTTGGATAAAATAATCTTGGTTTGAGGCCTTTCTGGTTCATTGCATTAAATATGTCATGCCACTCTCTTCTAGCCTGTTAGGTTTCTGCTGAGAAGTTTGATGATAGCCTGATGGGTTTTTCTTCGTACGTGATCTTATTTCTCTCTATGGCTGCTTTTCATAGTCTGTCCTTTTCCTTGGTCTTTGCCACTTTCATAATTATATGTCTTGGTGATGTTGTCCTTGGGTCCCTTGTGTTGGGACATCTGTGTACCTCCATGGCCTGAGAGACTATCTCCTCCTACAGATTGGGGAAGTTTTCAGCAACTTCCTCAAAGATACTTTCTATCTCTTTTTCTCTCTTCTTCTTCTTCTGGTACCCCTATAATATGAATATTGTTCTGTTTAGATTGGTCACACATTTCTCTTAATAATCTTTCATTCATAGAGATTGTTTTTTCTCTCTGTGCCTCAGCTTCTTTGTATTAATTTTCTCTACTTCTATTTCATTTATCATCTTCTCCACCATATCTAATCTGATTTTAATGTCCTCCATTGTGTTCTTCAATGATTGAATGTCCATCCTAAATTCATTCCAGTGTTTGTGAATATTTTTCTGTACCTCCATTTGCATGTTTATTATTTTTATTTTTAAATCACTTTCAGGAAGTTTCATTAATTCAGTGTCACTCTGTCCTTTCTCTGGTGTTGAGATTTTGCTTTGAACCAAGTTCATTTAACATTTCATATTTGTATGTGGCTCCCTCTAGTGTCCAGAAGTTCTACTCTCTGGAGCTGCTCAGCCCCTGGAGTGATGTTGGCAGTCACAGGGGAGTGGTGCCTTGGGGGAGGAAGAGCTGTTTCCTGTTTCCCTGCTATTGTCCCTAACTCCACTGCCAGTACCAGTGTGCCATACACACAGGCTTAAGCCTCTATGGTTTGCTGCTGCCATAGGCAGGGCTTCCCTGTGGCTGGACTGACACCAGGGCAGTGGCTGCCAGTTTTCAAGCCAGGTACAGGCTAGCTTGGAGGAAGACACAGCAGGCTGCACATTATGGTGGGGGGCCATGGATTTGCGTATCCAGCCAGGGGGAGGGAGCGCCTGAAGATTATTTAAGTTCCCAACTTGCTGGGCAGAGTGCACCTAGACAATTTTGTCTTCATGTCTTTACTCCTGAGCAGTAAGCTCTGTGCAATCCTTGTCCCTTTAGCAGCCCTCTCACTGTTAGGAACTCTCTCAGACTGCCTGACCAGATAAACTGGATATGAATTCTTATTTTCCAAATGCAGCTGGAATCTCTGTCTCTCCAGGCATTCTACCTGTCTTAGCTTTCCAACCCCACTAATCACCAGAGCACTATACAATGTTGGTTCCTTCTCCCAGAGTTAATCTCCAGGGCTAGGTGTTCAGCAGACACAGACCTCCTCTCCCCCCAAGCTCTGTTTCTCTTCTTCTTGCTGTTGATCTGGTGTGGAGGAAGGGCTTGGAACCCCCTGGGTCACAGCTTTGGTACGTTACCCTATTTTTTTGGTCTTCTCTCTTTTGCCAGGTGTATGCAGTCTGGTGCTGTCTTCTTTCCTGTTGCTCTTTCAGGATTAATAGTATTAATTTTTTTTGGTAGATAATTATTTTTTATTGAAGGGTAGTTGACACACAGTATTACATTACATTAGTTTCAGGTGTAAAACACAGTGATTCAACATTTATATACATGATAATTCTAGGTACCAGCTATCACCATACCAAGTTGTTACAATATTTTGACTATATTCCTTATGCTATACATTATATCCCGGTTACTTATTTATTTTACAATTGGAAGTGCGAACTTTTTTTTTTTTTTTTGTGAGGGCATCTCTCATATTTATTGATCAAATAGTTGTTAACAACAATAAAATTCTGTATAGGGGAGTCAATGCTCAATGCACAAACGTTAGTCCACCCCAAGCCAAATTTTCATCAGTCTCCAATCTGCTGAAGCATAACGAACAAGTTCTTACATGTAGAACAAATTCTTACATAGTGAATAAGTTACATGGTGAACAGTACAAGGGCAGTCATCACAGAAACTTTCGGTTTTGCTCACGCATTATGAACTATAAACAGTCAGTTCAAATATGAATACTCATTTGATTTTTATACTTGATTTACATGTGGATACCACATTTCTCCCTTTACTATTATTATTTTTAATAAAATGCTGAAGTGGTAGGTAGGTACAAGATAAAGGTAGAAAATATAGTTTATTGTTGTAAGAGAGCAAATGTAGATGATCAGGTGTGTGCCTGAAGACTATGAGTTAATCCAAGCTAGACAAGGGCAATAAAACATCCATGTATGCAGAAGGTTTCTCTCAGAACAGGGGGGGTGAGGTTCTAAGCCTCATCTCTGTTGATCCCCAATTTCTCACCTGATGACCCCCCTGTGACTGTGCCTGTCTTAGGTTGTTCCTCCCTTGAGGAATCTTACCCGTCTCTGGCTAACCAGTCATCTTCCGGGGCCATACAGGGAAATGTAAAATTGGTAAGTGATAGAGAGGCCTTATTGTTTGAAATGGTTAGCTTTTTACTTCTTTGCATATTTATGGCCTGTAGCTTCTATGCCCAGCATTTGTCTTGAGGTATCTTTACCACTTGGAAGAATTATGATACTCGGTAAATTCGATATGAGGCACGAATTCTATTTAAGGGTTGTAATTAGGAAGGAAGAAGAAAAGCTATAGAGGTAGCAGGCGGAAGAAAACATGGGAAGATTGATTATTTCTTTGACATATCTTCTTGTAGAGTAACTTCAGCATGTATAGATTTTAAACTACTAATTAAATTGCGCACACACATTAACATAATAGGAGTACAGTTACATAACCAAAGTATACCTATAATTATCAGCCATCTCCAGTGAACCAAGAAACCCAGTTAGGCACCTTAGGCATTTGTGAAAACTTATCTATGATATGGTGGATATTGTCCAACTGAACTTGAACAGTCTGAGAGAAATCAGACAAATTAAAAGGACCCATTCCTGGGGACTGTTCACATCCCATATGTTCTTTTAACAGTAAATAGTCTGTAGTTGTAACATTTTGGAGCACTACAATTTGCACTTCTCCTAATTCTTGGTTGAGTTCCAACAGTATAGATCCAGTCAAATTTGTTGTTTTACTGTATGCACAGGCCAGCTTAGATATCTCCTTCTTCATTCCCAAGGCAAGTCCAGGAACTGGTGGAATGAGTGCATCTACAGCTGTAGCAGTGCGTGGATCTTTTTTGGGGTATTTTGATGATCATCTTCTGGCATGAGTCTTCAAGAGAGTGCTGATGTTGGAAGTTCTTTTACATATCGTATCTTCGTTCATTTACGGGGTAGCCAAATTAGGCTTTGATCCTCTGCATTAACACAAGCAGACCCTTTGCCTACACTTTTATATGCCCTTTAAACCCTTGTGTAGAACTCATTGGAGGTTACCACACAGGAACTGCCTTTTTTTTTTCTGTATCACTAATGTACACTTACATGACAAATATTATGTTTACTAGGCTCTCCCCTATACCAGATCCCCCCTATAAGCCCCTTTACAGTCACTGTCCGTCAGCATAGGAAAATGCTGTAGAATCACTACTTGCCTTCTCTGTGTTGTACAGCTCTCCCCTTTCTCCCACCCCGCAATGCATGCTAATTTTAATACCCCCCTACTTCTCCCTCCCTAATCCCTCCCTACCCACCCATCCTCCCCAGTCCCTTTCCCTTTGGTACCTGTTAGTGTATTCTTGAGTTCTGTGATTCTGGTGCTGTTTTGTTCCTTCAGTTTTTCCATTGTTCTTATATTCCACAGATGAGTGAAATCATTTGGTATTTCTCTTTCTCCGCTTGGCTTGTTTCACTGAGCATAATACCCTTCAGCTCCATCCATGTTGCTGCAAATGGTAGGATTTGCCCTTTTCTTATGGCTGAGTAGTATTCCATTGTGTATATGTACCACATCTTCTTTATCCATTCATCTATCGATGGACATTTAGGTTTCTCCCAATTCTTGGCTATTGAAAATAGTTCTGTGATAAACATAGGGGTGCACTGATCTTTCTCATACTTGATTGCTGCATTCTTAGGGTAAATTCCTAGGAGTGCAATTCCTGGGTCAAATGGTAAGTCTATTTTGAGCATTTTGATGTACCTCTATACTGCTTTCCACAACGGTTAAACTAACTTACATCCCCACCAGCAGTGTAGGAGGGTTCCCCTTTCTCCACAGCCTCGCCAACATTTGTTGTTGTTTGTCTTTTGGATGGCAGCCATCCTTACTGGTGTGAGGTGATACCTCATTGTAGTTTTAATTTGCATTTCTCTGATAATTAGCGATGTGGAGCATCTTTTCATGTGTCTGTTGGCCATCTGTGTTTCTTTTGTGGAGAACTTCTGTTCAGTTTCTCTGCCCAGTTTTTAATTGGGTTATTTGTTTTTTGTTTGTTGAGGTGTGTGTGCTCTTTATATATTTTGGATGTCAAGCCTTTATCGGATGTGTCATTTTCAAATATATTCTCCCATACTGTAGGGTTCCTTTTTGTTGTATTGATGGTGTCTTTTGCTGTACAGAAGCTTTTCAGCTTAATATAGTCCCACTTGTTCATTTTTGCTGTTGTTTTCCTTGCCCAGGAGATATGTTCAAGAAGAGGTCACTCATGTTTATGTCTAAGAGATTTTTGCCTATGTTTTCTTCCAAGAGTTTAATGGTTTCGTGACTTACATTCAGGTCTTTGATCCATTTTGAGTTTACTTTTGTATATGGGGTTAGACAATGGTCCAGTTTCATTCTCCTACATGTAGCTGTCCAGTTTTGCCAGCATCATCTGTTGAAGAGACTGTCATTTCACCATTGTATGTCCATGGCTCCTTTATCAAATATTAATTGACCATATATGTCTGGATTAATGCCTGGATTGTCTAGTCTGTTCCATTGGTCTGTGGCTCTGTTCTTTTGCCAGTACCAAATTGTCTTGATTACTATGGCTTTATAGTAGAGCTTGAAGTTGGGGAGTGAGATCCCCCTACTTTATTCTTCTTTCTCATTATTTCTTTGGCTATTCGGGGTCTTTGGTGTTTCCATATGAATTTTTGAATTATTTGTTCCAGTTCATTGAAGAATGTTGCTGGTAGTTTCATAGGAATTGCATCAAATCTGCATATTGCTTTGGGAAGAATGGCCATTTTGACAATATTAATTCTTCCTAGCCATGAGCATGGGATGATTTTCCATCTGTTAGTGTCCCCTTTAATTTCTCTTAAGAGTGACTTGTAGTTTTCAGAGTATAAGTCTTTCACTTATTTGGTTAGGTTTATTCCTAGGTATTTTATTTTTTTGATGCAATTGTGAATGGAGTTGTTTTCCTGATTTCTCTTTCTGTTGGTTCATTGTTAGTGTATAGGAAAGCCACAGATTTCTGTGTGTTGATTTTGTATCCTGCAACTTTGCTGTATTCCGATATAAGTTCTAGTAGTTTTGGGGTGGAGTCTTTAGGGATTTTATGTATAGTATCATGTCATCTGCAAATAGTGACAGTTTAACTTCTTCTATACCAATCTGGATTCCTTGTATTTCTTTGTTTTGTCTGATTACCATGGCTAGGACCTCCAGTACTATGTTAAATAAGAGTGGGGAGAGTGGGCATCCCTGTCTAGTTCCCGATCTCAGTGGAAATGCTTTCAGCTTCTCATTGTTCAATATAATGTTGGCTGTGGGTTTTTCATAGATGGCCTTTATTATGTTGAGGTACTTGCCCTCTATTCCCATTTTGCTGAGAGTTTTTATAATGAATGGATGTTGAACATTGTCAAATGCTTTTTCAGCATCTATGGAGATGATCATGTGGTTTTTGTCTTTCTTTTAGTTGATGTTGTGGATGATGTTGATGGACTTTCAAATGTTGTACCATCCTTGCATCCCTGGAATCAATCCCACTTGGTCATGGTGTATGATAGTTGTGATGTATTTTTGAATTCGTTTTGCTAATATTTTGTGGAGTATTTTCGCATCTATGTTCGTCAGGGATATTGGTCTGTAGTTTTCTTTTTTGGTGGGGTCTTTGCCTGGTTTGGGTATTATTGTGATGTTAGCTTCATAGAATGAGGTTGGGAATATCCCCTCCTACTCTATTTTTCGGAGAACTTTAAGGAGAATGGGTATTATGTCTTCCCTGTATGTCTGATAAATTTCCGAGGTACGTCCATCTAGCCCGGGGGTTTTGTTCTTTGGTATTTTTTTGATTACCACTTCAATTTCTTTGCTGGTAATTGGTCTGTGTAGATTTTCTGTTTCTTTCTGGGTCAGTCTTGGGAGGTTGTATTTTTCTAGGAAGTTGTCCATTTCTCCTAGGTTTCCCAACTTGTTAGCATATAGGTGTTCATAGTATTCTGTAATAATTCTTTGTATTTCTGTGGTGTCCGTCATGATTTTTCCTTTCTCGTTTCTGATACTGTTGATTTGTTTTGACTCTCTTTTCTTCTTAGTAAGTCTGGCTAGAGGCTTATCTATTTTGTTTATTTTCTCAAAGTACCAGCTCTTGGTTTCATTGATTTTTGCTATTGTTTTATTCTTTCCAATTTAATTTATTTCTTCTCTGATCTTCATTATGTCCCTCCTTCTGCTGACCTTATGCCTCATTTGTTCTTCTTTTCCAGTTTCGATAATTGTGACACTAGACCATTCATTTGGGATTGTTCTTCCTTTTTTAAATATGCTTGGATTGCTATATACTTTCCTCTTAAGACTGCTTTTGCTGTGTCCCACAGAAGTTGGGGCTTAGTGTTGTTGTTGTCATTTGTTTCCATATATTGCTGGATCTCCATTTTGATTTGGTCATTGATCCATTGATTATTTAGGAGCGTTTTGTTAAGCCCCCATATGTTTGTGAGCCTCTTTGCTTTCTTTGTACAGTTTATTTCTAGTTTTATGCCTTTGTGGTCTGAAAAGTTGGTTGGTAGGATTTCAATCTTTTGTAATTTTCTGAGGCTCTTTTTGTGGCCTAGTATGTGGTCTATTCTGGAAAATATTCCATGTGCACTTGAGAAGAATGTATATCCTGTTGCTTTTGGATGTAGAGTTCTATAGATGTCTATTAGGTCCCTCTGCTCTACTGTGTTGTTCAGTGCTTCCATGTCCTTACTTATCTTCCGCCCGGTGGATCTATCCTTTGGGTGAGTGGTGTGTTGAAGTCTCCTAGAATGAATGCATTGCAGTCTATTTCCCCCTTTAGTTCTGTTAGTATTTGTTTCACACATGCTGGTGCTCCTGTGTTGGGTGCATATATATTTAGAATGATTATATCCTCTTGTTTGACTGAGCCCTTTATCATTATGTAGTGTCCTTCTTTATCTCTTGTTACTTTCTTTGTTTTGAAGTCTATTTTGTCTCATATTAGTACTGCAACCCCTGCTTTCTTCTTACTGTTGTTTGCTTGAAATATATTTTTCCATCCCTTGACTTTTAGTCTGTACATGTCTTTTGGTTTGAGGTGAGTTTCTTGTAAGCAGCATATAGATGGGTCTTGCTTTTTTATCCATTGTATTACTCTGTGTCTTTTAATTGGTGCATTCAGTCCATTAACATTTAGGGTGACTATTGAAAAATATGTACTTATTGCCATTGCAGGATTTAAATTCGTGGTTACCAAAGGTTCAAGGTTAGCCTCTTTAGTATCTTACTGCCTAACTTAGCTCACTTATTGAGCTGTTATATACACTGTCTGGAGATTCATTTCTTCTCTCCCTTCTTATTCCTCCTTCTCCCTTCTTCATATGTTGGGTATTTTGTTCTGTGCTCTTTTTAGGAGTGCTCCCATCTACAGCAGTCCCTGTAGAGGTGGTTTGTGGGAAGCAAATTCTCTCAGCTTTTGCTTGTCTTGGAATTGTTTAATCCCGCCATCATATTTAAATGATAGTCGTGCTGGATACAGTATCCTTGGTTCAAGGCCCTGCTGTTTCAATGCATTTAATATATCATGCCATTCTCTTCCGGCCTGTAGGGTTTCTGTCGAGAAGTCTGATGTTAGCCTGATGGGTTTTCCTTTATCCGTGACCTTTTTCTCTCTAGCTGCCTTTAAATCTCTTTCCTTGTCCTTGATCTTTGCCATTTTAATTATTATGTGTCTTGGTGTTGTCCTCCTTGGATCCTTTCTGTTGGGGGTTTTGTGTATTTCCGTGGTCTGTTCGATTATTTCCTCCCCCAGTTTGGGGAAGTTTTCAGTAATTATTTCTTCCAAGATACTTTCCATTCCTTTTCCTCTCTCTTCTTCTTCTGGTACCCCTATAATACAGATATTGTTCCTTTTGGATTGGTCACACAGTTCTCTTAATATTGTTTCATTCCTGGAGATCCTTTTATCTCTCTCTATGTCAGCTTCTATGCGTTCCTGTTCTCTCGTTTCAATTCCATCAATGGCCTCTTGCATCCTATCCATTCTGCTTATAAATCCTTCCAGAGTTTGTTTCATTTCTGTAATCTCCTTTCTGGCATCTGTGATCTCCCTCTGGATTTCATCCCATATCTCTTGTGTATTTCTCTGCTTCTCTATCAGCATGTTTATGATTTTTATTTTGAATTCTTTGTCAGGAAGACTAGTTAGGTCTGTCTCCTTCTCTGGTGTTGTCTCTGTGGTCTTTGTCTGCCTGTAGTTTTGCCTTTTCATGGTGATAGGAATAGTTTGCCGAGCTGGGATGAGTGACTGCTGGAAGAACTTCCCTTTTTGTTGGTTTGTGGCCCTCCTCTCCTGGGAGAACAGCGACCTCTAGTGGCTTGTGTTGGGCAGCTGCGCACAGACAGGGCTTCTGCTTCCTGCCTGGCTGCTATGGAGTTTATCTCCACTTTTGCTGTGGACGTGGCATGTTTGAGGCTTCTGCTCCCAAGTGGTGGAGTCGCGTTGGAGCGGGAGCGGCTGGGAGGCTATTTATCTCTGTAAGGAGCTTCCCTGCTCCCTGCAGCCCAGGGCCTAGGGTGCCCAGAGATCCCCGGATTCCCTACCTCTGGATTAAGTGTCCCGCCCTGTCCCTTTAAGACTTCCAAAAAGCACCCGCCAAAACAAAATGACCACCAAAAAAAAAAAAAAATTAAAAAAAAAAAAGTTGCCGCCCGTTTTTTCTTTTTTCTCCGGTGCCAGCCTCTGCCATCTGCTCACTGGTCTTACTTCCCTAGTATTGGGGTCCCTATCCCTTAAGTCTTCCAAAATGTGCTCGCCAAAACAAAATAGCAAAACAACAACAACAACAAAAAAATGTTCGCACGCTTTTCTGGTGTCCTCCGGCGCCAGGCCTCCAGTGCCTGCTCACTGTTCTTGCTTCCCTGTTTCCCTAGTATCCAGGGCCCCTCGCGTACGTACTGTGTCTGCACTCTTGCCCGGATGGCTGGGGCTGGGTGTTCAGCAGTCCTGGGCTCCGTCTCCCTCCCGCTTTGCCTATTCTTTTCCCGCCAGGAGCTGGGGGTAGGGGTGCTCAGCTCCCGCCGGGCCAGAGGTTGTATCTTACCCCCTTCATGAGGCGCTGGGTTCTCTCACGTGTGGATGTGGTCTGGATATTGTCCTGTGTCCTCTGGTCTTTATTCTAGGAAGAGTTGTCTTTGTTATATTTTCATAGATATATGTGGTTTTGGGAGGAGATTTCCACTGCACTACTCACGCTGCCATCTTGGCTCCCTCCTACAATAGTATTAATTTTATTTTCATATTATATGTGGTTCTAAGAGGAAGTCTCTGTCCCCCCTCTCATATTTAATCCAATATCCCTTTAAGAATTTTAAAACACCTGCTTTTCTTTTGTCCCTGGGCAGCTGGCTGTGGGAACCTGTTCGCAGTCTCAATCTTGGATCTTTCTTTTCTGCTCCTCCAGTATCCCCTGCGCCATGCAATGTGTATCTGTGCTCCCGGAGCTGACCACCAGGGCTGGTTATTTAGCAGTCCTGTGCTTCCACCCCCTACCCACTCTGATTCCCTTCATCCTTCCTGTGAACTGGGGCGGGCAGAGTGCTCATGTCTTGCTATGTCATGGCTTTGTATCCTACCCTTTTCCGTGAGATGCTGTGCTCTTGCACATGTAGCCTGGCTCACATACTGTATCTTCTAGTCACTCTTAGGAGTACTTGTATTTGCTGTATTTTCAAAGTACATATGGTTTTGGGAGGAGATGTCCACCACCCTACTCATGCTGACATCTTGAGAAATCCCCCATAACCCAGATGTAAGATTCTTAACATACTCTTTAGCAAAAAGACAGTAACTCAGCCAATCTTAATTGATATGTTCCCAGACCAGGAAGCTACTACTCTGGAAAGGAATTAGAGCAGTAAATTTCTTGGGTTAAGCTAATTTTGCAAAATTACCTGGAGGACTGATAAGAAAATTAATGTCTTATCAAAGCTAAATATCTTAAGACCACTTAACAAATCTACACCCCTAGCCCTTTGTTACATTCCTGAAAAATTCTTGAAATGGTTAATCCCCAACCTTTCAGTGCACTCCACTCTCTGAGATCACCTGCACTTTTTTTTATTTTTTTATTTTTTATTGAAGGGTAGTTGACAACAGTATTACATTACATTAGTTTCAGGTGTACAACACAGTGATTCAACATTTATATACATGATAATTCTAGGTACCAGCTATCACCACACCAAGTTGTTACAATATTTTGACTATATTCCTTATGCTATACATTACATCCCGGTTACTTATTTATTTTACAATTGGAAGTGTGTTTAAATATATATATATATATATTTTTTTTTTGTGAGGGCATCTCTCATATTTATTGATCAAATAGTTGTTAACAACAATAAATTTCTGTACAGGGGGGTCAATACTCAATGCACAATCATTAATCCACCCCAAGCCTAATTTTCGTCAGTCTCCAATCTTCTGATGCATAACGAACAAGTTCTTACATGGAGTACAAATTCTTACATAGTGAATAAGTTACTTGGTGAACAGTTCAAGGGCAGTCATCACTGAAGCTTTCGGTTTTGTTCATGCATTATGAACTATAAACAGTCAGTTCAAATATGAATATTCATTTGATTTTTAAACTTGATTTATATGTGGCTACCACATTTCTCTATTATTATTATTTTCAATAAAATGCTGAAGTGGTAGGTAGATACGAGATAAAGGTAGAAAACAGAGTTTAGTGTTGTAAGAGAGCAAATGTAGATGATCAGGTGTGTGTCTGTAGACTATGTGTTAATCCGAGCTAGACGAGGGCAATAATCATCCATGTGTGCAGAAGATTTCTCTCAGAACATGAAGGGGGAGGTGATAAGCCTCACCTCTGCTGCTCCCCATTTTCTCACCACATGGCCCCCTGCGACTGTGCCTGTCTTAGGTTGTTCCTCCCTTGAGGAATCTTACCCGTCTCTGGCTAACCAGTCATCTTCCGGGGCCATACAGGGAAATGTTAAGTTGGTAAGTGAGAGAGAAGCCTTATTGTTTGAAAAGGTTAGCTTTTTACTTCTTTGCATATTTATGCCCTGTGGCTTCTATGCCCAGCATTTGTCTTGAGGTGTCTTTACCACTTGGAAGAATTATGATACTCGGTAAATTCGACATGTGGCACGAGTTCTATTTAAAGGTTGTGATTAGGTAGGAAGAAGAAAAGCTATAGAAGTAGCAGGCGGAAGAAAACATGGGAAGATTGATTATTTCTTTGACATATCTTCTTGTAGAGTAACTTCAGCATGGATAGGTTTTAAACTACTAATTAAATTGTGCACACACATTAACATAATAGGAATATAGTTACCTAACCAAAGCATACCTGTAATTACCAGCCATCTCCAGTGAAACCAAGAAAACCAGTTAGGCACCTTAGGCATTTGTGAAAATTTATCTATGATATGGTGGATATTGTCCAACTGAACTTAAACAGTCTGAGAGAATTCAGATAATCTAGAACAACCCATTCCTGGGGACTGTTCATATCCCATATGTTCTTTTAACGATAAATAGTCTGTGGTTGTAAGATTTTGGAGCGCTACAATTTGCACTTCTCCTAATTCTTGGTTGAGTTCCAACAGTATAGATCCAGTCCAATTTGTTGTTTTACTGTATGCACAGGCCAGCTTAGATATCTCCTTCATCATTCCTATGGCAAGTCCAGGAACTGGTGGAATGAGTGCATCTACACCTGTGGCAGTGCGTGGTTCTTTGTTGGAGTTTTTTTTTTTTGCTGATCATCTTCTGTCATGAGTCTTCCCGAGAGTGCTGATGTTGGAAGTTATTTTTCATATCGTATCTTAGTTCATTTTTAGGGTAGCCAAATTAGGCTTTGATCCTCTGTATAAACACAAACAGACCCTTTGCCTACACTTTTATATGCCCTTTATATCATTGTGTAGAACTCATTGGAGGTCACCACACAGGAACTGCTTTTTTTTTTTTTTTAAATCATTAATCTACACTTACATGACGAATACTTTATTTATAGGCTCTCCCCTATAAGAGGTCCCCCCTATATACTCCTTTACAGTCACTGTCCATCAGCGTAGCAAACTGTTGTAGAATCACTATTTGTCTTCTCTGTGTTGTACAGCCCTCCCCTTTCTCCCACCCCGCTATGGATGCTAATCTTAATACCCCTCTTTTTCTGCCCCCCTTATCCCTCCCTACCCACCCATCCTCCCCAGTCCCTTTCCCTTTGGTACCTGTTAGTCCATTCTTGAGTTCTGTGATTCTGTTGCTGTTTTGTTCCTTCAGTTTTTCCTTTGTTCTTATATTCCACAGATGAGTGAAATCATTTGGTATTTCTCTTTCTCTGCTTGGCTTGTTTCACTGAGCATAATACCCTCCAGCTCCATCCATGTTGCTGCAAATGGTAGGATTTGCCCTTTTCTTATGGCTGAGTAGTATTCCATTGTGTATATGTACCACATCTTCTTTATTCATTCATCTATCGATGGACATTTAGGTTGCTTCCAATCCATGGCTATTGTAAATAGTGCTGCGATAAACATAGGGGTACATTGGTCTTTCTCATACTTGATTGATGCATTCTTAGGGTAAATTCCTAGGAGTGCAATTCCTGGGTCAAATGGTAAGTCTGTTTTGAGCATTTTGAGGAACCTCCATACTGCTTTCCACAATGGTTGAACTAATTTACATTCCCACCAGCAGTGTAGGAGTGTTCCCCTTTCTCCACAGCCTCGCCAACATTTGTTGTTGTTTGTCTTTTGGATGGCAGCCATCCTTACTGGTGTGAGGTGATACCTCATTGTAGTTTTAATTTGCATTTCTCTGATAATTAGCGATGTGGAGCATCTTTTCATGCGTCTGTTGGCCATCTGTATTTCTTTTTTGGAGAACCGTCTGTTCAGTTCCTTTGCCCATTTTTTAATTGGTTTTTTTGTTTTTTGTTTGTTGCGGCGTGTGAGCTCTTTATATATTCTGGATGTCAAGCCTTTATTGGATGTGTCATTTTCAAATTTATTCTCCCATACTGTAGGGTTCCTTTTTGTTCTATTGATGGTGTCTTTTGCTGTACAGAAGCTTTTCAGCTTAATATAGCCCCACTTGTTCATTTTTGCTGTTGTTTTCCTTGCCCGGGGAGATATGTTCAAGAAGAGGTCACTCATGTTTATGTCTAAGAGGTTTTTGCCTATGTTTTCTTCCAAGAGTTTAATGGTTTCGTGACTTACATTCAGGTCTTTGATCCATTTTGAGTTTACTTTTGTATATGGGGTTAGACAATGGTCCAGTTTCATTCTCCTACATGTAGCTGTCCAGTTTTGCCAGCACCATCTGTTGAAGAGACTGTCATTTCGCCATTGTATATCCATGGCTCCTTTATCAAATATTAATTGACCATATATGTCTGGGTTAATGCCTGGATTGTCTAGTCTGTTCCATTGGTCTGTGGCTCTGTTCTTGTGCCAGTACCAAATTGTCTTGATTACTATGGCTTTATAATAGAGCTTGAAGTTGGGGAGTGAGATCCCCCCTACTTTTTTCTTCTTTCTCAGGATTGCTTTGGCTATTTGGGGTCTTTGGTGGTTCCATATGAATTTTTGAATTATTTGTTCCAGTTCATTGAAGAATGTTGCTTGTAGTTTCCTAGGGATTGCATCAAATCTGTATATTGCTTTGGGCAGGATGGCCATTTTGACGATATTAATTCTTCCTAGCCATGAGCATGGGATGCGTTTCCATCTGTTAGTGTCCCCTTTAATTTCTTTTAAGAGTGACTTGTAGTTTTCAGAATATAAGTCTTTCACTTATTTGGTTAGGTTTATTCCTAGGTATTTTATTTTTTTTGATGCAATTGTGAATGGCGTTGTTTTCCTGATTTCTCTTTCTGTTGGTTCATTGTTGGTATATAGGAAAGCCACAGATTTCTGTGTGTTGATTTTGTATCCTGCAACTTTGCTGTATTCCGATATCAGTTCTAGTAGTTCTGGGGTGGAGTCTTTAGGGTTTTTTATGTACAGTATCATGTCATCTGCAAATAGTGACAGTTTAACTTCTTCTTTGCCAATCTGGATTCCTTGTATTTTTTTGTTTTGTCTGATTGCCGTGGCTAGGACCTCCAGTACTATGTTAAATAACAGTGGGGAGAGTGGGCATCCCTGTCTAGTTCCCGATCTCAGCGGAAATGCTTTCAGCTTCTCATTGTTCAATATAATGTTGGCTGTGGGTTTTTCATAGATGGCCTTTATTATGTTGAGCTACTTGCCCTCTATTCCCATTTTGCTGAGTATTTTTATCATGAATGGATGTTGAACTTTGTCAAATGCTTTTTCAGCATCTATGGAGATGATCATGTGGTTTTTGTCTTTCTTTTAGTTGATGTGGTGGATGATATTGACGGACTTTCGAATGTTTTGCCTTCCTTGCATCCCTGGGATGAATCCCACTTGGTCATGGTGTACGATGGTTTTGATGTATTTTTGAATTCGGTTTGCTAAAATTTTGTTGAGTATTTTTGCGTCTACGTTCATCAGGGATATTGGTCTGTAGTTTTCTTTTTTGCTGGTGTCTTTGCCTGGTTTTGGTATTAGGATGATATTAGCTTCATAGAATCTGTTTGGGAGTATCCCCTCCTCTTCTATTTCTTGGAAATCTTTAAGGAGAATGGGTATTATGTCTTCCCTGTATGTCTGATAAAATTCCAAGTTAAATCCATCTGGCCCGGCGGTTTTGTTCTTTGGTAGTTTTTTGATTACCGCCTCAATTTCGTTGCTGGTAATTGGTCTGTTTAAATTTTCTATTTCTTTTTGGGTCAGTCTTGGAAGGTTGTATTTTTCTAGGAAGTTGTCCATTTCTCCTAGGTTTCCCAGCTTGTTAGCATATAGGTTTTCATAGTAGTCTCTAATAATTCTTTGTATTTCTGCGGGGTCCATCATGATTTTTCCTTTCTCGTTTCTGATAATGTTGATTTGTGTTGACTCTCTTTTCCTCTTAAAAAGTCTGGCTAGAGGCTTATCTATTTTGTTTATTTTCTCGAAGAACCAGCTCTTGGTTTCATTGATTTTTGCTACTGTTTTATTCTTCTCAATTTTACTTATTTCTTCTCTGATCTTTATTATGTCCCTCCTTCTGCTGACCTTAGGCCTCATTTTTTCTTCTTTTTCCAATTTCGATAATTGTGACATTAGACCGTCCATTTGGGATTGCTCTTCCTTTCTTAAATATGCTTGGATTGCTATATACTTTCCTCTTAAGACTGCTTTTGCTGTGTCCCACAGAAGTTGGGGCTTAGTGTTGTTGTTGTCATTTGTTTCCATATATTGCTGGATCTCCATTTTGATTTGGTCATTGATCCATTGATTATTTAGGAGCGTGTTGTTTAGCCTCCATGTGTTTGTGAGCCTTTTTGCTTTCTTTGAACAGTTTATTTCTAGTTTAATGCCTTTGTGGTCTGAAAAGTTGGTTGGTAGGGTTTCAATCTTTTGGAATTTACTGAGGCTCTTTTTTTGGCCTAGTATGCGGTCTATTCTGGAAAATGTTCCATGTACCCTTGAGAAGAATGTGTATCCTTTTGCTTTTGGATGTAGAGTTCTGCAGATGTCTATTAGGTCCATCTCTTCTAGTGTGTTGTTCAGTGCCTCTGTGTCCTTACTTATTTTCTGTCTGGTGGATCTGTCCTTTGGAGTGAGTGGTGTGTTGAAGTCTCCTAGAATGAATGCATTGCATTCTATTTCCTCCTTTAGTTCTGTTAATATTTGTTTCAGGTATGTTGTTGCTCCTGTATTGGGTGCATATATATTTATAATGGTTATATCCTCTTGATGGACTGAGCCCTTTATCATTATGTAATGTCTTTCTTTTCTTTTGTTACTTTCTTTATTTTGAAGTCTGTTTTGTCTGATACCAGAACTGCAACCCCTGCTTTCTTCTCTCTGTTGTTTGCTTGAAATATCTTTTTCCATCCCTTGACTTTAAGTCTGTGCGCATCTTTGGGTTTGAGGTGAGTCTCTTGTAAGCAGCATATGGATGGATCTTGCTTTTTTATCCATTCTATTACTCTGTGTCTTTTGATTGGTGCATTCAGTCCATTTACATTTAGGGTGATTATTGAAAGGTATGAATTTATTGCCATTGCAGGCTTTAAGTTTGTGGTTACCAAAGGTTTAGGGTTAGCTTCTTTACTATCTTACTGTCTAACTTAACTCGCTTGTTGAGCTATTATAAACACAGTCTGATGATTCTTTATTTCTCTCCCTTCTTATTCCTCCTCCTCCCTTCTTCATATGTTGGGTGTTTTTTTGTGTGCTCTTTTTAGGAGTGCTCCCATCTAGAGCAGTCCCTGTAGGATGCCCTGTAGAGGTGGTTTGTGGGAGGCAAATTCCCTCAACTTTTGCTTGTCTGGGAATTGTTTAATCCCTCCTTCATATTTAAATGATATTCGTGCTGGATACAGTAGTCTTGGTTCGAGGCCCTTCTGTTTCATTGCATTAAGTATATCATGCCATTCTCTTCTGGCCTGTAGGGTTTCTTTTGAGAAGTCTGATGATAGCCTGATGGATTTTCCTTTGTAGGTAACCTTTTTTTTCTCTCTGGCTGCCTGTAATACTTTGTCCTTGTCTTTGATCTTTGCCATTTTAATTATTATGTGTCTTGGTGTTGCCCTCCTTGTATCCCTTGTCATGGGAGTTCTGTGTGCCTCTGTGGTCTGAGAGGCCATTTCTTCCCCTAGTTTGGGGAAATTTTCAGCAATTATTTCTTCAAAGACATTTTCCATCCCCTTTTCTCTCTCTACTTCTTCTGGAATACCTATAATTCTTATATTGTTCCTTTTAGATTGGTCACTCAGCTCTCTTAAAATTCTTTCATTCCTGGAGATCCTTTTATCTCTCTCTGCGTCAGCTTCTCTGCGTTCCTGTTCTCTGTTTTCTAGTCCATTAATGGTCTCTTGCATCTTGTCCATTCTGTTTTGAAGTCCTTCCAGAGCTTGTTTTATTTCTGAATTCTCCTTCCTTAGTTCTTGCATATTTCTCTGCAAGTCCATCAGCATGGTTATGACTTTTGTTTTGAATTCTTTTTCAGGAAGACTGGCTAAATCTATCTCCCCAGATTCCTTCTCAGGGGAAGATGTAGCAGATGCTGAAGCTGTCTGGGTTAGTCTTGTCTGGATCATATTTTTTTGCCTTTTCATGTTGACAGGTGCTATTGACTGTCAGCTGGGAGGGCCAAAATTTTCACTTGCTACTGGCCTTTCTTTACTGGGACAACTGCGACCCCTAGTGGCTTGTGTTGGGTAATTGCGTGTAGAGTGGGTCTTTGTGTCTTGCCTGGCCGGAAGGGAGAAATTTCCCTTTCTGTGGGCGGAATTTGTCTCAGGCTGCTTCTCTGCTTTCGCAGCGCCCTTTGGGTAATGGATGGGGGGGCTGCTTGACTGTTTGCCTCCGTGAGGGGTCTCAGAGCTGTTGCCCAGGGGGTTAGTGCACCCGGTTTTCCCTGTAATTTCCAGCTGCTGTACTGTGACCTGGGTTGTTTCCGTCAAGCTGTTAAGTCCCTGTCCCTTTAAGACTTTCAAAAAGCCCCCGCTTTTATCACAGGGTCATCAGCTTCGGCACCCCTCAGATGTCTTACTCCCTGTTCCCCCAGTATCAAGGGCCCTGTGCACATGCACTGTGTCTGTGCTCTGGTGGGGGTGGCTGGGGCTGGGTGTTCAGCAGTCCTGGGCTCCGTCTCCCTCCCGCTCTGCCTATTGTTCTCCCTCCGGGAGCTGGGGGGAGGGGCGCTCGGGTCCCGCCGGGCCGGGGCTTGTATCTCACCCCTTTCACCAGGCGCTGGGTTCTCGCTGGTGTAGCTGCAGTCTGGCCACTGTCCTGCGTCTTCTGGTCTCTCTTTTAGGGCTAGTTGTGTTTGTTGTATTTTCAAAAGTATATATGTTTTTGGGAGGAGATTCCCACTGTCCTACTCACGCCGCCATGTTGGCTCCGCCCAACTCCTCACCTACACTTTGTAAGTGCATAACTTTAACTTTTTCCCTATCTTTCATTGCACTTCTCTCTGAAGTAGCCCACACTCCTCTTTCTCTGAGTGTTCACTTTCTCTCTTTAAATAAAACGAAATCTTTTAAGATGCCTCTCCTCCCTGAGTTTGCCTCATATTTTCTCTCTTTAAGTAACTAACTTTAAATAAAGGTTTTACTCTGCTTCACTACTGTGTCTCTGCCCCTGAATTCTTTGTTGCAGTGGGGACAAGAACCGAGGAAAATACACAATGACCCCCCTTTCAACATAATGATTTGATTTCCTAGAGTTTATGTTGCTTTCAAGGATTTTTGTAACCATGAAAACAAAAATGAATGTGTTTTGGGGTTTCCTGCCCTGCCCCTCCCCACCCTCCCCTCCCCTCCCATTCTCTTCCCCTCCCTTCCTTTGTCCATCTGCTATTACTTCTTTGGAATAGAATGGTTGATGGGAAACCACTGAGAGAAATCCATACCCAGCCGGAAGATCTCTCAACAGTATGATACTGTGTTTCAGGAAAAGTGTAAAGAGATTGAAAGAATAAAGAGCTACTAGACTCTTCAGTGGCATCTTCTATTCTCTTACAGAACTCCTATACTTAGGATATTTTAAAAGCTGAATTCTTAGCCCTTTGTAATAACATAAGCATAACTTTTTAAGACTGGCCCTACAGCCTGTAACTAATTTTTTTTTTCTCTAGTGGAGATGTGAAGCCAATGGCACCTTCACCGCTTTGTTTTGCATGTGTTCTGAGCATGGGCTGCCTCAGTTTCCTAGGGTGCTTCACAAGGGAGAAATTTTGGCAATGAGAAGAGCCTCTGGTCTGTTAGAAACAGAAAGCAACATATATGCTCCAGAAATAGCAAAAGGCTTGCCTACCAAGCCAGCCCTGTGATGCACATGTTTCTTTATTACAGGCTTGTCTCCCTCAAAACTCAAAGCACAGAGGAAACCAATGGAGTCCTTTCTGGCTTAGAGTGGTT
Source organism: Manis pentadactyla (assembly GCF_030020395.1). Taxonomy (NCBI): domain Eukaryota; kingdom Metazoa; phylum Chordata; class Mammalia; order Pholidota; family Manidae; genus Manis; species Manis pentadactyla. Next base: position 166,061,398 of record NC_080021.1, on the reverse strand, counting down.
TCCCCTTAATCCATGCTAAAAGAAAACCACGACCTCCACCTCTCAGCAAAACCTTCAGTCTCTCTGATTCTAATTTTAACGTAGACTCCCATGTCCTTGTGTATAAAAGGCATACTTTGAAGGCTTTAAGAAATAAGGGACTTCAATAAAATCTATGAATGGTTATTTATTTGTAATCTTAAACCTGTATGAAGGAACACAATTTTAAAAATTATAACTGAACTTTGTGGCATGTACTGTGTTAAGCTTTTGACATGTTATTGTTAACCTTAAGGAATACAGGATATACAATATTATCTTCATTTTACAAAGGAGAGAGCTTCAAGTTAGGTAACAGTCTCAAGGAAATATGGACAGTATGTGGTGGAGAGGGCCTGGTAATTCAGGTCTACCTAATTCTCAAAACCATGTTTTCCACTCTATTTTGTTCTCTAGATTGTAATTACTATACAAAGTGATACAAATTATTTGGTATCTATGACTTATAAGAAGTGTATATTTGGTCAATTCTATGACCAAATACTTATTTCCATGCCTAGATACATATTTCTGAAATACATTTGGTCTTCCTCCTCAGTTCCTGGTTCACAGCTCCTAAAACACTTGGAATTTCCTAAGTGGCAGAGTGATAAAGGTGTCTTTTGTTATGTAAATAAGGTATCTTTTGAACCCCACACAGGTTGAAGGGTAGTTGCCTGGAGAACCATCCAGCACCTCTGGAGAGGGAGAGGGGCTGGAGGTTGAAAAATCAATTACCAAGGGCCAATAACTTAATTATCCATAAAACCCCAAAAAGGAAGGGGTTCTGAGAACTTGCAGGTTGGCAAACACATGGAGATGCAGGGAGAGTAATGCAACTGAAGAGGCCATCGAAGCTCCATATCCTTTCCCCACCTCTGGCCTTTTGCATCTTTCCCATCCGACTGATCCGGAGTTACATACAGGGTTTCCAGGCTGGGGAACCAGATGCTTCTAAGGAACCATACAAGGCTCCAAACTCCATGTGGCAGAAGTGTCTTTGTTCAGGAGCTTACACTAGTGTTTTTTTTATCTGGCAGTTGATTCTTATTTTTTAATATCCTTTGTAACAATCAAATAATCTACTGAGTAAAGGGATTTCTTGAGTCCTGTGAAACACTTTAGCAAAGGAGGGATTCATGGGAACCTCTAATTATAGTCAGTCAGTCAGAAGTATAGGTAACAACCTGGGCTTGCAATTGGCCTGATGTATGGGACCATCTTATAGGACTGAGCCTGTGGAATCTGATGCCATCTCCACGTAAATGCGTCAGAAATAAGTTGAGTTGTAGGACACCAACTAGTGTCTGAGCATTGCTTGACATGGGAAACTCACACCTGGACACACATTGTAACTGGTACAGGCCTACCTCAGAGACGTTGTGGGGTTCAGTACTAGACCACCTTAATAAAGCAAATAGTGCAATAAAGGGAGTTAAATGAATTTTTTGGTTTCCCAGTACATATAAAAGTTATGTTTATACTATACTATAATCTATATAAATGTGCAATAGCATTATGTCTAAAAAACAGTGTACATACTTTAATTAAAAAAATACTTCATTGCTGAAAAAATGTTAACCAACACTCAACTTTCAGTGAATCATATCATAATCTTTTGTTAAAGGAGGGTCTTGCCTCGATAGTCATGGCTGCTGACTGATCAGGGTGGTGTTTACAAAGGTCAGGATGGATGTTGCAGTTTCTAAAATAAGACAACAGTGAAATTTTTCCCATCAGTTGACTGTTCTTTTCACAAAGGATTTTTCTGTAGCATATAATGACATTTGGTAGCATTTTACACATAGTAGAATTTCTTTCAAAATTGTAGTCAATCCTCTCAAACTCTGCTACTGTTTAATCAACTAAGTTTATGTAATATACTAAATTCTTTGTTGTTATTTCAATAATCTTCATAGTATCTTCACCAGGAGGAGATGCCATCTCAAGAAACCTCTTTCTTTGTTCATCTATAAGAAGCAACTCTTCATTAACCAAAGTTTTATCATAAGATTTAAGCAATTCAGTCATATCTTTGTTACCAGGCAGCTACATCTGGGGAGGGCTCTTCCTGTGCACCAGGTGAAACCTCAACTTAGATGGGGAAGGGTTTCTTGACTCTGAATGAGAAAGAATTCTTGAGCCAGTCAGAAGAGTGCAGGTAAGGAAGGAATTCATTAGAGTGAGAGTAGAAATGAATGGCAGTGGCCCTGCAAGCAGCTGAGAACAGGAAAATGCAGAGGTGCAGAGGGAAAGTTTGCTAAACATTTTCTTGGTATAGGGCTGATTCCCTTGCCATCTCTTAAGGCCAGGGTCTCTTGGTGTCCCCTGTCTGCTTGGATCTGCACTGTGTGGGGACTAACCCCTACCATGCAGAGATTTGGGGAACTGCAGAGCACAGAATGGAGTGAGATTATAGTCTGAGAACTTCCCAAAGAAAGGACATTTTCAGGCAGGCTCCTGAAGCTTTAGTTCCATCCAGGCCACCCAAGCAACAGGAACTTGCAGGCCCAAATCTGAGTTATCAGCAGGCCCTCCCTACTTATCAGGGGTAAAATGGAGACTTGGAAATAGAATAAAAAAGCAAAAAGACAAAATAAAGTAAGTAGAGCAGTGAGAAAGCTTTATTTACAGTTATACAATTAAAGAAAAAAAACATGAGGCATCCGCAGCAGATGCTCTAAAAGGCTGGGGTTTCTGTCTTTCAAGCATTTTTCAAAGGGCTGGGGGTATAGACTTGTAAAGTGATCTCAGAATACTTATCTCTGGTGAGAGACATTAAGTCTCTTCTATTCTCAGTCTCCCAGGTAATTCTCCAAAATTAACTTAAGACAAGAAATTGGTCAGTTCCTCTCCAGGATAGCAGCTCCCTCTCAGAACATATCAATCAAGACCACCTGCCTTGCCCCCAAAATGGCTTGAGTTATTATCTGTTTGCTAAAGAGTATGTTAGGAATCTTACATCCTAACTTCCTGGTTTTTAAAATGGAATCTTAGCTTTAAGATGGAATCCTTTCTGTTCTTACTATACTGTTTATATCTAAGCATTTTTCATCATAAACAGGAAAAGTTAACAATGATGCTTGTCCCAGGTCCCTACCCTACATCATCTTCAATCCACTTCCACTTCTAATTCTAGTTCTCTTACTGGTTCTCTCACATTGGCAGTTACTTTATCCATTGAAGTCTTAAACCCCTAAAAGTCATCCATGAGAGTTGGAATCAACTTCTTCCAAACTGCTGTTAATGTTGATATTTTGACCTTTTCCCATGAATAACAGATGTTTTCTTTATGGCATCTGCAATTGTGAATCCTTTTCAGAAGGTTTTCAATTTATTTTGCCTGAATCCATCAGAGGAGTCACTATCTATGGCAATTATAGCCTTACAAAATATATTTCATAAATAGTTAGACATGAAAGTCAAAATTACTCCTTGATCTATGGACTGCAGAATGGGTATTGTGTTAGCAGGCATGAAAACAACATTAATCTCACTGTACATCTTCACAAGAGCATTTAGGTGACCAGTGTATTGTCAGTCAACAGTAATATTTTGAAAGGAAACATTATCTGAGCAGTAGCTGTCAACTATGGGCTTAAAAATATTTAGTAAACCTTGTGAACAGATGTGCTATCATCTAGACTTTGTTGTTCCATTTATAGAGCACAGGCAGAGTATATTTAGCATAATTCTTAAGGTCCCCAAGATTTTCAGAATTAGTAAATAAGCATGGGCTTCAACTTAAAAAGTCCCAACAGCATTAGCCCCTAATAGGAGAGTCATCCTACCCTTTGAAGCTTTGAAGCCAGGCATTGACTTCTCTCTAGCTATGAAGGTTCCTGGGTCGCATGTTCTTTCAATAGAAGTCTATTTCATCTACATTGAAAATCTATTGTTTAGTGCAGCTACCTTCATTAATTGTTTTAACTAGATCTTCTGGATAAATTGCTGCAGCTTCTACATTGCACTTATGCTTACCTTGTACTCTTATGTTATACAGATAGCTTCTGCAGCTTCATGAACCAACCCGTTAGCTTCAGATATCTCTTCTTACCTTCCTCATCTTTCTTAGCCTTCATAGAATTGAAAAGAGTTAGGACATTGCTCTGGATTGGGCTTTGGCTTAAGGGTATATTGTGGCTGGCCAAACCATCTTCTATCCAGTCCACTAGAACATTCTCCCTATCAGTAATGAGATTGTTTTGATTTCTTGTCATTAGGGTGTTCACTGGAATAGCACTTTTAATTTCCTTCAGGAACTTTTCCTTTGAATTCACAACTTGGTTGTGTATTTGGTGTAAGAAGCCTGGCTTTCGTCCACCTCAGCTTTCAATAGACCTTTCTCACTGAGCTTAGTCATTTCTAGCTTTTGATTTAAAGTAAAAGACATGCAATTTTTCCTTTCACTTGAACACTAAAAGTCCATTAAGAGTTATTAGCCTAATTTCAATATTATTATGTCTCAGATAATAACCAGGCATAGGAACAGAACACATACACTATTTATCAATTAAATTCATTGTCTTATATAGTGTGGTTTATGGTGCCCCAAGATAATTACAATAGTAATATCAAAGATAAATAATCACAGATCATCATACAAATAACTTGATCATACACTTGAAATATTGTGAGAATTATTCAGATGTGACACAGAGAGACAAAGTGATCAACTGCTGTTGGAAAAATTGTGCTGATACATTTGGTTGACACAAATAGAAGATTCTCAAATACCTACAATTTGTAAAAAATGCAATTATCTGAAAAGTGCAGTAAAGCAAATCACAATAAAATGAGGTCTGTCTTTACTAGATTCACTTTTAGCATCTAAGTACCAATGTCCCTAAGGAAAACTAAGAACTTTGTATTAAAGGAATATGATCAAGAACTGTACAATTAAAGCTGACTCTTTGAACCTTGCCTAACAGTTTTGAATTGAAGTCAACAAAAATACCAACCTTACAAAAGTTTGCAGCAGGCAATAAACCATTTATAAAATGTGAATAAGAATTATCCTTGGTAAATTTTATTCTTGTAACATCATTTCATAATTTGTATTTTGCTTCTCTCTTAAAATTCCCATTATACCAAAGTCAAAAGGCACAGCAAGAAAAAAATCATGACAAAATAGACAATTATAATATGAAACAGAAAAATCTAAAATAATGCTTTTCAGGAACATTTGTTTTGGCTTCTCAAGAGAAAGAAAGATTCCCTAAACTGTGAACACAATGCTGACTGAACAAAAAACAATAACAACAACAAATGGATGAAGACTATTTGTTTTTATAAAGAAATTGTAAGGGACAGAACCTTGGAAGTATTTTGCATCACTTTTTGTTTCTCCCGATTTTCCTAGCAACAGAGTGAATGCAGCTACAATTGCCAAGCTGGAACTTGTAATTTTTATTATTGTTGTTTCCTTGAGTCGAAGCCCAGCTCTCAGCAAATAGACATTGGTTTCAATTAATTGCAGGGCATTGGAGGCACATGAAAGTAAATCAAGCCTTTTGAGCTCTGGATAGGGGCCTAATTTTATACATAGAATTGATCTTCTGTTTCAGTTAACCTTTCTGGGTATAATGGTTTAACCATTCAAAGTACATTTTTACCAGTTGCAGCACCTGTTCCAATCTGTTAGAAAGCTGTCTGATTCCTCCCACCCAATATCCATTTTGCTTCCTGGCCACTAGTCTTTATCCCTTGCCCATTGCATAATTTGAGGTAGGCTTCTTGGCAAGATAATGACCCAGAGTTCCAACATTTCTTCACACACTGACTCTCCTATTAACATAAACCTTTTCTAGTCATCAGCTATGCCAATCCTTGGCATTTACAGGTGTCATTATATTTGCTTCACTATGATTACATATTTGACTAGAGAAACCATTTTCCTTTTATGAAAAGAATATCAGGCATGGAGTAAGGATCCCTTACACTTTGGAATGCTATCATTTGTTTTTGGCTTGTTTGATTAAATCATGTGACTTCTCATGGTTTTACCTCTACAACTCAAACCTTCTTTTTCTTATTCCTTATTTCTGGTTCTTCATAATCTTTCATATCTTAAACATTTTTCCTCTCCATATTACATTCTAGGTCTTTTTCTCTTAACAACCTATTTTCCTTCTTCAACAGACTGAATGAGTGTATCATATTTTTTTGGCTCAAATAAAACTCTTTATTTTCAAGGTGATTTATTGAATTTTTCAAGGACAGATTGTACACTGTGAAGTGGTGAAATTAGTTTGAGTGAATTTTACTCAATGTTTTTAAAAGAGCAGGCCAGACTGCAAAATGCCAGCCACCACTTATAATGTCCATTATCTATACAGCCCTTGTTTCTTACACACACACACACACACACACACATGCACACACCCTGCCTGCCCCTAAGCCCAGACCTCACTGCATGGCTGTGCACAAATAAATAACAATGTCACCTCAGTGCCACTACAGTCAGGCTCTGCCCTCATGAATGGGATTGGTGCCATTATAAAAGAGACTTTGGAGAGTTATCTCACCTTCTTCCCCCATGTGAGGACACAGCTAGAATATGACTTCCCACTTAAATTTAAGTGTCCGTTTGAGAGACAGACACTTAAATCTTCTAGTGCCTTGATCTTGGACTTCTCAGCCTCAGAACTGTGAAAAATAAGTTTCTGTTGTTCATAAACTACTCAGTATATAATATTTTTGTTAGAGAAGTTCAAATGGAATAAGAAACCCCCCTCAGAAAAATCATCCATAGCAGTGCCTTAAATAGCCATATCCATGTACTGTCAATGTGCGTAAAGGCTTGGCAAGTGTAGCCGCATTCACTCTTTGCTAGGAAAATTAGGAGAGACAAAAAGTGACTCAAGATGCTTCCAAGGTTCTGTCCCTTGTAATTCCTTTACCAAAGATCTACCCTTGAGAAGAGGTCTACTTTGAGACACTTATTTTCAATTGCCAATGTACAATTAGTGTAATTAGATGTCCAAAACATGCTTTTTACATTAAACATGTGTGGAAATATTTTCTATCCTTTTGCCTAAGCTGGGATCCTTCTTTTTTATTCTCTGTATTAATAATGTTTCCTCTTATAAATACAGTTGGGCAAGTAGAAACATTAGTATTTTCCTATGTTTTATATATTCATTCATTCATTTATTCATCCATCTATCTATCTTCATTAATTTATTATTTCACACTTTTAAAAGCAAGTATTGATCTGCCAGCTACTATTTTAGGTGGGAGAGCTACTGCAGTAGAAACTTCTTTTAAACAAGTGAACTTAATAGCACTTGCATTTTAAAGCAGAAAGATAAATAATTAAAACAAAGAAAAGCAAAGTATGAAATACAAAAATAAATGCTATAAAGAAGTAAAGAAGGAGCATTGACTCCCCTATACAGAATTTAATTGTTGTTAACAACCATTTGATCAATAAATATGAGAGATGCCCTCACATATACACACAAAAAAGTACACACTTCCAATTGTAAAATAAATAAGTAACCGGAATGTAATGTATAGTATAAGGAATATAGTCAAAATATTGTAACAACTTGGTATGGTGATACCTGGTACCTAGAATTATCATGTATATAAATGTCGACTCACTGTGTTGTACACCTGAAACTAATGTAATATTGTGTGTCAACCACCCTTCAATAAAAAATAATTATCTACAAAAAAAAAAAAAAAGAAGTAAAGAAGGATAAACCAAATTAAGTAGCAAAATAAGTACAGGGGAGAAGTGGCCCTGTTTTTTTTTTAGGATGGTCATGGAAGAATTCTTTAATAAGATGACATCTGAACAGATCAGAAAAGGAGTGAAGAAGCCAGCCAATCAGATAACTATATGAAGCAAGAGCATTCTAATGAGAAAGAATAGAATTTCAAAGTACACTTGGTATGTCCAAGGAATGGGGTCAGTGTGGATAGAATAGGTGGAGTGAGGAGAACAAAAGATATGAAATCATGGAGGCATGGAAGGACCATATCACATAAGGTTTTGTAGGTCATGGTAAATATTTTTATATCTTCTATTAATGTGCAGTAAGTCACCTAAAAATAATGTATTATTAATTCATTTTGTTCTGTGGGCTGACTCAGCTGGATGGTTTTGTTTTATTATGTTTTTGCCCCCAGTTTTAGAATATAATTCCTTCTATACCCAATTTTTTATTTGTAAGTTTAAGATGTATAATGTGTTTATTTGATACATACATACATATACATATACATATATATATATATATATATATATATATATTGCAAAATGATTGCCACCATAGCACTACCTAACAATTCCATCCCATTACATAATTACCATTTACTTTTTGTATTAAGAATACTTAACATTTATCCTTAGCTACTACATTCAAGTATATAATAGCTAATAGTATTAGTAGCTATAATTACAGTGCTGTACATTAGATCCCAGAACTTGTTAATCCTATAAATGGAAATTTGTATTTTTGACCAGTATATCCTCATTCCTCCTAACTTCAGCCCCTGGTAATCACTACACTACTGTCTTGTTTTTCTCAGTTTGGCTTTTTTTAGATTCCACATATAAAGTGATGTATAATTGTTTTTCTCTGATTTATTTCACTTAGCAGAATGCCCTCAAGTTTCATTCAAGTTGTCACAGAAGGCAGGATTTCCTTATTTTTCATAGCTGAATAATATTCCATTATATATGTCACATCTTCTATTCATCCATTGACAGATACATTGTTTTCCTGTTTTGGTTAGTGTGAATAATATAGCAATAAATATAAAAATGCAGAAATCTCTGTGAGATCCTTATTTAAATTCCTTTGAATAGACCCCCAGAAATGGGATTGCTAGATCATACCATAGTTCTGTTTTTACTTTTTTGAGGAAACTCCATACTGTTTTCAATAATGGCCATGCCAATTTATATTCTCACCAACAGTGCACAAGAGTTGCCTCTTCTCTACTTCCTCACCAGCACTTCCTTCTTGTCTTTTTAGTGATACCATTGTAACAAGTGAGGTGATATTTCATTGTGGTTTTGATTTGTATTTTCCTGATGATTAGTGATATTGAATATTTTTTTCATGTACCTATTGGCCATTTATATCCATTCTTTGGAAAACTGAATTTGGTTACTCCACCATTTTTTAAATCAGACCATTTGATATTTATTGTTGTTATATGAGTTCTTTATGTACTTTGGTTATTAAACCCTTATCAGATACAAGATTTGAAAATACTTTCCCAAATTCCATAGATTTCCTTCTCATTTTCTTGGTTGTTTCTTTCGTTGTGGAGAAGCTTCTTAGTTTTATATGGCCCCAGTTAGTTTTGCTTTTGTTGCTTGTGCTTTTGGTGTCATATCCAGGAAATTACTGCCAAGACCAATGTTAGTGACATTTTTTCCTCTAGGATTTTAAGGTTTTGAAGCTTATGTTTATGTTTTAATCAATTTCAAGCTCACTTTTTTTGGTGATTGGTATCAGATAGACATCCATTTCACTTTCCTGCATGTAGTTATTTCAGTTTTCCCAGCAGCATTTGTTGAAGACACTATCCTTTCCCGATTGGGAATTCTTGGCTTCTTTGTCAAATACTATGTCAATACCATGTATGTTAGGAGTTATGTCTGAGTTCTTCATTATGTTTTATTGGCCTATGTGTCTGTTTTTATACCAGTACCATATTGTTTTGACTTCTATAGCTTTGTAGTACAGTGTGAAATCTGGAATTCTGATGTTTCCACATTTCTTTTTCCTCAAGAGCACTTTGGCTATTTAAGGTCTTTTTGACGCTATAAAATTTTTAGGATTATTTTTCTATTTGTGTAAAAAATGTCTTTGGAATTCTGAAAGGAATTGCATTGAGCCTATAGATGGCTTTAAGTACTATGGCCATTTAAACAATATTAACTCTTTTGGTCCATGAACATGGGATCGCTTTCAATTTGTTTGTGTCATCAATTTTTTTTATTGTAGTCTTGTCATTTTCAGTCTATAGATGTCCTCCTTGGTTAAATTTATTCTAAGTTATTTTTGATGCTACTGTAAATGGGATTATTTTATTAATCTCTTTTTCAAATGTTCTGTAGTTGGTGTAGAGAAACACAATTTATCTGCGTGTTGATTTTGTATCCTGCAACTAATTTATTGATTAGTTCTAGCAGTTTTTTGATGGAGTGTTTAGATTATCTATCTGCAAGCAAGGTAATTTTACTTCTTCTTTTCCTATTTTGATTCCTTTTACTTCTTTATCTTGAAGTTTTTTGGCTAGGATTTCCAGTAATATGTTTAATAGGAAAGGAGAGAATGGGCACCCTTGTTCTGCTCCTGATCATAGAGAAAAACCCTTGAACCTGTTGGCAGTGGATATGTTGTATATGGCATTTATGGTGTTGAGCTATGTTCCTTCTATACCCAATTTGTTGAGCATTTTATCATGAAGGGGTGTTATATATATATATATACACACACATATATATATTTATATACACATATATATATTATATACATATGTGTGTGTATATATATAATTATCAAATTATCATTGATATATATTCTTATATTCGTTCAAATATAAAACACAGTGGTTCAACAGTTACTCCTATTAAATCCTCATGCTTCTAGTGTGATTAATATCTATCAATGTAAAAAGATGTTGCAGAATCACTGACTATATTCTCCATGGTGTACTACAGTCCCTGTGACCACTTATATTGTGATTGTGAATTATTGTTACCCTTTATCCTCGTCACCCTCCCCTCACACCTGCTCCAACTCCTCTCCCTTTGTAGCCCCTATTCACTTCTCAGTGTTTATGAGTCTGCTCTTGTTTTGCTTTGTTTTTATACTCCACAAATAAGTGAAATCATATGGTATTTGTCTTTATCTTCCTGACTTATTTCACTGAGTATAATAGGGGGTGCTATATTTTGCCAACTGCTTTTTCTGCATTTATTAGGATAATCAGTTGATTTTTAATCTTTCATTTTATTAATGTGATGTATCCCATTTATTGATTTGTAGATGTTGAAGCTTCTTGAATATCAGGGATAAATCCTACTTTGACATGGTGAATGTTCCTTAAGTGCTATTGAAATCAGTCAATTAATATTTTGTTGAGTGTTTAAACATCCATATTTTTCAGGTATATTAGGCTATAATTTTCTTTTCTCTTTGGTGTCATGTTGTTTATTCTCCACATATTTATACATTTTATAACTTTCTTTCTTTTACTGACATCTTGTTTCATACCATTGTGGTCAGAAAAAATACTTGACATTTTTCAGTCTTCTTTGTAAGACTTGGTATGTGACCTATCGTGATATATCCCACATAATGTTATAAGTGTGCCTGAGAAGAATGTGTGTTGTGCTACTTTTGGATGCAATATTCTACATATGTCTGTTAGTTTCATTTGCTCTAAAATATGTCTCAAATCCAAGGTTTGCTTGTTGATTTTCTGTCTGGATGATCTGTCCATTGCTGAAAGTGGGGTATTGAAGTGTCCTACTATTATTGTTATCTATTTGTCCCTTTGAATCTGTTAGTATTTGCTTAGTATATGCAGTAGCTCCAATGTTTTATATATATATATATATTTATAATTATTATAACTTGATGAATTGACCCCCATCACTATATAATGGCCATTTTTGTCTCATGTTACTACTTTTTGTTAAAGTGTATTTCATTTGATATAAGTATAGGTAGCACTGATCTCTTTTAGTTTCAACCTTCATGGAATATTTATTATCATCCTTTCACTTTGAGTCTTTGTGTTTCCTTAAAGCTGAAGTGAGTGCCCTGTAGCCAGCATGTAGTTGGGTCTTGTTTTATTATCTGTCCAGCTGTTCTGTGTCTTTAGATTGGAGAATTTGACCCATTAGTATTTAGAGTAATTATTGATAAGTAAGGGCTTGATCATGTCATCTTATTGTTCTCTAGCTGCTTTCCGGTTTCACTAATCTGTTTTTCCTTTTTTTGCTGCCTGTGACTGTTGGGATCCTAACTGGCATCTCTAGGTCAGGTAAGAAGGGCCCAGGGAAAGTAAAAGTGGTAACTGGAGCTGATGGTGTGCACACACTCAGCTGTGCAAGCCTGCTACGGGGGGGGCTATGTAGTTAAAGGGGTTAGTTTTAGACACAGTGTTAGTGATGAGAGCTAGACAAGTAACAGGGGCTGAGACCAGCTATGGGCTCTCTGGCAGGGCTGGCTGCTGGTGTGACTGAAGTCTCATGTGTCAAGGAGGTAGAAAGATGGACTCTGTCTCTCTACCTCCTGGTAGAGTGGGGAAGTGGCAGGATCATTTTGCTGTGGAGCACATTTAATAGTAAACATTGTTTGCAGCTACTTTCGGAAAATAGAATCTACTACAGTAAGGATAGTGGATTTTATTTGGAATGTATTTCAAAAGAACTTCAGAGTTTTGAGATGAAAAAAATGTAAGATGATGCAATTTGCTGTTGCTGTTGAGAAACACTTTAGTGGTGTAGTGCAGAAAATCTGAGATTACTTAAACTATTAAAGTAATCTAAGTGAGAGGAATTTCTGGCTTGGGCATTGCATTAAGAGCAGAGAAGGTAAAGTAAGGTTGGATTATGCATTTCTTGGGAATAAAATTTGTTGATAGATTAGATGCAAATTGTGAGATGATGACAGTAGTCAAGCTTTTTTGTTTTTGAAATTTGAAACATTTTTTAAATTAATTTTAAAAAATTTTGTTATCATTAAACTACAATTACATGAAGAACACTATGTTTACTAGGCTCTCCCCTACCCCAAGTCCCCCCCCTACAAACCCCATTACAGTCACTGTCCATCAGCAAAGTAAGATGTTGTAGAATCACTACTTGTCTTCTCTGTGTTGCACAGACCTCCCCATTCCTCCCCACCACATTATACATGTAATCATAATACCCCCTTTCTTCTTCCCCACCCTTATTCCTCCCTACCCTCCCATTCTCCGCAGTCTCTTTCCCTTAGGTAACTGTTAGTCCATTCTTGGGTTATGTGATTCTGCTGCTGTTTTGTTCCTTCAGTTTTTCCTTTGTTCTTATACTCCACAGATGAGTGAAATCATTTGGTATTTGTCTTTCTCTGCCTGGCTTATTTCACTGAGCATAATACCCTCCAGCTCCATCCATGTTGTTGTGAATTGTAGGATTTATTTTCTTCTTATGGCTGAATAATATTCCACTGTGTATTTGTACCATATCTTTATCCATTCATCTACTGATGGACACTTAGGTTGCTTCCAATTCTTGGCTATTGTAAATAGTGTTGCGATAAACATAGGGGTGCATCTGTCTTTTTCAAACTGGAGTGCTGCTTTCTTAGGGTAAATTCCTAGCAGTAGAATTCCTGGGTCAAATGGTAAGTCTATTTTGAGCATTTTGAGAAACCTCCATACTGCTTTCCACAGTGGTTGAACTAATTTACATTCCCACCAGCAGTGTAGGAGGGTTTCCCTTTCTCCACAACCTTGCCAACATTTGTTGTTGTTTGTCTTTTGGATGGTAGCCATCCTTACTGGTGTGAGGTGATATCTCATTGTGGTTTTAATTTGCATTTCTCTGATGACAAGTGATGTGGAGCACCTTTTCATGTGACTGTTGGCCATCTGAATTTCTTCCTTGGAGAACTGTCTCTTCAGCTCCTCTGCCCATTTTTTAATTGGATTATTTGCTTTCTGTTTGTTGAGGTGCATGAGCTCTTTATATATTTTGAATGTCAAGCCTTTATTGGATCAGTCATTTATGAATATATTCTCCCATAATGTAGGGTACCTTTTTGTTCTATTGATGGTGTCCTTTGCTGTATGAAAGCTTTTCAGCTTCATATAGTCCCACTTGTTCATTTTTGCTTTTGTTTTCCTTGCCCTGGGAGATACGTTCATGAAGAAGTCGCTAATGTTTATGTCCAAGGGATTTTTGCCTATGTTTTTTTCTAAGAGTTTTATGGTTTCATGACTTACATTCAGCTCTTTGATCCATTTTGAATTTACTTTTGTGTATGGGGTTATACAGTGATCCAGTTTCATTCTCTTACATGTAGCTGTCCAGTTTTGCCAGCACCATCTGTTGAAGAGACTGTCATTTCCCCACTGTGTGTCCATGACTCCTTTATCAAATATTAGTTGACCATATATGTTTAGGTTAATGTCTGGAGTCTCTAATCTGTTCCACTGGACTGTGGCTCTGTTCTTGTGCCAGTAACAAATTATCTTGATTACTATGACTTTGTAGTAGAGCTTGAAGTTGGGGAGTGAGATCCCCCCCACTTTATTCTTCTTTCTCAGGATTGCTTTGGCTATTTGGGGTCTTTGGTGTTTCCATATGAGTTTTTGAACTATTTGTTCCAGTTCCTTGAAGAATGTTGTTGGTAATTTGATAGGGATTGCATCGAATCTGTATATTGCTTTGGGCAGGATGGCCATTTTGATGATATTAATTCTTCCTAGCCACGAGCATGGGATGAGTTTCCATTTGTTATTGTCCTCTTTAATTTCTCTTAAGAGTGACTTGTAGTTTTCAGGGTATAGGTCTTTCACTTCTTTGGTTAAGTTTATTCCTAGGTATTTTATTCTTTTTGATGCAATTGTGAATGGAATTGTTTTCCTGATTTCTCTTTCTATTGGTTCATTTTCAGTGTATAGGAAAACCACAGATTTCTGTGTGTTCATTTTGTATCTTGCAACTTTACTGTATTCCGGTATCAGTTCTAGTAGTTTTGGAGTGGGGTTTTTAAGGTTTTTTATTTACAATATCATGTCATCTGCAAATAGTGACAGTTTGACTTCTTCTTTACCAATCTGGATTCCTTGTATTTCTTTGTTTTGTCTAATTGCCGTGGCTAGGACCTCCAGTACTATGTTAAATAACAGTGGGGAGAGTGGGCATCCCTGTCTTGTTCTCGATCTCAGAGGAAAAGCTTTCAGCTTCTCGCTGTTCAGTGTGATGTTGGCTGTGGGTTTATCATATATCGCCTTTATTATGTTGATGTACTTGTCCTCTATTCCCATTTTGCTGAGAGTTTTTATCATGAATGGATGTTGAATTTTGTCAAATGCTTTTTCAGCATCTATGGAGATTATCATGTGGTTTTTATCCTTCTTTTTGTTTATGTGGTGGATGATGTTGATGGATTTTCAAATGTTCTACCATCCTTGCATCCCTGGGATGAATCCCACTTGGTCATGGTGTATGATCCTCTTGGTGTATTTTTGAATTCGGTTTTCTAATATTTTGTTGTGTATTTTTGCATCTATGTTCATCAGGGATATTGGTCTATAATTTTCTTTCTTGGTGGGGTCTTTGCCTGGTTTTGGTATTAGGGTGATGTTGGCTTCATAGAATGAGTTTGGGAGTATTCCCTCCTCTTCTATTTTTTGGAAAACTTTAAGGAGAATGGGTGTTAAGTCTTCTCTGTATGTTTGATAAAATTCTGAGGTAAATCCATCTGGTCCGGGGGTTTTGCTCTTAGGTGGTTTTTGATTACCACTTCAATTTCTTTGCTGGTAATTGGTTTGTTTAGATTTTGTGTTTCTTCCTTGGTCAGTCTTGGAAGGTTGTATTTTTCTAGGAAGTTGTCCATTTCTTCTAGGTTTTCCAGCTTGTTAGCATATAGGTTTGCATAGTAGTCTCTAATAATTTTTTGTATTTCTATGGAGTCCGTCGTGATCTTTCCTTTCTCATTTCTGATTCTGTTGATGTGTGTTGATTCTCATTTTCTCTTAATAAATCTGGCTAGAGGCTTATCTATTTCGTTTATTTTCTCAAAGAACCAGCTCTTGGTTTCATTGATTTTTTTCTATTGCTTTATTCTTCTCAATTTTATTAATTTCTTCTCTGATCTTTATTATGTTCCTCTGTCTGCTAACCTTAGGCCTCATTTGTTCTTCTTTTTCCAATTTCGATAATTGGGTCATAAGACTGTTCATTTGGGATTGTTCTTCCTTCTTTAAATATACCTTTTTCTTCCTCCTTCATTCTTTATGTATTAGGTATCAAATTCTGTACTTTTTGTCTATCCCTTGATTGACTTTGGGGATAGTCAATTTAATTTTGTATTTGCCTCACAAACATCTGCTCCACCCTCCCTACCATTGTTTTACTACCTCTGGTGACAGCTTTCCAACCCTAGGAACACTTCCATCTATAGCAGTCCCTCCAAAATAGACTGCAGAGATGGTTTGTGGGAGGTAAACTCTCTCAGCTTTTACTTATCTGGAAATTGTTTAATCCCTCCTTCAAATTTAAATGATAATCTTGCTGGATAAAGTAATCTTGGTTCCAGGCCCTTCTGCTTCATGGCATTAAATACATCATGCCACTCCCTTCTGGCCTGTAAGGTTTCTGCTGAGAAGTTTGATGTTAGCCTGATGGGTTTTCCTTTGTATGTGATCTTATTTCTGTCTCTGGCTGCTTTTAACAGTCTGTCCTTATCCTTGATCTTTTCCATGTTAATTACTATGTGTCTTGGTGTTGTCTTCCTTGGGTCTCTTGTGTAGGGGGATCTGTGGATCTCCATGGCCTGAGAGACATTCTCCTTACCCAGATTGGGGACGTTTTCAGCAACTACCACCTCAAAGACACTTTCTATCCCTTTCTCTCTCTCTTCTTCTTCTTCTGGTATCCATATAATGTGAATATTTTTCCGTTTGGATTGGTCACGCAGTTCTCTCAATATTCTTTCATTCTTAGAGATCCTTTTTTCTCTCTGTGCCTCAGCTTCTTTTTATTCCTCTTCTCTAGTTTCTATTTCATTTATTGTCTCCTCCACCATATCCAACCTGCTTTTAATACCCTCCATTATGCTCTTCAATGATTGGATCTCCGACCTGAATTCATTCCTGAGTTCTTGGATGTCTTTCTGTACCTCCATTAGCATGTTGATGGTTTTTATTTTGAACTCCCTTTCAGGAAGAGTCATGAGGTCCATATCATTTAAATCTTTCTTGGGAGTTGTATTAACAATTTTACTCTGGACCAGGTTTCATTGGCATTTCATATGTGTATATGGCGCCCTCTAGTGTCCAGAGCTCTATTATGGAGCTGCTCAGCCCCTGAAGCAATGTCGGGGATCACAGGGGAGCGGTACTGGTACCTGGGGGTAGGAAAGAGCTTTTCCCTGCCTCCTGGCTGCTGTGTCTGTCTCCACTGCCTGAGCCAGTGGACTGAGCACACAGGTGTAAGTTTTTTTCCCAGAGCAGCCAGATATGGATCCCTGCTTTCCTCAAGTTGCTGGAATCCCAGTCTCCCCAGGAACTCTGCCTGTATTAACTTTCCGAACCAGTAGTCATGCGAGTCTCATTAAAGCACCATGAAATGTAGGTTTGTGCTCCCAGCGCAGATCTCCAGAGCTAGGTATTCAGCAGTCCCAAGCCTTCCACTCCCTCCCTGCTCCATTTTTCTTCCTCCTGCTGGTTAGCTGGGGTTGGGAAGGGGCTCAGGTCCCATGGAGCCACAGCTCTGGTACGTTACCCCGTTCGGTGAGGTCTGCTCTTTTCTCCAGGTGTGTGCAGTCTGGTGCCATCCTCTTTCCTGTTGCTCTCTCAGGATTAGTTGTGCCAATTAAATTTTCTAATTGTATCCAGTTTTAGGAGGAAGCCTCTGTCTCTCCTCTCACGTCGCCGTCTTTAATCCCTCTGTAGTTAAGCTTTTTATCAAGAAATGTGACCAACTTGGAAAATAAAGCTCTCAGTTACTGAGGTTGGGAAACTAGTAAGAATTACTGAAGTTGGGGAAACTCTAGGAAAAGCAGTTTTGGAGGGTTTCAAATCAAGAGTCCAATAGGATGTTAAATTTGAAATACTTCTTAGAAATGAAAATGAAGCTAAGTTTCTGGAGTTCAAGTGTTGGGTCCATGATGTAATATTAATTTAGGAGAAATCAGGATCTAGATGATTTTTAAACCATGAGCCTTCAGAGGAGTACACCTAGACAGTAAGCATACATGAGGAATAGAAGAGGCCACCAAGGCCTGGGTCCATTCAATGTTCAGAGCTTGGAGAGATGAAGAAAAGGGTTTGGATACCCAAAGTTTTCACTTTACAGTAACAATATTCTAAGCATTTTTACTGGCAATAGTGATGCCCCCTTCCTAACCCCAGGCCTTCTTATCCATGCTATTTACTCCTGTGGTTGGAATGATCTTTATAAAGATAGCTATAGTCAGATGTGTTCCTTTGCCATTCAAGACTGTTTGCCAGTTTTTGTCTAAAGCCTAAAGACTTTACCTTCTTGACCTGTAAGGGCCTGTGGACTGTCCTAGTCTCATCTGCAAATATTCTTCTCTTCACTACATGTACTACTAGCACCAGATTACACCTAGCATGTTCCCTCCAATCTCACTGTATTTGGTCTGCACATCCCTCCACCTGGAATTACACCCTACTTCATCTCTCTATGATTTCAACTCATTCTCAGTTCATTTCTCCACTTCAGTGTGACATGCCCTGGGACTTGATCAGATCCTTTTGCTTCAAAAAACAAACAAACAAACAAAAAACAATGAAATTGTTAATTATATTATTCTGTTTTTGTTGAGTTAGTATTTGTCAAGCTCATTAAACTTCAGTTAAATAAGCCGCATGTTCTATGGCTCAATTTTTGCCCAAGGTCTTGCACAATGTCTGATACATAGAAATCACTATTTGTTAAATAAATTTTTTCACAAAATTTCTTGATCTCTAATGTAGCTGTTGAGAGTTGAATATTAAATAACCTGGGAATGAAAGATGTCTTTTCTTTTTTTGTGGGTTTTTTTTGGTATCATTAATCTACAATTACATGAAGGACATTATGTTTACTAGGCTCCCCCTTCACCAAGTTCCCCCAAATCCCCATTCACAGTCACTGTCCATCAATATAGTAAGATGCTGTAAAATCACTACTTGTCTTCTCTGTGTTGCACAGCCATCCCCATGTGCCCCCCCCACACTATACATGCTAATCATAATGCCCCCTTTCTTTTTTCCCCGCCTTATCCCTCCCTTCCCACCCATCCTCCCCAGTCCCTTTCCCTTTGTTAACTATTAGTCCACTCTTGTGTTCTGTGCTTTTGCTGCTGTTTTGTTCCTTCAGTTTTCTTTTGTTCTTATACTCCACATATGAGTAAAATCATTTGGTACTTGTCTTTCTCTGCCTGGCTTATTTCACTGAGCATAATACCCTCTAGCTCCATCCATGTTGTTGTGAATGGTAGGATTTGTTTTTTTCTTATGGCTGAGTAATATTCCATTGTGTATATGTACCACATCTTCTTTATCCATTCATCTACTGATGGACATTTAGGTTGCTTCCATATCTTGGCTATTGTAAATAGTGCAGCGATAAACATAGGGGTGCATCTGTCTTTTTCAAACTGGAGTGCTGCATTCTTGGGGTAAATTCCTAGAAGTGGAATTCCTGGGTCAAATGGTATTTCTATTTTGAGCATTTTGAGGAACCTCCATACTACTTTTCACAATGGTTGAACTAATTTACATTCCCACCTGCAGTGTAGGAGGGTTCCCCTTTCTCCACAACCTCGCCAACATTTGTTGTTGTTTGTCTTTTGGATGGTAGCCATCCTTATTAGTGTGAGATGATCTCTCATTGTGGTTTTAATTTACATTTCTCTGATGACAAGCGTGAAAGATGTCTTTTTTAGGTGAAAAAATAAAAATCAGTTAAAATACAACTCAGCTAATAATCCTTAACTCAGAAATAAATCTTTCCTCATCTATGCAGCTTTCTGATACATTAAAGTGGCATATGAAAGAAATCTCAGGGAAATCATGCTTCATGATCCACTTTATTGGCTATTAAATATTTCACTTACTATTAAGCTGGATTTGGTGGACAGTGTTAACAAATCAGTGTTCCCAGGTACAGGGCTCATTTGCAAGGTCCCACAAGCCTCCTTTGTGTACAGAGTTCATGCTTTCTATTTAAAAAAAAAAACCCTCTCTATTTTCCAAAACATTATCCTGAACTCTTTTCTACTGTTTCTGTGTTTTAGACTTCTCTTCCTTTTCCTCACTTCTCTTCTGCATGAGTTGCAAGCATTTTCCCAATGCGTCTAGAAGCGAAGACTTTTTTCTAAAACATTTCCACATGTGGCAATATTTTCTCCTAGGGCAGTTAAACCTTTTATTGTTTCAGTTCGAGACAGAGGTAACTTACAGCACAGAGTCTCTGTGTATTGAAAACATGATGGATGTCTTGTCTTGATCGTACCTGGCCTCTATTTCAGGCATGCACTGAATAGCATGTTTTGTTGAAAACTGAGTTGAATCACTAACACTTAACAGCAAAAGCTCAACTGCAGACTGGTTGCTGGCTTTCACTCCCCTACCATCCCTCTCTCACTTAATTAATGGCTATTTCTTACATTTATTGAATTTGTTTCTTTCAATTTTTAAAATATTTCCTGAAGACTCTCCATATCAATTTAAACCAGAGTATGTTCTGCATCTTATAGTGATACCATCTTTTCTCATCCTAATTCATATTTTTTATTAAAACACTAAATTAGAATAATTTAATACATAAACATAATCTCATATTTTTCCAGTTGCTGACATGTGAGATAAGAATTATTATCCTCATTTCAGTTTTCAATAAATTGCATTTCCAAGTAAACTTAATATCCATTTTTACATATGTCTGAAAGATTCTTAAAAACATTAGGCTCTGGAAATACAGAGATATAAAAACTTATATCTCATATTTCAGAAGTGTCTTGGTGTTTATTATCTATAGCAAAAAATAGCTTCATAATGTATTTAAAAGAGGTAAAAACAGCCATGTGTCTAATATATTTGAGGAATCAGGTCTATGAAATATTGGCTGTGAAGCCAGTTTCTCACAAGTAAATATCATTAGGAATTTTAGAAACAACTGGTGAGTTGAAATCTTGTGTTTTAATTTAACATTGTAATAGGGGGGTAAAAGGAGGAGGGGATTGTTTTAAAGCCAGAATTTGCAACCATGTAAAGTCTGAAAAGTCAGCCATCCTGAATTGTTCATTAAGTGATGTCAGTACTTTATTTTGGAACGTTGCTCTCTGAAATGGCAAGAATTGAGGTTTGTTATGATTTTTCTAGAGAGTTTTTGGTTAGGTATCTTTAAGTAGCTATTGCATAATAGTGAATGCTGATGGTAGAGTAATGGGAGACTTTATTTATAGTAGAAAGCAGTATCTCAGAAAAGGAAATAATTCTGTCTTAATAATTTGTGACTGTGGGATTGCGATTAGGACAAAGCTACTTTTGTGACAGTAAGAGCTATGTTTCTTTACGGGCATAAACTTTCACACAAAAAAGTACTGATATAGAATATTTTAATTTTCAGTTTAGTTTTGCTACTTTTTTATACACAATTAACAAGTGAGAATCTGCCCACATTACACCAGCAGAGAACAGAATAACAGAGCCTTAAACATATTTCAACACCTGATTTTTCAGTTGATAAAGCCACCTA
The DNA here is from genome assembly GCF_030020395.1 of Manis pentadactyla. NCBI lineage: Eukaryota > Metazoa > Chordata > Mammalia > Pholidota > Manidae > Manis > Manis pentadactyla. The sequence continues at coordinate 166,039,920 of NC_080021.1, read as the reverse complement.
AATGGTAAAATTCTATACTTTTCATGTTTCAGCCAATTAATTTACATAAGTTAAACTCACAGATCTTTAAAAAAACATTTCTCCCCTAACACACAACATGCTGATGGTCACTAATCTCACAACAGAGAAAAGCGACAGTTTTAGGTCACAAATTTTAAATCCGGTAATTCATTTCAGGAAACCTTGGCCCTGCTAACCAGCCCAAGGTAACTTTAAAAATGTGTTGTTTGTTTGTTTTTACAACTGAGGATTTTTTTTCCCCTGTGCAGTAATTGTGAGTGTTGGTGCATCATTTTGATTGAAGAACATGTACAGCACAGATACACTGATACAGTTATTCTTAATATATGTCAAGATTTAAAGATGCTTTAAATAAGTGGAAACATATTTTATTTCCTTTATTTTTGTAAGCTAGTGGTGTAAAGAAATGATTCACAAACGACTGGTTTTTCTAGTACTATGGAGAAATAATTAGATATCTTCAAACATAGGAAAGACTTCCTTTAGCATCTATGTGACTGGGAGCTCTCATTAGGTGCTGACCTTTCCTCTGAGCAGCCCTCCTTTTTGTCCGCATTGGTTTGCTTATAGTCATACTGGTTTGGGCTTGAGATCCACATAAAAGTCACTTGTATAATGAATAATCATTTTTAAAGTTGCTCAAAGTTTAGCTTCAGAGACCACCAGACCTTTCTTAAAATGAGAGGTAGGCTATAGCATAAGCCTAAAATTCAGCATACTTACGAGATTCATAATTCCTCTGTTTGGAGGCATCAGAAATTTCAAAACTAAAAGAAAGAGAAATAAGTTGTCCCATGACTGACAGTTGTGCTCATTTGTGCTACTGTTCTCCTTTTTAATAAACTAAGGAAATAGCGAGGATAATCTTGTCATTGAGATAAATATCACTCCCCTGCTTAGAATCCTATTATCCACTGTATTCAAGGGACAGTTACAATTTCTCATCAGTACTTACAAGGTCCTCATTTCCTTTTTAGCCTCACTTCATACCCCTCTTCATTTCCCAACCAGCCCCCTGCCACAGTATTTTACTTTCCAGTCACCCTGTTGTGTGCAGTTTCCCAGCTCTTTGCTACTCTGTCCCTCTCCGCTGAAATACCCACCTAATATCAAGTGCTCCTCCTTTACCAGATCCACCTCCATTTCTCCAGGCAAATTCCTACATATCCTTTTGGAAGCAGCATTGGGTTACCCGGCTGCCTCCTCTGATAGACCTAACCTACTAGGCAGGCTCTCCAAGGGATCTCACAGCTCCCTCCTTGACCCTGCTCCTGCAGTCAGAGTACACAGGCATTAATATTGGCTGTGTGTAATCTAGGCTTCTATGGCAATTCCTATTTCTGGTTAGCTGTAACTCCTTCAAGCATTGTCTGATTAATTAAAAGCTTGAGTAGCAAACATTCTGAACAGCAGAGTACACTATTTGTTGCCTCCAGTTGCTCATTAAATATTAATTCCTTAATTCCTTCTAATCTGGTTTTCATTCCTACTTTTCTGAACTTAATCTCTTGACAGAATCTATTTGCCAATCCAGTTTTTTCCTCTTTGTTCCATCTTCTTCAACTTCATTGTAGAGGGCAACACAACTGGACATTTTGTTCTTGTTAAAAATATTGCTTCATCTAAATTTCCTAATCTGTAACTCTCCTTGATACTTTTTTTCAAAATTCTCATGCATAATATATAGATATCCTCCAAGTTTCTTTTGGGGAACATTCTCTTCATTAGCTGTCCATCAAGGGTCTCACTCAGGTCCTCAATGCTCACTTCCAGGCCCAGACTCTTAAATTACATATTCTTTCCAGTCTGACTTCTTTCTGGAGATTTCATCTGCATTTTCAGATTTGCAGTGATTCTCCAGGTATTTCCACTTAAATGATCTGATTCTTAAAATTCAACAGGCTTTTAAAATACTACCCCCTACAAAACACAGATATGTTCATCTTAATATCCCAATTCTCAATGCTTCCTGGAGTTGAAAGCTTTCCTGCTGTGATGGATCGTTCATTCTTCCCTTTTAACTCCTGGGTTCCTAAGTCTAAATGACTGCATCCTCAGGATTACTCACGTGCATATTCCCTTTCCTTTCTTCTACTACCACTGTAGTTACAACATGAGGTATCACTTCCCACATTAAAAAAAGGAAAACAAAATTAACTGACATTTCCACCTCTATTTTTCCATTATTACTCTGATAAAACCTCTATCTTTCTCAGAAATTTTAAATGAGTTTACATTTCAGGAACACCATCAAGTTTAAACACACAAACCTAACATTCCAAGGTGTAAACAATCTTATCTTAACCAACCTATTGTGATATGCCTACCATCATTGCATTCCTCAAAGTCATTAAACCAGCCTCATTCTCAGTAAATCCTGTATTTTTCTGTCTTTGAAATATGTTTATAACATTCATTCAAATTGATAATATGTTCATCATAATCTTTGGTTATCTATTGTCTAAATACCAAGTTTCGTAATTTTTCTTTTTGAAGGTTTCTTAGCTTATTTTCAGATTGCAGTCTATACTCATATAATACCCTTTGAAATAAGAATTCATAATGCATTACTTTTATTTATCCTTCTGGAAACCTCATCCACCTTATCTATGAGAGTTCAGTAAAATACTAGTTGATTTCACTTTGCTAGTTATAAAAGAAAGTATCTAATTTGATTAATATCATTTAATTGGAAAAGTATGTCTGATTGGATATTTGGAATTAATCATTAAGTGAGCTAAGAATCTAAATCTTAGTCCCTACCAAATAGGACTTAAGAAGAAAGCAGACTAGATGCTTTTTTGAATAATATTCGAAGGTATCTCCAAATTACTTAACTATTTCTCAAATGTTATTCTCATTTCAATTTCTTTACTTGACATTTAGTGAAGTGTAAAGAGGTAGGTCGCAATTTTCATCAATACTTTTTGGCTTCAGTGGTTTAGGTCAGTTTTTGAAAGAGGATGTTGCTTTACCATTTTGTCTTTGGGATGAACTAATTAGTTGGAAAATCCTGCAGATTCAAGTGAAGTCCCTATAATTTTAATTATTTTCATCTAAAGCACTACCTGATTATAACCTTTTACTTAATATAGATTAACCTGCACTGATATATTATTAAAGTGAAAATTTCCTTATACTCTATTATTAATTTCTTTTATACAGTAAAATTATACAATAATTTATTCTCTATTATTGTATAATTAGAATTCCTACTGAATATCTGCAGTATCCATGTATCTTTAAATAATGAGGTTACCTAAAAAAAAGACATAACATATATTTTATTTATAATTGACGATGCTTTTACACTGATTATCTCTGATCCTCTTAACAACATTACAAGATAAGGATTACAGTAATCTTTCCCTCATGTTAAGGGAAGAAATATCATTTGGAGATATTCTGTTATTTGTCTAAGATTTGATTAAGTTGCTAAATGGCAGACACATTATACACATAAATGTCCATGAATCTTATGTCAAATTGTGTCACTAGGATCGTGTGTATGCTCATATCCTGCCCATTTCTACATTTTTGTTGTTATTGTTGTGAGGATAAAATGTAATTTATTTACCATGAGCCTGAAATATGATATACTCTCAATGAGTGATACTTTTCTGGTGGAAGGGGTATCTCTGAGTGTTCTGATAACCACACATATGTGTGTATTGGAGATAGTGTTGATGGTGATATTCTACTAGAAATTCCAGGTATCAGCTTTATTTCTATTCACCAAAGTATGGACAGATAAATTAGCCATTAGGAATGTTTAAACTATTTATTCAGGGGTTCTAATAATAACTGTGGTTCACAGAGTCACAGACAGAAGACTGGACACAGTGCCCTTGTCCAACTGCTATTGCTCTTTGCATTAGCTAGGGTTTCAGGTTTCTACCTAGGACACCCCATAGGAATGGTCTCTTTCCTGCCACATTTTCAATATCTTGAACTGATGAACAGGCTGCAGCATACAGTAGGCACTAAAATGATTGACATTGTCTCCTGATGCTGATGAGCTGACTGAGGTACAGAATTGTTCAGCCAGTCACCTATTGTGACCTCAGCTGCTACATCGATGCCATGGCCATGATGCAAATTCGATTGTAGGTGCACACTCGGAATAGCAGAGGCTGTGCCTACATCCTTGTCATTCTTTACCCCCTCGTTCCACAATATCTTTTTTATTTGAATAAAGATAGTATGAAGTAGAAAAGTCAGTAGGATCAGAAAAAATCTTTTTTTTTCTGAGTTTTTCAGTCAATTCCCACAGCCACGTATAGTTCTGTATTAACTGCAGGAAACCTAATAATCAGGCTTCTTAATGAGAGCTTTTATCCAATTAACTCTCTTAGATAGATATTTTGCAATTATATTGCATAGAATATAATTTTTAGCCACATTTAAAATAACATTAATAGAAAACAAAGTAATAGAATGTTGGGGAATATATTGATTTGGCAGTCTTTAGTCTGTTTCCTTAGAAATCAGTATATTTTAGAAATGGTTGGAGAGTTCTTCAGAATTCATTTGATTACTTATATACTCATGGTCATGAGAAGAAGAGGGAATAAAAAAAAACAGAAACAAAAAACTCTTATGACATACATTTGAAATAACCCTCCTGACCCATTCTCTTTCTTTGATATTGGTACTTCTTGAGGTCTTTCTCTGATAAAATATCCCAATTCATATGAATGTCATGGCAGTGACTGATGTACTCCTGGTTCTCTCCATCTTGTCTGGCTTCTGTGAGAAGGGAACTAATGGGAAAAAATAGAATGATTCATTTATTGTCTTAAGTTTCATTTTGTTTTTCCTATTAATGGGTTCCTGTCCTATTTTCCTTTTCCTTAACAAGTTGCACATTCCTATGTACTAACCCAATATATGGTCTTGCCTTTGGCACATTCTTCTATTTAGACGTCCATCATAGAGACAGTCCACATTGCATACAGGTAGAACTTACCCAAAAATAATTTCCTATATGAAGTTTGAGCTATACATAGAATCAAAAACAGTGCTTAACCTTTGGTTCACTACTTACTAGTATCATAACTTTTGTCCAATTACATTCATGTATATACATGGGTGTATACTATGTGCATATATATTTAATTTTTACATTTTCCCATACTAATTATGACTAATTTTTATTTAGGTATACAGTTCTATTGGTTTTAACACTCATCTAGGTTTATATAACTACAAAACATACAGAACAGTTCAACATAAAGAAGTACCATTACTCCAGACAATCCCTTTTGCTATCTTTTGAAGTTATAGCTTCCCCCAACACCTGACACCTTGTTATCACTGATCTGACCTCCACCACTAAAGTGGGTCACTTGGAGAAAGCCATATAACTGGAACCATGCAGTAATAAACTTTTAAGATTGGCTTCTTTCACTCAGCATAATGCCTTGAGAGTCACTCATGTGGCATGCAGCAACAACTTGTTCCTTTTTATTGTCTAGTAGTGCTCCATTGTATGTTACACCACAGTTTTTTAAAATCTATTTACTCAGTTAAGGGCATTTGGTTTATTTCCCAAATAAACAAAATCCAAATTTCCCAAATGAATAAAAGTGCTATAAACATTTGAACATAGGTATTTGTGTAAACATTATTTCTCTGGGTAAATACCTAGGAGTAGGGTTTCTGGGTCAGAACATAAGTCTTGTTTAACTTTTATGAATAAACTAATTTATGGAGGGTGTACTATTTTGTATCCCCAGCAATAATATATTGGAGTTCCAGTTACTCCATATTTTTGCCAACATTTTGTATTGTCATTGTGTTTGTATGTGCCTCTATAGTTTGTGTATATGTGTGTGTATAAAATAGATGTTTTATTACATACATACTTACATATGCAATTTTTATTTTAGCCTTTCTAATATGTGTAACACCTAAAATGTGTTTGCCTGCTTAATGACAAAAAATGATTTCATGAATTTGAATATTCTAAGATGTGTATAGTGGTATTAATAGTTAAAGGTGAGGAATGTCTTTCTGCAGTTATGTAACCTGTTTAAATTTGTTTCCTGTTCTATAAAATTGAAGGTATTAGAACATTTGTGCATAAAAGATAGAAAATTAAGTTACTTCATAAACAAATGATAAAGGAGAAATTTAGCTGTTGTTCACAATGAGTTATACACATATATTCAATAACTTGTTTTATTTTTGCTGACAAAAGCCTAAGAAAGCAATACATTTGGAACCAAATGATTAAATGTAATTTGAAATTTTTGTTTTCTAGAAATAGCATTCAGTAGAATACTAGCTTCTATAATCTACAAAGTAATTTCTATTCCCACTGGAGCTACTCATATGCCATTGACTACACAGTTCCCACTCCCTACCAGCTAGAAAGGTCAACCTCTTACTATTTCAGCAGACATACTAGGCAGTCATTAAATGAGAAGAGGATATCTGCTATGCAGTAAGTCAGTTGAGTCAAATCTGGTTCTTAATGGGTGGACCTGAAGTGCGTCGGTCAACCTTGCCAAGGAATGACAAAACTGCAGAGAAATAGGAAAGATAGTCTGTGTTTCAAAACTCTAGAATCTAATTGGAGAACTAACGACAATGTGTATATGCAAAACATTAGAGAGTGGGCTATTGCAGGCTATTTTATTATGTGCATAGTTTTGGAGACGGATCGCTTGTCTTTGACTATTTTAAGAAAATCATGTAAAGTATTTACTTTTAAGTTTTAATATGATACAAATAATTCAAAACAGTCACTTGAGACCATTGTGCCTTTTCTTTGGATCACCTAAAACATGTGTTTGCCTACCTAGTGACCAAAAATATGATTTCATGAATTTGAATATATAGGAAAAATATCAGGCAATAACAACAATTACTAGCATCACAAAGCTGAATTTCCAGATTCCTGAGAATGAGCTATTTATTACAAATTCTGTTAACAAAAAAATTTTTAATTTAATAAAAATGCAATTCAGCCTCTAAATTAGTTCAAATTTCAATTTTAAAGTACAGAACTTGCTTTGATAATGTGTATAAAATATAAAATATCATGATTTGTTTTGAAAGATATCGATTACAATGGATATTAAAATACTAAAAAAACCCACTAAAGGCAAACATTGGTGATATAAATGTAATTGCACAACACCTAATTAATACCATCTTTTAAAAGCAAACTATATTTCCCTGGTTGTTTAAATTTTTCTTCTTATTTTACAGATAAGTAAATTTTCATTGTGTTCAGACACATATAAAACAAAAAACACTAATTTTGAACTCCATAAAGATGTTTAGTCATGCCATTGGAAGGTTTTTATTTTGGCAAGCAATTAGACTTTATTATACACTTAAACTTCTGTATTAAACACTTAGCCATATTGTTTGGAACAGGATATATTCATGAATTTCTGATCCACAGTAGGAGACAAAACTTGATTTGACAAAATTTGGAATTGTACAACCTGATATCACAGATTTTTTTATAGAGAAAAAAAAATCCATTCCATTTTAGCTGTCCAAAGAAATACACCTAAAAATAAAATATGCATAAAAAGAATTTAAATACCCAACATGAAAGTCAACATTTAAAAGAATTAAAGGTCTTCAAGATGACACATGACACAAAAAACAAGTTATAAGCTGTGGTACTGGTAACTTTTGGAGTTAAATTACATAACTTTGCAGTTCAGAGATACAATAACCCAAGGCACATAACAATATGCTTGGCCTACAAAGCTGGGAATTATCAGAGCCGCAAACCAGCCATCATTTCATTTTGTAGCTCTTCCAGTGCATATACTGAACTCTTTACCTACAAAATAGCAGATGGTCTATCTTATACTTAACAGATTTTTGAATGAGGAAAGCCATCAGGTTAATTCTCTTCTTTTTAGCCTGGCAGGTGTGCCAGTGTACCAATATACTTTTTTATTAAGTTCATTTCCACATTTTATACACATATGTATATGTGTGTATACACACACACACATCATACAAATTTATTAGAGAATTCTGCAGTTCTCATAATATTCAATATTTGTTGCAATGAAAATAGTCTACTATTTATTAAAACTTATGTTCCAATTATTTGGTTCAGAACCTAATGAGAATCCGGATGTCAGGAAAACAACCCACCCATTCTTTCTACTATGTTTCTCTTTTTCTTCCCATTGGAGCCACTAATAGGCCATTGACTATTCCGATTCCCTACCAACTAGAAAGATCAATCTCTTTTAAAAATTTCAGTAGACACACTATGCAATCATTAGGTTAGAAGAGGATACTTGCCATATAGTAAGTCAGTAGAGTCAAATCTGGTTCTTAATGGGACGTGACAATAATTAAAGTCTGATTCTTTTCACATCTGTAGTATGAAAAGATTTTAGTGTAGAGCAAGAACAAGTACTCTGGGGTCCTGTAGAATAAAATTAAGACCTCATCTATGCCATTTGTTTTAAGTTACTGAATTGGTAGGGCATTTTTTTTTTTTTTAGAAGAGGAAGGTACAGGCTTTTATTTAGAAATAAAGTGAGAGGGAAGACCTCCTGGCTCACATCAGGAGGGGACAAAAGAGTCCCTGGTAGGGCATTTTTAAAAATAAAATAAAAAGATGCTATATATAAAGTACTCTATCAATTAAATGACCAGATTTAAAATAGTCCTGAATTCTAAACTGGGACAACTATAATTCTTCATAAAGTATTTCTATATTTAGCACCTCTTTGACCCAAAAAACATAAGTCTATTAGATTGCAAAGTCTTATGGGCTATGAATCTTGTCATATTTATCTTTGTATCCATAATGAACAGGACACGTGGGTGAAAAAATTCTCTCTTTTCTCTAAAGAAAATCTCCCCTCATTTTTTTTCAGTCACCATGTAATTGAATGCCAACTCATATGTTTAAAAATAAAATGCTAGTGGATTTGATAACTTTCTCTTCACTCCTAGGCAATTAATGGCCCATGGAGACAAAGCTAAGGAATCTTTGTTTATACTCCTTATCCTCATGATACATTTCCGGACAATGATTACTATTCCAGTAGCTCCTCACAGGCTTTCTCCAAGCAATAATCTGCAGCAAAATAATGACCAGATATTAGCCATTCTCAAATGATTTTTATCATTCTAACCATGGCACATGGACAGGGTACTTAGCTGACTGGTGACATTTCCTGTGTTTTAGGACTCTCCATGCATTGGACTTATTACTGGCCTCTTTTTAAGCAACAGGTACAAGAATCTACAGGGTCCACTGCTCCTCTGTGATCCTACCTCTTTTCATCTTCCGCTTCCCAACTCTACCTCAGTCATTCTGGTCTCTTGGCTGTTCTTGGACCACAAGCCTAGAAAGCAATTTGCCTGGTCTAGGCTTTGCACTTGCTATTTTGCCTCATTTCCCTCAGTTTTTTACTCAATAACGTTCTCAGTGAGGAGTTCCCTGACTACCAACTTAAGATCACTACCCTCATTGCCTTCCTAGTCCTTTCCTTTCATTGCTTTTCCCATAGCACCTATCCTTATCAAATGCATGTAGTTTATATTTTACTTAGTTATTGGTTTGTTTGTTTTTTAGTACACCCTATAGTACTGTAAACCCCAAAAGGCAGGGAATATTTACTGTTTTGTTTACTGCAGTAACTCCGGGGTTTAGATCAGTTGCAAACAAGTATTAGGAGCTCAATAATATAGACTGAATGAGTAAACAGACAGCTTACAGTTCCTGTCACTTTTTTCCTCCCATGCAGAACATATTTTCTTTTGCTGATATTTGCTTATTTTTCTATTTCTTTCCCCAAAGATTCACTGAGCCAGAGTATTGTTTCCTGGTTTTTCAGAAAATGAAGTGAAAATAGAAGTCTATTAAATTTAAAGAAAACTATTTAAAGAAAACTTCTCTTAGAATACATGTTGTTTTCTCTAATCTGCTTATTTTCTAGATGTGAACTATTTCAAGAGTAAGTATATGCAATGAGAAAATAGAGAATTGGTGCCCACAGAACTACTTTCAGTGCACAGTGACTTTCTCTCTTACTAGTTGATTGGACAGATTTGGGCACATATTAAACTTACTATAGAAGTTTTTAGTGTCATTACCTATTTTTCATTAATGATAAGGCAGGATGAATATTTTCTATACGCAAAACACTTTAAATATATTGTCTCATTTAATTCTCACAATCAGTGAGATAAGCATTCTTTTCCCTGCATATAAAATGAAGAAATAAAATTTAAAAAGGCTAAATAACTTTCCCAAGGACATATAGTAAATAAGTGCTAATACTTGACTTCTTTGTAAATAAAACACATGCTTTTGATCATGGTACTTTCTCTTATTAAAGCTACAGAATTGTATTATGTAAGAGCTAGATATGATATTAGAGATTGTCTATAACATTCATAATTCAAATAAAGATATGAGAAGTAGGATAATTTATCCAAGAAGTTGATACTATGTACTAGAGGAGAAAGAATAGGAAGAACGTATAAATACATTTCCTGAAACACATTCTACTACTTTTCTATTATCCACAGATGGATAATAGCACGAAAATATTCTTGTAAGTATATGCAATGAGAAAATAGTGAATTGGTGCCCATAGAACTACTTTCAGTGCACATGACTTTCTCTCTTACTAGTTGATTTGACAGATTTGGGCACATTGAGACAAACACCACACACACACACACACACACACACATATATGCATACAACAGGCCTGGATAGACTATTGTTATAACGGTATGTACATCATATAACCTTAGTGGATTAAAATATTTGGAGAATGTGGTCTTTCAATTCTTAAAATGATATCAAAGTCCATTTCAAATCAAAGCAACAATCAGTTGCAAAATTTGAGATAGAGCAGGACAATCTCCAGAGATTCTCCACAAATCCTTTGTTCCTCATACCCATCAGTATTTTGATAATGACGACACTTCTCCCAATAAATCTTTTATGTTAGAACCTATTTTCTATAGTATATCCCCTCCAACATCCAAGAAGTATCCATTTCATTATTTGAACCACTTAGTAGTACATCACCCATTGTGTAATATTTGGGGTCTTCCATCCCACTTTTGCCACCTTTTATGGAAAACAGAAACATACACACACACATGCTCATATGCTTATCACCAGTTTTATTGCCATAAATTAAAAATTGTGTGAATAACCAACTGATACTAAAATCTAATTAGAGCCAGAAATAAGTTCAGACTGATTATTCTAAAATAAAATTGTTTTGGTAAATATATTCTAAATGTTTATATTTTTATTTTGTAATAGTTTAGTTTCACAAGAGGTTAAAAAATTACACAGTTTATTTGTACTTTTCAGTCAGCTTCCCTCAGTGATAGCACCTTACATTAGTATATTATCAAGACCAGGACATTTACATCAGTACACTGCTATTAACTTGACTACAGACTTACTTTGGATTTTACCAGTTTTACATGCACTCATTTTTCTGGAGAGGGTTGGTGTATAGTTATATGAAATTTTATAACATATACTGATTTATGTGACCATCGCCATGATCAGGATGTAGATTCTGTTACAAAATTACTTCTTGTCAAGTTTCTTATAGTCACAACCTCCCTCCAATATTAACCCTTGGCAATCACTGATTTGTTTGCCATCCCTATTAATTTGTCTCAAGAACATTATATATTAATGCTATGTAACATTTTTAGATTGCCTTTTTTTTACTCAGCATAATGTCCTTGAGCTCTATCCAAGTTGTTTGTATAGCCATGACTTGTTCCCCTTTATTAGTAGCAGCAGTCTATTATATGTATGTACCATTGTTTGCTCATCTGTTCATACACTGGAGACCATTTGGTGTGTTTCCAGTTTTTGGTATTACACATAAAATTTCTCTGAACATTTATAGATAGATTTATATGTGGATATAAGTTTTCATTTTTCTAGGAAAATACCTGAGTGTAATTACTGGATCTTATGGCAAAAGTACATTTAACCTTACAAGAAACTGCAAAACTGCTTTCCAGCATGGCTGTATGTCCCAATTTTTAACTGGTTTATAGCATATAGTTCTATAAAGCAAAATTCTAATATACCGAGGCCTGCACGGCAATCAACTTACCTCGGATAGCAAATATGTTAGTTACATCAGTCAAGGTTAGACACCCAGTAGATGTTTTATTGATATTACTTCAGGTCATTTGGTCATATGTCCTTTAAATATTTTCCATGTTTACATGATTCTAGTTGTATTCTGAGGTAAATCTTTATAATCAGTTCAACTGTACATAAAGAAAGAAGCAAAAATTATGGACTGTTCTGGGTTTGAGCCTGTAACCCCTCAATTTATGCCCATATGAGCTCGTGTTAATTCAGATATTTTCCCTGTTTGCGTTGCACACTTTTCATAGGACAACTTGCACAGCATCATGCTCAGTATTTAATGGTAGCATAGTATCAGACCAAGAGCCTGTCAGGTAATATGACAACCACAGTTTAGTAACTTTCAAAGTTATTTGGATTTGGATGCAGGAATTATGATGTTATACAAAAATTCAAACTTTGAAATTAAATTCTTATATATACATAGATCTCATAGCACATTCTATATATATTTATCTCTTCCCATTGAAGCCATCATATTTTCCTTTTCATTCTGTCATTTGTTTTTCATTGTGTTTCTTATATGCAAATTTAAATTCACCATAGCTAGGTATACACACATTCTCCAGGCCATAAAAATCAACACCATATAGAGTAAATTTGGTCTCATTTTTAGGGCATATTTAGTATATTAACCAGTATATAAGAATTAATTCTTCAAATAAGGTAGGAGATAATGATGTATATTGGTTTTAAGAGTCTGGGTATCAGGAATCTCAATGTTTGGGTGCCACAGGTGAAATCAGTGGTGTGGTTATTACTGTCACTATCAACTCAATACACAGCATTTCCTTCCCCTTTTCAAATTAGTTAGGGAACATACAGAACTCAAGATAAGTCTTCAGAAAACATGTTTTTTTTTAAACACAAATTTCTAGATATATATAACCTGTCTCTGCTATATCTATTAGCTTAATCATTTGAACTCAGTCTTAGACATCTTCAGCTGGAAACTGAGCCATCAATACAAAACTCCTGATGGGTTGTTGACTTGCCAATGGGTTTCAGCCCTAGGCAAGTTCACTGTGGATTCAGTGAGACTGAGGAATGACAATGGAACGTTCTTGAGGTGAAAGGGTTTATTACCAGGCTTGTTCTCCCAGTGATAGATTGAGCACTAGAATTACATCCGCTTCTAACAGTCTGCAGGTCTGCAATCCTTCATCTCTGCCTCTGCCCTTTATATAGGACTCAGTCAGTAATAGCATATTGCCTACAGTTGTGGAAGCAGTAGCCTAGCAGTAGGCCAGTTACATCACCCAGTAGTTTAGGTTCAGGTGAGGATCCTGGCCATAGGAACCTTCACTTTATCCACAGTTGTACTTCTACACATAAGTAGAAATCAACAGAAAAACAATACTTGGAAATGTCTGTATTTCAAAATTTTACATTTTTCTCATCTTCCTATTGAAATATCCTTTAATATACAGAAAAAGATTATCAGACATATGAATTGTCTGTATAAATTAGTATTTGAGGCCTAGATTTTTGAAGGGCAACATGGCTGTACAAATTCTTGTCATATAATGGTAGTAGTCATTGCATTTTTGAGTTCAAAGAAAACAGACCACACAGGCTAGCTCAAAGTTTAGTGTAGAGATACAGGATATGTATTTGAATTCAAGTAACAAGAGCCACTAAACAACTGTAGCTCTGGGAGAATGGGTGTTCCGCTTCCCAAACAAATTCCCCTATGAATGTGGTGCAACTGAAGTAAGGCAAGGGAAGGGCAGGTTGGGAGAAACCATTTTATTGCTCACAGCTTGCTTGAATTCACAGCTAGGCCCTGCTCTGTCTGTTCCCTATGGCCCTGGCGTGCACTCTTCTCCTCTGCCTGCCCCTTCTGGGAGGAACTCCATGGATAGCTCCTTGCTGACTGGCAAACACTAGACCAATTACATACTAGGAACAGAGGGGAGGAGATAATGGCCATTTTCTCACCATGCCTTGTCCCTGATGACCAGAGGCTCTCAGTGGTAAACACCTATAGTATGTAAATGGACTATGGCTAGGCAGGAGATTCTGGAAATTCTGCCATTGACCCCACAAGAACTAAGGTTTCCCTCTCTTCCCACCACTGGAATCAAGGGTAGTGTTAGCTGACAGTCTGCTTGCCATACCTGCCCCCAGGTATTCCCCAATCAAACCTCTTAGTAAGAGTGTGCTTACTCTGCAAGCTCAGCTTCAAGAGAATGTGTGTAATTAAAAGCAGTATGCATACCTTCCAAGTGTTTAGAGGGACTGGCCTAGGATTTCTAAACGTGTTAGATCAATTAGGTCAATGTGTTAGGGCCTCACAACTACTCTATGAAATAGATCCTAGTAGTGTCACCATTTTATAGTCATGAGAATCGAACAGAGAGAAGTGAAGTGGCTCTTACAGGGTCATGCAGAGTACTAGCACAGCTGAGATTTGAAGCCAGGTGGTCATAACAACTACACCATTAACCATCAGAAAGCTCTGCGGGCAAGAAACAACTGAATTTTACTATGACATATCCTAGATTTTAGAAATTCTTTTGGCAATTTCTACCATGTTTCAAGCTTCCTATGGTATTTCTTGCCTTTCCAAAGTTCCTTCTTTCCTTCTTTCTCCCCCTTCTCTGAATCTGAGTCCTTTCTTTCAGGAATCACTGCATAACCATCCCCTAAAAGAGTTCTCCCAAAATATTATGTAGAGAAACTCAGCTTTCTCCAGTTCCTACTGTCAAACTTAGTTTTAAAAGTCTCCATGTGAATATCAGTGAGCAGATTGAAGCTTAAAATCAATTCTCATAAGAGTATCATTCACCTCTTTAAATTTTAGCAAAGCTTCCAAAAGTAATGTATGTAAAACATTCAATTTTTCTATAATCCCTTTGTTCATAGATGGACTCTGCTCCTTTTCTCTCCAAGTTTTAGGTTTTGAGTTTCTTAGACATATTTTGTTTGGCTCTCATTGGTAACTAATGTAATATCACTACTTGAGGTTGAAAAGCTACAGGCTTTACTACTTCCTTGAGAAAGAAATATCATAAGATAAAAATGTGTAATTGTTCCTTCTTCCGATACTTGTGCAGAAAGGTATATATATACTATTTGACATTATAAACAGTCTTGTGATGTACCCAAGTTATAAAGATTATATCTTTGTTTTATGGGTAATTTTTCACTTTTAACAAAAAGCCTATAATGTGTACTGGTTGTCTTAATGATATGTTGCCCTATTAAAAATTAAAACCTCTGTTTTCTGAAAAATTTAAGCAGTAATGAGATTTTTTAAAATCAGTAGATCATTGAAGCTTTTTTTATCTTTCTCATAGCCAAAACAATAAAAATGTATGATTATGTACTTTTTATACACTTAAACAGATAATTTGATAGTCTAATCATTTTTAAATGAATCAAATTTATATATTTGCTTTTTGTGTATTTGTATATTTTTTCCGACTATGTTGGCTGTTCATATTTATAAACTACCATCTAGTTGACTAGTATTGATATTTTAATTGTGTTTGTTCATCCATACAAGATAATCTCTGTTTCCCTGAGGAAAAATGCAGATTCCCGTATGAGGTTACTTGATCTCCATTGTTATATGTATGGCTAAGGAAGTTTTCTATTACTGAGATGATATTTTGGGTGTGGAGTTTCATTGCCTTGACAGTGTTACATTTCTACTCCCATTTCAAAGCTGACTGTTTAGGAAGAGACTTGTAGCTTTATCCCTTTAGAAAATATTGGGTACCGGCAGTTATAAGCAGAGTGACTGAACCCATTACTCTACAGCCTTTTCATTAATTAACCAAGACATTGTACCACTATTCCAATGCCCATTGCCTACTTCAGACCCGGAGCTATTCTGGTCACTGCTTAGGCTACAAGCTACTTTATTCTGAGATCTTTCCTTTGGCTGAAAAAGGGCTGTTAATTAATTTTATTGGGTTTTATATTCAGTCTGATTTCTTCAATTTTATGTATGGGCAAATTCTTAAGCCTAAGGTTTCCTCATGATAATCTTCATAGTTTTTAATACTGCAGTGAATACTTAAATTTCTTCTAAAATTTCAGTTTGAGAAGGAAGAAATCTCCCTATTTATTCAGGCATTGTAAACTGGAAATGTTTATAAAGTTACAGAAAGCTATAATTGCACTTGTGAAAGGAAAGGAGTATCTATCTATCTATCTATATATAACATTATGGAAAATCACTAATATAACAAATTAAAATACCAATTTAATCTAAATTATGTAATTGAAATTGCAAATATAAATGGACACTAGCTGCTAAAGGTGGTGTAAAGTCCTGGCTTTAAAAAAGTGATATTAATGGTGGCTGATTTCCTCCTAAATTGTTTTTATAAGATTTCTTTTTAAGATGATATATTTATGGTTTCTACACTTTGCAAATTCAATAAGCACCTCTATATTATGATTTGATGTAACAATTTACTGAATAAATGTATTACATATTCCATATTCTGAGTGCTTTCTCCCTAAGGAATCTAAGTCATATTTACAGAAGTACAACTAATTTTCATAGTGCTCCTTTGAGGAAGAATAGGTAGAAAAAAAGCTTAGAGAAGCAAAATTTACAGCAATGGACTAACAGGAAAATAACATTTGAAGACATGGCCACATATCTACATTTATGCCACATGGAATAAGGAATTTCATTTTATTTCTACCTGGAATGAATAACAGTTACTAATTATTGGTATCCCCATGGTTTAGGGATAATATAAAAGTAAAAGGAAAGCTGTATAAAATTCTTGAGGGACCACTAGGCTTTAATTTACCAAACATGGTGATCAAACCTTATGTGAAATAGAAACACTGAAATAGACTTAACACTTTTAGATACAGATAATAAATTTGCAACCATTTCTGAAGTTCACAACCTATTTATTGAGGTTGTATTTTGTTCTTAGCCTTGTACTCATTGCTAGGATCACAAGCTTGGGATCCCAAATCCTTGAGGCTCTCTGTAAAGGGAGAAAGTCTTAGGTAAGGAATGACCACATTAGAACTGCTAAAATCAGCATACTCATGCATTCTTCTAGTGCATCCATCCACAAATAACCAAGTATCCACAAGGGTCACCAGACTAGACTAGAGCCACTGATGGGTTATTTCTGCAAAAGAAAAGCTTTGATTTTTGGTGACAAAAATAATTTCTTCATTGGGCTCCTGCTTTCAGTTTGGTAATTGTGGAAAGTAAAACATCATTGACTATGTGGATTTTTAATATGTAAAAAACCCACATAGAAATCTTCCTTGTAAAAGTCACATTCTGAAAGGTGTATTTCTTATTTAGTACTATAATTAAGAAACTGCAGTGTAGGTAGTGCCTCTCTCTACAGATATCTTCAATAAAAATGGAAGTGATGTCAATAACAACAACAAAAACTTTCATGAATAGAATGCCAGTGTATCAGTCATTAGGTATAAATGAGAAAATAATGGGTTGTGATTCCAAGGGCCTGTACTACTAAGGGAAAGAAAACATATAAACCATATAATACAGTACAAATTTTTCAGTGCTTTGATTGAGTCATTCACAGTTACAAATGTTTTCAAGAAGAAAAAGAGCTAAACCTTGGATTCAGAGAGTCGTTTCCTTATGATGTGAAATACGCACTTAGTTTTGAATTCTAAATGAGAATTTTCATAGGCAAAAAATAGGATAGGATGGACATAATATGTAATATAATAAAAAATTATCTTTATTGTTGTGTTCAGTGATTATCACAGTGAACACAGGTGGCCAACATAGGTTTATTAAAGGATAAATTCCTTTAGCTTCTGTTATTCTCAATCCAGTCTGGCTCAGTTAGTGCATTGGTTTTCAATTGCTACATAACAATGGAGCCCAAAACATAGTGGTTATGAACAAACATTTATTATTTCTTAACACGGTGTGTGTCGGTTGAGTGGTTTCTTTGCTGATTTCACCTGGGTTCATTTATCCAGGTGTTTTAAGCTGGAGGATTTGCTGGGCAGGAAAGTCCAGATGCCTTTGTTCATGTCTGGGGCAGTATTCTAGTTGTAACATGGTGGGCTTTATATTCTCTGCAAATTAATAGTCGCTAGCTTTAAATAGGCCTCCAGGCATGGTTTCTCTCTCTCTGCTCAATTATATATATTTATTCTTAAGTATATATGCATTTTACTCCAATGGTCAGTTATTCTCCTTGTCCTGCATATTGTCTGAATGACCTTGCTTTGCAGAGAAGATATTCTCCTCCACTTCGTTAGAATGGGTAGCATTATTATAGGTTTCTTAGCTGAAAATAAATTGCTCAGCCAGCCTGGGCATATCTGCTTTGATTTATTTACATTATGTTTTAGCCATGTTCTCCTACTTGTCATGATCAGACCCACAATCATCATTTTTATGTCTTCACAGGTTTGACCAAAATCCATTTCTCTCTCTTTTAGACATACCAGCACAGATACATGGAGACACACATACGTACACACACCCTCACTCACCCACTCTTTCATTCCCTCTTTCTCTCTAGTCAATGGAGAAGAAAGAAAAGAACAACATTTGGGGTTATGTCCTACAACACTATTTTTTCTGATTTTATTTTATTTATTTGTGAGTTTAAATTACATAAACTTATTCAGATCTAATTTCTTTAAATGGGAGCATTAAACTAATTTTACTGGATCCTGTGAGCAGGCATTAGACAAAATTAAACTTTATAAAATTTAAAGAACTATAGAATACTTGATTTGAATTACACAGACATTTATATATATGAAATATGTAACGTAGACACATAAATATATTTTCAAAATCTTTTCTTCTTAATTAAAATTGAATAAGCAATCTTTTAATAGTGCTTCTACTTAAAGAGTTAAGCTGAGATAAATTACAGTTTACTATTTCATTTTTCCAATTAAATTTAACTTTGCTATAGTTGACTAAATAATGAATAATTATGGAAGACATTTGGCATATTATAAATCATTATGATAGGCATAGGTGAGGTTTTTATCTGTGTTTTTTTCATTTTCTTTTTATCAAAATGAGACAATTCTAAAAATTTATCCATAACAATTTTTTAATATATATTTAGAAGGAAATTTATTTTACTTCTTTCATAAGCCCTTAGTGGAATTTTATTATAATAAAAATAGCATTTTTAGCTTTGCTTTTAACCTCATTGGAGGATGAGTGAATTATCTGAGTCGTGAGAAATGTAAATCAGTTTTCAAATTGACCACATACTACAGTGAAGTGGAGCTAATATATTAAAAATGGTGTTGTTCTTCTCCTCCTCCTGGTTATTTCTTTCTCTCCCCCACATCTCTCTTTCTCTCTCTCTCTCTCTCTCTCGATCTTATCCCAGCCCTCACCTCTTTCCTATCCGTCTCTGGCCTACACAGTATGAAGCAGGAGCCCCCAGTAAGCTATATCAATATGCAGATGAAACTTTTTCTTAGGGGCTCTGTCCTGTCCAGTGATTACTCATTGTCATTCAACATTCTTTATTCCACAGTTTTTAATTTAAAAAGCTCATATGAATACCAATTTTTGTGATTCTCAGGTATTTCCAATCTCAGAGAAGTGTGTATATGTGCCTGGTGACAAGGTGTGTGTATATGTGCCTGGTGACAATTCTCAGCTATTTCCAATCTCAGAGAAGTGTATATATGTGGCATGGTGGATCAACCTAAAACCCAAACTTGATAACTGCTAGTTGATTAAAAATATCCAATCACAGGGAGAGATGAAAGCTCTTCCCTCAATAATACTGATTTGGAAAGTTCACGTGTTGTGAGGCATTCAAGAACTTTCTAGAAAAACTTCCTTTCCTTCTTACGTGTTACTGCTTTTATAAGCACTGCTATATCAGTTTACATGCCCTAATTTTCTCTTTTCAGATGGATGACTCACACTACTTTTTCGGTAAATATCACTTCTGTTACTTTTTATTTTATCACATCAGGTGACATCTGTCTACTTCACAGAATACTTTTTTACATGAGTTTATTTTGAAGAGAAAATATTACAAAGTGAGAAATCTCAATTGCTTTATAAATTCTAGAATAGGTCCTTTACATTTTATTTGTAAAATGTCACAAGTTAGTGCTGTTTCATAGTGACAGGTAACAATAATCACGCACCCTCCTGTGGCACTCACAGTGTGCCAGCAGAAGCCCCACCAGTGTTCCTCATCAGTCCTGAGCGCAGTTACACATTTGCAACAGAGTGAGTTCAGGCCAGTGGTCATCAGCAATGATGAAAGTGACTAGATAGGGAAGACAGATGAATTGAAAGAGGACTAAAGATGAGGTAAGTTTCCTAGGCACTCTAAAATGTGGAGTTCAGGCTGAGAATGAGGAGTCTGCAAGGAGAACTCCTGATATCCTGCAGAAAAACAGTGCAACTCATTTTCCCAGAGTATCCATATCTTTTCCTAAAGTAAATTTCATAGTTATTATGTATTGAGTTGTATTCCCCTAAAAATCATATGCTGAAGTCCTAATACCTAGTACTTCAGAATGTGACCTTACTTGGGAACAAGATTGTTGTAGATGAAATTAATTAAATTAAGATGAGGCCATTCTGAAGTAGAGGGGATCACTAATTAATTATGACTGTTGTCTTTATAAGAAGATGGCCAAAGAGACAAAAGGTGAATGTCACGACATAGAGACTGTAGCTATGCTGCCACAAACCAGGGGTCGCCAAGAATAGATGGTGACTACCCGAAGTAGCAAGAGACAGGAAGGATTCTCCTCTGCAGGTTTCAGAGGTAGTATGGCCTTCCCAGTACCTTGATTTTGGAGTTCTAGATTCCAAAACTGTGAATGAGTATTTCTGATGTTTAAAGTTACTCAGTATGTAACACTTTGTTATGGCAGCCCTAAGAAACTAATACAGCTATGTATGTGCATATCTTCAATAATGGCAAAGAGAGAAAATAAACTGATATGAATACAGTCATAACACAATGTGGTTACAGGTTAAGGGTAAGATACAGAATTAGAATACATTGAAGCAGTTCTTACTGATATCTAGTCTGAATTTAGAATTTTCTCCAAATATCTTTGAGAAGTCATACTGAAAGATTTGTATTCTGGTATCCTAAGATGTTTTTACTTTTTCAAAAATACTATGAATATGATAGATATCACAGAAATTTATTAGTAACTTTCAGCTGGCAAACCATTATCTAGGGGAAAAAAAACAAAACCTCTATTTTTTTACAAATAGACAGTAAACATGGCCTTAGAATTATTAAATAAACTTGACATGCTTCTTAATAAAAAGTAGGAGTACTTGTCTATTTAAATCTTTTTTTCCATTTATAAAAATATAAAGCCTATGCTGGAATATTGGGCAATAGAAAACTTCATATAGACATTTTAAATGGTATCTACTGCAAAATAATGAAATTACTCAGGTCTTAGTAATGCTATATGGATACAATTTGTGATTCATTGAAATAATAATTATTACCAAAATGCCTCAAAATAAGTAGTATGAAGTGCATGTATAAAATTATTCAATGTTGGTTTTTGAAATATACAAATATAGTGATTGGTATATACCTGTTGACATTGTAAAAATATATAAATGGGAAATATTTAGACCAGCATTAATATGAAAAATATGGTCTTAAAATTTCATTTATATTGTGCTTTCATGTTACCCTGAGATTCATAATAACCATATAGTATAGTATGCCACTTTTAAGTTTACAACAAAGATTTGTCAATTCTACTGTATTAGTAAATCATAATTCCATCTAAGCTATGTAAGGAAAGTTTCAGTAAAAAAAGAAATGTATTTTGAAAGAAAATCCTTATACTGAAAGTACACAATTCACAAGTGTACAGGTGCATATATTTTCCAAAAGGAATACACCCAGGTAACCACAATCCATAACAAAAATAGAACATGGTGTTATTACACTTAGTTTAAGGTGTAAAATGTTTTTCATGCTATTATAAAAGAGTGTTTTAAAATTTCACTTGTAATATTTTCTTTCTGGTTAAAATTGACTTTTGAAAATTAACATTTCACCTGAAAATTCTTTGGCAAAATTACTTATTCATTCTGAAATATTATCTGTAGATTCTATTGGATTTCCCATGTACACATTAGAACTGTATATTTTAAAAAATTTATATTTAGAATTACCCTCTAGACATTTTCACAAAATCTTAGAATGCATTAATTCATGAAATTAGACTTAAGGAAATTAGAGGATCCAATTTAGAGTTATGAGAAGGAAGAACAATTCCAAGTGGGTAATATCTTCTAGAATAATGGACAGAAGAATAAAAATAGATAGGAAAAGTTGAAAATTATTTTCAGCAAAAGTATTTTTACTTTAATTTTATCAAAGACCTTCAGTTCAAATGAACATGGGCATTAATTAATGAAAACCTACTAAGGAAGGCATAGCATATTTAATATATTATTAAAGTTGTTTTTCTAAATAGTAATGTTTTGAGGCTTTTTTTATTCATTCCTATTTTGGTGAACTAAGATGTTCTCCTTCTACAGCTGTTTACTTTTTCTCATAGTTTCTTTTCTCTCTTTCTCATTCTTCAGTCATTACCACCTCTTCCTTAACTGCTGTCACTCCATTTTCTTCTTTTCTTTCCACCATTGCATCCTCCACTCAGGCACATTACACAGAATGACTCAGGCAGGTTTAAAACACCATGAAAACTGTGAAAAAAAATGAGGAAAATAAGCAAACACTGTGATTGGTGAGAACAAAAACAATCTATATTAGATTTCACATAGATTTAAAGGCCATGTTTAGAAAAAATCTTTTTTTATCATTAAAGTATGCCAACAGAAATTAGATTGTTATGCAAACATTTTCTCCTTAAAAAAGCTGTATCAATTTCATAGAAATAATGTCACTATTGCTGATAATTAGTATATTAGAAATATCAGAGTATTTTGTTTAATTTTATAATCCAGTCTGAAACAAACATGCAGCTCTATAAAAGACTCTGTATTTTTCCTTTTGCGATGACATCCTTTACAATGAAAGGGTTTTTCTCGTGGTCATAGATCAGTTGGTATACCATATCATGAAAAACCTGTAGATTTTATTTTCAGTTTCATCAGTCTCAACTTGATGGTAGGATCTTTTTCACATTAGTAGCATGGAACATTATTTGAAGTTTAGAACTCATCTTCTGTCACAATCTCATCTCTTGGAAAAACTATTCTGCATCATATTTTACAGGATTCCTCAGAGAAGGCCTGGGATTCCAGCACCAGATGGCATTAATCAGTTCCATTATTCCTTCCTTATTAGTTTCTCCTCCGTGGTGTCTTACTTTCTCCATGCTCTAATTTTCTCTTACTGGAGTCACTTCCCAAATAAACATCCTGTCTCTGAGACCCTGCCTCAGGCTCTGTATTTGAGAAATCCAGATAATGATATTTATAAGCAGGAGAGGTGCTAAAGCTTATCAGATTGCTTCTTTCCATCAGCTAGATCATAAACTTTTTATTTTTTAGCTTCATTCTCTTTAAGTGGTGAATATCAGTGATGGATTCTCTGATGCTAAACCATGTATTCTATAACATCAATTTTTCATATCCTGTATAAGATTCAGTTAAGTCTAACTTATAATTTAACCAAGATTTTAAAAATTGTGTTCATAAATAAAACTATATTATAATGTTAAATTAATTTACTATTGTGTTTTAATAGTTTTTAATGTTTTTTGTTTTTTTAATCAAACTAAAAGGCTTCCAAACATGTCAAAAATAATTTAGATATAGATGAAATATTAATAGTTTTAACATATCTCCTTGATCTTTGGTAGGCCAAATAGGAAAGTATTAGATAAAGAATATAGGTAATAGACATAAAAGAATATGTGAATCAGTTTTGATAAATGTTATATCAATACAGATTACATGATGAACTACAAAGAAAACCTTTACTCTTAAAAAATTCTGTCTGTGGGCACAATGAAGCAAAACTAGAATAATAAAATGTAAGAAATAGATATATAAATTTTAAAACCATTGAAAAACAAAACTGAAATGACATATCATTTATGTCAAATTAGGGACCATGGGAACATTTGTTATTTCAAGTAAATTATAGTGGCAAAAGGGAAAAAATATGAAAGAACAAAAACAAATCATAATCTACTGCTATATGATATGTAATGCTGTAAACCTTTTGAAATATAAAGCCTCTTGAAAAATAAAAAATACAAAAGAAAATGCATATAGAAAATTTCACTGAACACAGAAGTGTTTCTGTACCTCATAATAAATATAATAATTAGAGCCCAATTAAATGGTGGCTTAATAAAGACGAACAACATTTACAAAGCTTATGACCCCAAATGGTGATATTTTGTAAAGGAAGTACTTGCAAATCATAAAGGAAAAAGGAGAATACTAATTTTAAAAATGTATCAACAAACCCTTAAGCAAAAGATATGATTTTCCAATAACAAATTTAAAAAAAGTTAAAATTTAGAAGTATTGAACTTTGTTTGAAAATTTTATATAAAATAATATTTTCCTTTTGATGAAAAGATTATCTTTCTAGCTATGTAATTCATAGTCATATATCATGAAATCAGAAATTGTGGGAAAGCTGTAGTTGTAAATTTGTGGAAATTTTTGTGCTTTGCCAATTAAAATTAATAACAATGTTGATGTTTTTATCAATAATTTAACTTTAGGAATTCAATCGACAAGCATAATAAGTTATGAGTAAAATTTATATTATTTACAAAAGTGAAAATTTGGAAATACACATGTTTAATAGATAAGTTATAAAATTATAGAAAATAATGGTATGTGGTCAATTAGGTATGCTTTGTAACAGTTTTGGTGATGTGAGAAAGTGGTTTTTAAATAAAATTGGGGAGCGATAAAGAGAGAAGGAGAAGGAGAAAGAAAAATTTTTTCCAATTTAATGAGATTATTTGGAATAAAATATACTGGAGACCTATATATCCAAATGTAATCTATGTCTAATTACTTAGAATATCATGAATAAATTTAATTCTGTTATACTTTTCTATGATTTTCTTAAATGAATATGTATTATTTTAATCACAAAAAGTTATTTTAAAAATGATATAGTAAAATAGAGTTCCCTTATATTTCATTCTGTTTGATTTCTTGAATACTTTATTATCATGGATTTTATTTTATTCCTCTCTATATATAAAATACAGGAATGTTTTGTGAAAAAAAATAGAATAAAAAACCTTTATATCTCAAGCATAAAAACCTACCTAGAATCATTAAGCTGAGGGTGTCTTCTTTCTAGAAAATATCCATAGAGAAATAAATTTAAATAACCATAAATATAGGTTAATGGGAGCTTTATTTTGAGAGCATAGACTGGGTTTCATAATCCTATTATGTAAATAAAGCCTTTCTAT
Source organism: Manis pentadactyla (assembly GCF_030020395.1). Classification (NCBI taxonomy): domain Eukaryota; kingdom Metazoa; phylum Chordata; class Mammalia; order Pholidota; family Manidae; genus Manis; species Manis pentadactyla. Next base: position 166,014,362 of record NC_080021.1, on the reverse strand, counting down.
TCAAGTTATTTGATTTCTGTCTTCATATTCTTTCAATCATATAAACAGAAGCTTCCCCGTTAAATAATGTTATTCTTGCCAGTTCACACTAATCAAATGAATAATTGATCCTTATGTTACACCACAGAGAGTTTCCATCTTGGTTTCTTTTGTTTTGTTTTTTTTACAATAGAATTGAGGATTTTTGTAAAGCATTTGATTTGGCTATTTGCTGCCTTGTCTCTCATAAATAGCTCTTTTACATGAATTGTTTTTATTGGAGAGTTAAAAATGACACCCTTCTACCTTCAATGGGAAAAAAAATTCTCAAGCTTTTTCTACATTCACAACAGAGACTAAAAATCAAAATATGGTTGAATAAACACAGCAGATGCTTTAAAAACAATATATTAGAAGAGACTTCTGTTTTGAAATTAAAAATTCTGACCTTTTTCTGGCAGAGAAACCTTGTCTTCTTTATTTACCATAATTACCTGAAAGCAGGTAAATCATAGACACCATATTTAACCTCCACTGACATTTGCCATCTACAGTTTGAGTTTATTGACTTTTTAAATACTATACATTGACCCAAGGTCAAGAAAAACCTTTTTGTTTCCATGTTTACATGCTTATGAGTTCTCTATTACTTTTGATTTGAAAATTAAGTATGTAGAAATAATTTTGTATATCTTAAAATAATTAATTTACTATAAAATAGGTATGAAAAAGCAGTGAACATATGCCATGATCATTTCTAAATTTATTTTAAAATATACCAGTTAGTAATGAAATATATAACAAAACTGTATCATATATTACTTAATCTCTTCTTTTTTTAAAAAAAAAGACTTTTGTTAAGGCAGTTTCAGGTTCACAGCAGAATTGAGGGGAAGGTATAGAGATATCCCATCTGTCTTCTGCTGTCATCCCCCACATGCAACGTTTCCCCCCTTATCAACATTTCCCACAAAAGTGGTACACTTACCACAATTGAAGGACCTACACTAACTCATTATAGTCACACAAAGTCCATTGTTTACCTTAATGTTCACACTTAAAAACTCTATTGATTTGGACAAATGTCAAATGTCATGTATTCTTTATGATGCTACGTGCAGAATATATTCAGTGCTCTAGACACAGATTTTACATCCTTCACAAAAATAACTCAAAATGGATCACATACCTGAATGTGAAATGCTTAATTATGAAACTCTTAGAAGACAGCATGGGAGAAAGCATAGATGATTTGGCGTCAGTTCAGTAGCTCCAGAAATTTGGTGATCATCAGCAACAGCAATGCATTTTAGGAATGAAATCAAAGAATACAGTCCCTTGGGTTGTTCTAAATAGCCATGGAGAGAGCACTTAAGTAGAATATGAATAGATGAGAATTTAGAGAATTTTAGATAAAAATGTATGAAAATTCAAATGTATGGAATGTCTATTCCATAACATATCATATATATATATATATATATATATATATATATATATATATATATATATATATGATCTATATGTACATTAACATTTCAGAATTTGTGCCTAGGTACATATTTGAAAAGAGAGATGTGTGGGAGTTACATCAGTTACTTGAACTCAGATTATCTTAGTTTAGATATTTGCAGAAAGCATTTGAGAAGGCAAGGAGTAATGGTTGGTGAGTGGAGAGATCGTTGTAGGGGAAGGAACCTCCTGAATATGTTCCTCAGTAATTTTAGCGTAAATCTTTAGCGACACACTATAAACATTATTGCTGTTATTTTATTTTTCATTCCATATATAGAAGCCATAACCTCTTACCTATAATTCCGATTATGTTTCTTCCTCCTCTTGTTATTCCTTGTTAACTTTTCTTAAAGTTATGTGACCACAAGGAGCTTTTAAGATGAGATCGTACACCCACAAAAGGAGCTTGTGAAATGAAGCATGATTACATTGTATTTCTTAGGGAAAATGATTTTATATAAATTAATTTGTGAAAAACCTATTTTGAAATGTAATTTCATATTTTAAAAGGAGATATTCAAGAGCAAAACTTAAATCAGGAAATTGCCGAAGTCTTTTAAATTGCCTTTAATATTTTATCTTCTCACCAGTAATGTATGAGAATTTCAGTTATTGTTTGCCAGCACTTGGTATTGTCAGTTTTATTTTTATTGTTAGCTGTCCTAATGAGGGGATAGTACTATCTCATTTTGATTTCAGTTTGCATTTCCCCAGTGTTTAATGATGTTGACCATTTTTTCATATATTTATTTGCCACTCATAAGTATATCCTCGTTGAAATGTCTCTACAGTTTTGTAATTTACTTGTATTTTCTTATTGTTGATTTTCTTTTAAAGATTTAAAAAAATTTTTGGTATCATTAATCTACAATTACATGAGGAACATTGTGTTTACTAGACTCACCCCATCACCAAATCCCCCCCACATACCCCATTAAGTCACTGTCCATCAGCATAGTAAGATGTGGTAGAGTCACTACTTGTCTTCTCTGTGTTGTACAGCCCTCCCCATGCCCCTCCCCCTACATATGTCTGCTAATATTAATGCCCCTTTTTCTTTTTGCCCCTTATCCCTCCCTTCCCACCTCTCCTCCCCAGTCCCTTTCCCTTTGGTAACTGTTAGTCCATTCTTGGAGTCTGGGTGTCTGCTATTGTTTTGTTCCTTCAGTTTTGGCTTTGTTGTTATACTCCACAGATGAGTGAAACCATTTGATACTTGTCTTTCTCTGCCTGGCTTATTTCCCTGAGCAAAATACCCTCTAGCTCCATCCATGTTGTTGCAAATGGTAGGATTTGTTTTCTTCTTATGGCTGAATAACATTCCATTGTGTATATGTACCACCTCTTCTTTATCCATTCATCTACTGATTGACACTTAGGTTGCTTCAATTTCTTGGCTACTGTAAATAGTGCTGCAATGAACATAGGGGTGCATATATCTTTTTCAAATGGGGCTGCTGCATTCTTAGGGTAAATTCCTAGGAGTGGAATTCCTGGGTCAAATGGTATTTCTATTTTGGGTTTTTTGAGGAACCACCATACTGCTTTCCACAATGGTTGAACTAATTTACATTCCCACCAGCAGGGTAGGAGGGTTCCCCTTTCTCCAGAACTTCACTGATATTTGTTGCTGTTTGTCTTTTGGATGGTGGAGATCCTTACTGGTGTGAGGGGATATCTCATTGTGGTTTTAATTTGCATTTCTCTTATTGTTGATTTTAACAGTCATTTATATAATCTGGATTCAGATCCTTAGTCATAAATGTGACTTATATACATTTTTTCGCAGTTTTCACTTTGTCTTTTTTCTCTTAACAGTATGGTGGCAAAAGTTTAAAATGTTGATTCATTGTCTTTTTCTTTCATGAGTCATGCTTTTGGTGACACATTTAAAAACTTTTTTCTGAATCTAAAGTCACAATAATTTTGTTCTCTATTCTATTCTAGAAGTTTTAATTGTGGGCCATTGTTCAAATTTTGACATTGGAAGTGCTTTTCTACACTTTTTGTTGAAAATAAGGTTCTTTCTCCATTCAGTGAGGCCAGCTTTGCACCTTCATTATGAATCAGGTGACAGTGTTTATTCGGGCATGTTTCTGGCCTCTCTGTTCTGACCCATTTATCTAAATCTCAGTCCTTTCACTGAGGGTTAGATTGCTTCACCTTTTGGTAAAATAGTGATAGTTACATTACCTATTTAAAAGATAAACTGAGGCATATTAAAAAATTTTTAAGTAAGAGTTTATTTGTGCAAAAATCAACCGATACCAACAAGCACCAAACCAGAAGTAGTCATGTGCAGTCAACCACACTGGGGCTCAGAAAAGACATTTATAAAGAAGATGTGGAAGCCAAACATAGTGATCATTTGATAGGCTATCATTTGAAGCCTAGTTAGCTATTTTGATTGGTTGTCTTTAGGTTTTGATTTTGTAACACAGAAGTATTTACAGGCCTAGATTATAGTTTGCTTAGGTAGGCCACCCTGATGTTAAAGCCACTTCAGTCTAATGGACCACCTGTGTAACTGATTACAACTACCTCAAATGTTGTGAGGATTAAATAAATTAATGCATGCATGAAAGCAGGGGTTAGCATGTAGTGAGTGCGCATTGCCTGTTAGTTTGTCTGTTAAAAGATTTGGCCGTTAGGGAGCAGTCTGTATCTCCATCTCTCCCTTGCCCTCCGGAGTTGCCAGAACGGTTTATCAGACAATTAAAGGACAAGCTAATAAGCGACAATCACATATATGTTGAAAAAAAATTATTAGAAGAAATATCTTACTAACAAAGCAACAACAAAAAAAAAATTGGAAGTTTGTGGCTGGAGGCAGGCCCCTGGTATTTTTTTGCAGAAAACTAGAGTTTCTCAGGGCACTGTTTGGGAAATGCTACTCTCACATTTATGGTATATAGAAATGATTAGCTTCCAAAAGTTTTGCCATACAGCATAAAAAAAGAAATAAAAATATAGGCCTCATTCCTTTTTTCTCTGTATAGGAATTTTCCTTTGAATATAAAAGGGCTATTTAATTTACATTTTGTTATATTTCTGTGTTTCTCAGAACATCAGGTTTCCATTCATCAAAGTAGGATTATTTTTCATTTTGAGCATAGTAGAAAACAAGTGTCTCTTCTTTTGTTTCTATTACCTGTCTCTAATCTCTCTTCAGCACAACCCTCAAGCATTATCAGCCTTAGAGGAGAGTAAATTGAAAAAACCAAAGAATGATTTTAAATCTGTTCACAACTGCACTAAAAGCCAAATTCTAAAAAAAGGCCTCCCTGCTCTTTCTTCTGTCTTAATGTTTGATGATAAAAGAATACTGACGAGGGACAAAGGGACTTATGCTTTCAGAGAGTAGAGCTTTCTATTCAGACCAAACACAGGCCTCTGGTGATTGACAGGGTCCCTACCTTTTCTCTATGTCCCGGCATCCAGCACACCCAGATGTAAGTCACTCCTCTCTCGTAGGTTGTCTGGGCAGCTGTCTCTCAGAAAGGACTTTCAAGACACATCAGTGTCCCATAGTTTGGTCTCTAACGCTAAAAGTCTTGATAAGAAAACATATTTCTAATAACTACTCTAATAAAATTGATTTATGAGAATTTAACAGAAAACAAGCATCATTTCAAAGAGTTACTTACTGTTACTCTGATTAGGCTCCATCTTCACTGCTTCTTAGTAAGATTTTTCACACATATGTATATGCAAGAAAATATTCAAAAACAACATATTTGTGAATAATTTATTCTAATGCTGTGAAACCACACCCACCATCGATACCATAAACATACCTATCACCTCTAAAAGTTTCCTCCCACCCATAAAGCAATTATTAAACACGGAACAGGGATTTTTATCCTCTTCTTACATATGAACATGTGTGCACAAAAGATACAGCCATTACCTGTATCTGTGAGAGGATTTTCCTCATGTACCTGGTATACTGAGAACTGCAACTGACAATAAACCAAAGGATGCAAGTAAACATGAGTACTCTCAAAAAGGAGCTTAATGAGTTAATGTGTCAGTATTTAATGAATGGGTGAAGGTGTCAGTATTTAATGCGTCAGTTTATGGGGACTATTTCATGAACTCTGAGTGAAATGCTGCCAGAAAACAGGTTAACATTACTTTTTGGAAAAAAGTGATTTTACCATGTAATCGTACATATTTATAGTATGTTGTGTGTTGAATTGTGTCCTTCAAAATGATAAATTAAAGGCCTTATTCCTGAATCTATGAAAATGACTTTGGAAATAGGGCATTTGAAGATGTAATCAAATTAAAATAAGGTCATGCTGGATTAGGGTAAATCTAATCATTGGTGCACTTATATGAGGAGAAGTATACATAGACACAGATACAGAAGGAGAAAATCATATGAAGATAGGCAAAGATTGGAATGATTTATCTTCCAGCCAAGGAATGCCAAATATTGCCAGCAACTACTGGAAACCAGGTAAAAGACATGGAACAGATCCTCCCTCACAACTAACACCTTGATTTTAAATTTCTGGCTTCCAGGATTTAGAAAGAATAAATTTCTGTTCAGTTAAGCCATCTAGTCTGTAGGGCACTGTCACAGAAACTCTTGGAAGCTAATATACTGTAAAAAATACATAAAATATAATTAAGAAAACAAAAATCATGTGAAATGAAAAATCCAAAACAAATATTTATCTGTCTAGATTGTTTTTTAATTAATTAATTAATTAACTTTTATTAAGGTATCATTGATGTACACTCTTATGAAGGTTTCACATGAGCAACACTGTGGTAACTACATTCATCTATATTCTCAAGCACCCCCCCCACCCCACTGCTGTTACTGTCTATCAGTGTAGTAAGATGCTCTGGAGTCACTACTTGTCTTCTCTGTGCTATACTGTCTTCACGTGATGCCTCTTAATCACCTTCTTCCTCCGTCCCCACCCACCCTGCCCACCTACTTCCCTTTAACAACTGCTAGTCCCTTCTTGGAGTCTGTGATCTGCTGCTGTTTTGTTCCTTCAGTTTTGCTTTGTTGATTTCAAATGAGTGAAATCATTTGGTACATGTCTTTCTCCACCTGGCTTATTTCATTGAGCATAATACCTTCTAGCTCCATCCATTTTGTTCTAAATGGAACGATTTGTTTTCTTCTTATGGCTGAATAACATTCCATTGTGTATATGCACCACCTCTTCTTTATCCATTCATCTACTGATGGACACTTAGGTTGCTTCCATATCTTGGCTATTGTAAATAGTGCTGCAGTAAACATAGAGGTGCTTATGTCTTTTTGAATCTGAGAAGTTGTTTTCTTTGGGTAAATTCCTAGGAGTGGAATTCCCAGGTCAAATGGTATTTCTATTTTTAGTTTTTTGGGGAACCTCCATATTGCTTTCCAGAATGGTTGAACTAATTTACATTCCCACCAGCAGTGTAGGAGGGTTCCCCTTTCTCTGCATCCTCCCCAGCATTTGTTGTTCTTAGTCTTTTCTATGTTGGCCATCCTAACTGGTGTGAAGTGATATCTCATTGTGGTTTTGATTTGCATTTCCCTTATAATTAGTGATGTGGGGCATCTTTTCATGTGTCTGTTGGCCATCTGAATTTCTTCTTTGGGGAACTGTCTGTTCATATACTCTACCCAGTTTTTAATAGGGTTATTTGCCTTTTGGGTGTTGAGGCAGGTACGTTCTTTATATATTTTGGATGTTAACCCCTTGTTGGATATGTTGTTTACAAACATATTCTCCCATATTGTAGGATGCCTTTTTGTTCTACTGATGTTGTCCTTTGCTGTACAGAAGGTTTTTAGTTTGATGTAGTCCCATTAGTTCACTTTTGCTTTTGTTTCCTTTGCCTGAGAAGTGTTCAGGAAAAAGTTGCTCATGTTTATATTCAAGAGATTTTTGCCTATGTTTTCTTCTAAGAGTTTTATGCTTTCATGACTTACATTCAGGTCTTCAATCCACTTTGAGTTTACTTTTGTGTATGGGGTTAGACAATAATCCAGTTTCATTCTCTTACATGTAGCTGTCCAGTTTTACCAACACCAGTTGTTGAAGAGGCTGTCATTTCCCCATTATATGTCCATGGCTCCTTTATGTCTAGATTGTCTTTTTAAAACACTAACTTTATATATATATTTTTTATGTGTTTTTGCCTATGTTTTCTCTATCACATTTTTGATAATCAAGTTTGTTTATAATTTTGTTTGGGATTTTTTTTTGTAATATAACACAAAATTTTTGTGTATGAATAATTCCTTTGTGATTTGTTTATTTTTGTACCGTAATAAAAGGATTTTCCCATTTTAAAAATATAATTCCCTGAAGTGCTTCTACTATTTCATTTTTGTATTTACATTTTATATCTCCTCCTTCCCTCTTTCTTTCTTTCTTTCTTTCCTTCCTTCCTTCCTGCTTGCCTTCCTTCCTATAGTGTAAGGAGACATGCAGAGCTTTATGCTTCAAACAACCAGCAAAAGTCTCAATATTATTTATAATACTTAATCTTTTCTCAAATGACTTGAGCTGTCACCTCTATCATACATTATACTATATGTGCCAATGACTTACTTTTGTGCTTTCTATTCTGTTTCATTGATCTTCCCTTTCATTACCTACAGATTATCATAGGCTTTTTAATACAAATATCTAATATTTATATATATATATGGAGACTTTACTCATTATTACCTTTTTGGTACAGATTTTCTCAGTTCTCATATGTGTAGTATTTGAAATTTAGAATTCTTAGAAAGCAGTCATTATTTAATTTAATAATATTTGTATATTTAGAAAGATCAATATCAGCAATTGTTATATTTCAGCATATATGTTCTAAAATTTTTATGATCTATATATCTTGTTCTTAGCAAGAAAAATTAACATGGAAAATGTCACATTATTTCTCTAATTCTATGTAAATTAATACAATCTTACTCTTTAGTTAACTGAATCAATATCATAGATCCAGTGTTTCTCTATGTTTACATCATCTATTTGCATCTCTTCAATCATATCCCCAATCTTCATACCTGTGCACAGATAAGCCATGGTGATTACCAAGTGTTTTTTTCCTTCAAAATTGTCTCCATAATTGTAATCATAAATATTGTAAAAATTTAATTATTTTACATTTTTAAAATTGCTTTTCTTATTTGGGTAGGGAATTCTCTTCAGTTTTAACTCTCTTTTCATTGTAGCCTACATATCATTTGCAAATTGATTTTTCTATTGTCCTTTACTTTGTTTCTCTTTCTTAGAACAATGCAGTGATAAATATGATTATATTTAAGTACTTTGTAATTGATAAATTTACAAAGTAGAATTGCTGGATGAGCTCTACTTTTTAAATATATTTCAATTTTTGTGGTATTGCACTGTAACAATAATTCATATTTCTTTGGTTGTTCTTGTACTGGAGCACCTCTTGATTTTTCATCAGTTTTTTTGAATTTTATATCAATTCATCTCTGCAATTTTTATTATATTCATTTTTTGTGTTTCTTTTATTAATCTCTAACAAATAACTCGGATACTGTAGAAATTAATTTTTGCTTGTCTTCTGTGATATAATATTTTCTTTTTTTTCATTTACATTATTTATTTCTTTTCTCATCAAATATCTCTCTCCCTTTTTTTAATAGCTTCTTGATTTCTAGTCTTGATTAGAAGGCTTTCCTATACTCAAATAAATTCATAGCATTTCCTAGATTTTCTTGCAACATTTCCATGGCTTTTTAAAAACATGTAAGTATCTTATTCATCTGGATTTCAGTTTTGAATATAATGAAAACTGGGAATCTATTTTTTCCCTTCCTATTGCATATCATGTGTCTGCTCCTATTTATGAAAGTATCCATCATTTTCTACTGAATCAAAGTTTCCATATTCATACTTACTAATATGCCATATTTGGGAATTTAAGCCTGGTTTCTCCATTCTGTTCCATTGGTTCATATATTCTTACACCAGAACTAATTTAGAGTACAGTGTCTATTTCATATTTTTTAATATCTTTGTAAGAAAATTATCCCCTAAAATTTTTAATATTGTTGTCATTTATTCTCATTTGATTTTTGTTGTAGTTACTTTTGCTGTGTTCTGTATCTTTTTCTTGTCCCAACTCTCATTTCCGTAGCATCTGCATAGGATAATTTCTGGAGAACTCAGACTTACCTGTCACTGTTAGACCCTAGAGAAAGTCAAAGTCTTATCTCCTTTCCAGTTTCAGCTCCAGGTCTTTTATAAGAAACACTCCAGCCTCCTAGCAATCTGGTGCACAATTACAGATGACATCTTTATGCTTATTCAGTTAGGTTCAGTGAACTGAAGCCCCGGTGTCCATAAAAAGAAACCATGATCATGCATCTCATTTAGAATGTTTTTACCCTTTGCTAATTCTCCCTGTGTTTACACTCTTGCTTCCTAAGATAATCTCACAAATAAAACGCTTGTGCTCAAATCTTTATCTCAGTTATTTGTACAAATGAATACAAACACAAATAAATTTTTTTTTTAAATAATTATTTTTTATTGAAGGGTAGTTGATGCACAGTATTACATTACATTAGTTTCAAGTGTACAACACAGTGGTAGAATATTTATATACATAATTCTAGGTTCCAGCTATCACCCTACCAAGCTGTTACAATATCTTGACTATATTCTTTATGCTATACATTACATCCTGGTTACTTATTTATTTTACCATTGGAAGTCTGTCCTTTTTTTTTTTTTTTTTTTTTTGTTAGGGCATCTCTCATATTTATTGATCAAATGGTTGTTAACGACAATAAAATTCTGTATAGGGGAGTCAATGCTCAATGCACAATCATTAATCCACCCCAAGCCTAATTTTCATCAGTCTCCAATCTTCTGAGGCATAACAAACAAGTTCTTACATGTAGAACAAATTCTTACATAATGAATAAGTTACATAGTGAACAGTACAAGGGCAGTCATCACAGAAACTGTCGGTTTTGCTCATGCATTATGAACTCTAAACAGTCGGTTCAAATATGAATAATCATTTGGTTTTTATACTTGATTTATATGTGGATACCACATTTCTCTCTTTATTATTATTATTTTTAATAAAATGCTGAAGTGGTAGGTAGATACAAGATAAAGGTAGAAAACATAGTTTAGTGTTGTAAGAGAGCAAATGTAGATGATCAGGTGTGTGCCTGTAGACTATGTGTTAATCCAAGCTAGACCAGGGCAATAAAACATCCACGTATGCAGAAGATTTCTCTCAGAACAGGGGGGGTGAGGTTCTAAGCCTCACCTCTGTTGATCCCCAATTTCTCACCTGATGGCCCCCCTGCGACTGTGCCTGTCTTAGGTTGTTCCTCCCTTGATTAATCTTACCCGTCTCTGGCTAACCAGTCATCTTCCGGGGCCATACAGGGAAATGTGAAGTTGGTAAGTGAGAGGGAAGCCTTATTGTTTGAAAAGGTTAGCTTTTTACTTCTTTGCATATTTATGCCCTGTGACTTCTATGCCCAGCATTTGTCTTGAGGTAACTTTACCACTTGGAAGAATTATGATACTCGGTAAATTTGATATGAGGAACGAATTCTATTTAAGGGTTGTAATTAGGAAGGAAGAAGAAAAGCTATAGAAGTAGCAGGCGTAAGAAAACATGGGAAGATTGATTATTTCTTTGACATATCTTCTTGTAGAGTAACTTCAGCATGTATAGGTTTTAAGCTACTAATTAAATTGTGCACACACATTAACATAATAGGAGTATAGTTACATAACCAAAGCATATCTGTAATTACCAGCCATCTCCAGTGAAACCAAGAAAACCAGTTAGGCACCTTAGGCATTTGTGAAAACTTAGCTATGATATGGTGGATATTGTCCAACTGAACTTGAACAGTCTGAGAGAAATCAGACAAATTAAAACAACCCATTCCTGGGGACTGTTCACATGCCATATGTTCTTTTAACAGTAAATAGTCTGTAGTTGTAAGACTTTGGAGCGCTACAATTTGCACTTCTCCAAATTCTTGGTTGAGTTCCAACAGTATAGATCCAGTCAAATTTGTTGTTTTACTGTATGCACAGGCCAGCTTAGATATCTCCTTCCTCATTCCCATGGCAAGTCCAGGAGCTGGTGGGATGAGTGCATCTACAGCTGTAGCAGTGCGTGGATCTTTGTTGGGGTTTTTTGATGATCATCTTCTGGCATGAGTCTTCCAGAGAGTGCAGATGTTGGAAGTTCTTTTTCATATCGTATCTTAGTTCATTTTCGGGGTAGCCCAATTAGGCTTTGATCCTCTGTATAAACACAAACAGACCCTTTGCCTACACTTTTATATGCCCTTTATACCCTTGTGTAGAACTCGTTGGAGGTTACCACACAGGAACTGCCCTTTTTTTTTGTTTGTTTTTGCTTTGTTTTTGGTATCACTAATCTACACTTACATGACGAATATTATGTTTACTAGGCTCTCCCCTATACCAGGTCTCCCCTATAAACCCCTTTACAGTCACTGTCCATCAGCATAGCAAAATATTGTAGAATCACTACTTGCCTTCTCTGTGTTGTACAGCCCTCCCTTTTATCCTACCCCCCCATGCATGTTAATCTTAATACCCCTCTACTTCTCCCCCACTTATACGTCCCTACCCACCCATCCTCCCCAGTCCCTTTCCCTTTGGTACCTGTTAGTCCATTCTTGAGTTCTGTGATTCTGCTGCTGTTTTGTTTCTTCAGTTTTTCCTTTGTTCTTATATTCCACAGATAAGTGAAATCATTTGGTATTTCTCTTTCTCCGCTTGGCTTGTTTCACTGAGCATAATACACTCCAGCTCCATCCATGTTGCTGCAAATGGTAGGATTTGCCCTTTTCTTATGGCTGAGTAGTATTCCATTGTGTATATGTACCACATCTTCTTTATCCATTCATCTATCGATGGACATTTAGGTTGCTTCCAATTCTTGGCTATTGTAAATAGTGCTGCAATAAACATAGGGGTGCATCTGTCTTTCTCAAACTTGATTGCTGCGTTCCTAGGGTAAATTCCTAGGAGTGGAATTCCTGGGTCAAATGGTAAGTCTGTTTTGAGCATTTTGATGTACCTCCATTCTGCTTTCCACAATGGGTGAACTAACTTACATTCCCACCAGCAGTGTAGGAGGGTTCCCCTTTCTCCACAGCCTCGCCAACATTTGTTGTTGTTTGTCTTTTGGATGGCAGCCATCCTTACTGGTGTGAGGTGATACCTCATTGTAGTTTTAATTTGCATTTCTCTGATAATTAGCGATGTGGAGCATCTTTTCATGTGTCTGTTGGCCATCTGTATTTCTTTTTTGGAGAACTGTCTGTTCAGTTCCTCTGCCCATTTTTTAATTGGGTTATTTGTTTTTTGTTTGTTGAGGCGTGTGAGCTCTTTATATATTCTGGACGTCAAGCCTTTATCGGATGTGTCATTTTCAAAGATATTCTCCTATACTGTAGGGTTCCTTTTGGTTCTATTGATGGTGTCTTTTGCTGTACAGAAGCTTTTCAGCTTAATATAGTCCCACTTGTTCATTTTTGCTGTTGTTTTCCTTGCCCGGGGAGATATGTTCAAGAAGAGGTCACTCATGTTTATGTCTAAGAGGTTTGTGCCTATGTTTTCTTCCAAGCGTTTAATGGTTTCGTGACTTACATTCAAGTCTTTGATCCATTTTGAGTTTACTTTTGTATATGGGGTTAGACAATGGTCCAGTTTCATTCTCCTACATGTAGCTGTCCAGTTTTGCCAGCACCACCTGTTGAAGAGACTGTCATTTCGCCATTGTATGTCCATGGCTCCTTTATCAAATATTAATTGACCATATATGTCTGGGTTAATATCTGGATTCTCTAGTCTGTTCCATTGGTCTGTGGCTCTGCTCTTGTGCCAGTACCAAATTGTCTTGATTACTATGGCTTTATAGTAGAGCTTGAAGTTGGGGAGTGAGATCCCCCCTACTTTATTCTTCTTTCTCAGGATTGCTTTGGCTATTCGGGGCTTTGGTGTTTCCATATGAATTTTTGAATTATTTGTTCCAGTTCATTGAAGAATGTTGCTGGTTGTTTCATAGGGATTGCATCAAATCTGTATTTTGTTTTGGGCAGGATGGCCATTTTGACGATATTAATTCTTCCTTGCCACGAGCATGGGATGAGTTTCCATCTGTTAGTGTCCCCTTTAATTTCTCTTAAGAGTGACTTGTAGTTTTCAGAGTATAAGTCTTTCACTTCTTTGGTTAGGTTTATTCCTAGGTATTTTATTTTTTTTGATGCAATTGTGAATGGAGTTGTTTTCCTGATTTCTCTTTCTGTTGGTTCATTGTTAGTATATAGGAAAGCCACAGATTTCTGTGTGTTGATTTTGTATCCTGCAACTTTGCTGTATTCCGATATCAGTTCTAGTAGTTTTGGGGTGGAGTCTTTAGGGTTTTTTATGTACAGTAATATGTCATCTGCAAATAGTGACAGTTTAACTTCTTCTTTACCAATCTGTATTCCTAGTATTTCTTTATTTTGTCTGATTGCCGTGGCTAGGACCTCCAGTACTATGTTAAATAACAGTGGAGAGAGTGGGCATCCCTGTCTAGTTCCCGATCTCAGAGGAAATGCTTTCAGCTTCTCGCTGTTCAATATAATGTTGGTTGTGGGTTTATCATAGATGGCCTTTATTATGTTGAGGTACTTGCCCTCTATTCCCATTTTGCTGAGAGTTTTTAACATGAATGGATGTTGAACTTTGTCAAATGCTTTTTCAGCATCTATGGAGATGATCATGTGGTTTTTGTCTTTCTTTTTGTTGATGTGGTGGATGATGTTGATGGACTTTCGAATGTTGTACCATCCTTGCATCCCTGGGATGAATCCCACTTGGTCATGGTGTATGATCCTTTTGATGTATTTTTGAATTCGGTTTGCTAATATTTTGTTGAGTATTTTTGCATCTACGTTCATCAGGGATTTTGGTCTGTACTTTTCTTTTTTGGTGGGGTCTTTGCCTGGTTTTGGTATTAGGGTGATGTTAGCTTCATAGAATGAGTTTGGGAGTATCCCCTCCTCCTCTATTTTTTGGAAAACTTTAAGGAGAATGGGTATTATTTCTTCCCTGTATGTCTGATAAAATTCCGAGGTAAATCCATCTGGCCCGGGGGTTTTGTTCTTTGGTAGTTTTTTGATTACCGCTTCAATTTCGTTTCTTCTAATTGTTCTGTTTAGATTTTCTGTTTCTTCCTGGGTCAATCTTGAAAGGTTATAGTTTTCTAGGAAGTTGTCCATTTCTCCTAGGTTTCCCAGCTTGTTAGCATATAGGTTTTCATAGTATTCTCCTATAATTCTTTGCATTTCCGTGGGGTCCGTCGTGATTTTTCCTTTCTCGTTTCTGATACTGTTGATTTGTGTTGACTCTCTTTTCTTCTTAATAAGTCTGGCTAGAGGCTTATGTATTTTGTTTATTTTCTCGAAGAACCAGCTCTTGGTTTCATTGATTTTTGCTATTGTTTTATTCTTCTCAATTTTATTTATTTCTTCTCTGATCTTTATTATGTCCCTCCTTCTGCTGACCTTAGGCCTCATCTGTTCTTCTTTTTCCAATTTCAATAATTGTGACATTAGACCATTCATTTGGGATTGCTCTTCCTTTTTTAAATATGCTTGGATTGCTATATACTTTCCTCTTAAGACTGCTTTTGCTGTGTCCCACAGAAGTTGGGGCTTAGTGTCGTTGTTGTCATTTGTTTCCATATATTGCTGGATCTCCATTTTGATTTGGTCATTGATCCATTGATTATTTAGGAGCGTGTTGTTAAGCCTCCATGTGTTTGTGAGCCTCTTTGCTTTCTTTGTACAGTTTATTTCTAGTTTTATGCCTTTTTGGTCTGAAAAGTTGGTTGGTAGGATTTCAATCTTTCGGAATTTTCTGAGGCTCTTTTTGTGGCCTAGTATGTGGTCTATTCTGTAGAATGTTCCATGTGCACTTGAGAAAAATGTATATCCCGCTGCTTTTGGATGTAGAGTTCTATAGATGTCTATTAGGTCCATCTGCTCTACTGTGTTGTTCAGTGCTTCCGTGTCCTTACTTATTTTCTGCCTAGTGGATCTATCCTTTGGGGTGAGTGGGGTGTTGAAGTCTCCTAGAAAGAATGCATTGCAGTCTATATCCCCCTTTAGTTCTGTTAGTATTTGTTTCACATATGCTGGTCCTCCTGTGTTGGGTGCATATATATTTATAATGGTTATATCCTCTTGTTTGACTGAGCCCTTTATCATTATGTAGTGTCCTTCTTTATCTCTTGTTACTTTCTTTGTTTTGAAGTCTATTTTGTCTGATATTAGTACTGCAACCCCTGCTTTCTTCTCACTGTTGTTTGCTTGAAATATGTTTTTCCATCCCTTGACTTTTAGTCTGTACATGTCTTTGGGTTTGAGGTGAGTTTCTCGTAAGCAGCATATAGATGGGTCTTTCTTTTTTATCCATTCTGTTACTCTGTGTCTTTTGATTGGTGCATTCAACCCATTAACATTTAGGGTGACTATT
Source organism: Manis pentadactyla (assembly GCF_030020395.1). NCBI lineage: Eukaryota > Metazoa > Chordata > Mammalia > Pholidota > Manidae > Manis > Manis pentadactyla. The sequence goes on along the minus strand of NC_080021.1, from coordinate 165,998,325 downwards.
GAAAGATATGTACTTATTGCCATTGCAGGCTTTAAATTCGTGGTTACCAAAGGTTCAAGGTTAGCCTCTTTAGTATCTTACTGCCTAACTTAGCTCGCTTATTGACCTGTTATATACACTGTCTGGAGATTCTTTTCTTCTCTCCCTTCTTGTTCCTCCTCCTCGATTCTTCATATGTTGGGTGTTTTGTGCTGTGCTCTTTCTAGGAGTGCTCCCATCTAGAGCAGTCCCTGTAAGATGTTCTGTAGAGGTGGTTTGTGGAAAGCAAATTCCCTCAGCTTTTGTTTGTCTGGGAATTGTTTAATCCCACCATCATATTTGAATGATAGTCGTGCTGGATACAGTATCTTTGGTTCAAGGCCCTTCTGTTTCATTGTATTAAATATATCATGCCATTCTCTTCTGGCCTGTAGGGTTTCTGTTGAGGAATCTGACGCTAGCCTGATGGGTTTCCCTTTATAGGTGACCTTTTTCTCTCTAGCTGCCTTTAACACTCTTTCCTTGTCCTTGATCTTTGCCATTTTAATTATTATGTGTCTTGGTGTTGCCCTTCTTGGATCCTTTCTGTTGGGGGTTCTGTGTATTTCCGTGGTCTCTTCGATTACTTCCCCCCCCAGTGTGGGGAAGTTTTCAGCAATTATTTCTTCTAAGATACTTTCCATCTCTTTTCCTCTCTCTTCTTCTTCTGGGACCCCTATAATACGGATATTGTTCCTTTTGGATTGGTCACACAGTTCTCTTAATATTGTTTCATTCCTGGAGATCCTTTTGTCTCTCTCTATGTCAGCTTCTATGCGTTCCTGTTCTCTGATTTCAATTCCATCAATGGCCTCTTGCATTCTATCCATTCTGCTTATAAACCCTTCCAGAGTTTGTTTCATTTCTGCGATCTCCTTTCTGGCATCTGTGATCTCCTTCCGGACTTCATCCCATTTCTCTTTCATATTTCTCTGCATCTCTGTCAGCATGTTTATGTTTCTTATTTTGAATTCTTTTTCAGGGAGACTGGTTAGGTCTGTCTCCTTCTCTGGTGTTGTCTCTGTGATCTTTGTCTGCCTATAGCTTTGCCTTTTCATGGTGATAGGAATAGTCTGCAGAACTGGGACGAGTGATGGCTGGAAGGACTTCCTTTCTTGTTGGTTTGTGGCCCTCCTCTCCTGGGAGAACAGTGGTCTCTAGTGGCTTATACTGCGCAGCTGCGCGCAGACAGGGTTTCTGCTTCCTGCCCGGCTGCTATGGAGTTAATCTCCGCTGTTGCTGTGGGCGTGGCCTGGCTCGGGCAGCTACTCCAAAATGGTGGAGTTGCGTTGGAGCAGTAGCTGCTGGGAGGCTATTTATCTCCGTAAGGGGCCTCCCTGCTCCCTGCAGCCCAGGGGTTAGGGTGCCCAGAGATCCCGGATTCCCTACCTCTGGATTAAGTGACCCGTCCTGCCCCTTTAAGACTTCCAAAAAGCACCCGCAAAAACAAAACAACGACCCCCCAAAAAAAAAAAGAAAAAAAAAAGGTTTTAATTAAAAAAAAGAAAAAAAAAAGGTGGTCGTTCGTTTTTCTTTATTCTCCGGTGCCAGCCTCAGGCCTCTGCTCACCGGTCTTTCTGCCCTGTTTCCCTAGTATTGGGGTCCCTATCCCTTTAAGACTTCCAAAAAGCACTCGCCAAAACAAAACAGCAAAAAAGAAAAAAAAAATGGTCGCGCGCTTTTCTTATGTCCTCTGTCGCCCAGCCTCCAGTGCCTGCTCACTGTTCTTGCTGCCCTGTTTTCCTAGTATTGAGGGCCCTGCACTCTGGCCCGGATGGCTGGGGCTGGGTGTTCAGCATCCTGGGCTCCGTCTCCCTCCCGCTCTGCCTATTCTTCTCCTGCCGGGAGCTGGGGGGAGGGGCGCTCGGCTCCCGCCGGGCCGGGGCTTGTATCTTACCCCCTTCGCGAGGCGCTGGGTTCTCTCAGGTGCAGATATGGTCTGGATATTGTCCTGTGTCCTCTGGTCTTTATTCTAGGAAGGGTTGTCTTTGTTATATTTTCATAGATATATGTGGTTTTGGGAGGAGATTTCCGCTGCTCTACTCACGCCGCCATCTTCCACCCCTCCCCCCCAAATAATTTTTTAGATCATTTTATTCAGTTTCATGAAAATCTCTTAGGATTTCACTGGGATTACATTAAGTGCATATATTAATTGAGAATCGACGTTTTAATGGTGACATCCAAGTACTTGCTATTTGTAACTTTACATTTGCTTTTAGACTTTGTTTTTGTCTGCTAATGACTATATAATTTTCTTTCATATACATATTGCATCTTTTCTGGGTATTTTAAAATATTTTCAAGTACTCTGTTTTATTAATTGCACTGTTGCTAATGGAATGTTTTTATTCATTTCATGCCTAATATTTAGGATTCAAATGAAGACAGGTTTTCTTCAGTCTAACAACTCTAACTAAGGGATTTTCTAGGTTTTCACCTTCCCATTTAACAAAACAAGTTAATTTTACCTCTTCTGAAGTTTATACTAAATCACTTGTTTTCATCTCATATGGTATTTGCTAAATCCTCCAAGGAAATGTTAAACCATATGGTGAGAGTAGGCATCCTTGTTTATTTAATTATTTTAAAAAAAGCAGTTCATGTGTCACCATTTTACATATATTATTTCTTTTTGGATATTGGTGGTAGTGTTTATTATACTTATCAAAGTATGTTCTAGTCCAATGACAGGAGTTTTTATTAGCAGCTCTGTTGAATTTTATCTAATGCCTTTGCAGCATCTACTGATATGATGCAGTGACATTTCATCTCCTTTATTTTTCATGTAATTGATTTACTGAGAATTGGTTGGCCTACTAGGATATCAGTATGCCTTTTCCAAGACTCCATGAAATACCAGACAGGAACATATACCATATAAGAATGGATACCCTTTCAAAGGTTATAGTTTATATTCCAAACTAGCAAACTGTGTGGTGTCCTTTATCTCATGGTCAGTATGCATGGATCTTAAAGCAAGGGGTGGAAGTAGGAATGACCCTTTTTACCACAACATCTAATGATCCATTTCTACATTTTTTACTTCTTCTGTATCTTTAGACTTTGTTCATCTGGAGACTTTGATACTCAGGGAGATGATTCCATTAGAAGACACAACAATGTTTTTATAAAATTGATATTGAGGTTCTCTTCCACAAAATATGGATTCCTCATACCATTGAACAAGTAGGGCAAAAAAGAGGTCATGCATTATCTGGAATAATTAATTCTTACTATCAAGGGCAGTGGGTTTGGGTAGTAGGAGCATGTCTGGAGTCCAGGGAATTATCTGAGATGATTCTGGATACTGCCATAGCCAGTGACAAAAATTAATGACAACTACAGTAACTCATCCAGGTAACATCCTCAACACTCAGATATTTTGTATATAGTCATTTGAATCACCCCATCTGTTAAAAATCACTGACTGTCTGAAGAAGCTATTTCAGAACTGAGGGCATATGAAATAAGTAATAAAAGAAGATCATTATAAATAAGATTATGGAAATATGCAAAAACAAAAAAAAATAACTACTCATATCTTTGACCTACTGGTCTATATATGTTTTATATACAAAATGATTGTATTTTTTCCCCTTATTCTTTTCACTAGTTATTTTATATAAAGATTGTTATTGGGGGCTAATTATGTAATTTATCCTTTAGGTTAAAGATTTTGTCAGGGGGATTGTAGTTAGCTGAAAGTGGAGTTGTTCTCATACAGAAAGGACTACAGAGACTCATGATTTAGCTCATCCATTTTGGGGAGAGTTTCAGCAATGTTTCATTTCTTGAGGGAAAGATTCATTATGTTGTTACTGTTGTTACTGTGTTTTAAAATTTAGGGGTGAGTAGATTGGTTTGTTTAAATATTGAATAAAGAAACATTGTACTGTATTGCATATAATCAACTGACTTTTGGTACACATTTCTACTTCTTTCTGGTAAGATTTCATGTATAGCAGAAGCTAGATAGGTAAAATAAAAGATCTCAACCTCCTTTACAACATGTATGGATGCAGATAAGCTTCCATTAAATACATTAAATACAAACAGGATATACTTTGTATTTACCTGATTCTGTCCTCCAGCAACATTGGGGAAACTTGACTATTGAGATTGAGAGACCACTTTCAATAGCAACAACAGCTAAACTAAAAGATCAAGTCAACCAAGTCCATTGCACAAGCATCAGCATCATGCCTAGCCTCCCAATTGCCACCCCTAGTCAACCTTTGGCCTTACATCTACTTGCTTGAATTAAATCCTATTTTCTTAGACATGCAAAGAGTCATTTCCATTTTTTGTTTGTTTGTTTGCTTTTGCAATGACACAGACTCATTGGAGATAGAAAAAAGGAAAAACAAGTTGGGGAAGGGGAAGATCAAAACAAATTTTTTTTCTAAATGATTTACCCTATGAAAGGAAGACAAGGGACGAATTGGACAGCTGTGGAGGGAGAATAATGTATCTTATATGGGAAATAGTTGGAATATTGCTTCCAAATAAAAGTAGAGTCATATATGTCTGATTAAGAGTGTTAGAGAAAGAATAGAATCTATAAATTCAAATACTGGCAAATCTCAAATTCATTCACATAAGAAAATGAAATAATTGTCCCCCATTTTTCAGTCATTACTTTTTTTGTGTAATATTTAAATGTTTCTAGCACTTGATCTTCCAGGCCACTTATTTGAATCTCAACAGAGATTATTATGACCTGTAGGTTTGCTACTACAATATTTTATTTAGGAAAACATTAATTTTTTTGCTTCCTTTGATTCTTTTTAAGTTAGGTGTATTTAAATGCATTTGCATTGCTCAATTTGAACCTTTCATCTCTAAGGTAAGTGAAAACTAATTGAATACAATGTGTAAAAAAGTGAAATTTGGGTACTCAGATTCAGTTGTAGAAAGCTGTCAGTGTATTTCATATTAATGCATAAAATGCATTTTATATATTAATGTTCAAAACTCAATTCCAGATCCCTTCTTAAGTGTATATATTAGGCTCCCAGGCAGCATGCAAGTGCTTTTGCTTGACCAACTTGAAGTGTGCAGGCAGTTCTCAAGATAGTTCCCTTTCCCTTTCTGCAAGCCAGGGTCTTAAATTAAAATTTTTCCTTTAAATTACATAGTAATCCTTAAATGCTGAAAGACTTAAGCCAAATTCTCTATTGCTTCTCTTGGTGTTAACATCACTGGAATTAAAGGAGAGAAGCAGCTTGGTTCTCTTCAAGGATCCATCCAAACTTGTTATCTGATATCTCTTAACAAAGACATTCTTATCCTGCAGCCTCTCAGTTTCCCCAGTGTCCCTAAGGTAGACATCTAGTCTCTCCTAATTAAAATTGTCTAGTTGAGTAATGAGTTAAGAGTCTCAAAATCTGTTTCATAATGCCTTAACATAGTTTAAATGAACCTGCAAATTCTTCTTGTGTATTTTAGGGTGGTTATATGATTTTCATACTGAACTATAGAAGAAGGCAGCAGTTTCTCACTCTTAGGCTTTCTTCTAATACTCCAAGCCAAAAGAAAAGTTATAATTAATATCTGTTATAATTTTTGCCAATGAAAATATGGACTTCAGTGAGTATAAAAATGATATTATATATCTTTAAACTTTTTAATCAATTTTATTAGCTTAGCAACAAGATGCTAATCTCTCCCTTTCCTATTTTATGTCTGCCAGTTTGTATTGGTATTTTCACTAATTTTTATTTATATATTATATTGTTTGACTAAGAAAATTATGCAGATTTTGCATTTTGCTTCCATCATTGTCGACTCCTCTTATTTTTGATACAGTGGTTTGTAATGTTATTTAATGGTGCTTTCTCTCTATTCAACTTTATATAATACTCTGCCTAATGCCTCATATATACTGCCTATTCTCTGCATTTTCTATATTTTCCTGCTATACCTTTAACCATTGTCTCACTTCCCAACATTATATTTCACTCTGCTTCATTGTGATCCTTTAGACACAATGAAGTCAGAACTGGGGTTTCATTCTTGGATGTGTTATTAAGCAAGCTAAGCACATTTGAGATTTTTCTGTTGCTCATCCTCATGCACAACGTTGTTGAAGCAACACAAAAATTTGTATTACAGATTTTTACCATCTGCCTTTAGAATCCCATAATCCTTCAGTGATTTTGCCTCAAATGTTGATCAGGAACAGTCTTTTGTGAACCTATTGTTTCTTTTTTATACTTAGGTCATTTTAATCTTCTTAGATGCTTATAGAATTTTTTCCTTATATCTTAATTTAGCATCTTAATTCAAATATGCTTTAGCATTCATTAATTTGTTCCTTTTTTTACACAATACTTTAAAAAATTAGATGTTGAATTATTTTATAGAGCATTTTTTGTTCTCCTTTATGAACATTAAGTATATAAATGTTTGCTCTCTAAAGTTTGTCTTGCATATCATCGACAGTTTCCATGCTAAAATTCTCTCTACTTCGCTTCATTTCTGTGGTGCACATCTAGTTTAGGAAATAAGGCAGAACTTTAAAATTTTTTCTTACATAGACATAAACTATCACCCATAATAGAATATAATATCTTGTAAATCTCCAATTCTAGAGTCCTAATGAGGAAAAGAAACCTAAATTACATTTTAAATGTTAAGCCTTCACCCTACATGCATTTTCTATCTATATAAAATTAATCCAATAAAATATAAATTCTTGCCATATCAGATTTTTATATTCACTATGTAAAATTGAAGTATATGTAAGTGAGAAATTAATTAGATTCATTGTAATAGATTCCCTACTTTTTCTGAATCTTTTTATATCCCAGAATTAGACATAATAACTATTTACAGTGATTAGTTCTTGAAATACATGTTATTACATTTAATTTAGATTTATATCTCAGAAAACATTAAGAGTTTTATTAAGTGAAAACTCAAGGATGAGGCAAATATTGAGACCCTGTAGAAGAGGAATTGGAATGGCCAAGGAATGGCAAAACAAGAATTCCATAGTTAGAATTAAAGACCTACTATAACTGCTCAAAAACATACCATTTAAGGAGAATCTGAAGGGAGCTTTAGGTAACAGACTTAGATATTGTTACATGACAGTCAAAAGATACTGGTATTTCATGACTGCCATCCATAGTCTATTAAACAGTTTTTTTTTAAATTTCAAAAACAGATGCATTCCTTTAAAGTTTAATATGAAAATTGTATGACTGTCTTAAAATACATGTGAAGCATTTGGATTGTTTTATGATGAGACGTTTTCTCCAAATGCCATCAAAATGACAGGCACAGTACATTGTCACAATGAGCAACACATGTGGCAGTGACAAAGTGCAGAGAAGAGGGTTGGAGGACTCTTAAGGAATAAGGAAGAAGAAGAAAATATTTCAGTATTAGTTAGCTTTATCAATGTCTTATATAAGTAAAGCTAATATTAACATACCTGCAGAAAGATGAAAAAGATATTTTATCAGTTAGGAACTAAGGCAAGAACACATTAACTAGAAAATATATAGTAGTTTTTGGTTACAAAATATTGTCTTCACATGCATACATTCATTAGAATCTCACTTCTCAGAGAGAAGTAGGTTTCTTAGAAGAGGCTTTTCAGACAGAAGTGAAGTGAAGCCAAGAAGCTAAACAGATTGGTCAGAAATACAAAATGAGTATATATTGTGGTTCCAACTGGAAATTAGTTCTTTTATTTCCAAAAGTGATGGCTTTTCCACTAAATTATACTGCCTTGCCAATATATTTCATATGTAATGGATTTTAATTCCTTATTTTAGATAAAATGTGATTTATGCTATAATGAATAATATATCATCTATTTCTGATAGACGTGTAAGTACAGACATTGATAAAGAGGAATTCATTCCACAAGGAATTCTACACATAGATGGAGAATACATGTTTAAGTTCTACTGTGGGTTTAAATTACACAAAAATTAGCCAAAAAAAACTTGAGTTCACTTAGAGAAAATCAATAGTTCAAAACCATAGGGAAAGAAATGATAACTGAGACTATATATTTAAAGCCAAATGCAATAAAGCCAAATTCTAATTTAAAATTTTATTATAACCAGCACAAATTAAGACTATAAAAAGATGCTCTCTCAGAGTAGATTTTTTTTTTTTTTGGTTTGGGAAATATTCAAAAAGTGAATACCAAATTCCATATAGTTGTATTACAATTTTTAGTTCATGGAAATAAGCGGTTGCAGAATGTTCAGTTTTATGGAGAGCAGTTCCAGGGAAATACACACTTTGGAGAGCCCTTATCTGAAATACAAAGAGGAGTGCATTGAGACTTGCCTTAGGTCCACATTAAATGGTTAAGCTTTGATTTTTATTACTTATTTCATTTTAAATTATGTTTTCCTTTAAATTAATCTTAGAGCAAGGAAAGGGAGACTGCTATTCATTTTATGTTTGTTCTTCATCAGTGTCTTTCATAAAAACTTGTGGAGTTTGCAAATTTATGTATTTGCAGTGAAGGGGAACAGGATGCGCTATTTTGGCCTGTGGGTCATTCTGAGCTGAATGCAGTGACGACCTGGCAGATGCAATAAAAATGTTCATCTCTTTCTTAGATACCTAAAACAGTTCAGATAGGTGTCCTGACCCAGAAAGAGAGCTATTGCCAGAGATAGCTTTTATGAAATGGTCTGTTTGTATGTCAGAGTGAACATTAATTACCAAAATCTGCTCTACCTACTGTCCTGGGAAGCCCTCCTCCCTTTTGAAGCCCCAGAACCCTAGCCCATTTCTTAGTTCAGGAAGCATATAAGCCTCAACTATCTGACTTGCCCTTTGGTGTCATATTTTTATGGGACTCCCATAAATATGAAATAAAATTTTTCTCCTGTTAATATGTCTTATGTCAATTTAATTATTTGACCAGCCAAAGAACTTAAACTAGGAGAAGGAAAATTTTTCCTCCCCTATAGTACTTTAGTGTGACAAACTCAATCCAGGATGTGTGACACACACTGTGTTCTTTTCACCCCTTACAACATCATCACTGACGCAGTAGAACTAACTACTTTTTTGCTGATGCATGAGATGTATGCTCAGAAATGCTGACTGAAGTTAAAAAATAATATATCAAAGTAAGAAAATCTAAGTCAAGAATGTGGATTTGTATGTAGCAATTAAGGTTTTTGAAAAGTAACATACTTAAGAATATTTTTGAAAGAATTTCAGATGGTGTTGCTTAGTTCAGTGGAAATCAGGGAGGGAAAAGTTCCTTTCAGTTAAACTGATTTCTTCAGTCCTAATTCATCAAAATTGTCTATAGATAAACTTTAAAAGAAAATACGTTAGTTGAATATTGTATGCTTTTAAAGAACTACATAATGACAGGGATTGTATTTCCTAACTCTGTCCTATCTTTTCCTGTGCTTTAACATAGCTTTAAGAACAACAGTAATTCCAGATAGATTTAAATATCATTAAAAAAGAAGCATCTATGAATATTATGCAGAGCTAGTATCTAGCACTCTGCTAGTTTCCTTGAATAACTTAGTAAAAGACAAAATGCTGCAAGAGATGGAACAGGCTTTAGGGTTGGTGTAGATAAATGATTTTCAATGAATTCTTTCTTTTACTTCTTTTTTTTTTTTTTTTTTTTAGGGTAAGGTTTTAGAGTAGAGATGTTGAGTCAATAAGCAATAGTGTGTGTTTATAGTTGATGATGGCTGTTGAGTATTTAAAGGCACAGATACAAAATGAAAGAGAGCACACTTGTAGAATGTGGAGTAAAGAGGGGAAGCCAAAGTAACCAGTGGAAGACATACTTAAAGAGAAAAATCAAAGAACAAAATTTTGCAGTGAGTTTCAGAGGGACAGGCTGAAATAACAGGTGGAGGGTTAGGAGTGAATGATGAATAGATGCTAAACATAAAAGTGATTTTCATGCAAAATAGGATTTAAACAGTGTTAATTATAACCAAATAATCAAATAAAAATGTATATCCGATTTTTCCCCTAGATTCTTGTGGGCCTAGTTATTTTTGTAACACTGATTAAAAAATGTTACATTCATTAAAATGAACAAATGTCTACTGATGTAAGGACCCAGATAAACATGGACCAGTTAGGCCATATGTTTTCAGTTTGTCAGTTAACTCAGAAATTTAGAAAATAAAGATTTGAATGGAAATAATGACCTTTGAAGAAGCTGCTTTGCAAAGTTCATTAAACAGTTGAGATGACACCAACAAGTTGTGTTGCCAATGCCAAAATGAAATGATGACTTTAGACAACATATACTTATTCTGATGGTTCTCTATTGACTGCTACCGTACAATCTGTAACCAGAAGTAAAGAGAATAGTGTGACTGGATTTAGGAGTAACCCTAATAAACTCCCCTACATCATGTCGATCTGAATTCTGGGATGAGGAACAGTTTCATCGCCATTTATTTCAAGGTGGAGCTATGTGAGTAGCTCTGATTGAAGAGACATCCCTCCCAATCCTTGATCCTAATAAATAAATTTTGATAATCAAGATATAAATTCCATCACATAGTACCTCTGAGATTTTAGAAATTATTTATAGGATTATCATAATTAATAAAACTGGGAATAAAGGGAGTTTAAATAATATAGTGGGCAACATGTGTCCACAGAGACGGTTGAAAAACACTTGTTGTTATGAGTTGGTATGAATTATCAGTCCTGATGCATATAAGGAGTAGGGTCCCAGTATGTAAAAGAGGAGGTGAGACAGTAGAAGTGAGCAGAAACACATCTGTGCTAAGACTGTGCTCATATCAAGTTAGAAATTCATGGTGACAGTGAGTTCTCATTTATCATAATAATAATTGTAGAACACTTGTAATTTATGTTTATCATATTTATTCCTTGGAAATAAACAGTAAGGCAGGAAGGATAAATATTATTCTTCATTTCAAAGATGAGAAAACTAAAACTTAGGTTAAATAATAATCCATTTTTAATGCCATAGTTCTAGAATGTAATAAAAATCACATTTTTTTAAGATGATGCACTAAGCCAGAGCTCAACACAATCAAAGAAGTGTAGAAACTATGAGTTCATTGTATAGATGTCATGTCATGCTGAAAGCAAAAGAATGAAACACTTTTAAAAAAATTATATCAATATTTAAAAATGTTTAACACAAAATTAGCAAGTTTTCATTTAGAATAAAACTCATTTAACTAAAGATGGTTAACACCAAAAATTGTACAGTGGTTGATTTCTGCTATACAATGCTGGTCATAATGCAATACAGCAGACTGCATCATTAGCTGTCATTTACTTCATTGCTCCTCTGAATGCTAAAGGATAGGGAGAGAGTGCTCAGGCACAAAACAAAATACATCGCAGGTACACTGTGCAGTGATTTGTAGTAGTTATAAGTCATTTGACTAAGTTGTCCAACCAAACATCTGGGAAATAACTACGTGCATTGTTCCAAAGCTGATAAGAAATTTTGTTTTTATAGCTTGGTAGAAATTCTTTACTAGGTAGGAAGTCACAGTTTAAGTATGCATGTTTTGCTTAAATTGTCTTCAAAAATAGAAATACTAGAAAGGAGTAGACAACATAGACAACAGTGATAATTATCTGTAGGAAACAATGAGGAGGATGGCACAATGCTCAAGTAGAGGTAGAAAATGGGGGATAGGGTTAAGCCATCCCTTTCAGTTGGTAAATTAGGATCCAGTGAAGAGGTCATCAAAAAGTGAATTGACATCAGTATAAAGACAAATATGTGCATAAGGGATAGAGTTACTCTACTATATATATTACCTCAGTAGGTAAAACTATACTATGTATTACTTTGGTGCATAATGCACTGCAACCACAGAACAATATGAAATGATGAGATAGATTAATTATCTTCAAGTAGTGATTATTAAGTTCCTACTATATAGAAGTCACCATGAGAGAGATCGATAGATTTCAGATGTGGTTCTTGCTCTTATTTTTCCAGGGTAGTAGACAAGAAAAGCCTATTTCTTTTCTATAGACAAATGAAAAGTAACCATTAATTACCTTAGGAAGCAGAATATAGCAGTAATAATAAAGTTATAATATTTGGAGTTTGAAGAGATAATTTTCCTTGGGAAGTGCATGAAAGACTCCGTGGAGGGTGATTTTAGTTGATCCTTAAATAAGCAGATATTTTTCTAGTTCAAACTGAGAGAAAAGTCTTATGTAGCAATAATAGATGCAGCAAAGTCGTAAGGCAAGAAATACAGAATATAGATATGAAATAGCAAATGACAAGTACTACAATTTAGTGGGAGGATGGGATAAAATAGGAACTATACCTAGGAAGAATATTCATATTAAATAATTACTCTATGTCTTGCATTTTATATATGATATCACATTTGTTCCCAATAAAATCATAAAGTAAACTTTAATGCAAAACTTGAAGGCGAAGAAATATATACTTAGAAAACTAAGCAATCTGTGTGTATAAAACACAGGAGACACTCAAGAGAATCTTACCCAAAAACTTTGCTTTTTCAACAAAACACACTATTGCCTGAGTTTTAAATATAGGATTGAAACAAGTTTATGGAAGACTTGACCGATATATGGGCAAGGTAATTGAATTTCTTTAGCAAGTCCCTAGGGAGAAAGGAAATGATTTCAAGCAAAGATAACTCATTAGCAATAGGGGAGGTTTAAGTAGGGTGATTGGGTGAAAATACATATGGCGTAATGAAGGAAAGAATGAAGGCACAGTCAGAAGAGAGAATACACAGCGGATGGGGGTGAAAGATCTTTGAATGTATCGTATGTCTATATGGATTAAAGGAGGTTGGCTGAGAGATGAAGAGCTAATGCGGATTCAAACTACTCAGCAATCTTTAAAAAAGTTACTTAAAACCTGGGATTCAATTTTCCTATATATGAAATTGACTTAATTAGGAGACCTTTGTCAGGATTGTCATGAGAGTGTTTGCATGGTTTCTGGTATATGGTAAATACAAAATGATGATTAGTGTAGTCATCATTAGTGTCTTTGTATTTGCCTTATCATAATAATTATTTTCACATCTGTACTTGGATAAACTTACATTCCACATAATCTTAGAGCCATCAGAATGAATTCTTTACTTTGGATTAATAATTAGAGTTGCCTCAATATACATAAATATTCTGCACATTTTATTTTCAGAAGATATCTGTGATTAATGCAGGGAAAGAAAATAACCCAGTGACATGTCTGCTATAAAATTAACTGTCCTTGTTTCTATATTGCTTCCCCTAAATATTATTTCATTCAGAACTAGAAGCACAAACCAGGGTTCCTCTAATCTGGGAATGATGCTGGGATCCTCTCATTGTATAGAAAGCTGAGGGTTTAAAGATTGATGTTGGCAGGATACTAGGAAGAAAACCCTCAGAGAAAATTACTTTTAAGAGGTGTTGTTTTCTCTTTTCCATATGGTAGTACTCCCCTAGAGAATTACATCAAGCAATAAGCTTCTAATTACAAAATTTCTCTCTTGGAAACCAGTGGGTCTTTTCTGGTTAAGTGATTTCACTGAAAAGAAAATGATAGAAATAATCTTGAATTTATGTGCACTTAAAATTACATTATATGTGTGTATGTGCGTGTGTGTGTGTGTGAGATGCTGTCAAATATACTTTAATTTCTGAAAAATCATATTTTTTTCTTAAGATAAAGTTCGAACTTTGAATTATTTTGAGGATATTTATATTACTGAATTTGACATTTACTGATATTTAAAGTAATTTCAAAAATACATATATGATTAAAATATAATGCAACCAGTGAAATCAAAGAATGGGTAATAGATTACAGGAGGAAAATATATAGATGTCTGTGTGTGTGTGTGTGTGTGTGTTCATGAATATATATATTCATGAAAATATATGTATTCATGAATATATATTCATGAAAAATATGTTCTGGAATACATGAAAAGGGCATACATGGTTCGGGAATCAAGCAATAAGAATCACTGCAAAATTGGTTAATTTACTTCAATTATATAAGCCAGTAATAAACAATTTTTCTGTTGAGTATAACTGGGGAGGAAGAAATTTACTTTCCCTCTCGAGGTTCTTCTAACTGGTTTAAAGTTTAATAACATGTATACTTTCTGTATACATGGGAGACACCCAGGAAAACTGAGTAACTCCATGAAATGGTCCAAGTGACACCTTCAGGACCATTTCCAGCTAAAGATAAAGAAGATACTGGGAATGGGAACCAGTTATAGGTTATCAGGCAAAGAATAGTAAATAAGAGTTATGGATGTTATGGAGATTTAAGTCCAAGCCTTCTTGACTGATAGGTTTCTAGAGATTTAGTATCATCCTCTTCCTGGTACATAGAGGTAGAAACATCCTTGCAAATGGACATCTCAGTTTCCTTTGTAATCAGGTTCATGTGACTGGGTTTGACAAACAGGACATGGACAGAATTGATGCATGTCACAAATAAGGCAGCTTGAAAAACACTTTATATTTTTCCCATTCTCCTTTCCCCAACTGCAAAAACAATGGCAGAATGCCTTGAGTCACAATAAAGACCCAAATTAGACTAAGACATGAGCAGGTTGTAAGTTTAAACAATGTCAACTCATTGAGATTTCATGGTATTTTTTACATCAGTTGGTGTTAATTATCCAACCTAAAATATGTCCTATTGTAATAGGGCTGGACCTCATTACTGAACCCAAGTTCAGCTGTTCATTGCTAAAAGGTCAAAACTTGAGAAACAAGTGCTGGTGAAAAGGAAAAGTTGCTTTATTCAGAACGATGGTGGACTAGCATCCTGGGACCATCCCAAGTATTGCTCAGAGTGAGAGGGTCTTGAAGGGGAACTTCGTGGAGAAGGAGGGGCTGTGTGCAGAATCAGCAGTTAACCCCTCTCTGGGTGGTTGGTCCCAGGAAGATCTGACTTCAGGGAAGCTGTTTTCCTTATTCTCAATAATTCCAGTTCTAGGAATGGAATGGTCTTATATCAAGTTTTAAGGGGGCCACAGTCAAAACTCCTGAAACTCAGAAAGGTCTGGTTAATGTTTGGTAAAACACCAGAAAGCATACGTAGGAAGGGTTGGTGGTGGTGGTGATGGTTGAAAATTAGTTTGTTCTAAAATGAAGTGCCATTTTTTCCACCTTCGTTACTGTCCTCTGACATTATATTCATTGGTTGGTTTGTTGTTCGTGTTTCTTCTTAGGAGCCGGGTCCCTGAGGGCATTGTTTGTCATGCACACTGGTATAGCCCAGGAGCTAGAGCTTACTTGTCCAAGCAAGAGTTCAGTCAATGACTTGTTAAATAAATAAATCAAAGTGAAATAAATGTGTTTGTATACCTTTGTACAAATAAGAAAACTAAGACTTAAGTCATTTAAGTACATTACCCAAGGTTATATAAGTGGAAAGTCACAGAAATATTAGCACTCTTCCTCTTCCTCACTGTACAAACTAAATGCAGTCATACTGAGGCAATGAAAAGCAGTAGAATATATTTGTATCACTGAAGGAGAGAGAGGAAACATTGTACTCCATAGGTCAGAGAAAATAAAAAGCTAGGGATTTTTATTGTAGGGGTTCATAGCACTACTATTCTGAACAGTCCTTGAGAGAATTAATGCACTGGAGTAGTGCTAGTAAATGCATAATCACAATGATTATACGCAATCAGAAAATTATGGAAAAATGCTTTAGATAATATGTAATTCTAAAGTTCCATTCTACAGATGAATAAATCGAGGTCCATTGTGGTTAAGTAACTTACAGGAGGGGCGTAATACATTGCTACATTAGAACTGACATGAAGTCCAATTTCTAGTACAGTGTTATTTGAACCACATCATCCTACCTGGCCAATATACTATTGTTAATCTTAAAACAGTCATTTTACCAGCAAAAAATGGGCTTATTCAGGAATAGCAGAGAATTACAATCTGGGACATGCAAACTACAGCAGAACCATAGGTATGTCCAGATAACAAAGGCGAAGAACACTCTTTTATAGAGCAGGAGCTGAGTTAGGAGGCCTTTCCTAAGCAAAAAGACCATTGGAGTAAACTGGGAGTCCCCTGTATCGTGGATTCATTGGCTGAGCTGTGACAGCCTCTCATTGGCTGGGCTTAGCAGGGAATTGCAAGGGGGAAAACTTCCTCCTGCTGGATGGTAGAGCAGCTGAAACAGTACCGTGCCTGTCTCTTCCTATGGGATCTGAGATTTATGAATGATGAGAATGAGAGCTTCTCCTGTAGGCCTCCCAGTGCCATGTCAGTGAGGTTTCCCTTAATTAATTATCACATTACACATATATTTTCTAAAGGTTCTCTTAAAAATTAAATGAACAATTTTAAGTTATCTGAATAATTTATATGAAATACCATATTCCCTTATATTGTTGTACGAATTGGATATTACAATTCTGTCACAGCAAGGATCTTCAAATGAAAAAGAATACACTATATGATATGTGCTATATTATTTACATGTTATATGATATAAACATATATAATATGCAAACTTATTGGTAAGAAGACAATATTTTTAATCTCTGTAAAGTGTACAAGAAATGAGATTATATAATATTAAGCATTTATATAAGCTTAACGTCCTACCTAAAGGTACATAGATTTTGATCATTACGAGCCAGTGTTATTATAGGGGCCAAGGGCAGGCCACTCAAAGATGTGCTACTTTGGCATGCTGATTATTTCCAGCTTGAAATTAATCAAGGCCCTAAAATCTCAGAAAGAAACTTTGACCTTCCCACTAACTGCATAAAAGAATTTAGAAAGAGAACCAGCTCCAGGAAGAGAATTATTACCATGTATAACTACATTATAATGTGACTTAGGTGTGGCAGACTGAAATTAAGCAAAGTCAGTGTGTTAAAATTCCTCTCTATGTCCCATTGTTTCTGTGGTCCTGCAAACACTTGTTTACCAAGCATTTACTCTTCCACACTCCTGGGACTTGCTTTCCTTCCCTTTGAGGTCTCAGACCCCTGCCCTCTTCTCCTCAGTTCAGGATGACACATAAACCTCATTGTCCCTGACTCCACGTCTATGGATTCCCTGTATGTACATAATTAAACTTTGGTTTTTAATTCTGTTAATCTGTCTCTTGTCAATTTGATTCTTTGACCAGCTAGAATAGTTTTGAAGGGTAGAGGAAGTTTTTTCCTTCCCAACATTATTGTAGAGGAAAGAATCAGGATCACATCCACAAGGTCACATAGCTAACCCATGACAAAGCAAGCCTATAAACCAGGAAGTCTGTCCCTGGAGCCTATCCTATAAATTATTAGGTTGTACCTCCAGTTAAAGGTCAATACCATTCTAGTTGGCTTGGTTTTGGTTTACAGAATACTTTATCCCACTAAGCCTAAATGCCTCTTCTCTCAAACATGAATAATATTTCCTACATTTTAAAAGTAATCTTTGCCTGTGAACGGAGGAATTTTCTTTCTATTTGCCTGATCTTCATTCTCCTGCTCACTGTTTATGAAGGGTACTTATGTACAAATATATATGTATGTCTCTATTTTTCCATTAAGCTGTGAGGAAGAGATTCAGAACTCGAGGTTAAACAAACCTCATTTATATTCTATGCAAGATACATTAAGTAAAAATGAGCTCTTTCTCACACTGCTCTCACAACCTTCATCTGTTTTCTTTATTTTGTGTCAGAATTGTGAAGAATGATGACTCCTTTAATCCTAGAAGACACAGATATATTGTATCCATACAGAGTTAACTTCTGTGGACACAACATTATAAATGCTTCCAAAAGAAGAAAGGATCAGATCGTTATTTTATAATAGAAAATTTTGAATTTTGCAGGTATAACTCGTGGAAAGAACTATATTTTACATTGCGACAAGTTCATAAGCACATATGTGTTTTTTAAAACATCAAGATTAATGAAAAGGATCCTTGCTATGTTTGTGACACATTGTGATCATTCATTTTCTCTTCTAATTAAATTCCTTACTTGTCTAATCTATTGTATCTTTTAAAAAATTGCTGGTCTTGACTGATTATTTTGATTAAATGACACACTAAAGATTACAACCTACAATTTGAAAATCACTCATCTAGATGGTTGACAGTGATAATGTCTACATTTTTTTTACACTTGGGTAATTGAAAGGTGGTTTCCTCTAAATATCACAAAATAGTCAACACATATAATTTCTTTGGATAGAGGAACCAGAAATATAGGGGTGTTTTTTTTTCTTTGTTGGTTTGTCTGTTTAAAATACTCATATTTCTTCCTTTGTTAATACTTGAGCAAATTTTCTTTTGGGGTAAAACCTTTATTTTGGGGTAAAGTCTTCTATTGTTTTAGTTCAGTCCTCAGATGAATCAGACATGTATTGAACTTCAATTTTTAAGAGCTTTTTGTAATAAAGGGATTATTGCTAGAAGTGTGAGCTTAGTTATGAGAGTCAGCTAAGGATGTTGAGGCACGCTGTTGTTAGCAATTGCATGTCTGTCTTGGCCTGAGGTTCTGTGTTCATAAGATGGTTTTGAAGTCTGGCTGAGATCTGAGATCAGGCAAGTAGGGTTCCCACACAGAATCTGTTCTCACAGAGGCACACAACCACTGTTAGAACAATGTCAGAGAATGAAAGATGGGAAAACATACATCCTAGGTTCCTTGTCTTCCCCTGTTTTGATCTCCTGCCAGCATATCCAATTGGCCAAACCCAAAGGGAAGTTGAATGACAAATGGAGCTTGAATGGTATGTCCCAAAGTCAGTATCCTTCAAGGTACTGTAGGATCAAGACAGATGGAACATGGATCTAAGCAGCAAATGGAGAATAAATAACTACAATAAAATTTTTTAAAGATGAAATAAGGATTACTTTTACATTGCAAATATCAAACATTTCCACAGAGTCCCTGGAACTCCCACTTGCGCTATTTTTGTAATGATTACCTGCGACTGTAAAAATAATTTCAAAAATCTCTTGACTCATTGCACACACCCACACACCCCACACACAAATGTTGTATCCACCTCCTTTATTTTATTGATTTCCAGGAAGAAAAGTGACTTAGGATTGCACATGTTTTGTAAACTCGTGTGGATCCAAGCACTCAAGACTAATCAAGCTGAAGGTAAAGTGCAAACCCGCTGGCCCATGGACACATTGCTCATCTTTGATAGGAAGCATCACATTTCTTCTCTTACTAGAGACTCTGGGGAGAGAGAATAAAGGTTAACATGTTAGCAGACTTGTCAGGTGACTTCTGGAACAAAGAAAGGGTGAAAACAACTAAACCAGGTATCTGAGGTTTTTTCCTCCAGGTCAGCTATTCCATACCGTATCCTATAATACTGTGGCTTGATGTGCATACTGAAAAAGTAGGTAACATTTCATTATCTCCTCATCCCCATAAGGAGCATAAGATATATGGCACATATAGGATAAAATTAGATTTAAAAATTGCTGAGGTTTTGAAAATTTTTAGAAATGATAAAACTACATCTTACATTTGTATTAGAAATTGTAGGATTTTTGAAGAGTAAAATATAATTTGCATAATTCTGTTACTGTGAATCCATGGTATCTTTTTGAATTTGATTGCATTTTGTCTGTTGTTTTTTAATCTTACGCCGTCTCTTATGCTTTATGATTAGAAGATTTTACTAAATTATTGTGACATTCTTACTCTAAGTACCTTGGGAATATTTGGAGGTTATATCACTTAGGAGAAATAGTGGAGATACACTTGTGTTAAAATCTAATTATTTTATTTACTAGCAATGTGTTTATATGAGCTATATCTCACTTTTCTGAGTGAGTTTCTACAGATATAAAATGGATATAGTAATATCTATCTTGTAGCATCTGTGAGTTTAAACTAATTACTGTCTAATATGTAGTAGACCCTAAGTAAATAGTAATCAATACAGTTTGAGCAATGGATAAATGAAAAAGAAAGAACAAATTAGTCATAATGTTCTTCATGTAATTGTAGATTAATGATATCAAAATTAAAAAAAATGCATTTCAGTTGGGTATATATACCTAAGAGTGGGATTGCTGGGTCATGGGGTTTGGATTATAGTCAGCTTTAGCACGCAGTGTCACCAGTTTTCCAAAGTATGGTTGTATCAATTTACACTCTCACCAGACATACTATAGATCTTGTCAGGTCATAAATTTATGGGCATGTGATTATGATGAACATAAATCTGAATAAATGAAGGCCATTGCTAAAAGAAAAAAAAAGAAAAAACAAATTACAGTGCTTTAGAAATTTTAAACTAACAAAATAACAGGTAGGAATTTTCCAAAATATAGTAATAAAAAGTTAAATAACTTAATCCCAGGTGACATAGCTGGTAAGGAAGATTTGGCTCCATCAGGATGTTTCTTTTTCTTTCCCTTTTACCTTTCCATAAAGGGATGCTGCACTCTACTCTGAATGTTCCTCCTCTATTTTCACATAAGATGAGTCTAGTTTTTCTCTTGATCTCTTTTTTTTTTGTCACTTTGTACCTGCAGAAATGGTAAATAATAAGACATGTTTACCACAAGTTAGGG
This sequence comes from Manis pentadactyla, assembly GCF_030020395.1. NCBI lineage: Eukaryota > Metazoa > Chordata > Mammalia > Pholidota > Manidae > Manis > Manis pentadactyla. The sequence continues at coordinate 165,977,757 of NC_080021.1, read as the reverse complement.
TCAGTGTACTAAAATAGTGGTGGTTACTCTGAGATCTTGGTGTGGTCAGACCTCATCAACTTTGCAGTGTATTTTCAGGTAAGCAGTCCAACTCCATCAATGACCAGATGGGAATACAAAATTGATACAGTTGTGTGAGGCTGACTTACTACAGTTTAGGAAGTAAGATGCCACTTTGTGTTCTCATGTTTATTGCAAATGAACAGAGATGAAGGTATAGGCAGAGTGACGGGATGCCAGTTCCAGGAATGCGTCCCGGGAGACGCCATGTGTGAACTGAGGCTTGAAGGATGATTTGGAAGTACAAAAATGTGACAAGAGCATGAGGAACACCTTAGCACTGTGCAGCAGACCACGTGATGTATTTAGGGAGTAGCAGGTATAATGCAGTACTGCTGAAGAGCCACGTACTCTGGAAAAGCTACATCTGGAGAGGGAAAGGAAGCAGCATCTAGACATTTATCATTAAATTAATAATCCAGATGCTATCTTGTAATTCAGGTCAGAAAGTTTAGATACACATTAGAATCATGCAGGGAATTTATCACAATTCAAATGCTCAAGTCTTATTTCTTACTCCTTAAAAAAGAATATTTAGGGAGGTAGTGTAAGCACCAGTATCTGTTAAAATCTTCCCATGTTAATTGTGTTGGGTGGCCTGTCTTGATGACTACTGGCATATGTGATAAGGAAAACTTACAGACCTGTCTATTTTCTAGCAGGAAAAGCAAAAACTGAGTGGGGTGACAGTGCCATCAGAAGGAGGGACCCTCGCCATGATACTCTGTGAGCTTGCCCCGGGCTGATAGGAGCAAGGTGGTCCCAGATGTTGGCAGGAGGAGAGCACCGAGTTTTGAAGGGGTGTTATAACAGAAGAGTGTTGCTGATTTTATTTTGTCAAATGTCCACCTTGGTGTTCTGCACAGTTTTGCATGGATAAGTTAAAGGCAGTGTAATAAATCAGTCAATCCGTTTTAGCTATGGGATGTCTGAGGAAAAAGAGACTACCAAATAGAATCATCTAGGAGACAATTAGAGATTTGAAACTAGAGAACAACAAAGTTCTGAATGAGAAGGAGTTTTGGAAATCTTCAGCACAGAAGGAAAAACTTAAGTTGGAAAGCTTAAGTTGGTGAATTCAGTAATGTAAGGGACAAAAAAATGTACAATGATAAAGTGAAGATTATAGCTCAGGTGAAAAAGGTAGTAATGAGATAATAAGAAAGTTAGAAATAATGGTCAGAGGGCAGTCAGAGGACTACGAAGAAAAGAGTGTTAATAAACTGAGTTTCAGTTGGGGGATTAATTTGTCCATCTATTCTGTCATGCATGACTTGTTCACTTAATGAATTATGTTCAACTGGATTTGATGTTAATCTTGAATATTTTCATATATAAATTAATATGATATCTATTCATGAATTATTAAATCATCTAGTGGTCATTTGAATAAAGTCACACAGAGTATTAGAATAAGATAAAATGTGAGACAAGGCCAATGAGTGTTGTAAAAAGAACATCCTGGATAATTCATTAAACCACAATTGATAGTTGAGGATAAGAGCTGTAGTATGTGGGAATAAATGTTGAGTTACTAGATAAAAACTTAAGGCAGTGGATATAGTTACAAGTTTAAAGAGGCTAAATAAATAAATAAAATGAATGAACAGTGACAGGTTAAAATCATTGGATAAAATGATTGTAAATTCAAGAGACTTTATTCTTAAATTATGATAAATGAGACATATCCAGAAGCTATAAAGAAAGGGTCATTGCAGAAGAATAAGATTGAAAACAATAGATGAAAAGAAGAAAGCTACAAGAAGGGTAATATTGTACACTTTTTGTTTCTTTCACCATAAAATTCCTATTCTCTTCTATCATTTGAAAGTTGTTGGTCTAGATCTTAAATCACAAGCTTTCTCTTCCATCTTTAAGTTTTTTCAAAATTTTTATTTATTTTTTGACATACAAAAAGCTGTACATAAGTAATGTATACAACTTGATAAAATTGTGGATATATGTATACACTATGAGACCATCACCATAATCTATGCCATAAACCTATCCATTATCTCCCAAAGGTTCATCTTGCTCTATTATTACTATTATTTGGTGATAAGGACACTTCAGATCAATGCTTTTTGCAAACTTTTAAGAATATAGTACATTATTGTTAACTATAAGCATTATGCTGTGAAGTGAATCTGTAGAACTTATTCATACTGTGAAGCTGAAACTTTGTAATATTTCACTAATATCTGCCCACTTCCTCCTGCCCTGAGCTCCTGGAAAACAACATTTAACTCTCTGCTTCTAAGAATTTGACTATTAGAAGTGGTGTAAGTCGTATTTTGTATTTGTCTTACTATGCCTAGTTTATTTCACTTAGCATGATCTCCTCCATATTCACCCAAGGCATTGAAAATGGCAGAATTGTTTTATTTTTTAAGCCTGAACAATATTCCATTGTCTGTATATACCATATTATCTTTATCCATTCATCCATCAAGTGACATTAAAATCACTGCCATGTCTTGGCAATTATGGATAATACTGCAATGAAAATGGGTGTGCATGCCTCTCTTCGAGATCCGGATTTCAATTCCTTCAGATTCATATTGCAGGATCATATGGTAGCTCTGTTTTCAGTTTTTTGTTGAACATCTTTACTGTTTTTCATAGTGGCAGTTTGCACCAATTTTTATTCCCACCAAATATACACTAGGGTTCTCTTTTCTCCACATCTTCACTGACACTTCTTTTTTTTTGATAATGCATGTCCTAATGGGTCTGGTGATAGTTCATTGTGGTTTTGATATGCATTTCCCTAATGATTAGTGATGTTAAACACCTTTTCATGAACCTGTAGGCAATTTGTAAGTCTTACTTGGAGAAATATATATTCAGCTCCTTTACTGATTTTTTTAAGTTGAAGAAATGCATTTATTTTTATTAATATTATTATTATTATTATTTTTAGGTATCATTAATATACACTTACATGAACAACATTGTGGTTACTACATTTCCCCCATTATCAGGTCTCCACCACATACCCCATTACAGTCACTGTCCATCAGTGTAGTAAGATGCTATAGAGTCACTACTTGTCTTCTCTGTGCTATACTGCCTTCCTTGTCCCCCTCCACACATTATATGTGCTATTCGTAATGCCCCTTTATCCCCTTATCCCTCCATTTCTACCCATTGTCCCCAGTCCCTTTCCCTTTGGTAACTATTAGTCCATTCTTGGGTTCTGTGAGTCTACTGCTGTTTTGTTCCTTCAGTTTTTTCTTTGTTCTTATACTCCAAGATGAGTTAAATCATTTGATAGTTGTCTTTCTCCGCCTGGCTTATTTCATTGAGCATAATACCCTCTAGCTCCACCCATGTTGTTGCAAATGGTAAGATTTGTTTTCTTCTTATGGCCGAATAATATTCCATTGTGTATCTGTACCACATCTTTATCCATTCATCTACTGATGGACACCTAGGTTGCTTCCATTTCTTGGCTATTGTAAATAGTGCTGCGATAAACATAGGGATGCATATGTCATTTTCAAACTGGGCTCTTGCATTCTTAGGGTAAATTCCTAGGAGCAGAATTCCTGGGTCAAATGATACTTCTATTTTGAGTTTTTTGAGGAACCTCCATACTGCTTTCCACAAGGTTTGAACTAATTTACATTCCCACCAGCAGTGTAGGAGGGTTCCCCTTTCTCCACATCCTCACCAACATTTGTTGTTGTTTGTCTTTTGGATGTTGGCCATTGTAACTGGTGTGAGGTGATATCCCATTGTGGTTTTAATTTGCATTTCTCTAATGATTAGCGATGTGGAGCATCTTTTCATGTTCCTGTTGTCCATCTGAATTTCTTCTTTGGAGAACTGTCTGTTCATATCCTCCACCCATTTTTTAATTGGGTTATTTGCTTTTTCTTTGTTGAGGTGCATGAGCTCTTTGTATAATTTGGATATAAACCCCTTATCGGATAAGTCATTTATGAATATATTCTCCCATACTGTAGGATGCCCTATTGTTCTATTGATGGTTCTTTTGCTGTACAGAAGCTTTTTAGTTTGATATAGTCCCACTTGTTCATTTTTGCTTTTGTTTCCCTTTTCCATGGAGATATGTTCATGAAGATGTTGCTTTGAAGTAGAGTTTGAAGTTGGGAAGTGAAATCCCCCACCCCCTGCTTTATTCTTCCTTCTCAGGTTTGCCCCAGCTATTCGGGGTCTTTTATGGTTCCACATGAATTTTAGCAATATTTGTTTAGTTTGTTGAAAAGTGCTGTCAGTATTTTGATAGAGATTGCTTTGAATCTCTAGATTGCTTTAGGTAGGATGGCCATTTTAACAGTATTAATTCTTCATACCCAAGAGCATGGGATGAATTTCCATTTATTATGCCCTCTAATTTCTCTCATGAGTGTCTTGTACTTTTCAGTATATAGGTCTTTCACTTCCTTGGTTAGTTTTATTCCCAGTTATTTTATTATTTTTGATGCAATTGTGAATGGAATTGTTTTCCTGATTTATCTTTCTGGTAGTTCATCATTAGTGTAAAGGAATACAACAGATTTCTGTGTATTAATTTTGTATCCTGCAACTTTTCTGAATTGAGATATTAGTTCTAGTAGTTTTAGAGTGGATTCTTTAGGGTTTTTTGTGTAATATATGTCATCTGCAAACAATCACAGTTTGACTTCTTACTTACCAGTCTGGATGCCTTTTATTTCTTTGTTTTGTCTAATTGCTGTGGCTAGGACCTCCAGTACCATGTTGAATAAAAGCGGGAAGAGTGGGCATCCTCATCTTGTTCCCGATCTTAGAGGAAAAGCGTTCAGCTCATCGCTGTTAAGTATGATGTTGACTGTGGGTTTATCATATATGGCCTTTATAATGTTGAGGTACTTGCCCTCTATACCCATTTTGTTGAGAATTTTTATCGTGAATGTATGTTGAATTTTGTCAGATGCGTTTTCACCATCTATGGAAATGATCATGTGGTTTTTGTCCTTTTTGTTGATGTGGTGGATGATGTTGGTGGATTTTCAAATGTTGTACCATCCTTGTGTCACTTGAATTAATCCCACTTGATCATGCCATATGATCCTCTTGATGTATATTTGAATTCGGTTTGCTAATATATATATATATATATATATATTTTGGTATCATTAATCTACAATTACAGAAAGAACATTATGTTTACTAGGTTCCCCCCTTCACCAAGTCCCCCCCACATACCCCTTCACAGTCACTGTCCATCTGCGTAGTAAGATGCTGTAAAATCATTACTTGTCATCTCTGTGTTGCACAGCCCTCCCCGTGCCCCCACACACTATACATGCTAATTGTAATGCCCTCTTTCTTTTTCCCTGCCCTTATCCTTCCCTTCCCACCCATGATCCCCAGTCCCTTTCCCTTTGGTAACTATTAGTCCATTCTGGGTTCTGTGATTCTGCTGCAGTTTTGTTCCTTCAGTTTTCCTTTGTTTTTATACTCCACATATGAGTGAAATCATTTGGTACTTGTCCTTCGCAGCCTGGCTTATTTCACTGAGCATAATACCCTCTAGCTCCATCCATGTTGTTGTGAATGGTGAGATCTGTTTTTTCTTATGGCTGCGTAATATTCCATTGTGTATATGTACCACCTCTTCTTTATCCATTCATCTACTGATGGACATTTAGGTTGCTTCCATATCTTGGCTATTGTAAACAGTGCAGCGATAAACATAGGGGTGCATCTGTCTTTTTCAGACTGGAGTGCTGCATTCTTAGGGTAAATTCCTAGAAGTGGAATTCCTGGGTCAAATGGTATTTCTATTTTGAGCATTTTGAGGAACCTCTATACTGCTTTCCACAATGGTTGAACTAATTTACATTCCCACCAGCAGTGTAGGAGGGTTCCCCTTTCTCCACAGTCTCGCCAACATTTGTTGTTGTTTGTCTTTTTGATGATGGCGATCCTTACTGGCGTGAGGTGGTATCTCATTGTGGTTTTAATTTGCATTTCTCTGATGATTAGCGATGTGGAGCATCTTTTCATGTGCCTGTTGGCCATCTGTATTTCTTTTTTGGAGAACTGTCTGTTCAGTTCCTCTGCCCATTTTTTAAATTGGATTATTTGCTTTTTGTTTGTTGAGGCGTGTGAGCTCTTTATATATTTTGGATGTCAATCCTTTATCGGATCTGTCATTTATGAAAATGTTCTCCCATTCTGTAGGATACCTTTTTGTTCTAATGATGGTGTCCTTTGCTGTACAGAAGCTTTTTAGCTTGATATAGTCCCACTTGTTCATTTTTGCCTTTGTTTTTTTCTAAGAGTTTTATGGTTTCATGACTTACATTCAGGTCTTTGATCAATTTGGAGTTTACTTTTGTGTATGGGGTTAGACAGTGATCCAGTTTCATTCTCTTACATGTAGTTGTCCAGTTTTGCCAGCACCATCTGTTGAAGAGACTGTCGTATCCCCATTGTATGTCCATGGCTCCTTTATCGTATATTAATTGGGCATATATGTTTGGGTTAATGTCTGGAGTCTCCATTCTGTTCCACTGGTCTGTGGCTCTGTTGCTGTGACAGTACCAAATTGTCTTGAATACTGTGGCTTTGTAGTAGAGCTTGAAGTTGGGGAGTGAGATCTCCCCCACTTTATTCTTCCTACTCAGGATTGCTTTGGCTATTTGGGGTCTTTGATGGTTCCATATGAATTTTTGAACTATTTGTTCCAGTTCATTGAAGAATACTGTTGGTAATTTGATAGGGATTGCATCTAATCTGTATATTGCTTTGGGCAGGATGGCCATTTTGATGATATAATTCTTCCTAGGCAGGAGCATGGGATAACTTTCCATTTGTTAGTGTCCTCTTTAATTTTTCTTAAGAGTGTCTTGTAGTTTTCAGGGCATAGCTCTTTCACTTCCTTGGTTAGGTTTATTCCTAGGTGTTTTATTCATTTGTATGCTATTGTGAATGGAATTGTTTTCCTGATTTCTTTTTCTATTAGTTCATTGTTAGTGTATAGGAAAGCCACATATTACTGTGTTTTAATTTTGTATTCTGCAACTTTGCTGAATTCTGATATTAGTTCTAGTAGTTTTGGAGTGGAGTCTTTAGGGTTTTTTATGTACAGTATCATGTAATCTGCAAATAGTGACAGTTTAACTTCATCTTTACCAATCTGGATTCCTTGTATTTCTTTGTTTAGTCTGAATGCTGTGACTAGAACCTCCAGTACCACGTTGAATAACAGTGGGGAGAGTGGGCATCCCTGTCTTGTTCCCGATCTCAGAGGAAAAGGTTTCAGCCTCTCGCTGTTCAGTATGATGTTAGCTGTGGTTTGATCATATATGGCCTTTATTATGTTGAGGTACTTGCCCTTTATGCCCATTTTGTTGAGAGTTTTTATCTTGAATGGATGTTGAATTTTGTCGAATGCTTTTTCAGCATCTATGGAGATGATCATGTGGTTTTTGTCCTTCTTTAAGTTGATGTGGTGGATGGTGTTGATGGATTTTCGAATATTGTATCATCCTTGCATCCCTGGGATGAGTCCCACTTGGTCATGGTGTATGATCATCTTGATGTACTTTTGAATTTGGTTTGCTAATATTTTGTTGAGTTTTTTTGAATCTACGTTCATCAGGGATACTGGTCTGTAGTTTTCTTTATTGGTGGGCTCTTTGCCTGGTTTTGGTATTAGGGTGATGTTAGCTTCATAGAATGAGTTTGGGAGTATCCCCTCCTCCTCTATTTTTTGGAAAACTTTAAGGAGAATGGGTGTTATGTCTTCCCTGTATGTCTGATAAAATTCCGAGGTAAATCCATCTGGCCCGGGGGTTTTGTTCTTTGGTAGTTTTTTGATTACCGCTTCAATTTCATTGCTGGTAATTGGTCTGTTTAGATTTTCTGTTTCTTTCTGGGTCAATCTTGGAAGGTTGTATTTTTCTAGGAAGTTGTCTATTTCTCCTAGGTTTCCCAGCTTGTTAGCATATAGGTTTTCATAGTATTCTCTAATAATTCTTTGTATTTCTGTGGGGTCCGTCGTGATTTTTTCCTTTCTCGTTTCTGATACTGTTGATTTGTGTTGACTCTCTTTTCTTCTTAATAAGTCTGGCTAGAGGCTAATCTATTTTGTTTATTTTCTCGAAGAACCAGCTCTTGGTTTCATTGATTTTTGCTATTGTTTTATTCTTCTCAATTTTATTTATTTCTTCTCTGATCTTTATTGTGTCCCTCCTTCTGCTGACCTTAGGCCTCATTTGTTCTTCTGTTTCCAATTTCAATAATTGGGTCATTAGACTATTCATTTGGGATTGTTCTTCCTTCTTTAAATATGCCTGGATTGCTATATACTTTCCTCTTAAGACTGTTTTTGCTGCATCCCACAGAAGTTGGGGCTTTGTGTTATTGTTGTCATTTGTTTCCATATATTGCTGGATCTCCATTTTAATTTGGTCATTGATCCATTGATTATTTAGGAGCATATTGTCAAGCCTCCATGTGTTTGTAAGCCTTTTTGGTTTATTTGTACAATTTATTTCTGATTTTATACCTTTGTGGTCTGAAATGTTGGCTGGTAGGATTTCAATCTTTAGGAAATTACTGAGGTTCTTTTTGTGGCCTAGTATGTGGTCTATTCTGGAGAATGTTCCATGTGCACTTGAGAAGAATGTGTATCCTGTTGCTTTTGGATGTAGAGTTTTGGATGTAGATGTCTATTAGGTCCATCTCTTCTAGCGTGTTGTTCAGTGCCTCTGTGTCCTTACTTATTTTCTGTCTGGTGGATCTGTCCTTTGGAGTGGGAGGTGTGATAAAGTCTCCCAAAATGAATGCATTGCATTCTATTTCCTCCTTGAATTCTGTTAGTATTTGTTTCACATATATTGGTGCTCCTGTATTGGGTGCATGTATGTTTATAATGGTTTTATCCTCTTGTTGGACTGAGCTCTTTATCATTATGTAATGTCCTTCTTTATCTCGTTACTTCCTTTATTTTGAAGTCTGTTTTGTCTGATACTAGTATTGCAACACCTGCTTTTTTCTCTCTGTTGTTTGCATGAAATATCTTTCTTCATCCCTTGACTTTTAATCTGTGCATGTCTTTGGGTTTGAGGTTAGACTCTTGTAAGCAGCATATACATGGGTCTTGCTTTTTTATCCATTCTATTACTCTGTGTCTTTTGATTGGTGCATTCAGTCCATTTACATTTAGGGTTATTATTGAAAGGTATGTACTTATTGCCATTGCAGGCTTTAAGTTTGTGGTTACCAAAGGTTCAAGGTTAGCTTCTTTTCTATCTTACTGTCTAAGTTAACTTGCTTATTGAGCTATTATAAACACTGTCTGATGATTCTTTATTTCTCTCCCTTCTTATTCCTCCTCCTCCATTGTTCATATGTTGGGTGTTTTGTTCTGTGCTCTTTTTAGGAGTGCTCCCATCTAGAGCAGTCCCTCTAAGATACCCTGTAGAGGTGGTTTGTGGGAGGCAAATTCCCTCAGCTTTTGCTTTTCTGGGAGTTGTTTAATCCCTCCTTCATATTTAAATGATAATCGTGCTGGATACAGTACCCTTGGTTCGAGGTCCTTCTGTTTCATTGCATTAAATATATCATGCCATTCTCTTCTGGCCTGTAGGGTTTCTGTTGAGAAGTCTGATGATAGCCTGATGGGTTTTCCTTTGTAGGTGACCTTTTTACTCTCTCTGGCTGCCTTTAATACTGTTTTTTTGTCCTTGATCTTTGCCATTTTAATTATTATGTGTCTTGGTGTTGTCCTCTTTGGATCCCATCTCTTAGGAGTTCTGTGTGCCTCCATAGTGTAAGCAACTATTTCCTCCCCCAGTTTGGAGAAGTTCTCAGCAATTATTTCTTCAAAGACACTTTCTATTCCTTTTTCTCTCTCTTCTTCCCCTGATACCCCTATAATGCAGATATTGTTTCTTTTGGATTGGTCACACAGTTCTCTTAATATTGTTTCATTCCTAGAGATCCTTTTATCTCTCTCTGCATCAGCTTCTATGCATTCCTGTTCTCTGGTTTCTATTCCATCAATGGCCTCACATCTTATCCATTCTGCTCATAAATCCTTTCAGAGTTTGTTTCACTTCTGTAATCTCCCTCCAGACATCTGTAATCTCCCTCCAGATGTCTGTAATCTCCCTCTGGACTTCATCCCTTAGCTCTTGCATAGTTCTCTGCAGCTCTGTCAGCATGTTTATGATTTTTATTTTCAATTCTTTTTCATGGAGACTGGTTACGTCTGCCTCTGCAGATCCTTTCTCAGGTGTAATTATCTTTTACTGGACCAGATTTTTTGCCTTTTCATGGTGATAGCAGTGGCTGTAGGCAGGTTGCAGGTGTATCAACTGGGGGAAGAAAATCCTTGCCTGCTTGTTGGATGCCTTGCCCTTCTCCACTGCCTGTGACAGTTACCTGCTCTCCTGGAGCAGCGACCGTGTTAGTCCCCTAAGCAGCTGTGGGCGGGGTGTCTGTCAGAGCAGCGCAGAGCCCTGTGGGGAGTAGCAGGCACAACAGGTGCACTCTTCCATGCTAGCGGTGACCTTGCCGGGCAGCTGTGTGACAGCAGCAGCCTTTGGGTCTAGCCCGGATGGCTGTGTGTTGGGCTAGGATTCTGGTTGGCTGCTGGGAGCACACCTGCTCCCTCTGGCTCCACTGCAGGTGCACGTGGGGCTTTTCTGCGCAGGCTTCTACTGGGCTCTGGCTTCACTGCCGTCAGTGCGTGTGAGCCATGTCCGGGCTGTTCAGTCGCGCTGCTGTGGGCTAGCAAAAGCCTCTCCTGTGGTGCACGGATCTGCTCTCATTTCCTTTTGGCACTGCCATCCCTGGTGCACACTGCCACTCTCCTGCTACTGGGCCCATGTGTCAGGGTCCGCTCCAGTTGGAGGAATGACTCGAAGGCTGCTTAGTGCTGTGACGGGCTTCAGAGCTGCAGTGCCTCCGTTTAGGGCACCTAAGTTTTCCCGTTATTACCAGCTGCTGTGACAACTTCCTCCAGCTATGGGGTCCCTGTCTCTTTAAGACTTGCAGAAAGCACTCGCTTATGTTTTGTCTCAGGGGTGCCGGTTGCAGGGACCTGCCTACAGGTTTTGCTTTTCCGTTTCTCTAATATCCAGCACCCTATGCACCTTGTGTCTGCGTTCCTGATGTGAATTTCTAGAGCTGGTTGTTTAGCAGTCCTGGGCTTTCACTCCCTCCCTGTTCTGACTCCTTTCTTCCCACCAGGTTTTGGGGTGGGGGAGCATTCGTTCCCATCTGGTTGTGGCTTGTATCTTACCCCTTTCATGTGATGCTGAGTTCTTGCAGATGTAGATGTATCCTGGCTGTTGTACTGCATCCACTGGTATCTCTTTTAGGAATAGTTATATTTATTGTATTTTCATAAATATATATGTTTTGGGGAAGAGATTTCCTCTGAGCTACTCACACCGCCATCTTCCAGTGATCCCGGGGTTTGCTAATATTTTGTTCAGTAGTTTTGCATCTATGTTCATCAGGGATATTGGTCTGTAGTTTTCTTTTTTTGTGGTGTCTTGCCTGGTTTTAGTATTACACTGATGCTGTCTTAATAGAATGAGTTTGGAAGTATTCCCTCCTCTTCTACTTTTTGGAAAACTTTAAGGAGAATGGATGTTATGTCTTCTCTAAATGTCTAATAAAATACAGTGGTGAATCCATCTGGTCTGGGAGTTTTGTTCTTGGGTAGTTTTTTGATTACCGATTCAATTTCATTGCTAGTAATTGGTCTGTTTAGATTTTCTGTTTCTTACTGGGTTAGTTTTGGAGGATTGTATTTTTCTAGAAAGTTGTCCATTTCTTCCTAGTTATCCAGTTTGTTAACACATAGATTTTCATAGTATTCCTTAATAATTCTTAGTATTTCAGTGGTGTCCATAGTGATTTTTCTGTTCTCATTTCTGATTCTGTTTATGTGTGTAGATTCTTTTTTCTTAATAAGTCTGGGTATGGGTTAATCTATTTTGCTTATTTACTCAAACAACCAGCTCTTGGTTTCATTAATTTTTTCTATTGTTTTATTCTTCTCAATTTTATTTATTTCTTCTCTGCTGTTTACTATATCCCACTCTACTGACATTAGGCTTCATTTGTACTTCTTTCTCCAGTTTCAATAATTATGAATTTAGACTATTCATTTGGGATTGTTCTTCCTTCTTTAAATAGGCCTGGATTGCTATATATTTCCCTCTTGGAACTGCCTTCACTGCGTCCCACAGAAGTTGGGGCATTGTGCTTTTGTTTTCATTTGTCTCCATATTGCTTGATCTCTATTCTAATTTGGTCATTGATCCACTGATTATTTAGGAGCATGTTAAGCCTCCATGTGTTTGTTAGGCCTTTTGTTTTCTTTGTATAATTTATTTCTAGTTTTATACCTTTTGATCTGAGAAGGTGGTTGGTGCAATTTCAACCTTTTTTAATTTACTGAGGCTCTTTTTGTTGCCTAGTATGTGGTCTATTCTGGAAAGTTTTCCATGTGAACTTGAAAAGAGTGTGTATCCTGCTGCTTTTGGGTGGAGAGTTATCTATCTATTAGGTCCATCTCTTCTAATGTGTTGTGCAATGCCTCTGTCTCCTTATCTTTTTGATTGATCTGTCCTTTGGAGTGAGTGGAGTGTTGTAGTCTCCTAGAATGAATGCATTATGTTCTATTTCCTGTTTTAATTCTGTTAGTATTTGTTTCACATATGTAGGTGCTCCTGTGTTGGGTGCATAGATATTTATAATGGTTATATCCTCTTGTTGCACTGACCTCTTTATCATTGTGTACTGTCCTTCTTTATCTCTTGTTACTTTCTTTGTTTTGAAGTCTATTTTGTCTGATACAAGTACTCCAACACCTGATTTTTTCTCCTATTAGTTGCATGAAATATCTTTTTCCATCCCTTGACTTTTAGTCTGTGTATGTCTTTGGGTTTGATGTTAGTCTCTTGTAGGCAGCATATAGCTGGGTCTTGCTTTTTTATCCATTCAGTGACTCTGTGTCTCTGGATTGGTGCGTTTAGACCATTTACATTTAGGGTGATTATCGATAGGTATGTATGTATTACCATTGCAGGCTTTAGATTCATGGTTACTGAAGCTTCATGGGTACCTTCCTTACTATCTAAGGGTCTAACTTAACTCAATTAGTATGCTATTTCAAACACAATCTAAAGGTTTATTTTTTCCCTCCTTTTCTTCCTCCTCCATTCTTTATATATTAGTTATCATATTCTGTACTCTTTGTCTATACCTTTTTATTACCTCTGGTGACTTCTATTTAACCTTAGGAACACTTCCATCTATAGCAGTCCCTCCAAAATACACTGTAGAGATGGTTTGTGGGAGGTAAATTTCTCTCAGCTTTTGCTTATCTGGAAATTGTTTAATCCCTACTTCAAATTTAAATGATAATCTTGCCAGGTAAAGTATCTTGGTTTGGGGTCCTTCTGCTTCATTGCATTAAATATATCATGCCACTCCCTTCTGGCCTGTAAGGTTTCTGATGAGAAGTCTGATGATAGCCTGATGGGTTTCCTTAGTATGTGATCTTATTTCTCTCTTTGGCTGCTTTTAATAGTCTGTCCTTATCCTTGATCTTTGCCATTTTAATTATTATATGCCTTGGTGTTGTCTTCTTTGGATCCCTTATGTTGGGAGATGTGTGCACCTCCATGGCCTGAGGGACTATCTCCTCCCCCAGATTGTGAAATTTTTCAGCAATTACTTCCTCAAAGACACTTTCTATCTCTTTTTCTCTCTCTTCTTCTTCTGGTACCCCTATGATTAGAATATTTTTCCATTTGGATTGGTCACACAGTTCTCTCAGTATTCTTTCAGTCTTAGGGATTCTTTTTTCTCTCTGTGCCTCAGCTTGTTTGTATTTCTCTTCCATAATTTATATTTCATGTATCATCTCCTCCACCATAGCTAATCTGCCTTGAATACCCTCCATTGTGTTCTTTAATGATTGTCTCTCCATCCTAAATTGGTTCGTAAGTTCTTAAATATTTTCCTGTACCCCCATGAGTATGTTAATGATTTTTAGTTTGAAATCTCTTTCAGGAAGATTCATAAGGTCAATTTCATTTGAATGTTTCTCAGGTGTACTCATAATTTTGCTTTGAACCAGGTTCCTTTGACATTTCATAATTTGTCTCTGATGTCCTCTAGTGCCTAGAATCTCTACTGTCTGGAGCTTCTCAGCCCCTGGAGCAATTTTGGGTGTCACAGAGAAGCAATGTTGGTGCTTGGGGGGAACAAAGAGCTGTTTCCTGCTTCCAGTCTACAATACCTGTCTCCATTGCCCAAACCAGTGGGCTGAACACACAGGTGTAAGCCTCTATGCTTTGTGTTTGTAGCTGCCATAGGCGGGGCTTCTCTCTGGCTGGCCTAAAGTGAGGGCCAGGGTTGCCAGTTTGTGAGCCTGAGCCAGGTGCAGGCTAGCCAGGAGGAAGACACAGCAGGCTATATATCACAGTGGGGGAACTTGGAGCTGCATAGCTCCCAACCTACTGGGCAGAGTGCACCCAGACAATTTTGTCTACTTTTCCTTTCTCCTGAGCAGTAAGTTCTGTGCAATCCTTGCCCCTTTAGCAGCCCTCTCACCATTAGGAAGTCTCTCAGACTGCCCACCCAGATCAGGTGAATATGAATCCCTGTTTTTCCACAAGCAGCTAGAATCTCCATCTCTCCAGGTATTCCACCTGTCTTAGCTTTCCTACCCCACTAAATCACCAGAGCACGATTCAATGTAGGTTCATGCTCCCAGAGCCAATCTCCAGGGCTAGGTGTTCAACAGTCCCAGGCCTCCCCTCTCTCCCTGCTCTGTTTCTCTTCCTCCTGCCAGTGAGCTGGGGTGGGGAAAGGTCTTGGGTCCCGCTGGTTATAGCTTTGGTACATTACCCTGTTCTGTGAGATCTGTTCTTTCATACTGGTGTATGCAGTCTGGTGCAGCCTTCTTTCCTGTTGCTCTTTCAGGATTAGTTTTATTAATTATATTTTTGTATTGTATGTGGTTTTAGGAGGAGGTCTCTGTCTCACCTCTCACATTGTCATTTTTAATCCAATCCCTTTGTTGATTAAAAATAATTTTTTTTTGCTGTTGAGTTGTACAAAGAGATCTCTTATACAAACACATATAACTGTAAGTGCGTATGTTTCATTAACCCTTTAACAGATATATGGCTTACTAAAGTTTTCTCCCATTCCGTAGACAGACTTTCACTTTACTGATTGTTTCCTTCACTGTGCAGAAGGTTTTAGTTTGAATTTGTCCCACTATTTTGTTTTTATTGCTTGGTTTTTTGGAGTTCAAAAAGTCATTGGCAAGGCCAATGTTCAGAAGATCTTCCCCTGTTTTCTTCTAGAAGTTTTATGGTTCTGGGTTCTTATGTTTAAGTCTTTAGTTGATTTTGAGGGTTTCCTGCATGTATGGTATGATATGTGGATCCAGTTTCCTTATTTTGCATGTGTACCTTCAGTTTTCCTACCACCATTTACAGAAAAAACATTTATTTATTTATGAAACCTTTTTCCATCATGTATTCTAGGCATCCTTGTCAAAGATCAGTTGTCTATAAATGTGTGGGCTTATTTGAACTCTCTATACTGTTCCATTACCTGTATGTCTCTTTTATGTCATTGCCATCTGCAGCTTTCTAGTGTGTTGTGAAATGAGGAAGTGTGATGTCTCCAGCTTTGTTTCATTGCTCAAAATCGCTTTAGCTATTCAGAGTGTTTTATGTTTCCGTATGAGTTTCAGAATTGATTTTTCTTTTTCTGTAAAAAATACCATTAGGACTTTTTAGAGATTTCATTTTAACTGGGGGTAACTTTGGGTAGTATGGATATTTTAGCAATGTTAATTACTACAATCCATGAACACAGGTGTCTTTCCCTTTATTTGGGTCTGCTTTCGTATCTTCTATTGTTACTGAATTCAAGCTCAGTCCACTCACTGCACAAGACAATAAGAAGTCAAGAGACAAGGTAGTGCAGCAAGGAAAGTGACTTTGTTTAGGAAGCTGGCAACCTGGGAAGATGGTGTACTAACATTCCAAGACCATCTTCAAATCGTGTCCCTGGATTGGGGATTTTTATGGGAAATTTGGGGAAGTGCAGGAGATGGCATGCTCAATTTCAAGCAGGCTGTTAATCACTGTTGTCTTGGCCAGCATCTTGACTCCTGCAGGCACCTTTAGCCTGTTCTTATCAGGCAGCCTACCCTGTTGGTCAGCTTTCTTCAGATCTTATCTCTGCCAAAGGTCCTGTTGCCCTGAGGTTGTTATACTCTTAATGAATAATTTACAATCTTAAGCAAATCAGTGTTCAGAGGGAGCACACATAAACCATGATTTGCAAAGTAGGGTCAGCACTGTTACAGATTTAAAATGGGTTAGTGAGGTTACTTTATCGATGTTCTGCATTTTTCAGTGCAAAAGTCTTTAACCACCTTTGTAACTTTTATTATTAAGTCTTTTATTCTACTTGCTCCAATTGTAAATGGGATTTTTCCCTTAGTTTCCTTTTCAGAATATTCAATCCTTCTTAAACTCTTACAAAAAATAGAAAATAGTACTTCTAAAGTTTTTATGTGAGTCCGGCATTACCCCACGATGTGAGAGTCAAAGGCACCACAGGGAAAGAAAACTGTAGGTGAGATCCTTGATCAACATGGATGCAAAAATCCTAACAAAATTTTGGCAAATTGAATTTAACAGCATATTAAAAGGATCATACACCATGACCAAGTGGGATTTGTCCTGGGGACGCAAGAATGATTCAACATAAACAAATTAATCAATGTGATACATCCCATTAACAGAAGCAGGATAAAAATCACACTGTCATCTCCATAGCTGCAGATGAAGCATTTGGCAAAATTCAACACCCTTTCATGATAGAAACTCCATAAATTATAGAAGGACCTTACTGTAACATAATACAGGCCATAATGCAAAGCCCACAGTTAACATTATTCTAAATTCTGAAAAAGTGAAAAAAAATTTCTGCTGAGATTTGAAATAAGGCAAGGATATCCAGTGTTGCCATTTGTATTCAACATAGTCCTGAAAGTCTCAGCCAGAACAATTAGGCAAGAAAGAGAAATAAAAGACATCCAAATTGCAAAGGAAGAAGTAAAATGATCTGTTTGCAGATGACAGGATGTCATCTGTAGAAAACCCTGAACCCTACACACACACACACACAACAAAAACAAAAGCAAAACTGTTACAACTAACAAATGAATTCAGCACAGTTGCAGGATACAATTAGTGTTAAAAAATTGATGGTGTTTCTATATACTGACATCACCAAATCTTTTAGAATGGTTATTCTATACAGCGGAAACATTTGTCTTTCAGAAAAACTGACATAATTCTCATTTTCCTTCTCACCAAATACTTTTCTTCGTTAGTCCCATGTATCATCTATTATTCCAGCAAAGTATGTATCATTAGTTTTTCTCAAAATACCACAAGATTAATTGATTAACACTGCTTTCTTATGATTATAACCAAGACTAAAACCTTTCCTTTAATCAGGTAAGTTTCTTGAGTGGCTGATAACCTCACTGAGTTGCCTTGTGGATAAAATCTGTTTAATACAAATTGATATTATTAAACATTTGTTTTTAAGAAAAATAAGCTCTTTTATCTATATTAACCCAGATAAATCTGAGAGCCACTCCACAGATAGGTATGTTTATTCTCATTTTAAAGATAGGAAGTTGTTTTGAGAGGTTGTAATTATCCTAAGATCATATAATTAGTAAATAACAATAAACTTCCTACCTAAATACTCATGTCACAAGGCCTGTGTTCTAAGAAGCTCTGCAAATTTTAATACCCTGGCAAAATGAGGTGTTACCATCAAAATCCTATTATTATAATTAGTATTATTACTCCTAATTAAGGAATTTTGGTGAATATAGTCATTATCTAATTCATAATATTTATAATAAATCTCTTTTTTAAGAAGCTATGAGGAGAAACAATTACATTTTCACATCAGTTAAAAATATACATGCTCCCAGAGATTAAGGCTAATTAAACCATCAGAATGTGGCACACTGCAAAGCATATGGTGTTTTAAACTGTCTAGTCAAACAAATATTTTCAAATTAATTCCAGAGTCATAGGCACCATTTCCCAAAGAGGTCACAAAACAGATAGATGAAAAAGAGAAAGAGAAAGACACTTGCCCCAGAAGAGTTTGGCATCCATAAGGCGTGGTCATCACTGTTACTACATTGATTCTAAGTAGAAGAAAGCCAGAGTATCTGTGCAACTAAGGGCTGTCATTTGTATTTCAATCCAAAAAGTCATATGTGTAAACATTGTAAAGGTTTATTATACTTATTTAACTTAACATACATTTAATTTAAACAAAACATATTGGATTGATGGTCTATTTATCAAGTTTATGTAGTTACTATAAATTGAATAGTGACAAGTTGCTTAAATAGGAAAATGATGTTGACAGTTCTTCAGGACCTGAGCTGTATGAAGGGTATTAGAGGAAATTCATGATCAGGTAGGGTTCAGGCCAAGAAAAAGCCCAGCATTATGGCTGTTTCCAAGAAAAGGAGTCACTAACCAAAAGCTGGGGCAATTTCTGGCATTCTGAGTCAGGCATCAAGTTTGAAGAAGGTGCTATTGTCTGGATGGTTATTGACAGTATTGTTTTCCATATAGATGTTCTAAGAAGTAGTCTGGATTCCACGTTATGACTGGTTATAGAGGCAGCTCCACTCTCTTGGAGGATGAGATTCGCATAGGCAAAGAAAGCGGTCAGGGCCTTGTTAGGCAAGTGAGTTGAGAGGGATTAATACAGCTGCGTGGCCATATGACTAACTCCCAAATCACCCAATGGTAGAAACAAGGACATAAAATAAGCTATCTGTGTTGATCAGGATTGGGTCAGGAAATATGGCAGGATAAGCCTCTAGGTTAAAGGCTTCAGGGAATGTACCTAAACAGGACTTGAAATGTGAAGAGCCTACATAAATATTTGTTAAACTGCTTCCCCCTTTATGGTGGTGTAGTTGGCCACACACACATAATTTGAGTTTGCTCAAATCAACTTAGAATGCATTATGAGTGATATATTTCCAAGGCTTCTAAAGGTTTTTGAGGAAAAGACTTCCGTCTATGAAATACAGATACCTCTAGACATCATTTTCCTTTCGTAGTTTTCAAAGACACATAGGAATAAAATGTCTAATTCAAATGGACGTGTTGAAAGTAAAGGACATAATTACCAAGATTAGGCAAACTACTTCTTGGGTAGTTGGTGTATGTCCCTAGACGGAGCTCACTATGATTTTATATACTGTTTTGTCAGAAGGAAGAAGCTTGCTGCGATGGCACTGGGTAATTGGCAGTGCCATTTATTTGTTTTTGGTGCTTGCAAATTTACCCCATTGGTTCTCATTATAGATGAAATGAATTATCCTGAAACAACTCTGTGGGGCACTATTCACACCAAGCAATGTTTAATGAGAATCGTGTTTTGGCTGTTGATGTGCTTATTTACATTTCTCAGGATCTGCAGTAAGCAGCCTGTGGTTGTTCAAAATATTTCCTTCTGTATTCAATTCTTTCAATTCAGAAATATTACAACATGGGAATTGGTCAAGTGTTTCAAGTCCTGCATAAAATTGTATTAAGTTTTCTAAATTATTTTATATAAAATTATTTTAAATGTATTTAAAATATATTTTAAATATTTCTAAATTAGAATATTCCTTATAAAGAAAGAATCCTCCAGAGGTGAATGAATGGCAGTCTTCAGTAAGTCTCTTGAGAGTATTAAGTAGAGAAAACGGTGGACTTCACGCCAACATATTTTAATTTCACCCTTGGTTCCCTCCTTTATACTTCTTGTGTGACCATTAGCATGTGTTGTCTTAATGAAAATGGGGAAAATAATGCTTCCTTCTTGTAAGGATTGAGTGTATACCTTAAAAATTCTACAGCTGATGAACAATGGCACCACTTACTATTAGTGCAAAAACTGTGTCATTATAAATGTGCATGTGTTCTTCCACTAGTATTTTGCAGTAAACATATAAAATATTAAAAACTCTTTTAACTTACCCTTAGTTATATTTCACAATTTATCTTTAAGGTTTTAGAAAAAAATTGAAAATTCTTCTATGTATTCCATAATCTTCAAACTAAAGAAAATATTCAGGAAATAATGTTTATTATATATTTATTGACTGTAGTTAGTAATGTTGTGAGTCAAAGCCTTGTTACCTCCTTTCAATATAAGACTTCTTGTATTTGAGGTGGTTAAAAAATTGTTCTTAATGTTTCAGAACTAGTACTGAGTAAAGGCAGAACTTAGTCACAAAACTTGATTGCAAAGTAATGCATATAAATATCATACTTGTGGGATTAAATATCTTTAGAAAGTAATTTCCACTTTTTTATCTCAAGGAAAAAATATTGGTAGTATTTTGATTTCTTCAGTTTAAGTGGTAAAGTGATTATTTGGACTTGACATCAGGAGACCTTGAACTGATAGTTGGTTTCACTGCTTTAATTATCTGATTTTGGGATAGTTATATGAAATCTAATTCTTAATTTCATCACCTCTAAAGTGAAAAAAATACTGAATACATCAATGATTGGAGGGGGATTTAGAGAGAGGAGGGGAAGAACAAGGCATGAGAAAATAAGCTGAAAATGTAGACCGGAGTTGGATTTTGCATAACTTTTTAGATTAGACTGGAGTTTGGGCTTTATCCTACTTAGTCCTTGGAAATCTTAATATATAATCAGTAGATATTCTCATAACTGAATATTAAAAAGATAATTTGTGGCATATGGGTAGTGACTAGAATTGAGAGGAGAAAAAAGAGCAATTACTGAGACACCAATTCAGGTGAGAGATGAGATTTAGAAAAGAATTGTGACAGAGCAAGAAGGAGTCTGTAGATGTGAGGTGTGAGAGTTAAATATAAAATTAAGAGTATAGAAGAAAATTGGCAGTTCTTAGTAACTAACAGTAAATAAGAAGAGGGAAGGCAGATAAAGGACAACTCAAGTATACAATCTAGGGAATAAGTCTTAGGAAAATAAGAGGAGAAATAATGAGATTAAAAGGAGGAGGGAGGAGGAGTTCAGTTTTGAACACAGGACAGAAATAAAGCTACAGAATTGAGAACCACCAACATAAAAATGATACTGGACAATATGAGCTAAATGGAATTTCTCAAAGCTTATGATCATAGGAAAAGGGGTAATGACTAATGTTTACATAGATGCATATAATAATGGAAGAGGGGTTCAGCAAGGAAACTGAGTAGAAGTACTCATAGAGATAGAGAATCAAGATTTTTTTGTCCACATAAGCAAAAGCTATGCATCAATTGCAGATGTTCCAGAAGAACCAAGGAAAAAGAATTGCAGAGGTCAGCAGTGAGGTTTAAAATTGTTTTATTGTGAGTTATATGCAGAAGACATTATAAAGGGGTAGGAAACAAGTGTCAACTGTATTTTCTTTTTAATCATTTTATTCATGAATGTGTACGAACACTTAAAAGGTAGAGAGAGTAAACTACTGCCAACATTTCACCACACTAATTTATTCTTTAAAAAAGGATAGAAATGAAAGATGGGGAAAAAATAAATAAAATTAAGGACCAAATTAAAGAACTTTGAAAACAAAAACATTTGTGTATCTTCTTTTAGAAAGAGTTTGTTTTCTCCTTTAATACCTCTTCATTTGTACTTGGAGAACTGTTAGAGATACTGGTCTTCCCTCTTTACTGTGTGTTTTAGCACTATCTACATCTACAAACTGGCAAATATCCGTATTTTCATTCTTGGTTGAAACCCTCATTATTCTGACCACTGCTGCCTATGGGTTAGGAAGCATCTATTCTGAGATAATATAGAGCACAAATTCATAGTTATCTTTTTGTAACATTTTTGAACCAGATAATAGAAAAATTATATATGTTCAGGCTGGCTATCGATTTACACATACAATAGGTCTCCATTCAGACTCTTTAAGCTTTAGCAAGAAATTACATGTATAACAATCAGATTAGAAAAACTATCAAGAAGCTTTGTGTATTACTGGTATAAAATACTACATTGACCTTCACGGTTCTGCTGTTCTCCTTAGTAGTTTTTACTCTACATTTTTACAGGCGTAAAATATCACATACTATTTGTTTTGTTTGGGTTTTTTTTCCAAACCTAAGCAGCTTTATCAAGCATAGCTAACTCCCATGCCCCAATTCAAAAAGTGATGAGAATCACCTAAAGTCACTGAGGTAGTCATCCAGGAATGTGCAGTATGCTGATAGCTGGATTCTTTAACTTTGTGCATAGGTATGATGAGAATCTGCATATTCACATGGCAATTAAGCATATTAGATGCATGTGAAACAGTTCCAAAAAGTAAAGAATAGATCTCCCTTACCAAGCTTTAAAAGATGACCTATTTTCACAGGAAACAAAAGACTTAAAGCTGACACTTCCTAGTACTATACGGAAGTCCATTGTTGAGTGATGTATCAGCAGACAAAAGAATGGGGGCTGTATAAAAGTGTGGTGTCCCTGTGTGACATTTAGCTCTTGATCAAAGATAGTACACAGTAGAAAGTAGGGTTGATACTAAGGGTAGGTTCAGGAGGGGATTACCAGAAGATGGGAACAGATATTTTCAAAAAGGGTCACTTGTTTCCCAATGTCAAGTGACAGTAATGAGTTCTCATACTTTGAGGTTTTAATTATTGAAAATTCCTGGGAATTATACTTTGTAGAAAAGAAAAAAGAAAATTCAGCAAATTTCATATGTTGCAGTGTACTAGGATCTTGGTTTTCCATCCATATGTAATCATCAACTTAGCTTTTCACTTGCAATTATTATCAAATCTTATCACAGTTTGTAAATCATATCTTCAAACTTGTAGGAAGCTAGTTTATACATATCTCTTCCCTTCCTTGTGTACTTTTTAATAGATAAAAGTAATGCCTCCATTGGAGAAGTGTCTGTTCAGCTCCTCTGTCCATTTTTTAATTGGCTTATTTGCTTTTTGTTTGTTAAGGTGCGTGAGCTCTTTATATAATTTGGATGTCAACCCCTTATCGCATAAGTCATTTATGAATATATTCTCCCATACTGTAGGATGTCTTTTTGTTCTACTGGTGGTGTCCTTTGCTGTACAGAAACTTTTTAGTTTGATATAGTCCCACTTGTTCATTTTTGCTTTTGTTTTCCTTGCCTGGGGAGATATGCTCATGAAGAAGTTGCTCATGTTTATGTCCAAGAGATTTTTGCCTATATTTTTTTCTCAGTTTTATGATTTATGATTTATATTCAGGTCTTTGATCCATTTTGAGTTTACTTTTGGGTATGGGGTTAGACAATAATCAAGTTTCATTCTCTTACATGTAGCTGTTCAGTTTTGTCCAGGAATACTACTCTTAGGAATTTACCCTAAGAAAGCAGCAGCCCAGTTTGGAAAAGACAGATGCACCTCTATATTTATCACAGCACTTTCTACAATAGCCAAGAAATGGAAGCAACTTAAGTGTCCATCAGTAGATGAATGGATAAATAAGAGGTGGTACATATATACACAATGGAATATTATTCAGCCATAAGAAGAAAACAAATCCTACCATTTGCAACAACATGGATGGAGCTAGAGGGTATTATGCTCAGTGAAATAAGCCAGGCGGAGAAAGACAAGTACCAAATGATTTCACTCATCTGTGGAGTATAAGAACAAGGAAAAAACTGAAGGAACAAAACAGCAGCAAACTTGCAGAACCCAAGAATGGACTAACAGTTACCAAAGGGAAAGGGGCTGGGGAGGATAGGTGGGAAGGAAGGGATAAGGGGGAAAAAAGGGGCATTACAATTAGCACACATAATGTAGCGGGGGATGGGATGTGGGGACACAGGAAAGGCAATACATACAGAGAAGACAAGTAATGATTCTATAGCATCTTACTATGCTGATGGACAGTAACTGTAATGGGGTATGTAGGGGGGACTTGATAATAGAGGGAGTCTAGTAACTATAATGTTGTTGAAGTAATTGTATATTAATGATATCAAAAAAAATAATGCCTCCAAATCCAGTATTATCTCTGCCTCAAGCTATTCCCATATTGCTTGCTTTCCATTATTTCAACTGCTTTTTGTTTGGGCAAAAGTTCACTTCCATTGGATCTTTCAAAAGCCAGGTTTGTAAAACCACCTTGTGGCATATTGGAAGAACCAATCATTATATTTTACCCAACAACACAAAATTGCATATAGATCTAAAATATACCTTCAGATAGATTTCATCAGTAAGATCTACTATCGCTGTATCTTATGCAAAATTTAATGCCTCACTCTTTAATCTTTAAAGGACTTTGAAATCTTCTAGGGTTTAGTTGCCAAATCTCTGTCCCTAGCACTTAGAAAAGTATCTGGTATGGAGGAGCTATTTAATATATGTTTGTTGAGTTGCATATTGCACTCATTTGCTAGAGCCATAGGATTGGAACATGCTTCTTTATGCCAATACCTGTTTATGTTGTTTTGTAATTGCACAACTCAAAAAAAGGATGTTTTTAAATAGCACAATAGAAATGATGCTTGTTGATAAACCAGTGCTATGGAGGTCAAATGAAGAATATTGTTTGTTATTCAAAATATTTGAACAGTAAAGGTTTGTGGTAGTTACAGATGAACATATTTATATTTTTTTGTATTGTAGTTCTAATAAATTTACCCTTTTAGTGACTCTTGTGCTTGTGGAGAACATGTATTTACACCTGATGAGATTTTTTAATATGAATAGAGTAAAAACTTAAAAAAAGTTTAACTTCTTTTATAAATATCTAGAATGCAAAACAGTCAAGCTCATTTCCACATATCAAATGGAATCTCTTAGATGTATAGGATTTTTCTCTGGTTCATAGTACTTATTTTTCCTTATTATATAAAATAATTTATATTCTGTTATGTTTAAATTTGTTATATACATGAAGGAATATCAATAAGATCAAACTAGTATGCAGTAACTATACAATATTATACATTATTTGATATAGTATTTACATAATTAAATATAATAATACCTATATAAAGAACAATCCCCAAGTACGCAGACACTATTCTAGGTAGTTTATATCCTTTACTACATATAATTCTCATGAAAACCATATGGATTATATATTCTATGACTATGTATTTTATATACAAGGGAGATACACTGTCTAGAGATATATATAAATTCAGAGCAACAAAAACCAAGTTTTGGGTTTGTTCTTGGACCTATGCACTTAACTACTTAATTCTTATCATATTGATCTATCGATTAGAATATATATTCCAGGAAAATATGGACAAATAATTTTTAAAGGTCATAGATAGACATTCAAAGATGCTGTGGAACAATTACAAAAAACTAAATTTAGGAATGAAACAATCCATAGGCACTTAATCAATGTTATACTATTTTTAGGTAGCTGATTCATACTGTGCTGAATATACTAGGGTAATATGATATAATAACTTTAAAAATAATACTCCTAATGAGATCAAGTTTCACTAAAATGTTACGAGTCAGAATGGGTTAACAAAGGGATTCCTACAGAGAAATTGAAATTGGAGCTTGATAAAAAGTTTTGCCAGAATATGATTGGTTATTCTATTGAAGATTAAAAGATGGCCATCCAATAGTTTTCTTTGATTTGGAAAACATATAAAGGATGTTTTTTCAATTATGTGATGCCATAGTAGGAATAATTGGACATATTTTACAATAATGAATTCGATAATATGTAGTGAGAGCTTTATTTGGTATGATTGTATGATTGTATTTTATATTCAGAAAACACACATTCATACATAGAATATTTGGATTCCTTATCTATTCTTTGAAAATAAGTAATAGAATTTGTAGTATGAGATGAATTAGCATGACTCAATTGTAGAGTTTTGGTGTTGGTTCAATACTTAATTTTACAAATGAGGAAACTGACCCATAGTGGATAAGCCAGGAACAGATTGGACTTCTTCCCATTTCTAATGTATCTCACTTGACAACACTGTATTTAGGGTCAGTTTCATGCAAAGACAGAGCCAGATAATCTCTTGGGAATTGAAAGCTGAGAAATAATTAGTTGTATACTGCAGGGTTAATAAGACCTTAGCCACAGTGTATCCTGAATCAGTACCATACACAACTTAGATTGATTAGCATAGTTGAAGAGAGAAAGGAATGGAAAGCTAATTTTGAGCTGAAATGGATAATATTTATTTTATTGAAATATAATTTTTATTTTTCGTATTTTACTTAAAACAATTTTTTTTAAACTCCACAACTTTCTGTGTGAAAATGTCAGTCAGATTTGGAGTTGAATTTTTAATTGTTAAATAACACATTTATATTTTTGTTCCTTTTTGTAAAGTCATTTTAACTGTAAAGATCCTTGTCAGTTTTCTGCAGTGCTTTACATAGGCTTTGTTCATTGCAGGTGTTTGTCCTCTATCATTTTGTTGTCACTGATTTATAACAACTTGTAATTATGCACTTATGGAACAATTTTCCAATTAGTTGCTTTAGTCTTACTAGAGCTTTTTCACTTCTGTTTGATTCTGATAATTCATGGTACAATTTCCCTTTGGAATGTATATAAAATGTCTTGGAATATGTTACAGTCTTACTCCCAATACTTTTCCTCACTTTCAAATGTAACACTTACTGTGTTTGAAACAAAGAAGACTTGTTGAGTAAAGAAGCTAACAACCAGTTATAAAGATGCAAGTATGTAATAAAATGAAGGCTCTATATTTGTCCAGTAATCTGTGTGAATGTGTGTATTTAGGCAAAACTTATTTTGAATTCTTATAACATAACTTAGAGCTGTATTTCTTTCATAATAGTAAGATTTTATTACTTTGAAAGTAACTTTACATGCTTTGAATTATATTTGTGGAGCCAATTTTTAAAAAGTTATATTCAATATTAGTATTTTTTAAAAGTTTAAAAAGCTATGAATATATGTTATAAATTAAGAATGTTACATATAAAGGTCAGTTTTGTGTTAAATATATTCAGTTGCTTCTATAACTAATAAAGATGATCTATTTCCTATACCATGTTATTGATCAAATATAGCTTATGCCTGAATTTTTATTATACATTGAATTAACTAGTGTTAGTCAACTAGTGACATTGAGTAGGTTATTTTAATAAAAGCATTTCTTTAGTGTTGAATTATTCCCCCTAATGCCCTTTAATAATGAAGCAGTCCTACCTGCAAAGAAAACTGTGATTTATCTGCAGTGATTTTGTAGGTTTTTTTCATAAACAACAAAGGCCTCATGAGAACAATATTTGGTGATATTACACTTCCTAAAAATAACTATTTCAAGAAAATATTCTCTCTAGATGGTGAGTATATAAAATTCTGTAAAACAGAATAATCAGGATTATACCCACTATACTTCGTAAGTGTCCCATTGGTATCACAGATTATTTTTCTGAGTAGTTCCATTCATTGTTAATAACTAAAATATGCATATGGTGGGAAACAATTAGACAAAATAGCAACAAGAATGTCCATCATCTGTCAAAAATGAAGTGCAAGGCAATCAATGTGTTTTGTGTTGGTTATGCATAGCTGAGGAAAAAACAGAAGATGTGACATGACGTCTTTTTCATCTATAAAAGTATCAGCTCGAGGTTATGCTTCATCAGCTTCAAATGCAGCGTGCATAATAAAGGAGGAAGGTAGAGCAGTTCTTTGATTCATTGTGAAAAAGCCTATCAGACCCACTTTCAAGTGACAGTTTATTAAATAAGTTGAATAATGGAAAATATTCCAACTAGAACAAAATCATAACCCTGTGTTTTGCGCTTGATTAAAGTACAGATGAAAGGACTGTGCCTCCAGTCTGTGTGATTACAAACTAAATGGCAAAAGATAGGCAGTATTCCCCAGATTTAGTGACTTTTTTCTCTTTTACTTCTTTCTTTCTTTTTTTGTGGTATTAATAGAATCTCAGAAAATGATGAAAAAAATGATTTCATTACAAAATACAAGTAGGCTTTCATTTCTTCTACTTGCAGGTGGTCGGGTTGAATGTGTGAGACATAACTGGAGAAACAGTGGCTTCACCTACATTCATCTTTGATATACTTGGGTGTCCCTTGTGAAGCCATTATCTTCAGGCTGTCTCTCTTTTGTCAGTGATTCATTTACTAATTCATTGTTTCATTCATTTATTCATCACTTCTTCGGTCAACCCAGCCAAAAAATATTTTATCATGTTATGTTTTCTGATGGATTCTCAACTTTAGAAGCTAAAATATAAACATGGCCTTTGCTTTGAAGGAGATTACAGTCTGTAGTAATGCTTAACATTTATTGAGATTTGAGAATTTTTTGCTGTTAGGAAAAAATGCCAAGCTCCCTCCTGTGCCACACACTTCCACTTTCAAAATAGTTGAAATGTTTATTACTTCTTTTGACTAGGTTACTTGCTACTGAATTTACTCTAGTATCACCAAGTACATCCCCTTTTTGTAGTATTTATCAGTTTATGGAATAATTTCTGGTTATTTACCAATTTTTTCACTAGACTTTGAAGTCAAATTCTAGGATAGTATCGATGACCACTGTGCTACCAAACCCTAGTAACAATATTTGGCAGTTTGTAGAGTGGTTAGGAGTACATAATTGAGTAATGACCAGGAAGCCTCTCTACTTCTTGCTACTTTTCTGAACTTGATTGAGTTTCTGGAATTTTTTTTAAGTCTATTTCCCTTTCTGCCTGTAAATATACAAATCTGTACCTCATAGGGTTGTAAGGATTACACTGTTTCCTGGTACCTAGTAGTAAATATTATGTGTGTTAGATACTATTAATATTTAGTTAATATTAACTGAATGACAAATTGGTATGATATCAGCAATATTTAAATTTACTTTTAAAAAAATACTGTGGTTTCACATTCTGGAAAAAAATAATTGTAAGATAATCTACACGCAATGCTAAGGAAGTAACCTGACAGCACATAGGATAGAAACTAAGTTGTCTTTTAGAAAGAAATGTTTAGTAATTTTCTTCCCTGGTATTCTTACTCTTAGAAATAAATATTTTTCACATTTACTGATGGAAAAGAGGAAGTCCCCTTAGTAATGAGTATGCTTCTGTTGGTGCAGATACTCATCCCATTGCCTAAAGTCCACAATGTGCTTTTTCTGAAACATGTCTGAAGTAACTGGTGTGAGCAGATTTGGGGAAATGCTGTGATTGAACTGCTGAAGACTGTCTTCCAGATGTTTGCTGCAGTTTAATATGCTCTACTGTCATTTAATCTCTGATAAAGGCATTTATGTAGTCATTTTTAAAAAGCATAATGATAAAGTTTTATACATATCAATCTCATTTACAGTTGAGCCAGATTGAAATTTGGTTCTTCCCTTTTGTGATGTTACTGTTTTCCAAGTACAGCTTTTCATTGATTTGTGCCACTCAATATCAAGAGCTTCTGTCAACCAACTGACAAGTCAAGTATGAAGGTAGTGGATCCATTATAGCTCTTGATGGGTCAGAGGCTTTCTACCTTGTGAACTGTTCAGTGAGTTATGGTTCCTAAAATCATCTGGGTCACAGATGTGACGTATCATAAAGAATGTTGCCTTTTATTCTTCAGCTTTTCCTGAATAAAATAAGGAAGCTGCTCCCACAGCAGCATACATTCTTCAAATGGACAGAGGCCACTGAGGGAATCGAACATATTCTCCTGCACTTTCTGATATACACTTAGTTATCTGGACACAGTGACATTCTTTTATACTCATTTGAAAATGTCGGTTATGCAAGTTGTCCAATTGGTTTCATCAAATTAGTGAAACCTTCATGTTACAGAGATGGATAGTTAAAATTTTTAATCTGTGTTTTCTGTGAGGTTACATTTAAGTTTCCCTTTCAATGTACAATAATAAAGTAATTAACATAATTTAATATAAGAGGAAATAATACCATCATATTTCACTGAACTGAGTGCTCTGATTAATAGATAATATACCCCAACTGTAAAGATATATGATAATTATAATGCCTGTGTAGAAACTATTAACACCCAAGAAAATATATTTAGAAACTTTAAAATTTCCAGTAAGACTGCATTCCTATATCACCAATCACACAACAAATGAATTCTTATCCTTTGAATTAATTTTATTTTTCAGTCTTGATACCAATTAACAGACTTTATGTCATTTCATGGGTTGGCTATTTTAGGAGACTTAAATTTGACTGCTTTAACACTTCCAGTGACACTTGCTAAGAAAGTGGAAAAAGTACCCTTTTTTTTTTTCATCAAGAACCTTTAAGAATATTCCTTTGGGAAGATGATAATTATCAGAATGTGGCTTTTCTTTTTTTGTTCATCCTATAGCACTGCGTGAAATAATTAGAGAATAGTGTCATCAAAGATCAAAGAATAATTAGAAATCAGAACAGTAATTTGAGTTGGTTTGTGTGTGCATGCGTGCACACACTGTAACTGACCTTGAGGGCTGACTCAGGTCTTGTATAGCTGACTTCAGGCTGCGTACCTGCATGATACTAGTTAGTTCATTTAACATGTACATCTAAATTCTTAATCTATAAAATGAGCCTCATGACCTGTTTTGCTTCTGTGTTTAATTTAGTAAGTGACGATACCTACAAATACTTTGTAAATAATAACTCTTGAGGAACATAATGTGCCAAAATACTTAATTATTTTTTGGTCTTAAAATAAGTATATACAGACAACTATGTCCTTAATTTATCTTGCTTGTTGATCTTTATTTTCAAAAGGAAGAATTAATTAAACTCATAAATGGCTAATTCTGGAATTAGTTTAGAGAAATAGGCCAATCTGCTAATTTTTTTTTTTGAGAAGGCATCTCTCATATTTATTGATCAAATGGTTAACAGTTAACAACAATAAAATTCTGTACAGGGGACTCAATGCACAATCATTAATCCACCGCAAGCCTAATTCTCATCAGTCTCTGATCTTCTGAAGCAAAACGAACAAGTTCTTACATGGTGAACAAATTCTTACATAGTGAATAAGTTCTTACATGGTGAACAGTACAAGGGCAGTCATCACAGAAATTTTCAGTTTTGATCACGCATTATGAACTACAAACAATCAGGTCAGATATGAATATTCGTTTGATTTTTATACTTGATTTATATGTGAATCCCACATTTCTCTATTATTATTATTATTATTATTATTATTATTAGCCAGAGACGGGTAAGATTCCTCAAGGGAGGAACAACCTACGACAGGCACGGTTGCAGGGGGGCCATCAAGTGAGAAATTGGGGATCAACAGAGGTGAGGCTTAGAACCTCACCCCCCCTGTTTTGAGAGAAATCTTCTGCATCCGTGGATGTTTTCTTGCCCTTGTCTAGCTTGGATTAATACTTGGTCTACAGGCACACACCTGATCATCTACATTTGCTCTCTTACAACACTAAACTATGTTTTCTACCTTTATCTTGCATCTACCTACCACTTCAGCATTTTATTAAAAACAATCTGCTAATTTTAAGAATTAAAAAAAAAAGAAAAGATTAGATGGCATCTTTAGGAAGATTAGACATTTCTGTTTATCATGGTTTAGAGTCATGGGAGGCAATTTGAAGTTGACATGTCCCCTTCTTTCTAGGAATCTTTTTTACACATGAAAGTTAAATAAGCCACATTATAAATTATGACATGTCTCTTTTTCAAACTGCTTGTCCTCTCAACATCTCCTTTCTCCTTAATGTATTTACAGATTATTTGGCAAGGAAATGGAGAGTTAAAATGATCAGTATTACTGTTATTTGTCAATCTCTGAGTCATTTCTTCATATTTTTGGTAACTGTTGATGAGATACTTCTTTGATAGTACCATTGCCAAAATTACTTGTGTGCAAATGAACTTTTACATTTCTCACTTTCCCTCAGCTCAGGAAACCTCACCTCTTTTCCTTTTCAAATAGTTATTGTCATACCCAGAACAGCCATTATTGCTGATGTAATTACTGTTGTTTCTGATAAAATTTTTTTTCTTTATATATATATATATATGTGTATTTGTATCTACACACACATATATTATACACACACATACATATTTTATGTTCTGTAATCTTTCTGAGGGTTAATGTTAAACAGGCAGAATTAAGAATGTGAAAAGGGCAAAGTACATCAAACAATGATTTCTTTGCATATTCACCCTGAAATAAAATAATTTCTTCCTATCCTGCTCTTTAATAGAATACTCTTCAGGCTGTCATTCAGCACTTAAAAATTCCACATTTTATTCGAATTGGTCATTACAAGTCTTTCCCACAAGATTATAAACATCTTGAAGGAAAGGCTTTCATTCAACCTGGAGACTGCATGGTGTCAAGCTAAGGGCATAGCTCATAGAGATGCTCTCAATAAATATTTGTTGAAATGAATCCTTCCATTGATGCATAATCCTGTACAGTTACAGGCTAATAGTTATTTGTGAGAGCAATTTAATTCAAATTAATTCAGACAGTTTTGAGCATCTACTTTGGTTTGGTAATTGAAAAAAATTTTCAGGATTTTAGTGATAAACAAAATAGGCATTGTCCTGTCCTTGGGAATTTTAGTCTAGAATGAAAGACAAAGAATTAAAATTTAAAAAAATAATAAAACAAAATAATAAAATATGAGTACTTTAAATAAAAAGGTAACATATTTCAGTGTGGATAGTATAGCTTGTGGAATCAGAAACACCTTGGTAATAAATCTGGGCTCTATTCTCTGTGACTTCCTTGTGTCAGTAATTTAACTGACGACCTTTGATTTCCACTTTTATAAAATGAGAAAAACAAATGCTATGTAATGTCAAAAGGGTGCAAAGAAATAACAAATACTCTATTCAAAGAAAGAAGATGTGGATATGTTAAGAAAAATACTGAAGTACGTACGCAAAGAGGAAACATGTAAGACTTCCTTTCATTTAAGTTCTGTCTTTTACAGATTTTTATTTTGAACAGAATATATCTTGTCATTGTTTATGATTTAACTGGGTCTTTAACATCTAACTCTTTTGAGTCCTAGCTTTGTGGTGAATTTGCATAACATGTTAAGTGAATCACATCTCTAATAGAAGAAAATAGCTATTATGAAAATTATTCTAGAATTTTTTCCTTAACTCTAAAATGTCATTGTGAAAATAATCTTAGTCACTATAGCTCTTTCTAACCTCGTGTAGATGAGAAAACAACATTGGGGGATACCTTGAGAATCTTCCACTCTGGGTCTGAAACAGTGAGAATGTTAGGGAAAATCAACTGAATTTCAATACTTTATTAGTTCTTTTTTACTCCAGCTTTATTGAGGAATAATTGGCAAATAAAATAGTTTATATTTAAAATGTACCACGTGATGATTTGATATACATATACTTTATGAACTGATTAGTATAATCAAATTAATACTTCCATCACAGAGTTAACTTTTTTTTTTTTGGTAAGAATACTTAAGATCTAGTCTCTTAACAAATTTCAAGTATACAATAGAGTATTATTAACTATGGTCAGCATGCCGTACATTAGATCCTCAGAAATTATTCACCTTCTAATTAAAATGTGGTACTCTTTGACCAAAATCTCCCCTTTTCCACCATACCCTTTCATCCCTGTAAACAACCATTTTTCTTTCTTTTC
Organism: Manis pentadactyla; assembly: GCF_030020395.1. Classification (NCBI taxonomy): domain Eukaryota; kingdom Metazoa; phylum Chordata; class Mammalia; order Pholidota; family Manidae; genus Manis; species Manis pentadactyla. The sequence continues at coordinate 165,943,988 of NC_080021.1, read as the reverse complement.
TATGAGTTCAACTTTTTTTTAAGGTTCTACATTTAAGCGATAGCATACAGTATTTGTCATTTAGTATAATGCCCTCTAGGCTCATCTGTGTTGTTGCAAGTGACAGGGTTCACTTTATTATAGCTGAATAATATTCCTGTTTGTGTATGTGTGTTTTTGTGTATACCACAATTTATTTATCCATTCATTAATAAACAGTTTAAAACTCTGGTTAACAAGTAATCTGGAAGCATGCAAAAAATTAGAAATAAATGAGAAAATGATTAAAAAGAAAAAAATTATTTTGAACAATATGGTGATAACTCTGTCTTTAAAAATCAGATCTATGCCAATTCTTATTAATTAAAAAATATAGAGAACATAAAGAAGATCAACCTTAGGTTGTACAAAGTAAATACATAACCCAGAAAGAAGAAAATATTATATGGGATTTTATACTAATATATTCTAAAATTCAGATAAGATTATGTATTCCAGAAGGATATAGAAATGACCAACATTTAATTAGGAAGTTTTAGAAAATGTGAAATAGGAAAGATTTAAAAGTTTACTGCCTCTAATAACAGATCCATGTAGTATTTTGAGTTCTACCAAACCTTCAAACAAGAAATGAACTTAAAAGTCCAGAGCACATAAATACTTCAATTGATTATGTGTTACTGTAACTCTGACATACAAGCTAGTAAAATACTGAGCATGATCAGATACTATAAGCCAAACTGATGTATGAACATAGATAAAATATTCTAAATGAAATACAAGCAATGGAATACAGCATTCTATTAAGAGCTATGTGGTATGATTTAGAGCTTTTTAATCTCTGATTGCTGATGGGAAAAACCACTTATGTGCTTCATTACATTAATAGATTAATGTAATCACCTTAGATATGAAACAGATATCTGATAATTTCAACACTCATTCTTGATTAACTAATAACGCTCTTATGAATCTAAAATTAGAGAGAAACTTATGAGAAAAAGATTTCTTTTAGAAATCAATAGCAAACATCATACCTAATATGGAAACTCTCAAAACATTTCTATTGAAATTAGGAATAAGATATGGAACTCTACAATCATTGGCATAATTATAATATGCCATCATAATCAATATAATTATGCTAAAATAAGATTAATAAATATTAAAAAGAGATAAAATGTATTATTTTCAAATGATATGATTGTTTAATCCTCTGATGCAAGGGTATAAGTATTGGTGAAGTCTTTTTTTGTTTGTTCGTTTGTTTTGTTATGATTAATCTACAATTACATGAAGAACATTACATTTACTAGGCTTCCCCCTTCACCAAGTCTCCCCCACAAACCCTATTATAGTCACTGTCCATCAGCATAGTAAGATGCTGCAGAATCCCTACTCGTCTTCTCTGTGTTGTACAGCTTTCTCCGTGTACCCCCCCACTGCACATGTTAATCGTAATACCCGTTTCTTTGTACCCGCCTTTATGGCTCCCCACCCATCCTCTTCAGTCCCTTTCCCTTTGGTAACTGTTAGTCCATTCTTGGGTTCTGTGATTGTGCTGCTGTTTTTTTCCTTCAGTTTTTCTTTGTTCTTATACTCCATGTATGAGTGAAATCATTTGGTACTTGTCTCTCTCCGCCTGGCTTATTTCACTGAGCATAATACCCTCTAGCTCCATCCATGTTGTTGCAAATGGTAGGATTTGTCTTCTACGTATGGCTGAATAATATTCCATTGTGTATATGTACCACATCTTCTTTATCCATTCATCTACTGATGGACACTTAGGTTGCTTCCATTTCTTGGCTATTGTAAATAGTGCTGAGATAAACATAGGGGTGCATTTGTCTTTTTCAAACTGGGCTGCTGCTTTCTTAGGATAAATTTCTAGAAGTGGAATTCCTGGGTCAAATGGTATTTCTATTTAGAGCATTCTATTTAGAGACACAGACCAGAAGTCAAGGGATGGAAAAAGATATTTCATACAAAAAACAGAGAATAAAAAGGAGGTGTTGAAGTACTAGTATCAGACAAAATAGACTTCAAAACAAAGAAAGTAACAAGAGATGAAGAAGGACATTACATAATGATAAAGGGCTCAGTCCAACAAGAGACTATAACCATTGTAAAAATATATGCACCCAAACAGGAGCACCAACATATGTGAAACAAATATGAACAGTATTAAAAGAGGAAACAGGATGCAATGCATTCATTTTAGGAGACTTCAACACACCATTCACTCAAAAGGACAGATCTAACAGACAGAAAATAAGTAAGGACACAGAGGCACTGAACAACACACTAGAACAGATGGACCTTGCCAACATTTGTTGTTGTTTGTCTTTTGGATGGTAGCGATCCTTACTGGTGTGAGGTAATATCTCACTGTGGTTTTAATTTGTATTTCTCTGATGACTAGCGATGTGAGCATCTTTTCATGTGTCTGTTGGCCATCTGAATTTCTTCTTTGGAGAACTGTCTGTTCAGCTCCTCTGCCCATTTTTTAATTGGATTATTTGCTTTCTGTTTGTTGAGGTGTGAGCTCTTTATATATTTTGGATGTCAAGCCTTTATTGGATCTGTCATTTATGAATATATTCTGCCATACTGTAGGGTAACTTTTTGTTCTATTGATGGTATCCTTTGCTGTACAGAAGATTTTCAGCTTGATGTAGTCCCGCTTGTTCATTTTTGCTTTTGTTTTCCTTGCCCAGGGAGATATGTTCATGAAGAAGTCGCTCATGTTTATGTCCAAGAGATTTTTGCCTATGTTTTTTTCTAAGAGTTTTATGGTTTCATGACTTACATTCAGATCTTTGATCCATTTCGAATTTACTTTTTTGTATGGGGTTAGACAGTGATCCAGTTTCATTCTCTTACATGTAGCTGTCCAGTTTTGCAAGCACCATCTGTTCAAGAGGCTGTCATTTCCCCATTGTATGTCCATGGCTCCTTTATCAAATATTAATTGACCATATATGTTTGGGTTAATGTTTGGAGCCTCTATTCTGCTCCACTGGTCTGTGGTTCTGTTCTTGTGCCAGTACCAAATTGTCTTGATTAGTGTGGCTTAGTAGTAGAGCCTGAAGTTGGGGAGTGAGATCCTGCCCACTTTATTCTTCCATCTTAGGACTGCTTTGGCAATTCAGGGTCATTGGTGGTTCCATATGAATTTTAGAACTATTTGTTCCAGTTCGTTGAAGAATGCTGTTGGTAATTTGATGGGGATTGCATAGAATATGTATATTGCTTCGGACTGGATGGCCATTTTGATGATATAAATTCTTCCTAGCCAGGAGCATGGGATGAGTTTCCATTTGTTAGTGTCCTGTTTAATTTCTCTTAAAAGTGTCTTATAGTTTTCAGGGTATAGGTCTTTCACTTCCTTGGTTAGGTTTATTCCTAGGTATTTTATTCTTTTTGATGCAATTGTGAATGGAATTGTTTTCCTGATTTCTCTTTCTGTTAGTTCATTGTTAGTGTAGAGAAAGCCATAGATTTCTGGGTGAGAATTTTGTATCCTGCAACTTTGCTGAATTCCGATATTAATTCTTGTAGTTTTGGAGTGGAGTTTTTAGGGATTTTATGTACAATATCATGTCATCTGCAAATAGTGACAGTTTAACTTCTTCTTTACCAATCTGGATTCCTTGTATTTCTTTGTTTTGTCTAATTGCCATGGCTAGGACCTCCAGTACTTTGTTGAATAACAGTGGGGAAATTGGGCATCCCTGTCTTGCTCTCCATCTCAGAGGAAAAGCTTTCAGCTTCTCACTGTTCAGTATGATGTTGGCTGTGGGTTTATCATATATGACATTTATTATGTTGAGGTACTTGCCCTCTATACCCATTTAATTGAGAATTTTATCATGAATTGATGTTGAATTTTGTCGAATGCTTTTTCAGCATCTGTGGAGATGATCATGTGGTTTTTGTCCTTCTTTTTGTTTGTATGGTGGATGATGTTGATAGATTTTCGAATGTTGTACCATCCTTGCATCCCCTGGGATGAATCCCACTTGGTCATGATGTATGATCCTTTTGATATATTTTTGAATTCAGCTTGCTAATATTTTGTTGAGTATTTTTGCATCTACGTTCATCAGGGATATTGGTCTGTAGTTTTCTTTTTTCGTGAGGTTTTTGCCTGGTTTTGGTATTAGGGTGATGCTGGCTTCATAAAATGAGTTTGGAAGTATTCCTTCCACTTCTATTTTTTTGGAAACTTTAAAGAGAATGGGTATGAGGTCTTCTCTATATGTCTGATAATATTCAGAGGTGAATCCATCTGGCCTGGGGTTTTCGGTCTTGGGTAATTTTTGATTAGGGCTTCAATTTTGTTGCTGGTAATTGGTTTCTTTAGATTTTGTGTTTCTTCCTTGGTCAGTCTTGGAAGGTTGTATTTTTCTAAGAAGTTGTCCATTTCTCCTAGGTTTTCCAGCTTCTTAGCATATAGGTTTTCATAGTATTCTCTAATAATTCTTTGTATTTCTGTGGGGTCCATCGTGATTTTTCCTTTCTTGTTTCTGATTCTGTTGATGTGTTGATTCTCTTTTTCTCTTAATAAGTCTGGCTAGAGGCTTATCTATTTGGTGTGTTTTCTCAAAGAACCAGCTCTTGGTTTCATTGATTTTTTCTATTGTTTTATTCTTCTCAATTTTATTTATTTCTTCTCTGATCTTTATTATGTCCCTCCTTCTGCTGAACTTAGGCCTCATTTGTTCTTCTTTTTCCAATTTCGATAATAATGACATGAGACTATTCATTTGGGATTGTTCTTCTTTCTTTAAATATGCCTGGATTGCTATATACTTTCCTCTTAAGACTGCTTTCTCTGCGTCCCACAGAAGTTGGGACTTTGTGTTGTTGTTATCCTTTGTTTCCATATATTGCTGGATCTCTATTTTAATTTGGTCATTGATCCATTGATTATTTAGGAGTGTGTTGTTAAGCCTCCATGTGTTTGTGAGCCTTTTTTGCTTTCTTTGTATAATTTGTTTCTAGTTTTATACCTTTGTTTTCTGAAAAGTTGGTTGGTAGGATTTCAATCTTTTTTAATTTATTGAGGTTCTTTTTGTGGCCTAGTATGTGTTCTATTCTGGAGAATGTTCCATGTGCAATTAGAAGAATGTATATCTTTTTGCTTTTGGATTTAGAGTTCTTTAGATGCCTATTAGGTCCATCTGTTCTAGTGTGTTGTTCAGTGCCTCTGTGTCCTTACTTATTTTCTGTCTGTTAGATCTGTCCTTTTGAGTGAATGGTGTGTTGAAGTCTCCTAAAATGAATGCATTGCATCCTGTTTCCTCTTTTAATACTGTTCATATTTGTTTCACATATGTTGGTGCTCCTGTTTGGGTGCATATATTTTTACAATGGTTATAGTCTCTTGTTGGACTGAGCCCTTTATCATTATGTAATGTCCTTCTTCATCTCTTGTTACTTTCTTTGTTTTGAAGTCTATTTTGTCTGATACTAGTACTTCAACACCTCCTTTTTATTCTCTGTTTTTTGTATGAAATATCTTTTTCCATCCCTTGACTTCTGGTCTGTGTATGTCTTTGGGTTTGAGGTGAGTCTCTTATAAGCAGCATATAGATGGGTCTTGCTTTTTTATCCATTCTATTACTCTGTGTCTTTTGATTGGTCCATTCAGTCCATTTACATTTAGGGTGATTATTGGAAGGTATGTACTTATTGCCATTGCAGGCTTAAGGTTCGTGGTTACCAAAGGTTCAAGGTTAGCTTCTTTACTCTCTTACTGTGTAACTTAACTTGCTTATTGAGCTATTATAATCACTGTCTGGTTATTCTTTATTTCTCTCCCTTCTTATTCCTCCTCCTCCATTCTTCATATGTTGGGTGTTTTGTTCTGTGCTCTTTTTTGTTTCCCTTGACTGCTTTTGTGGGTAGTTGATTTTATTTTTGTCTTTAGTTAGTATTTGGTTGGTCTTCTTTCTTTCTGTGATTTTATTTTCTCTGGTGACATCTATTTAGCCTTAGGAGTGCTCCCATCTACAGCAGTCCCTCTGAAATACCCTGGCAAGGTTGTCAACTTTTGGTTGTCTGGGAATTGTTTAACCCCTCCTTCATATTTAAATGGTAATCGTGCTGGATGCAGTATCCTTGGTTCAAGGCCCTTGTTTCATTGCATTAAATCTATCATGCCATTCTCTTCTGGACTGTAAGGTTTCTGTTGAGAAGTCTGGTGATAAACTGATGGGTTTTCCTTTGTAGGTGACCTTTTTCCTTTGTAGCTGCCTTTAATACTCTGTCCTTGTCCTTTATCTTTGCCATTTTAATTATTATGTGTCTTGATGTTTTCCTCTTTGTGTCCCTTCTGTTGGGACTTCTGTGTGCTTCTGTGTTCTGAGCTACTATTTCCTCCCCCAGTTTGGGGAACTTTTCAGCAATTATTTCTTCAAAGACACTTTTATCTCTTTTTCTTCTGGTACCCCTATAATGCGAATATTGTTTTATTTGGATTGGTCACACAGCTCTCTTAATATTCTTTCATTCCTGAAGATCCTTTTATCTCTCTCTGTGTCAGCTTCTCTGTGTTTCTTTTCTCTGATTTCTATTCCATTAATGGCCTCTTGCACCTCTTCCAGTGTGCTCTTATGTCCTTCCAGTGACTGTTTCATTTCTGTAATCTCCCTCCAGACTTCATCCCTTAGCTCTTGCATATTTCTCTGAAGATCCATCAACATGGTTATGACCGTTATTTTGAATTTTTATTTGGGAAGACTGGTTAGGTCTATTTCACCCAGCCCTCTCTCAGGGGTTATGTGGACTATTTTGTGTTGGACTAAATTCTTCTGACTTTTCATGGCGATAGAGGTAGCTGAAGGCAGGTAGCACATGTGTCAGTTGGGAGAACAAAGTCCTTTCCTGCTTGCTGGACGCCTTGCCCTTCTCCGCTGCCTGTGTTGGTTACCTGCACTCCTGGAGCAGCTTTCAGGTTAATCCCCTAAGCTGCTGTGGGCGAGGTCTCCATCGGAGTACTGCAGAGCCCTGTGGGTAGTGGCAGGTGCACCGGTTGTGCTCTCCCGTGAAAGCAGTGCCCCTGCCATGCAGCTGTGTGCCAACAGCGGCCTTCATGTCTCGGCCAGTCGTCTGTGCACCGGGCTGAGCAGCTGCTTGGGGGCGCGGCTGTTCCTGGGCTGCTCCTCTGCTGCCGCTGCCATCTCCTGTGGGCTTCTCCTGGCCCCTTTGGTGGCACCGCGAGCTCGTGTGGGCCTCTCCCAGGCTCCCCTGGCACTGCTGCCTCGAGGTTGTGCAGGCCACTCTGTCACCGCCACTGCCGGCCCATGCTGGCCAGTCCTGGGGCACTCAGGTGCCGCCGCCGCGGGCTCACACAGGCCACTCTGTGGCTGCCACTCTCGCTGGCCCACGCAGGCTGGCCCCGGGCCGCTCATCTGCCGCGGGCTCATGCAGGTCGCTCCCGGCCCTCTCTGGTGCATTCTGCCGCTCTCCCACTACTGGCCTGGTGTGTCAGGGTCTGCGCCGGTTGGGGGAACATCTGGCAGGCTGCTTATTGCCATGAGGGGCTTCTGAGCTGCACTGCTGCCCAGGGGGTTAGGTCGCCTAGAGTTCCCCGGAGTCCCAGGCGCTAGGGTTCGTGTGTTGGGATGGTTTCATCCAACTGTGAGGTCCCTGTCCCTTTAAGTCTTGCAAGAAGCACTCGCTTTTCTTTTGTCTTGGGGCACTATTTGCGGGGACCTGCTTGCAAGTTTTGCTTTTCCGTTTCTCTAATATTCAGCTCCCCATGCACTGTGTGACTGCACTCCTGGTGCAGATTTCTAGAGATGGTTCTTTAGCAGTCCAGGGCTTTCACTCCCTCCCTGCTCTGGCTCCTTTCTTCCCACCAGGGTCTGGGGTAGGGGGTTGTTTGGGTTCCACTGGGCTGTGGCTTGTATCTTACCCCCTTAGTGTGATGCTGAGTTCTCACAGATGTAGATATAGCCTGGCTGTTGTACTGTATCAACTGGTGTCTCTTTTAGGAATAGTTGTATTTGTTGTATTTTCAAAAATATATATATTTTTGGGAGGAGATTTCCACTGAACTACTCATGCCGCCATCTTGGCTCCTCCCTGAATGAAGTGGTGAAGTCTTTTTGAAAGCTGTTTATTTATTATTACTCAAAGAATATATTTTCAGATTTTATGGACCTATTTGAAAAATACTCATGGAGTTATTAAATAGTGTATTTACAAATATACTCATTTAAACAAATAAAAAACACTGGCTAAATATATCTATTTTTTTGAACATTATGCATCTTATTTTAAAACTGAGTTATATCTGTACTGTGTGAAAGGTTGTTCATTATATGGGGTTGAACTATTATAAAGTGAATATATATAAAGCTTATTTAAAAGGGGTATGTATAATATATATAATTGAAGAGTATCATAACATGTATTACATATGTGCATATATATATAATATATATAATCTGGAATAACGTTTTATGTTTGATTCAATTCAACTCAATTTGTGACACATGTACTAAAATCTTCAGTGCACTAGGAAATGTGAGGGCTTCACACATTTAAAAAGTGCTTCCTTTCCTCAAAGATTGTAGTTATTAAAAACAGAAAGCTTATTAATAATTAGATAAATTTTTGGATGATAGGGATAGACTCACCCCATTTCCCCTCTCTGCTTCTCATCTCTTTCTCTCTTCAGTCATTCTCTCTCTTTCTCTTCGCTCCACCCCATTCTGTTCCAGACTTTGTATGACTTTGAGCTTTTTATTTACTTAATTATACTGGGAGATTTTCATTTTAGTCTGTTACATTGAAAAGAAACTCTTTTCAATGTTTCCTCTAAAAAATTTGCTAGAATGAAAAAAAATTTAAAAAACATTTATAGATATATATAATGTATAGTGGTTTTTAAAATCAAAATTATACTCTGTAATTTGATGCTGTAATACTAAGGAACTTTTTTGCTATGGGGATGTAATCCCCTTTTCATAAAATATGTCAAATATAATTAATATACATTAATTAAAACCACTCTTTGTATTATGCAGATTTTCTCATCTTGACAACTACATTTTTGGAATGTACACAAATTAGAAAAAATTAGAGTAACTATTTTCTAGGGGAGAATCAAATAAACTAAACATTTTTGTCCCTTAGTGGAATTATTAGATATATGCCTCTCAATTAATCATACATCATCTAAAAGTCACTTGTGAATATTTCAGAGCAGTACTTTCCATAAAATCACTTTACAAATATTTTGATTAAAGTTCTAAAAATCATCCCATATTATTATTTTAATACTTAATTAAAATATTTCTAGACTATGACCATTTACATATTTCTAGTTTTACCAGAACTTCTCTCACCTCAACATCTCTTCATTTAAGTTTTTTAGTTGTCAGTGTGGGAGAGTTGATTTATAAATTGAAACCTGTTTTTAAATGCTATTTTCTGACTTCATGGATTCATCTGCATTTTACAAACATGTCAAGTCCAAAGAGCTATAAATTGGGTGACAGTCTCATTGCTGAAAATAGAATTAAGGGAGAGAGGACAAGAAATTTTGTTATTTATCTAACTAAATAGGTTCATGTTGATATTTTTAAGAATCTCCTTTCCTCTGGTGTCTGTAAGACAAACCATTTACTTGATTCATTGCTGACAAGAGCATTTCTCTGGAGATAATACTCTGCCTCTGGATACTGAGTAATGTGTTTTCAGTCCTTCATACAGTTTTGTTAACAACCCAGAATTCATTCTTTTACTGTCACTCTTAGGATGCAAGTGGCCATTTTCTATAACTGTGTAAGGTTTCAGGATGCCTAGACAGCCAGTGGTTAATGTCAATCAAGCTATTTAATGGTGCCCATGTGTCTAAGGTATTATATGGATAAGAACATTGGAAAAATAATTTAAGAAGGAGAAAGAAAATGATATCGATTGTAATGAGTTCAGCAATCCCTGAATAAGGTATGTATTTTTAGGTTTAGGACAATTTCAGGCTATGTTCAATTTATGAAACAAAAGCTGATAAAATTTACTTCAGATGAGATAGTAGTCTTTGTCAATTCAGGCTGCTATTAACAGATTACTGTAGACTGGTGGGTTAAACATCAATTAATTCCTCACATTTCTGGAGGCTGGGATGTTCATGATCAAGTGCCAGCAGATCTGGTGTCTAGGGAGAGTCTCGTTTGCGTTCGTAGATGAACTTTTTCTCATTGTATCCTTTAAAGGCAGGGAACAGAGAGAGGAAACAAACTCTCTTGTATCTCTCCTTTTAAGGGCACTAATCCCATGATGAAGGCTCCATCCTCACATGACCTCATTTATCCTAATTACCCCCTGAAGGCCTCACTTCCCAACACGAACACATTAGAGGTTAGACTTTCAATGTATGAATTTGGGGGGAACATAAATATTCAGTCCATAGCATAAGCTAACACTATTTATTTGGAATTGTCATTTCAGCCTCACTTCCCTCTTTCTGGGTCGCTCATGTCATTGTGCTCAGAAGCTTGCAGAGAGCTGTGGATATTAAGTTTAATTGTCAAACGTATTCATACAACATTTATATCTTTAAGGTTGCTATAGAGCTTAACAAGGCATCAGTATCAAATTTCTTGTATTTGGGTTACAGAATTAGAAATGCAAAACTACAAAACAATTACTTTGTGATCTCTTGCTGGAAGAGACAAAGGGAAATGTCCCTTAGCTAGGTAGCCTATGTGTGTAAGGAGGACCATTAAATAACAGGCAGTAGAAGTCTCTGGAAATTTGTTTTTGTGATTCTTTGTTTATCTTTAGCTCCATACTGTTTTGTAACAATATGACTATTTTATGTAAAGGTTTGTGTCAAGTGAGAACACAATCCATTACAAATTCTCTTTGAAGTAAATGTTTCAAGTGCCTTTTATACACTGTCAGGTAAGAGAGGGCAACAGTAGAGATTCCTAGTGCCCTATGTTCTGATTGTATGACCATGAAGCCCTATTGCAGTCACATATTCTCACACAGTAAGTGAAGGGGAAAAAGAAACAACAGGCTGGTTGTGTTACTGCGTAAGTGGTGGATTGTGGAATTCTTCAGTTCTCATCTTCTCCAAAGAATTTAGTTGAGAAACAGGAAAAAGCCTTAAAGCCAAAGGGTTATTTTTATTTAGCAAAGCAAAAGGAAAGCAAGCTCTAGAGACAGAGGACCGGGCTGATCCAGAGGGTGAGTTTTACATTGTGTCCTCCATGGGGGTTTATTTGGTTTCCTCCGTCCCATTTTGTCATTCTCATACTGTCTTTTGGATCTGTCTTGTTTCCTGCCCTTCAGCCTCTTTACGCAAGTTTGTGTTCCTCGCTCTTCCCATAAGCATCTAAGAGAACCCCTTAGCAGTGGGGTCAAACATAATGTAAATGTCATAATAATGATATTATGATGGATATTATAAGCAACAAGGTCTTCCATAAGAGCATATGCTCTAAAATGAGTAAGATCCCAGTGACCATACCTTTTGCTTATCATTTTGTGCTGAACAGCAAAAAGAATTGTTCTAAGGGAAACAGGGTGGTCTCTGGGAGGAGATTGGATGGTCTGCCATCCTTTTCCCTTCCTGCTCACTTCTGACTTCCTACTCTAACAGTTGGCCATATATATAATACATATTATGTATTTCTCAGAATAGATTAATGAATTGACATTAGATGATTGTCAATATTAGAAAGTATAAGAACTATGCTATAAAATAGAAGTAAATATGTATCTGTATTCCTATTTTGTTAATGTGTATATGCAATTTAATTAGTAGTATGTTAAAACCTATACTTGCTTATGTTACTCTACAAGAAGTTATGTCAAAGAAATAATCAATCTTCCCATGTTTTCTTCCATCTGCTACTTCTATAGCTTTTCTTCTTCCTTCCTAATTACAGCGCTTTAGTAGAATTCGTGCCTCATATTGAAAATTACCGAGTATCATAATTCTTCCAAGTGGTAAAGATACCTCAAGACAAATCTTGGGCGTAAAAGTCACAGGGCATAAATCTTGAAAGAAGTAAAAAGCTAACCTTTTCAAAGAATATTGCTTCTCTCTCACTTACCAACTTTACATTTCCCTGTATGGCCCCGGAAGATGACTGGTTAGCCAGAGACAGGTAAGATTCCTCATGGGAGGAACAACCTAAGACACAGTTGCAGGGGGGCCGTCAGGTGAGAAATTGGGGATCAACAGAGGTGAAGCTTAGAACCTCACCCCCCCTGTTTTGAGAGAAATCTTCTGCATCCATAGATGTTTGGTTGCCCTTGTCTAGTTTGGATTAATACTTAGTCTCTAGGCACAGACCTGATCATCTACATTTGCCCTCTTACAGCACTAAATTATGCTTTCTATCTTTATCTTGCATCTACCTACCACTTCAGCATTTTATTTAAAAAAATATATAAGGAAGAAATGTGGGATTCACATATAAATCAAGTATAAAAATCAAATGAATAATCATATCTGACTTGATTGTTTATAGTTCATGATGCATGATCAAAACCGAAAGTTTCTGTGACATGACTGCCCTTGCACTGTTCACCGTGTAAGAACTTATTCACTATGTAAGAACTTGTTCACCATGTAAGAATTTGCTCGTTGTGCTTCAGAAGATTGGAGACTGTTGAGAGTTAGGCTTGGGGTGGATTAATAATTGTGCATTGAATCCACTATACAGAATTTTATTGTTTTTAACAACCATTTGATCAATAAATATGAGAGATGCCCTCTCAAAAAAAAATAGAAGTAAATATATTAAATAAATACACTGTTGAATGAATATAAGTCCTAATGAAGTAGAACAAGCTCAGAAACTAGGAAGCTTAGATTTGAAATTAGTAACAAGCTTAGATTATTTCCTGCCTCAATATGTGCCAATCATTTCATCTTTCAAGGTCTTATTTTCCTCTTTCTACAGTGGGATTCAACCAAATTATCTCTTGTACAGTACTGCTTATAATGAGGGCTGCACAGATGGAAGCCTGGAATCCTATAATTTAGAAAACTGTAAAGAGAATATTTTGCAGTGAATGCTTCATTGAATATATCATATTTACAACTCAAAATTTCACTAAGTAAACAAATCCATTTAACCAGCAGCCACATCAAGATGTGGAGTATTTCCAATACCCTCAAAGTTCTCCTAGTGTCCCATACAGTCAGTAGTTCCCTAAGCTAAGTACTATGATTACTTTTATCATCAGAGATTTGCTTTTTAAAAATTTAATACCTCTGACTTTTTTCACTTAGAAATGTGTTTTTGACTTAGCATGTGTTTTTGATATTCGTCTTTTTTTTCTTTTACATAGAGCATTGTCTTTCATTCTCATTGCTCTATGGTAGTCATTGATCATATATCTATTTCTACATCTATGTATCACTGAATAATACATAATAACTGGCATATGTGTTTATGGATATATATTTATCTGTATATTTATATGCACATCATACTATACATCATAACATATATACCACAAATACACATATCACATCATTTATTTTTTATTTACTTGCCAACCCTTTCCAATGCTTACAGAGATGTGGGTTTAGATTGGGCTGTTGATGATGAGTATTGCTAGGAATATTCTCATATCTATTCTGCTAGGAATGATTTTTGGCTCATAGGATAATTAAAACTTTAGTAGATACTGTTGAATATTTTCCTCAAAATATTATATCATTGCATATTCCTTTCAGAATCATATGATAAAGTTGTTCCACACAGTTGTCGAGAAATAATGATATGGGCTTTAAAAATTATAGGTACATTCTGCTAACTGTGTGGCAGAATTCCATTTTGGTTTTGATTTGTATTTTCCTGCTGAGCAATGGTGATAAAGCCATTTTTATAAGTTTATTACACATTTCATTTTCCTCATTTGTAAAATGTGTATTTAAGTCTTTAGGTACTTTTTGTTTCTATCTTCTATAATTGATATTTACACATTTCCTATTTATCTAATAATGTTAGATGAATGATTAAAGTAATCTAATTTAATAATTTCTTATAAATTAATGCCTTATTAATACTAGTAAATTAGTAGATATATGTATTATACATCTATGTTTCCATTGTATAGCTTTTCTGTTTATTCTCTTAATGGGTACTTGAATGAACAAAACTTATTATATCAAGAAATAAAGTAACAATTATTTTCAAAATTGGTATCAGTTATCATGGTAGTCAAGCTTTGTATTTCCATTTTATATCTACTACAGGAGAAAAGCTAATGTATTACAATTTTCTAACAGTTTTTTAACTAGGAGATCCTTTTGTTTTTTATCAAAATATGTACCTATATATTATCATTATGTACTTAAAGTACTAGAAGAAATTATTTTATAATAAAAACAAATTTTATTTGATATAAAATGATAAATGAGTTATAGATTACACATTTACTTGTAATATGTACTATGAAACTTGAGGTGCAGAGTATCATCAGGAAATTACTTTAGGTAATTTGAATCAGATAATTATAGAGTTTTTCAAAGTTTTACTTAATATTGCAAAGTAAGAAAAAGAAATTTATTTAAAGAATTTTGGATAATTATAGATCTCAGGCTAAGTTAGATGCAGAAAAAATTTTTGTAATATGTAAGGGGTCTAGATATGTCAGCTAAAGAGATTTGATACATTAGTGACCTCTTTAAAATATTTTCTGTTTTCATAGCAAATGTCAATATAGAAAGATGTAAGAAACACATTATATGCTATAATACAATTTCTGATGGTGTTATATCCTGATAGACCCATAGTAAGTTGAAAATATCTTAAGTCAAAATGCATTTAATACACCTAACCAACTATATGAGCATCGTAGCTTAGCCCGGCCTACCTTAAAAGTAGGCTCAGAACACTTATATTAACTTTCAGGCGGGCAAAATCATCTAACACAAAGCCTGTTTTATAACAAAATATAATTTATTGAAAAAAATTAATTCTGTGAAAAAGCCAAAAACAGAATAACCATTCTGGTGTTGGTCATTTTCCTTTATGATTTGTGTGACTGCCTGGGGGCTGCAAACTGCTGACACTGTCCATCATGAGAGAGTATTATCTTGCATGTCACTGTTCTTGGAAATGATGAAAATTCAAAAGTACAGTTTCTGCTGAATGCATATCGATTTCACACCATCATAAAATTAAAAAATCCTAAGTCATATTGTAGTAATGGACTGTCTGTACTGGAGTTCAACCAATGGTGCTTTTGGCTAAAAAGTTCTTGATCTTTTAGGTCATTTGTAATTAGTTCTTAAAACTAAATCTGTGGTAACATGTCAAAAGGGCATAGGAGCCGGTTTGTGCTCTCACTGGCCAAATCTCTTATTAAAACTGATTCTGAATAGTGATCTACAGACTTTCATCCCTAGTATTTTACATGTGTGACAGTATCTCTGAACTTTGCATTGATTAAGAGACAGCCTAACCTCTTATCTTCTAAACTGTATCCTTCCTGTCCTCTACTAAGGATTAGTTCAACACCTTCCTTGAGAAGCTGACAAACCACACATTCTCAAAAGAGATCATTAATAACAAATAATATTTATTAATTGCTAATTCAACCATAGATTCAAATCTCTACAAAACAAGTCAATGAGACATAATATTTTAGGAGAGTCAGACTGAAAGAACAAAATTTTTGTGTAGTATGTATGGTACTTGATGACCTATGTTTGGATAATAAACTGGAGAGTTTGGTGATAACATAAGTTGATGTAAATAGTATCTCTATGTATATGTCACATTGGAAATGTTTTCCTTTACTATTTGTTTTCAAATCTATAGTAGTGATCACTTCTCTTCTTTTTTCTCAAACTTTTTCCACTCTTTTTTATTCATTTCTCTTCTCTTCCTGAGCAATTCCAACATAAAGTCATTAGATAGGGAAGATAAACAAGCATCTATGCCAAAAGCGGGAGATGAGGGACCTGATGGCTTGGAACAGTGAGGTAGATCTCAAGAAGGGTGAGAGGGTGGTCCACTCAAGAGACTTCCTAGCACAGGGAATCAGAGCATGTATGGAAATGTTCTAGAACAGGTGTCATAACCCAAGCAGTTTGGGAAGGAAATCCGTGTGGTGTGGTGGGTCCTAGCCTAAGCAGAGTGTGAAAGCACCTTATAGGGATGGAGTTATTGATGGAGAAGGGAGATTCACAGGGAGATTGATCAAATGAGGAAATGTTTTAAGGATAATGGGATCAAAGTACTTCACTTTGAGAGAAAGATGTTACAAATATGAAAACTGTGAACGCTAGACTAAGGTCTATGACATTGGACTATAATTGGAGGTAGAGGTGTGAGCTCAAGTTTTTAAAAATATGTAGATACATACAGAAATAAATATAGATGGAAATGTCTGTGGGTAGGTTCAGTTGTGTCCATTGATAGAACATAGAGGCAGGAAAGCCACCATAGTGATGAGCACATTTAGCACCTGAACCTTGGCTTCTAAAGACCATTAAAAGGACAAAGATCATTCTGAAAAATGACTTATTCCATGGCTGGAAGTGTAAGTACAAGATGAACCTGGAGCATCTTTCTTTTTTTTTTTTTTTTTTTTTATTGAAGGGTAGTTGACAATAGTATTGCATTACATTAGTTTCAGGTGTACAACACAGTGATTCAACATTTATATACATGATAATTCTAGGTACCAGCTATCACCATACCAAGTTGTTATAATATTTTGACTATATTCCTTATGCTATACATTACATCCCAGTTACTTATTTATTTTACAATTGGAAGTGTGTTTAAATATATATATATATATATATATATATATATATATATATATATATATTTTGTGAGGGCATCTCTCATATTTATTGATCAAATAGTTGTTAACCACAATAAATTTCTGTATAGGGGGGTCAATACTCAATGCACAATCATTAATCCACCCCAAGCCTAATTTTCGTCAGTCTCCAATTTTCTGATGCATAACGAACAAATTCTTACATGGAGAACAAATTCTTACATAGTGAATAAGTTACATGGTGAACAGTGCAAGGGCAGTCGTCACAGAAACTTTCGGTTTTGTTCATGCATTATGAACTATACACAGTCGGTTCAAATATGACTATTCATTTGATTTTTAAACTTGATTTATATGTGGATACCACATTTCTCTATTATTATTATTTTTAATAAAATGCTGAAGTGGTAGGAAGATACGAGATAAAGGTAGAAAACAGAGTTTAGTGTTGTAAGAGAGCAAATGTAGATGATCAGGTGTGTGCCTGTAGACTATGTGTTAATCCAAGCTAGACGAGGGCAATAAACATCCATGTATGCAGAAGATTTCTCTCAGAACATGAGGGGGGAGGTTCTAAGCCTCACCTCTGGTGCTCCCCATTTTCTCACCACATGGCCCCCTGCGACTGTGCCTGTCTTAGGTTGTTCCTCCCTTGAGGAATCTTACCCATCTCTGGCTAACCAGTCATCTTCCGGGGCCATACAGGGAAATGTTAAGTTGGTAAGTGAGAGAGAAGCCTTATTGTTTGAAAAGGTTAGCTTTTTACTTCTTTGCATATTTATGCCCTGTGGCTTCTATGCCCAGCATTTGTCTTGAGGTGTCTTTACCACTTGGAAGAATTATGATACTCGGTAAATTCGACATGTGGCACGAGTTCTATTTAAAGGTTGTGATTAGGTAGGAAGAAGAAAAGCTATAGAAGTAGCAGGCAGAAGAAAACCTGGGAAGATTGATTATTTCTTTGACATATCTTCTTGTAGAGTTAATTCAGCATGGATAGGTTTTAAACTACTAATTAAATTGTGCACACACATTAACATAATAGAAATATAGTTACCTAACCAAAGCATACCTGTAATTACCAGCCATCTCCAGTGAAACCAAGAAAACCAGTTAGGTACCTTAGGCATTTGTGAAAACTTATCTATGATATGGTGGATATTGTCCAACTGAACTTAAACAGTCTGAGAGAATTCAGATAAACTAGAACAACCCATTCCTGGGGACTGTTCATATCCCGTATGTTCTTTTAACGATAAATAGTCTGTGGTTGTAAGATTTTGGAGTGCTACAATTTGCACTTCTCCTAATTCTTGGTTGAGTTCCAACAGTATAGATCCAGTCCAATTTTTGTTTTACTGTATGCACAGGCCAGCTTAGATATCTCCTTCTTCATTCCCATGGCAAGTCCAGGAACTGGTGGGATGAGTGCATCTACACCTGTGACAGTGCGTGGATCATTGTTGGAGTTTTTTTTTTTTGCTGATCATCTTCTGTCATGAGTCTTCCCGAGAGTGCTGATGTTGGAAGTTCTTTTTCATATCGTATCTTAGTTCATTTTCAGGGTAGCCAAATTAGGCTTTGATCCTCTGTATAAACACAAACAGACCCTTTGCCTACACTTTTATATGCCCTTTATATCATTGTGTAGAACTCATTAGAGGTCACCACATAGGAACTGCTTTTTTTTTTTTTTAATCATTAATCTACACTTACATGACGAATACTTTGTTTACTAGGCTCTCGCCTATACCAGGTCCCCCCTATATACTCCTTTACAGTCACTGTCCATCAGTGTAGCAAACTGTTGTAGAATCACTACTTGTCTTCTCTGTGTTGTACAGCCCTCCCCTTTCTCCCACCCCGCTATGGATGCTAATCTTAATACCGCTCTTTTTCTGCACCCCCTTATCCCTCCCTACCCACCCATCCTTCCCAGTGCCTTTCCCTTTGGTACCTGTTAGTCCATTCTTGAGTTCTGTGATTCTGTTGCTGTTTTGTTCCTTCAGTTTTTCCTTAGTTCTTATATTCAACAGATGAGTGAAATCATTTGGTATTTCTCTTTCTCTGCTTGGCTTGTTTCACTGAGAATAATACCCTCCAGCTCCATCCATGTTGCTGCAAATGGTAGGATTTGCCCTTTTCTTATGGCTGAGTAGTATTCCATTGTGTATATGTACCACATCTTCTTTATCCATTCATCTATCGATGGACATTTAGGTTGCTTCCAATTCTTGGCTATTGTAAATAGTGCTGCGATAAACATAGGGGTACATTGGTCTTTCTCATACTTGATTGCTGCGTTCTTAGGGTAAATTCCTAGGAGTGCAATTCCTGGGTCAAATGGTATGTCTGTTTTGAGCATTTTGATGTACCTCCATACTGCTTTCCACAATGGTTGAACAAGTTTACATTCCCACCAGCTGTGTAGGAGGGTTCCCCTTTCTCCACAGCCTCGCCAACATTTGTTGTTGTTTGTCTTTTGGATGGCAGCCATCCTTACTGGTGTGAGGTGATACCTCATTGTAGTTTTAATTTGCATTTCTCTGATAATTAGCGATGTGGAGCATCTTTTCATGTGTCTGTTGGCCATCTGTATTTCTTTTTTGGAGAACCGTCTGTTCAGTTCCTTTGCCCATTTTTTAATTGGGTTATTTGTTTTTTGTTTGTTGAGGCGTGTGAGCTCTTTATATATTCTGGACGTCAAGCCTTTATCGGATGTGTCATTTTCAAAGATATTCTCCCATACTGTAGGGTTCCTTTTGGTTCTATTGATGGTGTCTTTTGCTGTACAGAAGCTTTTCAGCTTAATATAGTCCCACTTGTTCATTTTTGCTGTTGTTTTCCTTGCCCGGGGAGATATGTTCAAGAAGAGGTCACTCATGTTTATGTCTAAGAGTTTTGTGCCTATGTTTTCTTCCAAGAGTTTAATGGTTTCGTGACTTACATTCAGGTCTTTGATCCATTTTGAGTTTACTTTTGTATATGGGGTTAGACAATGGTCCAGTTTCATTCTCCTACATGTAGCTGTCCAGTTTTGCCAGCACCATCTGTTGAAGAGACTGTCATTTCGCCATTGTATGTCCATGGCTCCTTTATCAAATATTAATTGACCATATATGTCTGGGTTAATGTCTGGATTGTCTAGTCTGTTCCATTGGTCTGTGGCTCTGTTCTTGTGCCAGTACCAAATTGTCTTGATTACTATGGCTTTATAATAGAGCTTGAAGTTGGGGAGTGAGATCCCCCCTACTTTATTCTTCTTTCTCAGGATTGCTTTGGCTATTCGGGGTCTTTGGTGTTTCCATATGAATTTTTGAATTATTTGTTCCAGTTCATTGAAGAATGTTGCTGGTAGTTTCATAGGGATTGCATCAAATCTGTATATTGCTTTGGGCAGGATGGCCATTTTGACGATATTAATTCTTCCTAGCCATGAGCATGGGATGCCTTTCCATCTGAAACTTGGAGCATCTTTCACACCAGAAAGCAACAGAGTGCTCAAAAAATGTGGTCACATTTCAAAAGGGCATAGGAGCAGGTTTGTGCTCTCTCTGGCCAAATCTCAGACAATTGAGGCATCAAAATAAACATTCAATAATGATTTTAATCCATTTAATAAAATACAAACCTGTGAATCAACACAGATACAAATAAATTAAAGAATAACTGAAATTTGAATGAAAACCAGGATTATCATGTGACAGATAATGGGAAATGACTTTAGAGATTTGAAAATAGGGAAGAAGATATATGTGTTTTGATGAATGGAAGAGCAACTTCAAATTCTGAAATTAATACTTAAAATATTACAGCAGAATATCCTAATACTAATACTTATGGAATAGTTCGTGTCAGGAACTGTTCTTGAAGTGTTTTATTTTACATATAATTTTATCCTGTTAAAAAACAATAGGTTAGACTTATCATCATCCACCCCATCTTTACAGAGTAGTAAAATAAAGACTAGAAATTGATGTATCTACTTACTATGGAAGTTATTTCCTCCATTATACAGTTTACCACCCTGTGTTGCATTGTTCTCTCTCAAAAATGCCTTTGTAACTTTGAGCCACTATTTTGTGCTCTATTTGTAGGGACACATCAGCTGAGAGGTTCTCTATTTGTCAACTGCCTTTTTTTAAGACCCCTCTTACAATGTTGAGAAATACAAATAAGTCTGGTTAATGAAAACCATCTCTGTCTAATGTCATTATTATAGTAAAACCTATGTTTGAGACTACTTTTCAAAGTTCCTCATTTGACTTGCTGTATAAATGGATTGGGGAATTGCAAGGTGATTTATAACATGTTTTATTGTATTTGATTCTCCATGAATAATTTAACACAACTGTTACCTTTGCTTATGAGAACCTTCTCTATTTTTCTATTTCCTAGTCCTTGGAAAAAGAGCTTGTGGCATATATACTCAAAAATGTATTTCCCTATGCAAAGCATGATAAGGCTCTAATTCTTTAGACACTGTGGATGAAAGTAAATAACTACCTAAGATACATGTATGAATATTAGTATTCCCACATTCTGATATGTCTTAAAACCTCATCTAACTTTTTATTTGCGTTAAATGAAACTTTATCATTACTGCAATTTGAAAAATATTGTGGATTTTGAACTAGATTTATGTTGTGTTTATTTATGATTTTCACAGAAGAAATAAATGCCTGGTAAAGTAGTGTTTATTCAAAATGGGAAAAAAAAGTAATTATTGGTACAGGGAAAATCGATCTAAATAAGAAAGAGTTCCCTCATGATTGAGGTGATAAGGTTTTAGTCATGTTGAGACTGTCTTTCACAGTACTTAATTTTAACAAGCTACAAGTGTGAACTTCATGGAGCGATGAAGCAAGATTGAGCTAGAGGTGATGACAGTTCTGTGTATGTAACATATCCATAACCAAGAAACTAAGATAAATGGATTCTTGGTTAATGCTAAAATATTTCACTATCCCATAGGTATACTTTAGTACTCTTTTCATACAAAAAATACTGATTTGATCTTTTCAAGTAAATGCATTACTAAAGCATTTGAATATGTACTTACAAATCAAGTTTAATCTGAGAGTAAATGGACACTCTGTATTTAGACCAATTACTAGACACCTAAGGGCCTTCCAAATTTCAAAAAGCAAGAAGCTGTGATACTCAGATTTTCCTCTATAGAATCAGATTTGGTATCTTCTCTTTTAGACATTATGGCATATTTGCCATATGTTAAATCAGCATATATATATATATATGCAAAATATATAATATATGTGCAAAATAAGTGTGTTTGCATTATTTTCACAGAGTGACACCAGCACCTAGGTGAAAAACACACTATGAGCAGCACCTCAGAGGTACCCTCTTCTCTCTTCAAAATACTATCTAGTCTACAGTAATTAGTGTCCTAACTTCTAATACCATCAACACTATTTTTAAAACCTAGGTAATTAAACAAAAAAATGTGTACATTTTTGTACCTAGCTTCTTGCAGTTATTGGTAGGTTTGTGAGAACCATGCCTGTTTTTGTGTATAGGAATGTCAGAACCATAGGACATGTGTTTATTTTGGTGGATTTTTTTTTTCAGACAAGTTTCCAAGTGGATTTTATCAACTTACCCTACCATCAGCAGTAAATGAGAGTTTTGTTTGTTCCACACTCTAGTCAGTGTTGATATTATTTGCCTTTTCTTTCCATATCAGCAGTTTTGGAGAGAGAATTATGATGTCATATTTGATATTAATTTGCATTTCACTGATGTCAAAGTTGAGCAACTTTTCATATTTTTTTGACTACTTTCATATCATCATTTGTGAAATTTCTGCTTTAGCCTTGTATCTATGTTTTAGACTTCCTACTTTTAAAAACAGATTTGTAGTAGTTTCCATATGTTGTGGCATGAATACTTAGATATATGTATTGGAATTTTTTAATTCCCATATTTAAAAATATTAAGATGCATATAGTATAGTATCTCCTATTAAATTAAACTTATATTAGGTTGGAACAGTCACTCAAAATTTTCAAATTGTTTTTTCCTAATTATTATCCATGAAAAGTATGGTATGGACTAGATTATGTCATATGTCAGTGCCGTTACTAAATTGTGTATTTTCTCTTATAAGTGAGTCAGTTAATGTGTTGTGGAGAATAAGGCATGGCGATTCAGTGTAACATCTAGACCTGTGATTGCTAAGTAATCACATTTAGTGATCAGTGACTAATCACATATATACTAATCACATATATACTATATACGTATTTTTTCAAATATATGTATATATATATATATTCAGGGAAGATTTATATATAAATTATATATGTATTATATATATAAATATAATAGATAGTAATTACAATAATATAGTATAATTATATTTAAGTACGTGTAGTATCTCCAAACTCCGTTTATCCTGCTGCCTGCTTGACATCTCCAGCTAGTTGCCCAGCAGGAAACTTGATCTCTTGCTGTTTAAAAAAGAAATGTTGATTTTTATTACTCCTTCCCTAGTCTGTAAAATCTTTCATTGTTTTCTATCTTAGCACCCATTTCTACCCATTCAATTTTTTAAGACAAAACCCTATCAGTCATTCTTGAATTTTCCTTTTGATTCTATTTCTAACATTTGGGTCTCAATTACTTCAATTTTCACCTTTTACACAACCACTATTCTAAACACTATTCATCCACACCAAGATTACATTAAGAGCTTCTTAAGTGGTTTTTCTGATTTACTGCTATCACATAATCTTTGCTGAGCAACCAGAATGGTCTTTCACAATGGCAAACTACATCACATCACTTCCTTGCTTAACTTCTCAGGTATAATGGCCCATGCCAACTAGAATGTGGTCTAAGGTCATTTCCCTAACTGATCTGGTGTGCTGCTGGACTTGGACCTCCCCTCGCTTAATCTAGGCAGGATAAAATGGGCTTACTTTCTCTACAAATGCCTGGCACCAGTTAATTCACCACCAAAGTGTCTTGGCTGACTCCCTCATTCCCAGTAGCCCCTCAGTTGCTATGTCCTTTGTCAGGAAACCTGGCCTCCTTGATCCTTTTTTATCTTATTCCCATATTTTGAGACCTCATTTTTCCCTTCTTGTCTTCTAGGGATCAGAGACAAGATTGTCTTCTTTCTCTCTATTCTATTTCCAATTTTTGTTATAGCATTTATTCTAGTCTTGGTTCCCTTCTTGGTCTTCTTGTCTGTTTTCCAAGAACTTAGTATGAAATGCAAACTAGGGACAGTGCTATCACTATGTGGAAACGTTCCTCTATGTCTCCAATCTGTCTATTCTGTAGCAGGTGAGGCTTGTCTATATCTAGAGGTTTTCTTTGGTTATTAGCACATTTAACAGCCCAAAGCAACCATAATCATCTAGGAAATCTGGTGTGTAATCCAAGTCCAAGCAAAAGAGAGTTCTTTGTTCACAACTCCAGGGCCTATCTGGGTCAATGAGACTCTCGCCAATAAGCTCCAAAGTGAATAACTGACGTGGGTTTCCCACTGGCTGAGTTGGCATGCTCTTTTGAATGGTGAAGGTAGACCCTTATCAATGGATAACCTGCCCAGGCTGGTAAGACTAATAATTTTTGGAACTGAAATCCTTGTCAAATACTACCATATATATTTAAATTATATTTTAAAAATATATCAGTTTGTATCATGTTTCGTAATTTCAATGTTGAATGCTGAGTATGGATTATGAATATTTTAAAAATAATTTACCAAATTTTTTTTCTAATGGCAGAGTATATTTAGGAGATTTATTATGACTTTCTATGAAACAATCAATTTCCTCTTTATGTTTGGTTGGTGACAATTTCTCACAATCTTGACTTTGTAGATAATTCAGATTTAGTCATACTGAAAATGCTAATATCTAAAAATATTCATACTTATTTTTTAAGAAGAATTTATGGACAACTTAGTCTGAATATGACACTGAATGATCATCATCACCTCATTAATACTTCAGATTTTTGACAAAACTAAAATTAAATTATCCTAGAAAGGTAATTGTCTATGTTTTCCTCACAATAGCAAAGTAATTAATTCACTCACCTACAGAGTGATATTGTGTCTTATGTCAATTTGGAAAATTCCTCTTGATTCTAATTTGAATTTCCTCACTATTACTTGTTTGTTTTTCTTTTTTTCATCTAAGGATATTTTGGAGAAGAGCTTCTAGATGTGATAATAACAAATGTATTTATTTTTGGATTTCATATTTTGCTTTGAGTTTTTTATTTTTTATTTGAGGGCATATCTTATATTTATTGATCAAATGGTTGTTAACAACAATAAAATTCTGTATAGGGGACTCAGTGCACAATCATTAATCAACCCCATGCCTACTTCTCAACAGTCTCCAATCTTCTAAAGTATAATGAACAAGTTCTTACATGGTGAACAAATTCTTACATAGTGAATAAGTTCTTACATGGTGAACAGTACAAGGGCAGCCATCACAGAAACTTCCGGTTTTGATCACGCATTATGAACTATAAACAATCAGGTCAAATATGAATATTCATTTGAATTTTTTTTTTTTTTTTTTTTTTTTAGTAGGCGATTGACAGGGCTATATGAGTTCATACTGTGATTATAAAGCACTAAGCATGGCCTGCCACATAATAAGCACTCAATACATATTGTATTTCTGTATACCAGATCTAGGGTTTTATATACATTGGTCAGAAAATTTAGACCTCAAAACAAACTTGTGACACAGCTATTATTATTATTATTATTATTATTTTTTTTTTTTTAGATAATTATTTTTTATTGAAGGGTAGTTGACACACAGTTTTACATTACATTAGTTTCAGGTGTACAACACAGTGATTCAACATTTATATACATGATAATTCTAGGTACCAGCTATCACCATACCAAGTTGTTACAATATTTTGACTATATTCTTTATGCTATACATTACATCCCGGTTACTTATTTATTTTACAATTGGAAGTGTGTACTTTTTTTTGGTTGTTGTTGTTAGGGCATCTCTCATATTTATTGATCAAATGGTTGTTAACAACAATAAAATTCTATATAGGGGAGTCAATGCTCAATGCACAATCATTAATCCACCCCAAGCCTAATTTTCGTCAGTCTCCAATCTTCTGAAGCATAACGAACAAGTTCTTACATGGAGAACAAATTCTTACATAGTGAATAAGTTACATAGTGAACAGTACAAGGGCAGTCATCACAGAAACTTTTGGTTTTGCTCATGCATTATGAACTATAAACAGTTCAAATATGAATACACATTTGATTTTTATACTTGATTTATATGTGGATACCACATTTCTCACTTTATTATTTTTAATAAAATGCTGAAGTGGTAGGTAGATACAACATAAAGGTAGAAAACATAGTTTAGTGTTGTAAGAGAGCAAATGTAGATGATCAGGTGTGTGCCTGTAGACTATGTGTTAATCCAAGCTAGACAAGGGCAATAAAACATCCACATATGCAGAAGATTTCTCTCAGAACAGGGAGGGTGAGGTTCTAAGCCTCACCTCTGTTGATCCCCAATTTCTCACCTGATGACCCCCCTGCGACTGTGCCTGTCTTAGGTTGTTCCTCCCTTGAGGAATCTTACCCGTCTCTGGCTAACCAGTCATCTTCTGGGGTCATACAGGGAAATGTTAAGTTGGTAAGTGAGAGAGAAGCCTTATTGTTTGAAATGGTTAGCTTTTTATTTCTTTGCATATTTATGCCCTGTGGCTTCTATGCCCAGCATTTGTCTTCAGGTATCTTTACCACTTGGAGGAGTTATGATACTCGGTAAATTTGATATGAGGCACGAATTCTATTTAAGAATTCGTTGTAATTAGGAAGGAAGAAGAAAAGCTATAGAAGTAGCAGGCGGGAGAAAACATGGGAAGATTGATTATTTCTTTGACATATCTTCTTATAGAGTAACTTCAGCATGTATAGATTTTAAGCTACTACTTAAATTGCGCACACACATTAACATAATAGGAGTATAGTTACATAACCAAAGCATACCTGTAATTACCAGCCATCTCCAGTGAAACCAAGAAAACCAGTTAGGCACCCTAGGCATTTGTGAAAACTTATCAATGATATGATGGTTATTATCTAAATGAATTTGAATAGTTTGAGAAAAATCAGACAAATTAAAACAACCCATTCCTGGGCACTGTTCACATGCCATATGTTCTTTTAACAGTAAATAGTCTGTAGTTGTAAGATTTTGGAGCGCTACAATTTGCACTTCTCCTAATTCTTGGTTGAGTTCCAACAGTATAGATCCAGTCAAATTTGTTGTTTTACTGTATGCACAGGCCAGCTTAGATATCTCCTTCATTCCCATGGCAAGTCCAGGAGCTGGTGGGATGAGTGCATCTACAGCTGTAGCAGTGCGTGGATCTTTGTTGGGGTTTTTTGATGATCATCTTCTGGCATGAGTCTTCCCGAGAGTGCTGATGTTGGAAGTTCTCTTTCATCTCGTATCTTAGTTCATTTTCGGGGTAGCCAAATTAGGCTTTGATCCTCTGTATAAACACAAACAGACCCTTTGCCTACACTTTTATATGTCCTTTATATCATTGTGTAGAACTCATTAGAGGTCACCACATAGGAACTGCCTTTTTTTTTTTTTTAATCATTAATCTACCCTTACATGATGAATACTTAGTTTACTAGGCTCTCCCCTATACCAGGTCCCCCCTATATACTCCTTTACAGTCACTGTCCATCACCGTAGCAACCTGTTGTAGAATCACTACTTGTATTCTCTGTGTTGTACAGCCCTCCCCTTTCTAGCACCCTGCTATGGATGCTAATCTTAATACCCCCCTACTTCTCCCCCCCTTATCCCTCCCTACCCACCCATCCTCCCCAGTCCCTTTCCCTTTGGTACCTGTTAGTCCATTCTTGAGTTCTATGATTCTGGTGCTGTTTTGTTCCTTCAGTTTTTTCTTTGTTCTTATATTCCACAGATGAGTGAAATCATTTGGTATTTCTCTTTCTCCGCTTGGCTTGTTTCACTGAGCAAAATACCCTCCAGCTCCATCCATGTTGCTGCAAATGGTTGGATTTGCCCTTTTCTTATGGCTGAGTAGTATTCCATTGTGTATATGTACCACATCTTCTTTATCCATTCATCTGTCGATGGACATTTAGGTTGCTTCCAATTCTTGGCTATTGTAAATAGTGCTGCGATAAACATAGGGGTGCACTGATCTTTCTCATACTTGATTGCTGCATTCTTAGGGTAAATTCCTAGGAGTGCAATTCCTGGGTCAAATGGTAAGTCTGTTTTGAGCATTTTGATGTACCTCCATACTGCTTTCCACAATGGTTGAACAAGTTTACATTCCCACCAGCAGTGTAGGAGGGTTCCCCTTTCTCCACAGCCTCGCCAACATTTGTTGTTGTTTGTCTTTTGGATGGCAGCCATCCTTACTGGTGTGAGGTGATACCTCATTGTAGTTTTAATTTGCATTTCTCTGATAATTAGCGATGTGGAGCATCTTTTCATGTGTCTGTTGGCCATCTATATTTCTTTTTTGGAGAACTGTCTGTTCAGTTCCTTTGCCCATTTTTTAATTGGGTTATTTGTTTTTTGTTTGTTGAGGCATGTGAGCTCTTTATATATTCTGGACGTCAAGCCTTTATCGGATGTGTCATTTTCAAAGATATTCTCCCATACTGTAGGGTTCCTTTTGGTTCTATTGATGGTGTCTTTTGCTGTACAGAAGCTTTTCAGCTTAATATAGTCCCACTTGTTCATTTTTGCTGTTGTTTTCCTTGCCCGGGGAGATATGTTCAAGAAGAGGTCACTCATGTTTATGTCTAAGAGGTTTGTGCCTATGTTTTCTTCCAAGAGTTTAATGGTTTCATGACTTACATTCAGGTCTTTGATCCATTTTGAGTTTACTTTTGTATATGGGGTTAGACGATGGTCCAGTTTCATTCTCCTACATGTAGCTGTCCAGTTTTGCCAGCACCATCTGTTGAAGAGACTGTCATTTCGCCATTGTATGTCCATGGCTCCTTTATCAAATATTAATTGACCATATATGTCTGAGTTAATGTCTGGATTGTCTAGTCTGTTCCATTGGTCTGTGGCTCTGTTCTTGTGCCAGTACCAAATTGTCTTGATTACTATGGCTTTATAATAGAGCTTGAAGTTGGGGAGTGAGATCCCCCCTACTTTATTCTTCTTTCTCAGGATTGCTTTGGCTATTCGGGGTCTTTGGTGTTTCCATATGAATTTTTGAATTATTTGTTCCAGTTCATTGAAGAATGTTGCTGGTAGTTTCATAGTAATTGCATCAAATCTGTATATTGCTTTGGGCAGGATGGCCATTTTGACGATATTAATTCTTCCTAGCCATGTGCATGGGATGCGTTTCCATCTGTTAGTGTCCACTTTAATTTCTTTTAAGAGTGACTTGTAGTTTTCAGAATATAAGTCTTTCACTTCTTTGGTTAGGTTTATTCCTAGGTATTTTATTTTTTTTGATGCAATTGTGAATGGAGTTGTTTTCCTGATTTCTCTTTCTGTTGGTTCATTGTTGGTATATAGGAAAGCCACAGATTTCTGTGTGTTGATTTTGTATCCTGCAACTTTGCAGTTCTAGTAGTTCTGGGGTGGAGTCTTTAGGGTTTTTTATGTACAGTATCATGTCATCTGCAAATAGTGACAGTTTGACTTCTTCTTTGCCAATCTGGATTCCTTGTATTTTTTTGTTTTGTCTGATTGCCGTGGCTAGGACCTCTAGTACAATGTTAAATAACAGTGGGGAGAGTGGGCATCCCTGTCTAGTTCCCGATCTCAGCGGAAATGCTTTCAGCTTCTCGCTATTCAATATAATGTTGGCTGTGGGTTTTTCATAGATGGCCTTTATTATGTTGAGGTACTTGCCCTCTATTCCCATTTTGCTGAGAGTTTTTATCATGAATGGATGTTGAACTTTGTCAAATGCTTTTTCAGCATCTATGGAGATGATCATGTGGTTTTTGTCTTTCTTTTTGTTGATGTGGTGGATGATATTGATGGACTTTCGAATGTTGTGCCATCCTTGCATCCCTGGGATGAATCCCACTTGGTCATGGTGTACGATGGTTTTGATGTATTTTTGAATTCGGTTTGCTAAAATTTTGTTGAGTATTTTTGCGTCTACGTTCCTCAGGGATATTGGTCTGTAGTTTTCTTTTTTGGTGGTGTCTTTGCCTGGTTTTGGTATTAGGGTGATGTTAGCTTCATAGAATGAGTTTGGGAGTATCCCCTCCTCTTCTATTTCTTGGAAAACTTTAAGGAGAATGGGTATTATGTCTTACCTGTATGTCTGATAAAATTCCGAGGTAAATCCATCTGGCCCGGGGGTTTTGTTCTTTGGTAGTTTTTTGATTACCGCTTCAATTTCGTTGCTGGTAACTGGTCTGTTTAGATTTTCTGTTTCTTTTTGGGTCAGTCTTGGAAGGTTGTATTTTTCTAGGAAGTTGTCCATTTCTCCTAGGTTTCCCAGCTTGTTAGCATATAGGTTTACATAGCAGTCTCTAATAATTCTTTGTATTTCTGCGGGGTCCGTCGTGATTTTTGCTTTCTCATTTCTGATACTGTTGATTTGTGTTGACTCTTTTTTCCTCTTAATAAGTCTGGCTAGAGGCTTATCTATTTTGTTTATTTTCTTGAAGAACCAGCTCTTGGTTTCATTGATTTTTGCTATTGTTTTATTCTTCTCAATTTTATTTATTTCTTCTCTGATCTTTATTATGTCCCTCCTTCTGCTGACCTTAGGCCTCATTTGTTCTTCTTTTTCCAATTTTGATAGTTGTGACATTAGACCGTTCATTTGGGATTGCTCTTCCTTTTTTAAATATGCTTGGAGTGCTATATACTTTCCTCTTAAGACTGCTTTTGCTGCGTCCCACAGAAGTTGGGGCTTAGTGTTGTTGTTGTCATTTGTTTCCATATATTGCTGGATCTCCATTTTGATTTGGTCATTGATCCATTGATTATTTAGGAGCGTGTTGTTTAGCCTCCATGTGTTTGTGAGCCTTTTTGCTTTCTTTGAACAGTTTATTTCTATATTAATGCCTTTGTGGTCTGAAAAGTTGGTTGGTAGGATTTCAATCTTTTTGAATTTACTGAGGCTCTTTTTGTGTCCTAGTATGTGGTCTATTCTGGAGAATGTTCCATGTGCACTTGAGAAGAACGTGTATCCTGTTGCTTTTGGATGTAGAGTTCTGTAGATGTCTATTAGGTCCATCTGTTCTAGTGTGTTGTTCAGTGCCTCTGTGTCCTTACTTATTTTCTGTCTGGTGGATCTGTCCTTTGGAGTGAGTGGTGTGTTGAAGTCTCCTAGAATGAATGCATTGCATTCTATTTCCTCCTTTAGTTCTGTTAATATTTGTTTCAGGTATGTTGGTGCTCCTGTATTGGGTGCATATATATTTATAATGGTTATATCCTCTTGATGGACTGAGCCCTTTATCATTATGTAATGTCCTTCTTTGTCTTTTGTTACTTTCTTTATTTTGAAGTCTGTTTTGTCTGATACCAGAATTGCAACACCTGCTTTCTTCTCTCTGTTGTTTGCTTGAAATATCTTTTTCCATCCCTTGACTTTAAGTCTGTGCGCGTCTTTGGGTTTGAGGTGAGTCTCTTGTAAGCAGCATATGGATGGATCTTGCTTTTTTATCCATTCTATTACTCTGTGTCTTTTGATTGGTGCATTCAGTCCATTTACATTTAGGGTGATTATTGAAAGGTATGAATTTATTGCCATTGCAGGCTTTAAGTTTGTGGTTACCAAAGGTTTAGGGTTAGCTTCTTTACTGTCTTACTGTCTAACTTAACTCGCTTGTTGAGCTATTATAAACACAATCTGATGATTCTTTATTTCTCTCCCTTCTTATTCCTCCTCCTCCCTTCTTCATATGTTGGGTGTTTTGTTGTGTGCTCTTTTTAGGAGTGCTCCCATCTAGAGCAGTCCCTGTAGGATGCCCTGTAGAGGTGGTTTGTGGGAGTCAAATTCCCTCAACTTTTGCTTGTCTGGGAATTGTTTAATCCCTCCTTCATATTTAAATGATATTCATGCTGGATACAGTAGTCTTGGTTCGAGGCCCTTCTGTTTCATTGCATTAAGTATATCATGCCATTCTCTTCTGGCCTGTAGGGTTTCTGTTGAGAAATCTGATGATAGCCTGATGGGTTTTCCTTTGTAGGTAACCTTTTTTTTTCTCTCTGGCTGCTTGTAATACTTTGTCCTTGTCTTTGATCTTTGCCATTTTAATTATTATGTGTCTTGGTGTTGCCCTCCTTGGATCCCTTGTCATGGGAGTTCTGTGTACCTCTGTGGTCTGAGAGGCCATTTCTTCCCCTAGTTTGGGGAAATTTTCAGCAAGTATTTCTTCAAAGACATTTTCTATCCCCTTTTTTCTCTCTACTTCTTCTGGAATGCCTATGATTCTTATATTATTCCTTTTATATTGATCACTCAGCTCTCTTAAAATTCTTTCATTCCTGGAGAGCCTTTTATCTCTCTCTGCATCAGCTTCTCTGCGTTCCTGTTCTCTGTTTTCTAGTCCATTAATGGTCTCTTGCATCTCGTCCATTCTGTTTTGAAGTCCTTCCAGAGCTTGTTTTATTTCTGTATTCTCCTTCCTTAGTTCTTGCATAGTTCTCTGCAAGTCCATCAGGATGTTTGTGACTTTTGTTTTGAATTATTTTTCAGGAAGACTGGTTAAATCTATCTCCCCTTGTTCCTTCTCAGGAAGATGTAGCAGATGCCGAAGCTGTCTGGGTTAGTCTTGTCTGGATCATATTTTTTTGCCTTTTCATGTTGACAGGTGCTATTGACTGTCAGCTGGGAGGGCCAAAATTTTCACTTACTACTGGCCTTTCTTTACTGGGGCAACTGCGACCCCTAGTGGCTTGTGTTGGGTAATTGCGTGTAGAGTGGGTCTTTGTGTCTTGCCTGGCCGGGAGGGAGGAATTTCCCTTTCTGTGGGCGGAATTTGTCTCAGGCTGCTTCTCTGCTTTCGCAGCGCCCGGTGGGGTGATGGATGGGGGGGCTGCTTGACTGTTTGCCTCCGTGAGGGGTCTCAGAGCTGTTGCCCAGGGGGTTAGTGCACCCGGTTTTCCCTGTAATTTCCAGCTGCTGTACTGTGACCTGGGTTGTTTCCGTCAAGCTGTTAAGTCCCTGTCCCTTTAAGACTTTCAAAAAGCCCCCGCTTTTCTTTGTCACAGGGGCATCAGCTTCAGCACCCGCTCAGAGGTCTTACTCCCTGTTCCCCCAGTATCCAGGGCCCCCTGGGCATGTACTGTGTCTGCACTCTGGCCCGGATGGCTGGGGCTGGGTGTTCGGCAGTCCTGGGCTCCGTCTCCCTCCCGCTCTGCCTATTGTTCTCCCGCCGGGAGCTGGGGGGAGGGGCGCTCGGGTCCCGCCAGGCCGGGGCTTGTATCTTACCCCTTTCACCAGTCGCTGGGTTCTCGCTGGTGTAGCTGCAGTCTGGCCACTGTCCTGCGTCTTCTGGTCTCTCTTTTAGGGCTAGTTGTGTTTGTTGTATTTTCAAAAGTATATATGTTTTTGGGAGGAGATTCCCACTGTCCTACTCACGCCGCCATGTTGGCTCCGCCTCTCATTTGATTTTTATACTTGATTTATATGTGGATCCCACATTTCTACCTTTATTATTATTATTATTATTATTATTATTATTATTATTATTATTTTTAATAAAATGCTGAAGTGGTAGGTAGATGTAAGATAAAGGTAGAAAACTTAGTTTAGTGTTGTAAGAGAGCAAATGTAGATGATCAGGTGTGTGCCTGTAGACTATGTGTTAATCCAAGCTAGACAAGGGCAATAAAACATCCACAGATGCAGATTTCTCTCAGAAGAGGGGGGGAGAAGTTCTAAGCCTCACCTCTGTTGATCCCCAATTTCTCACCTGTTGGCTCCCCTGCGACTGTGCCTGTCTTAGGTTGTTCCTCCCTTGAGGAATCTTACCCGTCTCTGGCTAACCAGTCATCTTCCGGGGCCATACAGGGAGATGTAAAGTTGGTAAGTGGGAGAGAAGCCATATTGTTTGAAAAGGTTAGCTTTTTACTTCTTTGCAGATTTATGCCCTGTGGCTTCTATGCCCAGCATTTGTCTTGAGGTATCTTTAGCACTTGGAGGAGTTATGATACTCGGTAAATTCGATATGAGGCACGAATTCTATTTAAGGGTTGTAATTAGGAAGGAAGAAGAGAAGCTATAGAGGTAGCAGACGGAAGAAAACATGGGAAGATTGATTATTTCTTTGACATATCTTTTTGTAGAGTAATTTAAGCATGTATAGGTTTTAAACTACTAATTAAATTGCACACACACATTAACATAATAGGAATACAGTTACATAACCAAGGCAGATCTATAATTACCAGCCATCTCCAGTGAGGCCAAGAAAACCAGTTAGGCACCCTAGGCATTTGTGAAACTTTGTCTATGATATGATGGATATTGTCCAACTGTACTTGAACAATCAGAGAGAAATCAGACAAATTAAAACAGCCCATTCCTGGGAACTGTTCACATCCCATATGTTCTTTTAACAGTATATAGTCTGTAGTTGTAAGATTTTGGAGCACTAGAACTTGCACTTCTCCTAATTCTTGGTTGAGTTCCAACAGTGTAGATCAGGTCAAATTTGTTGTTTTACTGTATGCACAGGCCAGCTTAGATATCTCCTTCTTCATTCCAATGGCAAGTCCAGGAACTGGTGGGATGAATGCAGCTACAGCTGTAGCAGCACCTGGATCGTTGTTGAGGTTTTTTGATGATCATCTTCTGGTATGAGTCTTGCAGAGAGTGCTAATGTTGGATGTTCTTCTTCATATTGTATCTTAGTTCATTTTCTGGGTAGCCAAATTAGGCTTTGATCCTCTGTATAAATACAAACCGACCCTTTGCCCACACTTTGATATGCCCTTTATACCATTGTGTAGAACTCATTGGAGGTCACCACTCAGGAACGGCTTTTTTTTTTTTTAAGAGAAAGGAATATTATCAGAAAAATGTACCTCCATAGCTAATCATCTGACACCCTTTAAGTGATGAAAATTAAGGATATTTAAAGCATGCATTAATCGTTGATTTACAGTTAGTTTTATTCTATCAGGGATTAATCCCCCTCTTCTTTATTTCTTTTTTTTTGTTATAATTAATCTACACTTACATGAAGAATATTATGTTTACTAGGCTCTCTCCTATACCAGGTCCCCCCTATAAACCCCTTTACAGTCACTGTCCATCAACATAGCAAAATGTTGTAGAATCACTACTTGTATTCTCTGTGTTGTACAGCCCTCCCCTTTCTCCCACCTCCCCCATTATGAATGCTAATCTTAATATCCCCCTTCTTCTCCCCCCTCCCTTATGCCACCCTACCCACCCATCCTCTCCCATCCCTTTCCCTTTGGTACCTGTTAGTCCATTCTTGGGTTCTGTGATTCCGCTGCTGTTTTGTTCCTTCAGTTTTTCCTTTGTTCTTATACTCCACAGATGAGTGAAATCATTTGGTATTTCTCTTTCTCTGCTTGGCTTGTTTCACTGAGCATAATACCCTCCAGCTCCATCCATGTTGCTGCAAATTTTAGGATTTGCCCTTTTCTTATGGCTGAGTAGTATTCCATTGTGTATATGTACCACATCTTCTTTATCCATTCATCTATCGATGGACATTTAGGTTGCTTCCAATCCTTGGCTATTGTAAATAGTGCTTCGATAAACATAGGGGTACATTGGTCTTTCTCATACTTGATTGCTGCATTCTTAGGGTAAATTCCTAGGAGTGCAATTCCTGGGTCAAATGGTATGTCTGTTTTGAGCATTTTGATGTACCTCCATACTGCTTTCCACAATGGTTGAACAAGTTTACATTCCCACCAGCAGTGTAGGAGGGTTCCCCTTTCTCCACAGCCTCGCCAACATTTGTTGTTGATTGTCTTTTGGATGGCAGCCATCCTTACTGGTGTGAGGTGATACCTCATTGTAGTTTTAACTTGCATTTCTCTGATAATTAGCGATGTGGAGCATCTTTTCATGTGTCTGTTGGCCATCTGTATTTCTTTTTTGGAGAACTGTCTGTTCAGTTCCTCTGCCCATTTTTTAATTGGATTATTTGATTTTTGTTTGCTGAGGCATGTGAGCTCTTATATATTTTGGACATCAAGCCTTTATCGGATCTGTCATTTTCAAATATATTTTCCCATATTGTAGGGTTCCTTTCATTCTATTGATGGTGTCTTTTGCTGTACAGAAGCTTTTCAACTTAAT
Organism: Manis pentadactyla; assembly: GCF_030020395.1. NCBI lineage: Eukaryota > Metazoa > Chordata > Mammalia > Pholidota > Manidae > Manis > Manis pentadactyla. The sequence continues at coordinate 165,907,898 of NC_080021.1, read as the reverse complement.
ATAGTCCCACTTGTTCATTTTTGCTGTTGTTTTCCTTGCCCGGGGAGATATGTTCAAGAAGAGGTTGCTCATGTTTATGTCTAAGAGGTTTTTGCCTATGTTTTCTTCCAAGAGTTTAATGGTTTCATGGCTTACATTCAGGTCTTTGATCCATTTTGAATTTACTTTTGTATATAGGGTTAGACAATGGTCCAGTTTCATTCTCCTACATGTAGCTATCCAGTTTTGCCAGCACCATCTGTTGAAGAGTCTGTCATTTCGCCATTGTATGTCCATGGCTCCTTTGTCGAATATGAAATGACCATATTTGTTTGGGTTAATGTCTGGAGTCTCTAGTCTTTTCCACTTGTCTGTGGCTCTGTTCTTGTGCCAGTACCAAATTGTCTTGATTACTATGGCTTTGTAGTAGAGCTTGAAGTTGGGGAGTGAGATCCCCCCTACTTTATTCTTCTTTGTCAGGATTGCTTTGGCTATTTGGTGTCTTTGGTGTTTCCATATGAATTTTTGAATTATTTGTTCCAGTTCGTTGAAGAATGTTGCTGGTAATTTGATAGGGATTGCATCAAATCTGTATATTACTTTCTGCAGGATGGCCATTTTGACGATATTAATTCTCCCTAGCCACGAGCATGGGATGAGTTTCCATTTGTTAGTGTCCACTCTAATTTCTCTTAAGAGTGACTTGTAGTTTTCAGAGTATAGGTCTTTCACTTCTTTGGTTAGGTTTATTCCTAGGTATTTTATTCTTTTTGATGCAATTGTGAATGGAATTGTTTCCTGATTTCTCTTTGTATTGGTTCATTGTTAGTGTATAGGAAAGCTACCAATTTATGTGTGTGTTAATTTTGTATCCTGCAACTTTGCTGTATTCCGATATTAGTTCTAGTAGTTTTGGGGTGGAGTCTTTAGGGATTTTTATGTACAATATCATGTCATCTGCAAATAGTGACAGTTTAACTTCTTCTTTATCAATCTGATTCCATGTATTTCTTTGTTTTGTCTGATTGCCATGGCTAGGACCTCCAGTACTATGTTAAATAACAGTGGGGAGAGTGGGCATCCCTGTCTAGCTCCAATCTCAGAGGAAAAGCTTTCAGTTTCTCGCTGTTCAGAATAATGTTGGCTGTGGGTTTATGATATATGGCCTTTATTATGTTGAGGTACTTGCCCTCTATTCCCATTTTGCTGAGAGTTTTTATCATGAATGGATGTTGAATTTTTCGAATGCTTTTTCAGCATCTATGAAGATGATCATGTGGTTTTTGTCTTTCTTTTTGTTGATGTGGTGGATGATGTTGATGAATTTTCAAATGTTGTACCATCCTTGCATCCCTGGGATGTATCCCACTTGGTCATGGTCTATGATCCTTTTGATGTATTTTTCAATTCGGTTTGCTAATATTTTGTTGAGTATTTTTGCATCTACATTCATCAGGGATATTCGTCTGGAGTTTTCTTTATTGGTGGGGTCTTTGCCTGGTTTTGGTATTAGGGTGATGTTGGCTTCATAGATTGAGTTTGGGTGTATTCCCTTCTCTTCTATTTTTGGGAAAACTTTAAGGAAAATGGGTATTATGTCTTCCCTGTATGTCTGATAAAATTCCGAGGTAAATCCATCTGGCCCGGGGGTTGTGTTCTTTGGTAGTTTTTTGATTACCGCTTCAATTTCGTTGCTGGTAATTGGTCTGTTTAGATTTTCTGTTTCTTTCTGGGTCAGTCCTGGAAGGTTGTATTTTTCTAGGAAGTTGTCCATTTCTCCTAGGTTTCCCAGCTTGTTAGCATATAGGTTTTCATAGTATTCTCTAATAATTCTTTGTATTTCTGTGGAGTCCGTTCTGATTTTTCCTTTCTCGTTTCTGATTCTGTTGGTTTGTGTTGACTCTCTTTTCCTCTTTATATATCTGGCTAGAGGCTTATCTATTTTGTGTATTTTCTCAAAGAACCAGCTCTTGTTTTCATAGATTTTTGCTATTGTTTTATTCTTCTCAATTTTATTTATTTCTTCTCTGATGTTTATTATGTCCCTCCTTTTGCTGACATAAGACCTCTTTTGTTCTTTTTTATCTAATTTAAATAATTGTGACATTAGACCATTCATTTGGGATTGTTCTTCCTTCTTTAAATATGCCTGGATTGCTATATACTTTCCTCTTAAGACTGTTTTTGCTGTATCCCACAATAGTTGTGGCTTTGTGTTGTTGTTGTCGTTTGTTTCCATATATTGCTGGATGGCCATTTTGATTTGGTCATTGATTCATTGATTATTTAGGAGCGTGTTGTTAAGCCTCCATGTGTTTGTGAGCCTTTTTGCTTTCTTTCTACAGTTTGTTTCTAGTTTTATGTCTTTGTGGTCTGAAAAGTTGGTTGGTGAGATTTCAATCTTTTTGAATTTACTGAGGCTCTTTTTGTGGCCTAGTACGTGGTCTATTCTGGAGAATGTTCCATGTGCACTTGAGAAGACTGTGTATCCTGTTGCTTTTGGACGTAGAGTTCTGTAGATGTGTATTAGGTCCATCTGTTCTAGTTTGTTGTTCAGTGCCTCTGTGTCCTTACTTATTTTCTGTCTGGTGGTTCTGTCCTTTGGAGTGAGTGGTGTGTTTAAGTCTCCTAGAATGAATGCATTGCATTCTATTTCCTCCTTTAGTTCTGTTAGTATTTGTTTCAGACATGTTGGTGCTCCTGTATTGGGTGCATATATATTTATAATGGTTATATCCTCTTGTTGAACTGAGCCCTTTATCATTATGTAATGTCCTTCTTTATCTTTTGTTACTTTCTTTATTTTGAGGTCTAATTTGTCTGATACTAGTATTGCAACACCTGCTTTTTTCTCTGTGTTGTTTGCATGAAATATCTTTTTCCATGCCTTGACTTTAAGTCTGTGCATGTCTTTGGGTTTGAGGTGAGTCTCTCGTATGCAGCATATGGATGGATCTTGCTTTTTTACCATTCTATTTCTCTGTGTCTTTTGATTGGTGCATTAAGTCCATTTACATTTAGGGTGATTATTGAAAGGTATGTACTTATTGCCATTGGAGGCTTTAAGTTTGTGTTTACCAAAGGTTCAGGGTTAGCTTCTTTACTATCTTACTCTCTAACTTAACTTGCTTGTTGTGCTCTTATATACACGGTCTGATGATTCTTTATTTCTCTCCCTTCTTATTCCTCCTCCTCCCTTCTTTATATGTTAGGTGTTTTGTTCTGTGGTCTTTTTAGGAGTGCTCTCATCTAGAGCAGTCCGTGTAAGATGCCCTGTAGAAGTGGTTTGTGGGAGGCAATTTCCGTCAACATTTGCTTGTCTGGGAATTGTTTAATTCCTCCTTCATATTTAAATGATAATCATGCTGGATACAGTAGTCTTTGTTCTAGGCCCTTCTGTTTCATTGCATTAAGTATATTTTGCCATTCTCTTCTGACCTGTAGGGTTTCTGTTGAGAAGTCTGATGATAGCCTGATGGGTTTTCCTTTGTAGGTGACCTTTTTTTTCTCTCTGGCTGCCTGTAATACTTTGTCCTTGTCTTTGATCTTTGCCATTTTAATTATTATGTGTCTTGGTGTTGCCCTCCTTGGATCCCTTGTCATGGGAGTTCTGTGTACCTCTGTGTTCTGAGAGGCCATGTCCTCCCCTAGTTCTTGGAAGTTTTCAGCAATTATTTTTTCAAAGACACTTTCTATCCCTTTTTCTCTCTTCTTCTTCTGGTACCCCTATAATGCGGCTATTGTTCCATTTTGATTGTTCACTCAGCTCTCTTATAATTATTTCATTCCTGGAGATCCTTTTATCTCTCTCTGCATCAGCTTCTCTGCATTCCTTTTCTCTGTTTTCTAGCCTATTAATGTTCTCTTGCATCTCGTCCATTTGTTTTGAAGTCCTTCCAGAGCTTGTTTTACTTTTGTATTCTCCTTCCTTATTTCTTGCATATTTCTCTGCAAGTCCATCAGTATGGTTATGTCTTTTGTTTTGAATTCTTTTTCAGGAAGACTGGTTAAATCTATCTCCCCAGGTTCCTTCTTAGGGGAAGATGTAGCAGATGGTGAAGCTGTCTTGGTTAGTCTTGTCTGGATCAAATTTTTTTGCCTTTTCATGTTGATAGGTGCTATTGACTGTCAACTGGGGGGGCCAAACTTTTCACTTGCTCCTGGCCTTTCTTTACTGGGACAACTGCGACCCCTAGTGGCTTGTGGTAGGCAATTGCATGTAGACTGGTTCTTTGTGTCTTGCCGGGCCGGTATGGAGGAAGCTCCCTTGCGTGCTAATCTGCTATGGCAGGGCCCCGGAGGGGTAATGGACAGGGGCTGTTTAGCTGTTTACCTCCATGAGGGTTCTCAGAGCTGTTGCCCAGGGGGTTAGTGCACCCGGGTTTCCCTGGAATTTCCAGCTTCTGGACTGTGACCTGGGTTGTTTCCATCCAGCTGTTGCATCCCTGTCCCTTTAAGACTTTCAAAAAGCACTCGCTTTTCTTTGTCACAGGGGCCTCAGCTTCAACACCCGCTCAGAGGTCTTGCTGCTCTGTTTCCCTAGTTTCCAGCCCTCCACGCATGCACTGTGTCTGCACTCCTGTGTGGATGGCTAGGGCTGGGTGTTTAGCAGTCCTGGATTCCCTCTCCCTCCCCGCTCCAACTCCTCTCTTCCTGCCAGGAGCTGGGGTGAGGGGCACTCGGGTCCCTCTGGGCCGGTGCTTGTATCTTACCCCTTTCACCAGGCACTGGGCTCTTGCACGTGTGGATGTAGTCTGGTTGTTGTCATGTGTCTTTTGGTCTCTCTTTTAGGAATAGTTGTATTTGTTGTATTTTCAAAAATATATATGTTTTTGGGAGGAGATTCCCACTGTCCTACGCACGCTGCCATCTTGGCTCCGCCCCCTGGGGTGTCCTGCTCTCTGTTTTTATGTCTTGGATTTGGCTCCCGTATTTTTGATGTGTCTATTTAAAAATATATTTCTTAGATTAAGTACAAAATGACCCCAAACGGTGTTATTTTTCCCTGTAGAGTGTGCATCTTTCCCTTTCATAGGCAGAAAAGCTCATAGTCCATTTAAAGAGCCTCTGAGTCAGCCCTGACTAGCTGACATCTGGAGGAACCAAGGCTGTCTTTCCTCCATGCACGTGCACATGTGGAAGTTTTGTGAACCAAGTAACTTTGTCCTTGTGTTGAGCCATTATGTTCAGGGGTAGTTTGTGTTATATAGAAATAACCAGCAACAAATAATTAGAAAATACACATTTTTTGAAAAGCTTTTAAATGCAACATACAAAGATTAATGTCTAGGAATAAAGCAAAATATTGAGATACCTCCAAATTATTAAAATTACCTCCAAATAAGTCTGCAGATCCATGATATATTGATCATTCTCCACTATCAAAATACCCAGTTTTCTGTACAACTTATCAAGCTGATTCTAGGTTTTGAAGATATATAGATATCTAAAAAGGATATATTTATCTTTAAAAGCAATCTTAGTGGGGAAAAAACAAAACCTGAGAATTTGGACCACTAGGTATCAATATTTGTGCATAAAACTATAGGGATTAAGATTTTTTGTTTATTGGTGCCGTGATGGGAGAAAGCAAATAAATGGAACATAATAGAGCATCCAGAAATCAAAAGAAAAAAACATACATTGTCACCTTTTTATATATAAGGTGACATCACAGTGCACTGGGATAAGGAAGATCTTTTTAAACAAACTGTTCTGGGTACATTGGATATCCTTCTGGAAAATATTAATCTTGTGTCACAACTAATATCATAAACAAACATTAACTCCAGATAAGTCACAGCCTGAATATGAAAGGTATGAAAAGGAACACTTCTACAAGAATGTATAGCATATCTTTATAACCTTGTTGTAGATAAAGATCTTTTAAACATGACAGAAAATAATTAAGGGAAAACTGCAAGGTTAGATGTTAAAATTAAGAAATTCTTCTTATTAAAATCACAGAAAGACTGAAAACAGTAATATCCAAAACTTATATGTCCATTATAAACATATACATGTTGATATATATTAATACATACATACATATCAAAAGACATAATCCATAATATATTTTAAAACCCTTCATTTTAATAAGATAAACAGACAACCTCATAAAATAATGAACAAGTCTCTTCAGATCTTTCACATAACAAGAAAAAAAAGCATAAATAAACATTTGAAATGGGATTCAACTTTATTAGTTACCAGGGAAATGTAAATTAAAACCCCAATACAAATTACTATATACCCAAAAGAATGCCTACATTTTAAAAAGGCAGACAATATTAAATATTACTAAGATGTGGGAAAAATATTGAATTATCATAACAGCCAGAGCAAATTTAGTTCATACAAATAACCTGCATAAAACATTTAGCAGTATCTTTAAAGTTAAACCCATATCAATTCCCTACAACTCAGAAGTTCCATTCCTAGTTTGACACCCAACAAAATTAGGCATATATGTTCCCCCAAATGAAAATAACCTACGTATCCATCAGTGGTATTGTGCATAATTGTGTTATATTAACACAATAGAAAACGACATGCATTTCACAGACAAAATACTAGGGAAAGTGGCCAAACACAAATAAGTACCTGCTTATGATTCCACCAAACTCATGTTCATATTTTCTATATGTATATTTCAATAACAAATTCTAAAGATAAAAAGAATATCACTGCTTCTGATTCTGAGGTTGCACATTCACCATGTTATTTCAGAGGATCCTGACCCTAATGATTTTATATAAAGATATTATTTTCTTTTTTCATATTTGACACAACCTGAATCACAGTTTAAATAAATTTGAGGCAAGAGGTACTGGTTGAAATTTGTACATAAAACAATAAAGCATATCTTTAAGTTCAGTTTATCTTTGGCTTACATTTATTTCTAAATGACTGTACTTGATTGCTTTTTGTCACATATAATGTTTCAATACTTTTTAAACATTAATCACAGTAGGTGGATGTTATAACCATTGTATAGTTGAACAATTTACTGTTGCAAAAATTAATGAACTTTCAATTTTATACCAGTAGAAAGTTAAAGAATTTTGGATCAAGTCCAGTTTTTATTCCCTGTGAAACTAGGTTGTTGCCATTTACAAAGACATATTCAAATATGTATGTCTTTGTAATTTTTTAAACTTAAATATTTCTATTAATACAGTATGGCCCAAGTGTAATAATAAAATAATCTTAAATGTTTAGCACTGTATATTTTATACAGCACTTTTCTTTTAAGAGCTACTTCTCAATTACAACAGAAAAATTAATCATTTGGTTTCTTAAATTTTTAAGTTAAATTCCCATTCTTCAATGCAGCACATATTTTATAGTACAGCTATAAAAATTTCTCAGTGCTAGATTTGATTGGCTATGATTTTTCTGAATTCAGGTAATTAGCAAACTAATATGTAGCATAACATATAACTTAATGGGAAGTAATTTTTAAATCCTTGTGTACTTCTCAGGATTATAGTAATGAAATGAATATCTAAAGGTCACAAAAATGTCATTTTTGGAAAGCATTCATTCAGGAATGAATTAAGCATGAGTCATGTTTTCTCATGTGATTGATTACAAAAAAATAAAATCACAATTTTTTAAAGCTGATTTATATATTCATATTCACACTTGGTATTCAATTTTGGTAAATAAATAGATTTTACAAACTCTAAAGTGAAGGAAAAATTCTTAGAAGGCTAAATCATTGGAATGTATTTATGTAGTTATCAAAATAATATAAATTCAGAGTTTGAATAAAGATGTAAATTTACTTCTATTCTGTTGAAATGAACTAATAACTCATATTTTAAATGTTTTAAGAACTAGCTAATGTCATAATGATATAGTGATGGACTACTTTGTGCATTCTGAATCATAAATAAAATCAATTATTTATGTATATTTTAAATTTTAGCTTCAATGTACTATGTTCTATGTCTGCAAAAATTGTTTTTCTGATTATTGCCACCAAATAGTAACAAATAATATTTAAATATTATTTCCTACCTCAGCTTTAGGATGAACTCTTGGAATGGATAATAATTGCTTCCTTTTAATTTCAATGATTGCATGAGATCATTTCCTAACCAACTGACTTTAAAGGATTAATAAAACAGTACTATGTAATTGACATTATGATATTATCCTATTCTTGCATTCTGGACTTCCTAAAAGTTTAAACACTTTATATGTTAGCATTTTTTCCATTCATTTTTGTGACTTATGAAAAAATATTTTCTAAGAACTTAAATAACATAAGCAAGATAGGTGAATTTACAACAAAACAAATATTATCACAACTAAAATACACAGAGAAAAATGGCACAGTTATGATTATCAGGCAGCTAAGTTTTTCTTGGGCAAGCCCAAAATAAGAGAAAAAATTAACCGATATTTCTAGGAGAGGCTTCAACCTTTTTTTATCCCTAGACTTCTCACCCAGTTAATACAGATTCCTTAAATTTACTTTATTCTGTTGAAATGTAAATTTGCTATTATGTATTCTTAATAATTTAGTTAGTGCTACTATATACAAAGGATGTGTACCTATAAATCGTTAACTTTTATGAAAGGTATTTAATAAAATATATATAATTATCTCTTGAAAATAATGGTGGTTTATGAATAGTCCAAATATTGATTCCACTTCATGCATTCATTTTATAACAATTAAGTATTCATATCACCTAAGTGTTTCTAAATTAAGGATATAATAATGAAAATCAATGTATTAAAGAAAAATGGAAATGTATTTTGAATTGAAATAATAATGAAATCTATAAAGTTTTATTTCAATTATTAGAATATAAGGGCTTTAGTTAAGAATACCTGGATTGTTTTTGCTGTGAAAAAATTGTATATATCAGTAATTGGAGTCCCAGAGAGAAAACAGCAATATTTGGAGAGAGGAAGTTTAACAATTTTCCACAAACATATTCATCCCAATTCTTACCCTGTTCAAATAATAAATTTCTGCTTTTACCTATCATTACTGTGCTTTTTCTTATTCATTACTATTCTTACTACTAAATGTTAGTTATTTATGTCCACAATACCTACCACAAAAAATTTCTTAGAATTTCCTTTTTAATGGAGTAAACAAATGTTTGAAGACGTATTTTATAGCACAGATTTCTCCTTCATTATATGCCTCTTAAAGTTAATATTTCAGTCCAGAAATACTTCTCTCTCTGGCAGCTGGGTGAAGGAAAATGTAAGTAAAGACTCTGTGCTAAGCATCAGTTGATTGAAATTGAGACATAATTTAATAAATATTTGTTGAAGAGAATTAGAGAATTATAGTGGAAATGAAATCCCGCAGGTGCAACAGAAATAGCGTATGTTTTGAACTTATCTCTTTGCAGTAGGGGCAGCATGATACTGTTTTTAATTTTTTCCCTAATTGCCAATATACAAACTTTGAGTTTCTCTCATTATTACAGACTTTCATAAAAGTTATGGTTTTATGTCATTGAAGCAGAATGAGGCTATAAAATTAAGAGTAAAGTACTGTTTTCCAGTTTTGTCATTTTTAAATTCATAAATGTTATCGATAATATCATGACTTTAAACAGCAATGCCAGTTTGAACATTATACCATTTGCTTCATGAGGTCTTTAAAGTCCTCAAGAAAATGTGATACAGTTAAGCATGTTCAGTCTTAAATCCACTCACAAAGCAGTTGAATCAGAGAACAGGGAAAAATAGCCTTTTTCTTCTCTGTCTTGCAGAAAATCGCCCTTGTACTTACCAGATCCATTGGGTCAAATGTGAAGGTAGGCCAATGGCACACCTTTGATTTACAGAGAATTCTAATAGATGCAGTCAATAAAGTTGTTATGAATGTATGCCGAGAATGAAAGGGCATTTAGCACATCCTACAAAATTGATTTTAAAACTGATTTAAAACTGCATTTAAAACTTCTAAATTTTGAAAACTCAAAGCTGTATACAAAGAATCTTCTGTGAAAAGATTCTAATTTGCAGTATGCTTTTCTGGCACACAAAGTGGTCAGTTTCATCCTTGCTATGAGATAAATTAGAAGGAACAGGAGCAAAATTGATTATTAATTGACCTGAGACTAGTAGAACAAAATTAATAATGTTCCTGTCTCCAGACTGGGATCAGTGGTTTCTTTTAAACAATACAGAAAAATTACTTGAACTATAATCAATTTTACCTGGAAGAAGATATTATTGACAATTAAAAACAATGTAACTTTGAAATCAATGAGGTCTGCCAAAAGAAATTATGGAGCCCACACCATTTTAACAATTTATTTAATTTGGTTCAAGATTATTATGAAAAAGAGCTTAGGTAATTGTAAGATAATGATGAAATGATGTATCAGCAAGGAACAGGAATTCGAGAATGCTCTACTTAATGTATGACTTGATTCTACTAGAAATAAATTCATTTTTGCTGAATTAGAAGTATATAACATATGTAAGATTTTTGTTATGCTTGCAAATATTGAAAAAATTACTGTCTTAATGGGTCTATCATAATATTGCTATTTATAATTTATAATATCTCATTGTATTTCCATTTCTATCCAATATGATAGAAATGAGTTTTCATTTATTAGATTTACTATAGCACCTTATCATAATAACATAATTTTCACAGCCTATTTCTTCTGTATCAGTATTATTCATAAGAGCTAGTAAGGCCTAAGTATTGGATTTAATGCCAAAATATTTTGAACATGAAATAGTAAATATTTCATTCATTCTGACTATAACACAAAATACAGACACATATATATCTTTAAGATTTATGGGAGCCAAGATGGTGGCGTGAGTAGAGCAGTGGAAATCTCCTCCCAAAACCACATATATCTATGAAAATATAACAAAGACAACTCTTCCTAGAATAAAGACCAGAGGACACAGGACAACATCCAGACCACATCCACACCTGCGAGAACCCAGCGCCTCACGAAGGGGGTAAGATACAAGCTCCAGCCTGGCGGGACCTGAACGCCCCTCCCCACAGCTCCCAGCGGGAGAAGAGTAGGCAGAGCGGGAGGAAGAGGGAGCCCAGGACTGCTGAACACCCAGCCCCAGCCATCTGGACCAGAACGCAGACACAGTGCATGCACGGGTCCCTGGATACTAGGGAAACAGGGCAGCAAGAACGGTGAGTGAGTACCGGAGGCCTGGCGCCCGAGGACATAAGAAAAGCGAGCGGCCATTTTTTATTTTTATTTTTGTAGTTGTTTTGTTGAGGTGAGTGCTTTTTGGAAGTCTTAAAGGGACAGGAAAACCAATACTAGGGAATCAGGGCAGCAAGACCGGCGAGCAGGTATCAGAGGCTGGCGCCGGAGAACAAAAGAAGAGTGAGCAGACAATTTTTGTTGTTGTTGTTGTTGTTGTTGTTTTGTTTGGTGAGCGCTTTTTGGAACTCTTAAAAGGATAGGAACCCCAATACAAGGGAAACAGGGCAGCAAGATCGGTGAGCAGATGCCTGAGACTGCCGCCGGAGAATAAAGAAAAACGAGTGGCCATTTTGTATTTATTTTTTTTAATTTTTTAATTTTTTTTTTTTTTTGTGGTCGTTTTGTTTTGGCGGGTGCTTTTTGGAAGTCTTAAAGGGGCAGGGCGGGACACTTAATCCAGAGGTAGGGAATCCGGGGATCTCTGGGTACCCTAATCCTCTGGGCTGCAGGGAGCACGGAGGCCACTTACAGAGATAAATAGCCTCCTGGCCACTCCCCCTCCAATGCGACTGCACCACTTTGGAGCAGCAGCCTGAGCCAGGCCTCGCCCACAGCAACAGCGGAGACAAACTCCATAGAAGCCGGGCAGAAAGCAGAAGCCCTGTCTGTGCCAGCTACCCAGCAAAAGCCACTAGAGGTCGCTGTTCTCCCAGGAGAGGGGGGCCACAAACCAACAAGAAGGGAAGTTCTTCCAGCCGTCACTCGTCCCAGCTCTGCAAACTATTCCTATCACCATGAAAAGGCAAAGCTACAGGCAGACAAAGATCTCAGAGACAACACCAGAGAAGGAGACAGACCTAACCAGTCCTCCTGAAAAAGAATTCAAAATAAGAATCATAAACATGCTGACAGAGATGCAGAGAAATATGCAAGAGATATGGGATGAAGTCCGGAGGGAGATCACAGATGCCAGAAAGGAGATTACAGAAATGAAACAAACTCTGGAAGGGTTTATAAGCAGAATGGATAGAATGCAAGAAGCCATTGATGGAATTGAAACCAGAGAACAGGAACGCATAGAAGCTGACATAGAGAGAGATAAAAGGATCTCCAGGAATGAAACAATATTAAGAGAACTGTGTGACCAATCCAAAAGGAACAATATCCGTATTATAGGGGTGCCAGAAGAAGAAGAGAGAGGAAAAGGGATGGCAAATATCTTGGAAGAAATAATTGCTGAAAACTTCCTCAAACTGGGGGAGGAAATGATGGAAAAGACCACGGAAATACACAGAACCCCCAACAGAAAGGATCCAAGGAGGACAACACCAAGACACATAATAATTAAAATGGCAAAGATCAAGGACAAGGAAAGAGTTTTAAAGGCAGCTAGAGAGAAAAAGTTTACCTATAAAGGAAAACCCATCAGGCTAACATAAGACTTCTCGACAGAAACCCTACAGGCCAGAAGAGAATAGCATGATATATTTAATGCAATGAAACAGAAGGGCCTTGAACCAAGGATACTGTATCCAGCACGACTATCATTTAAATATGAAGGAGGGATTAAAGAATTCCCAGACAAGCAAAAGTTGAGGGAATTAGCTTCCCACAAACCACCTCTACAGGACATCTTACAGGGACTGCTTTAGATGGGGGCACTCCTAGAAAGAGCACAGCACAAAACACCCAACATATGAAGAATGGAGAAGGAGGAATAAGAAGGGAGAGAAGAAAAGAATCTCTAGACAGTATATGTAACAGCTCAATAAGTGAGCTAAGTTAGGCAGTAAAATACTAAACAGGCTAACCTTGAACCTTTGGTAACCACGAATTTAAAGCCTGCAATGGCAATAAGTACATATCTTTCAATAGTCACCCTAAATGTCAATGGACTGAATGCACCAATCAAAAGACACAGAGTAATCGAATGGATAAAAAATCAAGACCCATCTATATGCTGCTTACAAGAACTCACCTCAAACCCAAAGACATGTACAGACTAAAAGTCAAGGGATGGAAAACATATTTCAGGTAAACAACAGAGAGAAGAAAGCAGGGGTTGCAGTACTAATATTAGACAAAATAGACTTCAAAACAAAGAAAGTAACAAGAGATAAAGAAGGACACTACATAATAATAAAGGGCTCAGTCCAACAAGAGGATATAACCATTCTAAATATATATACACCCAACACAGCAGCACCAGCATATGTGAAACTAATACTAACAGAAATAAAGGGGGAAATAGACTGCAATGCATTAATTCTAGGAGACTTCAATACACCACTCACCCCAAAGGATAGATCCACCGGGCAGAAAATAAGTAAGGACATGGAAGCACTGAACAACACAGTAGAGCAGATGGACCTAATAGACATCTATAGAACTCTACATCCAAAAGCAGCGGGATATACATTCTTCTCAAGTGCACATGGAACATTCTCCAGAATAGACCACATACTAGCCCACAAAAAGAGCCTCAGCAAAATCCAAAATATTGCAATTCTACCAACCAACTTTTCAGACCACAAAGGTATAAAACTATAAATAAATTCTACAAAGAAAACAAAAAGGCTCACAAACACATGGAGGCTTAACAACATGCTCCTAAATAATCAATGGATCAATGAACAAATTAAAATAGAGATCAAGGAATATATAGAAACAAATGACAACAATAACACAAAGCCCCAACTTCTGGGGATGCAGCAAAAGCAGTCTGAAGAGGAAAGTATATAGCGATCCAGGCACACTTGAAGAAGCAAAAACAATCCCAAATGAATAGTCTAACATCACAATTATCGAATTTGGAAAAAGAAGAACAAATGAGGCCTAAAGTCAGCAGAAGGAGGGACATAATAAAGATCAGAGAAGAAATAAACAAAATTGAGAAGAATAAAACAATAGCAAGTATCAACGAAACCAAGAGCTGGTTCTTTGAGAAAATAAACAAAATAGATTAGCCTCTAGCCAAATTTATTAAGAGAAAAAGAGAATCAACACAAATCAACAGAATCACAAATGAGAACGGAAAAATCATGACAGACTCCACAGAGATACAAAGAATTATGAAAGACTACTATGAAAACCTATATGCCAACAAGCTGGAAAACCTAGAAAAAATGGACAACTTCCTAGAAATATACAACCTTCCAAGACTGACCAAGGAAGAAACACAAAAGTTAAACAAACCAATTACGAGCAAAGAAATTGAAACGGTAATCAAAAATCTACCCAAGAACAAAACACCCAGGCCGGACGGATTTACCTCGGAATTTATCAGACACACAGAGAAGACACAATACCCATTCTCCTTAAAGTTTTCCAAAAAATAGAAGAGGAGGGAATACTCCCAAACTCATTCTATGAAGCTAACTTCACCCTAATACCAAAACCAGGAAAAGACCCCGCCATAAAAGAAAATTACAGACCAATCTCCCTGATGAATGTAGATGCAAAAATACTTAATAAAATATTAGCAAACCGAATACAAAAGTATATCAAAAGGATCATACACCATGACCAAGTGGGATTCATCCCAGGGATGCAAGGATGGTACAACATTCGAAAATCCATCAACATCATCCACCACATCAACAAAAAGAAACACAAAAACCACATGAACATCTCCATAGATGCTGAAAAAGCATTTGACAAAGTTCAACATCCATTCATGATAAAAACTCTCAGCAAAATGGGAATAGAGGGCAAGTACCTCAACATAATAAAGGCCATATATCATAAACCCACAGCAAACATTATATTGAACAGCGAGAAACTGAAAGCTTTTCCTCTGAGATCGGGAACTAGACAGGGATGCCCACTCTCACCAGTGCTGTTTAACATAGTACTGGAGGTCCTAGCCATGGCAATCAGATAAAACAAAGAAATGGAAGGAATCCAGATTGATAAAGAAGAAGTTAAACTGTCACTATTTGCAGATGACATGATATTGTACATAAAAAACCCTAAAGACTCCACACCAAAACTACTAGAATTGTTATCCAAATACAGCAAGGTTGCAGGATAAAAAATTAACACACAGAAATCTGTATCTTTCCTATACACTAATAATGAACCAATAGAAAGAGAAATCAGGAAAACAATTCCATTCACAATTGCATCAAAAAGAATAAAATACCAGGAATAAATCTAACCAAAGAAGTGAAAGACCTATACTCTGAAAACTATAAGTCACTCTTAAGAGAAATTAGAGTGGACACTAACAAATGGAAACTCATCCCATGCTCGTGGCTAGGGAGAATTAATATCGTCAAAATGACCATCCTGCCGAAAGCAATATACAGATTTGATGCAATTACTATCAAATTACCAGCAACATTCTTCAATGAACTGGAACAAATAATTCAAAAATTCATATGGAAACACCAAAGACCCCGAATAGCCAAAGCAATCCTGAGAAGGAAGAATAAAGTAGGGGGGATCTCACTCCCCAATTTCAAGCTCTACTATAAAGCCGTAGTAATCAAGACAGTTTGGTACTGGCATAAGAACAGAGCCACAGCCAGAGGAACAGACTAGAGACTCCAGACATTAACCCAAACATATATGGTCAATTAATATTTGATGAAGGAGCCATGGACATACAATGGGGAAATGACAGTCTCTTCAACAGATGGTGATGGCAAAACTGGACAGCTACATGGAGGAGAATGAAACTGGACCATTGTCTAACCCCATATACAATAGTAAATTCATAATGGATCAAAGACCTGAATGTAAGCCATGAAACCATTAAACTCGTGGAAAAAACAGAGGCAAAAACCTCTTAGACATAAACATGAGTGACCTCTTCTAGAACATATCTCTCCGGGCAAGGAAAACAGCAGCAAAGATGAACAAGTGGGACAATATTAAGCTGAAAAGCTTCTGTACAGCAAAAGACACCATCAATAGAACAAAAAGGAACCCTACAGTATGGGAGAATATATTTGAAAATGACAGATCCGATAAAGGCTTGACGTCCAAAATATATAAAGAGTTCACATGCCTCAACAAACAAAAAACAAATAATCCAATATAAAAATGGGGAGAGGAACTGAACAAACAGTTCTTCAAAAAAGAAATAGAGATGGCCAACAGACACATGAAAAGATGCTCCACATCACTAATTATCAGAGAAATGCAAATTAAAACTACAATGAGGTATCACCCCACACCAGTAAGGATGGCTGCCATCCAAAAGACAAACAACAACAAATGTTGGCGAGGCTGTGGAGAAAGGGGAACCCTCCTACACTGCTGGTGGTAATGTGAAATAGTTCAACCATTGTGGAAAGCAGTATGGAGGTTCATCAAAATGCTCAAAACAGACTTACCATTTGACCCAGGAATTCCACTCCTCGGAATTTACACTAAGAACACAGCAATCAAGTTTGAGAAAGACCAACGCACCCCTATGTTTATCGCAGCACTATTTACAATAGCCAAGAATTGGAAGCAACCTAAATGTCCATCGGTAGATGAATGGATAAAGAAGATGTGGTACATATACACAATGGAATACTACTCAGCCATAAGAAAAGGGCAAATCCTACCATTTGCAGCAACATGGATGGAGCTGGAGGGTATTATGCTCAGTGAAACAAGCCAAGCAGAGAAAGAGAAATACCAAATGATTTCACTCATCTGTGTAGTATAAGAACAAAGGAAAAACTGAAGGAACAAAACAGCAGCAGAATCACAGAACCCACGAATGGACTAACAGGTTCCAAAGGGAAAGGGAGTGGGGAGGGTGGGTGGGTAGGGAGGGTTAAGGGGAAGAGGAATAAGGGGTGTATTAGATCAGCATTCATAGCGGGAGTGGGAGACAGGGGAAGGCTGTACAACACAGAGAATACAAGTAGTGATTCTACAACATTTTGCTATGCTGATGGACAGTGACTGTAAAGGGGTTTATAGAGGGGACCTGGTATAGGGGAGAGCCTAATAAACATAATATTCTTCATGTAAGTGTAGATTAAAGATAACAACAAAAAAAAAGAAATAAAGAAGAGGGGGATTAATCCCTGATAGAATAAAACTAACTGTAAATCAACGATTAATGCATGCTTTAAATATCCTTAATTTTCATCACTTAAAGGGTGTCAGATGATTAGCTATGGAGGTACATTTTTCTGATAATATTCCTTTCTCTTAAAAAAAAAAAAAGCCGTTCCTGAGTGGTGACCTCCAATGAGTTCTACACAATGGTATAAAGGGCATATCAAAGTGTGGGCAAAGGGTCGGTTTGTATTTATACAGAGGATCAAAGCCTAATTTGGCTACCCAGAAAATGAACTAAGATACGATATGAAGAAGAACATCCAACATTAGCACTCTCTGCAAGACTCATACCAGAAGATGATCATCAAAAAACCTCAACAACGATCCAGGTGCTGCTACAGCTGTAGCTGCATTCATCCCACCAGTTCCTGGACTTGCCATTGGAATGAAGAAGGAGATATCTAAGCTGGCCTGTGCATACAGTAAAACAACAAATTTGACCTGATCTACACTGTTGGAACTCAACCAAGAATTAGGAGAAGTGCAAGTTCTAGTGCTCCAAAATCTTACAACTACAGACTATATACTGTTAAAAGAACATATGGGATGTGAACAGTTCCCAGGAATGGGCTGTTTTAATTTGTCTGATTTCTCTCTGATTGTTCAAGTACAGTTGGACAATATCCATCATATCATAGACAAAGTTTCACAAATGCCTAGGGTGCCTAACTGGTTTTCTTGGCCTCACTGGAGATGGCTGGTAATTATAGATCTGCCTTGGTTATGTAACTGTATTCCTATTATGTTAATGTGTGTGTGCAATTTAATTAGTAGTTTAAAACCTATACATGCTTAAATTACTCTACAAAAAGATATGTCAAAGAAATAATCAATCTTCCCATGTTTTCTTCCGTCTGCTACCTCTATAGCTTCTCTTCTTCCTTCCTAATTACAACCCTTAAATAGAATTCGTGCCTCATATCGAATTTACCGAGTATCATATTTCCTCCAAGTGCTAAAGATACCTCAAGACAAATGCTGGGCATAGAAGCCACAGGGCATAAATCTGCAAAGAAGTAAAAAGCTAACCATTTCAAACAATATGGCTTCTCTCTCACTTACCAACTTTACATCTCCCTGTATGGCCCCGGAGGATGACTGGTTAGCCAGAGACGAGTAAGATTCCTCAAGGGAGGAACAACCTAAGACAGGCACAGTCGCAGGGGAGCCATCAGGTGAGAAATTGGGGATCAACAGAGGTGAGGCTTAGAACCTCTCCCCCCCTGTTTTGAGAGAGATCTTCTGCATATGTGGATGTTTTATTGGCCTTGTCTAGCTTGGATTAACACATAGTCTACAGGCACACACCTGATCATCTACATTTGCTCTCTTACAACAGGAAACTAAGTTTTCTACCTTTATCTTACATCTACCTACCACTTCAGCATTTTATTTAAAAAAAAAATAATAATAATAATAATAAAGGTAGAAATGTGGGATCCACATATAAAGCAAGTATAAAAATCAAAAGAATATTCATATTTGACCTGATTGTTTATAGTTCATAATGCATGATCAAAACCAGAAGTTTCTGTGATGAGTGCCCTTGTACTGTTCACCAAGTAAGAACTTATTCATTATGTAAGAATTTGTTCACCATGTAAGAACTTGTTCGTTATACTTTAGAAGATTGAAGACTGTTGAGAATTAGGCTTGGGGTTGATTAATGATTGTGCATTGAGTCCCCTATACAGAATTTTATTGTTGTTAACAACCATTTGATCAATAAATATAAGATATGCCCTCAAAAAAAATAAATAAATAAATAAATAAATAAATAAAAGAATGTGCATGCCGCTTAGACTTATAAGGTGAAGTTGATTTACATAAAATTGAAATTTCCTTCAGTCTAGATATCAGAAGCATGAATCTATCTCAATTTATCATTTTCTGTTTAAAATCAAGCATCTAATCCCCTTAACATCCTGATTGTCTTATTTGCTTGCCCCATGAATGAAAGAGATCTTAGGAACCTTTTCCAAAATATATCCATTTTAATGCAGAGACCGAGTAATAAAAGTAGTGAAATAAGTAATAAAACATCCCTTGGGAAGGGTTGGTACTGGGAGCCTTGTTTGAAAATTGTATCTTCTGGGAAAAATCTGTTAATTAAGTAATCACAGAGGATATGAATCTTGAAGTTCATAAAAAGAACTGCAGCATTAGTATATTTGGTAAAGTGATATTCCATAAGAAATCATGGAAATTTAGAATTTGCTTCAACTGATTATACTCCTGCCTACAAAAACAACATGTACAGTGATGTAGAAATGCAAATGGATATTTTCAATCCTTATTTAGCCAACCTTAGGATCACTATTTCTCTTAGGAAGAATGGAGAATTTCCCATGAAATGTGGCTAAAGGAAAGCAGAATAAATCATCTGATGCTTAGAAGAGAAGAGAAAACAAAGATTACTAAGCTTCTAAGTGGCAGAGCCAGGATTAAACTGAGTTTGATCAGACACTACCTGTGTTTACAGCATCGGCTTTCAAAGTATTTTTTTCACAGTTCACTTTTCTGTTGAATTAGGCAGAGCCAAGTTAAATCATATTACAAGTTGTGCTGCATTTGTTGTAATTGGGGTGAGGAGTATTCCACTTATTTCTCTTTCCACACCAAACCTCACCTATCCCCGTTCTCCAGTGACGTCCAAGGCACTTCTACAGAACAAACGCTAGCCTCCTCTAAAAGTGTTTTAGAATCACTATATTTAAGACCTGTCCATATCAATTTTTTCTATGGACATATTAATAATGGACATTCCAATGATTATATTAGAATGAATTAGCTTATTAGCTAGTTAACTAAAAACAGAAGAAAATTAGACATTCATTATTTCATGATAACAATCAGATCTTGTGTAAAATTTTAGGCTGGGTTGGAAGGATGACATGATAAACTTACTTCCTTCAAGAAAGTGTAAAACTTAAAAGCCTATTGCAAGGTGAACGTGCATGATTAAACACAACTAGAAAATTAGTAATCAAAAGTTATAAGGTAGTTATTAATTCTTTCACTTATGTCTTTCTTGTAGGTAAAATATTACTATATATGGTCAAGTGTGGTAAATGGTATAAATAAGAAAATTCAAAATATAAAAATTTAATGAAGGTGATAGCAGTTTTCCTGGTAAGTTTATTGGAGAGACATTCATGGATTCATCTTTCTCTCACCTCTAGTAATTCTCAAATTTTCCATTGATACAGGGCTATTCACTTTTGATAATAGCATTTTTTAATATTTGTATCCCCTTTGATACCTCAAAGAAAAACTTAACAATCTTAACCTTTCCTCTCATGTTTTTTTTCCTTAAAACTTCCTTATAGTTGTTCAATTCAAATATTCTTGGCACTCTGTTTCTTAAAGCCAAAAATTTTTATGAGAATGCAGTGGTGAAACTGATCATATGGTAAAACCTTTCAAAATCTACCCCCAACTCCTCAATTCTAAGATTGGGAAATTGATCCAATCAGAAGTCTTTGGGATTGTGGCCCCTCCATGAAAAAGCATGGAATAGAAACTGCTGATAACGGGAATGAACTTCCTCAGTCACTTGTCACTCGAGAGTCACCCTGCAGCTACCAAGCTCTTCCCCTAGACGAGTCAGTACAATGTCTTCAATACCTAGCTTCTGAAAGTCATGGATAGGATATTCTCTTGTGACTTAGTGTGATTTTGGGGGGAAAATCCCAGGGCAAAATACCTTTGAAACCACATCAGTCAAAGGGAGAAATAAAGTGGAAAACCCGTTTATTTCTTAGAAGCAGTCATTCTGTGTCTCTCTTGACCCGGCTGCAGAAGAGGAAGCCCCACCCAGGAAGCCCCACCCAGCCTCTCCAGTCCAGATACACCCTTGCTAGCCCCATAAAGACCTATTGATATGGAGATGGTTACTTCTCTCCTCCCCTTGGAAACACTTGTTGATATGGAGATACACTAAAGCCAAGCGAGAGATTCTGGAAATATTGCAATTTTACTCATGCTTAGACACTGCCTGTTCATCTGCAAAGAGGGAATCAGTCCTTCCGGGGTCAGTTTGCCTGACTACAATCTGTTACTGGAAAATTTAATGGCCCTTCTCATCTCTCCAAACTGACCTTTGTAAATTCCTTGTCACTTTTTCACTTATGTTTCCTTAACCCAGGGGATTCTAAGGAATGAATGATGACACATTACTTTTGCCAACTTTGTCCCATTCATAACATTTCTATGATTAATTCCAAGGTACTAGCACAAAAAATAAATACAAGTAACCAGCTACATGTGGGGGATAAGAGAGTCCAGAAGTCACTTATCCTAGTATACTCCACCATGGTACACTCTGTGGGCTTCTCTGAGGCACGGAGAGTGTTTTATTCTTCTCTCTATTGGGTATATGACCTAGCTCAGTTTCAGGCAACCAGAGAAAAAACTATTTGATGAGTTATTGCTTGAAGGGTTTTTTGTTTTGTTTTGTTTTTGGAAATATTGAAAAAAAATCTAATTTACTAGTTATTTCATTACTAATGCACTAATCTTTATGTTAAAGTTGTGTTATGTATTAATGAATATATTTAGTCTTATTTAAAAATAAGATTATAGTCTAATTATTATAAATTATTTGAGAAACATAGTTTGTCCAAGTTTCCAGGAGGCCCATATTACAATGTAAAATAAGCAAAGATTTTGGCTACATTTCCTAATGGGTACATTATAAAGTATAATGTTAATGATATTAAAAAAGAAAAAAAACATTTAGAATGCTCATACAATATGCTTAAAAAAGAAGTGATAAAATTTTAAGAGAAAAATTGCACCTCTATTGAGATCACTACTTTAGGGAGATATTTGACCTCACATATGGATAACTATCACTAAGTATTTGCTAGATGGATAAATTGTTGGTTGAAAAATACATGCATAAAAACTTTGATAAGACAGTATGGGATGTTAAAAATTGTTCAGAAACAACAAGAAAAAAGCAGATTTGAGAGTTAGTTAAATTCAAGGTCATTAGATATTTAGTAATCATGTAATATGTGATTAACTTACAAGACAGACAGAATAAGACATAATTTTCTTCTCTTTTTCCCTCATCTCCTCCTTCTATCTTCTTTATCTCTTAAGCTCATTTTCAACTATCACAATTTTTCAAAATGAGCAAGTAATCACATGGACAAATTGGAAATCTGTTTGGGAATGGTGAACAAAACTGTTTTAAGTAAGAGGGTGGGATTTCATCAAAAAGTAATCAGTTATAAAAGACCTGACAACCTGCTAGAGGAATCACAACTAATAAATGCTATTAAATCATCAACAGCTGCTGACCATGGTGGGATGCTGACATGGAATTTATGATAGAAGGATCAGGCTAATGCATATGAATCTCTCCTCAGTGTAAAAATGATTAAGCAATAGACAAACAAACATGATGTATTTCCTGATATGATACCATATGAATTGCACCATCTACTTATGACATATTTTTTCCAAGCATTCAATGTGAATCACACTTTTAACTCTATCAGTTGAGAAGAAACATGGGGAGAGAGAAACATGCTAAATGACACTGTAAAAATACAATCAGCTGAAAACAAAATGTGGAAAATTCTTTGTGACAGTGACATGTTTTCTTAAAGTAATACCATAGGAAAAAATGAAACAGTTTAAAGAGCATAAGCCAATCAAATCTGTGAATTTTATTTGGGTCTAAATTTTTAAAATAAAATAAAAAAAAAATAAAGGTATTATAAAACTATCAGTAAAAATTTAATGGAGCTGTTAACTGATAAGCAATTACCTTTAATTTTGTTGTTTGTATTAATCATTTTGATTTTATGTTTTTAAAAACTTATATGATAGTATATAAACTAAAATGTTTGTGATTTAATTAAATTTTACCTATAATATACTTTAAAATACTCCATGGATAAAAGAGGAGTGCAATGATGGAAGGCATAATGTTGTTTTGTTGAAATTGGGTAATGAGGTTATGATGATTCATTGTACTACTCTCCTTATTTCTGTTTATTTGAAGTTTCTATAAAAACATGAAAAGAGTCAAAAAATCCTACTTTATTTCCTTTATGTATTCTAAAATTGTTTTGTTTGCTCATTTGCATAACAGTGTTAACATTTTACATGTATCACATCTCAAAACAACATACAAGTGCAGTAGTATTATGATTGATTTTTAATATTCTCATTGATATTAGGCAAAATAGCATTCACCTTTTAGTGTCATAAAATTAGTAATCATTGGTGTAATATTGAAAAATAATTACTTATTTTGTCCAAACATTTGTTAAAATATGACATTAGAATGCGGATAGCTGCAAAATTTAAGTAGTCTCCTATTAAGCTAGATTTTTACATTTTTAGCTGAAGTGTTATCCTGTGCTTCAGAATTTTGGAAAGAATTCTCAAAGAACAGAAAATTAAAATCAAAATTACATACTAAGAAGTAGTAAATGCCAATAATAGCATATTTTTTAACTTTAAAAAGAGCTTTATGGAGGTATAATTGATATACAAAGAACTGAACATATTTAATGTGTACAACTTGGTGAATTTGACATATGCCAATTTTTTTAGTTGATGTTAGATATGTCTAGTACCTTGTTTGAGGTGACAATATCAAGGAGGCCTCTTTTTTAGGAAAACAAAAATGTCTGCATAGTTTTTTCTCCAATATTCGTGTTCCAACTTGATAAATAGGATAATATTTCAAGGAGTTCAAAAAAGTCTGTGTTTGTAAGGTAGTACCATATTATTTGTGACAGATAAAACCTGCTCATTAAGAAAGCCTAGAGAATGAGAGTTCAAAGCTTTCCTGAGGTGTGTGCTTTAACTATTTAATGTTTGATGATGTGGCATAGTAACCTTCAAATTAGAAGATTCAGGTTCTTAGACTAGGCTTGTAAAACAAGCTCTCTCACCTTGGGCAAACTTGAGTCTCAGTTTCCTCCATATTTAAATGAAAAACTATTAAAATGTAAATGATTGAGAGTTTTCAGTAGTGGTTAATAATCTAATTCCATAAACTCAGATTATTCTTTTTTAACTCCTATTTATTGGAGCGATAGTACCTTTTAAATCTGTCACTTGAAATTCTTCTCTTTTTAGGAGGTTGTGTCTAAGTTCTAGGGGTTTATGTAAGGTCAATACCTTAGCTCGTTTGGAAGGATGCTCAAGAGTTCTTTGGCTGTCATATAGGTTAACAACCCCTGAGGTTGATGCTTCCTCTGGTCTTCTGTTGGTTCATGTAGGTCACTGCAGAGTCATCCCTCAATTTAATTCATACTCCTTTTCAAGTCCAAGGTTTTGACTGTTCCTCTGGGTTCCAGTAGGTCTAAGATACTCCACCATTTTCAAAAGCTCTCCCTCCCATACACCAGTTTGGAATAATCCTAATATTCTTATAACTTGTTAGCATGTAGAATCCTGGGGTGTGACAGATTTTGGCAAGAATATGCCTATAGATCTATCACAGTCTAAGATTTTATTAATCTTTACAACCAAGGTGATCCTTTTCTAGTCTCATTGGCAAGAATATATATTTCACCTATATTCTCTCAGGTCTATTACCTATGACCTGAATTTATTTTATTAGGAATTTAAATCATGGTCTCTGAAGTCAGACTAAGGTTGAATGCCTGAATGTCTACTTACTAACTTTGCAGCCTTGTTACTTAATCACTGTGCACCTTGCTTTCTTCATTTGATAAATAGGAATGATAATAGTTTTTGATATGTGTAAATAACCAGAATCTTGACTGGCACATAGTAAGAACTATGCAAATGTTAGCTATTATTATTCCTGTACACTGACTAGGTTGCCTCTGTAAGTCAGAAGTCAGAAGAAATTTTCTTTTCCCTCATTTGTGTTTGCACATTTTCCCCTCATTTGTGTTTGCACATGTTTACTTTAAGATGTGAGCATAGAATTACTTATATGCTATCGGAGACATGGAAAGAGAACCCAGTGGGGAACAAGAAGCAGTAGAAAAAGAAAACCTAGTTAATATTTTATTAGTGAAGTGCCTGCTAAATTGGTGGAGTGATAGTTTACACAGTTAGATTCTTCTCTTGCACGTGGCAGTTAGTTACTGAGCAGTTCAGGCTGGTCAGGCAGTGCTCCTCAAGTCTTTCAAGAACCCTGGTTGCCGTAACATTGTTACATTCTATACACTGTCATTCTCTAGAGTATTGTCCTCATCTACATGGTTGAAGTTGACCCACTGCCTTACCTGTCTTCTATTCCCTAGGAAGGATTATAGAAGGAATCCAGAGTGTCACCAGAAGCCACATACATCTCTTCTAGCACATCCCACAGGATGGACCTGAATCTGTGACACACTTAATCTGCAAGAAAAGGTACAAGATAGTTTCTAACTAGGTAGCCATATGCCTAGATAAAATTTGGATGGTTCCTGACTAAAAGGAAAAAATATCCATGCTGATAGAAGCAGAATTTACTATAATATTTTAAATTTTTACCTAATGAAAATGACATTAATAATTGTTCATTCCATAATTTGCAAATGTGTTTTCTTGTTTGGATTTTTAGTGAAGATAACAAAGAGGTTATCATTGTAAAATATCTTCTCATTTATACCATATTGTTTTTTGGAATAATCATGCTTCTGTAGGATTTACAAAATCCTTCTCTTATTAAAGTGTTGACTCTAGTTCTATTATATTTATTTATAACTACAAATTGTATACATTTGACAATGGTATATTTCAGGATTATATCATTCAAAATTTTTTCTTTAAATTCTCCCCATGCCTAGGATTGATAATAAGGCACCCTGTCTTCTATGTATTTCTGGGTGACTTTAAAATAACTTGGCTCAAAAGTAGACATGCCAGCCTTGAGTCATGCAAATTAACTGGGTGTGTGACCTTTTGATGAAATGAACTTTCTCTGAGGAAGTTTTATAACCTTTCAAATGGGATATTGTTCCCTACAGGCATGTGAGAATAAAATGTATTCGAGGATATATAGAGTCTAACACAGAAGCTGGTCCTCAATAAATGTGGTTCTGTTCCTCTTCACCCCTTCTCCTTATGTGTGGGTCACAAAGCATTTCCATTTTGCAGGCAGGGAACTTGGAAATGGTAGGATTACATGAAACTGTTGAACTGATGTTTTCCATTGTGACTGCACTAGCAAGATCTTAGTGTTCATCACCTTTCATTGTCAAATCCTTCATGAATTTCCCCAAACCTGAAGTCACTCCCCACCTTGTCATTCCCTCATGACTGTGCCTGTGCTTTCCTTGTCCTTCTGGGGCAGACTTGCCTCTTTGGACGAAGCTGAACATGTGAACTGGGATGGGCCAATCATTACCTCAGAGATAACTCCTCATTTCAGGGTGAGCTCATTTTCTAAGCTGAACCAATAGGAGTAATTTCTTAGCATGTTTTTCTTATTGGAGATGTCAGGGAATGACTTTTTGCTTTAATGGAAAGTCTGTTGCTTACAGCAATCTAGCAATGGGTGAGCTTCCTAAAGATAGTCTGTCTAACAAAATTAAAAGCACATCCAGAAAGATGAGGTGATGAGTAGTGGGGAGAGAGACAGAGAAAGAAGAGAGAGAAACAGTGTACAGGCTTTCATGTACCTGGTTTTATTTATCTTTGATGGCAGCTCCAGTCTTTTGTTTGGAATCAAAAACAGATATATTTTTAATGTTTATGTATCTATTTAACTTGGGATTTTATGACTTTTAAATAGATACCCAACTATTACAGAAGAATCTCAGTTACACTAATGTTTTGGATACCAGGGGAAAAAAATCATTTGGGAAGAAAAAAAAATCTACCCAGTCATTCATTTATATATTTATACATTTATTCAGCACATATTAAGCATATTTCTATGCCAGGATCTAAGCCTTTAGATTACTGGTATTACTGGAAATACAGTCATACAGCTGTATAAGGACCTCTTCCTGCATAATACTCCCAGTCTGTGGTAGGAGACTGGCAATTACACAAACCATTATGATATAAGGCGGAGTGTTATTTAGGAACCATGTGCAAAGTGCTAAAGGAACACAGAAAATAGACAATATAGCACTACCAGTTCCAGGTTGCCTGTTGAAAAATTATCTTCAAGTATGAATTAAATCATTAACAAAGTTTGGTAAGATACAGTAAATTCAGTAATATGGACTGAATATACACTGTGGGCCCTGAAGACAAGCCTGAGTTCCATGTTGGAATCAACATGGTACTGCATAAAGACAACATAATCAAACCAAAACACTGGAGTCAATCTCACTTGTAGGGCTCCAAATAAGTACTTATATCTGGGACCTACCCTAATTGATTTTGTTCAGTTAACCAGAGGTATGACTTGGGTATGGCTATTATTTAAATTGCTGCAAAGTGATTCTATTGAGCAGCCAGGTAAATAATCACTGACCTAGATTAGTAGGAGGCCCAGATAATTTAAGTATTTCTTGGGAGGTTAGCTGAAATATATGAAAGAGATTTATCTTCTCCCTGTCTGTAGTATTGGGAATTGCAAGAGCAAATGCATGGAAATTTCCAAGTACAGGAAATCAGACATTTGACATGTATATTCTGTCCATACTGATCACTATAGTCAATGGTGGAAAAGTCACAGGAAGTTGAATTCCCAAAAGATTTCTGTTAGAGCAGGTCATTGAGAGGATATGACTGCTGGTTGACCTCCTGCACTACACCTGGGCAGTCAGAGGCTCCTCTTCCTACTCTGTATTAGAATGTGGTTCCCCCTTGCCTTCCTTGTGCTGGAAGCTGTGCAAGGGCACAGCTTTGAGATAGTAATGTAGTGTCAAGACTATCTGGAAAGTATAAGTGACTGAGCCCAGGTAAGGCCTCTATATAAACTTTAAGATTCTGCTGGTGTGGAAATCTACTTATTTTGTGGCCACTGAAGACCAGCCTTCTAAGTAAGTTCCCTTGCCTATTAAAATTGCCACCTACCTTTCCAGACAGGTCTGTCTGTTTCTTCAATCTCTCCTTGCCCTCCCTGTACACAGGCCAGTTTGCAGAACAACAATTTCAATAATAACCAAAATTGTATACAACTAGTAAAATTTTAAAGAACAAAATTGGTGTGATATGTTAACTGTATTTTATGTATCATTTTTTTACATTATGAAAAACCTAGATGCTCAATTGAAATGTTTATTAAAAATAATGTTATTTTAGAGATTCCATATTTAACTGGGGATGTTTATTGAAATGTGATTTACATAAACACTAGTAATTCTTTATGTGTTGGCTTTGCTCTAGACTTGAAAAAGAATATTGAACAAATGTTTTTATAAAAATGAGCTTGCAAGTGTTTCATTGAGCATTTAATTTTGTGTATCCAGTAAAATGTTATATGCCAGGGAAGGGGAATCACATTTTCTAAACTCTATCTTGCTGAAACAAGCCTAAAAGATAAGCAGAAATACATGTGCAATATCATATAATGAAATGGAAATAATGAAATCTTCTTTAAAAATACTGTAGACTGTAGCATCACATATTTCTTGAAAGCTAGGTTCAAAATCAAGGTGAAAATTACATCTGTATGCCCTTTAAATATCCTATAGCATATACTATAGATGGTATTGTATATGGTAAATTTTATGGAAAAAATGATTTAAAAACAACTAAGCTAGAGAGTAAGTACGAATGAAAAAAATCACAGTATGCTGATACCTGTCCATTCACACCATTTTGATTTTATAATTACTATTAATTATATAAAAGTATATTGAGTTCTAGACACATTTCTAAGTATCTTACTTGTATTAATTCATTTTATCCTTTCTAAATGCAATGAAATACTCTTATGATTAAATGATGCTTTTAACATAATTACCAAATGCCTAATTCTGAGCCAACATTTCTGATGTATGTCTGCTTACATGCAGAGTTTGCTAGATTTTGCTTTTATGTTTCTAAATTCTAAATTTGTGTGTTTATGCATGTGGGTATATACATAAAAAGGTGTTTTTTTGATATTACTGGAAATATAGTCATACAGCTGTATAAAGACCTCTTCCTGTATATGTATAAGGACCCATTCAAACCCCACCAGTACAGTGATGTTTGAATGGGTCACTGGTATGAGTTTCTTAAATGCATTGGAGGGTTTAAGAACCAAAGTGAATTAGATGAGCAAACAGTGTTCGCTCTCAACATCTCTGTTTCCTTACTTATCGTTATGAATTCACATGTACTCATTATGTAATGATTGCTGTACCTATTCATTTTAATGCTCAAATTACACCAGATGTGACTAGTAGGAGCTCTTTCAAGCAGAGTTCAATTTTTTTTTTTACATGATTCCATAATCTTTGAGTGCTTCTTGCATAACAAAACGTTAACAGTCTTGCTTGGATTTTTTCCTGCCATAGAAGTTATATGTAGCTATTTCTTCAAGGAGTCCTAGTTCTTTTTACTAGCAAATGGTAGTTGAAAACCAAGACCTTGGTGCGGTATACTTACTGCTTTCGGAGTGTCATGGTGTTGAAGTTGTGGATTGTTTCCAGTCTTTGTTATAATAAATAATGGTAGATCCAAAATCAAGGTTTCAAATCTTTTAAGTAGACATATGTAGGATATATTTTTTAAATAAATTTTATATTTTAAAAGACTTGGATTCATAGAAATATTGCATAGTATTTTATAGAAATTAATAGAATGTACAGTTTCATAAACTTGCACTCAATTAATATCTAACATTAGTACACTTATTATAATTAATTAACCAATATTGAAGAACTGATATTAACTAAAGTCCACATTTTATTCTGATTTTATTAATTTTCACTTAGTGTTCCTTTTCTCTTCCAGAATTTTATCCAAGTTACCACATTGCATTTAACCATCATGTCTCCTTAGAGTTCTCTTGGCTGTAAGAGCTTCCCAGGCATTACTTGTTTCCAGTGACCTTGAAAGCCATGAGGAATGCTATTTGGGTATTGTGTCAGAAGTTCCTCAGGTAGTATTGTCTGAGAATTAGGAAGTCTGAAGTTTTTCTTATGATTAGACTGAGGGTATGGGTTTTTAAAGGAAGACCACCATTTTTAGCACATCACTTCATGATTTATATTGTGGCTGTTAATTTTGCTTTCTTGACTGTTTTGAAATCCCCCACACCATATAAATATTCTTATTTTCTCCAGTCTAGCCAACAGAACTGTCAGTATTTCTGATTTTGCCAATCTGATTAACACAAGATAGATGGTATAATGTGTAGTTTTATGTATTGTTATTATTTTAAACATAATTTTATGTTCATAAGAGTAATTTTCCTTTTCCCCACTATTTACTTTGTCTTGCAATTTTTTTTTTTTTTTTTTTTGGTGAACTTGTTCTATTCTAATACCATTTTGGATAACAGGCATTTTAAGACTTTATCTAAAACATCAATGAAAAATATTTTGTTGCAGTTCGTCCTTTGACTGTTGCCTTTTCTGCAATTCAATTTTTATTTTTTATATGGTAGTGTAGATGAATATTCTTTTATTTCTTTTGAAATTTAAATAATAGAATGTTCTGGAAATACATAAAAGTAGCTGTATTTTGGTGTATCAGAGTACAAAACTGGACATACAAATAAGAGCCTTTCTTACTGATTGTTATTTAAAAGGTTTTCCTCTTTACTCAATATGGTGTCAATTTGATCTGAGACAAAATAGTATGCTGGAGGTTTATTAAGAAGTGTTTTGGGGAATCAATACTTATTGGTAAAAATGGAAAGAGCCAGAACGGGACAGAGGAAGGAGCTGGGTTTTCATGCAGTCTCCCAAAGTCTTCGGCCAGGAGACCAATGGAACACTGAAGCTCGGGGGGCCCTTCAGAGTTTCCCCATGTTAACATTAACGGTGACAGACATTAATACTCCTACATCGATTGGTCTCTGGATATAATGTATCCACTCTACTGAGTGGAGTTAGATTCACTTCTACAAACATAAAACAATGTAAAGCACACACATTATTGTTATACCATTATTTATTATAACAAAGATTGGAAACAATCCACAACTTCAACACCATGAAAAAAATTAGCTGGGTTAATTGCAGTACATGTGTACCAGGGAGTACTAATAAGTTATAAAAAGAAATAAGGCAGATGTTTATTGTGGATTTATTTCTAAGATATACTGTTAAGTTTAAAATGCAGGTTAAAGATACACTTTATAGTTGCTAAAATTGTATAAAATGTAAGGGGCAATAAACAAAATATAAATTCTTGCAAAAAAGCACAAAGGACAAAATATTGAAAATGATGTGTTATGGGGAGGGAAGGTAGAACAAGTAGAAGGGATTATGAAAGTAGTATATCTCTGGACATACCATTTTTATATTAAAAAAAAAAAAGTAAAGCAAACATCCACACAGGAAACAGAGGAAATAGAATACTAAAGAATAAAAAAGTTGCAAACCAAACCAAACAGTGGAAGCTATGTAAGGAAAAGTGGGTTTTAAGTGTTACAGTACAGTAAGAGTAGAAAAGTAACCACTATGACAGAAGTAGAAATATTATAAATACCAAATACCTTTAGCAAGTGATAAAGACATGTAGGCATGCTGTGAAATATTATATAGTAAATATATTGTATAGTATTTTATAAGACAGCTAACAACAAACATGTAAGTTCTATGAATAAATGTAAATTGGCTTAATTTACCTTTCAAATGAAGAAAACTTTTCAGAATGACTTACAAAACACAACATAATTCTGCATTATATACAAAAATACACTAAAAACAAGGTATTATGAACAGATAAAAATTAATAGGCAAAATATATCAGATAATTTAAACAAAACTTAGTATGCATTGAAAACTTTAAGGCTGACAAAAGTAAATTGTTTAAGTTAATATGGAATATTTTATTGTGTACATATATACATACATATGTATAAGTATGTATTACAATAACATATTTTATAATATAACAACCACAATTCATGATGAAGATATAACAATTATTGGTAGCTGTGCCCTAAAATATCAGCAAGTACCTTCATAAAAGCAGAGACTAGAGAATATACAAATAGATCGAGAAAATGCCTAGAATCTCTTCAGAATGAACTTTCCCTAAACTGCTTGGAGTACTACCAACTACCAAATCCCAGTTGCTAGCCCTCTCTAGAAATTATCTTGGCTGGGGGTAGTTAGCAAACTCTATTAAAGGTGAATTTAAAGTAATGTTTTTTACTATTTTCTGGATAATGAGGGACCTGAGAACATTTTAAGACCATGCATGCCTTTCTTAACTTACATGTGATTGTTATTATGCATTTTAATTGTATCCATGTTGTAAAATTTACAAGTATTTTTATTACTGTTTTATACAATCAATATTTTATTAAATTTATCACTATCTGAAAACTTTCTACTACTTATATTTGTTGTTTACCTTCAAACTTCCAGATTATGCTTTCTTCTGAGTGAAGAACATTCTTTTCCATTATCTTTAGAGCAGGTCTGTTGCTGGTGAATTTCATCCATTTTGTTTGCTTGAAAATGTCTTTGTTTAGGCTTCATTTTACCTTGAAAGTCATTTTCTTGAAGCATAGGGAATCTGTAGTGTCCTGGTTTCCATTCCTTCTTTCGAGATGCTGGCTCTCACTTTATGCATGTTCCTTTAAAGTTCTTCCCAGAACCTCCCAGCCACTGTACCCACTCCTTTCAGATTGTTGTCTTTGTATTTTGTTTTCAGCAATTGTCATATGACATATCTGGGTACATTTTGTGTTCATCCTGTTTGAGGTCTGTAAAGCTTCTTGACTCTGTGACAGGAAGGTTTTTTCTATCATTACTTTTTGAAAATGTTCAGCCATTACACTCTTTGAGTACAGTTTCTGCCTCCTCACTTTCATCTCTATCTGGAAATGAAAGAACACATCAGTTAGACCTTTTCACACTATTGAATAGGTATCCTATGTTCTTTCCAGCATTTTCCTTCTTTTGTTTAGGCATGTGTTTTGTGGATATTTTCTTCAGAACCCTAACTAATTGTACACATTTTTATTTAGTGGTGTCTAATTTGCTATTAATTCTACCCATTAGGTTTGCAATTTCAATATATTTTCAGCTCCATAATTTCCCCTAATTATATTTAAAATAGTTACCATTTTTTTTCTGCTAAAATTCTTGGTACTGTCATTTTTATTCTTGAAAATAGTAAGCATAGTTATTGGCCTGCTTTCTTCATATTTCTTCATGTGGCTTACTGAGGTTTTTTGTTTTTGTTGTTTTTAATTAAAAAAATTTTAGAGCGTTTAGGTTTATAATAAAACTGAGAAAGTGGTACAGAGATTTTCCATATACCTTTTGCCCCAACACATGCATAGCTTCTCCATTTTTTCATCCCCCACCAGAGTGGTATGTTAGTTACAGTTGAACCTACAGTGACATATCATCATGCCAAATCCATGGTTTTATCTCAGGGTTCTCTCCAGGTGTCATACATGCTACATGTGTGGGCAGATGTAAAATGACATGTATCCATCCCAGAGTGTTTTCACTGTTGCAGAAATCTTTCGCTTCCACATATTCACTACTCCTTTCCCACTAGCCCCTGGCAAACACTAATCTTTTTACTGTCTCCATAGTTTTGCCTTTTTCAGAATGTCATATAATTGGAATCATACAGTATTTATCTTTTTCAGATTGGCACCTTTTACTTAGTAATATGCACTCAAAGTTACTCCATTTATCTTCATGGCTTGATAGCTTGTTTCTTTTTAGCACTGAACAATTTTCCATTCCCTGAATGTACTGCAGTTTTTGTATCCATTCACCTATTGATGGGCATCTTGGATGTTTCCCAGTTTTGACAAGTATGGAAAAACTGCTGTAAACATCCATGTGCAGGTTTTTGTGTGGACATAAATTCTTGGCTACTTAGGGTAGATATCAAGGGGTGTGATGCTGAATCTAATGGTGAGTTATGTTTAGTTATATAAGAAATGGTTAAACTGTCTTCCCAAGTGGCTATGCCTGTTCCCATTGCCAAACCAGTAGCAGTGAATGAGAAAATAGGCCAAAATAACTATGCTTACTTTGTTGCACATTCGGGACAGCATTGGGTGTCTGTGTTCTGATCTGGCCATTCTAATAGGCGTGTTGTAATATCTAAATAATGTTTTAATTTGCATTTCCCTAATGACATATGATGTGAAGCATCTTTTCATATTCTTATTTGTCATCTGAATATCTTTGATGAGATTTAGTTATTTGGCCCATTATAATCACAGTGTTTGCTCTCTTATTGTTGACTTTTAAGAGTTCTTTGTATATTTTGGATAACAGTACTTTATCAGATGTCTTTTTCAAATATTTTCTCCCAGTTTGTGGCTTTTCTTCTATTTCTCTTGATATTGTCTTTCACAGAGCAGAAGTATTTCATGCTGATGAATTCTAGTTTATTATTTCTTCTGGGACCTGCAAAGAGGACCTACTTGCACTAATTCCCTCAATTTTTGTTTGTCTAACAAATGTTTATTTCTCCTTCACTTTTAAAAGATAATTCTTGCAAGGTACAGAATTCTACACTGGTGGAGTTTATCCCCTCTCAACCCTTTAAATACTTCTTGTTTGCACTTCTCTTTTCTAAGAAGTGGGATGTTATTCTTTGTTTCTTTAAGGATGTTTGTTTTTTTTAACCTCTGTCTTCTTTCAGGATTTTTTCTTTATCTTTGTTTTTAAGTAGTTTGGAAATGATATGCCTTGGTATAGTGTTTTAGGCATTTATGCTGTGTGTTGTTTCTCTGAGCTTCTTAGGTCTGTAGTTTGATGTTTGATATTAATTTGGTGAAATCTCAGTCATGATTGTTTCAAATAGTTTAAGTCCTTTTGCTCTTCTTCTAGTGTTCCCAGGTGTATAAACTGAGAGTTCCTGTAGCCAGGATTCTCACCTGGCCCTGGTTGACTAGCTCACTGCACACCTGTGGGCAGTACATGACTGTTGACTCTATAAAAAGAGCTCCACCCAGTGCTCTGGGTGCAACATGGTGGCAGGGCTGCAAGGCTGCAGGAGAGCAGAGCAGAGGAAAGAGGCCCAGAGGACGGCTGTGTGGGACAGCTGTGCAGACAGAGGGGCCCAGAGGCAGAGACCAGCTTGGTGCCTGCAGACTTTCTCTGAGTGAACGGGGTTTTAGTGATTGACCTGCCACCTGGAAATAAAGTTGGGTATGACCCTTTCACCCCAAGAACGTTTTGCTGTCATTTTCTTTGGTCACATTGAATCCATAGTGAACTTGCCAGGGACTGAAACCCATTGGCAAGACATCTCATTATGTATATATTTTGACTTTTGTAATTCCTCCACTCTTCTTGGATATTTTTGTTTAGGCTTTTTCAATCTTTATCTCTGCTTTACAGTTTTAGAGGTTTCTACTGAGAAATGTTCAAGGTGAGGTGGGGGGAAGATGGGGTTCCTATGGCCAGGATCCTCACTGAACTTAAACCACTTGATGATGCAACTGGCACGCTGCTAGGCTACCTCTTCCACACCCATAGGCAATCAGCTATTACTGCACTATAGAGAGAACTCGGCCCAGTGCTCTGGGCAGAGGCAGAGATGCTAATGCTCGACCTACAGCCAGGAGAACAAGCTGGGTAATAAACCCTTTGACCCCAAAGAAACATTTTACTGTCATTTCTTCAGTCACACTGAATCCATAGCGAGCTTGCCAGGGACTGAAACCCATAGGCAAGACAGGAAGGAGTCTTTCTTCAACTCTCTCCACTCTAGTCACAAGCCAAGGAAGGGCATTCTACATTTCTGCTACAGCTTTACAGTGCTTTTTATCTCTAGCATCTATTTTTGGTTCTTTCTTAATATTTCCACCTCTCTGCTTACATACTGCCTGCTCACTAGAGCCCTGAGTCTATTAATAACAGCTGTGAGGTTCCACATCTGGTAAATCTAATATCCTTGCCATGTCTGACTCTGCAGCTTGCCCTGTTTCTTCAAATTGTTTTTTCTGCCTCTTGGCATACCTTGTAATTTTTTCGTAGTAGTGGACATGATATACCCTATTTAAGAAGGTGTTAGAAATAGACCTTTAGTAAAGTCCTGTTGTAGTGTTGGGGTATGGGGGAAGGGAAGCATTTACCAATGCTCTGATTAGGACAGTCTTTTAATGAGACTCTGTGCTGGGAGCTTCACTTGTGCTGGTCAGTTTTCCCCCTCCTGAGGTGGGACAGTACGGCTGGAGTGAGCTGGAATTGGGTATTTCCTTTCCTCCATGTAGAAGGCTAGCTGCCCAAAGGTGGACATATCTCCTCCCCCAGATCAGTTAGACTCTGATAATACTTCAGCTGGTTAAGATATGATTAGTTTTTCCTGACCTTAATGTATAAAATACCCTGGTGTAGGTCAAAATAGTTTTCCTCTCCCTGTGCTGGAGGTGGGAGGGAGTTTTTCTCGGATACTCACGTGAGAACCTAGTTAGAGCTCCAAAAGTGTGGAGGGGCCCCAATTACTAGGTCTACCTGAGTTTTTTAACACCCAAAGTAATCTACTCTGAGTCTCCAGCAGTTTGCTGATTTAGTTCTGGTTTCCCTACCTGGCGTTGACTATGAGGATGTCTCTTCTCTGGTAAGTTTTCATACTCTGTGTTTGCCTGTCTGTCTCTCCATTTTTTCTTTAGGCAGTGCTTCACTCTGTGCCCTCAGTTCTCTTAAAGATCTAAGAAAAGGTCTTGATATTCAGTTTTTTAGCTTCTTACTTATTAGGACTTACAAACTTCTTACTGGCTGAGCTCATAGACTTTTTAAATCATTAAACTTCATGAAAATATGTTTGTAAGTAGCAATGAGGGTCAAAGACCAAAACTCAGAAGTTTACTTTCTCCATACTCAGCATTTTGAATACAATTGAAATGATTTGAAAGAAATGGAAAGTAAGAGTTGTAACATTTTATTTTTTCATGATAAAACCAAAAGGATTTTATTTCTATCTTCCCTATGAATTTTTTTAAATTGAACTATTGTTGATACATAATCTTATATTGGATTCAAGTATGCAACACAGTTATTCACCAGTTACCCATATTATTGAATCCTCACCCCCAACTAGTAGTTACTATCTGTGAACATAAAAGGATGTTACATAATCACTGGCTCTATTTTCCATGCTGTACTACTATCCCTGTGACCAACTTATATTATGATTGAGAATTTTTGTGCCCCTTTATTCCCCTCACCCTCTCCCTTCTTCTATAGTAACCATCAGTCACTTCTCAGTGTCTAGGAGTCTACTGCTGCTTTTTCATAATATTTTTTTTTATGTTTTGCTGTAACATGTTGGTATCAAAAGTTCAGAGCTTTCAATTTCTGGGAAATGTTCATATATTAAAGTAAGTGTCTTAAACCTGCACACCCATAAGGAAAAACAGATTTGGGAAAAATATGAACATCATCTTTCCTATTTAAAAACTCAAAAAGCCTTTTCTACAGCCTAAATTTCACATCTTTCTGGCCATTTGGCCCACCTGTCCCCCAGTCCCTCCCAGAACCCCCATCCATGCTGCAGTCCAAAGTGCATGGCGCCAAGGCCCCAGCAGGCAGCCACACTTGGCTCTGCATTCACCCTCCCTGCACACAGCCAGCCTGCACAGGCCTCTGCCTCTCCTGTGAGTGCTCTGCCCTTAGGCTTGTGCTGGTAGGCGCCCCTCTCCACATCTCAGCCTCTTTTTTTTTTTTTGCACACAGACCACTCTCCACTTCCCTCCCTGTGCACCGCTGTCTTTCTTTCAATCTGGTCAGGATCCTGTTTGCAAGTGAAGCAACATTTCTGCGTTCTATATATACAACTTCTCTTGGAGCCTTTGTTATTTGGTTATTGTAAAGAAGCAGAGATTCTTTATATACTAGTAAAATGCAGGCCATTCCTTAGCTCTTAGTATCTTATTCTCCCTGTAGGTTCTGCACTGTTGCCCAGATGCCCAGTTTCTTCCTCCTGTTAATAAAATGTATAACCAAATTTCTTATACAGAAAAAAAGTATTAAAAAGTAACTGATATACTTAAAGACCAATGGAGATCGCTAAAGTAGCAGCAAAGGAGAACCAAATCTAAGAGAGAAACTTGATTAAAAGCTGCTTCCTTTAAAACCAACTAACATTTTTATGCAACTAGGTTAATAAGATAGGAATACTAGAAAAGTGTGTTCAAGGTTCAAATGACCATTGATGATTTTTGTTCATATTCTACCCTTATACAAGAAGAGAGTATATTTCTATAAGACCTACCTTGTTAACTCATCCTCCCCAAAAGAAGCTTGTTTAATGAGATTGCTTGGAATGTTATCTTTAGTCCAATGTTATCACCTTTTACTGACTTGTTTTGAAGAAAGATCCAGAACATCTTTTTTATCACTGCGTTCATTCAAATACAGTATTCTATCTTCCTCTCTCCTCCTGGCCTAGGCACAGTCTTCCTCTGTCCATGTGAATCACAACATTGCAGAGGCAAAGTTAATCTGTTTTCTAAGTGCTTTTGGTAATTTCAAGGCAAGATGTATGGTGACATTTCAGGCAAGCTAAGAGGTATAATCTGCCTCATCCAACTGAGCTTTTAGCAGAGCCTCTTTTATGTGAGGTTACCTGGTCTTTACATGGATTAGTGAAGTTCATAATTGTTTCCCATTTGATTGTAAGTTTCATTGCAAAAATTTTGAGGAGTCCAGAGGTGATTTCTCAGAGCACCTGCACCTGACATTTATAGTTGGGAGGGCACTAAGAAAGAAAATGATATATCAAATTGCATTTATCTTACAAGAAAATATGTAAATACATATTTATATTTGTTGGAGATGTTATAATTAGACTTCATCTAAATGTAATATTGGGGATATTGATGGTAGAACTGTATGTTTATTTTTTACTCCAAAGTTGATATTATGGCATAAATAGAAATTTCCATGATTTAATTGAAAAATTCCACTAAGTTACCGGGTTTTTTTCTTCCTCCTCATCCTCACAGATTTCTTGGTATTTCAGTTGGGACTTTAATGACATACACCTCTATCAGCATGTCTTGCCTGTGCACACACTATGTCCCCACTCCACCACCATTGCCTGTAAGTGGGATGCACTTAGGCACATTCTAGTATGTCTTAAGACATTCCAAAAATTTTAGATTTGTTAAAAATTCCTCAAGTGAGATTTCCTTCATTTGTCCCATTTCGAATGGTCTTAAAGAGTACAGTTCAAGGACAGAGATGCTTTCAGTCCTACACAAAAATCAAATTAATTATTTCTCATTACAAATATTCCTCATAATGTGTCATTGATATGAAAATAATTATTCACAAATTTCTGTATCCCTGATCAATTAAAAAATGATGAACACCGTGGCTTTGATTTGCCAACATATGTTGTTCCCCATCTAAAGGTGAAGGGAAAGGGCCACTGTGTCTCACATCAGTGTGTCAGGAAACGTCAGTACAAGTGAAATATTTTATGCTTTTTAATATATATGTCCATTGCAGAGGCATCTCTCATTTCATATTTAACTCCCAAGAACCCCAGGAGCAAGTGATTAATCAGTCGACCTTCTAGAATAAGCAGGTGATATTTCTACAGTGAATGTAGAGAGAGAGTTTATTTTTGTGGCAGGAGTTGGTGCACTTTTGATCTAGAGGTTTTCAGTGAGACATGTCATGTTGAAGGAACACCAGAAAATTCACTGATGGGGTTAAAAAAACAACAAAATAGACTTTCTTGCCCTAAAATAACTTCAGATATGAAAACCAAAAAAATAATCTAGGTTCAATCTTTAGATACCCAACATGTTTTCTTACAGAAAAGAAAAAAACTGTGAAAGAGGTAGGAAATGGATTTCTCATATCTGAGTTAATTTAATTAAACAAGAACAGGTGCCACATCAAAAACAGTTGTTCTCTGTGTTCCTTCCCCATCAAAAAAATAATGAGCTTAGTTTTCACTAAGGCTGAGAGGGCTTAGCTGGTAATCTTGAATTTTACTTGAAATCAGTTAGGATGTCATTCAGAAATATTCATGCAAAAAGAAAGAAAGTGCATAGGCAAAATTAAATTCTCACAGAGTAAGGCCACTGTAATAAGGCCTGGCATGAGATTTTTTTTTTTTCTGGCATGAGATTTTTAAGTGTTTTATCTCTATATTGAATATTATATCTCTCAGTTGATGAGGAATTTATGTTAAAATAATGAAAGGTGACTCTATCAGTAGCCAACTAAGGAAAGAAAATAATTATATGTTGATGGTCCCATAAAGCTCAGTGAGGAAACACCCATGTTTAAAAATGTTTGAAATTGTTTTCTGCTTGTTAATTGCATCTCTGAGAAATGCAAAGCCATCTCATAGAAAAGAGAACTTTCAAATTAGCCTGAATTAATATAGTCTCAATAAATATACTAAACAAATATGGAAAGAATGTATAGTTGAAAGAAATGTCTATTAGACATTGATGTAAAAGTAAGGCAGAACTAATTTGTTTAAACAAACTAGGGAGGGAAAGAACTTCTGACTGTTTCTATAGGATCTACAGCTTCATTGCACAGATCTTGGGAAGAATAGATCTCAGTGTATGGGGCAGATTATTGTATTATGTAATGGATTGGTCTGCTGTCTTGATTGGCTTATATTCATCAAATTTCATCACAGTTTCTTTTTAGTTAACAAAAGCAAGACTCCCATGACCCTATCAGCATCAGTGCATAGACAGGACCAAACTGCTAATGTTAAAAAAAAAAAAAAAAGAAAAAAATGGCAGGCAAAATAGGGAAGAATAACTGGTTTTAAATGATTTTGAAAAAGCAAAAAACAAAGGTTCTTACTCTCCATAACCAAAATTTATAAATACATTTGTAATAGAAATTGTCTCAAAACAATTATCCAGTCTTAGTCTCTCATACAGAAGTTTTCTTTAGCACTTCTTTTTTTGAAGATTTTCCAAGAAATTTTTCAAATGCATATGTATAAGAAAATATTTCCTTTGTTTATGAATATATTGTTTTTCCCCATTTCTAAAAAATCAATTTTATATTACTTTTTCAAATTTTGCTTCTGTAGCATTAAATCAATCTTGAGCATTTCATGTAAGCATTATCTTTTTAATGGTGTTATGAAGATTACTTGTATAATAATTTTTAGATCTTCAGCAAGCCAAGAACTAGATTACAAATTATAGGTATTATAAATTATAAATTTAATACATTTAGTCAAATAATTTGGTTGTGCTCTTATAAATCTATAATGTGTTTGGCTGTTTTATTAGGATTGTTGTTTCCGTATGAGATTATGGAAGGTAATAATTCTCCCTAACTGTCCAGTCATTATATACTAAGAAAGTAAAGAATGTCCCTTATTTGGGCAATAACCTACTCTCTATTATCCATTAGAGCCACTGTTTTATGGAATTAAACATAAAATTGTACAGACTATTATTTAACAGGTAATATTTTATAAAGCAAAGATGATGTAATAATGAACTTTTTATGTCTAATATGCACTCTGATGTGAGGAGAAAAAAAATAAGTGTTTTCCTTTAGAGAAGGAGTGGTGATTATATAGCCTCTCAACATAAAGAATGTCTATCTGGATTAATTTCTAGGTGTCCAAAGCCTAAATCTGATTAATGAAAAAGTTGGGAAGTTAGTTCTCTGAGGAATGAGTGGAACCACACCCATAAGGTAGATAACAGTACAGAGAAAACTAATTGTTACACTAATTATAGAATAAGTTTGTCTGTGCTTGAAAGTTTTAGACTTGACAAGCTAACATGACCTAGCTCTGATTGAATCTTGATGTAGATTTATCCAGACTGCAGTTTTGACATGTTCCTTCAGATTAAATGGAGAAGTCATTTGAACATGTGATGACAGAATTTACCATGCTTTAATAAGAGAGGCTAATAAATTCACTAATATCTAACCTATGAGTGTTTGATAGTGGCCATTGCATTGTAATAAAAATATTTTTGCTGACAGCAATTTTGACATGAATATTTGGGTAATATTCATTTTGAGAGCATTTGTCAATTAAATGTAACCATCAGTATGGTTTAAAAAGTAATACTGAATATAGTTCCTATGATTTAAAGCAATATTAAGTATAATTTGTACTAATAAGTATTAAACTGTTTTATTTATATATATAATTTATTTTAATTAGATAGTATCTTTATTTGTATTTGTTGATCAGGCATCACAGGTTGGATAGTAGTAAGTCCATAATTTGGATGCTGTCTCTTAAAAGTTGCCTTGCAAGCACCCTTTGCTACACTGCACCATATACAAGATCTGCTCTTCCTAAGTAAGCAAAATTTTTGCAGTAAGGGTAAATGTCAAACCTTAATTCCAGGCTACTTCTGTGATTAGAGCAAGAAAAGACATAATTTTAAAAATGAGCTCACACTAACAGCTTATGTACTCATTTTAATTTTAACTCTGTATCAGTAATTTCTTTTATAAATTTTTAACTACATAAATTTTATGAACACTTGAAGCAGTGTTATTAGTTGCTTCTTTGTAAGTGGTAAAATGGTTCTAATAGAATTGATTTATTTTTCCCTTGTCCCTTTCCTGTTTTGTCATAATTATTTTAAAGCAAAGCATGTAATTTATTAGCCTCTTTTCATAGAACTAGTATTTTATACTTTAATTCATTTACATTTTCTCTCATTAATTGTTTTTGTTTGAAAGCTTTTGCTGTCTTTAACACAG
Organism: Manis pentadactyla; assembly: GCF_030020395.1. NCBI lineage: Eukaryota > Metazoa > Chordata > Mammalia > Pholidota > Manidae > Manis > Manis pentadactyla. The sequence continues at coordinate 165,864,961 of NC_080021.1, read as the reverse complement.
TATAGCCTATATGGTACTTCCTATATTTATGCTCTTTTTGTGAAATAGTAAATGACACATTTTGAAAATGATGCTCTCCATTTTTTGCTTGCAGAGTTCTTTGTAGCCATTTTTTCTTTAATTTGACAAGGCTAAATTCTTATTCAAATCTCTAATATATTGGTATCTTGTTTTTTGGCCAACAGGATCCACTCATGTTTTGATACAAACTTGTTAACGTCTCCCACTATAGCCATGAATTTGCTAGTTTCTCCTTGTAATTTTGCCACTTCTTGATTTTTACATTTGAGGACCCTATCATTGATAACATGCAAGAGCTAGTTTTTTAAAATACGTATTTTGCTTTATTATAGTTGTGTTGATGGTTAACTTCATGGTTGTGTATACTTAAACCTTTTTCTATTCTGATATTAAAATTGCTACTGTAGGCTTATTTATTTACAAAATGTAGTATTTGCTTATTCACATTTATTCTCAAACTTAATAATATGTTTGTATTTTAAATATATTATTGTATGTATTTAAGAGCAGTCTTCTATGTTCCTTGCTGAAAAATGAGTTAAGATGTGTGTATGTATACCACAAAAAGCTGAAATGTTTTATAAACATTTTATTGATGTAAATACAGACAGAAAATGCATATATCATAATATATCATAACTGTAGACCTTGATCAATTTTCACTAACCAACCACACTTGTGAATCAAAGCCTAGATTAAAGCACCAGATATTACCCACTGCAGAAACATAGTTCATGCTTCCTTTCAGGCAATAACAACCCCTTCTTCAAGTGCAGCCACTACCCTAGCTTCTAACATTATAGATTTCTCTTGCCGTATTTTGCACTTCATATCAATAGAATCACACAGCGTATACTCTTCTGTGTTTGAATTTTGTTACTCAGTGTTAAATTTGTAACATGCATTCCTGTCATGGCCTGAATGTGTAACCTCAAAATTCCTATGCTGAAGCCTTAACCCATAATGTGACTATCTGAAAACAGGGCCATTAGGAGGTAAATAACGTTAAGTGAGGTCAGAAAGGTGGGACTGGTATCCAATAGGATTAAGAGATCTTGAGAGCTTGCTCTTTCTCTACCACATGAGGACGCAAGGAGGCAGCCATTGCAAGCCAGGTAGCTTAACCTGGAAGCTCACTGGAAGCTTAACCTTATCAAAATTTTGATCTTGGACTTTCAGCCAGCAGAAGTGTGAGAAAATTAGTTTTGTTAATCCAAAAATTTAGTGTGTGGTATTTTGTTATGGCAGCCTAGCCCGGACTAGGACAATCCATATCGTCATGTAAATTTACATATTGTTACTGCTGTAGATTATTCCATTGTATGAATATGCTACTATTTTTCTATCCATTCCCCTGATGATGCTCATTTCAGTAATAATATCCAGATTTTAGTAATCATGAATCACGCTTCTGGAACATTCATGTACATATTTATTAGTACACATTTTTGTTGATATATCTAGGAATGGAAGTTGAGTTTAGCTTCACCAGATGCTGCAAAGCAGAAGTTTCTCTTTGTTCATATCCTCACCAAATTTGGTTTTACCTCATTTTCATTTTATCCTCATTGGTTGACATTTAACAGTTTTGTGAAAATTTGCATTTTGTTGATGGCAAATGCAATTAAGTATATTTTCATATATTTAATGAATAGATATCCTCTTTTGTAAAGTTCCTATTCAATTACTTGCCTATTTTTCTTTTGAGTTTCTTCTTGTAGGTAATATTTGTTGCATTTGCAAATATCTTCATCATTATATGGATTGGCTTTTCTCACTGCTGTTTCTTTTAATGAGTAGATGTTTTTAGTGTTGATACAGTTAAGAGGTAATTTTAAATTATTGATACCTTTTGTGTCATACATAAGAAATATTTGGTAACCCCATGATAATATTAATGTATTGCTTGGCTTTTCTCAAGAAGCTTTACTGTTTTACCTTTTACATTTGCCTTCTCACTTTTTCTAGAATTTCTTTTCATTTAAAATGGGAGCAGGGATCAAGATTGTTTTCTTTTTCCATTTGAATATACAGTTGACACAATACCATTTATTGAAATACTCCTTTCCTGTACTGAAGTACTTTTCTTCTCATAATTTGGTGAGCATTTATTGTATGGATGTATTGTGGAAATCTCTGATATTCTACTGGGGAATTTGCATATCCCAGGATAATGTAAAACACAATTCCTGATGAATCTGGTCGTGCAAGTTGAAATCTGGTGGTGTGAATGGTCCAGCTTTGTACTGTTGCTTCAGATTCCCAAGGCACTTTTACCCTTTGTATTTCCAAGTGAATTTTATAATGAGTCTTCAGACCCCCTACAAACTTTCACAAATCCATAAATCAATGGATACACACAAACACACAGTGCTGTGATTTTTTTCTTTTTTTTACAAAAACACTGTGCTTTATTTGTGATTGCATATACAAGTGAACTTTTAATTTAATTGGTGTTCAAGGAGAACTTGCCAAAAAGCTTATTTTCCCCTGCTTAAGTATTTCTTTATTACAATGAATTGGTGCTAATAGTACCACTTAGAAATTATTAGTGTGTTACCTTTACAAAATCATGTAGAAGGACTTGCTAATATATATATGTTTTTAATTTTTTATTAAGGTATGATTGATATACACTCTTATGAAGGTTTCACATGTAAAAACAATGTGGTTAGTACATTTAACCATATTATCAAGTCCCCACCCATACCCCAATGCAGTCACTGTTCATCAGTGCAGCAAGATGCCACAGATCCACTATGTGCCTTCTCTGTGCTACACTGTTCTCCCCGTGATCCCTCACACCATGTGTACTAAACATAATACCCTTCCCTCCCCTTCTCCCTCCCTCCCCATCCGATCTCCCACACCCCTCCCCTTTGGTAACCACTAGTCCCTTCTTGGAGTCTCTGAGTCTGCTGCTATTTTGTTCCTTCAGTTTTGCTCCATTGTTATACTCCACAATTGAGGGAAATCATTTGGTATTTGTCTTTCTCTGCCTGGCTTATTTCACTGAGCATAATGTCTTCCAACTCCATCCATGTTGTTGCAAATGGTAGGATTTGTTTCTTTCTTATGGCTGAATAGTATTCCACTGTGTATATGTACCACATCTTCTTTATCCATTCATCTACTGATGGACACTTAGGTTGCTTCCATATCTTGGTTATTGTAAAAAGTGCTGTGATAAACATAGGGGTGCATATGTCTTTTTGAATCTGAGGAGTTGTATTCTTTGGGTAAATTCCAAGGAGTGGGATTCTGGGTCAAATGGTATTTCTATTTTTAGTGTTTTGAGGAACCTCCATATAGCTTTCCACAATGGTTGAACTAGCTTACATTCCCACCAGCATTGTAGGAGGGTTCCCCTTTCTCCACATCCTCGCCAGCATTTGTTGTTCTTAGTCTTTTTGATGCTGGCCAATCTTACACAGTGCTGTGATTTTGATTTAGATTTATTATATAGTTTACTATGGGTAAAATTTGCAATTTTGCATTATTCAGTTTTCCAATGTATGAATATTGAATGTCTTTCAGTTTTTGACTTTTCCTTTAGTTTTCTTACAAAGCATTTGTAATTTACAGAGATATTTCCATGTAATTTTAGTTTTGGTGCATTATTCAAAAATGTCATGGAACTTGGTTAATTTTTAAATTTGATCCATGTTTATCTTAAACTTTTTGTATCTTCTTTTTCCTTCCCTCATATTTGATTCTTGACTTACTCCCTTTCTGCTTTTCTTTAGATTTAATTTTAATTACTCTTTCCTTCTCTTTCTTGATTTTTAAACTGTTTATCACTTCATTGTTTTAGTGTTTCTCTTTAACTTTTGAAGTTGGAGCATATTTTCTAATAAAATCTAGATTTCAGAATTAATACTCTTTCTTGGGACAGAATTTTTTTTAAATGTGTATTTCCCATTGAACACGTCATCAGATTTGGTGTTCTTTCTTAGGTTTTATTGTATGTTTAACAGAAGAATATTGATATAGTAAATAATTTTAATATAGAATTTTTTCAATTTCTATGCCTTCATTTTCTTTACTCCCAAACCTTTCTTCTTTCTTCAGTTGACATCATGAACTATGTTGCATAATATGCATTTTATATAGAGAACAGTGAATGGCAATCTTTCAACATTTATATGTAAAAATTTATTTATCTGTCATCAATCATATATGCTAGTTTGACTCTGTATAGTGCTAGTTTACAGCTATTTTCCCTCAGCATGTGTACATGGTATACCTCTAATATCACAGAGAAATTATTCTTCCAGGCAGAAAACTCTTCCCTGTCTAATTATTCATCTGAAGGTAATGTGTACCATATCTCACCCCTGCATAGCTTTTAAGGGTACCTCTTTAGCTTTCCTGACCTTCAATTACACTATAACTTTTCTTGGTTTGAATTCATGTATTAAACTTATTTCATACCTGAAGTGCATTTCTTATCTGCAAACCAATATTTTTCTTCAATTCAAACATTTCCAAAAATCATCTTTTCCAATATTGTTTTCTTTCATATTCTTCATTCTCTTTATTTCTGGAATATTTCTTAGAGTATTCAATGTCTCTATATTATATCCAGATCTTTTACTACTTTTATAGTTTTATCTTTGTGTCTGATGTTGCAGGTGCCTTCCTTAGTCTTATCTAATTTACTAATGTTCTCTCAGCTAAATCCAGTTTAAAGTCCTGGTTTAACTATCTGTTGCATATTTTGTTTTTTAATAAATGTCCAAATTTTCACAATTTGCCTTTTAACTATTTACATAGTCCATGTATACATACACACACACACACACATATACACGTGTATATGTATATATATATAAGTAATACACAGACATATGTAATTTTTTGTAGTAACCTCACATGGTACAATCTTGCTATAATCATTTCTTCCAGGAGTTTTTTGATTCCTTCAGCTAATCTACAGAAATGATCATATCACGGTTAACAAAAACAATTTTAGTTCTTCCTTTTCAATCTTGTTATCTTTTATTTCCTCCTCTTGTGTTATTGCACTAGTGAGGGCTTCCAGCATGATGCTGAAAAGTAGAAGTGAGAGGCACTTTTCTTGCTTTGTTATTCATCTTAATAGGAAAGATTTGAGCTTATCATTGACTCTGATGTTAACTGTAGGGTTTTTTTGTAAATATTCTTTATCAAGTAGAGAAAATTCTTCTGTCCTGGTTTCCTGAGAATATGTATTATGAATGATTGTTGGATTTTTGTTAAGTAAAGTATTTTTTTTCTGAATCTATTCTTATGATCATGCTTTTTCTTCTTTAGCCTATTGATATGATAGATTACATTAATTGATTTTTGAGTGTTGAACCAGACCTTATCAGATATATCAGATATATGGGGAAAATCCTGGTTGTGGTGTATAATTCTTTTCATCCATGTTTTTAGATTCAATTTACTAACTTGGGGGGATAGTTCTCTATTCATGAGAGATTCTGCCTGTAGTTTTCTTATAATATTTTTGCCATCTACATTATTGCATATAGCAGGATTTCCTTCTTTTTAAAGGCTGAATAATATTATATGTATATATCACATTTTTTTTCATCTTTAGGTGGACAGTTAGTTATGTTTTTTTTTTTATATTGTGACTAGTGCTTGGATATTGTCAATAGTGCTACAATGAATATAGGAATACTCATATCTCTTCAAAATCCTGATTTCATGTATTTTGGATAAAAACCTAAATATGGATTGCTAGATCATATGGCAATTCTAGTTTTAATTTTCTGTGGAACTCTCCTACTGTTTCTTACGGCAGATGCAGCATTTTTTGTTTCTACCAAGTTTAAAAGTGTTCCAGTGTCTCTACCTCCTGCCAACACTTACTTTTTAAAAAAAATTATTACCATCCTAACAGGTGTGAGATAGTATGTCGTTGGCATTTACCTGATGGTTTGTGTTGTTGAGCATCTTCTTTGCGTTCCTAATGACCATTTGTATGTCATCTTTAGAGAAATGTCTATTCAATTCTGTAGACCACTTTTAAATTATTTTTGGGGTTTTTTTTGGTGGTTTTATTAACTTAGTTTGCTATTGATTTGTAGCACTTACTTATAGGTTTTAGACATTAATCCCTTATCAGATATATGATGTGAAACTCTTTTCTCCCATTCTGAAGTTTGCCTTTCACTCCGTTCATATTTCTTTTGCTGTGCAGAATGCTTTATTGTTTGATGTAGTTTTGCTTATCTATTTTTGCTTTTGTTGCCTGTGCTTATACTGTCAAATCCATTAAATCATTTCCAAGACCAATGACAAGGACCTCTTTCTCTTTGTTTGCTTCTAAGAATTTTGTGGCTTCATCTCTTACACTTAAGTCTTTAATCCATTTTGAGTTTGTATGTGTATGTTTGTGTCTGGTGCAAAATGAATCCATTTCATTCTTTTGAATGCATTTACTCAGTTTTCCCAACACCAGTTATTAAAGAGGTTGTCCTTTGACCACTGTGTACTCCTGGCTTGATGATCAGTTGACTATAAAAGTATTTATTTCAGGCTCTCTATATTATGTTCCATTAGTCTTTTTAATCTGTCTTTATTCCAGTAACAGTTTTAAGTACTGTAGCTTTGTAATATATTTTGAAATCAGGTCATGTGATGACTCCAGCTTTGTTCCTTTCTCTCAAGATTTGACTAATAATAAGGGTCTTTTGTGATTCCACATGAAATTTAAAATTGCTCTTTAAAATCTATTCCTATAAAAAGTGACTTTGGGATTGTGGTAGGGATTTCATTGAATCTGTAGATTGCTTTGGGTAGTATGAACATATTAATAATCTTGTCTTCCAATTCATGAACATAACGATTTTTTCACTGTCTTCTTTACTTCCTTTTATCAGTGTTATATAGTTTATTCCTAAGTATTTTATTCTTGATTTATTATAAATGGGATTTTTTTCCTAATATTTTTCAAGTACCTTGATAGTGTATAAAAATGTAACTGGTTTTTTATTTTTGTATCCTGCCTCTAGTGTTTTCTATAATAAAGAACATGTTGTCTGCCAACAAGAGCAATTAGCATTCTAATATAACAAAAATTGATTATTTTGACTGACTTTGGGGGAGAATGGAAATTAAATACTTCAGAGAAGCAGAGAGATGATTTTAAGTACTTTTTCTCTAAAAGGAAGAAGATTAACACAATAGTAGCTAGAGAAAGGAAGTCACACTTCTAAATAATCTGTTGGTTAAAGAAGCCTCAAGATTCGTAATTAAATGAAAATAGAACTGATCAAAATTCATGAGACATAGTGAAAATAGTGCATAGAGGGGAACCTTATAGCACTGAACGTATATATAAGAAAAGAAAAATTCTATAAACAAAGCTACAACTTGAGGGAACAAAAAAGGAATAATTAAAACTCAAGGCAAGCAAAAGAAAATTAGTAAAAACAGAGCAGAAATCAATAAATCTCAAAATAGGGAAACAATAGAGAAAAGTAAAAAAAAAATTATTCTTTGAAAAGATGAATAAAACTCATGAATTGCTAGCCAGGTTAAAGTAAAAAAAAATTACCAATATCAGAAATAAAGGATGGGTCATCATTATTGTCTTGTGGACATTAGAGGATAGGATAACGGAGGACTACTGTGTGCAAATCTATGCTCTAAAATTTGGTAATTTGTATGAAGTGAGCCAATTTCTTGAAAAATAGAAAAACCAAATCCTTGCAAGGAAAAATAAATAATCTGGATGAGCCTATGTTAAAGAAATTGAATCACTAGTTCATAATATTTCACCAAAAACATAGGCCTGAATTATTTTACTGGCAAGAAACAAAAACTGTTTTTGTTTTTTTAATCGTGCATCAAAGATTTATCAGTTTATAATTAATGAGGTAACCAAGAAGTGTTATAAACAGTTCAAAGGAGAATAAAAAGAAAGCATTAACAGCTGTCAGGAAGGCTGAAATGAGTTTACAAAATATTGGTCAGTATCCATAGGGCAACTTTTATGTGTGTTCCCACCAGACAGTTTGTATTTTCATGAACAAGAAAAATTTCATTTTCTACTAGTATTCCACAATTTTCAGTTTTAAAATGGCTCAGTCAATGAAAGGCACAGATAATGTGGAATGATACACTCAGTGGGACAGTAATCATTTTTGCCATTTCAATGTAATTAGTTTTTCCTGACATCTGTTACCAATGAATGGGGTGGGAACTCTTACAGAAGTTCAAATCAATTGTAGAATATAAAGTTATATTTTCTTTGTGTAGTTTAGAAATAATATACTGTATACCTTTTGCAACTCTCAGTGAAGTCACCTCTTAGGGCTACACTCACACCATAATTAATATCCATGTGAATTGTCTCGCGTTAATGTACTGCAGAACTGAAGGTGATCCACTTTGCCCGAATCTCCTAGACCTTGAAGTATTAATGTGCAAAGACCCTCATGTAATACTGTTGGGTTCTAACTCTGATGAAGTGAGAATACCTCTAACCCAACCTGAATTCCAACCTCATTTATATGATAAAATCCAAAGCTATATAGATTCTCAGGTTTACAGCCTCTTAAAGAACTGCCTTTGTGTTTTAATGGTGTTCCCCTCTCCTTGGAACTCAAATTTAAAATCTTGAGGATCAGCGAGGGTCAGGTTTAATGGTCAGATGAGTGACAGGAAATAAGAAATAGATCCAAACTTTCTGACAATTTTCAAAGCCTCCTGTTTCGTGATATTATTCTATCTACACATACATCCATTCATGCAGCCTTCCAATCACTAATATTAGCATAAGTTCGGTATTAATGCTAAGTCATTGGGAAAAGCTTATCATAAATTACCAGAAAGTTCCTACATCCTAAACAAGATCAGCTTTTCTGGGGAGTTACATCTTCTGATCCGGAGAATCACTTTCTACATTACACTACTCATATACTCTTGGGGTGACCCGTGGAAGCAGCAGGATGCTGGAGACAGAAACTTAAACTTGTTCTCTCTCTTCTTCTTCAGGCACATTATCGTTTGTGAAATATGGTGACTTTTGTTCATGCGACTTCATGAGGTGATTGTGATAATTAGGGATGTACTTGACAAATAATGTTCAATCCCTGGGTGTGAGTTTATTTAATGCATCATGTCACCATTTGGCTCAGTCTCACATTCAGGCCAAATGCCGGTAGCACGTAACTCTCTCATTCACATTTGCATTCTTGGTTTGTTTCCAATGAATCATTCATGACAAATTGATGTCTCAGTTCATTTTGACTGGTGTACTACAATAATATCCCTTATCTTATGACTATTATATTTATAATTAATGTTATAATCACTGTTAACATTTATATAACTCAGCTGCTTTGGGCTATTATTTTTTCTTTAAATTTTCTGTACCCTCATCATGAATGAGTTCATCTGCTCTTATAGTTTTTAATACTTGAGAGATTTGTACCAATCATTTAAGAAAGAAATTTTATCATTTTCTAAAATCTCTTCGAGATAGAAGAAACACTTGCTAATTACTTCTATGAGGTCATCATTGCTCTAAAATCAGATATACATTACAAGAAAGGAAAATTGCATTCCAATATTTCTTATGAACGTGGCTGCAAAATTCCTCAACAAAATATTGGCAAATTGAATCCAAAAGTGTACGATTTTTTTCAAAACATATTATTCCACCTAAATTCCAAATTATCACTTGTTCTCAAAAGCATTCTTTTTTTTCTCCCCATGGGTAAAAAACATATGTTCCCCTAAAATAATGTTATGGGGGTGAGAAAAACAAGAAAGGTAACAAAACAAAAAATATTGTCTCATTTGTGGATAAATTAAAATACCTAACCTTGCTAAGAATTTTTAAGGAAATTAAGCCTATTTGCTGCTAGAATAAAGGCCAGCTAAATTATTGCTGTCCTGTTTGTTCCATGATAATATAGTTAAAAAAAAAAGTCTGTGAACATAAGTTAGTACCAAACATGATTTAGGGACAAAACATTCCTGTTAAACTTTTTATTTAAAGGATGTGATTAGAAATTAGTAAAATGATTTTGAATCGGATACTGAATAAAGGAAATTTTAATCACTATTTTCTTCACAGGAGGTTAGCAGGGACATTTTGCTTTAAGGAAACCTATATATATTAAGCATCTATATGGGCCTTAGGAGATATATTTATAATCATTACAATTTACTCTTACCTCCAGGCCCCTTAGATAATATTATCCCAAATGTGACAAAACAAGAAATCATCCAGGGTGGATTAAGTATATTTCCCAAAGTCACATAACAAAACGGGGGGGGGGGAGTAATATTAATTTATGAATAAAGCATCAAATGTGAGCTTCGCTCCATTCAACAATGGAGATTATTTAGGAGAGCATTCAACATGAAAGACTCATGACATACTTTTTTGTAATTCAAGCTGTCTTGATTAGGAATGTTTTCAAATGCAAGCAATAGAGTATTTGGTTCACAGTTGCTTAAACAAATAGCATTTCTCTCTTCTCTCTCATATACTCATGCACACACACACCACACATCCATACACAAATAGAAGTAAGGCAATAATCTAGGGCAATTGAAAATGTTTAACAATATTTTGTAGAAATAGGTTTGTATTTTTCTGTTTTACCATCCTCATTGTGTGTAATCTTCTGGTCTTGGCCCCTTGGTCCCTACAATACATGTGGCATATTTCTGTTGAAGGAAGGGAATAGGTGCAAAGGCAGTGAAGTCTAGGTTGAAGCTGCTAAATCTGTTTTTGTTTTGTTTTAGTCAGGAAAGCTAAATCTTAGAAGCTCCACAAAGCTATAGCACCTGCTGCTTCTTAATATGTGACTACCAGAGACAATTCTCCATTTGTCTCTTATTCTTTTGCATGTATGCAAAGTCACTGACAGTGTTTTGTTTTATACAGTCTTTAAATTATTTATATGTGAGATAGACTCTGCCTCTAGAACAGAGGGCAAGTTTGTGCTGTCCAGGAAAATCAAGATGATGTTTCTGGGATAAAGGCATTTTCTTCTGGTCATTATGAAAGGTTGGGGGTTCCAAAGCTGAGAGTCTCTCTCATGTAATGCATCCCACTGTGAGCACCGGATTCACTGGCTCACACTCTATTCCCTGTTGGAACTGAGGTTTGGGGAATCTGTGAAACTGACTCCACCATGGCACCCTGGTAACCTTGCACATTTCTACATAGACCACATAGGCCAGACTTGACTGCAGCTTATCTAACTCTTGGCAGAATGCCCTGTGATCTCCTGGAACATGAGAACATAGGAAGTTTGTGAAGAGCTATTGCAAGGTCATTTTCCATTTGCCTCTTTATTCCTTTGGCAGTCTGTCATGAGACATTTTTTTCATAACCTTCCAGTTTATGATGAGCTATGAGGCTATCTCCGTTGCCTCCGTAAGGTAAAGCTACAGGATCCAGAAGTGCTGCTTGGCTTACAGCATGCCATCAGCTCTTCAACAACAGGGCTTCCTAACACTCATATTATATTTTCATGTCATCTATCCCATGTCATCTGTTTTAGTGCTGTCATAAGGGACAAATAACACAGAAGCAGGCATCTTTGCTTTTCTTGTTTTTCTTGATTTTTGCTATTTATCTTTGTAATATACCATCAGTCTAAAAAAGGGCTTGCCCTTTCTTTACTGGCCAAATTTTTCAGTCTTGCTTTGACAAGGAATTAGTACAAGAAAATGATGATATTCTGGCTACTTATGTTGTGAATAATAACTGTGCTTTGTCTTTAATCCAGAAAAGTTGTGTCTTCTACCAGCATGTATGAAACTAACAGGCAAATGTTTAGTTTGCAAATAGTGTAAAGTGTCAGATCTCTCAGAGTTCTTGACAATGACATTGGCTAGAATTTTGTCACATACATAGCCTCAGGATGATGTTGGTAAGAAACTGGATAATGGCTGGAGAGAAAACACTGCGTATTTATAGCTTGAGTTTCCATGTAACAGTATTTACCATATAAAGCTGAACTCCTAAAAAAACATAACAGAAAAGAGTAGGGCTAATTTTAACTACTAACATGCTTAACACATAGAGTAAAATTCATAACATTTTGCCAACCTTCACTCTTCTGCTCCAGTTTTACTTACCTCCTTACCTTTTTTATTTGATAAAGAAACCCTGTTTATATAAATAGTTGACTGTTTTCAAAGAACAGAATCTAGAAGGGATCAGGAAATATGTTTCAGAGCATTAAAAGCATTTCTGGTGCTTCTCTTCTATGGTTAAGTAGTCATTATCTGTTGAATTTGGGAGCATTGAAACTGTTTTGAGGCTTTAAAATGCAGATGCTAAAAAAAGTTATTAGTTTAAAAAATTATCCTTTTAGGAGTTGAATGCACTGCAATGCTAATTATAGCTTTTAATAATTGTTAAGTACCCTGGGAGACATTAATGAAGACAATGGCAAGACTACATTTCCACTGTATGTTTTCCTTTCCCATACACTGTATAAGAATAAACAAAATGTGTTTGAACACCCCCAGAACAGCACTAATTGATAAAGTTCACTAAATTTTAACAGTTTTCCAGTGACCAGGAGTCATTTAAGGGAATTACAGATACATGTTTTGAGAAATCTTTGGCAGTATTAGTTTTCTAGAGTTAAAAAAGAAAATGGGCTGAGAAAAATTTAAACATTGATCTTGCTTGCTCAGCCTCTAATAGATGATACTTAAGTCAAAAGTACTGGGAAAAGGCATAATTGTGGTTCTGTAAGAGGAACTTCCTGCTTGTTTCTAATTGACTTGCTGAAAACTGTGTAGGTTGCCAGCACATACTTCTTAATTAAAATTGCTTGCAAAATCTCAAAAGTCAGGGTCATTGGCACTGTAAGTTATGAGTTACATAATTAGTAGTCAAAGTCCCATTCCCTGAAAACATTATTTCTGGATGTAAAATACTTTATCTGAATTGCTTCACACAATGGTTAATTTTTATTCAATCATTTAACATTTCTTCAATTCTTTTGCTTTCTTGTAGCTATGGTTCAACAGGCTAAGTGGTGCCATTTCTCTTAATTGTTGTCAGAGGGGAGCATCATGTTCAGGATTGAAGAAGAAAATGTTCTTCCCTTTAGAAATAGAACGAGGTCCTTTACAAGGCAGCTATCTCTTCCATAGAATTATATGGCTTATCCAAATAAGGTTAACTTATCTCCACAACTGATCACTTTAGGTAAGTAATGTTTATTTCCTACTTTATTTTCACCATTGATATTTAAGATTACAGATAGGGTTTCTTCTTTTTTTAATGAAGTATCATTGATATACAATATTATATTGGTTCAAGTATACAACATAGTGATTTGACAGTTACAGATGGGGTTTTGATTTTTAAAATATCCTTAGGAGGGTCATTAAAAGTAATTCACTAGGGGAGGATTCAAGATGGCAGCGTGAGAGGTGAGATGAAGAATCCCTCCCCAAACCACAAATAGTATGAAAATATAGTTAATAGCTACAACTAACCCTAAAACAGCAACCAGAAAGAAGGCTGAACCAGACTGCACACACACCTCAGGAACAGAGCAGACCTCACTAACACAGAGTAATGTATGAAAGCCTTTATCAGGCATGACCCAAGCCCTTCCCCCACCCCAGCTCACCAGCGGGAGGAAGAGAAATGGAGTGGGAGTGGGGGTGGAAGCCTAGAACTACTGAACACCCAGCCCTAGAGGTCTGCTTTGGGAACAGAAACCTATGCTGTGTGGTGCTCTGGATGTTGGGGAGCTCGGACATGTGCAGTGCTTGAGAGACAGATTGTGGCCATTTGTGGAGGGGGGATCCACACCAGGCCGCTCTGGGACAAAGGAAAGGCAGGCAGTCTGAGAGTCTTCCTAGCAGCGAGAGGGCTGCTGAAGGGGCGGGGTTTGCATGGAGCTTGCTGCGCGGGGGTAGGGAGAGCTTGTCAAGATAGTCTGGGTGCGCTCTGCCCAGCTAGTTGGGAACTCTGAGGAGCTTCAGGTGCCCTATCTCCCTGGCTGCCTACTAAGCTCCGAGACCCCCCCACTGTGAAATGCAGTCTGCCGCACCTTCCTTCTAGCCTGCTGGCCCCAGTTCGCAAACGAGCGATCACTGTGCTAGTAGTGTCAGGCAGCCAGAAGGAGGCTCAGCCTACAACAGCTATAGACGCAAAGCACAGAGGCTTACACCTGTGTGCTTGGCCCACTGGCTCTGATACTGGAGACAGGCACAGCAGACGGGAATCAGGAAACAGATCTTTCCTCCCCCCAGGCACCAGCTCTGCTCCCCTACAACCCCAAGCCTCACTCTAGGGGCTGAGCAGCTCCAGAGACTGGAGCTTCTGGGCACTAGTGGGCACCACACAGAATAATGAAATGTCAAAAGAACATGGTTCAGACCAAAATCTCACAAAACCCAGAAAAAGGGCCTAATGAAACTGAACTCACCAATCTGCCTGAAAGAGAGTTCAAAATAAAAATCATAAACATGCTTACGGAGGTACAGAAAAATATTTAAGAACTCAGGAATGAATTTAAGTCAAGAGATTCAATCATTAAGAAATTAAATATCTGAAATGAAACATACAATGGAGGTATTTAAAAGCAGATTAGATGTAGAAGTGACGGTAAATGCAATAGAAATTAGAGAAGAGGAATACAAAGAAGCTGAGGCACAAAGAGAAAAAAGAATCTCTAAGAATGAAAGGATATTGAGAGAACTGTGTGACCAATCCAAGCAGAACAATATTCATATTATAGCAGTACCAGAAGAAGAAGAGAGAAAAAAAGGGATAGAAAGTGTCATTAAGGAGGTAATTACTGAAAATATCCCCAATCTGGGGAAGGAGATAGTCTCTCAGGCCATGGAGGTACACAGATCCCCCAACACAATGGACCCAAGGAAGAAAACATCAAGACATATAATAATTAAAATGGCAAAGACCAAGGATAAATACAGACTTTTAAAAGCAGCTAGAGAGAGACAAAAGATCACATACAAAGGAAAACCTATCAGGCTATCATCAGACTTCTCAACAGAAACCTTACAGGCCAGGAGGGAGTAGCATGATATATTTAATGCAATGAAGAGGAAGGCCCTTAAACCAAGACTACTATTCCCAGCAAAGTTATCATTTAAATTTGAAGGAGGGATTAAACAATTTTCAGATAAGAAAAAGTTGAGAGAATTTACCTCCCACAAACCACCTCTACAGTCCATTTTGGAGGGACTGCTATAGATGGAAGTATTCCTAAGGCTAAATAGATGTCACCCAAGGGATAGACAAAGAGCACAGAATATGATTCATAACATACAAAGAATGGAGGAGGAAGAAGAAGGAGGAAAACAAAAAAAGAAGAAGAACCTTTAGGTTGTGTTTCTAGTAGCACATAAAGTGAGTTAAATTAGAGTGTCAGATAGTAAGGGAATTGCCCTAGAACCTTTGGTAACCATGAATCTAAAGCTTGCAGTGGCAATAAGTGCATACCTGTTGAAAACAAACCTAAATGTAAATGGTCTGAAGGCACCAATAAAAAGACAAAGAGTTACTGAATGGATTAAAAAACAAGACCTGTCTATATGCTGCCTACAAGAGACTCACTTCAAACCCAAAGACATATACAGACTGAAAGTAAAGGGATGGAAAAAGATATTTCATGCAACTAACAGGGAGAAAAAAGCAGGAGTTACAGTACTTGTATCAGACAGAATAGACATCAAAACAAAGAAAGTCACAAGAAACAAAGGACATTACATAATGATAAAGGGATCAGTTCAACAAGAGAATATAACTATTATAAATATCTATGCACCCAACACAGGATCACCTATATATGTGAAACAAATACTAACAAATTTAAAGGGGGAAATAGAATGCGGTGCATTCATTTTAGGAGACTACAACACATCACTCACTCCAAAGGACAGATCAACCACACAGAAAATAAGTAAAGAGACAGGCACTGAACAATGTAATAGAACAGATGGACCTAACAGACATCTACAGAACACTCCATCCAAAAGCAACAGGATACACATTCTTCTCAAGGGTACGTGGAACATTTCCAAGAATAGATCATATACTAGGCCACAAAAAGAGCCTCAGTAAATTCAAAAAGATTGAAATAGTGCCAACCAGTTTTTCAGATCACAAAGGTATGGCACTAGAAATAAATTACACAAAGAAAATGAAAAAGCCCATGAACACATGGAGGCTTAATAACATGCTCCTAAATAATCAATGGATCAATGAATGACCAAATAAAAACAGAGATCAAGCAATATATGGAGACAAATGACAACAAAACTTCAACAACACAAAATCTGTGGGATGCAGCCAAGGCCATGCTAAGAAGGAAATATATTGCAATACAGTTGTACCTCAGGAAAGAAGAACAATCCCAAATGAACAGTCAAACTCACAATTAATGAAATTGGAAAATGAAGAACAAGTGAGGCCCAAAGTCAGTAGAAGGAGGGACATAATAAAGATTAAAGAATAAATAAATAAAATTTAGAAGAATAAAACAATAGAAAGAATCAATGAAAGCAGGAGCTGGTTCTTCAAGAAAATAAACAAAATAGATAAACCCCTAGCCAGACTAACCAAGAAAAAAGAGAGTCTATACACATAAACAGAATCAGAAATGAGAAAGGAAAAATCAGAATGGATACCACAGAAATACAAAGAATTATGAGAGAATACTATGAACAATTATGTGGTAACAAACTGGACAACCTAGAAGAAATGGACAAATTTCTAGAAAAATACAACCTTCCAAATATGACCAAAGAAGAAACAGAGAATCTGAACAGACCAATTACCAGCAAATAAACTGAATTGGTAATCAAAAAACTACCTAAGAACATAACTCCTGGAACAGATGGTTCCACTGTTGAATTTTATCAAAGATTTCATGATGATCTAATACCCATCCTCCTGAAAGTTTCCCAAAAAGTAGAAGAGGAGGGAATACTCCCAAACTCATTCTACGAGGCCAACATCACTATAATACCAAAACCAAGCAAAAACACCACAAAAAAAGGAAATTACAGACCAATATCCATGATGAACATAGATCCAGAAATACTCAACAAAACATTAGCAAACCGAATTCAAAAATACATCAAAGAGATCATCCATCATGATCAAGTGGGATTCATCCCAGGGATGCAAGGGTGGTACAACATTCGAAAGTACATCAACATCATTCACTACATCAACATAAAGAAGGACAAAAACCACATGATCATCTCCATAGATGCTGAAAAAGCATGTGACAAAATTCAACATCTTTTCATGATAAAATCTCTCAACAAAATGGGTATAGAGGGCAAGTACTCAAAGTAATAAGGGCCATATATGACAAACCCACAGCCAACATCATACTGAATGGCGAGAGGCTGAAAGCTTTTCCTCTGCGATTGGGAACAAGACAAGGATGCCCACTTTCCCCACTTATATTCAACATAGTTCTGTAGTTCCTAGCCACAGCAAACAGACAACACAAAGAAATAAAAAGCATCAAGATTGGCAAGGAAGAAGTCAAACTGTCCCTGTTTGCAGATGACATGATATTGTACATAAAACACCCTAAAAAATCCACTCCATAACTAGTATATCTAATATTGAATTCACCGAAGATGCGGAATACAAAATTAATACACAGAAATCTGTTGCATTCCTATACACTAATGATGAACTGGCAGAAAGAGAAATCAGGAAAACAGTTCCATTCACAGTTGCATCAAAAAGAATAAAATACCTAGGAATAAACCTAACCAAGGAAGTGAAAGACCTATACCCTGAAAACTACAAGACACTCTTAAGATAAATTAAAGAGGTGACTAACAAATGGAAACTCATCCCATGCTCTTGGCTAGGAAGAATTAATATTGTCAAAATGGCCATCCTGCCTAAATCAATCTACAGATTCAATGCAATCCCTATCAAAATACCTAGAGCATTCTTAAATGAACTAGAGCAAATAGTTCTAAAATTCATATGGAACCACAAAAGATCCCGAATAGCCAAAGCAATCCTGAGAAGGAAGAATAAAGCAGGAGGAATTAAGCTCCCTGACTTCAAGCTCTACTACAAAGCCACAGTAATCAAGACAATTTGGTACTGGCACAAGAACAGACCCATAGACCAGTGGAACAGACTAGAGAGTCCAGATATAAACCCAAGCATATATGATCAATTAATATATGATAAAGGAGCCATGGATATACAGTGGGGAAATGACATCCTCTTTAACAGCTGGTGTTAGCAAAACTGGACAGCTACATGTAAGAGAATGAAACTGGATCATTGTCTAACCCCCATACACAAAAGTAAACTCAAAATGGATCAAAGACCTGAATGTAAGTCATGAAACCATAAAACTCTTAGAAGAAAATATAGGCAAAAATCTCTTGGACATAAACATGAGCGACTTCTTCATGAACATATCTCCCTGGGCAAGGGAAACAAAAGCAAAAATGAACAAGTAGAACTATATCAAACTAAAAAGCTTCTGTTCAGAAAGGATACCATCAGTAGAACAAATAGACATCCTACAGTATGGGAAAATATATTCATAAATGACATATCCAATGAAGGGTTGATATCCAAATATATAAAGAGCTCACACACCTCAACAAACAAAAAGCAAATAATCCAATTAAAAAATGGGCACAGGATCTGAAAAGAAACTTCTCCAAAGAAGAAATTCAGATGGCCAACAGGTACATGAAATGATGCTCCACATTGCTTATCAGCAGGGAAATGCAAATTAAAACCACAATGAGATATCACCTCACACCAGTTAGGATGGCCAATATCCAAAAGACAAACAACAACAAATGTTGGTGAGGATGTGGAGAAATGGGAACCCTCCTACACTGCTGGTGGGAATGTAAACTAGTTCAACCATTGTGGAAAGCAGTACGGAGGTTCCCAAAATAGAAATACCATTTGACCCAGGAATTCCACTCTTAGGAATTTACCCTAAGAGTGCAGCAGCCCAGTTTGAAAAAGACATATGTACTCCTATGTTTATCACAGTACTATTTACAATAGCCAAGAAATGGAAGCAACCTAAGTGTCCATCAGTAGATGAATGGATAAAGAAGATGTGGTACATATACACAATGGAATATTATTCAGCCATAAGAAGAAAACAGATCCTTCTATTTGCAATAACATGGATGGAGCTAGAGGGTATTATGCTCAGTGAAATAAGCCAAGTGGAGAAAGACAAATATCAAGTGATTTCACTCATCTGTGATGTATAACAACAAAGAAAAAACTGAAGGAACAAAACAGCAGCAGACTCATAGAACCCAAGAATGGACTAACAGTTACCAAAGGGAAAGGGACTGGGGAGGACGGGTGGGAAGGGAAGGATAAGGAGGAAAATGAGGCATTATGATTAGCCGCATAATGTAGGGGGATGGGGACATGGGGAAGGCAGTATATACAGATAATAGAGGGAGTCTAGTGGGATAATGTTGTTCAAGTAATTGTACATTAATGGTATCAAAATTTAAAAAATTAAAAAAATATATCCTTAGGGGATGCCTTGGAATTCCTCTCCTGTTTTTAATTTAAACCTATAAAATTACATGGGTATTTTGGGGTGGAAAGGAAAATGCAATTTATGGATGTGACAAACGATTTCAGTGACAAATATCTTCCATATCAATATTAATCCATTTGTGAATCCTAGCAGAGATTGAAGTCCAGACTGAACAGTAACATGACCAGTACAATCTCTAAGAGAAGTGATTTTATCACTAACAAGGGTTCTTGTTCTTGTAAAAATTTGTAGACCCTTTGTCAATTTTCTAAATCAAATGATTAGTTAGAACACCTAAAGTAACAATACAATAATCGCCATAAGTTAGTGAAGACCTACAGTGATTGTCAGGAACTTTTCTAAACACTTCCCCAGTGCTGTCAAGACTCCAAGAAGTGGACTAGATTATGAATTGATGGGTATACACAGATTGCACATTTCATTTTCTATAGTTCCTCCATTAATGGGAAAGTATGAAAACTGAGTTTTCTAT
This sequence comes from Manis pentadactyla, assembly GCF_030020395.1. NCBI lineage: Eukaryota > Metazoa > Chordata > Mammalia > Pholidota > Manidae > Manis > Manis pentadactyla. The sequence continues at coordinate 165,844,912 of NC_080021.1, read as the reverse complement.
ACTTCAAACAATTCATTTGATATAATCAGCTTCAAAAAACAACTAATGTCTGGGTAACTCTGCATCAACCCCACAGGATAATGACATCACTGGTCTGTGACAGACATGGTTTTCCATAAAAAAAAAAAGCATCAATCCAATGTAATAAAAGTCAGGAGCAGGTTTATAATTATATTCTATTTAATTACTGTGTCCTATTTCTTTTTCATTTCATTTTATTTTTTGAGAATAAGTATGGAAAAACTGTGGCTGTTGTTTAGGAGTTAATGTCTATATCCTATTATTATATTAATGTGTAGAGGATTGTGTATAGAAAGGAAGACTGAATTGAAAAATTGTGAACAAAGCCAAAAAGGTATTATTCCAACTAAATGTAATTGATTCAGATTATTCTTTAATTCTACATTTAAGTGTGATATTTACACAGATTAAGAAAAATGTTTTCTTTTCACTCCTCTTGGGATTTTGATATGACGATTTTATACTTTGCTTTAGCTAAAATTTAAATTTGGTCTTAAAAGTTTTTTCAAGGTATACATGCTGGTAAACCAATCAGTTTTTAGAAAGTTAAGTGGTAGAGAATCATGGGATACAAAGCTAAAAAATCTATGACATAGTATGTTTATGAGAGAAACCCATAGTTTTTGAAAATTCAATCCCTGCTATACCATATTTAATGATGTTGAACACTTTGGATTTCTAGAAAATGATATAAAATCTCTCTTTTCTATTCCACTCCAGAATTCATGAATTAACTTATAAAGGGTATTCCTCTGTTCTTTCCCCTAGTTTTATTCCTTTACCTTCTCACCAATGCCAAAAGTTTCTTTCATTTGTTTGTTTGTTGGATTTGTTTGTCAGGGTGTGTTTGTTTTATTGTTTTGATTGTTACTCTTGTTACCTTTATCCCACCTAGCTATGCTATAAAGTCAAAACTAATTTTTTTTAGCTCCATCCAGAATGTTAAGGAACAGTTTTGCAGTCCTTTGTAGGTTTTGTTAAGCTTTTCACATTCATCAGAAAAGAGCATTTACAATTTTTTTCTTTGTAATATTCACCATTTATCAAGTTAACTTGATGCGTCATTAATTTAAAAGAACCCCCTTCTTCCCAGGAGTAGGATGAAATAAACAAAAAGGATCCAGAGACACAGTTCTCCCACCCTCAGATGATCAGAAGGAACCCCTCTTGTCTTTGTGCTCGGAATCTGAAGGTAAGAAAATGTATTACCGTTAACTATGTTAATCTGTATATTTTTTTTTCAATGAGCTGAACTTGATAGGCTTAAAAGAAATTATGGCTATATTTCATTATTTTCAAATGTGCTTTCTCTGCTTTTTCTGTCCCTTTTATTGAACATATATTAGAAGGATTTCTACAATTACAAAAGAAATTGTGCTTATTTATTAAAACATCCAGGATAGTCTAAAAAATCTTTTAAATCTCACATACAATGCCAGTTACACCCCCTTTCCTCAGCTCAGTTCTTCCCTTTTCCTCAGGAGTCATCAGTGGCAATGAGAAGCATAGGCCAGTCTTCAATAGTACCTTTTCATCCCCTCTTTATTATTCTAGAGTCATGGCTATGAGAAGACAAAAGAAAAGGAGCTAAGGCAGTCTTATTTGCCCGGTGCTGATGGATTATCTGTTTGGATGATATTTTGGTGGCCATTGTGCTGGCTGTTATTTGCAGGCACATGGATAGTTTCTTCACTGCATTTATGTTCACTTTTGACCTTCTACAGTGACATCATGCACCATTCCCTAAGATGAGACACTGACTTCTCCCACTGATCTGTGACACCACCCTCCACTTCCTACTATGTTCTGTGTAGGGGTGCCACACAGAACTTCTTACTGCTCAAGTTACTTCATACTGGTAATGCCTGCCTAGGATGGGTCTCTTCACTAATGACTCAAACCATCTATCCCTGTGGAGCTTCCTTGTTCTATAGAAGGCCATACATCTTAGTTCTGCTACATGGTGAAAGCAAAATTTATCCAGGTAACAACCAATCTTCTTATCCCATATTTGCAAGCCACTAGAGGTTGCATTTAGTCTTCATATTTTTCACTTGGCTAGCAAAAACCAGAATCTATTTTCACACATGCCCCAGCTTCCTGGTGACATATATCCTTCTGTTCCCAAAAGTCTCTCACTGAGTATGGTAGGTTAAATAACACTCCCACAAAGATACCTGTTCTAATTCTCTGACCTTGTGATGTGTTACCTTATGAGGCAGAAAGGACTCTGCATATGTAATTATATTAAGTATCTTGAAATGCATATATTATCCTGGATTATTCACATAGGCCCAGTGTAATCACCAATATCCATATCAGAGAGAAGTAGAAGGGCAGAGAAAAAGGAAGAGATGTAACAATGTAAGACAAGGTTGGACAGATGTGGATAAGGGATGCAAGTAGCCTCTAGAGGCTGAAAAAGGCAAAGGATAGATTTTCCACATAAAGCCTATAGAAGGAATTCAGCTTTGGAGATACCTTGATTTCAGCTGTATGAGGCCCATTTGAGATGTCTGACATCAGGACTATTAGGTAATAAATTTGTGTTAATTTAAGCCACTAAATTTGCAGCAACAGTGGAAAACACATATACCACACCACATCCAAGAAGCTGTATAAAGATGGTTCTGTCATTTGTGCAATCCAGCAATTCTGTAACTCAGAACTGAAGTGTGTGGCTTTCCTTCTTGTAGACAATCTATATATCTAGGTTAGGGAGCAGGGGAGAAAATTCAAAGCACTCTTATAAAATTTTCAATGAATCTCCTTCTGAAGTTCTAGTTTCCTCTTAAAAACTTTGATGGACCAATAAAGGTGATGATTCCAATTCCATCTGTTCTATTCTTTGGTAATTCCTGCATAGATGTGTATAGCACTTCTCAATAACTGTGGAATATGTATAAATCACTTCTCAGCAGCAAATATATGGCATATTCAATATTTTTCAAGAAGAGTTTTATAAAAGGACAATTGACAAAGGTGCAGACAGAGTGAAGAGAATCCTGAAGGTCAGTGCATACCCAGGACTCTGGCAACCTGAAGAAACAGAGGAGGAAGTGTTTGTCGAAAACTAGAGAAGAAAGTTAACAGGCTGCCTTGGGAGGGATTTTGATCTTCTCTTGAGGGTTACAGTTATGCTGAGGTGAACTACATATTACCTCTTTTATACTTTCTATACCTGACTAAAAACAAACAGGAGACAGAGGGCAAGATAATATTGTGTGTTTAATGTGGGTAAAGAAGAATGGACAATGATGATGAAAGTTTGAAGTAATGAGATAGATCTGAGTCCTTATTAATTTATTGTCTCTACCACAATTTATTTGCCATCACCTATACTGATGAATATGTATATGCCTTCCACTAGTTAAAAACTGAGTGTGTGTATTTACACACACATTTGCTCTTATGTGCCTCTATTTGTGTAAGACAGTTTTCCAGAAGTATACTTGCTATGTCGATAGCTATATTTCAAATATTTGTAAAATATTGCTAAATTTCCTTTCAGTGATATTGAAAAAATACACTATTCAGCTGATAATTAACATGTGCCTATTTCCTACACTTTGGCCACTAGCTAGTATCCATTTAATTTCTGTTAGTATCTTAGGAGAAAATTGTTAGCATCCTATTCATAATATATAGACACACATTCACACGCCTATACCCATTCCTGTACATTGTACACAAACAAATTTGTCTACTAATTTCAGCTATTGGGTAACTTCCAGCTTTTTCTAAGTTGTAGGTAACTGAGAGATAATGTAAATTTAGTCCTATCTATTAAGGATTTAAATGACTTGCCACTCCTGAAAGTTATGTTATTCCACATTAATTTGTGCTCTTCATTTTTCCTTTGAATAGTCAAAATATTTCCTATTTGTGCCATATCATTGAGCAATACAAATTTTTTTTGACATGATTCATTTTTTTACCTACGTTTGAGTCATGATTTTATCTTAGGAAAATTTTAACAGTGTATAGGTATATAGATATGCCATGTAGTATATGTGTGTATACATGTATCCTACATATCATATCTACCTATACCTATCTACTTATTTATATAACTATACATATTTTAATCATTTGTGTCAAACATTGCACTAGATGGAGTTAAACAGGTAAGGAAGACTTTATTCAAGACTTGCAGTAGGGATCAAAACTAAATAGGGAATAGATCACATTCAACTCCATTGAAACAAAAGGTGAGAGTGTTTCTAAGTGCTGGGGTAAACGAGCGAATAAATACTGTAGCATGGACATTAGAGGGGAGTTTGGGCTTTGTGATCAGGCCCATCTATGTTTGCTTGCTGGTGTTTATGGAAGTCAGGCTCCTACCCTCCCACAAAGACAAGAGGAGAGTGATCCTAACTTTCCTGATGATTACATCTCAAAGGAATAGCTTCCATGGCCTTGAGAACAACATTCCTCTGATGTGAAACTGGCAAGAAGCTGGAAGATTTACATCTCAAAGGGTCAGGGGGAGAATATACACTTGCAAGTTTTGCGGAAAAGTCAGGGACCTTGAGTCAGGAAGAAGCCTGTCTAAAGTGTAGTCAAGCTGGAAGAACATTAAGACCATCTTGGTTATTTGTTAGGTATCACTTAGCAAGCTAATGATAGATAGAACCTTAATTTTGATATAGCCCTCTGAATCCTTTTTCAGTGCTCACCCCTTGTTGCTGACATTCGTCATTTTTTTCTGCTCAGGATCTGACCTCCGTTCATGTGTTCACAATTCTGTATATTCCATCACCAAAATCTGATAATATCAATTCTTCACTCCCCCAGTCTTTTGTGTTTGTAAGACTTAGTACACCCTGAAGGTTCTGCAGATTAGTTAGGCCCATTCTCTGATGTTAATCACAATTTAAGGTGAAAAAGAAGGGGATTAACATTACCCATTTTAGGAAGCATGGCAGCAGGAGTCCCATCTAACTACGAGTAAGTGTTATAACAGAAGAACTGGCTGAGAGAATCAGTATCCAGGAAGTGGTATAAGATGTTAAAAGTGAATTCAAGGATCATTTGGCATAATTTCAGCATTTTTCCTAGATACATGGCCCCCAAAGTTAGTTTTTTGGTTCTTTTGAATACTGAGTCACTTACTCACCTCTTTTAATAATTTCCTTATCTGCTTAAATTAGCCAGGTTATGTTTCCAATACTTGCAGCTAAGAAGCCCACACTATTTACTCAGCAACCGCTTCTACAACAATAAGATAAAAGCATCACTCTTTAAGAAGGAAAGAAAAAAACCATTTACTTTCCCTATTTTGTAAGTACCTTAGAGGAAGAAAATCTACACATATGCTAAAATAATTATTTTAATATTTAATTTTTGTGATTGTTTTGCTTAGATATATTTACCAAGAAAATAAAATGCATTTTGATAGTATAACAACTTGAATAATTTTTATTTACTAGTCTATGAGTTCCTCCAATTTGTTGGTATATTTGCAAAATACAAAAAAGTATTTTATTGGAAAGTAAAATTGTTCACACTGCTGGCTCTTGGCACATGAACTCTTCAAATGAAAAGTTCATAAGCAAACTTCAGTGTTGGAAATATGAGTAATTCTCCTGATGAATCAGCTTTTTAGTAGTTACCTTTGTTTCCTAAAAAGCCAGTAGAGAAGCTATTTGACATGAATACATCTTTTCCTTAATTTTGTTTCAATCACCTAAGTACTTGAGAGGCTTCAAAACATTAACCATTCAAAAAAATGGTCCTCTTTGTAGCATTTGATTTTTGTAGTTAGATTTTTTATTTTTTATTTCAGTAAAATCTACATTTAAAAAACTTACTGTTTTAATCATTTGTAGCGTGTAGTTCACCGGCATGAGGTATATTCACATTGCTGTATAAGCATTACTACCAGCCAATCTCTAGAACTGTTTTCTTCTTGCAAAACTGAAACTCTATCTATTAAATAACAACTGCCCATTTCCCCTTCCACCCAGCACCTTGTAACCACTATTCTTCTCTCTTCCTCTATGAGTTTGACCACTCTCCATGCCTCATGTAAGTGGAATCTTATAGTATTTGCCCTTTTGTTTGGCTTGTTTCACTTAGCATAATGTCTTTAAGGTTCATTAATATGGTAGCATGTGTCAGAATTTCATTCCTTTTTAAAGTTGAATAATCTTCCATTCTATCTTTGAATAATCTTTCAGTCTGTTAGTTGTGAATAATGCTGCTGTAAACATGGTATAAAGAAATCTGTTAATGTTCCTGGCTTAAATTCTTTTAGGTATATACCCAAAAGTGAGATTGCTGGATCATATGGTAATTCTATTTTTTAATTTCTCAAGAAACATCTTACTGTTTTCCAGAGGGGCTGTAACATTTTTTTTTACATTTCCACTACTAGTGCACAAGGGTTCCAATTTCTCCACATCCTCACTAACACTTGTCATTACTTGACATCTTAAAAATATTGAGTCTTCCAATCAATGAACATGGGACAGCTTTCCCTTTATTTATCTCATCTTTAATTTCCTTTGGTGTTGTTTTGTAGTTTTCATTTTACAAGTCTTTCACCACTCTGCTTAATTCCTACATATGTTATTCTTTTTGATGCTATGTAAATGGAATTAAGGGTCTTTTATTCATTGGAGGATAGGTTTTAAGCTTATAGAAGTTTTATCATACTAAAATGTCATAGAGTTAAGTGGCAAAATTGGAAACATAATTTAGATATTTTTTCAAGTCAGTTCATTTTATGCTACATTTTCACACACTATCATTATTTTTACATACAAGAAAGTGGTAGTCGACATAGTCATTTAGCATTAGAAACACTAATATAAAGTGCTACCAAATTGTGTCAATTTGATGCAAAGAAACTTTGAGAGAATTGTACCTAGTCAAACTGTGGAAGCAGAGCTTAATCAGCTTAAATGAACTAGTCACGTTCATTCTGTATATTGTGAAACCTGACTAAATATAAAAACTAATCAAATTTACTTTGTGAATCAATTCTGAGGCAGCATCTGAAAATGGAGACAGAATTTAAAAGCTAAACTCTGAACTTTCTAAAGTTGAAACTGTATGTCCCTATTGAGAAAAACCATTTCCTGAATGGTACAATCAGGTGTTACTGCATTCCTAGTTTGAGATTTTATTAATCATTGCTGGAATTCAAGCAATGCTAGTACATATTTGAAACATCAATATGATATAATTGATTTTACTTACCTCGTAACTCAAAGTAATAATATATGCAGCCTCACTATAGCTTGTTAGAAGTAAAATCTTTAGGACCTCCCAGAACCTGTTAGTGACTTACGACATGTGTTTTATTATTTTTAGAGGGACGTTATTTGTTACCTATCAAACTGTCAAATATCATATGTCATGTTTGCAATTGTTTGATGAGTTTTTCCTAGAAGTAAATCTGTTTGGAATTGAAATTGGTTTAAATTTTGTGAATATTAATGTAGCAGTGTAATTCAGTGGCCTCCATGACACTATCTAATAATTTTATAAAATGGAAAATGTAGAAATAATAGAGTAAGTGATTTAGTGAGTTATCTATTGAAAGACATATACGACTTCTTTTTTGTAACAGCAGAAATTGGAAACTCAAAGTTTGAAATAGGCTATTATGCAATTATTAAAAATAATGATGCTGAAAGAAATTGACAGGATTAAATGCTAATAATACAACTTCAAGTAAAAAATCAGGATAAAATATAAGCAGATTGTACTATTTTATAAAGTAGGCTAAAACAAACCCACCACATACTATGAAAACACACACACATTCTGAAGGGAATACACCTGAAGGAAATACTCAAAAATATACAAGCTGATTGTCTTTACATAATAGGATTGCAGTTCATGATAATTTTGAAAGTAATTTTCTGCATTTTTGAAATTTGTTAAAACAGTCACATTTTATGTGAAGATTTAAAGTTAAGTATATATTATATATAACAAATATATACAATATATGTAATATTAAGTATATATTATAAAATATAAGTTTATATTTAAAAGTATTACAAAGTGATATTCTCTCAAAATCACAAGATCTTGTCACATTTTATGTATAATCACCTTATAGGAGGTTTCACCTTAAAAGAATAAAATATGTATTTTAGATATTCTGACAGTAATACAAAAATGCAAATTTTTAATCACCTCCAGCCATCCACCCCTAATTATTTCTATTCTACCTTAATGTTTTTCTTTAGAGTTAGTTTTCCAAATTGGCAATGCCTGTTTCCATATTTTCTCCTTATATATGTGATTATTAAAAGATAAGGCATTGCATTACTATTTTTCATATTGAATACTTTTGTTGATAGTTAATAATTCACTGATTTTGGTTTTCCTCTGTGTTAGGGGTGTTAGAATTTTCCTGAAGGACTTCAACAATTGTCCTGAGGTAGGGCAGGGACATGGGACAAGCAACAGGATTAACTTTTCTTGCCTATGATGAAAAATGCCAAGATATAAAGAGTACAGTAAGAACAGGAAGGACCCCATCTTAAGGCTAAGATTCTATTTTAAAAAGCAGAAAGTTGAGAAGTAAGATTCCTAACATATTCTGTGGTAATCAGACAATAACCTAACAGCCTATCTTAAGGCAGGGCAAGCAGTCTTAACTGATACGTTCCCACTGCTTGAGGGTAACCAGTATCTTGGAGAACAACAAATAAATAAATAAATTCCTTGTGTTGGGTTTATTTAGCAGAATTAGCTGGAGGACTGCTAACAAAGGAAAGGACACCTGGTGTCTCTCACCAGAGGTAAGCACCTAGAGACCACAAGTCAAACGTATGCCCAGCCCCCGCCCCCACCCTCTGCCCCATTCTTGAAAGCCTTAAAAGACAGAATCCCCAAACTTTCAGCATGCCTCCTTTCTGAAGGCACCCGCTCTTTCCTTTCTTCAAGTGCGTACTTTGAAATAAAGTTTTCTCACTGCTCAAATTATTGTGGTTTGTCCCTTTGCTGTTTTGTTTTATTTCCAAGTCTTCATTCTATTCCTAATAAGGAGGAAGGGGCTTCTAAGAGCTCAGATTTAGGCCTGCGTGTTTCCATCACCTGGGTGACCTGGACGGAATTACAGCTGTGCAACCTGCTCTTAGTAGCCTGCCTGAAAACCTCCTTTCCTTGGGAAGTCCTCAGAACATAATCTCACTCCGTCCTGTGCTCCATGGCTCCCCCAAATCCTGGAGTGGTAGGGGCTAGTCCCCATGCCGTGCAGAACCAAAGGGGACACAGGATGCCAGTAGCCCTGGTTTCAGGAGTTGGCAAGAGAATCTGCCCTAGGCCAAGAATTTGCCCTCTGCTCTTATCTGTTCTCTGCTGCCTGCATGGCAGCTGCCATTGCCTGTTGCTCTTGCTTTAATGAATTCCTTCCTTACCTACACTCCTCTGACCTGCTTGAGAACTCTTTCTCGACCAGAGTCAAGAACCCTCCCCCATCCAGGTTGAGGTTTCTCCTAGTGCTTCACCTAGTACACAAGGAGAGACACAACTGCCCGGGATTCAGAATTTTTAAAAATAATTTAAGAATGCAAAGATACTTAGTGAACTCTTTATTTCCCCAATTTTTAAAAATTGGTTTATTTTTTATATTGAGGTAAATAGAATAAAATACACAAATCTTAGTGTACAGCTTGATGAATTTTGACATGTCTGTACACTCATGTAAACATCAAGCAGATCAAGATATCAAAAATTCTCACTAACTTTTTTCCCTTCACCTTTTCCACACATCCCCTACCCCCTCCCCAGTGGTAACCACCAGTCTGCTTTTTGTGTTTATGAGTTTTTTCAGTTTTGTTTTTTCATTTGTTTTGGTTTGTTTAGATTTGACATATAAATGAAATCATATAGTATTGGTCTTTCTTGTCCCTATTTCACTTGGTATAATATCCTCTAGGTCCATCCAATTGTAGCAAGTAACAAGATTTCACTCTTATGTCTGAGTAACATTCCATTGTACATATGTACTACATATTTTTTATCTATTCACCTACTGATGGACATGTTGGTTGTTTCCATATTTTCCTATTGTAAATTTGTAAATAATGCTGCAATAAACACAGGAGGACCTGTCTTTTCAGATTAATGATTTTGTTTTCTTTGAGTAAATTCCCAGAAGTGAAATTGCTGGGTTATATAGTACTTTTTAGTTTTTTGAGAAACTTCCATACTGCTTTCAATAGTTACTGCACCTATTTGTAATCCCACCAGCAGTTTATAATGTTTCCCTGTTCTCCACAGCCTCACCAACACATTATTTCTTTTCTTGGTTGACATTAGCGATTCCAACTGGTATATGGTGATGTCTCATTGTGGTTCTGATTTGCATTTCCCTTATGATTACTGATGTTAAACAGTTTCATGTGTCTTTTGGACATCTGTATGTCTTCTTTGGCTCATGTCCTCTGCCCATTTTTTAATTGGATTACTTGTTTTTTTAGTGTTAAGTTGCATGAGTCTATACATTTTGGATATAAAACACTCATTGGAGATGCTGTTTGTAAATATATTCTCCCATACAGTAGATTGTTTTCATTTTGCCAATGGTTTGCTTTGCTGTGCAGAAGCTTTTTAGTTTTATGTAGTTCCACTTGTTTATTTTTGCTTTTGTTTCCCTTGCCTGGAGAGACATATCCAGGAAAAAAAGGACCTAATGCTGATGTTCAAGAGATTACTGCCTATGTTTTCTTCTTAGAGTTTTATGGTTTCAGGTCTTATATTTAGATCCTTAATCCATTTTGAGTTTATTTTTGTATATGATATAAGACAGTGATCAAGTTTCATTGTCTTGCATGTATCTGTTTCAGTTTTCTCAACACCATTTAATGAAGACTGTCTTTTCTCCTATTATATATTCTTGCCTCATTTTTCTTGTATTAATTGACCATGTAAGCATGGGTTTATTTCTGGACTGTCTATTCTATCCCATTGATCTGTATATCTGCTCTTGTACCATACTGTTTTGATTACTGTCATCTTGAAATTTCAAACTGTACAATTTTTTTGTACAGTTTGAAATTAGGGAGTGTGTTATCCCCAGCATTGTTGTTTCTCAATTGCTTAGGCCATTCAGAATTTTCTGTGGTTCTGTAAAAATATTAGGATTCTTTGCTCAAGTTCAATTCAAAATGCCACTGGTAGTTTAGTACAAATTGCTCTGAATCCATAGATTGATTTGGGCAGTATGGTCATTTTAACAATATTAATTCTTAACTATCCATGAGCAAGGAAGAACTTTCCATTTATTTGTGTCTTCAGTTTCTGTTTTCAGTGTCTTATAGTTTTCAGAGTATAGGTCTTTCATCTCCTTGGTTAAATTTATTCCAAGGTTTTGTATTCTTTTTGATGTAATTTTAAATAGGATTGATTTCTTAATTTATTTACTCATTGATTTTGTGGAGAAATGCAACAGATTTCTGTTTATTGATTTTATATCCTGCACCTTTGCTGAATTCATATATTCTAATAGTTTTTTGGTGTAATCTTTAAAGTTTTCTATATATAGTATCATGTCTGCAATAGTGATTACTTTGTCTTTCATACCAATTTCAATGTCTTTTATTTCTTTTTCTTGCCTGATTTCATAGTACTTCCAGTACTACATTGAATAAAAGTGGTAAAAGTGGGAATCCTTGTCTTTTTCCTAATCTTAGCAGAAAAGCTTGCAGCCCTTCACCATTGAGTATGATGTTAGCTGTAAGTTTTTCACTTATGAACTTTATTATGTTGTGGTATTCCCTCTCTACTTATTTTGTTGAGAGTTTATCTCATGAATTGATGCTGAAATTTTTCAAATGCTCTTTCAGCAGCTGTTGAGATGATCATATGGTTTTTACCTTCTCTTTGTTAATGTGTATCTCATTGATTTGTGGGCTTTGAACCATTCCTGCATCCCTGGAATAAACTCCATTGGTCATGGTGAGTGATCTTTTTAATGTATTTTTGAATTCAGTTTGCTAATATTTTTTGAGAATTTTTGCATCTATGTTCATAAGGGGTATTGATCTGTCATTTTCCTTTTTGTAGTTTCTTTGTCTGGTTTTGGTGTCAAGGTGATGCTAGCCTCAGAATGAATTTGGAAGCTTTCTTTCCTCTTTGACTTTTGGAATAGTTTAAGAAGGGTAGGTATTTACTCTTTTTTAAATGTTTGGTAGAACTCTTCTGTTAAGCCATCTGATCTTGGACATTTATTTGTTGGGAGTTTATTGGTTACTCTTTCAATTTCATTACTGTTAATTGATCTGCTCAGATTTTCTTCTTGGTTCAGTCTTGGGAGGGTATTTGTTTCTAGGAATTTATCCATTTTTTTCAAGGTAGTCCAATTTTTTGGCATGATTTTTCATAGTAATCTGTTATAATTGCTTGTATTTTTGTGGTGTCAGTTGTACTTTCTTGTCCTTAATTTCTGATTTTGTTTGTCTGAACTCTCTTTTTTTTGTCTTGATGAGTCTAGCCAAAGATTTTTCAATTCTGTTTATCTTTTAAAAGAACCAGTTTGTAGTTTCATTGATCTTTGCATTGTTGTTTTAGTCTCTATTTCATTTATCCTACTCTGAGCTTTGTTATTTCCTTCTTTCTACTAACTTTGGGCTTCATTATTCTTTTTCTTTTAGGTATAAGATTAGATTGTTTGTTTGAGATTTTTTTATTTCTTGAGGTAGGCCTGTAATGCTATAAAATTCCACCTAATAACAGTTTTTGTTGCATCCCAAATATTTTTCATTATTGTTTCTATTTTCATTACTCCCCATGTATTTTTTTATTTTCTCTTTAATTTCTTCACTGACCCACTGGCTGTTTAATAGCATGCTCTTTAGCCTCAATTTGCTTGTGTTTTTTCCATTTTTTTCCTGTGTAATTGACTTCTGGTTTCATACTATTGTGGTTGGAGAAGATGCTTGGTATGATTTCTATTTTCCTGAACTTATTATAATTTATTTTGTGGCCTAACATGTGATGTCTCCTGGAGAATGTTCTCTGTGCTCTTGAAAAGAATGAGTATTCTGCTGTTTTGGGATGTAATATTCTGTACATATCTATTAGGTCCATCCGGTCTAATGTGTCATTCAAAGCCACTGTTTCCGTATTAATTTTCTGTCTGAATGATCTATCCATTAATGTCAGTGAGGTGTTAAAGTCCCCTAATATTATTATATTGCTGCCAATTTCTCCCTTCATGTCCCTTAATATTTTCTCTGTATATGTAGGGCTCCTCTGTTGGATGCATAGATATTTATAATAATTATATTTTCTTGCTGAATTGAGCCCTCAATCATTATATAATATCCTTCTTTGTCTCTTTTCAAATTCTTTTTTTAAAGTCTATTTTACCCAGTATAAGTACTGCTAGTTCAGCTTTTCTTTCATTTCTATTTGTGTGGAATATCTTTTCCTACCCTTTCAGTTCCAGTCTATGTGTGCTTTGGGTCTGAAGTGAGTCTTATAGGTAGTGCATAGTCTTGTTATTTTATCCATTCAGTCACCATATGTCTTTTGACTGTGGCATTTAGTCCATTTACATTCAAAATAATTATTGATAGATATGTGCTTATTACCATTTTTGATAAACATTTTCTGGTTGTTTTTGTCATTCTTCTCTGGTCTTTTCTTCTTCTCTTGATCTCTTCCTTTGTGCATGGTGAATTTCTTTAGTTTTACAGTTGAATTCCATTCTCTTTATTTCTTGTCTATTACAGGTTTTTGGTTTTTGGTTACGATGTGGTTTATGTATGACATCTTACATATATAGTAGTCTATGCTAGGTTGATATTGACTTAAGTTCAAACATATTCTAATAGCACTACAGTTCTAGCACCTTCTCCTTTACATATATATATATGAAAAATATATACATATTTTATGTATATGATGTCTTCTTTAACACCTTTTATTTAGTGATTCTGTTAACTAATTTTTAGTAGTTGATTTTACAAGTTTTGTATTTTAACCTTCATACTAGCTTTAAGTGATTTGTCTACTACCTTTGCTATCTTTTGTTTTTACCAGTAAGATGTTTTCTTTTCATTGTTTTATTGCTTCAAGTTATTGCCCTTTCTTAAAAAGTCCTTCAGCATTTCTTATAAGGCTGGTTAGTGGTGGTGAACTCCATTAACCTGTGTTTATCTGAAAAGCTCTATCTCTCCTTCAATTCTGAATGTTAACCCTTCTGGGTAGAGTATTCTTGGTTATAGGTCTTTTTATTTCATCATTTTGAACATACCATGCCACTCCCTTTGGGCCTTTAGAGTTTCTGCTAAGAAATCAGCTGCTAGCCTTATGGGGCTTCTCTTTTAGGTAACTCATTGCTTTTCTCTTGCTGCTTTTAAGATTCTCTTTGACATTTTAATTATCATATGTCTTGGTGTGGACCTCCTTGTGTTCATCTAATTTGGGGCTTTCTCTGTTTCCTGGACCTGGATATTCAAGAGAGTTTCTTCTAAGATTATGACTTCATGACTTACATTCAGGTCTTTGATCCATTTCAAGTTTACTTTGTGTATGAAGTTAGACAATTACCCACTTTCATTCTCTCACATGTTGCTTTCCAGTTTCCCATCACCAGTTGTTGAAGAGACTGTCTTTTCCCCACTGTATATTCATGGCTTCTTTATTGTATATTTATTGACCATATATGCTTGGGTTTATATCTGAGCTCTCTATTATGTTCCTTTTATCTATGAGTCTGCTTTTATGCCAGTACCACATTGTCTTGATTACTATGACTTTGTAGTAGAGCATGCAGTCAGAAAGTGTAATCTCCCCAGCTTTATTCTTCTTTCTCAGGATTGCTTTGGGTATTTGGGGGTATTTTTTGGCTCCATATGAATTTTAGAATCATTTGTTCTAGTTCATTGAAGAATGCTGTTGATATTTTGATGGGTAATGGATTGAACCTGCAGATTGCATTAGACAGGATGGTCATCTTAACAATATTAAGTCTTTCCATTAGCCAGGATGTATTTCCATTTTGGTGCCTTCTTTAATTTCCCTCATGAGTGTCTTGTAGTTTTCAGAGTACAGTTCTTTCACCTTCTTGGTTAGGTTTATTCCTAGGTATTTTATTCTTTTTGATGCAGTTGTGAATGGAGTCATTTTTCTGATTTCTTCTGATTCTTTGTTAGTGTATAGGAATGCAACAGATTTCTGTGTATTAATTTTTTATCCTGTAACTTTGCTGAATTTAGTTACTAGTTCTAGTAGTTTTGGGGTGGATCCTTTAGGGTTTTTTATGTACAATATCATGTCATAAGCAAACAGTGACAGTTTAACTTCATCCTTACCAATCTGGATGCCTTTTATTTCTTTGTGTTGTCTGACTGCCATGGCTAGGACCTCAAGTACTATGTTGAATAAAAGTGGGGAGTAGGCATCCTTGTCTTGTTCCCAATCTTAGAGGAAAAGCTTTCAGCTTTTTGCTGTTAAGTATTATGTTGGCTGTGGATTTGTCATATATGGTGTTTATTATGTTGAGCTACATATGTTGATTTTTTATGTACAATATCATGTCATCTGCAAGCAGTGACAGTTTAACTTTTTCCTTAGCAATCTGGATACCTGTTATTTCTTTGTGTTGTCTGATTGTATGGCTAGGACCTCCATTACTATGTTGAATAAAAGTGGGGGGAGTGGGTATCCTTGTCTTGTTCACGATCTTAGAGGAAAGACTTTCAGCTTTTCATTGTTAAGTATATTGGCTGTAGATTTGTCATATATGGCCTTTATTATGTTGAAGTACTTGCCTTCTATACCCACTTTGTTGAGAGTTTTTATCATTGATGGATGTTGGATTTGTTGAATGTTTTTTCAGCATCTATTAAAATGATTATGTGGTTTTTATCCTTTTTGTTAATGTGGTGTATAATATTGATGGATTTAAGATATTTTTCCATCCTTGCATCCCTGGAATAAATCCTACTTGATCATGATCTTTTTGATGTATTTTTGGATTCAGTTTGCTAATATTTTGTTGAGGATTTTTGCATCTATGTTCATTAGGGATACTGGTAATTTTCTTTTTTTTTGTGGTGTCTTTTTCTGGCTTTGCTATTAGAGTGATGCTGGCCTCATAGAATGAGTTTGGAAGTATTCCCTCCTCTTCTACTTTTTGGAAAGCTTTAAGAAGGATGGGTACCAGTTCTTCAAATGTTTAGTAGAATTGGGATGTGAAGCTGTCTGAACCTGCAGTTTTGATTTTGGGAAGTTTTTTGACTACTTCAATTTCATTGTTGGAAATTGGTCTGTTTACATTTTCTGTTTCTTCCTGGGTCAGTCTTGGAAAGTTGTATTTTTCTAGAAATTTGTCCATTTCTTCTAGGTTGTCCAATTTATTGGCATGTAATTTTTCATAGTATTCTCAAATAATTCTTTGTATTTCTGTGGTATCTGCTGTGATTATTCTTTTTCATTTCTGATTCTGTTTATGTGTGTACACTCTTTTTCTCTTGGTAAGGCTGGCTAGGGGTTCATGTATTTTCTTGGTTTTGTCAAAGAACCAGCTCCTTGTTCAATTAACTTTTTTTCTAGTCTTTTATTCTTCTCTATTTTATTTATTTCTGCTATGATCTTTACTATGTCTCTCCTTCTACTGACTTTAGGTTTCATTTGTTCTTCTTTTTCTACTTTCTTTGTAAGTTCAGATTTTTTATTTGGGATGTTCTTGTTTCTTGAGATAGGCCTGTATTGCTGCATACTTTCCTCTTAGAACCTCTTTTGTGGTGTTCCACAAATTTTGAACTGTTGAATTTTTGTTTTCATTTGTCTCCATGTATTGCTTGATTTAATTTGTTGATTGATCCATTGATTATTTAGAAACATACTGTTTAGCCTCCATGTCTTTGTGGACTTTTTTGTTTTCTTTGTGTGATTTATTTCTAGTTTCATACCATTGTAGTCTGAAAAGCTGCTTGATACAATTTCAATGTTTTGATTAATTGATGCTCTTTTTGTAGCCTAGTATGGGATCTCTTCTGGAGAACATTCCATGTATTCTTGAGAAATGTGTATTCTGATGCTTTTGGGTGGAATGTTCTGCACACATCTGTTACGTCCATCTGTTCTATTGTACTGTTCAGTGCCTCTGTTTCTTTATTTATTTTCTTTCTGGTTGATCTGTCTGTTGATGTGGGTGGTGTGTTAAAGTCTCCTACAATGAATGTGTTGCAGTCTCTTTCCCCTTTAGTTCTGTTAGTATCTGTTTTACATATTTAGGTGTTCATATGTTGGGTGCAAAGATATTAATAATGGTTATATCCTCTTCTTGGATGACCCCCCTTTATCATTTGTAATGTCCTTCTTTGACTCTTCTTCCTTTCTTTGTTTTGAAATCTGTTTTGTCTGATATAAGTGTGCTACTCCTGCTTTTTTCTCCCTATTATTTGTATGGAATATCCTTTCCTAACCCTTCATTTTTAATCTGTGTATGTGTTTGAGTCTGAAATGAGTCTTTTATAGGCAGTGTATAGGTGGGTCTTGTTTCTTTATCCATTCTGCCCTCCTATGTCTTTTGATTGGTGCATTCATTCCATTTACATTTAAGGTGATTATTGATATATATGAACTTATTGCCATTTTTGTTAATTCCCTTCTGCTGGCTTTTATATCTCCTCTCTCTTCCTTTCTTCATCTCTATATTCTTCTCTTGTTACTGATGGTTTTCTATAGTGTTGTAATTGGATTTCTTTCTCTTTTTTAAATTTATTTTTTTATGTATTTGGTGCTTTCAGTACTATTTCTTTATCCTTGATCTTTGCCATTTTAATTATTATAAGTCTTGGTGTTGTCTTCCTGGGATTCCTTTTGTTAGGGAATCTCTATACTTATGACCTGAGTGTCTATTTCCTTCCCCAGATTGGGGAAGTTTCCAGCAATTATTTCCTTTAAGAGACTTTCTGTGTCTTGGTGTTTCTCTTATCCTTCTATTACCCCTACTCATTTTGTCAGGGATTCTGTGTTTCTTCCCTTGAATACAAGGGAATTGTCTCTGCTATGCTCCCTGGTCTAAAGAGTAATAGCTTTATGAAGAAGTCATGCTTTGGTGCCCAGAAGCTCCAGATTCTTTACTCTCTAGTGCCTAGTTCTGTTTTGTGGGGGCTCCAGTTGTTGGCATGCCATGAGTGGGGTGACTATTCTGTCTGACTTCTGTAGTGGTCTCAGTCTGGGTAGGCAGTTTGCTTGAGCTGCTGTCTTTGTGATCAGCTCAGGAATCTCTTTTGAGCTCACTGTGGGTGGGACTTCCTCTGCCTGGTCTGCAGCAATGGTAGGGTTGCAGGGTTAATGGGGTGGGCAGACTGATGTGCCACAGAAGGACGCACAGCACCTGGTTTGGACACCTGTGGGGAAGAAGGAGCTCTTAGGGCTGGCTCCTGCAGGAATCTCTCTGGTTCTGCTGAAATGGAGCCAAGCAAGTTTGGAGATTCTCACTCTACCAGCCAGGCAGCAAAATCAGATGCTGCCACTGGGTCAAGCAGGTTGTCTGTCAGCAGCAGGAGCAGGGAGGTGCCTCGGGGCTGTGTTGTCAGCAAGGGGGATGGAGTGTCTGGGGCTCCTGAGAGTTCCTGATCAGTTGGGATGTATCCTCCACCTGCCCTTTCTCCTGAGGAGAGAGTTTTGTCCAACCCTCTTCACTTCTGGTACCTTTCCCACTGCTGGCAAGTCTTTCAAACTGCTGCCTCTGCTTTGGTTCTCAGGACTGGTGAGTGTGCCTGTCCTCCACCCTGGCTGGAGTCTCAGCCTCCCAGAGTGTTTTGCCTGCCTCAGGTTTCCAGCCCCAGTAATCACCAGAACCCAGTGTAATGTGGGCTCACATCCCCAGAGCAAATCTCCAGGGCCAGGTGTTCAGCGCTCTTGGGCTCTTACCCACCCCCACTCAGTTCCTCTTTCTCCCACCTGTAGGCTGGGGTGGGGGAGAGGGCTTGGGTCCCACTCAATCTTGGCTTTGCTGCCTCACCTTTTCTGTGTGGTCCTCTCGTCTTCCTCAGGTGTAGGGGGTATGTTTTGTGTCTTCAGGTCATTTTCAGGTCTAGTTGCATTTGCTGTATTTTCCTCTTTTATGTGTTTTTGGAAGGTTTCCTTCTTGCCTTCCTATTCTACCATCATTAGTCCAATAATCACTCAGGATTCAGTATTTTTAAATTGAGGTTTCTATGCCATTCATGCAGAGTGGAACTTCTGAGTATTTATAAGGGAGAACTGGTTAACAGCAAACTGAAGTAAACTTTCTTCTTTTTCCTAAATAACTTTTTAAAGATTTAATTTTTTATAGTTATTTTTCCTCATGTCACATTTAAATTTATGACTAATTTTAGAAAATAATGAAGTATTTTAGACACTTGTGTATATGGAGAGAGGGGAGATAGGACAGAGATTAATTAGAAACAATTAAGTAATTCCTTTAAAATAATTATAATCCTTGGATATTGTTGAATGAGGCAGGCCTCATTCAGATGAACTACTCAAAAGCAAACAAAACTAAAGGGATAATCACATGATAGGATTCTGAATTAACTGATATCCTTAAACTTGAAAAATCAATGTCTGAAACTTATATTTTTGTACAGACCAAGATACTTCACAAAATCATAGCATGTGAGAGTTGGACAGAATCTCAGGTATCCAGTGTTTCAAACACTTTATCTTATAGATATGGAAACTGAAGTTCAAGAAATAAAGTAATCTGCCTTCTTCAGCATTAGCATCTAAAGAAAAACTTTTGTTTACAACTTAACTTTGCAAATTGACTGTAAATCTCGATAAGTAATTGATGAGCACCTTCAGTGTTGTTCCCAAGCAATTATATCTTACTTGATGCAACTTAGATACAAGCAGTTACCCCAGCAGTCACTCATTCACAGTTGAGTTCTCTCTCAGCATCCTACTGAAAGGCAAAACATAAATGACTGCTTGTGCTTTGGAAAAGACCCCTAATCTGAGCAGTTATTGAGAGAGGAAATATATAAACTGACAGCAGCCAAACCAATGTACAAATAAAACTCTGGCCTATGATCTGCAGCAACCAATTTTAGCAATTGTAGACTAAGACTAATTGTAGACTAGTAAATGTGAGTTTACTCCGTAACTACTAGTTTCCCTACATTTTTGCCCTCCTTACCATCTAGGGCCAATGAGAAAGCCAATTATGTTCCCTTAACCAGTCACATAGGATGTCCACTTCAGCTTAGTGCACTTCCAGGTTTCCTGTGCTAACACCCTCCAATCAGGGCATAATTGAAACATTCCCTTTTTTCCACTATCATGTTTTTATGTTACCCTGCCTGCTTTTGTGTTTCTCCCAAATGAAAATCATGGTGGCCTCACCTGTTCTCATTTCAGTAGTCTTGATTTATTTCCACAATAAACTTAATTGACCATATAATTTACTGTCCAGTTCTGACTGCTGGTGAGAGTAAAAGAGAATGTTAATAATGACATCGAGATTCTAAATCCACATTGTACTTGGTTAGATAGGATTAGGCATAAAAGCTGGTAAGTGTCAGGTTTTGAGAAGTGGGGAAATGTGGGGCTTGCCAAAGAGATACATGCTTTACCTGCAGTCAACTCTGTCTGTGGACACACCTTTTCTACATGGCATCCCTGTAAGACTATGTCTTCTGCCCACATATATGCTTTTTGTACCTTTCTCCTTTGCTGAAGCATATTTACTGCCTACACAAGTCCCTCCAATCCTTCCTTTTGCTGTATCTCCTATTTTCTTGTGTTTACCTATGCTGTCACTTTTCAGTTTATTGCTTTCCACATCTCCTTAGACTTCCTTTCCTTAGAGTCATTATGTATACTTTAAAATGAATCAACTTTTTATGGAATATAATATTATGAAGTTAAAATCTAGTTAGAGCAACCATTTTATTAACAAGATTAATACGTTAACAAAAATAAATGTTTCCAGTTAACTTTGTCATAAGTATGGAGTTGGTAGTGTTAATCAAATAATGAAAGAGAGAAATGAAGAGAAAATAATTTGCTCTGTGTGTATGTATGGGTATGTGTATGATTTAAAGTTGACCGCTTCCCTTCTGTACTTTGAATCCACAATAATGATGTATTTCTATTATTTTGATTTATTTTGCTTTTACAGTTCTTATAGATTATATTGAAGGAAGGGGTGGGCAAATATTTGTGTTCTTACTGCTTAATTATGTGAATCTTACATTCCTAATGGTAATAAAATACTAACTATACATTATTGCTGGCTACAACACATGCTTGAGTTAATGAGAAGATGATTACATTCTAAATAGCCCATTCCTATTAACTTCTGTAGAGGTCTCTTTAATGCAAAGGTCATCAGCACATTATGACATTCTAATTAGTTCCAGAGCTGAGGTTTCCAAAAGTATGGGTTCAGCAAGAAGAACTGCCAGTGTTTGTCTTTTTCAGAAATAACTCATGTTCATTAATCATCATATAGCATAGCAATAAAATGTTGGGAAATGGGAAAACCTAAATGAGTTAGCAGAGTAGGGCCACATGGTGGTTCAGTTGCACTATGATCTGATTTTAGTCCAACTCAATCAAAATTTTCAGTTTATCACTTGTAAAAACACAAACGGTTTACTCCTTTAAGACATTGCAGGTCTTCAAAACAAGGTAAAAAACAATACATAACAATGGCTATCACCAAACATCAGTTCCACATTTTGTACCTCCTTAGAGTATCAAAATATTAATAATTCTGTAGGAAATAATCAATTCACATACACTTTCTTTCTATATTAACAGTTATTAACTTGAAAAGAACAGATCTTCTCTACAGATTTTCTTGTTAGCACACATAACATAATCTTTGAAGGTGTAATTGGGTTATGAAAGGACCAAATGAAGTTATTTATTTCTCCTGTTACCAAGCAATACTTGAAAAGAGAAAAAATTGACACTTCACACCATTTTATTTCTCAAAGCTTTTATACCATTGTCGAGAGGCTAGTTATACCATGCTCCAGAATACAGGCAAGATAAATCCTGCTTAATAAGGAAGTGACTGATTTATCCTAAACATTAGTAGTAAAACACAGAAGGACAATCCCTGTCAGGTACTTGTCGTGGACACAGGTATTCTTAATAATTGTCATTGTACTGCAAAGATCTGAACCATGATATAATTCTCCAGCAGAACTTGCTGAGATGTACAAATAATACCTAATCCTTTATTATATTATCGGAACATATAGAAACCTTCAAGATTCTTCCCCAAGTCCTTAATTACTGCAAAGATGCTATTTCCATATTTAGCACTAAGCATATCATAAAAAAAATCTCACTGTTAAGTCAGCCTTTTTGATAGTTCATTTTTTCCTGTAGGCTTTCCAAAATAGTTTCAGTTAAAAAAATTTTTTTAACATGAGAAATTACAGGTTAGAGAATGCAGTGGATGCCAGATTTTCATCCTTTTCTACAATCTGGCAAAATTCCCACAATGTGGAATTGCTCTTGCAGTCAATACTTAACACATTTTGGACCAAATTCCCTTCTAAACCATATGTGAGTAAATCACGTTAGCTTTTCAAAATTATTTAGTTAATTCAAGGTCAGGATCTCATGGTACTTATCGCCTGATACACCATGGTTGGGAACACTTCCTGAAACCTACTATACTGTCTGAGAATTGAGTGGGAATGTAGCATGTGATGCTTTATCTCCCATCCCCTGCCCTGCCTTCCAGGGAGATCTAAAATTCTGTAATATGATTTTAGAGGATATTAGCAGGTCCCTACGTGGACTCAGCCTGCATATCTTTTGTGAACTAAGTAATGCTGATTTCTATTAAAAAAGATGACCTTTCTTCTCTAATGTACCTGAGATCTTTTAAGATTTTCATTCTCAAAAGAGACATATATACTTCAAGGAGATACAGGTTCAGCCTGTTTCAAGAATGTAACCTGCCCTCAAATGGACGTACTCATGACCTTGAGGCTGTGCATACACTTTCAGAATGTGTAATTTGATAAAGCTTTGTTTTTGCTATTAAAAGGTATAAGTAGCTAAAAGAGTTTGCTAAAATATGTAGCCTATCATAGAGGTTGAGAGCTGCATATTTTATCTCTTAGAATAAGAAAATAAAAAAATGTATGGATTAAAAGATAGAGTTTTGAAAAAATGCAATAACTTTTTTATTGATTTTATTTCATAATCCAGAGTTTAACAGAAAGATGTACATGTATAGATCATTCTATGGAAAAATATATAGAATTTCACCTCTTGTATATTTTGCCATACATGTAATTAATGAAAACAGTATTATTCTTTAGTGTAAAAAATAAAAAATTATGGCTTAAAGGCAGCATTTAAAAATCAAAATTATTCTTTTCACCCATTTTGTTAACAACTTACAGTCAAGAAAATATGCAAGATATAAATGTATAAGTAATTCTATAAACTACATCTGTATTTTCTAAATTTCCTTTACATTCTTCCTAATAGTAATTATTTTAAAAATTGTTTTTTTCAGCTGTTCTTTGTAGTAACACCTTCAGGTTACACAGAAGTGACTTTAGGAGAAATGAGGCCCTTAGTCTTCCCTTTGAAGGAAGAGGGCTGGAGAAGGGAGAATATTTTGTAAGCCTCATTCTTAGAAATAAAAGTTGGTGCAGAAGCCTAGTAGAGCCTTAATTTGCCATCCTCAAAGGATACTGAGACTAGAAAACAGATCATTTCCATGGCATTTCTTAAGCTTTGTAACATAGCCATGTTTGTTACTTTTGTTCATTCTTGAGTGATCAACAGGGAAAAAGTTAACAAAAATTTCTAATTGACTTTATAGTTGGAATGACAGAAATCTTTCATTCAGCAGCCAGACTTAGATCAACAGTAGGAAAGCACTACAGGCTGTATTTCTCAAACACCTATTCAAATAAAATCTATGGGTTTTGCCTTTGTGTTTTGGTGTTTAGTGAAGCCTAATTGTGCTAGTATAATAAATTCAGACTGCTAAAGAAAATGTGAGAGTAAAATGTTGGGTGAATGATGCTTTATACTAAGAAAAGTACTTTTTCGTGTGGTAACATTCAATTATTTTTTAGTTGAATTAGAATAAAGAGAAATGTGAGAGATTTAGGCAATCACATAGTACATTAATTATGGGAAAGGTGAACTCAAGCCTGTCCCATTTCATAGCAATGAGTTCCATTTTACTCATTGTTTTGAATGAATTGTCCCCTTAGAAACAGTCACCAATAACTGTCCATTTTACTTCTGAAGTAACTCTTATCTATTCCTTCCCATCTTTCCATCTTTCATAATAGCATCAACATCATCCTATGTAGTGATGGTGCAGCTTTTTCTCTGTAGTGGTGTAACTCTCTCCTGCTGGTCGACTCCAGTGAATTCATCCATTGTTAATTCAGCCACTCTTTTTACCTGCAGACTGGTCCTCACACTATAGCAAGAATGATTTTTACAGAACAGAAAAAACTCTGCATGATCTCATGGAAATGAACCTTCAATACTGTTCAGTGTTCTAAAGATAAACACCATGAGAATTAAGATGGTCTCTTAGGCAGTTATGATCTAAGTCTTAAACTCCTCCAGTCTCACTCCCACAAAGTCACAAATCTGTCTCTGTGCACCAGCCACAGCAGCCGTCTTTCTGGTCCTCAAACTTAGAGTCCTAGAGAGTAACACAAGGGGTAAAGTGAGCCTTGTCAAGGGAATGAAAGAATCAACTGTAACAAATTAATTTTGTAAACTAAAATTTTCTTTATTTATAATTTGCATTTAATTTATAGATTTGTTTAATTTCACCTCTCCATTTATAATTACTAAGTTTCTTTTAGTTTTGATTCTACATATATATGTGACAATGTGATTACACCAATGTAACAAGTTTGAATTATTTTTTTCCTTTTGAATTGAGTATGCTACTAAAGTACTCTAAAAGATTTATTTAATAGAAACAAAAAATTTTAAAAATAAAGTAGATGGTATTAGATACCAAAGAAGAAAACAAATTGGGTTCTTAGTCCCTTTTTAAAAATAGTAAGAGTTTAGGGAGTTGGTTTAGTTCTCAGAGGGACCTATGCCAGAAGATATAATTACAACACTACTGGAAAATGATTTAAGTAATCCATAATCTATTGCCTCAGAAATTTTTTTTTACTGAAAATGAAGTCATTCATTGGGTGTCTTAAAACTTGGAAGTTAAAATCCTTATTTCATTGTTAGGAAGTCCTAATGACCCTCCAAAACAGAAAGTCAATGATAAAATTATCGGAGAATCTGAAGTAAAGACAAACTTGAAGTGGCTTGAGGTTCACGCTCACTTTTGTTGCCTTCTATTTTATCTCATTCTAATCTGCAGTTACTTCTAAAACCATCTACTTGGGAGTTAGGCCAAACCTCTCAGGCTAAGAGTATGGTCCTTCACAAGACAGACTTCACTTAAGATACCAGCTAGAAGTTTGGGGCTTCCCAAGCCATTCTCATATCTGACCATCAGGATATGAAGTTGGTGATTGCCACTACATTAACAGGTTTGATAATTCACTAGATAAAAATCACAAAAAACTGGAAAATATTATACTTACTATTATAATTTTAAAATCAACTTACTTTTTAAAGCATTTTTCAGGTAATTGAATGAAAGGCACAGAGATTTCCCATATGTTCCCTACCTCCACATATGTAAAGCTTCCCTACCATCAACATCCCATACCAGAATGTATACTTGTCAGAATTAAAAAAAATTCACTGATATGATATTATTATCCCAATATCTACATTAGTGTTCACTCTTGATATTGTACCATCTATGGCTTTTGAAAAATGTGTAATGACTTGAATGAACCATTACAGCATCATACAGAGTCTTCACTGCCCTAAAAATTCTGTCTTCCACTTACTTATCTCTCCCTCTCCACTCACCTCTAGCAACCACTGATCTTTTCTTTTCCTCAGACTTAATTTTTTTTTTTTAGAGCAGTTGGAGCTTTACTATAAAATAGAGAGGAAGGGACAGAGATTTCCCATGTGACCCCTGCCCCCACATATGTAGAACCTCCCCAGTTATCAACATCACTCATTAGAATAGTACATTTTTAATCATGGATAAACCTACTTTTACAAATCATAATCACCCAGAGTCTGTAATTGCCCTTATGGTTCACTCTTTGGGCTTGTATATTCAAAAGACTTGAACAAATGTATACTGACAAGTACCCATCATTAGAGCGTCACAGAGTATTTTCACTGATCACTCATTCAAAAATTTCTGCTTTGTCTGTTCATCCCTCCCTCCTCTCTAACCTATGCCAAGCGCTGATTTTTTTTTTACTGTCTCCATAGTTTTCCCTTTTGCAATTGCCATAGAGATAAAATCATAAAATCTGTGTGTAGCTTTCTCAGACTGACTTCTTTCACTTACGCATTTAATGTGCATTTAAGGTTTCTCCATGTTTTTTTCATGGCTTGAGCGCTCATTTCCTTTTAGCACTGAATAACATACCATTATGTGGATGGACCACAGTTTATCCATTCACCTACTGAAAGACATCTTGGTTACTTCCAAGTTTTGGCATTTATGAATAAAGCTGCTATAAACATCTGTGTGCAGGTTTTGTGTAGATGTAAGTTTTCAACTCCTTTGGGTAAATATTACTTAGGGTGATTGCTGGATTGAGTGGTAAAATTATGTTTATCTTTGTAAGAAACTGCAAAACTGTCTTCCAAAGTAGCTATACCTTTCGTATTCCCACAAGTAATGAATGACAGTTTTTGTTGCTCCACATCCTCACCAGCATTTGGTATTGCCAGTGTTTTAGCTTTTGGGTATTCTTATAAGGTAATGATCTCTTGTTTTAATTTGTTTTTTCCCTGGTTATACATTATATGGAACATCTTTTCATTTGCTCATTTGTCATCTACATTTCCTCTTTGATGAGGTGCCTAGTCAGGTATTTGACCCATTTTTTATATTGGGTTGTTTGTTTTGTTGTTTAGTTTTAAGAGTTCTTTGTGTATTTTAGATAGCAGTCTTTTTGCATATGTGTCTTTCATAAACGTATTTTCCAAATCTCTGGCTTTTCCTTTCATTCTCTTGTCAATTTCTTTTTCTGAGCAGAGATTCTTAAATTTAATGATACCTAGTTTATCAGTTATTTCTTTCATGGATCTTGCCTTTGGTGTTCTATCTAAAACATCATCACCAAACATAGTCATCTAGATGTTCTCCTATGTTATTTTCCAGTTTTCTAGTTTTCTGTTTTAAATGTAGCTCCATGATCTACTTTGAATTAATTTTGTGAAGGGCATAAGGTCAGTGTCCAGATTAATATATATATATATATATATATATATATATATATATATATATATATATATATACGGTTTTTTCAAGTGGTTATACAGTTGTTCCAGCATGATTTGTTGAAGAGACTGTCTTTGCTCCATTGTATTGCCTTTGCTTATTGGTCAAGATCACTTAACTATATTTATGTGGGTCTATTTCTTGGCTCTTCATTGTGTTCCTTTGATCTGTTGTCTGTTATTTCACTAATACCACACTGTCTTCATTACTGTGTAAGGTTATAATAAACCTTAAAGTCAGGCAGCTTTAGTCCTACAACTTTCCTTCTCCTTCAGGGTTGTGTTGGTTATTCTGGCTGGGTCTCCTGCCTCTCTTCAGATACATTTTAGAATTAGTTTTCAGTATCCACAAAATTACTTGCTGGGATTTTGATCAAAATTGCACTCAATCTATACATAAAGTTGATAATAACTGAAATCTTGACAATATTGAGTGTTCTTATTCATCAATATGGAATATTTCTCAATATATTTTTTTATCTCTTTTATCATAGTTTGGAGTTTTCCTCAAATAGATCTTGTATATATTTTGTTAAATTTATACTAAGTAGGTAATTTTTTTAGGGTGCTAATGTAAAAGTATTGGGTTTTAATTTGAAATTTCACACATTTATTGCTGGCATGTAGGAATTAACTTTTATAAATTAACTTTGTATCCTACAACCTTTCTAGAATCACTTTTGTTGATTAGATATTTTATGGTAGTTTTTTCCCCCAATTTTTATATATATTCTACATAGGCAATCATGTCATCTATGAACAGACAGTTTTATATAGTCCTTCCCAATCACTGTACCTTTAACTTATTTTCCTTATCTTAATGAATTAGCTAGGACATTCAGAGTGATGTTGAGAAACATTGGTCAGGGGGGATGTCCTTGCCGTATACATAATCTTAATGGAAACTTTTCTGATTTCTCACCAGTAAGAATGATGTTACCTGTAGATTTTATTTAGATAGACTTTACCAATCTGAGGAAGCTCCCCCTCTATCCTTCGCTTCCTGAGTGTGTTTACTATTTATAAGTATTGGATTTCCTCAAGTGCTTTTTCTGCTTCTGTTGATATGATCATGGTTCTTTAACTTGTTCATGTGATGGATTGCATTGTTTTTTGAATGTTTAAAATGCTTTGCACATCTGTGATAAATCCCACTTGGTCATAGTGTATCATTCTTTTTATACATTACTGGACTTGATTTGCTAATATGTTAAGATTTTTTAAAATCTCCTGTTCCTCAGAAATACTGGTCTGCAGTTTCCTTTTATTGAAATGTTTTTGTCTTGTTTTCATCTTGTGATGCTGGCCTCATAGAATAATTTAGAAGTATTCTGTCTACTTCTATCTTCTGAAAGAGATTGCACAGGATTAGCTAAATTTCTTCCTTAAATGTTTTGTAGTATTTACCAGTGAGCCCATTTGAGCCTGGTTCTGTTTTGAAAATTATTAATTATTGATTCAATTTCATTAAAAGATATAGGCCTACTCAGATTATTTCCACCTTCTCTCTTTTTTCTTAATTTGCTTGGCTAGAAGCTTATTGGTATTATTAATCTTTTCAAATGACCAGCTTTTCCAGTTACCTTTCTGTGATTGATTTCCAATTCCATTGTGGCCTATATTGTATAATTACTCTCCTTTAAATTTTTTAAGTGTATTTTATGAAGTCTACCTTGGTGAATGTTCCATGTGAATTTGACAAGAACATTATGCTGTAGTTCAATCGGGTAGTAGATATTAATTATATAGTGGATTTATGGTGCTACTGAGTTCAACCATGTCATTAATTCAGCCTGCCTCCTCTCCCTAGAGGTCGGGCTATTATCACATGGCTTAAAGTTCCAACTTTCTTATCACACTATTAGCCTTTCTGGCATGACAGTTCCCATCCTCAATTTCCAGTTAGCATAAACTATCAGAGCCCACCATGAATAACATAGGCATTCCTATCACATGGGAAGTTGCAAGGTTTAAAGGATACTTCCTAGGGAGCAAAGGTCATACATATTCTTTATTATACATAATCTAATACAATAACATTATGAAAAGGTATACCTATAATTTTTACTGCAAAATCAAAATAATAAAGAACTAACAGAGACAATAGTAGTATTATACCAAAGGAAACTGCTCAAGATGAAACTCTAGTACTTAGGTAAGAGATCTTTTTAAAGAAGTGAAATGGCTGATCTAGCAAGATATTATATAAAGCTAAGGATAGGTCCTAAAAGTGTAGAAAAAAATAATAAATAAGCCTATGGACTATTTGAATATAGGAAAGGGGTAGAATAAATAGAGATAATCACAGCAATAAACGTGGAATAATGCAGATATTCCACAACGGTTTATTGTGTTTGAAGATTTGATAAGAATTTTACACATATAGTAAAATAGAATAAATCTGATTAATGTTTATTTTCATTTCACTCACTGTATATGATGTATCTTCCTTTGTTCTTTTATTTTTCAGGAAATGATAAGTCAAATAAAAAGACAGCATTTCTATTAATACTTTAAAGTACATATAAATATGTAGAAATTATAATTACTGTATTCAAAATTAACACATGTGTATGTAAAACAGGGGCAAAAGCATTTTTTTCTATAAAGGTTCAGGTATCAACTTAAGGATTTATAGGCATTCATAGTCTCTGTTGGATTTTAATTCTCCTTCTCTCTTCTTCCCCTTTAAAAATATATACTCTGATAAAATGTAAAGACCATACTTAGCTTGAAGCTATACAAAAATATATCACAGGCAAGATTTGGCCTGTAGTGTGTAGTTTGTCAAGCCTGAACTATTGCATAAAGTCATGGGTAAAAGGACAGATAGTATTGTCAAGTTTATATTTTGCATGAAATAATACAAAATTAACCCTAACTTGCATGTGAAAAAATAAAGGTATTTTAATTGGAGCCAACTTGAAAATCATAATGCAAAGTGTAGATAGCTTATGTCAATACATTAAGATGTCAAAATACATCTAATATATTTAGAATGACTGAAGCCTTATTATGGGTATTCTCTTAAACCAATGAAATGAAACTAGAGATCAAAATGATAAGATACTTAGAAGAAAAAATTTTAATTAGGCCACATACATCAAAATAATCAATGTGTCAAAATATCAGTAACAAGTTTATTAAGAACATAATATGAAATTAAATGATAATATATCATTTTGGGAATTCAGCTAAAACAGTACTTGGAGAGAATTTGCTATCTTTAAATATTTGTATGAGAAAAGAAAGCTCCAAAATGAATGACCTTATTTTTCCTCTTAAAGAAACTGGGAAATGAAGAGCAAAATAACCCAAAAATAAGGAGAAAGGAGATAATAACTATCAGAGAACAAATCAATTAATTTAAACAGAAATAACAAAATGAACAAACTCAAATGTCAGTTCCTTGAAAAGCTCAACACATTTGTCAGCGTTCAGCTAGAATGTAAAAGTGTCATTACCCAACTTAGTGTAAAAATATATTTCATAGTGTATCAAATAAATATTCTAGAAATTCATATTTTAGCTAGCATCTTCATGAACATCTTTTTATAAGGCACTAAGGAAACAATCATTTTATATAATTTATGTTAATAATTTCAAAATTACATCAGTATTTAGTGAGACCAAAATATAAAATAATCAGTAAAATATTTAATCTGGTATGTATAAGTAGTGGGCCTGCCTATTTATTTGCTGACATGAGTACTATAAACTGAATGACATAGATATAAACTTATTGAATTGTTTTGTCAATTGATATCCAAAATGTGAGAATTTATTTCCATTTGTTTTGCTGCGGCGCCTCATTTGTAGCAATAAATCAAAGTAGGGCCAATGAGAAGCTGAAGTCAGTTCTGGAGAAATAGTAAGGAAACCTCAGACCCAATACAATAGGAAGAGTGGACTTCTTGAGTATAATCAACAGCCATTAGCACAAGCCCCTAAGGAAGTAAAGTTAAATGGGTGAGAAAATTAGAAGCCAATCATGATTACAACTAGAAAAGACCAGTGTGTTAATGAAAGATGAGGAGATAAACATGTAAGACATAAGACACTGGCTATTTCAACTAAATTTTAGTTGACAGAATCTCACTATTTAAATAATCTTTCTGGATCTGTCTTTTTCTACCTGATCTTCCTACAATTTAAAGACCACATGACAGTGATTCTTACATTGTTGTGGGTAAAACTTCAATATTTCCAGAATTTCTTTCCTGGCATTAGTCCATCTCCATATCAATAGGTAATTACATGGGTGAGTGAGGGCTTATCTCAAACTGAGAGATTGGGTGGAGCTCTGTTCTGCTGCAGCCTGGTCAAGAGAGACAGGATGATAGCTTGTAAGAAATAAATGGTTTTCTTAAACTTTTTTTCTCCCTTTGACTAATTTTGGTTTCAAAGGTATTTTACCCTGGGATTTTCCCTCCAGAGTTACATCTGGCACTAGTTGAAAGGACCTCTGAGCCTGTAATCTCTCTAAATGGATGTGACCTTTGGGTGGGCTGCCTCTAGGGATGATGGGGAGGCTACAATGGCTACAGTGGTAGAGGGTGCAGCTTCACTTAGGAACCCCATGTATGTGAGTCTTCCAATTGGGGAGCCCCTAGTGGGTAATCAGCCTAGGATAAAGCATCTCTTAGAGGGGTTGGGCCTTCCCCAGAATTGGGGAAAAGTGGAGACACTGGAAGCTGCAGAATTAGTCTTCCATCAGATAGAAGGCTCCTTAGAGGCTTTGAGTGGCCATGTAGCAGCTGCCATTGTAGAAACTCTTTTCTTCAAGATAGTGGAAAGTGTTACTGAAGAGAGAGAGAGGATTATCGAGGAAAGAGAGAGAGACTTTGGCAGGAGAGAGACACACTTAAGCATTACTTGGAGGAACTGGGTGATGACCTATGGGATGCCCTAAAGGAAGAGAGACAGTTATTGAAAAGATGTGTCATGTTTCTGGAATATTCCTAAGCAGCAGCGAGGGTGGAGGCAACAGGAGACTGTATTGCAGAAGAAATAATGGTGCTGTCAGCTCCAGAGATGGTGAAGGGGGTGTTGTGAGAGGATGAATGGGTGGGTTTGAGGGCCAATCTGTTACCAAAGCCACCCGAGGCACCAGCCTCTTCTGTATTAAAGGCCCACTCAGTTGTAATTATGAAAGCAAAAACACAACAACTGTGGGCTCCTGAGGGGTAGCAGTCAGCCCATCCCCAGATTGTGGAGCACTCCGTGCTCTACCCTTATATCGAGGATGAGCTGGTGAACGTCAGCATCTGGTATCGACAGAAGCCATCAGAACATCTGTCTACATGGCTTTTGTGTCTCTGGGATATGGGGGTGGAAAACATTCTTATATCGGGTTCTGAAGTGAGTAGACTGGCTTCCCTGACAACTCACTCTTCTCTCTGGCAGCAGTTGCAAAGTGCCAGGGAATTGGGTGCTTCTGGATTGACTGACAGCAGCTATCAGGGCAGTTTGGCCTCATCAGGGTGATTTACCATACTTACCCACTAGCTGGAAAACATCCAGGGCTCCAAAATGTGTTACAAGAATGGGTACAGCAATTAGGAATAAAGTGGAAATTTCGTATACCATATAATCCTACTGGAGCAGGCATGATAGAGAGGTACAATGGTTTGTTGAAATCTGGCCTGAAGTCAGACACCAATAGTCTATGGGGCTGGTCAGTTCACTTATGGACAGTGCTATGGCATTTGGATGAGAAGCCCTGAAAAGGAGCCTTGAGCCCTGTGGATATGCTAAAATGCCTTGCTGCCTCTCCTACACAACTGTATGTACAAACCAAAGAGGAGTTATTGAAGCCAGGGTATTACCAGCAGAGCAACATCCTGCTGCCAGCCCCTACTGTACTAAACCCTGGAGATACTGTTGAGTGGATGCAGGCATGGACCTATGATGGCTGGCCCTCCTGGCACCTTGGGGAAAAGGCCTGGAAACTGACCTCCTGTGTAGTCCTGGAGTAACAGCAGAGTGGCCCCCAAAGATCACAGTAGTGTACCCAAAACATCTGGAAGGTAAGAGCACCTTATGGGGAAGTCTTGTTTTATCTTTATGGCCAGTGCGTGTACCTCCCATAGCCCTATATATTGACCCACTGTAGCTCCCACAGGGAGGAGGATGAAAGTCTGGTATAGTAGACCACAACAAGATCCCATTCCTGCCACTGTCCTATCACAGGACCACTCTCTTGCATGCATCCTACCTGATGGACAAGATTTGCCTATGCTGGTGTCATTAAAATATGTATCTTATCACCCGTAACATTTTTCTTCTATTGTCCCTGTGGCCTGGATGTGCCCCCTGGCTGCAGCTGCCATGTGATGATTGCTCTGAACTCTGTATTTGTTCAGCTACTGCCTGCTTGTGGAATGGGTAAGCTATGGACTTAATCTGCCTAGGACTTTGAACCTAGATGAAGTCTCCAGCTTGATGATTATCATGATTTTATTGCTGTTGCTGTTTTATGTTATTAGCCTGGTTACAATGTTCCAGTTTTCTTGCCCAGGAGCCATTGTGGAAGATAGGGAATGTGTAGATTGTGAGAGAAGATTTCTGGAGGGGTGGGCAGTGGGTAAAATTGCAGTATTTCTAGAATCTCTTGCCTGGCTTTAGTGTATCTGCATATCAATAGGTGTTTCCAAGGGGTGGAGAGTATTAGTCCATCTCCATATCAATAGGCAATTACATGGTTGAGCAAGGGCCTATCTGGACTGGAGAGGTTGGGTGGAGCGCTCTCCTACTGCAGCCAGGTCAAGACATGGAAACTGTTGAAAGAAATAAATGGGTCTCTTAAACTTTATTTCTCCCTTTAACTGATATCGGTTTCAGAGGTATTTTACCCTGGGGTTTTCCCCCTGGAGTTACAATTGTCCACACTGTTAGTGAGAATATAATGTGGAAAAGTGTTTTCTGGCTGGCAAAGTGTTATTAATTTCTCACTGTTGTATTAGAAGTGTTTGGAAGTTCTGATAAGGAGAACTTTACAGTTCTTTAACTCTGATAAAGTATATTTTATTGAATACTAACTCAACTCTAATATTAAGCTCAACTTCTAGGATATCCCATTTTTTACTTCTATGGATATGATTTATTAGTTTACAATTATATCACCTTTTATAACCTCCAGAAGAACACTGAAACTGCCATTAGAAACATGTTATTTCAATGTAACTCTTGGGGGGGAATCCAAGGGCAAAATACTTTGAAACCAAATCAGTCAAAGGGAGAAATAAAGTGGGAGAAACCCATTTATTTCTTACAAGCAGTCCACCTCTACTCTCCTATGTCTCTCAAGACTGGCTGCAGAAGAAGAGGCCCCCACCCAACCTCTCTGGTCCAGATATGCTCTCCCTGGCCCTTGTAATTACCTATTGATTTAGAGATGGACTAGTTCTCTCCACCCCTTGGAAACACCTATTGTATGGAGATGCATTAAAGCCAGGTGAAAGATTCTGGAAATATTGCAATTTTACTGACATACAAAATTTGACAGATTTTTCTTAGTAAAGAGAAAATTGATTTTCATTTGCTGTTAAAATCAAATCGTTTAGAATTTATATTTGAGGCACCATTAATTAAAAACACTGTGACTAGAAAATGATCTAGATTTAGATTATTTAATTGTTAATTTCTCCTTACATAGTTCATGGGGTGGTTTTCTGTTGTTTTGTATTTAAGGAAAGAAAGCTAGAAAAAATTAATTCAGCTTGCTATTCTCCCACGGCTAAATAAAGATGTAATTGATGATTAGAGTGAGAACCCATTTAAATATGACTTTAAAATTAAATGTCAAATATGTGTTACAGAATTATAGTTTTTACTATTTAAAAAAACCCTCAAAACAACAATGAAACACTACACAGAACAAGCTTATGGAGAGATAAATAATTTTTAACACAGAAAATACTCACTATTTGTGCTCAGCTTGTTTTGAAAATAAGACCAGATGTTTAGTTTTGTTCCTGTCCAATGAATTCTTATTTTAAACAAGTGTTTGAGATCTGAACACAAATCATTATGTGCCTTTGGCATGATGAGAAGAGAGATTACTGCCTTCAAGTATTTACTGTTTTTAATATCTACTAAAAATCCTACAAAATATCTACTAAAAATATACACACACATATGTATTCATATATATAATTATATATGATAGACATATGCATATATGTATATTATATGCACACACATATATAAACATATATGTATATTATATATATAGAAGAAACCTTATTTCTCAAGGAACAAAGGAATCTGCTGAGCATAGTCATTATTTCCAGTGCAACCATGTAAAATAAGTAATTGCCCTAAGGCTACAGTTGTCATTTTCCTCTAATTCATACTGTCTACACATGGGCACCATTTTCAGCATTTTGTCCACTCATACTGTTTATGCCCATGCCTCCAAGACTTAGAGGAGGTAGAGTGGAGGCCTAGAAATATCCTAAATGCAAAACAAAGCAAAAAACCCAGGTTTTGCAAAAATTTTTGAGGCATTCTTTCTTAAAGATCTCCTTAAGGATACATGACTTCCTAATCTTGTATACTACTTTGGAATGTTCTGTTAAAAAAATGGACCCTGCTGTGGGGGCACTAGGGCCCCACATATGGACTATAGATTAAGGCATAGGGGTCCACACTCTGATTTCAGCCTCCTAAAGCTAAATTCTGTTGCTACATTTCCTTAAATCTTTAGGTAAGCTCTGTATTCCAAATGAATGGCTGAAGATTTCTGCCAATGCCTGGAGAGTTCTTACTCTTTTGGTATTTTTACGTCGGGTCTTGTTAACAATCTCCTTGTTAATCTGGTTAAAGCCACCTTTGACAAACCAATCTCTACGTAATACCAGAAAGAACTTGATTAACCATATTCCAACCAAGTTCATCCAATTCTGTCCCTTCAGTATTAATACCATGCCGGATCAGAATTGAGTTCTGTGCACAGCTTGAGGACTTGACGGTTACCACGCTTCTCTTCTGGAGAAAGAGATTTCATTTGTCCTTTACAAAAATATTGTTTATCCCCATTTGTATCACTCTAAGTTATTTCAGGCATTCATGGCTGATGATACCACAGTGCAACTAATAAATGCTCTATACCTTGGGTTCTCAAATATTTTGGTCTCAGGAGTCCTTTGCTCCCATAATAACTGAGTATCCCAGAGTTTTATGTTGATTATATCAATATTTAACATACTATAAAATTAAAGCTATTGTTAAAATATTTTTCTTAATCAACATTTATTAATGTAAATGCAACAAAATAATCCTTTTACATGTTGACTAATAATAGATTTATGAATAGAAATAAAATTTATAAATATTTTGTATTGCATTACACTAATATGATTATGATATTAGATTATGAAAAAAACGATTTCCCATACAAAAATAAGAAGAGTTTCATTATACTACATTTTTTTCCAAATCGTTTTATCTGCCTTCCCTTGTAATCTCTTGGAATTACACTAGTCTGGTTGAGGTATTGGAGACCATCAGACATCACACAGGCATATAACTGGGAACAGGAGAACTATTTCACTGGCTTTTTAAGAAAATTATGGGTTTCATTCTGTGATACCATACTTAAAATTATCAAGTGGTAATATTTTAAATTTTTAAAATTGAAGTATAATTGACATATATTAGTCTCAGGAGCACAATGTAATGACTCAGTACTCCTGTATATTGCAAAATGATCACCCCAATATCTAGTTAATATCCAACACCATAAATGGTTACAGAGTGCTTTTTTCTTATGATGAGAACTTAAAGGATCTACTCTCTTAACTTTCAAATATGTATTACAATTTTATTAACTATAGTCACCATGTTATGTATTATATTCTTATGACTTTTTTTTGTAACTAGAAATTTGTACCTTTTGACTCCTTTCATTCATTTCAACACTCCATTTCCCCCAACACTCTGCCTCTGGCAACAATAAACTGTTCTCTGTATGTATGAGCTCTTTCTTTTTTTATAAGATTACACATGTAAGTGAGATCACACAGAATTTGCCTTCACTGTCTTATTAAATAATCCCTCAAGGTCTATCCATGTCAAAAGCAGCAAGATTTTATTCTTTTTTATGGCTGAATAATAATCCATTCTGTTTATATACCACATATCTTTACCCATTCAATCATCAATGGACATTTAGGTTGTTTCTATGTCTTGGCTATTGTAAATAATGTTTTTCCAGTAAACTTGGGGTACAGATATGTTTTCTAATTCAATTTTCTTCAGATAAATGCCCAGAAGTAGAATTGCTGGATCATATGGTATTTCAATTTTTAATTTTTTAAAGAGCCTCAATACTGCTTTCCATAGTGGCTACACAAAGTTCCATTCCCACCAATAGTGGGATGCATGAATGCCCAAGGATTTCCTTTTCTCCACATCCACGCCAATACTTGTTATCTCTTGTCTTTTTGATAGAAGCCATTCTAACAAGTGTGAGGTATTATCTCATTATGGTTTTGTTTTGCATTTCCCTGATGATTAGTGATGTTGAGCATCTTTTCATGTACCTGGTGACTGTTAGTGTATCTTTTTTGGAAAAGGGTGTATTCAGGTCCTCTGTTTTTTAATTGGATTGTTTTTTTAGTTACTGAGTTGTCTTTGTATAGTTTACATATTAACCCCTTATCAGATAAATAATTTGCAAATATTTTCTCCCAGTTGGTGTGTTGCCTTTTCATTTCTTGATGGTTTCCATTGCTGTGCTGAAGCTTTTTGGTTTGATGTCATCCTACTGGTTGTTTCTATTTTTGATGCCTCTGCCTTTGGTGTCAGATCCAAAAAATAATCACCACGACCCATGTCAAGTTGCTTACTGCATATGTTTTCTTCTAGGAATTTTATGGTTTCAGATCTTAATGCAAGTCTTTAATCCATTTTGAGGTAATTTTTGTGTCTGGTATAAGATAGGGGCCAGTTTAATTCTTTCACAAATGGCTGTTCAGTTTTCCCAACACCATTTATTGAAGAGAGTATCCTTTTCCCACAGTGTATTGTTTGTTCCTTTGTCATAAATTAATCAATTATACATGTGTAGGTTTATTTCCGGATTCTCTTCTCTGTCCCACTGATGTATTTTTCTGGAGGCAGTAGCAGTACGAGCCGGGACACTCAAGCTCTCTAGGCAAATGTGACAGACAAGTGATTACGTATAGTAGTTTCCTTGAAGGACAAGCTATACAACCAAATGTTGAACTTTGTTGCTGTATAGCTCACTGTTTGGTGCAATACCCTACCTGATAATTCTGTGAGCTAACCAACATCCTTTTAATGAACTGATGTTTGTGATAAAATCAGTGAGAAACGGTTTCTGTTATTTACAACAGTGAAACACAGATGTCAATATTGAGAATAGATGTAGGTGTCCCTAGGTGCTCCTGGGAAATTGAGTGATTTTGTATGTAGAGTAAGGGAAGAAGAATTCAAAATCCCTGATGTAGCTCTTAAGGAGACAGACCGTCAACAAATTCTGTTTCAGCAATTTTTTTACTCTGAGCTCTATGCACGTAACACCATGCTTAGAGCCTTTGATACCAGCCCCACTTTGGAGGACATTGATGCATGTGTTATAAGCTCTAATTCTTTTCTCTACTCTGTTTCCTCAATTGATGCATATCTACCAGTTTCTAAACATGTGTGCTCTCTCGTCTTAAGTAATTGCTCCATGCCTCTCTTTGTAATTTTAATTTTATTCATTCTTGCATTTTTAAACATTATTGCAGTGAGGTTTCAAATGGGTTAGGCAGTGCCAATCCACCATCTTGAAAGCCAATTATATTGGAAATAATCATATTGCATGGCCATTTGCCTACTGAATCCACTTTCTAACAGATCTCCCAAATATACAATTTTGTTTTTGAATCTCTACTGTACTTTGTGCATCTGTTTTCGGAAAAAGAGTAAGAAGGAATTTAGCTCATTCAAATACTAGCTCATCTAATATTGAGGAAAGAGCGGGTTGGGAGTGATGATTAGGCCTAAAGAAAGGTAAAGTGCACACCAGGTGTCACACATCCTTACATCCCATAGGAAACCTGTAATCAATCCATCCAGAGAGTAATCCTGCTGACTCAATGTTTTGATTCTCAGTAGCTTTGAGGTCTACACCATGTCTGATCATAAAGATTCAGATACCTTTCCTGGATTTACCACTTGCCTATAACAAGTTGCTTTTCATTGAGGCTAACGATAAAGCTATATCAATAAACCTGCAAAGACTGCACTAGTAAATTGTCAGATTATATTATGATAAGGGAAAGAATGTAAAGATGGTTATTAATGGAAAACCTTCCCCTTGCCTGCTCTTTTGTAAAGGGTTTGTGAAGTCCATTGGCATGAGAAGTTGGTCTTCAATTTAATTGATAATAAAATGATAATGAAATTCACACAGTTTAGAAACAACACTCCCATAATTCGCAGCAACTGGAAATTGTATTCAAAAGAAGTCTCTTAATGTAACCAAAGGAGCTCACCTTTATAAATAAACATGGGTAAACAGCAATAAGAACATAGCTTCTTAGAATCAAAATTGAAGAGTTCTGAAGGCAGGGTATCTTCTTGACTGTTTTATATTTATTTGACATTTAAATTACTTATTGTAAAGTGTTTGTACCAGATACAGAAGATGTCCTGGAAGTACCTGGTTTCAGGGCAGTTATTTTGTTTATGAACTGAAGTACATATACTTTCTAGGTGTCACCTAGAATTTATTATGTTACTGTTTCACTCAGCATGTTTACACTAGAGGTAAACTGTGTCCCAGGATCTGTCCTCAAAATGAAGAAGGTGGAACTTAGTTAAATAAATTGACTATTTTTTAATTAAAATAATTTGTGTTTACTGACATGGAAAATCATGGTAATACAAAAATAGGTTTTTAAAATCAGAGTTTTAATCTGATCTTACTTTGGTCATATACTAGAGAAAAAATTTGGAAGAATGCCTGGTGAATGTTAGTAGTATTCATCGTTGTGTAGCAAATTAATAGGTTATTTCAATATTAATTTAAATTTTTTAAAGTTTTTCTACAGTAAATACGTATTTGTTATAAAATAAGAATATAATGCATATTTGAAATGTTATATCTTGATTAAAGCCCAGGTGGCCTCTTCTGGATTTATTTTTTAACACCTCTCCTGGTCTGGGTCTTTATGACCAAGGACGTTTATTGTGTTGGCAGACAGTCCTGGGAAAAGCAGTACTCAAAGGCTAATGCCACATCTTTGATCCTTTTCAGAATTATTCTACCTATGCATTCATTTTATCTCTATATTCAATCATTTTTCTTCTTTAATTTTGAAAAAAAAAAACAGGAATAGAAATAGACAGTACATTAACCCTTAAGGGGTTAACATATCAGAGAATATGTGACAGTTTTTAATGCATTATCCACAGCACCAATAAGGACCCTTCAGAGGACTCACAAATTAATTAAAGATTCAAGCCACCCTAATGTTAACATATCCTAAGGACACTGGATGGTGGGTTTAAGACAGTAAGAGACTAATGATCCATTTTTACATCCTTGAGTCTGGGATAGCATGGTATTGGTAGAGTTGAGAATGAATCTGTTTCCAAATTTGAATCCCAATTCAATGCTTTACCACCACAGAGGGCTTCTAGTAACATTACAGTTTCCACTCATAAGTCTGCCATCTTAAGTACTGACCACAAACTAAAGCACTGAAATGATCAGTGCTAAAACTACTTGATATGTAGTAGGTAGACTTTCATGTGCTGCACATAGGAACCTTTTCTAAACGTTTGCAGGAAGTAATTTGATTTGCTATCATCACCTCATAGAAGAAAGAATCACAACAAGCATTCCTAAGTCATAAATGGAGAAAGTGATAGGCTTAGATTCAAGTATTTCGAATCTTCCTGTGCTTTTTCTTAACCTACAAAACCAGAAATTCTAAATCTCTACATTTATGTCAAATCAAGTGTTTGTAGACCTTTTTTATTCAAAGGCTGCATTTCTTCTCTATAGAAAGCAATAATATCTCAAAGAAAATAAAAATAACATAATAATAGTTTTGAATGTCCCAAAATCCTTTGAGTGAACTGGATTCTGAGTGTACATGCTTTAGGCTTTAAATTCTACCTCACCCCACTTCTGCCTCAAGTGTCCACATTTCTCATATCCAGCATCATGAATCTTTGCAAATGGATACTTGCTTATATTTTTATTGCTTTTTATTTCTTATAGCCACAGCTTGAATTTGTTGGCATCAATATTTTAACAATTGTTTCTGGAGAAGACATACTGCTCAATTATTGAAGGGGGGAGCAGTGTTAATGCATTACCTGTAACAATAACAAAACATACACACACACACACACATACTCCACTGTTAGTTGAATATTTTCAGTGTGCCAGAAAAAATATTATTATGTATATGTTTATAACATTTAAGTCACTCAATAACAGTCACAGATAGGCATTTTTCTTCACTTTACAGATAGAAAAACTGAGTTCGTATATATATATGGATTTATTTTTTAACTGGATTTATTTTTACTGATATATATCTCAGTAAGTGTGGCTAAGACAGGATATGAACAGAGTGTGTTAATAAAAGGTCAATGACACAACTCTCCTATATTGACTCTGTTATTTGAAATTAAGTAAGTTTGTACTTTGGAAAATGCATTGCTACCTTAAAATTTTTAAAAATACAAAATATTTTAAGAAAAATGTTAAGGCTGGAAAATGAAAATAACTAGTAGTATGATTGTCAGTCTGAATCAGTTTTAATTTTGGATAAGAATGCTTGCTTGCCACCATTGTTCACAGACTCTAGCAAACTAATGCCCACAAGGCATAAGAATACTGGGGAACAAATCTCATAAAATGTGAAGGAAGCAAAAGAGGTTAGGCTTTGGAGAACATAGCCAAGGTCAGGCCACGTGAGTGGTCTCCCTTTATTAGAATACCATAGCCACTGACAAGTGTCATTAACTGGATGCTAGCTGTATGCTTACCACTGCAGACATCCTTTTCTCATTCCTAATCTTAAGAGACACATTTAGCCCTTCACCAGTAAGTCTGATATTAGGTGCTGGTGTTTCATAGATTTCTTTTACTTGGTTGGATAAATTTCCTTCTGTGCATTTCAATTTTATAGAGACTTGCTTTCAGTAATTGATGTTGGATTTTTCTCGCTTTATTATAATGGCCATATGGATTTAAAATTTCACTTTGTTAATATAGTGAATTACAACAATTGATTTTTGAACAGTAAATCCAAACCTATATTCCTGATATCAAACCCCATTCGATTATGATGTATTTTCCTTTCTATATATTGCTGGATACAGTTTGCTAAAATTTTGCTTGGAATATTTAAATTTATGGATATTGGTCTATAGTTTTCTCTCCTTGCAGTATTTTTCTCTGAAGTTGGTATCTGGGTAAATCTTAACTCAGTGGGAAGTATTGGGAAGTATTCCCTCTGCTTCAATTTTCCTGGAAGAATTAGTGTAGAACTGGTAAAAATCTTTAAATAAATGTTTTATAGAATTCATGAGCAAAGCATTCTGGGCCTTTAATTTACTTTATGGGGATACTATTATTATATATTTAAAAGCTATGGTTATTGGGTTACCTATTTCTTAAGTAAATTGTGGTAGGTTTTTTTCTTCCAAGAATTTTTTTCCTATTTCATCTGTTTTTTAATCTATAGGCATAATGTAGCTCATAACATTCCTTAATTTTCCTTTAAATATTTCTAACGTTTACAATGATGTCACATTTCTTATTCATGCTGCTGATAATTTGAGAATTCTCTCATTTCTTTCTGATCAGTACCAGTAGGAATTTTTTATATAGTTCTTATGACAGACACAGCTTTGGTTTTATTAATTTTCACCATTGTTTTCTATTCAGTTGATTTTTTTCTCTTATCCCTGATTCTGCTTTTATGCTTAATTTTTCATTCTTTTCCTAGTTTCTTAAGGTTTATGCTGAGATCATTGATTTTAGACCTTGCTTCTTTCCCAATAGAGATATTTAGTTCTATGTCTCCCCAAATACTGTATTGGAAGTATCCTTATAATTCAATATGTTGTTGAGGAGTCCAACTCCTTCTTAAAAAGTTGAAATCACTTACATCTAGAATCTAAAAATTTGTACTTATAAAACCAAAGAGTGATTACCAGAGGCTGGGGGTACAGGAAATGGGGAATTGGTCAAAGGGTATAAATTTCTGGTTATAATATGAATAAGTTCTGGGGATCCAATTACAAGTAAGATGACTATACCTGAAATTTGCTAACAGAGTAGACCTTGATTATTCTCACACACACAAAAAAACTATGTGAAGTGATAGATGTGTTAATTAACTGGATTGTGGCAATCATTTCACAATATATACTTTTGTTAATCATCACATTGTACACCTTAAAAATGATGTTGTGCAATCTAAATATATACAGTTTTACTTCATCAATCATACCTCAGTAAAGCAAAAAAACAAACAAACAAAAACCTATGTATGATTTTTCAGGACCAACCTTGTCAATGACAAAAGCTTTACCTGGCAGACATTACAGGGAATGCCCTCCCCCTAGCCAGCGCATTGCAGCCTCGAGGGAACTGCAGTCAAGGTCTCCAGCTCCCCTGGCCAGCCATGCCATATTTACATTCCTCACTTAGGCACCTTAAGGTGAGAAAGGAGATAAAGGCTCTCATAATTTAAGTCATTAGGCTAAGGCCTCCTTATGGGAGAAGATGGAAATCTTAAAGACATGTTTCTCCACTAGTACTTTTCCTACACCTTCCCCCATCCCTCCCTCATCAGAGTTCATGACGCCACTGGAGCCTTTGGTTCAGTCCCTCAAAGCATGTTCAGATTTAGGGAGAAAACCACCAAGTCTATACTGACCCACCTGCTCTCAACCAGTGACCACTGCATGGGGAAAATAGTTGAGCGATTGTCAGTGCTTCTTCCTGCTTTAGACTCTTGCTTATACCATTACAGTGAATAACTGAAGGCTTAATTCTTTCATATATGGTTTCTTGCTTTAATAGGCTATGTTAACACTTAGCGGCTAACTCCTCTCTATCCCAACTCAGTTGAGCTCCTGAGAGTTGTGTTTTGGTTTACATTCGTTACACAATACTAACTTCCCTTTTGAATCAA
The DNA here is from genome assembly GCF_030020395.1 of Manis pentadactyla. Taxonomy (NCBI): domain Eukaryota; kingdom Metazoa; phylum Chordata; class Mammalia; order Pholidota; family Manidae; genus Manis; species Manis pentadactyla. The sequence goes on along the minus strand of NC_080021.1, from coordinate 165,800,393 downwards.
TCTTTGACCCATGAGTTATATGGAAAAGTTTGACTTAGTCTTCAAAATTTTGGGAATTGTCTAGCTTTCTTTCTGTGATTCACTTCTAACTGAAATGCATGTGGCCTGAGAGGATATTTTGTATTAATGAGTTATTTTAAATATATTGAGACTTGTTTTATGGCTCAGAGAATTGTCTGTCTTAGTAAATGTCCCAAGCACACTTGAGAAGAATGTCTATCCTGCTGTTGTGTGAAATCTATAAATACCATTTAAGTTGGTTGGGTGGTACTGCTCAAGTGTACTGTATCATTGCTGATGTCTGCTTGTCCTATACCATTGAGATAGGGATATTGTAATCTTCAACTATAATTATACAATTTTCTACTTATTCTTGCACCTCTAATAGTTGTCACTGACAGATTTTCCTTCTACTTATGTTGCAAATTCCATACACACTACTTTGTTGTTATTTTGCTTAATTATCAGTTATCTTTTAAAGATATATATATATCTTTATTATTTTCCAGTTTTCTATATATATATATATATAGAGAGAGAGAGAGAGAGAGAAAATAGGAAAATTGATCTTAGGCATCTACCCATGGGTTGCTGTTTCCAATGATCTTCATTCCTTTTTGTAGACCTCATTTCCATCTGTTACATTTTACATCTCCCTGAAGGATACCCTTTAACATTTGTCTTAGTGCAGATCTGCCGAAGATGAATTCTTTAAGGTTTTCTATATATTAAAATGTCTTTATTTCAATTTTATTTTTTTCAGTGGGTATTCTAGGTTGAAGTTTTTCTCCCATAGTGTTTTAAGGATATTACTCCATTGCCTTCTTATGCTCATGCTTTTGGGGGAAATCTGTCTTTATCTCTGTTCTTCTGTACATAATGTGTTTCCTCTCTGATTTAAAATTTTTCTCTTTACCTGCATTTAAACAGTTTGGTTTAGATGTGTTTCAATGTTGTCTTCTTCATGTTTGTTATGTTTGGGATTTTTTGAGTTTTGGATTGGTAGCGTTATAATTCGTTGGTGTGTAAGCTTCTGGGGAGGAGGGTTCACTCACAAATACTGACTTAGATGGTCTCAGTACCATGTCACTATTTCAACACTATGTCTTGAGGCAGCCTCCGGGAGCAGGGAGGGTAGACAGAACCCACAATCCAGGGACAGGGGAGGAGGTGAGGAGCCTCGGATTGCTGGGGTCCAGATCACAGGTCACTTAGAAGTCATGTGTTCCCCAATATAGTTTTCATCAAATTTGGTAAATGTTGGCCATTACTTTATCAGTAGCTTTTCTACTCCCTCCTTGAAGATATCAAAATACATATATACCAGACTGCTTGATGTTTTCCCACATTTCATTCATGTTGTTTGTTGTTTTTTAAATTATTTTCTTAGTTTCTCATATTTTAAAGCTCTTTTCTCCAGCATTTTTGATAATTTCCATTACCATAGCTTCAAGTTTACTAATCATTTCCTCTGCCATGTCTGATTTTCTATTAATTCCATCCAACATATTGTTCATCTCAGATATTACAGCTTTTAATTCCAGAAAATTAACTTGAGTCTTCATTTTATGTTGACCATCTTGCTACTTAATTTTTGGACATATGGAATATAATTATAATAACTCTATTTATGTCCTTCACTGCTAATTCAAACATCTGTGTTAATTTTGTGTTGGTTTCAATTAATAGATTTTTTTTCTTCCTAATATAGGTCAAGTTTCCTTGCTTTTTTGAAAGCCTGCTAAGCTTCACTGAGATAATCAACATTGTGAGGAATTTTACCTTGCTGGGTGCTGGATATTTCTGTATTCCTTTAAAAATTCTTCAGCTATTTTCTGAAATGCAGTTGCCTTACTTAAAACAAATTGATCCTTTTTGGTCCTGATATTATGATTTATTAGGCTTTTCTAAAGCACTGCTTTGTCTAAACTATTTCTTATCAATATGGCAAGACGTTCTTGAGTATTCTACTGAATTCCTCATGAATTTCTCCAGTCTGTCTTACGGCAACAGGCTCTCTGGTCCTGTTGTGAGTGCCTGAAACCATTCTTTGGTATTTTCAGATATTTTCTCCCTGACCTCTGGTAGTTTCCTCACACATATTCTGACATCTTTAAGACTTTTCTGGTGAACTCCAGCCGTCCTGATCTCTGGATATTCATATCATACCCTTTCCTCATCTTGGAGCATCCATCAGGCTACCTCTTGGCTTCCTCTGCCTGCATTGCAGCATGCGGACTCCTTCAAGGTAGTGATCTGGAACAGTCACAGGGCTGCCCTGGTTTGTTCTGTATCTGAAGCACTATTCACTTTTGTCTGAGGGGCAATGTTTTTAAAACTACTGTTTTCTGTATTTTGCCTATTTTTCTTTTAATTTAGGCATAAGGTAAACCTGTGCTTGTTATTACAACTTTGAAAAAAGCAGAATTCTCATTTTATGTCTAAAAATTAAAAAGGATGTAGCACAAAAACACTCATTCAGTTATTTCAAATTTATTACTGTGAATTAAATAAAATTTTACTACCCACGTTTCAAAACGACCCAGTAAAGTTTATATGTATATAAAGTTTATACATATATATATACATACATATATACAAATATAAATAAACTTATATAATATATACAAATATAAATACTAAATATATAAAAATATAACAAATTTATAATAAAAATATAAATACAAATAATATGCATACATAAATATGTGTGTATATATTGTGTGTATGTGTATATATATGAATTTAACTTGTGTGTGTCTTCTGACATTTATGAATATATATATAAAGACAGATGCAGGAGACAAAAGTCAAAGCTCATATTAAGGAAGGATTTTAGTATTATTAGGTCAGAGGGCAACTTTTTGAAAGGATGATTTAGAAAGTGTGTTGATAGCTATGATTCAGAACTGATTGAATTAAAGATGATGTGCATTTAGTAAAACATTTTAATACTAGACAAATAATGCTTAAACTGTGTTTTCTAAATAGGAAAGTTTGAGAGTAGTAAAGAAAATAAACCAAAGAGGTCCAGGTGTTATGTAAAGCTGTTAGAATAAATATTCTTCGTTATAAGATACACAGTATTTCGGTACAGTGTCTGATGGAACATTGGATATTCAGTTATCCACTACTTGGGCTTGCTTTAGTGGTCAGTCCCTGGGTAACCAATTTAAAAGATAATAATTATTAAAAGTTAAATTATCACAAGAACACTGGTTAGCTCACTTGGTTCGGTTAGGTATTAATATTTAGGCCCTTTGATTTTGCTAATTCATAGATATCTATTCCTCCTTTGCTTTGAGGAAGATGCAAGTATACACCAACTTGGACACATGTAGTTTTACATGGGCATCTGACTAGTTCCTGACAATATGGCAAGTGGAAATGATCTGTAGTACTTCTCCGAAGTATTTAATATTCAGTGTAACACTACTTCTCTCAAGTGTTAATATGGAAGCTGTGACAAAATCCTTGATTTAAAATGGTAGTCAAACTTTGAAGCATTCTGACTCACTGAGTACCTGCATGATAATCACTGACTTGGAGAATTGCCTAGCTCCACAGTGGATTTTGTGTGAACAACAAAAAAATATTTTGTTGTTTTTCTTGTTAAGCCACTGATTTATTTGATTGTGGAGTAATATCTAGCCGAGCCTAACTAATATAGACTGCTATGTTCCAGATTTGTGATATGTCACAGATAAAATATTAGTATGTGTTTTAAATATGGTTGTAATTGATATAAATAAAAAATAATTTTAATAACTTTACTTTATAAAATTGGTAATTCTGTTTCCATTTCTACATAATGGAGAAAATAATTAAGAAATTTATGGTCTGAATAACCTCTTCAGTTTATAGTTTTTCTGGTATTTAGTTTAACATATGTAATCCTTTAACATTGTTTACATTTTTAGGGAATATATCAATATTGCCATTTATCTGTCACTGTTTTTTGTAAGTATTGAGCACAAATTCAAGTTTTTGATTGAGAAAGAGAAGGTGTTACTACTACAAAGAGAAGTTTTTATTCCCTTGAAAAGTAATATTAATATCAGTCATTTTATCAGCTTGGCTTAGATTTAGCTGTATGTAACAGAAAATCTTACAGTAGTTTAAAATAGAAATTATTCCGTTTATACACAGAGCAAGAAGTTTTCAAATAATCGGTTCCAGTAAATTTATTGATGAATGGGTTGGTATCTCTGTGATTCTATTATCCTTTTTATTTTCATCAGTAGAATTCTGCCACAGCTGCAAATTAAGGCACTGTTCAAGATAGGAAGAATGGAGACAAGTGTTTGTCGGGAGTAGAGGGGATGAGTGACATCAACCACTTCTGATCTCTCTCATCAGAGATTTTCTTAGAACCCTCTTGCCTTTGTCTACCCTCCAAACTTGTCTATATATTATTGCCCAGAATAGTATCATATGCCTACTTTCAGCTGTAGTAATGCTGGAAATAAGAGCATTTACATTTCCTGGGCCATTTTTTCCTATTGAGATAAAATTGACATATAACATGGAGTAAGTTTAAGGTGTACGTGCCTTTTTGATAAATTTATATATTCCAATATAATTATTACACTAGTGTTAGCTAACACCTCTATCATGGGACATATTTATCATTCTTTATGAGTTAAAAATAGTTAAGATTTAGTCTCTTGGCTACTTTGAAATTTATAACATAATATTTTCTTACTATAATCATGTTGTGCATTAGATCTTATTTCTCTACTGGTGGTAAGTTTGTACATTTGAACATCTCCCCAATTTCCCCCATTCCCCAGGCCCTGATAAATTCTATGCTATTTTCTTTTGCAAATTTAGTTGTTCTTGTTTTTGTTTTTTTAGATTCTACCATATAAGTGAGGTCATGTCATATTTGTCTTTCTCTAACTCATCTCAGTTATTGTAATGCCTTCAAGATCCATGTTGTTGCAAATGATAGGATGCCCTTCTTTTCATGGCTGAGTAATGGCCCATTTCTTATAAATTACACTTTCTTTATCTATAAACACTTAGATTGTTTCTGTATCTTGGCCATTTTGAATAATGCTGCAATGAATATGGCTGTGCAAATATCCTTTTGAGATACTGACATCAGTTGCTTTAGGATTCAGATTCACTTGTATTTAGGGAGTGGGTCTGCTGAATTATACAGTTGTTTTTTGTTTTTTTTTTTTTGAGGACCCACCATACTGTTTTAAATGGTGGCTGCACCAGTTTTCATTCCACCAACAGTGTAGTGTGTAAGTGTTCCCTTTCTCCACATCATCACCAACATTTGTTTTCTTCATTCCTCCAGTTTTATTAAGCTATAATTTATATATTTAACAATATAAGTTTAAAGTATACAGCATTATGGTTTGACTTCATATATTGTGAAATGATTATTGGTATAAGTTAGCATCCATTGTCACATATAGATACATTAAAAGGAGATGGCAAAAAAACAAAAGACAGTCTTTTTTTCTAGTAATGAGAGCTCTTGCAATTTAATTTCTCCTCATGCCCTGCCTCTAATAATCACAAATCAAATCCCTTTTTTTTTTATAGATTTGCACAAAAATGAGATGATAAAATAATTGTCTTTGGCTGTCTGGCCTATTTCCCTTAGCATAATGCCCTCAAGGCCTGTCCATGATGTCACAAGTGGCAGGCTTTCCTTTTGTTTTTTAAATGGCTGAATAATAATCCATTGTATGTATACCACAGCTTCTCTATCCATTTGTTTGTCACTGAACACTAAGGTTGTTTCCAAGTGTTGGCTATTATTAATGCTGCTAAGAATATGAGGGTTCCGTTATCTTTTTGAGTTAGTGTTTCTGTGTCCTTTAAATATATTTCCAGAAGTGAAATCACTTGGTCATACCGTAGTTCTATGTTTAATTTTTTAAGGATCTTCCATACTGTTTTTCATTGTTGCTGTACCAGTTTACAGTCTCAACAGGGTGCATGGGTTCCCTTTACTCCACATTCTCACCAGCATTTGACAACATTAGTTATCCCTTGTTTTTTTGATTAAAGCCACTCTGACATGTATGAGGTGATATTTCACTGTGGTTTCAATTTGCATTTCCCGGATAATTAGTGGTATTGAATACCATTTTACTTGATGGCCATATGTATGTCTTCTCTAGAAAAAAGTCTATTCGGACCATTTATACATTTTTTATTGGATTTGTTTGGTTTCTGTTATTGAATTATATGAGTTCTTTATGTATTTTGCATATTAACCCCTTATCAGATACATGATTTGCAAATATTTTCTTCCATGAAGTGAGTTGACTTTTCATTTTGTTGATGATTTCCTTTGCTGTGCAGAAGATTTTTAGCTTGATATAGTCCCATTGGTTATTTTTGTTTTTGCTGCCTCTGCTTTTGGTATCAAATCTAAAAAAATTCTTCAGCAAGACCCATGTCAAGTAGCTTACTGCCTAAATTTTCTTCTAGAAGTTTTATGGTTTCAGATCTTATGTTCAAGTCCTTAGTTCATTTGGGTTTAAACTTTGGGTGTGGTATGAGACAGTTTTCCTAACACCATGTGTTGAACAGACTATCCTTTCCTCACTGCTTATTCTTGGGTCCTCTGACATAAATTAATTGACCATATATGAATGGGTTTATTCCTGGGCTCCATATTGTGTTCCATTGATCTGTATGCCTGTTTTCATGCCAATACCATACCATTGTGGTTGCTTTATCTTTGTAATATAGCTTGAAAGTAGGTATTGTGACACCTCCAATTTGTTCCTTTTCATTATTAGGGGAATTTTGTGCTTTCAAACAAATTTTAGAATATAATTATTTTTTCTATTTCTTTGAAAAATGTCACTGGAATTTTGATAAGGAATATGCAAAATCTGTAGATCACTTTGAGAAATATAGACATTTTCACAATATTAATTCTTCTAGTCCAGGAACATGGGATAACTTTCCACTTATTGGAGTATTCTTAAATCTCTTTCATTAATGTCTTATAGTTACTGTGTACTAGTCTTTCACATCCTTGGTTAAATTTATTCCTCAGTATTTTATTGTTTTGAATGCTATCATAAATGGGATTGTTTTCTTAATTTATCTTAAGGTCATTTGTTCTTAGTGTACAGAAGTGCAACTGATTTTTGTATGTTGATTTTGTATGATGGAACTTTACCAAACTCATCTATTAGTTCTAACAGTTTTTAGTGGAATTTTTAGGTTTTTCTATATATATAAGGTCATGGTATCTGCAGACTGAGATACTTCTTTTACGATATGTATGCTTTTTATTTCTTTTTGCCTAGTTATTCTAGCTAGAACTTCCAGTGCTATGGTGGAAACAAAGGTGCAACCGGGCAGTTCTGTCTTGTTCCTAATCATAGAGGGAAGGATTTTAACATTTTTTCCTTCTATATGCAGTTTGTTGAGTGTTTTTATCAGGATGAAAGGATGTTGTATTTTCTCAAATCCATTTTCTGCCTTTATTGAGATGGTCATATGATTTTTATATTTCATCCTATTAATTATTTTTTATTTTGCTGCCTCTGCTTTTGGTATCAAATCTAAAAAATATCTTAAGCAAGACCCATGTCAAGTAGCTTACTGCCTAAATATTCTTCTAGAAGTTTTATGGTTTCAGGTCTTATGTTCAAGTCTTTAATCCATTTTGGGTTAAAATTTGGGTGTGGTATCACATTTATTAATTTACATATGTTGAAATACACTTGCATCCCAAAGATGAATCACACTTGATCATGGTAAATGATCATTTTAATGTGTGATTGAGTTCAGTTTGCAAATAGTGTGTTGAGAATTTTTTTTTTTTTTTGTAGATAATTATTTTTTATTGAAGGGTAGTTGACACACAGTATTACATTATATTAGTTTCAGGTGTACAACATAGTGATTCAACATTTATATACATGACAATTCTAGGTACCAGCTATCACCATACCAAGCTGTTACAATATCTTGACTATATTCATTACATCCCGGTTACTTATTATTTTACCATTGGAGTGCGTATTTTTTTTTTTTTGGAGGGTATCTCTCATATTTATTGATCAAATGGTTGTTAACAACAATAAAATTCTGTATAGGGGAGTCAATGCTCAATGCACAATCATTAATTCATCCCAAGCCTAATTTTAGTCAGTCTCCAATCTTCTGAGGCATAACAAACAAGTTGTTACATGGAGAACAAATTCTTACATAGTGAATAAGTTCTTACATGGTGAACAGTACAAGGGCAGTCATCACAGAAACCTTCGGTTTTGCTCATGCATTATGAACTATAAACAGTCAGCTCAAATATGAATACTCATTTGATTTTTATACTTGATTTATATGTGGATACCACATTTCTCTCTTTATTATTATTATTTTTAATAAAATGCTGAAGTGGTAGGTAGATACAAGATAAAGGTAGAAAACATAGTTTAGTGCTGTAAGAGAGCAAATGTAGATGATCAGGTGTGTGCCTGTAGACTATGTGTTAATCCAAGCTAGACAAGGGCAATAAAACATCCACGTATGCAGAAGATTTCTCTCAGAACACGGGGGTGAGGTTCTAAGCCTCACCTCTGTTGATCCCCAATTTCTCACCTGATGACCCCCCTGCGACTGTGCCTGTCTTAGGTTGTTCCTCCCTTGAGGAATCTTACCCGTCTCTGGCTAACCAGTCATCTTCCGGGGCCATACAGGGAAATGTAAAGTTGGTAAGTGAGAGAGAAGCTTTATTGTTTGAAATGGTTAGCTTTTTATTTCTTTGCATATTTATGCCCTGTAGCTTCTATGCCCAGCATTTGTCTTGAGGTATCTTTACCACTTGGAAGAATTATGATACTCGGTAAATTTGATATGAGGCATGAATTCTATTTAAGGGTTGTAATTAGGAAGGAAGAAGAAAAGCTATAAAGGTAGCAGACGGAAGAAAACATGGGAAGATTAATTATTTCTTTGACATAACATCTTGTAGAGTAACTTCAGCATGAATAGGTTTTAAGCTACTACTTAAATTGCGCACACACATTAACATAATAGGAGTATAGTTACATAACCAAAGCATAACTGTAATTACCATCCATCTCCAGTGAAACCAAGAAAACCAGTTAGGCACCTTAGGCATTTGTGAAAACTTATCTATGATATGGTGGATATTGTCCAACTGAACTTGAACAGTCTGAGAGAAATCAGACAAATTAAAACAACCCATTCCTGGGGAATGTTCACATCCCTTATGTTCTTTTAACAGTGAATAGTCTGTAGTTGTAAGATTTTGGAGAGCTACAATTTGCACTTCTCCTAATTCTTGATTGAGTTCCAACAGTATAGATCCAGTCAAATTTGTTGTTTTACTGTATGCACAGGCCAGCTTAGATATTCCCTTCATTCCCAAGGCAAGTCCAGGAACTTGTGCGGTGAGTGCATCTACAGGTGTAGCAGTGCATGGATCTTTGTTGGGGTTTTTTGATGATCATCTTCTGGCATGAGTCTTCCAGAGAGTGCTGATGTTGGAAGTTATTTTTCATATCGTATCTTAGTTCATTTCGGGGTATCCAATTAGGCTTTGATCCTCTGTATAAACACAAACAGACCCTTTGCCTACACTTTTATATGCCCTTTATACTCTTGTGTAGAACTCATTGGAGGTTACCACACCCGAACTGACCTTTTTTTTTTTTTGGTTTCACTAATCTACACTTACATGACGAATATTATGTTTACTAGGCTCTCCCCTATACCAGGTCCCCCCTATAAACCCCTTTACACTCACTGTCCATCAACATAGCAAAATGTTGTAGAATCACTACTTGCCTTCTCTGTGTTGTACAGCCCTCCCTTTTCTCCTACCCCCCCATGCATGCTAATCTTAATACCCCCTACTTCTCTCCCCCCCTTATCCCTCCCTACCCACCCATCCTCCCCAGTCCCTTTCCCTTTGGTACCTGTTAGTCCATTCTTGAGTTCTGTGATTCTGCTGCTGTTTTGTTCCTTCAGTTTTTCCTTTGTTCTTATATTCCACAGATGAGTGAAATCATTTGGTATTTCTCTTTCTCCGCTTGGCTTGTTTCACTGAGCATAATATCCTCCAGCTCCATCCATGTTGCTGCAAATGGTTGGATTTGCCCTTTTCTTATGGCTGAGTAGTATTCTATTGTGTATATGTACCACATCTTCTTTATCCATTCATCTATCGATGGACATTTAGGTTGCTTCCAGTTCTTGGCTATTGTAAATAGTGCTGCGATAAACATAGGGGTGCACTGATCTTTCTCATACTTGATTGCTGCATTCTTAGGGTAAATTCCTATGAGTGCAATTCCTGGGTCAAATGGTAGGTCTGTTTTGAGCATTTTGATGTACCTCCATACTGCTTTCCACAATGGTTGAACTAACTTACATTCCCACCAGCAGTGTAGGAGGGTTCCCCTTTCTCCACAGCCTCGCCAATATTTGTTGTTTTTTGTCTTTTGGATGGCAGCCATCCTTACTGGTGTGAGGTGATACCTCATTGTAGTTTTAATTTGCATTTCTCTGATAATTAGTGATGCGGAGCATCTTTTCATGTGCCTGTTGGCCATCTATATTTCTTTTTTGGAGAACTGTCTGTTCAGTTCCTCTGCCCATTTTTTAATTGGGTTATTTGTTTTTTGTTTGTTGAGGCGTGTGATCTCTTTATATATTCTGGACGTCAAGCCTTTATCGGATGTGTCATTTTCAAATATATTCTCCCATACTGTAGGGTTCCTTTTTGTTCTATTGATGGTGTCTTTTGCTGTACAGAAGCTTTTCAGCTTAATTTAGTCCCACTTATTCATTTTTGCTGTTGTTTTCCTTGCCCGGGGAGATATGTTCAAGAAGAGGTCACTCATGTTTATGTCTAAGAGGTTTTTGCCTATGTTTTCTTCCAAGAGATTAATGGTTTCATGACTTACATTCAGGTATTTGATCCATTTGGAGTTTACTTTTGTATATGGGGTAAGACAATGGTCCAGTTTCATTCTCCTACATGTAGCTCTCCCGTTTTGCCAGCACCACCTGTTGAAGAGACTGTCATTTCGCCATTGTATGTCCATGGCTCCTTTATCAAATATTAATTGACCATATATGTCTAGGATAATGTCTGGATTCTCTAGTCTGTTCCATTGGTCTGTGGCTCTGCTCCTGTGCCAGTAGCAAATTGTCTTGATTACTATGGCTTTATAGTAGAGCTTCAAGTTGGGGAGTGAGATCCCCCCTACTTTATTCTTCTTTCTCAGGATTGCTTTGGCTATTCAGGGTCTTTGGTGTTTCCATATGAATTTTTGAATTATTTGTTCCAGTTCATTGAAGAATGTTGCTGGTAGTTTCATAGGGATTGCATCAAATCTGTATATTGCTTTGGGCAGGATGGCCATTTTGACGATATTAATTCTTCCTAGCCACGAGCATGGGATGAGTTTCAATCTGTTAGTGTCCCCTTTAATTTCTCTTAAGAGTGACTTGTAGTTTTCAGAGGATAAGTCTTTCACTTCTTTGGTTAGGTTTATTCCTAGGTATTTTATTTTTTTTGATGCAATTGTGAATGGAGTTGTTTTCCTGATTTCTCTTTCTGTTGGTTCATTGTTAGTGTATAGGAAAGCCACATATTTCTGTGTGTTGATTTTGTATCCTGCAACTTTGCTGTATTCCGATATCAGTTCTAGTAGTTTTGGGGTGGAGTCTTTAGGGTTTTTTATGTACAGTATCATGTCATCTGCAAATAGTGACAGTTTGACTTCTTCTTTGCCAATCTGGATTCCTTGTATTTCTTTGTTTTGTCTGATTGCCATGTCTAGGACATCTAGTACAATGTTAAATAACAGTGGGGAGAGTGGGCATCCCTGTCTAGTTCCTGATCTCAGAGGAAATGCTTTCAGCTTCTCGCTGTTCAATATAATGTTGACTGTGTGTTTATCATAGATGGCCTTTATTATGTTGAGGTACTTGCCCTCTATTCCCATTTTGCTGAGAGATTTTATCATGAATGGCTGTTGAACTTTGTCAAATGCTTTTTCAGCATCTATAGAGATGATCATGTGGTTTTTGTCTTTGTTTTTGTTGATGTGGTGGAGGATGTTGATGGACTTTCGAATGTTGTACCATCCTTGCATCCCTGGGATGAATACCACTTGGTCATGGTTTATGATCCTTTTGATGTATTTTTGAATTCACTTTGCTTATATTTTGCTGAGTATTTTTGCATCTACATTCATCAGGGATATTGGTCTGTAGTTTTCTTTTTTGGTGGGGTCTTTGCCTGGTTTTGGTATTAGGGTGATGTTAGCTTTATAGAATGAGTTTGGGAGTATCCCCTCCTCCTCTATTTTTGGAAAACTTTAAGGAGAATGGGTATTATGTCTTCCCTGTATGTCTGATAAAATTCTGAGGTAAATCCATCTGGCCCGGGGGTTTTGTTCTTTGGTAGCTCTTTGATTACCACTTCAATTTCGTTGCTGATAATTGGTTTGTTTAGATTTTCTGTTTCTTTCTGGGTCAATCGTCAAAGGTTGTATTTTTCTAGGAAGTTGTCCATTTCTCCTAGGTTTCCCAGCTTGTTAGCATATAAGTTTTCATAGTACTCTCTAATAATTCTTTGTATTTCTGTGGGGTCTGTCATGATTTTTCCTTTCTCATTTCTGATACTGTTTATTTGTGTTGACGCTCTTTTCTTAATAAGTCTGGCTAGAGGTTTATCCATTTTGTTTATTTTCTCGAAGAACCAGCTCTTGGTTTCATTGATTTTTGCTTTCGTTTTATATTCTCAATTTTATGTATTTCTTCTCTGATCTTTATTATGTCCCTCCTTCTGCTGATCTTAGTCCTCATTTGTTCTTCTTTTTCCAATTTCGATATTTGTGACATTAGATCATTCATTTGGGATTGTTCTTCCTTTTTTAAATATGCTTGGATTGCTATATACTTTACTCTTAAGACTGCTTTTGCTGTGTCCCACAGAAGTTGGGGCTTAGTGTTGTTGTTGTCATTTGTTTCCATATATTGCTGGATCTCCATTTTGATTTGGTCATTGATCCATTGATTATTTAGGAGCGTGTTGTTAAGCCTCCATGTGTTTGTGAGCCTCTTTGCTTTCTTTGTACAGTTTATTTCTATTTTTATGCCTTTGTGGTCTGAAAAGTTGGTTGGTAGGATTTCAGTCTTTTGGAATTTTCTGAGGCTCTTTTTGTGGCCTAGTATGTGGTCTATTCTGGAGAATGTTCCATGTGCACTTGAGAAGAATGTATATACTGTTACTTTTGGATGTAGAGTTCTATAGATGTCTATTAGGTCCATCTGCTCTACTGTGTTGTTCAGTGCTTCTGTGTCCTTACTTATTTTCTGCCCGTTGGATCTGGATCTATCCTTTGGGGTGAGTGGTGTGTTGAAGTCTCCTAGAATGAATGCATTGCAGTCTCTTTCCCCCTTTAGTTCTGTTAGTATTTGTTTCACATATGCTGGTGCTCCTGTGTTGGGTGCATATATATTTATAATGGTTATATCCTCTTGTTGGACTGAGCCCTTTATGATTATGTAGTGTCCTTCTTTATCTCTTGTTACTTTCTTTGTTTTGAAGTCTATTTTGTCTGATATTAGTACTGCAACCCCTGCTTTCTTCTCACTGTTGTTTGCTTGAAATATGTTTTTCCATTCCTTGACTTTTAGTCTGTACATGTCTTTGGGTTTGAGGTGAGTTTCTTGTAAGCAGCATACAGATGGGTCTTGCTTTTTTATCCATTCTATTACTCTATGTCTTTTGATTGGTGCATTCAGCCCATTAACATTTAGGGTGAGTATTGAAAGATATGTACTTATTGCCATTGCAGGCTTTAAATTCGTGGTTACCAGTGGTTCAAGGTTAGCCTCTTTAGTATTTTACTGCCTAACTTAGCTCGCTTATTGAGCTGTTATATATACTGTCTGGAGATTCTTTTCTTCTCTCCCTTCTTATTCCTCCTTCTCCATTCTTCATATGTTGGGTGTTTTGTGCTGTGCTCTTTCTAGGAGTGCCCCCATCTAGAGCAGTCCCTGTAAGATGTCCTGTAGAGGTGGTTTGTGGGAAGCAAATTCTCTCAGCTTTTGTTTGTCTGGGAATTCTTTAATCCTTCCTTCATATTTGAATGATAGTCATGCTGGATACAGTATCCTTGGTTCAAGGCCCTTCTGTTTCATTGTATTAAATATATCATGCCATTCTCTTCTGGCCTGTAGGGTTTCTGTCGAGAAGTCTGATGTTAGCCTGATGGGTTTTCCTTTATAGGTGACCTTTTTCTCTCTAGCTGCCTTTAACACTCTTTCCTTGTCCTTGATCTTTGCCATTTTAATTATTATGTGTCTTGGTGTTGTCCTCCTTGGATCCTTTCTGTTGGGGGTTCTGTGTATTTCCGTGGTCTCTTCGATTATTTCCTCCACCAGTTTGGGGAAGTTTTCAGCAATTATTTCTTCTAAGATACTTTCCATCTCTTTTCCTCTCTCTTCTTCTGGAACCCCTGTAATACGTATATTGTTCCTTTTGGATTGGTCACACGGTTCTCTTAACATTGTTTCATTCCTGGAGATCCTTTTATCTCTCTCTATGTCAGCTTCTATGCTTTCCTGTTCTCTGGTTTCAATTCCATCAATGGCCTCTTGCATCCTATCCATTCTGCTTATAAACCCTTCCAGAGTTTGTTTCATTTCTGCAATCTCCTTTCTGCATCTGTGATCTCCCTCCAGACTTCATCCCATTTCTCTTGTGTATTTCTCTGCATCTCTGTCAGCATGTTTATGATTCTTATTTTGAATTCTTTTTCAGGAAGACTGGTTAGGTCTGTCTCCTTCTCTGATGTCTCTGTGATCTTGGTTTGCCTGTAGCTTTGCCTTTTCATGGTGATAGGAATAGTTTGCAGAGCTGGGACGAGTGACGGCTGGAAGAACTTCCCTTCTTATTGGTTTGTGTCCCTTCTCTCCTGGGAGAACAGCGACCTCTAGTGGCTTGTGCTGTCCAGCTGCGCGCAGACAGGGTTCCTGCTTCCTGCCCGGCTGCTATGGAGTTTATCTCCACTGTTGCTGTGGGCGTGGCCTGGTTCGGGCCTCTGCTCCAAAGTGTTGGAGTGGTGTTGGAGGGGGAATGGCCTGGAGGCTATTTATCTTTGTAAGGGGCCTCCCTGCTCCCTGCAGCCCAGGGGTTAGGGTGCCCAGATATCCCCAGATTCCCTACCTCTTGATTAAGCATCCCACCCTGCCCCTTTAAGACTTCCAAAAAAGAACCCACCAAAACAAAACAACGACCACAAAAAAAAAAAAAAAAAAAAAAATGGTGGCTGCTCGTTTTTCTTTATTCTCCGGCGCCAGCCTCAGGCATCTGCTCACTGGTCTTGCTGCCCTGTTTCCGTAGTATTGGGGTCCCTGTCCCTTTAAGACTTCCAAAAAGCGCTCGCCAAAACAAACAAACAAAAAATGGTCGCTCGCTTTTCTTATGCCCTCCGGCGCCCGGCCTCCAGTGCCCGATCACTGTTATTGCTGCCTTGTTTTCCTAGTATCCAGGGCCCTGCATTCTGGCCCAGATGGCTGGGGCTGGGTGTTCGGCAGTCCTGTGCTCCGTCTCCCTCCCGCTCTGCCTATTTTTCTTCCGCCAGGAGTTGGGGGGATGGGTGCTCGGCTTCCGCCGGGCCGGGGCTTGTATCTTACCCCCTTCGCGAGGCGCTGGGTTCTCTCAGGTGCGGATGTGGTCTGGATATTGTCCTGTGTCCTCTGGTCTTTATTCTAGGAAGGGTTGTCTTTGTTATATTTTCATAGATGTATGTGGTTTGGGGAGGAGATTTCCGCTGCTCTACTCACGCCGCCATCTTCCGCCCCTCTGAGAATTTTTAAATCTATATTCATGAGGAAAATTGGTCTGAAACTTTCTTGTATTCTCTGTCTGGCTTTAGTATCAGCGTAATTCTGGCCTCATAAAACAAGTTAGGGAGAGCTCCCTCAAAATTTTTGGCAGCCTTGAGTACTGGTGTTAATTCTTTGCAAGTTGTATAGAATTCACCAGTAAAACCATCTGGTCCCAAGATTTTGTATGTTGTGAGGTTTTTGATAACTGATCCAATCTCCTTATTTGTTACTGGTTTTGTTAGATATTTTATTTATTTATGATTTAGTCTTGGTAGGTTATCTAGTTTGATGGCATATAAATTGTTCTTAGTAGTCCCTCATGATCCTTAAATATGTCTTTTGTAGGCAACATATAGCTTGGTCTCTTTTTTTAATCCATTCAGCCACCCTGTGTCTTTTATAATTGGAGAATTTAAACCATTCACATTTACAGTAATTATTGCTAGACAAGAGCTTACTATCACCATTTTGTTACTTGCTTTCTGATTATTTTTATAGCTCCTTAGTCTCTTTGTCAGTCTTTCTTTGAAAGTTGATGTTATTTCGAAGTGGTTTACTTTGATTTTTTTGTTTGTTTATCATTTTTTTGTCTATTATAGGATTTTGTGTTGTGGTTAGCATGAGTCTTTCATAATACATCTTGTGAGTATAACTGTCTATTTTAAGCTAATAACTTAATTTCAATTGCATAAAAAAGTCTTCCCCATTTATTAGCCTCTCCCACAATTTATGTTGGCGTCCCATTTGTTAGTATTTTTATATTGTATGTCCATAATTTTGTAGATATGCCTATTTTCAAAACTTTTTTTAACCTACATGGTATGTTTCAAAGTGATTTATACAACTACTATGGGAGTATGAGAGTATTTTGAAAGTGACTGTATATTTCCTTTACCAGTGAATTTTACATTTTCATGTGTTTGCATGTTAACATCTGGTTGCAGCTTGAAGAACTCCCTGTAGTAGGTCTTCTAGGGAAAATCCAGTGATTATAAGTCCCCTCAGTTTGGCAAAGTCCTTCTCTCTTCTTCATATATAATTACAGATTTGCTAATTATATTCTTGGTTAACAGTTTTTTCTTTGAGCACTCTGAACATATGACCATGCTCTATCCTGGTTAGCAATGTTTCTGCTGAGAAATCTGCTGATAGACTTACCAAGATTCTCTTGATAGGATGATTATTTTTTCTTTTGCAGCTCTTAAAATTCTCTGTCTTTGCATTTTGAGAGCTTGATTATAATGTTTCTGGTGAAGTTCCCTTTTACTTGAATGTGTTTGGAGATCTTGAACTTCCTGTACCATGAAGGCTATATCTCTTGCCAGATTTAAGAAGTTTTTAGCCATGATTTCTTTAAATAATATTTCTTTCCATTTCTCTCTCTGTTCTTCTGGGATTCCCATAATATGCATATTATTCATTTTGATCTGATCCTATAGTTCATTCAGGCTTTCTTTTTCATGCTAATTTCCTGATTTACTCTGATTTGATAATATCAAGAGATCCATCTTCAAGCTCACAAATTCCTCCTTCTGCCTGATTTAGCCTACTTTTGAAGCTGTGTATTGCATTTTTTCATTTCATTTATTGTATTCTTCATCTCTGGAATTTCTATTTGGTTCCTTTTTTATGAATTCTACTTTTGTTCAATTTCTCATTTTGTTCATGTATTATCCTGAGCTCATTTATTTGTTCTTTTGATTCTTGCTGAGCTTTCTAAAAATCATCATTCTGAATTCTCTTTTTTTTATAACTCACAGATCTCCATGTTTGGGGTCAGTTATTATACTATTATTGTGGTCCTTTGGTGCTGTCATATTTCCTTGCTTTTTGTGTTTCTGATAGGTTTACATTGATATCTTGATATTATTTCTATTTGTGGGCACTGTCACCCTTTCCAGTCTTTTCAGATGGACTTCAGTAGGGAAAACATTCACCTGGAGGTGAGTGTAAGGCCACTGGCTGTGTGGAATGCAGCATCTTTGGTTCCTGGGAAGGCAGAGTGGTATAGTCTCTGTGCCACTATGTTAGGTGAGGTTGATGTTAGCTGACTGTGGGGTCTTCTGTGGCCAGGACTGCAGTGGACCTGAAGATGGCAGTGCAACTAGGGCTATTCAGATCTTGGGAAGCTGAAGCTGCTGAGCTAGTCCTACCCTCCATTTTTAGTTTTAAAAATTTTACATGGGGGGTAATATTCTAGTCAAGACAATCATTTTTGGTGACTGTTCTGGTGCGCTGACACTCACAGCTCACAGAGCATTATTGGAGCTAGAATCCTAGGATCAGAATGTGGAGCTACATGGTGCATGTGTCTTGGGGCACAGGTGCACTTGCTGTGACTCTGCACTGGTGTCCAGGGCAAGGGTGTATGCAGAGAGATCACCTGGAACCAGGAGCTAGGTCTCAGGGCCTATGGCTGTGACTGCAGCTGGTGTGCAGTTGGAATGCATCAGTGCCGTGGGCCCTGGGATGACAAGTATAGCAGCGGCTTGGGCCAGAGGTCAGGGTGCATAATCTGGGAATGGTGGGTCAACGTCTCAACTCTGGCCCCAGTGGGAAGTCACAGGACAGAAGCACAGTCCTGATGGTGGCCTGTTAAATCACATGCCAGGATCTGGGGAGCTCTGGGTAGAGTAGCAGCATGGCCCTGGTAATGAGGGTTCAGAGCAATGACCTGGGACCTGGACAGTGGCAGAATAATCTTACGATCAGAGATACATCCTGAAACCAGGAGGGGGCCTCAGGGTGTGGTTGCTTGTCCAGCAATGATGGGTAAGAGAGTCAGTTTGCCATGGGGATGGGGCTCCAGTTAAGGGCAGCACCCCTGACAAGAATGGGTCAGAGATGCAACCTGGAACCCAGGGGAGGGGCTTAGGGCAGCAAGATCCCAACTCACCAGTGGAGTCCAGGTCTTCATCTGGGATGGGTATGGGGCTTAAGGTAAGGGCAGCATCCCTGAAAATGACTGCTCAGAGCTGCAAACTGAGGATGGGGGTTAGGGTGACACCAGCACATGGCTGTTAACGGGCCCTGATGATAGCGAAGCATAGCTTAGGACTAAGGGAGTGAGAGCACACCACAAAATGGAGGTTCAATGCTGCAATCTGAAACCCAGAGGTGAGGCAGAATGGATTGCTATATTTATGACTTTATTATCCCTTCCGTTTTTATCAGTAGAATTCTGCCAAAAGTCTGAAAATTAAGGCCCATTCAACATAGGAAAAATGTGTATGGGGGTGGGGATGGAGGAATGGCATCAACTACTTCTGATCCTGTTCATTGGGGATTTTCTAGAAAAATCCTTGCCTTTGCCCATGCCCTAAACATTTCTACATATTATTATCCAGAATAGTAGTATCAAATGCCTACTCCCAGCTATAGTAATGCTGGAAATAAAGGCATTAACATTTCCTGGGCTTCCTTTTTAATGTCAGATGAGGGAACAGTTGTTGGGGAATATTTTCTGATCAGCCAAATTAAAGTATCTGTTGTAGTTACTGTTAGAATATTCATGTGTTGGACTCTGCAGATATAATTTAATCTGCTAGAACCATACAATCTGAGAATTACCCAGGTTTTACACATGTGCATGAGGCTTAAGTAATTTCAGTTACTTGCAAAGTCATACAAAGTGTGATGTTCAAACTTAGCTCTCAAGTGTTCAACTTTAGCCATATTGGAATACAGAGAGTTCCTACTTAAAGGAGTTTTTATATGCACATAGTAACTAAAAGTCAGTTATTAATAAGTATTAATAAATGAAGTATTGAAGTGTATTTTTCTCACTGTACTATGCTAATTCAAGTGGGCTTGATAATCAAGACAGTAAATAGAAAATGACAACAAAATTAACACAAAAAACATGAGACTCTCTCAATATGGAAACTTCATTCTCTGACCTTTAGCTAGAGTAATAATATATAGTGCCTTCAGGTTTTTTCACTCTCCATCAAGATCAGATCCTAGTCCCATTTCAGTCATAGCTGTTTCATCTCTTGCTGAAAGTCCTTCCTGGGCCTATTCTTCTGTAGCACTAGTTTTCCTGCAAACTCAATTATGTTTATACACTCAAAGTTGTACTTCTAATACTATTAAGTATTTGATCTCTCTTCATACAATAGCTGCTTGTGTGCTGGTGTCATTTAGGGTTTCCCTGAAGTCTACCCAGAGGAGAAGCATTTCAATGATCTTTGGATTCAATAGTATTTGAAGCCACTTCCTGTGAGCACCCTGTACTCAAGGAGTAAGCCAATTCAGGTGGCCAAATACTTGTGGAGTAATAGGATAGGAAAAATGAGAACCCTGTACAATATGATCTAGTAAGAGTAAGGAATATACCCTAATCAAATCCCTCTTATTTGTGATGTTTTGTCTGTAGACTCATCAATAACGAGATTTTTGTTTTGTTTTGTTCTAGGCTGGCTGATTTTGTTCATAAGTCTATGAAAAAATCATTTGGTGGTAATTTTTAACCTATTTTAATATTCCATATTTCCAAGTTTCCCATACACCAATAAATATATTTACAATAGAGTTTTGAATTTGGATAATGGTGAGACAATTCTGAAATCAGGCAGATACATTCCAAACAGATGTACATAACCCAATCTAAACTGCAATTATAAAATTCGTTTCTTGATTTCAGTTCCTTTCCCTTCCAGCCTCATTACTTACACAATCCATCTGTTTTAGCAATATTCACTTTCCTTTTTTTGTCTTTCCATGTGTCTATTGGATCCTTCTCTTTCCTTCATCCATTACCAATGTTTATTTGAACATATATCATGTGCCAATTATTGGACTAAGATTTAAGTACAGCAAAATGACTTAAACAGGAAAACTCACACAACAGAGGGAGGAATTTTAGGTTCAGTTGTGTTATAAGTGATGTCTTATAGGTTTGAATGAGATACCAAAGGTGCAAAAGAAAGGACTACTCCAATAGTTTTGGTGGAAAATAGATGAACTATCCTATGAGAATAACACATGCCTTTGATTTACTTCTTTTTAATTTTTTCCAACTTTATTGAAACAATTGACATAATATTACATGAGTTTATGGTGTACAATGAGTTGATCTGATCTACAAAAATTACAAAATCATTTCCACATTAGGATTAGTTAATACCTCCATCACCTCACATAATTCCATTTTTTAATAGAAGTATCAGTGATTTACAATCATACTGGTTTCAAATGTACAACACAGTGGTTCAAGAGTTACCCATATTATTAAATACTCACCCACTCAAGTGCAGTTACTATCTGTCAATGTAGAAAGATGTTACAGAGTCATTAACTATAATCTCCATGCAATACTACTATCCCCATGACCAACTCATATTAAGATTGAGGATTTCTGTGCCCGCTTATCCCCCTCACCCTCCCTACCCACCCAGCCCAACCCCTCCCCCATGGTAATCACTAGTCACTTCTCAGTGTCTATGAGTTTACTGCTGTTTTGTTCCTTCTGTTTTGCTTTGTTTCTATATTCCACAAATAAGTGAAATCATAGAGTATTTGTCTTTCTCCACCTGGCTTATTTCACTGAGCATAATACCATCTAGACCCATCCATGTTGCTGCAAATGGCGGGATTTCTTTTCTTTTTTGGCTGAATAGTATTCCATTGTGTATATGTACCACACCCTCTTTATCCATTTATCTATTGATGGACACTTAGGTTGCTTCCATGTCTCAGCTATTGTAAATAATGCAGCAATAAACAGGGGTGTATATATCTTTTTAAATCAGGGATTTTGCTTTTCAGGTAAATTCCAAAAGTGGAATTATTGAGTCTAATGGTATTTCTAGTCTTAGTTTTTTGAGGAAACTCCATACTGCTTTCCACAGTGCTTGTACCAATGTACATTCCCACCAACAGTTTAGAAGGGTTCCCTTTTCTCCACATCCTTGCTAACACATGTTATTTATTTATTAATTTTGGATAGTGGCTATTCTACAGGTGTGATTGATATCTCATTATGGTTTTGATATTTGCATCTCCTTGGTGATAGCGATGTGCAGCATCTTTTCATGTGCCTGTTGGCCATCCACATTTCTTTGGAGAAATGTTTCCTCATGTCCTCTGCCCATTTTTTAATCCAGTTGTTTGTTTTTTTGGTGTTGAGGTAGAAGAGCTCTTTATGTTAACTCCTTACCAGATAAATCATTTATGAATATATTCTCCCATACTGTATGTTACATTTTTGTTCTGTTGATGGTGTCCTTTGTTGTACAAGAGGTTTTTAGTTTGATAAGCCCCATTTGTTCATTCTTTATTTGGTTTCCCTTGCCCAAGGGGATGTGTCCAGGAAAAAATTGCTCATACTTATGTTCAAGAGATTTTGCCTATGTTTTTTACTATAAGTTTTATGGTTTCATGTCTTACATTCATTTTTTGATCCATTTCAAGTTTACTTCTGTGTATGGGCTTAGATAGTAATCCAGTTTCTTTCTTTTTCACATAGCTCTCCAGTTTTCCCAGCACCAGTTATTGAAGAGACTGTCTTTTCCCCATTGTATATTCGTGGCTCCTTTTATCAAGAATGGATGTTGAATTTTGTCAAATGCTTTTTCAGCATCTATTGAGGTTATCATGTGATTTTTTTCCTTATTTTTGTTATTGTGATGTATGACATTGATTATGAATATAGTACTCTCCTTGCATCCCCAGAATAAATACCACTTGGTCATGATGGATGATCTTTTGGATGTATGTTTTTAATTCAGTTTGCTAATATTTTGATGACGATCTTTACATCTATGTTCATCAGGAATATTGGTCTATAATTTTATATTTTTGTGTGTCTCTGCCTGGTTTTGGTATTAGATTGATGCTAGCCTCATAGGATGAGTTTGGAAATATTCCGTCCTCTTCTAGTTTTTGGAACACTTTAAGAAAGATGGATATTAACTTCTCTTTAAATGGTAGAATTCAGCTGTGAAGACATCTAATCCTGGGATTTTGTTTCTTGGGAGTTTTTTGATTACCATTTCAGTTTCATAGAAGGTAATTGGTCTGTTCAGATTTAGAATTTCTTCCTGGATCAGTCTTGGAAAGTTGTATCTTTCTAGGAATTTGTCCACTTCTTCTAGGTTGTCCAACTTATTGGCATATAAATTTTCATAGTATTCTCTAATAATTCTTCATAGTTCTGTGGCATTTGTTGTGACTATTCATTCTTCATTTCTGATTTTGTTTATTTGTGCACTCTTTTTTTCTTGTTATGTCTGACTAGTGATTTATCTATTTTGTTTATTTTTTCAAAGAACCAGCTCTTGTTTTCATTGACTCTTTTCTATTCTCTTTTTTAATTATTTATTTTATATTTATTATGTTCCTCTTTCTAATAACTTTGCATTTCATTTGTTCCTTTTCTAGTTTCCTTAATTGTGAGTTTAGACTGTTCATTTGGGATTGTTCTTGTTTCTTGAGGTAGGCCTGTATTGCTATTTACTTCCCTTTTAGAACCTCTTTTGTGACATTCCACAAATTTTTTATTGTTGAATATTTGTTTTCATTTGTCCCCATGTATTGCTTGATTTCTGTTAATTTTTTCATTGATTATTAGAAGCATGCTTGTTAGCCTCCATGTGTTTGTAGACTTTTTGTTTTCTTTGTGTAATTTATTTCTAGTTTCATACCATTGTGGTCTGAGAAGCTGTTTGACACAATTTTAGTATTTCTGAATTTATTGGGGCTTTTTTGGTGGCTTGGTATGTGCTCTATTCTGGAGAACATTCCATGTATTCTTGAGAAAAATGTGTATCTTGCTGCTTTTGGGTGGAATGTGCTATAAATATCTGTTAAGTCCATCTGATCTAATGTATTGTTCAGTGCCTCTGTTTCTTTATTTATTTTCTGTCTGATTGATCTGTCTATTGATGTGAGTGGTATGTTAAAGCTGAAATGAAGGTGTTGCAATCTATTTCTCCCTTTAATTCTGTTAGTATTTGTTTTACCTGTTTAGATGCTCCTATGTTGGGTACATAGGTATTAATAATGGTTATATCTTCTTGTTAGACTGACCCCTTATTCATATATATATATGGTTCTTCTTTATCTCTTCTTACTTTCTTTGTTTTGAAATCTATTTTGTCTAATATAAGTACTAGTTCTCCTGCTTTTTCTCCCTATTATTTGCATGAAATATATTTTTAAATCCCTTCACTTTTAGTCTGTGTATGTCTTTGGATCTGAATTCAGTATCTTGTAGGCAGCATAGAGGTGGGTCTTCTTTCTTTATCCACTCTGCCACTTGATGTCTTTTGATTGGTGCATTCAGTCTATTTACATTTAAGGTAATTATTGACAGGTATGTACTTATTGACATTTTATTAATTGTTTTATGGCTATTTTTTATAGTTCCTCTCTGTTCCTTTCTTCTTCTGTCATACTATTCTCTTGTTATTTGGTGGTTTTCTTTAGCATTGTGACTGGATTCCTCTTTAAATTTTTTGTATATCTATTATAGGCTTTAGGTTTGTGTTTACCATAAGGCTTAAGGATAGCTTCCTGATTATATAGTAGTATATATTAAGATACTGATTGCTCTCTTTCAAGCACAATCTAAAAGTACTTCTTTTATTCTTCTTCTTCCTCTTCCCCATTCTATGTATTAGATGTTATAACTTGCATTTTTTGTGTATCCCTTAACTGATTTTGTGTATAGTGGTTTATCTACTTTTATTTTGTTTTAATTTCATAGTTGCTTGGTAATCAGTTGGTCTACTACTTTTACTGTGGGCTTATTTGCACTGGTGGAAACTATTTAGCCTTAGGAATATTACCATCTACAGCAGTTCTTTTACTATATCCTATAATGCTGGTTTAGTGATTATAAATTCATTGAGTCTTTATCTGGGAATTGTTTAATCTCTGTTTCAAATTTGAATGATAATCTTTCCAGGTAGAGGATTCTTGGTTGAAGGTCCTTTCGTTTCAATACATTAAATATTTCATGCCACTCCCATCTGGCCTATAACGTTTCTGCTGAGAAGCCTGCTGATAGCCTGATGGGATTTTCTTTATGAGTAATCTTTTTTCTCTCTCTGCCTGCTTTCAATACTCTCTCTTTATCCTTAATCTTTGTCATTTTATTATACGGCTTGTTGTTGTTATCTTTCTGTGGTTCCTCTTGTTAGGTGCTCTCTGTGCTTCCATGACCTAAATGTCTATTTCCTTCCCTAAATAGGGAAGTTTTCAGCAATTATTTTCTTAGAGACTATCACTTTGTTTCTTCCCCTTCTTGTACCCTTATTATGTGAATATTGTTTCATTTGGAGTGTTCACAACACTGCTCCTACTCTCTTTTCATTCCTAGAAATTTTTTTTTTCTCTCTGTTCCTCAGCTTTTTTGTGTTCCTGTTCTCTACTTTCCATCTCATCTATTGTCTCCTCTGTTTGTAGCAATCAATCCATTATTCATTCCCTCTATTGTATGTTTCATTTTTGACACTGTATTCTTCAGCTCTGAGTGGCTCTTTTTCAGCTCTTGCATTTCTTTGTTGGAGTCCTCCCTGAGATCCTCAGTACTTTTCTGCAGATCACTGAGCATGTTTATGACTTCTACTTGGAAATCTTTATCAAGAAGATTGGTAATCTCCTTTTCATTTAGCCCTCTTTCTTTTGTCTTATCCTATAGTTTTGTTTGGAACATATTCCTCTTGCTCTTCATTTTGTCAGGGTCTCTGTGTTTTTTCCTTTGTTTTAGATGAATCTTCTATGCTTCCTGGTCTAGAGAGTAATGACTTTATGAAGAGGGCATTCTGTAGTGCCCAAGACTCTTGTGACTTGTTCTCCTTTGCAGTGGAGCCCCAGTTTCTGTTGGTGGGCAGTGGGTGGGGCTGGCTTTTTATCTGTCTGCAGGCAGTGGTTTCACTCTGCTAAGGCTAGCATTTTGCCTTAGCATTTTACCTTTGTCATCAGACCACTGGCTTCTGCTGGGATCATCTGCCTTCTGCCTGCCCTGCAGTGATGGTAGGGCTGCAGGGTTAACTGGGTGGGTGAAGCAGTTGATCAGCTCTGGGGCAGGGTGGTGCATGGCAAGTCCCACAGTGGCAGGGTGCACAGCAGCAGTGAGTTGTGCCAGGTGCCCCCTGGTAGTGGTGTGGTGTGTAACACCAGGTTTATACACCCTTGAGGAGGAAGTATCTCCTCCTGGCTGGCTCCTACAGGTGCCTCTCCTACTGGGCTGAGACAGGGCCAAGAAAGCTGGGAGCACCTCCCTCTGCCTGCCAGGCAGCAAAGTCTGACACTGGCACACCCACAGTATGCAGTGAAGTACCTCAGGGCTGAGCTGCTCATGAGGGGGATGGAGCATCTATGGCTCCTAAAAGTTCCTGACCTGTTGGGTGGATGGAGTGCAGGGGAGGTATCATCCACTTGCCCTTTCTCCTGTAGAGAGAGTTATGTCCAACTCTCTCCCCTCCGGTGCCCCTCCCACTGCTGGCAATTCTTTCAAACTGCCGCCTCTGCTTTGGGTCTCAGTGGCACCAGCAGAACATTCCTGTCCTCCACAAGTGGCTGGAGTCTCAACCTCCCAGAGTGTTCTAGCTGTTCCTAGGGTCCAGCCCTGCTAATCACCAATGCCCAATGCAATGTGGACTCTTGCTCCCAGAGCAGATCTCCAGGGCCAGGTATGTAGAGTTCCTGATCACCTATCCCCTCGCTGCTGCTATGTTCTTCTGCCTCCTGCCTGTGGGCTGGGAATGGGGAGGGGTTTGGGACCCCTTGATCATGGCTCTGCCACTTTACCCTTTTCTGTGTGGTCTCTTGTTCACCAGGTGTAGGTAGTCTGTTCTTCAGTCTTCAGGTCATTTTCCAGTTTAGTTCTATTTGCTGTAGTTGCTTCCTTAGTATGTTGTTGGAGAACGTTTCCCCTTTGCCTTCCTACTCTGTTGTCTTTTTTCCATCTCTCTGATAATGACGTTTTTATTTTATGATAACATGTAAGGTTTACTTTGCAACTTTCATGTATGTAATTCAATGTTATTAATTAAAATCAACATGCTAATGTTAAATATCCAGAACTTATTCATCATATAACTGGAAGTTTGTATCCAACCACCACCCTATCCTCTGTTTTTAAGAGGTTTTTTAAAATATAGTTTTCACATATGAGTGATAATGTATTGTTCTTTTTCTGTCATGCTTAATTCATTTAGCATAATGCCTTAAAGGTCTATCCATATTGTCACAAATAGCTGGATTTCCTTTTTTTCCTCATGGCTGAGTATTTCATGTGTGTGTGTTTGTTGCATGTATTTGTGTGTCTGTGTATAAAATGTATATATCCCACATCTTTTTTATCCATTCATCCATTGAAAGATGCCTAGTTGTTCCATATATTGTTTATTGTGAATACTACTACAGTGAACATGGGAATGCAGGTAATTCATTGAGACCATATTTCCATTCCCTTTGGTTATATATGCACAGAAATGGGATTGTTGGTTCATATGGAACTTCTACTTTTATTTTATTAAAGAATGTTTCTACTGTTTTTCATAGTTGCTGTACTAATATGAATTCCAATCAGCAGTGCTTAAGGGTTCCCTTTTATCAACATTCTTGGCAATACTTGTTATCTTCTATCTTTCTGATAATAGCCATTCTAACAGGTGTCAGATGATATCTTAGTGTGGTTTTGATTTGCATATTCCTGATAACTAGAGATGTAGAGCAAGTTTTCATGTACCTCTTGGCCATTTGTATATCTTCTTTGGAAAAATATCCATGTACTACTTCTGCCCATTTTTAAATTGTATTTTTGCTTTGTTTTGTTTTGTTATTGAGTTGTGTGTTATCTTTTTATATTTTGGATATCAATCCCTTATCGGCATATGATAAGCAAATATTGTCATCCATTCTGTACATTGAATTTTCATATTGTTGATCTTTTGCTGTGCAGAACTCTTGAGATAGTGTCTTTTTAATTTTTGCTATTGTTTTTGCTTTCAGAGTCATATACAACAAATCATTGCCCAGACAGTGTCAAGGGGCTTTTTGCACATGTTTTTTCTAGGAGTTTTAGAGTACAAAGTTTTATGTTGAAGTATTTTAACCATTTTGAGTTAGTTTTTTTGTGAGTGGTGTGACACAGGAATACAGTTTAATTGTTCTTCATTTATCCAGTTTTTCAGCACCATTGTTAAAGAGACTGTCTTTTTCACTGCATGTTCTTTGCTTCCTGTTGAATATTGTTGACTGTATATCCAGGGAGTTAATTCTGGGGTCTCTGTTCTCTTGAATTGGTTTGCAGTTTTATTTTTGTACCATACTGTTTTTCTTGCTATAGTTTTGTAGCATTATTTGAAATCAGGAAGTGTGATATTTCCAGCTTTGTTCTTTTTCCACCTATTGTTTAGCCACTAAGGATCCTTTGTGGTTCTGTACAAATTGTAGGATTGCTTCTTTTATTTCTGTGAAGAATACCTTTGGTATTTTGATGTGAATTACATTGAATCTATATGGCTTTGGGTAGCTGGCACATTTAATATTAATTCCTCTGATCCATGAACATGAGATGTGTTCCCATTTGTTCGTATCTTTAATTTCTTTCATCAAGTCACAGTTCTCAGTGTACAGATCTTTAAGCTTTTTGGATAAATTTATTTCTAAGTATTTTATTTGTTATTGATGCTATTGTGAAATATTTCATTTTTGTTGTAAAAGAATACAACTAATTTATTAGTTTTTGTATCCTGTGACTTTATTAAAATTGTTGAAAATACTTTTTGGTTGAGTCATTGAGATTTTCAATACATAAAATCACACCATCTGCAAATAGTGGCAATTTTACTTCTTCCCTTTCAATTTGTATGGCTTTTCTTTGTCTTGCTGAATTGTTCTGGTTGGACTTCTAGCACTATATTGAATAGGAGTGGTGAAAGCAGGCATCCTTGTCTTGTTCCTAATTTTAGAGGAAAGGCTTTTATATTTTTTCTTCATTAAGTATAATAATAGCTGTAGGCTTCCTGTATAAGACCTTTATTATGTTAAGATATGTTCCTTCTAACCCAGTCTGTCAAAGATTTTTATCATGAAATACTTTTGTATTTGTCAAATGCTTTTGTACATCTACTGAGGTCATCATGTGTTTTTTATCTTTCATTTTATTGATGTATTATATTTATTGATTTGCATAAATTGAATGATCCTTGTATACAGGGATAAATGCCACCTTGTTCTGGTGTTTAATCATTTTTATGTGTTCATGAATTTGGTTTGCTTAATATTTTGTTGAAAACATTTGCATTTATTTTCATCAGGCATGTTGGGCTATAGTTTTCTTATGATCTTTATCTAGTTTTGTTATCAGGACAATGCTGGCCTTAGAGACTGATTTTGGGGTGTTCCAGGCTCCTTGTATTTTTTAAAGGCCTCAAAAGTCCTTTAATGATTAATTCTTCTTTAAATATTTGGTAAAATTTGTTACTGACACTCTTTGAGGGGTTGGGACCCCAACAAGGGTCTTCTTCTTGCCTAGCATCCCTTGTGCCAAAAGAATGAAACCAAGTCTGGTTCAGCAAAGCAGGCTTTATTCTTTGATCAGGGAATGGAGAGGTGAGAGCTCAGCTCCAAAGACACCTCCTCCATGGAGAGAGTGAAAGGGAGACTTTTAAGGGACTAGGAGGGCAGGGGTGGTGATTGGAGGTCTGGATAGCTGGTGCATGCACAGTCTCTCAAGCTCCTTTGCACACAGCATCAATTGTGGCTAGCAAGGTGCATTTCTCCCCATCCTCTGGAGGGTATCTTAACAAGGTTATGTATTATAATAAGGGTATAATGAGTTTAAAAGTAGGTCAGGAGTAAAACTAGTTTATTGTCTTGTATCTGTCCAGTTCTACTTGGTTCTGCAGTCTTGCTTTCCATGATGGTCATCAGCATCCTGCCTTAGTTTCCTGTGGGCAAGCACAGCTGTAGAGCAATAGTTTTTCTATTTCTTTAGGGGCATTTTAAAAGTGGACAAGTAAAGGCAATGGGAAAAACGGTGCAGTGTTTATATCCCAGTGGCAAATCTCTCCTCTGTCTATGTACTGCTCCTTTCTTAAGGGACATTGAAGGTCAGAGGTCTGAATTCTGTAGCTTCTTCCTGCTGGGATTGGGCATCTTTATAGGGCATGGTAGAGGAGCAGAACTTTTTCCTAGCTAGCGTCAAGTGGGTTTGGTTATCACTGGGTTGAAGTCCCAATTGTTCAGACCCTTGGGCGATTACTTTCTGCAGGTTTATAGATTCTACTTGTTTTGATATAACATATATCTGGCAATTTAGGAGGCAAGGCTCAAAGGTTAAGATCAGGAGGATAACCATACAGGAGCCCAAGAGATACATAAACCCTATTACTTTGGTAATAGTCTTTTTAAGTGCTTCCCGTATGTGAGTGGAGGTTTGGTCCTTCCCAAGTGGCCTCTTGTAGGTTAATTGGCCCTAGCCTCCATCTGGCTAGATACATTATATAAAAACATCAGGAAGTATTGGCCAGGGACATACCTCTCTCTCTTCGGCCAAGAGATAATCAAAAGCAATAAGGTAGTCTAGGACTATATTAGCCAGGGAGTCCAATGTTTGTTTTAAGAGTTTAAAGGCCTGTCCTCATTCTTGGGCTACTTTGGCCACCATAATGGTTAGGTTTTGGGCCACGACATTTTAGTGAACAATTCCTCCTGCCTGTCCTGTTAGAGAACCCACAGGCCCACTACTCCTTCTACGAGTAGCTCTATTTCCCTCTTTTTTTCTGGAGTGTGGGTGTGTGCACACAAGAGTAGGGTTCTTGGTAAAGATTTGGATTTTCTCTGCTGGAGGCTCCATAAATCCTACTGTCCAAGTTCCAGAGGCCTGTTTCTAGTCCAGGCATTGAACAGCCAAGACTCAGCCATTATCATAACCCTTTTGCAAGACAGACCAGTCTGTCTCTGGAATGGTTAAAGATGGGTGGTCTGGAGGTATCCAGATCTAGAACTAAAACTAGGTGTTTGGTTAAGATCACACCCAGAATAGTCCCTTTCCAAATTTACAAATTAGGGCATCTTTCCTAGATCTGTGGCCCATGTGAGCACTTTTATTGCCTGGTTGTCCATTGCAATGAGGACAGATTGGATCAGGAAGGCAAGTTAATTCTGCAAAGTCCAAGGAGCCCCATAGAGCACATACACAGTTTTCAGTTTCTGTGCAAACTCCTCCATCTGATACCACACGTGAAAGAAGTTTGTAGGGCTTACATGCGGTGTCTCTCAGAACTTGGAACTGACCAGCCACGTTGGTCTGCCAGGTTAGAACTGCTGGCTGGAAACAGGTGTTGGTAGATTGCTCTCAGTGGCTCTATCCAAAGGGTTGGGTTTGGAATACACTTGTTTCCTCTGTATAGTAGATGGTAGAGAACCTTTGAAGTCCTTCAGCTGTTATCTATCACTGACATGAAGCTGGGAGGCTGTTGGTGGCCAACCCAACAGTTAAATAAATTACTTCCCCACATGGTATCAGTAGTTATTTGAAACAGGGTATTGTCGCAGGGTATTGGTTATTAGTAAAAGATTCATTTTGTCTTAGGGGCTAGACTAGTGGTATTTGGGTTGGTGACAGTGATATTGCCTAGTAGTCACAGATTTGAGTAGGTAAAGGGCTAGGAGCATAAGAACAATGATGAAGACAGTCTCTGAACTGGTGATCATTATCTTAGCCCGAGTTCACTAGTTAGTTTTAGTGAGGTAACAGGTCTGGTTTCAGATATTTCATGTACATAGTATATGGCTCTAACCTTTTGGTAGGAGGGAAAAGAGAGATAAAAGAAAAAGAGAACCAGAAGGGCACACCCAGTAAAGTCACTACTATTTTCATTGCCCTAATCACTATCTCTAGGCTGCCACCAGAACAGGAGTTTGAGGTCAGAGATGGGCTCACAGGAATATCCCTGTTTTGGTGAATCTGGAGTGACCTTTGAATTCCCAGAGTTTGGTGCTCAATTCACCTGGGGTAAATACCTGGGGTAATTCTCTACGGTTTTAAGGTGAAATGAGTTGTCAGAATTACTAGATATAGGCCTTAGGAGTGAATTGGTACTGGGGATCACCAGTCTTCCAAGTTTTTAGATATACACAATCTCCAAGCTGAAAAGGGTAGAGAGTCAAATCAGTGGGGACCAGCCATGCTTGGTTCCTACATTATGTAAGAGCTTTCTTGGCCTCTTCTCCCTGAGGACATACTTGAGTTGTTTCATTTCCAGTGGGCTAAAGGTTCCCTTAGGCCTTGGAAACTGGGGCCTTGGAAATTGGTCTGCCGTACAAAGGCACTTCATTTTAAATTACTCCAAGGGGCCACCCACATGCAAAGCAGGGCAATGTGGAGCAGTTTTAGCCAGAGATCTCTTCATGGTCTATTTGGCCCTTTCCACTTTGCCTGCAGACCGGAGACTCCACACTGAGTGTAACACCCATTTGACTCCTAAAGCGTTTGTTATTTCCCTGGTAGTTTGGGATCACAAAGGCAGGCTATTGTCACTCCATAAGAATCCTGGAAACCCAAATCTGGGTATTATTTCTTTGAGCTGCCCTTCAGAGGCTTGTTTCTGCCCTTGTGGAGAATGCTTCCATCCTCCCAGAGAAGATACTCTGTCATCACAAGAATGTACCTAAAATTGCCTACAGTCTTTGGCGTGACTGTGAGGTCAACTTGCCAGTCTTTCCCAGGGTAGGATACCTCACAGGGACAGGCTTTACCTGAGGGGCCATGGGGTGTCTAGTGAGGGGACTGTGCACAGTACAAGTTGGGCATGTACTCCGTACCTGAGCTCACCAGCACATCCAGGAACCAATAATGTAGGGTCTCTCTTCCATAAAGGGGTCCCTGGTGAGCTTCCCTAATGGCTTGGTGGGCCAAATCTTGGTGTAGGAAATATTGTCTATGTTAATTAGGCATCCATGAGTTTTGGGGTCTTTTGCAAACCCTCACCTTTGTGCTTCAGTCATTTCTTCCTCTGTGTATGTGAGGGTATAACAAGCAGGGTTGGGCTCACTGGATAGGAGAGACAATTGACAGTGTATCAGTAACTGGGCAGCTTCCTTGGTGGCTGTGTCTCCCCTGTTGTTATCCCTGATAACTTCTGCCTCTCCCTCTGGTGTCCCTTGCAGTGGGCCATGGCTACCTTTTTGGGAAGCCTCCTCAAGGAGCCTTAATATAGTGAAATTTCACCAGTTCATTTGCTGCTGTGAGCACTCTCCTTTTTTTCCAGATTGCTCCATGTGCATGTACACTTGCATACACATGTCATGAGTCAGTAGAGATGTTTAGGGTTTTTCTTTTTCCAAATTCCAGGACTCAAGTCAAAGCCAGGAGTTCTGCTTTCTGGGCTGACATTCCTGGGGGCAAGCTTCTGGCTTCCACAGTTTGGGTTTTAGAAACCGTTGCATAGCTTGTTAGTTTTCTCCCATCTCTTATAATGCTGCTGTCAGTGAACCATTCCTCTTGAGCACTTACTTGGAAGGAGCTCACTTTCCAAATACAGGTTGCTAGATTAGACTGTGTCAATTGGTCTTTATGCAACTGTTTTCTAGAGTTTCTGGCAGGATGGGTAGCCGAGTGGCTGAGTTTTAGGTTTGACAGGTTATAATGGTGCCTACTAGATTATCAAGGAGTAGAGCTGGGACTTAGATGGATTCCTGGGAGATAGATATTCTGTTCTGTTTGAGTTAACCAAAGCCTGCACTTGGTGTGGGGACTGACAGTGACTGGCTGCCCAAAAGTTAATTTTTCAGCCTCCTTTAAAAAGGAGGTGATAGCCACTGCGTGCAGGCATGGGGACCATCCTTAAGTATCAGATCCAGTTGTTCAGAGAGGTATGTATCTCTTCTTATCACCAAACAGTAGAGGGGTGCAGGTGCCCATTCCCCTGTTCCACAGTGCCATGCAAACAGATACACTCATCAAGGATGAGGCTTCAGTGGTGCGTGCCATCCAGCGGGGAAGTGGACAGCCTGCTGGAGTATAATCAGTATACTCTGATTGGGAAGAAGGTCCCCTTCCTTGCTAAGGAATGCCACAGAGGACACCAGGTCAGGCCAACCTGGGATAGCTACCCAATGTCCAAGCGCAAGCGTTTAGTAACTACCCAGAGTAATTGCAAAATCTATTCTTGCTTTTCCTGGTTTGTTTCAGAGAATGTCAATTTTACTAGGTCTCACCTCATTACAAAGGTGGCAAGGACTCCCAGGGGGTGCCTACCAGCTCTTCAGAGCTCGGGTGATGTCTGATCAGTGGGCAGCAGACAGATTAGAGGGTGTCAATGGGGAGGAAAGATCTCCCAGAGTCCTTTTAGTGACAGGGCAGGTAGGGAAGGAGTGAGAGGAAACTGAGTGAGGGGCCAGCTCCTCAAGAAAAAGGAGGAAATTTGTAGACCTGTAAGTCCTTTAGCTTTTTCCATTTCCCTGGCCAGGTTCCTTCCATTCGTTTAGGCACCTCTCCTTCCATACTGAAAGGAAGGCCAGCTTTATCTGAAGCTTCTCCTCAACCTTTAGAGTACTCAAAAACGTTAGCTTCTGTTGTTAGACCAAAGCACCCGGCACCCATTGTGCCTAGTAAGGCACATTTCTCCCTGCCTCCTGGAGGGGATCTTAGCATGGTAAGTCAGGTAAAGAAGAGTGCTGTCAGGGCGGCACAGCCAGACAAAAAGTCCTGCTGGTCCGGGTTGCCTGTTTCTGAACACTAGTGGTGTGATCCCTCTGCCTGGGTGGGACTGCACAGCCTTCCTCTATTGCAACCAGAGGACCAAAGTCAGTCCCTTCCTCTCCAAGGGTAAGGATCCCAACAAGGGTCTCCACTTTCACCAACAGAATGAGACCAGAGACAAAGAATCTAGTTCAGCAGAGCAGAAGCTTTACTCTTTAATCAGGGAATGGAGAGGTAAGAGCTCATGCTCCAAAGACACTTCTCCTTGAAGGGCCTGAGGGAGAAACTTTAAAGGGACTGGGGAGGCAGGAGAAGTGATAGAGGCTTCAGGACTATAGGGAAAGGGGTGGGGATTTCCAGAGATAGCGGGTGTGGGTGCAGTTGCTCAGGCTTCTTTGCACCCAGCGCCCATTGTGTCTAGTAAGGCGCATTTCTCCCTGCCTCCTGGAGGGGATCTTAGCGTGGTAATATATTATAATAAGGAATGAGCTTAAAAGTAAATCAGGAGTATAACTGGGTCGTCATCTTGCATCTGTCTGGTTCTAGTCGGTTCTGTGGTCTAGCTTTTTGAGATGGTTAACAGCATCCTGCCTTAGTTTCTCGTGGGCAAGCATAGCTGCAGAACTACAGCTTTTCTATCTCTTGAGGGACATTTTAGAAGAGGACAAGTAAGGGCGATGGAAAGAAGAGTGAGGGGCTTCCAGCCAGTGACAAATTCACCAAAATGAAGCTATCTGGCCTTGGGGTTTTCTATGTTGTTAGGTTATTATTTACTGACTTGATCTCTTTACTCACTATTGCTGTGTTCAGATTTTCTCAGTCTTGGTAGGTTATACGTTTCTAGAAATGTATCCATTTCTTCTAGGTTATGTAATTTGTTGGCATATGATTGTTCCAATTAGTCTTTTATTCTATAAAATTTTTCTGTTACCAATTGTAATGTCTTCTTTCATTTCCTGTTTTATTTATTTGAGTCTTCTTTCTTTTACTTAGTGAATCTAGCTAAAAGTTTGTCAACTTTAACTTTTTAAAAATCAGCTCTTAGTCTCATTGTTTTTGTGTTCTCTATTTCATTTATCTTACTCTGATCTTTATTATTTCCTTCCTTCTGCTAATTTTGGACTTCTTTTTTCTAGTTCCTTGAGATATGAGGTTACGTTTTTGAGTTTTCTGATTTCTTCATATATTAACATTTTTTTGCTATATATTTTCCTTTATGCTTTTCTGCATCTCATGTTTTGTTACATCATATTTTTCATTTTCATTGTTTCTATGTAATTTTTAATTTCCCTGTTCATTTTTTCTTTGACCCATTCATTATTCAGAAATATGTTGTAAACATTTACACGTTTTTAGTTTTTCTCAATTAGTTCTTACTGATTTCTAATTCATAGCACTGAAGATTTTAGTCTTCCTAAATTTAATAAGACTTGTTTAATGTTCTGTCATAAGATCCAACCTGGAAAATGTCCATTGAGTTTCCAGGATCCAACCTGGAATATGTTCGCGTGAGTAGAACATTTTCTGCTGGTGTTGATTGGAATGTTCTAAATAGGTCTGTTAAGTCCACTGGAATCATCTAATACATAGTTCAATTCTAGCATTTCCTTTGATATTCTACCTGGATGATTTCTATCAATAACTAACAGTGGGTTATTGAGGTTCCCTACTTACTGTATTGTCTATTTTTCCCTTTAGCTCTGTTAATACATGTTGGGAGAATACATACTTATCATCAGTTTATCTTTTTGGTGTATTTTCCTCTTTATTATATGATGATCTTTTTTGGTTTCTTGTTGCCATTTTTAACTTGAAGTCTATTTTGTCTGATACAAGTATTTCTACCCCTGCTTTCTTTTGGTTTCCAAAATAAATAACTTTTCCACTTGTGTGGAATATTATCTTCCTTCCCTGTACTTGGGGCCTCATTGTGTCTTGAGGACTGAAATGATTCTCTTGTAGGCAGCATATATTTGGTCTTATTTTTCTGCTTAGTGATCCAGCCACTCTGTGCCTTTTGATTGATGATTTGAACCCATTTACATTAAGGTTGATTATTAATATGGGGGGATTTATTGCCATCTTATCTTTTGTATTCTGGTATTTTGTATGTCTGTCTTTTCCTTATGTTTCTATCTACCTTTGTAAATTGGTGTTTTTCCAAGGTGATTTGCTCAGTCTCAATTTCCTTTTTGTTTGTCTCTACTCTAGATTTTTTCTTTGTGGTTACCATGAGGCTTACAGAAAACATCTCAGAGATAAAATAATACTTTTTCTGCCAATAACAACTTATCTTTATTCACCTACAAAGGCTTCACCCTTTTATTCTTCCCCTTTTATATTTTTTATGTCACAAATTACTTCTTTTTGTGCTGTGAAATCATTAATAAATTTCTGTAACTATATATTTTAATGCTCTTTTCCTTTAACCTTTATGGTAAAAGTTTAAAAATGATGTTCTAAATACAGTTTTCTAATTCTTGCTTTTAATTACCTTTTTGTGTACCTAATCAGCATCTCTCTGCTTCAGCCTGAAGAACTCCCTTTGGCAGTTCTCGCAAGGTGATCTAGTGGTAGTGAACTCCCTTAGCTCTTGTTTATCTGGGAAAGCTTTCATTTCTCCTCCATATCTGAGGGGTAACATTGCTGGATGGAGTATTCATGGCTGGCAATTTTTATCTTTCAATTCTTTGAATATGTCATTCCACTCTCTACTGGCCATGCTTCTGATGTGAAATCTGCTGGTACTGTAATGGGGTCATTTTGTAGGTTACTTTCTTTTTTCCTCTGGCTACTTTTAAAATTCTTTATCAGTGAATTTTGACAGTTTCAATGCAATGCATCTTGAAGAAGGCCTTTTTGCATTGAGATAATGTGTCCTATTCGCTTCATGGACTTTAAGTCCAATTACTTCCCCAGGTTTTGGAAGTTCTCAGCTATTATTTCTTTAAGTAAACTGTCCCTTTCTCTCTCTTTCTTCACCTTTGGGTATACCCATTATTCTTACATTGGTTTTCCTAATAATTCATTTCTTAATTCTGTCTTCCAGTTTACTTACTCTTTCTTCTCCCATCTGATCTCCTCTTATTACATATATTTTTCATCTCATTTATTGAGTTTGTCAGATCAAGAATTTGTTTGGTTCTTTTTTATAATTTGGTGAAATTTTCATAACACGTATTTTGAATTGTTTATCAATTAAGTTACAATATTCCATGTCTTTGAGTTCAGCTCCTGGAAAATTGTCATTTTCTTTTTGTGGTGCTATATTACCATGATTTTTTTATACGTGTGGTGAAATATGTTTCTGCTGTCCCATTTGAAATAGTGAACACTCTTCTTATTTATGAAAGGCTTTGTTTACTTTGATTCTAACAGCTCAACAAACTGACAATTAGAAACCTTTTTTTTCTTTTTTTCCAGAAGGTGGTGCTACAGAACAAACTTTCGGTTTCTCTCACTGGAGCCAACTCTTGCTGCCTCTATCTAGGAAAGCAAGTGCTAAGGAAAGCTAGGGTCAGAGTGCAGAGAGGTGTAGGCTTAGCATCTGGGGCTTTGTGGGGTACCCATGGCCTATTTGGGTAATCTCTGAGTCTCTAAGGTCTGAGGGTAGATTTATGGCTGAAATGCTGGCGCAGTAAAGTAATTCCTTCAATCTTTTTGTCTGTTTTCTATCCTTGCCTCTCTTTCCAGTCACTCCTGAGAAATCTGGCCTCTTCTGGAGATAAATAGGTCCCTCAAACTGAAACCTGTGCAGCTGCACCTTCCTGCTCTGCCAGAGAGGTAGCCGTTGCCATAATACCCAGGCATTGTGGTGTCTGCTCTAGAGGGCAGGACCTACTCGACCAATCCTTCTGTTCCTGTGCCTCCAAATTCACCTGTGTGCCAACTCAGATGGCTTGCCAAGTTCTCCTATGAGGCAGGCAGGAACTCCACAAATTCTTTGTCCCCAGTGAACTTTCACCCAGAATTTACACTTCCCAGATTGCCTTTTTCCCAAGGTGGCACTTGGAAGTGGGGCACACTCATGACTGTCTCGGATCCATTGACTCCTCTGAGGTCCTGGTCACTTATTTTCAGACACACAGTTTGGTGGCTCTCCCAGTTTCCTGATGTACTGTGCAGAGACATCTTTGTTTGGTTAAGGATGTCTAGTTAGTTATAAACAAAAGGGGAGAGAAAAAAGAAACTACATTTGCCACCATGACATTTATGTCCAATGACATCTATTTTTAATAGTTTTGTATTAGTTAGTGTTCGGTAGTTAACACACACTACATTATAGAATTCAGAATCTGACTATATGCTTTTACAAAGTTTACTAGTACGTTGTACCATGTTTTCATGGTACTAAGTAGTATACTTCTGCTTCAGCTTGTTGAACTCCTCTCAGCATTTCCTATAAGTGGTTTAGTGTTAATGAATTTCCTTGGCTTTTATTTGTTAGGGAAAGTCTATATCTCATGTTCATTTGTGAAGCACAGGTTTACTGGGTAAAGTGTTACTGGTCGGCAGTTTCTCTCTTTTGGTGCTTTGACTGATCATATCATTCCCTTCACTCCTGCCCTGCAAGATCTCCACCGATAGCCTTATGGCAGTTCTTTTGTATAAGAAAAATATATTTTCTCTTAAAATCTTTTCTTTATATTTGATTTTAGACAGTTTAATTATAATGTGTCTTGAAAGTTGTGGTGACTTATTAGCTTCATGTGCTTGGAGATCCTAATCTCGCTCTAGGTTTGTGAACTGTTCAGCCATTATTTTCTTAAATAAGTTTTCTACACTACACTTTTCTTCATTTCTTCTTTCTGATACTCCAGTGATGTGTACATTATTTCTCTTGATGGTGTCCTGTATGTCCCCATAGGCTGTCTACTTTTCATTCTGTTGGTTTTTCTGATTGGATAATTTCAACTTATCTATCTTCCTACTCACTGATTCTTTCTTCTGCAGCCCACTCCTTATATTCTTCAGCTCTCAAGTTTCTGTTTTAGTCTCTGTGTTCTCTTGTAGCTCTCTGAACAATTGTTTGAATTCTCTGTTGGGTAACACCTGGATCTCCATTCTTTGGTAGGGCCACATTTCTCCATGCTCCCTGTAGCCTAGCACAGGTACCCACACAATGAAAGAAGCAGTAGCCCCCTCCAGACTGTATGTACTGACTTTGGGAAGGGAAGGCTGTGACCCTGGATTTAGTGGCGCAGGGCTTCAAGTGCAGGTATGAGGAGCAGTGGTGTGTGTTCTCTTCAGCTCAGGCCTCTGTGGCTCCTTGGCAGGCATTGTGGGGATCCACGGTGGCAGCAAGGCTGGTGTGGTCTTCAGTAGTACCTCCTCTTTCCACAGCTAAGATCAAGGCAGACAGGGTTGATGACTGGAGCCAGTGGCATGCAAACACTCAACTATGGGGGACAGCTGGAGCCTGTGGGAGCCCTGGTTGTCAGCATGCTCTTCCATGGCTGGACTGTTTCTATTCCCAGAACTGTACACTACAGTGGAGGCCACTGGTGGGCATCATGTAAGCAGTATGCAAGTGCATGGCTGGGAGGCCTTATCCTGAGTCTATGCCTCATGGTGGGCGTCCAGGCTGTCATCAGCAAATGCAAATACCCATGGGGTGAGAGCTGGTGAAATGTGATGCCTTCGTCTATAATTTTGTTGTCTGGTGTCTATTGCTCCTGCTGCATGGCTTCTAATGGCTTACCACTGCTTTTCTACCTCGTTCCTAGTCATCTCGATATATATCAGCTTTGTTGGACCAAGTGGGGTAAAACCAAAGCAAGGCCTTCATGGGCTATCGCGAAAGGCTGTGGAAGGTGGCTGCTCACGTCGTTCTTCCTTTCCTTTTGCAGGGAATTCTTCCTAGCTTAAATGTTCCCTTTTGGTGCTGAGCAGTGCAGGCTTTGGGGAGATGATGCAGGCAGAATGAAGCTGTGCTCCTTCTCTTCTTGTGTGGTTGTTTTCAAGTTTTCTATTCTACTGTACTGCTAAATTGTCTTAAGTGGACTCCAGAGCTCTGCTATCCTGTCTTTTTTTGTGGATGACTGTCTAATTGGTGATTTTTGATGGAGAAACAGGGGCTCAGTTCTCCTACATCTCGATTTTGGTTGTTAGCTCTGTGACTTATTCTTGAGAAAAATAAAAACAGTGTTTTCCAATTGAAAGGAATAGTATGCATATAGGATACAAAATATGAAACTACTTGGTGTTGTTGGACTTGTAGATGTAATAGGTCCTGATAGTTGAGAATATCACATCCAAAGATTTTTGATATTTAGATGTTGAAATTGCAGTATATATTTTCACTAATGAAAATGTTTTTTTAAAGATGTATACAATTATTTGAAATATTTTAAAATATAGAAAGGTAATTTGTGAAACTGTTTCTATTTAATTTGTGAAACTATTGTATAAGTAGTACATATAACTACTTACATGGTGAATTTCTTAGTATTCTTTATACATGACCTAATTTTTTTTGCTTAAGATAACTTGTTCTTTTTAATAATAGTGCCCACACTTGAATTTGATTCTGAGGACACTGTTGGACACAGTAAATTTTATCCCTTTTTGAGGTATTGTATTTATCTGTGCCAGTTACTATGCTCAAAGAATTATGTTTCAGCTCTACTGACCTTCTTTTTATTCTTTTAACACATCAAGTCCAATCCTATTTTGGGGCTGGAGTTCTTGCTGTTTCTATGCCTTGGATGTTTCACCCCAGAATTTTGTATGTCCAGCTCTTTTACATTCAGTTCTCAGCTTATTATCTACTTCAGATCATTTCCTTTTAGAATCCAATCCCAAGCAAATCTGAAATCTCAGGCATCTTTTCTCTTAGTTGATTATCTTCATGCCATTATGACATTGAGTAACTTTTTTTTCCACATATGAACTTACATTTCTTTCCTCCCCAAACTAGAACCCAGGATATGGCTGCCTCATCTACTTTTGCAACTCCAGAGACAAAAATAGGGTGTGACTATGATGAATTTCTCTTCCCAACCACTTACAAGTCTAATTTACCTTCCTTTCTGAGCAAAATTGTTTCTTGGGCTCACTGCCAGTTGGGTGCTAGTGAAGCCTCAACTCTGAAAAGGACCCAGGAAGGAGACTTTTCATTAGGTTTTCACCACTATGTTTGGTATCAGCACCAGAACAACAAGACCAAAGGGCATAAGATGCGGAGTAAGTCTTTACAGAAATCACCTTCTTTGATCTGGGAATCAGCAAGAGAAAGAAACCATGCTTCAGTTTTGCATAATGTGTCTGATGTCCCTGACCCCACTGTAGTCTGGGCCCTCCTTTCCCTGGGATGGAGAGGTTTGTAAAAGACCCAAGTGTTAGGAGGCCTGCGTCGGGCCCCGCAGCAGGGGCTACCTGTTTCTGTCAACCAGAGAGAAAAAAGTCAGTGAAGTGAGCATAGTCCAAAAGAACTAGAACTGATGGAGAATAAAACTGGATAACCATAATAATAAAAAGAACAATTAGGAAATGTAAGTAGCTTGAACAAAGCTTTCTAAAGATTAAAGAAAACATGATGCCACAGAAACAATGTAAACTGACCCTTAAACAATGCAGTGATTAGGGGCACTGACCTCTATATTGAAAATCCATGTATATCTTCAGGCTCCCCCAAAA
The DNA here is from genome assembly GCF_030020395.1 of Manis pentadactyla. Taxonomy (NCBI): domain Eukaryota; kingdom Metazoa; phylum Chordata; class Mammalia; order Pholidota; family Manidae; genus Manis; species Manis pentadactyla. The sequence goes on along the minus strand of NC_080021.1, from coordinate 165,758,221 downwards.
CCTAACTACTAATAGCCTACTGTTGACTGGAAGCCTGACTGATAACAGTTGGTTAACTGATAACAGTTATATGTCTAATATACTGTATTCTTACAATAAACTAAGCTAAAGAAAGGTTTTTCTTTTCAAAGTGTTACAAATCTTCAAAAACTTTTCCAATATATTTATTTTTAAAAAATCCACATCCAAGTGAACCTGCATTGTTAAAACCTATATTTACAGACTGAAAGATGAAGTACAGAACATATCTCAAGGCAATGGAGGATCTAACACTCAGAAGCTATAGGAAAAAGCCAATCAAATGGAGGAGATGCAAACAGTAAATAAGTAGAAGAATAGTCTATTATTGAGATGAACAAAGTCCCAAATGTATGTACCCCAAGACCATTAAGGGGAAACAGGAAGGAGAGTAAAAGCTTGATAAAAATACAATTTAATTGTAAGTATCTCACAGAAATATATCAATTCAGTGAACAAAAAGGTAATAACAAGAAGGAACTGAGTAATAATAATAAACTCCAAACATTCCTTATGTGTTTATGTAGAAAGGAAAGCATCAAAATCAGAAGTAGTATATAATAAAAGCTTGATCCCCTAAAACATCTGCTTGGACATTAAGAAACACATAATGAGCTAAAACTTATATAGAAATTCAAATATTAATTCAAAAACACATGAGAGAAACTGGATTTCTGATGATATGAGATACTTCCTTGTCAGACAAATGACTCTGTTAACAAACAAATGTTGCACTGACCTATACCAGTCATAAAATTTGCTATTTAAACTGTGCCTTAGAAGCATTACAAGCAGATTCTACATGTCATGCACCTTTATAGTTGCTAACAGATTCAACAACAAGAGTGGTAAATTCTCAATGCCAAAGATCTAGTGGATGTCAATATATTTATACCTGATTATGTGAGTGAAGAGGAGGCCTAATTATGACCTGAGGTACATTAACTGTTAATCCATCGCAGGCCCTCATCTTTGCTTTCTGAATTGTGCCTCATAGTGGACATTTGCTGGGCATCAAATCACGTAAGACATCAACATTCATTCCACAGGTCCTGCTCATGTATTGATGGTTAAAATGTGCTTATATATATAAATGGATGAATATGTTAATTTCAGTTCACTATGTCTGTATTTTCAAAGGAGGTTACTCAAGCAATGGGAATAAAATATAAAATTGTCAGACAGCTCTGGGATCTATTTTGTACAAGCAGACTCTTAGAAAACTTGAGATTACTATTAGTAGACAAAGGCTCAGTCTGCCTTTTCATAATGTATATTCCCTAAAATCTATTTTACCAGAACATTAGAAAAGTTAAAATGGTAAAATGCTGAAGGAGCTAAAAGATTATCTGAAAAATATTGCTATAAATATGCAATCTTTCTGTGATGTAAAGTGTATGACATAAGAAATTGGGGAAAATATTAAGTAGTTGTTAAAATTAATGGTGTCTTGGTTCTGGATTTTACTACATCTTTTAGTGAGGTTCCCAAATGCTTTCCTGGTAATGGTTTCTTAAGCTTTGGTCACTCTATATTGTTTCAGAGGCAAAGAATGGAAAATGGTGAAGGACAAAAGAGAAAATGAGTCACTAAGGAAGCTGACACCTCATTAGCTTTAAAAAATTCAGTCTGCTTTTCCATGAATACTATTAAAGCTCTGAGATGACTTACAGGTCCTATCAAATTCCAGGCAGTGAAAGCAAATGAAATAGCCCAACTAGTTCCAGAATACATGCCTTACAAGAGCTGAAACAAGATTAATTTAACAACCTAGAAAGGAACTATAGGCCACTTGATATTTTTTAAGAGAAATTGTTTTTTTTTTCTATATTTGTTTTAACTTCCAAAACTTCTATATTTGTTTAGCTTCACGAAAACATTACAAGCAAAACTCTTTTTAAACATATCACTGATCAAATAACAGTCGCACTTAACAGCATACATTAATCCAGCAAAACTCTGTTAGGTACCCACTGGGTGCACAGCAGTGTAAGAAGCAAACTAGGACATGCACACATATATACAGAGAGGAGAAATCAACCCTATTCACAAGGCACTTAATTTTGATTGAAGAAAGATACATGAAATAGCCAGAGAATCTGAGAGAGTGAAAGATAGTGTACAGAAATGTAATTCAGAACCAGAAAGTAAAAACAAGGAAAGTAATTAGTATAATGGCAAGAGAACTAGTCTTGGACTTAGCAAAGCAGTGTTCAATTTAATTATCTTCTTCTTACTTGGTGGATGACCTTGGTAAAGCCAAGCATCTTTAAATCCCAGTCATTCACAAACTACAACCAAGCCATAAAATCAACCTCATAGGTTTGATATAGTGATTTAATGAGGCAATGAATATGAATGTGCTTTAACAATTAATTTTAAGTTATCAATAAGGTGAAAAGTTTTCTTAGGAAGAGTGATTTTATGCTGGTGTAGATATTGCCGCTCTGTTCATATATAAGTTCCAGAGGATAGCTGGGCAGGGCCTTATTACATCATAACTTTCTACAGCTTTATTTTACAGGTAATTAAACTGTGCCTTGCAAAAGCTGAAATAAATTTTATGCCTCATTTAAAAAAGTAGGCTCCAGGAACATAGGGATAAGTAAAACATGTAGATGTTATTATTTCTCAAGTTTATTTAACAGGATTTTACAGAATCAACACTTAATTCATTCTTTTCTACACTGGAGATCTAGAGGTGGAAAATACATGGTCCTACCCTTCAAAAAGCTCAAATTCTAGACGGAAGGCAACTATAAATATATCTTCCAAAAATAAGTGTAAATAATAAATATACATTAATGACTGCAGTAGAAATAGGAAAGTTCACCTAATTTAGAAATATATGCCACCATATATCTTAATACATGCTGTATACATCCCAATCCTTTTCAATTATATAAAAATCCCTTTACATCTAAGCTAGAAATTCCTCTTGATGCTGAAATCATAGCCTTCTTGTCAAAAGGTAAAGACAGTGATTCCTGGTTTGTGTCTTTTTGGGCTTCCTGGATCTAGATGCCTGTTTCATTCCCCAGGTTAGGGAAGATTTCAGTCATTTTTTTCTCTGAATAAACTTTTCCCCCCTTTCTCTCCCCCTTCTAGGACCCCTCTAATGTGTATATTGGGCCATTTGATGAAGCTATCTTTGTTTTTCTGATTGAAAGAATTCTACTGTCTTGTCTTCAAGTTCACTGATCCTTTCTTTGTTTTGATCTAGTCTGTTATTGAATCCCACTATTGTATTCTTTGGTTCAGTTAAATCAAAGAGCTAGTTTTAAATATTTTCTATTTGTGTTGATATTCTCAATTTGTTCCTGCATGGCTCTTCTGGGTAAATCACTTATCTCTGTCTCATTAAGCTCTGTTGGTTTGAACATGTTTCTTAAACTATTCGTCCCAGTCTTGACAGAATGGTCATGTCTGTTGGAGATAAACCTTGTCACTCTGCTTGTCCTAAGCCCCTGGCTGTCTCTAAAACTTCTGTGATTGTTCAATCTGGCTCCTAGTAAGTAAGATCCATTAGTGTCCCAAAAGGGAAAATCACTGTTAATATTCTTATTAAAACCTGGGAGGTGGACGATTTTTGCCTCTTCCTTTGTGATGGGTTCTGGTTCCAGACGTATGTATGAGATCCTTCCAAGAAGATACTGGAAAGTTGATTTCCTTGTCAGAGCTGTCTAGAGAGGGAAGGTAGGGTATTGCAGCCAGCCCTTAGATGTGTGCTAAGTTAGATGCCTGACCCTCAGCAGCTTTTAAAATATGCAGAAAACCCCTTTCAGGGAAACAGTGGGAGATGGATATTTTTGTATGCTCCTTCTACTATGATCTCTAAGTGGATAGTCAATTAAAAACTGCTACAGTTATCTATCTGCAAATGACATATTATATATAGAAAACCCTAAAAATACCACCAAAATCTGTTAGAACTAAAATTAATCTAGTAAAGCGTCAGGATACAAAAGCCAATTATGTTTCTATACACTAGAAGTCCTATTTATAATTATATTAACATATCTAGGAATAAATGTAGGATGTTAAAAGACATATACACTGAAAAGTGTAAGACATTGATTAAAGAAGACAAATATATTCCATGCTCATTGATTGGTTAATCAGTATTGCTAAAATGTCCTACTACCCAAAGTAATCTACAGATTCAACAGAATCCCTATCATATTCCAAAGGCATTTTTCACAGAATAGAACAATCCTATTTTTTTTATGGAACCATAAAAGACACCAAATAGCCAAAGCAATTTTGTCAAAATGAAACAAAACTGGAGGCATCACACTTCCTGATTTTAAACTATATTACAAAACAATAAGAGTCAAAATAGTATGGTATTGGCATAAAAACAGACACACAGATCAATGGCACTGAACAGAGAGCCCAGAAATAAAAGCCATGCATTATTGCAAAGGAGCCAAGAATATACGATGGGCAAAGGATAGTCTCTTGAATAAATGGTGTTGGGAAAACTGAGCCTTTATCTTACACCATACACAAAAATTACCTCAAAATTGGTTACATGCTTGAACATAAGATCTGAACCATAATACTTCTAGAAGAAAATTTAGGCAGTGATTTCCTTGACCTCTGTCCTGGCAAGAATTTTTTTAATCTGACACCAAAAGCAAAAATAAACAAGTGGGGCTACATCACACTAAAAAGCTTCTGCAGAGCAAAGGGAATATCAGCAAAACAAAAAGGCAACTGATAGAGAAAGTATTGGCAAATCATACATACATCTGTTAAGTTGTTAGTATCTAAAATACACAGTAATTAAAATGGGCAGAAGATTTAAATAGACATAGAGATAGCCACCATGAAAAGATGCCCTGCATCACTAATCATCAGGGAAATGCAAACCAAGATCACAATGAGATATCACCTCACACCATTTAGGATGGCCATTGTCCAAAAGACAAGTGATAACAAGTCTTGGAGGAAATATGGAGAGAAATGGATCCCTCATGCTCTGTTGGTATGAATGCAAATTGGTGCAGCCACTATGCAAAACAATATGGAGGTTCCTCTAAAAACTAAAAATAGAATTACCATACAATCTAGCAGTTTTAGCTCTGGGTATTTACCAGCAGGAAACAAATGCCCACCAACAGATAAAGGTATATATACACACACATACAAGATGTAGGTAAAATGAAATATTTGACCAGAAAGAATAAGGAAATCCTCCCATTTGCAACATCATGGGTGCAATTTGTATGTGTTATACTACATAAAGACAAATATTGTGTAATCTTACTTATATTTAGAAGAAAAAAATATCTCAAGCAGATTGGTGGCTACCAGGAGAGGATGATGGTGGTCAGAAAGATAAAACTTACAGTTATAAGCTAAATAAGTCCCGGGATGCATGTACAGTGTGGGGATTACAGTTAAGAATGCTGTATTTCATATTTCAATGTTGCTAACAGTGTACATCTTTAAAGTTCTCATCACAAGAAAAAAAGATTGTAACTGTGTGGTTATGGATGTTAACTAAACTTCTTAAGGAATATCATGTTGTCTTTCCTAGAGGTGAGAGAATGAATTGGACTACCTGCTACATACCTAAGTGGCACTGCATGCCATTCATATTACATACTTATAAAAGCTAAAGAGTAATTAATGGAATGGACTCCTTTACTATAGCAAGAATAATCAAGAGTCCTAATCATATAGGGAGGAAAAAGTAACTCAGTTAAAGCAACAAGACCTAGGTTCAAGTTCTGAATGTGTGTAATGGCCACATGTCACCCTCTCTGTGCTGCCTGGGTTTCTTCATTGGTGAAATGATGAATATAATGTCTGCCCTGCAACACCGGAGATGGGTTGAAAATTAAACACAGTATATATCAGGCAAAGTATAAAGCAGTAAAACACCATTAAATATGCTTTTAACTTAAAATTTCTTTTATGACATTAAAATTTAGACGTTGTACCTCAAGAGAATAAAATATACTCTGTGTCCAGTCATATCAGCTGAAGCGGCATCAAAGTTCATAAAAAGGGAAATGCATCTTGATTAGAATAAATCATCTTGAAATAGTTGTAAAACCTAAGTGCATTTTAGCATTAACATGGATTGCTTTGCTTTCATATTTCATTTTTCTTTTATTCCAATCCATTGATATTTGTATCATTTGACAAATCTCATGGCAAAGCTTTGTCCTTCTCGCTTGAACACTATCGATCTGAAAAGAAAATTTTTAAATCATTGTCTAACCCTGAATCACACAGCAGTAGGTTGGAAATGACAAACATCTCTTGTGGAGTAAGTTATTTTCTAGGTATTGGAATTTCCTTTCAAAGTACAGCTTTCATGACAAATTCAAAATGCAATCTACTGAAAAGCCACTGCCAACAAAGAAAACAAGACATTTCTGTAAAACCATGCATTAATTTTAGTCTAAACCAGAGTTATGTAATATCCAGACATTTCCTCAATCCCAGCTATATATATGTTTGTGAAAATATATCAGGATTTTCTATTACATAGTTGTACTATAGAATTATGACTCTATTAACTAGTTTTAATGCCTAATAGAAGTAATACTGCAACTAAATTTAATTATTCCTTTTACAGAATCACTGAGAAATGACAAAAAGATAATTTCCTAATCCACTGATTCTGTTCGTGGGCATTAATAATGTCAAAGATGATACAGCATTTTGCCCTGATTAGTTTTTTCTGAGTTTATTTACTTGTATTTCTAATAATTTCTGTATCAAAGAAATTTTATAAGTCCTGTAAACCTGAAGTAATCAATAATACATATGTACACTTTTAAGAACATTTAAACAAATTTGATGTCATCTTTTATTTTCTCCCACAATTAAAAGTTGGCAGTAACTAGCTTAGTGATCTGAATAGATCAAATCTTATTTACTAACCTCTTATATGACATTAAGTATATTTTAATTTTTCATTTTCATAATTAGTAGTGGTGTGTGCATTCAAGTTAAAATGTTTTATTGTTTGAAATGGGTGTACACTTGCATTAAGAGATTTATCTTTTCAGGTAGATATTATTTCTAGTAATGCAAATGCAGATAGTATATCATATATAACTAATATTTAACAAAGGCCTTCCTCTTAATAATGACGCATCACAGTTGTACAAAACCCCATTACGGCAGCTACAACAGAAGTAAAAAGCCTATAAGTGTGAAGTGGAAAGGCCTTCACAGCCATGAGCGAGTGCTCTCCAGTCCCTCCTGTCTCAGTTCAGACTGTGAGCTTCCTGATCTGGTTGGATAAAGTCAATGTGACTACCTGCAAAGCAGCAACCATAAAGGATTTAGGCAAAAATGTAGTTTCTACAATGTATTTTTCAAATAAATTACTTCTTTTAGAAGACTGATACAGAGAAAAATAAAACCTGAGAACCAATAGGTGGGAATGACTTATGAAATCACAGCATATGGGGACTTAGGAGAGAGAATGAACCTCCATTTAACCTCCTCTCTGGCTCTCATGTGTCTTAAAAGAAAAATTGCCAGGACAGTTTCATTTAACCAGCTGATTTTAAATTGTTCCTTGAAGCTGATTTTGTAAAACTTCCTTGATATTTTATGGTTGTACAGTTTTACGAGCACCATAAATGCCACAAACCTCAGAAATGGCATATCATTTTAACAGGAACATCTTTTCTTAGAATTAGGATGAAGCAAAGTTACTGACTCCTGAAATCTTAACAGTTTCATGCTGGCTTAAATTTCACCAGACTACCTAACATGACCGTTAGTCTAATGTAATATTAACCTGAGTTCTTTTATTATAGATATTTAGCAGTTAAATATGCTTTTTTTCCTGTGTAAATGATCTATGACCTAAAGATAGTACAGCACTTTTAAGTCTCTGTCTACTAAATAAAAAACAATACATCTATTAGCATATAGAAGGCTCTCATCACACAGGCACAGGGAAAGAACATTCATTATTTTTGTATCAGGATCCTAAGAAATAAAGTCTTTAGTGTATGAAAGGCCAGAACTGCACAGTAACTGCACAGATAACACAGGCAAAGCAGAATGGATGGAAAGGCCTGTGTCAGATGTGTTGTTCCATACCTAAGAACACTAAGCATGTGGAATTAAAAAGGCCTGATTTTCATTCTGATTCTTGACCAAATAACAGGGATGCTGTCGTTTTCCAGGATTTAAAATTTTTCCTTTAGAATCAAATCCCTTTTCCACATATTTTTTAAAGGAATTCAAGTGAAGCACATGCTATAATAAAGGAAATTGCATCCCTTATGAATAAGCAAACTCACTCCTGTTGAGATCTTAAGGACACTTCAACACGTTTGTTTTCCATGAGAGAGCAATAATGCTTTCATTAAACCTTTGCACAGCCACTCAGGACAATAAGACAGTCCCTAGATATACCTGCAATGTTTTTGCCAAGTTGAGCTTTCAAAGGATGATACGGATTTCACAAATACATTATTGTGATTTGCGTTGAGAAGCAAAAGCTCACACAAAAGGCTGAAAAAGGAATCATTTTAATCTCAAGTAGAAAGCTGTTATCATCTCTATCCAGGATTCCAATTAAAGAATATCCAAGAGAAAACAACACTAGTGGAGGTAGTAATGAACATTTAGGATTAGCTTTCAAGAGCTGCATGTTGAAAGAGTAGAAATAATGAACCTGAGCCACATCCTTTAAATTCCATTAAGGTTATTTTCACCATTAGTTAATATAAGTAAGATGGAGCTATAATAATTGAGTGTCCTCAAACCAATAATGCCAAATTATTTTGTACTTAAAATATGTGAGAATATTGTATAGCCTTGCATTTTATATTAGTGAAACAGTAGGGTGGGAAGTAAAGCACAAGATGGAGGAAAATGCCTGGCTTTTATCTTACTCGTCACTTCCGTCATATGTTCCAAGATAATTGTTAAATATTAGGTACATAAACTAAGGCACAGTAAAAAGGTTTCATGGGTGGATAATAACAAAATCAGCAACCATAATTACAAACAATAACTGTGATGTCTCATTATTAAGAGGAAGGCCTTTGTTACACATTAGTCATCTCATGTAATCCTCTCAATAACAAAGAAAATACAACTAACCCCATTTTACAGGTAAAATCAATAGATTCAATACGTGCACACTTTCACATAACAGTCAAGATTACACCAAACCCTGTTTTACTATAATTTATTTCTAATCTAAGTATATGAAGTTGATTTCTAAAAATAATAGCTTGTAAAAGCACACAATATATTTTCCTAATTAGAAATGACACACATACTATTCTTTAAAAAAGATACATATTTTTCAAGAAAAGAATTTTTATATTTATATTTGCTGACATTTAATATAGGATGATATGAAAATCACAATAATGTTGGTAATGCAGATGACTGATATGAATTCAAAGTAAAAGCAAAAATACAATTCAGTACTTGCTTAACTATGTAATAATATTGTTGGGTAGAACTTTATTACTATGATAAACAGCAAAAAAAAGATACTGGAAATCATACTTGTGTTTATTATAGTAATACAGTTCCTGGTAATTGCATGTTACTATAGCTTAGTCACTACTACATACTTATTCTTGTTTGAGCCTATAAATAACAGCATGCTAAGTATTGATGGCCCATTTGCACAAGAGGAAACTAATAAAAAATTATCTATGTAACTGAACATCAAGTAAATGGCAGAACCAATTTGAACTGATGATCTTAACCATCCTACAATACTGTTAAGGCCAAAATAGAAAGCATCCACATATAGACAATGATATCTCATGAGGATATATTTTAAAGGGTAATAATTGAAACAAAGGATGTAAATATCAAGGAAAAATGAGTACTGTTTTTCAAGAGGAGCAATTTTAGCCTTGCTGAATAAAGACAAGCCTCATGCAGCAGTGGAAAATTAGATAGTTGATAATCCTTTCATGAACTCTACTAATTTATAGCTCTGAGCATGAGGCTCCCAAACCCAGCATACTTGACTTGTCACTCAGTCTCAGAAAACAATCTCCCTTTTCTCATCAAGAAAACGAAAGCTGCTTTCACCAGGGGCTAGGGGATATGATCCTATTTTCTAGTACAATGTATTTAGTTGCTATTTTTGAAGAAAAATATGACTTTATTCTATAACCATTTTGGAGTAGAGAAGTATTTTTCCAAGTACAGTATTCCTTCCATGATTCTAAGGGAATTAGTGGTAAAATTTGACTAATGGACATTTACTTTGCTCACTATGCTATAAAGTAACTATTTAAAAGAAATACTTGAAATTTAAATTTTCCAAATTATCGCATATATTATTGCCCATGAATAACATTTTCCTAATTTTCCAACTATGCAATTATCAAGTCTCTTTACCCAGTGCCATCCCATTATCATGTATTTAAAGGTTTCTGATATTCAGTTAAACAAGACAGGAATCAAATCATGTCATACATTTTGATCGCAAAATGGATTTTTAACTTTAAGGGATATTTATTTTCCTTAGCACTAGGAGTTGTATTTTTATGGACTTTTATACTTTGAATTAAATTTATTTTTCAAATTTCTCCATATTCTGTCCCAAAGCTATGCTTTGCAGTTATTCTCATTACTGTAGTTCACTATTATAAACAAACTACCATTATTCTTGCATTAAGGGTGGCCAGTTAAATTCCTGTCAAATGGTGGTGGATGTCTAGAGTGCTATGTTGAGAAGGACTATGAGATAGCATTCAGCTAAAATTATTGTGATTGATTAATGATACTGTGAAAGAGATGAGAATCAGGAAGGTGTAACATTCATCAATCATATTCTTGTAAATGAATACTTGAAAATTTGGGACCTGCAAGCTTAATTCCTATGTCACCTTTGTTGGAGTGGTCAAAAATTTATCATCTTCTGAGGGCTAGATTCAACGCCCATGATGAGCCATATTTTGATGTCCTGGAATTTCCATAGAATATGTGCACTTGACTTTTTCCCGTCATTTGTTATGATTTCTAATTTTTTTTAACAATCTATAAAGATGCTTCCACATTTTGCCAATCCAAGGTACCTACACTGTCCAGTATAGCTGATTAATAAAAGATAGTGAACAAAGTCTATGATGATTGTGGGAGATAGACAGGGGCATGATTTGATGTAATAGAGGCTAATATGAAGCTACAAATAAATGTATGCTAAGTGGCATTATCAGATTTTTATTTTAAAAGGATGCTTCTAGCCACATCTAGAATAAAATGGAGTATATTGTCTCAAGAGCACAAACCAAGAGTCTATAAGCAGACTTTAGTCTTCTAATTAAAAAAAATTCTGGCTCCAGATACTTATGGAAACTATCAAAACACTAGCGGAGCTCTAAGCTATTGGAACACAGACTTCAGTACCTTAATACCAAAAGGAGCACAAACACTTCCAAAGCAGTTTAAAAGTCACTAAGGCAGCAACAGTAACCAAACATCCAGTTCTCAACAAAAGTTTATGAAACATACAAAGTATGGCCCACACAGAAATTAGTGGCAATTTTCCCTGAGGAAACCCAGGTATTGTACTGAGCAGACAAGTACTTTATTCAATTATCTTAAATATGCTCTAATTGGTAAAGGAAAACATAGACAAAGAGCTAATGGCAACAAGGAGAACCATGTCTTACCAAGCAGTTTCAAGAAGGAGACATCAAAAAGGATGAAATGGAAATTCTGGAGCTGAAAGAATAATAACTAAAATAGGGGAAATAAAACTTCAGTTACTGATCAGCAGATATGAAGGGGCAGAAGAATCAGTAAACTTGAGATAAGTCAGCTGAGACTGAGAAACAGAAAGAGAAACAAATGAGGAAAAAAATCAAGAGTCTAAGAGCCCTTAAGACATCAAATATGCATAATGGGAGTCTCAGAGGTGAAAAAGGGATATTTGGAAATATTTGTCAAAAAATCGTACCAAACTTCCCAAATCAGATGCAAGATACAAAACTAAACTACAAAAATACTAAATTCAAAGAGATTCATGTCGGAAAACAAAAGAGAAAATCTTGAGAGCAGCAAGAAAGTGACTTTTCACATGCAAGTGATCCTCAATAACACTAACAACAAATTTCTCTTAAGAAAACATGGAGGAGCAGCCAGAAGGCACTGAGATGATATATTTACAGGGTTGAAATAAAATACAGATAGCCAGTATATATATATATATATATGACAAAATCATTCTTCAAAAGTGAAGGAAAATTTTAAAAATGAACTTAATCACTAGTGGACCTCCCTACTTCAAAGGTTAAAGGAGTACTCTAGGCTGACATGACAGGTCAATATATGGTAACTACCTTTTTCTAATTTCTTTTTATGTATTCCAGCTACATAGCTAAAAGGAAAATACAATTTTACTGCATTCTGGTTTTATAACTCCTTTTTTAAAATCCCTATGTGATTTAAAAGAGATATCATAAGGTACACAAAATGGAAAAACATGTGTTTTGGCAATAATAAACAGGAAAACTAAAAAGCATAATTTCTGTATAGCATTGCAACTAAGGTTATATTAATTCAAACTTCATCTCTATAAAATTAAGTTGTTAATTATAATCTCCAGGGCAAAAAATAAAGCAATCAGAGAATGAAAATGGTAAATTAGAAGATAGTAATAATGAGAAAAGAAGGCAGGGGTAGAGAAATTAAAGGAAAATGATATATGTAGAAAAAGCAAAGTGGCAGAACTAATTCCTACTTTATCAGTTACTGAATTTAAATATAAGTGGATTAAACTTTCCAATTAGAACTCAGATTGGCAGCATGGAGCTATGGATCCAACTATAGGCTGTCTATGAAAGACTGACTTTAAGACAAAAAGTTTGAAAGGGTGGAAAAAGATATTCCATGAACATGACACCTACATGTATAATAAGACTTAAAATGTGTATTAAGAGACAAAGATTAACTTTATATGAGGGGTCAATCAGTCAAAAAGCTATTATAACTAAGCACACAAAGAGAACAGAGCCTAAAGAACATAAACCTGCCAGATTTGGAGGCAGAAATATTTCTACAATACTAGCTGGCGACTTCCATAACACATTTTCCAAAATGTAATATTATTGAAGCCAGTCAACTAGGCAAAAGTTCAAAAAGGATATGAAAACTTAAAATCAATTAGACCTATCAGATACATATAGAGCATTCCATTTAATAACAGTAAGATACACATTCTTCTCAGATGCACATAGAATAATATCAGAGATAGATCATGTGATAAACCATAGAGAAAGTCTCAAATTTAAAAATATTGAAATCAGATAAAAGTTATTCTCTACAATGAAATGACCTATGAAACAATAACAGAAGGAAAACAAACTAAAAAATATGTGGAAATCAAACATTATACTCTTTAAAAATGTGCCAAAGAAGAAATTACAGAAGAATGATATCAGCAAGATGGCAGATTAAGAGGTTCCAGCCCTTGTCCTCCCACAAAAGTTAAACAATGGCCCACTGATGAAATAGTTCTGGGAGAACTCCAGATTACAATTAAGATACTGCTGCACAGAAAAACACAGTAAGCAGTGTACATCCATCATCACATTTATTATCCCAGAACAGCTCAGCACTAAGAGGGCTGCCATCAACTGTGACCTCACCCATGGTAAAAAAATATCTTCATCCGCACTGACCCCCTGTGGACAGAGCTACCTAGAATCCATATTTCTGCATCCCTCCAGAACAAGAGACATTACTGCACACTTCTCCACCCTGGACCTTATTGCCAAGAAGAATCCCTCAGTCATGATGTTCCTAGAAGGGAGAAAAAGTGGACAGAAGGATTCCACCATCTCACTCTGCCAAAGAACCCAGAAGTGCTTCCATCAGTACAAATATTCTAAGCCTCAGTAACCAAAGACTTCTGAAATCCTCACTGATACTGACCTTAGCTAACAGCATCTGTACCACTCTGTCTTCCAAGAGGCAGAACCAGTTTTGACATATGGTGGGGCCAGAGCTTCTGGAAACCATATGGCCAATGCCCTTACAACAACCCAAAAGTCAGTCCATAAAGTCAGGAAGAGATGATTACTCATTCAGATAAGCAGATACCAATTCAAAGACACAAGTACCATGAAAAACAAGGTAACATGCACCACCAAAGGAATCCAGTAAACTTCCAGTAACTGATGCCAAATTAATAGAAATCTATAAATTATCCATGAGTAAAAGAGAAATTCAACAGATAGAAATCATAAAAACAAATTTGGAGCTGCATTGAAAAGTGTAATGTAGAGTTTCAGCAGCAGACATGATCTGTCAAAAGAAAGAATCTGTGAACTTGGAGAGATCATGTGAAATTACTCCAATGTGAAAACAGAAGGAAAGAAAGAAAAAGAGTAAAGAAAACCTCCATAAATGGGACACTATCAAGTGAAACAATATTCACCAAAAAGGAGGCCAGAGAAAGATAGGGGCAGAGCTTCTTTAGTGAAATGATGGCTCAAAACTTTACAAATATTGGAAGGGAAATGGACTCCAGATTCATGCAGTTCACGGAAATGCAAATAGGATCACTCCAAAAGAGACTACATCAAAATACACTTTCAATATAGTTGTCAATAGAGAAGGACATAAAAGGGACTTTTGAAAGCATGAAGAGAATGACTCATCAAATATAGGAAACACCAATTCCCTGCACCCAACATCCCCAGCCCCACTGACCCAAATAAGGCTATGATTGGATTTCTCAACAGAATTCATGCAGGACATGAAAGGTTGGGATTATATATTTAAAGTAACAAATGAAAAGATATCCCTGCAAACCAAGAATACTATCCTCAGCAAAACAATCCTTCAACAAAGAAGATGAGACACAGTCTTTCCCAAACAATCAAAAACTGAGGGATTTTATTGTCAATGCACCTACCTTATAAGAAATGCTTAAGGTAATTCTTAAAAAGAAAACATGGTGAAGAGCAATGCAGAGCATCTGAAGGCATAAAGCCTTCCAATAAGGTAAATCTATAGACAAATACAGAATAATAAAATGCTGTAAGATTAGTGCATAAATTACTTTGATCATAACATAATAATTAAAAGATTAAAACTGGCTGATGGTTACACCTATACAAAGAAGCGAACACTTACTATAAAAGTGGGAGGGGACAGAATGTAGAGGTTTTGTATGCCACTAAAGTTAAGACATTTATTGGTGGGTGACAAGTTCATCATTTCTCTCCCCTTTGAATAACAACTGATCGGACATCCATAACTGTGCTCTGAACTTTACACCAGACACACAGACAGTTTCTATCCACCTGTGTATCTGAAAGTGTGTAGATAGGGGGCTGTGGATCCAAGGAAGTGAGTGAGCATGTCCGACCCCCACTCACCATGATCAAGAAAAAGGGCAACTGGAGAGGGCAGGACTACACGGGTACCCATAGCTGAGAGGGGGTTTGTGGAGGTCCACCCTGCCTGAGGGAAGAATCTGGCAGACCCTCTCAGTGGAAAAGAAACAAGTTTGGACAAGAGGTGAGGGAGGAACTTAATAAGGCAACCTACTTCCCCCCAGTGACACTGCAAAGGCCTTGGGTTTGGTGGCATCAGAGACATCTTCCATGTAGGAGGAAGAAAGCAAAAGTGGTGAGTGGCTGCCCAGCTACTGCAGCTGTTTGGGTTGCACCCATGCATCTGCAGAGACACCTCCATGGCTTAGGGGAGGAAGAGGAAAATGAAAGAGGCAGCTATGAATACAAAAGAGCACAGAAGGAATACATTTCCTGTTGTTGCTTTGGGACTGCAGCAGGAGTCCCACCACGGGCTCATGGGAGTGCTCCGCTCCAGGGCTCCTCCAGCCACGCTGCTGTTGCCTCCGTGAGCACGCTGACAGATACATGCACATGAGCCTCTCTGGTAGGGGAACCACAGACCTGAGCTATATAGTGTGTGTGTGTATATATATATATATAGTGTCACCTTATGCGATACCAAAGAAAGGCATGTAATAGCTATACTTGATTTTTAAGAACCCAAGCAGACAAGACCTTAATTAAGAAAGGTGCCTGCTGTTTCCAATGTGAAAGCAAAAGTGCCTATCTTCAAATACTATGAAAATTCAATGAAATGTTGTATCACAGAAAGAAAATAGTACTCTGGCAACCGAATACATGCACAGAATATATAAATCTAACTGATAAGGAATGCAAAAGAACTATCACAAAGAAATTCATGGAGCTGTAAGACAACTCTGAAAGGAAATTTGATAAACTAAGGAATAACATGAATGAACAGAAGAAGTTCATTACCAAACTGAGATTATTAAGAGGAACCAAATAATGTCTTGATCTAATGACTTCAATGGATGAGATGAAAAATTCAGTAGAGAGTATTGGTAACAGGGCAGACTAGAAAGAATAAGGGTTTTTTGTTTTTTGCTTTTTTTGAGGATAAGAATATACATAGAAATAATTAAGGTCTAAGAAGAATTAGAATTTTTTAAAAATAAGGAAATCCTGTATGAGAGCTAGTGTATTTGGCCAGAAAGACAAATATAAGAATAATTGGTATGCCAAAAGGAGGAGATGATAAAGGGACCAGGGATTTTATTTAAAGAAATGGTAGCTGAGAACTTCTCAAACCTGAGGAAGTAACTGGACATACAAATCCATGAAGTTAATAGAACACCCCGTCATCTAAATACGAAAGATCTTCTCTAGGACGTAATGTAATGAAACTGCCAAAATTCAATGATGAAGAATCTCAAATGCAACTAAAAAAAATAAGAAGGTAACTTACACGGATGGAAACACCATCAGCAGATTTCTCAGCAGAAACTCTACAGGTCAAGGGAGAGCAGAATGACAGAGCAAAGTATTGAAAGATAAAAACGCCAGCTAAGAATGCATTACGTGGTAAAATTCATATTTCTCTTCATATTTGAAGGAGAAATAAAAGCTTTTTAGAAAAACAAAAGAAGAGGAAGTTTACTGACACTAGACCTGCCTTGGAAGAAATGCAGAAAGGAGTTCTTCAAGTTGAAATGAAGACACTAATCAGTGACATGAAAACATATGAAAGTACACAGAGCCCTAGGAAGGTGACAATGAGTAGTAGAAAACTATGACACTATATTAGAATGGTGCGGTAACCAGTTAACTATAGCATAAAGGTTAAAAGAAAAGAGTATTAAAAATAACTATAGCAACTATAATTTCTCAATGAAAATACAGAATAAAAAGAGATAAATTGTGACACCAAAAATGTAAAAGGAAGGAGTATAAAGTGGAGCCTTTATAGGTAAAATAAGTTAAGTTCTATTAGCATAAAATGGACTTTTATCTTTGAGATGTTGTCTGTAAGCCTAATGATAACCACAAAGCAAAGACCTCAATTCATGACACATAAAAAGGGAAGACAGAACATGCCACCATGGAAATCCACCAATTTACAAAGATAGGCAGAAAAAGAGGGAGAAAGAAGAGTGCAGATACAAAAACAGAAGGCAAACAATAAGATGGCAGTAGTAAATCCTTACATATCAATAACTGCTTCCAAATGTAAGTTGACTTAATTCAAAAGGCACAAAGTGGCTGGATTTATAAAAGTCAACACATTTCAGCTTTAAAGACATAAACAGGCACAAAGTGAAGGGATGGATATAGATACTCCATGCAAGTGGAAACCAGAAGAAAGTGGGGAGAATCATACTTACATCAGATAAAAACTTTAATCCAAGCACGCATACAACAACCTTGTCTCTTTTACCATCAAGAAGACATGACAACTGAAAATATACATGCATCCGACCTCAGTAAATATATGTACCCAGCACCTAAAAATATTAAGCAAATATTAACAGATCTGAAGGAAGGAATAGACTACAATAACAGTTGAAGACTTTAATACCCCACTGTCAGCAATGGATAGATTATCCAGACAGAAAATCAAGGAAATGTAGGAACTGAAATATACTTTAGACCAAGAGGACTTAACAAAATCATAAAAACAAAAACATTAAAAAAAATCTATAGAACAGTCCATCCAACATCAGCAAAATGTGCATTCCACTCAAGTGCATATGGAATATTCTGCAGGCTAAAACATATGATAGGACACAAAACAAGTCTTAGGTGGCATTATTTCAGTCTCTTAAATTTGCTATCTTTTCAGACCATAGTGTTTAGAATCTAAAAATTTAAAAAAATGACAGCCAGAAAATCTACAAATATTTGGCAACTACACAACACTTCTTAACTGCAACAGATCAAAGAAGAAATAAAACTTACCTCAAAAAAATGAAAATATGAATACACAAGATCAACTTTAGTGGCAGCAAACAGAGTTCTGATAAGAAAGTTTATAGTGATAAATGCATTTATTAAGAAATTAGAAAGGTCTCAACTAACCCAAGTTTATACCTCAAGGAACTAGAAAAGAAGATTGAAATTAGCAAAAGAAAGGAAATAATAAAGATCAGAGGGGAAATAAATGAAACAGAGACCATGAAAACAATACAGAGATCAATGAAAATAAGAGCTGAGTGAAAAAGTAAACAAAATTTACAAACCTTTAATTAAACTCATTTAAAAAAAAAAGGAAAAACAAAATATAGCCCATAAGACTCACAGAATGAAAGAGGAACCATTACAACTGATAAAGAAATACATAGAATCCTGATGCTACTATGAGCAATTATATACCAACAAATTAGATAACCTAGAGGAATGAGTTCGTTTTTGAAAACACAATCTTCTAAAATGAACACAGAAACAGAGAGCCTCACTTGTGAATTCTAATAAATATTTGAAGAATTAATGCCAAATTTTCTCAAACACTTCCAATAATTGAAGAAGAGGAAGTATTTCCAAACTCATTCTATGATGCCACTGTGTCCCTGCTACCAAAGCCAGATAGAGACATTACAAGAAAAGAAAACTATAGACCAGTATTGCTGATGAAGATAGATGCAAATATTATTTTCAACAAACTATTAGCAAACTGAATTCAGGAACACATTTAAATAATTATATATGATGGCCAAGTGGGATGTTTCCTGGGATGAAAAATGTCTTAATATACAAAAATGAATAAGTGCAATACATCACATTAATAGAATGAAAGATAAAAAACACATGTTCATTTCAGTAGATATAGAAAAAGCATTTGACAAAATTAAACATCCTTTCATGATAAAAACTCTGAATAGATTGAGTGTAGAAGTGACACACCTCTGCAAAATAAAGTTCATGTAAAGCAAATCCACAGAAACATTGTGTTCAGTGGAGAAAACAAAGTTTTTCCTCAAATATCAGAACAAGACAGGATACTCACTCCCACTGCTCCTCTACAATGTAATACTGGCAGTCCTATCTAGAGCAATTAGTCAAGATAAAGAAATAAAACTGCCACTATTTGCCAGTGGCATATTATGCATAGAAAACCATAAAGACTCCACATACACACAAACTGTTAATCAATGAATTCAGTAGTTGCAGGATATAAAATCAACATATAGAAATCAGTTGCATTTTCTTATATGCTAACAATGAAACATCTGAAAAAAATAACTATTCCATTTATACTAGAATCAAAAATGATAAAATAGCTAGGAATAAATGTAACTAAGGAAGTGAAAATTCTGTACAATGAAAACTACAAGAATTTGATGAAGGAAATTGATGAAGACACAAATGGAAAGACATCCTGTGTTCACAGATTGGAGTAAGTAATGTTAAAGTGTCCATACTACTCAAAGCCATCTGTAGATTCAGTGTAATCCCTATAAAAATTCCTATCCTCACAGAAGTAGAAAACACAACCCTAAATTTGTATAGAACCATGAAAGACTGAATACATAAAGTAATCCTAGTAAGAAACAAAGCCAGAGGTATCACACTTCCTAACATCAAACTATTCTACAAAGCTATAATACAAACAGTGTGATACTTGCATAAAAAATAGATGCACAGACCAATGGAACAGAATCAAGAACCCAAAATTAAGCCCCTGCATATATCATCAACAAATTTCATCATGGGAGCCAAGAACAACTAATGTGGAAAGTAAATAGTCTCTTCAGAAAATGCTACTGGGAAAATCGGATAAACACCAAAACAATGAAATTGGATGACACCTCACACCACTCACTAAAACTAGCTCAAAATGAATCCAAGTGTCACATATCAGATCTGACACCATAAAATCTCTAGAAAAAAATATTAGGAAACTAGCTCCTCAACATGGGTCTTGTCAATTTTTTTTATATCACACAAAAAGCTTCTTGACATAAAAAACACAAACGACAAAAGTAAAAATTAACAAATGGAACTACATCAAACTTAAAAGCTTTTGGACATCTAAACAAACAACAAATAAAAAGGCTATCTGGAGAATGGGAGAAAATATTTTAAATATTTATAAGGGGTTAACATCCAAAATACAGAAAGAACTCATATAACACATTAACAAGAAAATAATCCAATTGTAAACTGGGTGGAAGAACTAAATAAAGATTTTTCCAAAGACAATATCCAGTGCGCCAAGACGCACATGAAAAGATGCTCAATCTTACTAATCAGGGAAATGCAAAATAAAACTACAATTAGTTACCTTCTCACAACTGTTTAGAAAAGCTATCATCAATAAGACTAGAGAGTACAAGTGTTGGTGAGGATATGGAGAATAGGGACCCCTTTTGGTAGGAATGTAAATTGACGTAGCCCTTATGGAAAAGAAATGAAGGTTCCTCAAAAGATTTTTTAAAATAATAGATCTGCCTTATGATTAGGCAATTTCACTTCTAGGTATATATCCAAGGGAAATAAATACATGTTATCAAAGAGATTTATGCATTCCCATGTTCACTATAGTATAATTTACAATAGCCAAGATATAAAAACAATGTCAGCACCTAAAAAAGGATAAATGTATAAAGAAGACGTGAGTATATATACACTACACTATTATTCAGCCAGGAGACAGAAAGACATTCTACTATTTCTGCTAACATGGATGGACCTTGAGCACATTATGCTAAGTGAGATTATTCAGACAGAGAAAGACAAGTACTGTTTGGTGTCACTCATATGTGGAAACTAAAAAAGCCAAGCTCAGAAAAACAAAGTGTAAAATGGTGGTTATCAGGGTCTAGGAGATGGTGGGATAACACAGGCTGTGTTTAAGGGTTTAGCCTTCCAAAGAGTGGAAAATAAGTCTTAGAGATGTACTGCACAGTATAGTGACTATAGACAACAAGATTATAGGATAATTATCAAAGTTACTAAGAAACAAGAACTTAACTATTCTAACCTCTGGAAAGAAATAATTATGTAACAGAAGTGCTAGTTATTGCTACAATGGTAATCACATTACAATACTTAAATGTGTCAAATTAAATACTGTGCACCTTAAATTTATACAATGTTATATTTTAAATAGATGGTTATAACCACAAGATACATCACAGAAGCCTTGAGCTAATCACAAAGGAGAAAATTCTATTATAGATAAAAAATGAGAAAGAGAAAAGAACCAAAGCAAATCCATACAAAATATTACAAAATAACAAAGGAAGATAAGAATAAAGAGAAGGACCAAACAACTGCAGAAGGAAAAACAAGCAATAAATAAACTGGCAATAGTATGTGCTTCCTATAAAAATATTACCTTGAGTGTAACTGGATTCAACTCCCCATTCAGAAATCATAGAGTTTCTGAATGGATCAAAAAATAAAGTTCAAGTTTATGCTATCTACAAGAGACTCATTTTAGTTTAAAAGATGCACACAGGCTGAATGTGAAGAGATGGGACAAAGTATTTCATGAAAAATAGTGCACATATGTGATATGCAGCCATAAAAGGGTAAATCTTGCCATTTACAAGAACATCGATGGACTTTGAGGGCATTATATTAAGTGTTTTAAGTGAGACGGAAGGAAAAATACAGTAGAATAGCACTTAGATATGGAATCCAAAAACAAACAAAAAACCTACTGAATTCATAGATGCAGAAACCAGATTGGTGGCTGACAGAGATAGTGGGTTGGCTGCATGAGAAATGGGTGAAGGGGAGGTCAAAAGGTACAAGCCTCTATAAGTAAAGTAAGTACATAGAGATATAATGTACAGTATGGTGATGATAGTTAATAATACTCTTTGCATATTTGAAAGTAACCAAGAGATTAAATCTTAAAGATACTCAACACAAGAAAAAATTTTCATAACTATGTAAGGTGACAGATGTCCACTAGACTTATTGTGGTGATTATTTCATAATGTATACAAATATTGCATCATTATGTTGTACTCCTGAAACTTATATGTCAACTATACCTCAATTTAAAAAAGGGAGTAGGGGTAAATAAAGAACCTGAAGAGACATTGCTCAAAGGGAGACATACAAATGGCTGACAAGTACAAAAATGTGCTCAACATCACTGTTCATCAGGTAAATGCAAATGATGCTAGGAAAACTGGATGTCCATATGCAAAAGAATGGCCTCCTCTTCAAAAATTAAGTAAAAATGGATGTGAGACCAAAATGTAAGAGAGCCAAAGTTATAAAATCCTTAGGAGATACTGAGTGATTTTCATAATCTTGGATTTGCAGTCGTGTCTTAAGTATGTAGCCAAAAGTTTAAGCACCAATACAAAAAAGAGAGAAATTGGATCATCAGAATTAATTTTTTTGGTTTTGTTTTTCAGGGTACATTATGAAGAGAGTGAAAAACTGATTTATGGCCAATCAGTGCATGAAAAGATGCTAAACACAGTTCATCATTCAGGAAATGCAACACTAAGCCACAGGGAGATATCACATAGTATTCACTGTAGTGCTTATAATAAAAGACCTAGATAATAATAAGTCCTGGCAAGGAAAAATTGGAAACATCATAAATTGCTGGTTGTAATGTACAATGGGAGCACTGCTGTGGAAATCAGTTTGTGGATTTTTTAATAAGTTAAAAAATTCCATAAGATCCAACAATTCCTATTGTAGGTATATATCCAATGTAATTTTAAGAAGATATTGAAACAGAACCTTGTAACCTTGTACACAAATGTTTGTAGCAATGCTATTCATGATAGCAAATTATGGTAAACATGCAAATATTAATGTTTTTCCATAGCTTTATAGTGGAAATATAGTTTCCATAGTTTTCAAGTCATTAAAAGCTTTAATTCTGATACATGCTATCAGATGAACACACTTGAGAACTATGCTAAGTGAAAGAAGCCAGATACAAAAGTCACATATTGTATGATTCTTTTCCTATGAAATATCTAGAATTGGTCAATACATAGACACTTGAAAGTGGATTAGTATTTTCCAGAGACTGGTGGGAGAATGAATGGAGAGTGGCTGTTTGATGGGTAAGGAGTTCCCTTTTGGAATGATGAAAATGTTTTGGAACTACACAGAGGTGATCATTGTGCAACATAGTGAATGCGCTAAATGCCTCACCTGCTCACTTTTCAATAGATGATGTTGTGTTGTGTGAATTTTATCTCAATGTAAAGAAGAATTAGGAAAGTCTTACAAATGTGGTCAGAGTGAGAACACTTAACAGTTTTAAATTTTATTAATGTGTGGTGTGTATACTCAAAATTAATATTAATCTGATTAAAGATCCATGTGTATTTGAAGGAGTTCCAGATAACAAACTACCGACCAGAGCCCTCCTCCTGTTCCTAACACTTGATCATATATTGACAATAATTAAAAATAGAGCTTCAACTACTAATATACTGTGTGTCACCTCCAGCAGATGTGACACACAGTATATTAATAGTTGAGCTTACATTTATTGAATATCTACTGGATGCTTTACTTACATTATGTTGTACAATCCTTAACATAAAAAAGAGAGCTAGGTATTATACTTCCTATATCTTAAATGAGCAGACTGAAGGAAAAAGGGACAAAATTAACTTTTCCTGTGTTACACAGCTACAAATTAAATCACGATTCAAACTCAGTTTGACCCCACAGTCTATACTGGCAATCTGCCTCTTGCCACCTATTTGCAAGGAAATTATATAGCCAATTCTACTCTCTCTCCAGATGTAAAATGTCGGTGTTGAAATTGGTGGCCACAGTCAATGGAATTCTATAATTCTATCATTACTGGCTTTCAAACCCTCCTAGTGGTGGTGTGATACTGGTGTGAGACTGATAAATAGCATCAAGTTTTATATAATAAACTTGAAATATCGGTACTTTACGGCAGTGCCAAGATCTGTGCTATGCTATAGCCAAGTGTTAAGAAGAAATGCCTACTTACTCCAAATTGCAGAGAATCAGCAGCCTAGTAAAAAATATGACTCTACTGAAGGCAAACAAATACAGTTTTGTAGGAAACATTCTGATGTGGTTGATAGTAAGCAATTTAAGAGTCTGGTATTAAAATATTTTATCTTCTGACATTAGCACAGGTGTTAGGATATAGAGTTCATTCAAACTGTTATGTTTCTGAACTTATATGAATGTTATAGTATGTAAATTATAAACTGCTACAAATACTTCTTTATATGATATACTTTATCTGTTTAGAGAGCTATATGCTATATTAGTAGTCTCTGAAATGGTATTTGAGTAACTCTCAAATCGTAACCTGATCTTCAGGTTAAGAGATATCATAGGAGATTATAATGTTTATCTATTTCCCTCATTTTGAGTGAAAATGACAATTGTAAAGCAGTAAAATTTTACCAACCAAAATTCATTCAACTAAATTAAAACATGTGAAGGCTTGATCATATATTGACAATAATTAAAAATAGTATTTCAGCTACAAATATGCTGTGTGTCACCTCGAGCAGAGGTATTCCAAAATCTAAAAAATTTCTTTTGTCCAGCAGTGTCTCTATGTGTATTATTTTAAAGTTACTTCACATGTTAAATCTAAAACAATCCATTTTAGTGGAGAAGACCAGTTTAGTGCAGAAGCCCACATGATCAAGATTCTGGAATAGAGAAATGATTTGCTTGATTCATGTGATTGTATCTTTTCACCATTACAATTTGTGGTATTGGGTGAGATCAATGATCTTGTAGTTCTGTTTTAACAATTTGACATTTTATAATCTTAATATGGAATCCTGTGGAACTGTCTAGTTTTTATATAGTTTTTTCCCTGTAAGAACTCTGTATACAGAACAAATAAGAAACAAATAACAATTATAGGTAAAATAATGGTTGTACAATCTCTTTCGAATGTTACTTGAAATATTAAAATTTTAGTGCAGTGAAATGCATCTGTGTCTAACTATTTTGTCTCATGACTATTTTTATTTTTCTCTATGTGACAATTTTGGCTTTCCTATTTCCCACTTGTGTTAATTTTGGACAACTCTGAAAGACATTAACATATATGTAATATAAAGAGAATATCAGAAGGAGAAGAAAGAAAGGAGCAGAAGAAATATTTGAAACAATAATGCATTTGAATGTCCCCCAATTAATTTTAGACATCAAACCACATAGCCAGGAAGCTCAGAGATCACCAATCAGGATAAATAAAAACAAACACACACATAAAAACAATCAAAACCTATACCCAACATGCCATATTCAAGCTACAGAAAATCTAAGGAAAGAAAAAATATCTGAAAGCAGCCAGAGACAAAAACTTCTTACTTTAGAGGAGAAAAGGTAAGAGTAAATAAACTTCTAAGAAACCATGCAAACTTGAAGAGAATAGAGTGAAATATTTAAAGCACTGAGGATAAAAAAACATCAATCTGTATCCTGTGAAATTACCCTTCAGAAATGAAGGAAAAGTAAAGACTGTCTCAGAAAAATAAAAATGAGAGGCTAGGTTACCAGTAGATGTGTCTTTCAAGAAATATTAAAGGTAAGTTCTTTAGTGAAAAAAATGATATAGATCAGAATCTGAGACCCACATAAAGCAATGAAAACATCAGAGAAAGAATAAAGTGGAGGTAAAATAAAAACATGTATTTTCTTTTTCTTAAATGACCCAACTGATAATTTGTTCAAAATAAAAGTTATAGTTTTCAATTATGTATCAATATATACATATACACATATATATTACATAAGGACACACATTTATGTAAATGAAAATGAAAGTAATGATAGGAGAGAGGAAGGAATTTTTAGGGTAATTTTGTTACTCTAAGGTACTTATACTACCTATGAAGTAGTATAATATTATATGAAAGTGGACTTAGTTTGAAATGTATATTGCAAATATAGGGTAACTGCTAAAAAAAGTTATAAAAAAGTATGCCTGATATATGTAGTATGAAATGGAATCATATAAAATGCTCAGTTAAAGCCATACAAAGCAGAGAACTGGAAAAATGGTAAAAATAGGAACAAAGTACAATGCTAATAAATAGAAAACAGTAATACTGCAGGCATCTATAGCAATAATCACTTTGAAAGCTGGTGGTCTAAATTAAAACACAGATCGTTATTATATTAAATCAAAAGAAGACTCAACTACCTATTATTTTATATAAGAAACCCACATTAAATATAAAGAATATAAATATTAAAGCAAATGTGTAGAGAAAGCTGTATCACACTGACACTAGTCAAAATAAAGAGGAAGTAGTTATATTCTTGTCAGACACAGTAGATTTCAGAGTGAGCATCAGGGATAAAAAGAAACTTTACATACTGATAAAACTGTTGATGCTCCAAAAAAGACATAACAACACTTAATGTATATATTCTAACAACAGAGTATTAAAATGCTTGAGGTGAAAACTGATAGAACTATACGGAAAGTACATGACTTTGTTATAATGCTGATTTCAACACCCTTCTACAGTAGTAGACAGATCTGCAGGCAGAGATTCAGTAAAGAAATAGTTTAACTCAACAACATGATCAATCGGCTGG
The DNA here is from genome assembly GCF_030020395.1 of Manis pentadactyla. Lineage (NCBI taxonomy): Eukaryota > Metazoa > Chordata > Mammalia > Pholidota > Manidae > Manis > Manis pentadactyla. The sequence continues at coordinate 165,731,366 of NC_080021.1, read as the reverse complement.
ATATAATGGACATCGTTCATCTATAAAATGAACATCTTTCAAGTTCTTTATCCAACAAGTTCAGAATAAACATTATTCTGAATCTCACATAGAACATTCACTGACACAATTCTGAGCCATAAAACATTTAAATAAAATTAAAACGATAGGAATCATATAATGTTCTCAGGCCATGATGAAATTAACTAAGAAATCAGTAACAGAAAGACAACTGGAAAATCCCTAAATACATAGGGACCAAACAGCATACTTTGAAATAACACATGGGCCACAGAAGGAATTTTAAAAGATATCAAAACTTTACTGCACTAAATGTAAATGCAAACAAAACATTAAAATGTGTAGGATGTTCAAAGCAGTGATTAGAGAGAAAATTATAGCATGGAATGTACGTATAAGAAAAGAAGAGTGATCTAAAGTCAGTAAGCACCACACCTAGAAAACAAGAAAAAGAATAGCAAATTAAAAACAAAGAACAATAAATGATAAACTTTTATTAGAAATCAATGAAATTGAAAACAGGAAATCAATAAAGAAAATCAACAAAACCAAAGCTGTTCTTTGAAGACAGCAATAAATTCAATAATCACTAGCCAAGTAAACAAAAAAAGAGAATAAATACAAAATTAAATAATACCAAAAAGGGAAAGATGGGGATATATGTAATGATACCCTGGAATGAATATAAAGAGTTGGGATATCAGTAATGATCCCTGGAATTAATATATATATATATATATATATATTTTTTTTTTTTCCTGTGTTTGTGTATAAAGAATACTATGAACATTTCTCTGCCTATGGCTTTTATGATATAGAAGGAATGGATCAATTCCTTGAAAGAAACAATTTTCCAAACCTCACACAAGAAGAAACCAACCTGGATAGGCCTATATCTATTAAGAAATTGAATCAATAATTAATACCCTTCCAAAACACAAAGTACCAGGCATAGATGGGTTTACTGGTGAATTTTCCAATCACTCAAGGAGAAATTATACCAATCCTTTGCAATATATTTCAGAAGCTAGAAGCAGAAGGAATACTTCCTAACTCATCCTATGAGGACAGCATTACTCTAATAGCAAAATCAAAATAAGACAATAAAATTACAATAAAAAGACTATAGACCAATATAAATCACAAGCATAGATGCAAAAGTTCTCATTAAGATATTAGCCAATCAAATCCAACAATGTATAAGTAGAATCATACAACATAACCAAGTGGGATCTGTCCTAGGTATACAAAACTTGGTACACATTTTCAGCATTCAAAAAGCAATGTAACCTATCACATTAACACACTGAAAAAAAGAAAAAAATCACATGATCACATCACTAGATACAGTAAAAGCATTTGACAAAACTCAACAACATAAGCATGATAAAAACTCTCAGCAAAGTAAAATTAGAGAGAAACTTCAATTTGATAAAGAAAACCCTATATTTGACATACTTAATGGTGAGAAACTAGAAACTTTCTACTAATATCAGCTACAAACAAGGATGACTATTGAGCTGGATGTCCTAACTAATGTGGTAAGACAAGAAAAATAAATAAACTATACATTGATTAGGAGGGAATGTATAAAACTATCTTTGCAGATGAAATGACTGTGTAGAAAAATCCATAAAAATTGACCGAAAGTCTCCTTTAACGCAGACATGATTATAGTAAGGTGGTGGGGTGCAAGTTTAATTTACCAATCACTTTCCCATCACTCAACAGGTGGAACTGAATTTTTTTTAATGTAATTTACATTAGTACTCTAAAAAATGAAATAATATAAATCTAACAAAATATGTACAAAATCTATATACTCTGATGAAAGAACTCCTCAAGTAAATAGAGGGATATTCCATGTTTGTAGATAGGATGACAATATTTCAGAATATCAATTCTTCCTAATTGTTTTATAGAGTCCATACAATCTCAAAATCTCAGCAAGTTAAATGGTGGTTTTTGACAAGTTAATTCTAAGGCTTATATGAAAAGGCAAAGGACTGGAATAGCCAACACAATACTGAAGCAGAAGAACAAAGTCACAGGATTGACATTACCTAGCTTCAAGACTTACTTTAAAGGTATATTAAATCAAGACAATGTGGTTTTGGGAAAAGAATAGACATAGATCAGTGAAAGAGAAGAGATTAGAGAATTAGACCCTCATAAATACAGTCACTAATCTTTGATAAAAGAGCAAAGTCTATGCAATGGAGAAGAGATGGTCTTTTCAACAAATTGTTCTGGAATGACAAAAAGTATCAACATCCAAAGATTTGAATCTAGACCAGAATTTCCACCCATAAAAAAAGTTCAAAATAGATCAGTTCTCAATGTAAAATAAAAAACTTTAAGTCTTATAAGATAACATGGGAGGACTTTAACACACTACATCAATGGATAGACTATCCAGACAAAAAATAAACAGAAGGTTTGAATGACACATTAGACCAAATGGACTTAAGAGATATACACAGAACATTACATCCCAAAACAGCAGAATTAACATTATTTTCAATTGCACATGGAATTGAAATTTTCGGGATAGATCACATGGTAGTCCTCAAAACAAGTTTCAAAAATTTAAGGAAACAAATCATATTAGGCATCTTTTCTTACCAAAATGAATGGAACTGGAAATCAATTACCAGGAAAAAATTGTAATAAACACAAATAGTGGAGGCTAAACAACATGCTATTAAATAAATAGTGGGTCAAGGAATAAATCAAAGAGGAAATAAAAAATACTTGGAGACTAATGAACACAATGGTTCAGAATCTGTGGGATGCAGCAAATGTAGTACTAAAGGGAATTAAATAGCAATATAGGCATACCTCAAGAAACAAGAAAAGAATCTCAAGCAACATAACCTTACACCTAAAGGATCTAGAAAAATAACAATCAAAAGCCCAAAGTTAGTAAAAGGAAGGAAATAATAAAAATCAGAACAGAAATAAATGAAATAAAAGCTAAAAAAAATACAAAAGACCAATGAAACTAAGATCAGGTTCTTTGAGAAGATAAAACTGATAAATATTTACTTGGACTCATCAAGAAGAGAGGGGACTCAAAATGGGAAATGAAAGAGCAGACAGTAAATCACAGAAATAAAAACAATTATAAGAAATTACTATGAAAAAATATTTCAACAGATTGGGTAATCTAGATGAAACAGATAAATTCCTAGAAACATGCAATCTTCCAAGAACAATAGGGAGAAAGAGAAAATTTGTACAGACTGAATACTAATAATGAAATAGAATCAGTAATTTAAAAATTCCCAACAAACAAAAGTTCCATACCAGATAGCTTCATAGGTAAATTCTACCAAATATTTAAAAAAGAGTTAATACCTGTCCTTCTCAAGATGAAGGAAACCCTCCAAATTCATTTTATGAGGCCAGCATCACCCTGATATCAAAATGGAAAATACTACAAAAAAAGAAAATTGTGGAACAATATCCCTGGTGAACACAGATGCAAAAATACTCAACAAAATATCATCAAAGCAAATTGAAAAATGCATAAAAAGCAGCATTCACCACAACCAAGTGTGACTTAATCCAAGGATACAAGAATGTTTCAATATCCACATTCAATGTGATATGATGCATTAACAAAAGGATAAAAATATGTGAACATCTCAATAGATGCACAAAAAACATTTGACAAAATTCAACATCCATTCATGATAAACTTTCATCAAAGCAGATATGGAGAGAACATAGCTCAACATAATAAAGGCAATATATGACAGACCCACAGGTAACATCATACTCAGTAGTGTAAAACTGCAAGCTGTTTTGTTAAGATCAAGAACAAGATAAAGATGCCCACTCTTAAAACATTTATTCAACATAGTACTAGAATTCCTAGCCATGGCAATCAGACAAGGAAAACAAAAACCATCACAATTGGTAAGGAAGATAAATTGTCATTATTTGCATGATACTACAAACCCTAAACTCCACCAAAAACTATTAGAACTAATAAGTAAATTCAGTAATGTTGTAAGATACAAAATCAATACAAAGAAAGTTGTTGTATTTCTATATACTAACAACAAACTGGAAAAAATAAATAAGAAAAAAATGCCATATCCAAATGCATCAAAAAGATTAAAATACTTAGGAATGCATTTAACCAAGCAGGTGAAAACCATGTACACTGACAACTATAAGACAAAGAAATTGAAGATGACACAAGTAAATGGAAAGATGTTCCACACTCATGGATACAAAGAACTATTACTGTTAAAATAGCCATAACCATCCAAATCAATCTAGAGATTCAGTGCAATCCCTACCAAAACAACAGCATTTTTCATATAACTAGAGCAAACAATCCTAAAATGTGTAGGAAACCAAAAATGACCATGAATAGTCAGAGCAGTCTTGCGAAGAACAAAGCTAAACTGGAGGTATCATAATATCCAGTTTCAAACTATACTATAAAACTATAGTAATTAAAACAGAATGGTATTGGCACAAAAATAGACACACAGATCAATGGAACAAAATAGAGATTTCAGAAATAAAACTATACTCATAAAGTCAATTATCATATGACAAAGGAGGCAAGAATATACAATAAATGGCATTGGTGAAACTGTACAGCTACATGCAAAAGAGTGAAGCTGGCCTACTGTCTTACACCATGTACAAAAATAAACTTAAAATGGATTAAAGACCTAAATATAAGACCCCAAGCCATAAGAATCCTAGAAGAAAACAAAGGCAGTAAACTCTTCAACATTGGCATTAATAATTTTTTTTCTGGACACACAAAAGCAAAAATAAATAAGTGGGACTACCTCAAACTGAAAAACTTCTTTATAGCAAAGAAAATCATCACCAAAGGAAGAGGCAACATGCACATTCTGAATGGGAGAATGTATTTGTAAATGACGTATCTGAGAAAAGAGTTAGTATCCAAAATGCATAAAGTTATACATTTCAACACCAAAATAGCCAAATAATTTGATTAAAACATGGGCAAAAGATCTGAATAGGCATTATTCCAAAGATGACATATAGATCACTAACAGACACATGAGAAGATGCTCAACATCACTAATCATCAGGGAAATGCAAATCAAAATGACAATGAGGTATCACCTCAAGCTGTCAGAATGAGTATTTTCCAAGAGACCAGAAATATCAAGTATTGAGGATGTGGAGAAAAGGGAACCAGTGGTGGAGATGTACACTGGTATAGTCACTATGGAAAACACTATGGAGGTTCCTCAAAAATTAGTAATAGAAAAGCCATACATCCCAGTAATTCCACTTCTGGGAATTTACCCAAAGAAAACAAAATCACTGATTTGAACAGAAAAATATGCACCCCTATGTTTATTGTTTCTGATAGCCAAAATAAAGAAGCATCATTAATAGATGAAAGGATAAAGATGTGGTACATATATATAATGGAATATTATTCAGCTGTAAGAAATAAAATGAAATGCTTCCATTTGCAACAACGTGGTTGGTCCTGGAGACTATTATGCTAAGTGGAAGAAGACAGAAAAAGACAACTATAACATGATTTTACTTATATGTGGAATCTAAAAAGTAAAACATTCATAAACATGGAGAATTGGTAATTGCCATGGGGGAATAATTGGGGAGATAGGTAAAATAAATGAAGTAGATAAAGGTCAAACTTCCCATTATAAAATAAATACGTCATGTGGATGAAGTACAGCATAGATAATATAACCACTAATATTTTAATATGTATGGTGACATTTGGTAGCTACACTTAATTACAGTGAGGATTTGTAATGTATATAATTGTTGAATTGCTATGTTGTATACCTGAAACCAATATAATTTTGTGTATCAACTATACTTCAATGAAAATAAAAACATACGAGAAAATCTAGATGACTGCAGGTTTGGTGATGACCTTTTAGATACAGTACCAAAAGCATGCAAGGTCGATTAAAGAAACAATTATTAAACTGGACTTCTTTAAATTAAAAATGATTCTAGACATACAGCTTATACCTTTTACAAAAGTTAGCATAAATGAATCACAGACTAATCCACGAAAGAAAGAATTGAAAAGTTGAATTTCATTAAAATAAAAATTTCTGCTCTGCAAAAGACACTGTCAAAAGAATGGAAAGACAAGATAGAGATCTGGGGGAAATGTTTGCAAAAGGCATATCTGATAAATGACTGCCATACAATATATACGAAAAACTCTTTAAATTCAATGATAAGAAAACAAACAATCCAATTAAAAAATGGATAAAATTCCTGAATTGACATATCACTGAAAATATATAAATGGCAAGCCTATGAAAGTTTCTCCACATCATATATCACAAGAGAAATAAAAATTAAAACATGTTACCATTACACATGTACTGGAAAGGCCAAAATTCAGAACACTGATTCTACCAAATCTGTTTAAGATATGGAACAGATAATGGTGGTGATTCATTCATTCTGCTGGGAATGCCAAATGTTACAACTACCTTGGAGGACAGTTTAACACTTTCTTAAGAAAGTAAACATACTTTTACTATATGATCTAACAGTTGCACTTCTTAATATTTACCCAAAGGAACTGAAAACTTATGTTCACATGAAAATCCACTTGCACATGTTAATCGAAGCTTTATCCATAATTGCCATAACGTGGAATCTAGTAAAATAACCTTTAGGAGGGATGGAAGCAAACACAGAATAGAATTTTTTTCAGTGCTAAAGTCAAATGAGCTATCAAGCCCAGAAAAGAATTGAAGAAACAAATGCATATTATGGAGTGAAATAAGGCTACATACTATATAATTCCAACTATATGTCATTTTGGAAAATGTTAAACTATGGCACAGGAAAAAGATTAGTAGCTTCCAGTGGATAATGGGGAAGGAGGGATTTAATAGAATACAAAGGATTTTTTTTTTTTACAGAAAATACATTTATTGGCCTATGGTGGTTTTTTTGGAATCATTAATGTACAATGACTTGAACAACATTATGATTACTAGACTCCCCCTATTATCAAGTCCCCCCCACATACCCCATTACAGTTACTGTCCATCAGCGTAGTAAGATGCTATAGAAACAATACTTTTCTGTATATACTGCCTTTCCCATGTCCCCCCACACACATTATGTGTACTAATTGTAATGTCCCATTTTCCCCCTTATCCCTCCCTTCCCACCCATCCTTCTCAGTCCCTTTCCCCTTGGTAACTGTTAGTCCATTCTTGGGTTCTAAGAACCCAAAGGATTTTAAGGCCATGAAACTACTCTGTATAAAACTGTAATGGTGGATACATGCCGATGCATTTGTCCAAACCCAAAGAATGCAGGACACCAATATGAACTGTGGACTTTGGGCATAGATGTTGTTTCATCAGTTATAACAAATGGACCACTCTGGTGGGGGACATTGATGACAGTGGAGGCTAAGCAAGTTTAGGACGGGTGGTAGAGATGAAATCTCTGTATCTTTGCTCAGCTTTGCTAAAACGTAAAACTTCTCTAAAAAAATTAAGTTATTTTAAAAACCAGAATATTTAACCAAAAAAAATGGATGAAATTCACAAGAGCAATCTGGATACAAGGAGTAGAGAAATTACTCCACTTATTGATAAGAGAAACAAAGAAGTCACATTGCAAAACCAAGCGTCTATAAAAGCTGTTAGTTATTGTAGGCCAACTCCACAACAATGGACTCTACTAGACTGAACATTCTGTCAGTTCTCAGGGAGGGTGCAGGTTGGAAAACCTTGTGAAGTTCTGCTTTGGGGATGCAAAAGGGGAGAGGTTAATAATAAATGGCAGAAAGGAAATGAAGCCTTTGCTATTTTTTGCTTATCTAAGAATGCCATAGCTATCGTTAGATAAAGTTTGTTCATATGAGGTAACAGGACCCTTAGCTCTGATCTCATTGTCTTTCACTCAGCCTTGTTCCACTCATTGTTAGCAGGGTGGATTGTATTATTGCTTGGGATCGTCAGTGATGTCATTTGTTTGAAAATGAATATGTGCTTTCTGTTCTTAAACTCTGTAGGATACTACTTAGTCATGCTGCTAAAAAAATGAAAAATGGATCAATTATGAGAGAAAGGAAGAAGTGAGAAGAGGAAATTCAGAAAGAGACTGTACTATGAGGATAGTGACATTTACAAACAACTTGTTAAATAAGGCTTCTTTAATATCTATTGAGATTCAGTTTATTGCAAATAACCAAGTAATCTCCAAAGACAATAAAATGTTTCTAATAACTTTTCCCCCTTCAGTTATCAACAGTGTGAAAATAATGTACTGAATGTTTATCAGGTGATGGGGGCCAGGAAGCTAACATTTTCCAAAACAAGTGTTATGGATCAAATGAAGCAGAAAGTTGAATAAAACTAGTAAAGTCATCCAAATAGAAATAAAGTTTTTGCAGACAAACGATTCATATATATATCAGTTATTACATGTTATTTTTACATTACATATTACAGTTAAATTACAAGTATATATAGAAATTACATATATATATACATATATATTTTATATATATTAATAGTTTATAAATTTGTGTTTAGAAAGAATTATTACCAACAAGCAAATTTTATGATAAAAAACCAAGACAAAATTATATTAAATTAAATTGAATTATATATATATATATATATATATATATATATAAAATAAAATTACACACACCTTCTAGGTTTCATGGATGAAAACACTTTTCTGATAGTAAAATATGACTGGACACAAAGTAAAGCCCTTCATCTTACATCTTAATGTAGCACAGATGAATTTATCAGTTGCAGAGTTCAACTTTAATTTCTCCTGTACTCTACATTCTGTATTTTCTCTATTGAAGTTCTTTCTTTCCTCCCAGGGGTTCAGGATATTTTATAATATCTTTCATACTTTCTCCCAACTTTAAAAGAGAGACCCATTATCATAGGAATAAACTGGAGGCAATATGGTCAATGATGAAGTTATCAGGTAACTGTATCTGCATCAGCCTGAATGGGCTCCTTCTGGGAGGTTCACGTCCACAGCAAACCAGAACTGTTTATGTCAAACATCTCAAAATTAATGGGAAGCCGTTTACTAATCTATTGTTTTCCTCCTGATTGCCATCTCTTCTCTTTTACAGACTCAAACTCTTCATTGTTAATTCAGGTAAATCTGTTACTTAAGTATATTTCAGTACCCAAAATTCATAATATGGGCATATATGTATATGTACTCAGATATATAACTTTGATATATTTGAGCATTTCATTTCCATTAATATCTCTATTTTGTGTCCTATTATGACACTAATGTAATTCTCTATATTTCAACCTAAAACTAAAGTGAAAATTCTGAGTCTCACAATTAGACCTGTATAAAGAAAGTTCAATGAATAACTTTCTAGTATCTAACCCATAGGAGATGTAACCATTGGCACCTGAATTTAGATTTACTCAAACAACTTTTAGTCCACATAGTAAATGTGAATAGTTGGGGGACTAAAATGAGGGAGATTATGGTATTGTTCTTTCCAACTTATATCTGCCTTTTTGGTATTCAGACAAATTGGACACTTTCAGTTCTATGAGAATACTTTTAGTTTTCCCAGCAGTTTCATGGAAAGCACAATGTGCTTGCATAATTAAACTCAACTTTCATGGAGCATGACAGTGATTCCATTCCATTTTTGACAATGTAAAACTTATTTCAGTCTTAGAAGTACCCAATCCCTGGGTACCTTGGCATTTATAATCCAGGGAGCATGAGAAAGTCAAATATCTATGTCAGTGATTTTATTAGGATTAAGGGCCCTTCGAGAGAGTCTGATTAGAACTGTGGTCACTTAACCTAGAAAAATACAAATATACAATTAACTTATACCATACACTATCAAGGAGTCCACAGATCTCATAGATCATACTCATAGACCTCTAGGGTCCATGAAACCATTCTTATAGTTCTGTATGTATATCTACATATATATGTATGTACCTCACACTTGATATGAAATTTTTATTGAGTAGTTGATGTGCAGTTCAGCAATAAGCTTCTGAGAGAACACAACAACTCTATTGACTGATGCTTTAAGAAAAATAAGGACCAATCCATGGCTATTTTATGTCAAATCTTTCTACAACTGGAAGAAGTACAATATGTAAAAAAGAATACTACACACAATAAACAAACAAGCCACAGACACTTGTAACCAAATATATTGAGATATTAAAGTTCATATTTTGACTGTTCTTTTCCATCTCATTGTAAGTGAAATATTTTGATTATTTGCCTTAAGAATTGTGGTGAGGTTGGGATAAATCCTAAGAGGGAACATAGGAAGCAAAACTATCTGAAAGAGCAGATTATTGCATAAAGCTTGAACTAAATGAAGGGAATATGTTTGGTATTCTAAAAAGGGATTGCCCTTAAGAAGCAAAGAAGTAATTTAGTGAGATTTCCAATGATTAGAAGGTCCAGAGTTCTGTAGGTCTTAGAAATGGCTTGTATCCAAGCCCTGCTTCAAGGCAGAGTACTCTTCAAGAAACAATAGTATTGCATTTTGGAGGTATAATCTAGGATTCTGTCACTAGGATTGGGCAAAGTTTACTCTACCAAAGCTGGCACAGAATTGGCATGGCTTACAAGGAACACTGCAGGGATAAACAAAGACAAATTAGATGGTATGTTAAAATTAATTCCATACTTTGATGGTGCTACTCACATGACGGGGTGCACAGACCAATAAGGTTTTTGGAATGTGGAGTTACGGTAGCTTTAAGTAAAATTATTATTTTATTTGAAAATAAATCAGCTATAACTGTTATTCAGCCAAGAAGAGATATCTAAAAGGCAGATGAATCAAAGGATCAAAGATAACTTCAGACATGTCATTTAGGGAACTATCTTATAGCATACCCAAATAGCCAAGCAAACTTGACTCAGAAAAAAAGATTACAATAGTAAATACAATATTCATTTAAAAAATGACATAAGATAGGCTTGTGAATATGTAAATTTCTATTCTCTACTCATGTCTTCTAAACAACACTGATTACAAACTATAACGTGTATGTTGATTGTTAGTTGGCTTTTTTAAAAGACTTAACTTTGTGTTATTCACCAGATATCCCAAGAAAATAATAGTCTGATTTCAATAAATGAACTCACAATTTTCATTCATATCTGTTCCTCTACAGAGGAAAACCTGCACATGTCTACACACACATGCACATCCACACACAAGGGAAAGAACAGACTGAAAGGTATCAGTCACAGACTCAATAATTTCCTGTGTTTTTCAATATCAGTTATTAATGAAACAAAGATAAAGGTATACTTGTAGTTACCAAAGTTCAAAAAGTTTGAAGAAAGTTAGTGCTATGCCATAAAAAAAGCCCTGAAGATTCCCAAGAGTACATTTTCTTAGAGAAAAAAAGTAGTGTTATGCCCCCTAAATACGTAGGGTTATATATATTTATGTAAGGCAGTTGTAAAGATTTTGACCTGGTCTCTTCAACCAAGATATTAAAAGTTCAGGTGCACTACACTAGGTACTGCTCAACATAGAAAGTAATGTACATACAGTAATTGCACAAAGTGACAGTACAATGACAACATGATGTCTTTTTATCTCTAAAATATCAGTCTTTATCAAATCACATTCAGCTGCAAATACTTCAGCATTTATCTTCCTTAATGTGAAATCAATATTTCAATGGAAGCTAATTATACTGGGTATTAACTAACAAAAACACCTTGTCTTTTCAAGTGCCTTGGAAATAAAAGGGTGTTCAAGAACAAGTTACTTATGAGTTGATGCTAATTGGCCTGCTGGCAATTTATTAAATTGTTACATGGAAAAGCTGATTTATTTGATGATACCATTTTAATATTCAGGTGCTAAATTGTCAGAAGCATACTTAAATTCAGCTGCCCTAACTGGTAAGTGGAGGATCCAGCTTTGAGTATTTGAAGAAATGAGGATCCACATCCTTCTTTAAGAAAGGAGAGAACAGTATGTCTACCACAGATGACAGAACCCTCTTGACTCAAATGGATAGGCCAAAAGAACCAGACACTTTGCTGGTTTCCCCTAGATTCTTCCTTTACGAAGACCTCCCACACTCATTCTCTGCCATCCACACACATATATGGGCACATTAGCAGATAATGGAAGATAATGAAATTTGAAATATTTTTAAATAGAATATTCACAAAAACTGAATGCAGAATCAAATTTATATAACTGAAGTAAATATTCAAACAATATGCTATTTTTTCATTCTTGAAAAAATCCTGGTATCTATTTCTGTCTATGAGATGGGAAAATACCTATATTAGTTTCCTATTGCTGCTGTAACAAATTACCACAAATTCAGTAGCTTAACAATGTAATTTGCTGTTTTACAATTCTGGAAGTCAAAAGTCCAAAATTGGTCTCATCAGGCTAAGTTGTCAGTAGGGCTGCATTCCTTTTTGAAGGCTCTAGGGGAGAATATGTTTATTTACCTTCTTTAGTTTCTAGAAGCCACCTGCATACCTTGATTCATGGTCCCCTGTCTCCATCTTCAAGACCATCAATGTTGCATCTCTGACTTTTCTTCAACATTCACATCTCCCTATGACCAGAGAGAAAGTCTTCTCAGCTCTTAAGGGCTCATGTCCTTAGATTGAGGCCATTTGGATAATCCAGGATTATCTCTCAACTTAATTTCTTTTGTCTTAATCACAACTGCTGAGTCCCTTTTGCCATGTAAAAGAACATATTTTTTAAAAAATTCCAGGGAATAGGGTATGGGTTTTTTCTGGTTTCTTTTGCAGAGTAGTAGTCATAATTCTGCCTATCACCACTCTTTTTCAATTGAAGTATAGTTGATACACCATATTATATCAGTTTTAACTATACAATACAGTGGCTAAATAGTTACACACATTATTAAAGCCTTACCCTAACTATTATAGTTACTATCTGTCAACACAGAAAGATGTTACAAAACTACTGACTGTATTCTCTATGCTGCACTTCCATCCCTGTGACCAGCTTATATTATGATGGAGGTTTTTGTGCCCTTTTATCCCCCTGTGTCACACTCCTTATCCACCCACTCCAACCCATCCCCATGGTAACCACCAGTCACTTCTCAGTGATTATGAGTCTACTGCTATTTTGTTCATTTGTTTTGTTTTGTTTTTAGATTCCAAAAATAAATGAACTCTTACAATATTTCTGTCTCTCTGCCTGGATCATTTCACTTAGCAATAATACCCCACAATTTCTTCAAGAGAGTTTTTGCTGCTCAGAAATCAGGAACTTTCTGATTTCTGCATCTCCTGCATACTCCCCGTACTGTATTTCCCTCCACAGTGGATGTATGACAGAGGAACAAAGGACGCTGCAAAATGTGACCCTGAAAAACCCAGATTTCGGCTATCGTTGCTGATGGAAGAGAGAAAAATGTTTCTGATTCCCTTCCAAATCTCAAGTTAGTGCTTCTCAAGGACAGAACATAAATCATGTAGAGAACTCTGGATGAACATGGCTTAATGTAGTTGCTAAGCTTCCAACCTTTGTAAGAAAAAAACAAAAAAAGAAGGATATAGATAAATACTGTACTAAAAGAAAACATATCCCTTGACAATTGAACTAAATTTAAATCATTAATGAAGTAAGAAATCATGATTCAGAAAGCTAGTTTTATAGAATAATTTTTTCAGTTATGTTTGCATTAAAAAGTATTTTCAGTGGTTAATGTGCCTCAAATTATTAAAATACCAACTTATATTTCTGTGTGTGTGCATGCATTTACTAATTTAAGTAGCCTCTATTCATGAACCTTTGAGTACCATACTTCTCAGAGGAATTATAAACAATGCTTTTTACCAAATGAGTTCATTTTTCTGGATATAGAGTAAAGCTGTATTTTTAAACTACCTTGTGTCTCAGGGGATTCATGTCCTTAATCCTCAAGATTGGAAGGTCGACAAAATGTATTATCTCTTAATTAAGCTTAATAAATAAAAGTGACTTCTCCATATTCCTTTTCACCTTTCATGATAGGTTACAGATCTATGTGTTCAAAATAGGACAGTTACAGAAAGGAGGAAGGCAGGTGTGACTTTGAAAGAACAAACAATACAAACTTATATCATTAATCCATAAGTATTTGGGGGATTTACTTGATACAACAATATAGCTTACCTTTTCCTGACTACTACAGATCTATGATATTTTAGAGTACAGAAAAATGTTTATTGTCATTTAGTATATGTAATGTAATATAGATGTAATCAATACATTAACACTTGTCATTTCACATGCTTTCTACCTTTTGTCCTTTATTTTCTATTCTGTGCATGGCACTGTGCTAAGCACAAATATGCTATATCAGAAACTGAACTGTATGTGAAACTGTACAATTTGTAAATACCTAAAATAATTTTTCCTTGAGACTGTGACATATTTCATGTATGTTATTTCATACTTATGTGCCTTTCATATATTTTATTATCTAAGATGTTCATTGTGTTTCAGATAGTTTCAAAAGAAACATAATTTCAGAAGAAATAGTTTCCAAATTCCTTTGATACACATGTAAGAATGGCAAAATCATAATACCCATTTTCTATAGGAAATTATACAAAGACATACAAAAACTTAAAGATTAACCCAACAGTGATGATGGAAGGGACTCTAAATTCCTTTATCTGACCCTCACATGCTTTCTCTTTTTCAGCTTGTATAAACTCATTCTCTGGTATACATGTGACATTTGGGAAATGAGAGAAAAATCATCTCTCCTGGGAGTAAAATGACATTGATAAACTTGTCAGGAACTTGACTGCCATTTTCCCAATTTGAAAGACTTCCTTTCTGACACAGAAAATGCAATAGTTATAAATGCTGTTAGGAAAAGAAAAGAAAACTTGTTCAAAGAAAAAGTTTTATATTAAAAAACAAGAAAATTCCAGAAATATAAGGTTATCAAAACTACTCAGAAAAAAAAGAGGATTTTCTTTTTCTTTCTTTTTTATAAATAAATATGAGTTGTCTCCTAAGGTATAATTAGCTGACATGGAAAAAGGAACACTGCATCACACTATAAGTAGGTCAGCTCATGTGAGGTTCTCGGCTGCACAGGCTTTGACAGCTGGCTGAACATTTCTATATATAGAGAAGATATCCAAGTTCTAGTGATTTATTGGTCTTTCTTTCCCTAATATGTGTTATAGAAAACACAGAAAACATAGATTTCCTTCTTGCTTAAAAAAAACCTACACTGGGGACTTGAGTGTAATTATGAAATGGATTTAGCTATACCCAAGCACATGAAACACATTGCTAATTACACTTAAACACAGAGGAACTATGATTTGATGAAAGAAAGGTTTGGCACTTTCTGGCCCTGTAGATATTTTATCTAAATTTTACTTGATATTCACTTATCAATTAACTTTTAATATTTTAAATATTAAATATAGCTCCCCACTCACTGAATAACCACAGACAAGTAAAACATGGGCATTGCTTCTTTTGAAAAAATCCTTCTTATATTTCCTAAGTAATAAAATTTTAGAAGAGTAAAAGTGAGCAAGTTTCTGAGACTCATTTGACCCATTTCAAGGACATCCAGAAGAGTTCATCACACGTGCCTCCCTAACTAACCCACTTTCAATATTCTGTTGGGGAAAATACGCCAAATTTTATCTTCTCTTTTGGAAAATTAAATCCTTTAACCTGAACATGTTTGAAATATTTTATCCTTGAACCTTGGCTATAAATTTTGAGTATTTTGCACTAGGCCTATTATCCTATTGTCCTCACTCTTCCTCCAAGAAACTTTCCATTCCACTTGCACTCAACAGCCTGCTTGTCTCCTTTTTTTCAGACATATCAGTCTTTGCAGACTCACCACCTGTGAAACTAGTACAGTATCCTTCCTACCTCAACCTCTGCAAATGAGTTTCTGCTCCCACCCCACCAAGATACAGAAAATTTTCTGCTAAGTCCAATGGAAAATATGGCTCATATAGTACCTAACTGGCCAGAGGGGAGGCTTTCATATTCTGTCCCTCATTTATTACTCTTTACCCTTATATGGTTCCCAGAAAGTTACATTGTGACCTCTCCTTGTCTTCCTTCAGCTAATTCTTTTTCCTTAGCCAATTCCTCCAGAGAAACTGCACATAATCTCTTTTCCACATTCCCTTACTCTACCTGAAGTATTTATGAATAAACTACAGGCTGATGACTATAAAATTTATACAGTCAAAAAAATAAGCATGCACTTTTATTAGTACATCATCACCATTTTCTCTTGTGCATATCAAAGTCAAATTTAAAATTGAGTTAATATTCAAATAGCATTTATAATAAACTCTGGCCCACATTAAACACATATTTATTAAATATAAAATACATTTATTAAGAGAAGTGTTTAAAATTCTGAACTTCATGGTCAGTCACAAAAGATTTAAATAGTAGCTTTAATGAGTATGATATAATATTTGTTTCATATTGTTACAGTCTTTATAATAATTAAATAAAATACCTCTCATTTGGTGCAGCATACAGAAAATGCTTAGGTATGTAAGTACTGTTGTTAACAGCATTTTAAAAGGCAAACTCTATGTTATATTTAATTGTCCTCCTAGATGTCCTTCAAATCTATCTCCATTTTACCATTTTCACTAGCACTGCTTTAGTTTAAGCCCTTATAATTTCTTGCTGTTTTGCTGAAATATCCTAATAAGATCTGCCCCATTCAAGTTCAGTTCTTGAAAATTCCATGTAAACACTCTTCTAAAAAAAATTAATCATAACACTTCTCTACTTAAATCCATATTGTTTTGAATATCTTTACTGAATATTGTTAAGATCCTTAGTAAAGCATTCAAGCTTTTCTCGTACTTCAGGTTTACCTCTCACTACTGAAGCTCTTACATTCTAGGCTACAACCATGATCAATCAGTTTTTAGCACCTGAAAGATCATGTTCACTGTCATGTTTGGGCCTTTTGACATGTACTTTCTATCCCAATTCAGGTTTTTCTTGGTTTGCGTAGCACATCATTTTCTTTCAAAATTCAGAGAAGGCAACCTCTCAGTCTTTATCTGATCCTTCCATCTAATTTTCTTAATCCCTTTTCTATGTTCCCACAGTATTCTGAGTATTACTCTATTGTAGCACATACAGCCTATATTTTAATCATCAGTTCACTTGTCAGAAGTGCAAGGAACACAATTTTCTTTGTATTCTTCATGCTCAGGCTAGTGTCTGGTGCATCATGCAGTAGTAAGAGTTATTACAGAATATGAGTAAAGTGATATAGAATCCAAGCATCATAAATTTTAATCTAAGATTTTGAGAGCAAAAATTATATATTAGATTTCCTTATGTTCTTTATGGCATATAAGTCAATAATGCTTTATTAATATTTGAGACAGTTCTTTGCGATTTGAAATCAATATTTCTTTGTCTTTTTCATGGTAATGAGGTCTAGCAGATTGTAACAATAATACAGACCTATGATAGCATCACAGGCTTAGGAAGTGGATTCAGAGGAAAAGGCAGTCCATTTATCTCAAGAATTCTATGACAATATTGTGCAGTGTTTGTCTTACTATCACTGACTCTTCCAACCATGAACAGTACCACGTTGGTCAGAAACAAAGAAAAGTTGCTGAAATGAATAGTTGCTGCTTGGGGAGCTAAGGAAATCGATCAATGAGAACATCCACAAATGTGTACACATGATTTTTATTAGGCTCTTCAAACGGCTTATTCTGATATCTATCTAATTGAACATCCACCAGTTTCAAATTCTGGCTCTAGGAAAACTTAAAGTTATAAAAACAAAATACCCAAGATATTCATAAAACTTTCAATAAATTTTATAAGTGAGCTCGCTCATAGAAAATTACTTGTCAGGAATCTCCTAAACCTTATCTCTACATGCCAGGAAAATACAGTTGAAGGAAAATAAATAAGGAAAGCAGCAGATAGGACAGTTTTAGCAGTAATATCACATAGGATCTGTCTGGAAGAGCAAGAAACTGCCCAAAAGACTAATTTAAAATTGTCAGATGATCTTTGTTCTTGAAAGGAAACAATTCCTTTATCATTGACCAAAAGTCTCAGATAAGGTTTAATATGGCTCCACATATAACTTTGTTCCTGCCCTCACTACAGAAAATAAAATTATCTTGAAGGACATTTTAAGAAAATATGTACCTATATGAATTTAGGCTTCCAAAATATCAAAATATTTGCTATCTAAAGGAGCCATGAAAGTTATTCTGTCTACTATAAATATTCACAATACTCTCTAACTCAGGAGTCAGCAAACTGTGACTCATAGGCCAAATATGGCCCATCAGTTGCTTTTATAAAATCTACTGGATCACAGCCAGATCCATTTCTTTGTATTATTTGTGACTGCTTTCTCACTATGGTGGCAGAGTTGAGTAGCTGCAGAGACTATATGACTCTCAAAGCCTGAAATTCTTACTACCTGACAATTAGAAAAAACTTCTCTGACCCCTGCTGAAACTCTTATAATTATCTTATCAAACTCTGAGTCTTTCCCATAACATTAAGCTAATACATCTATGCCCAAATACCTTGACATAGATGCTTGTGCACACATACACATATATGCACACACATGAATATACACAAGTATGTATATTTTTAAAAAATATGGCAATATCCAACAGTTTTTCCCATGACAAAACAAATCTTCAATGTATTTAACAACACAAAAGAATAAAGTTATAGGAGATTTTCAGGGACAGAGCCATCTTTGGTAAGTGACATGGCAGGGCTACTTTAGTTTATAAAATTACGAAGCTCCTATATGGTGAGTGAAAGAAGAGCTCAGGTAATTTAGCCTAAGAGTATGTTTCCAGAAGTGATGGGAAGAAACTCAAATTAGGAGGCACAAAGAAAAATGAAATAGTGGAATTTATCAGACCAAGATGGAGTAAAAGAGCATGAAATCTAAACATTAACAGTGTTCTTCACCCTGAATTTTTTAAAAATAGATACGATATATGCAATAATGGAAATCAATAAATTGTATATCACACAACAAAGGACTATAATTCTTGAGAGAAAAAAATAAAGGGGGTGAGTCAAATAATTTTCATAGCCTGCCTCCAGATAGTTTTCTGACTGCTGCACAAGAAAGGCAAACACAGGCAAGCCCAGCAGACTACAAGCTGTGGAGTTGGATAGGGATTTTATGGAGCCAGATTCTACTAGGCAGCTAGAGTTCAAAAGCAGAATTTTGGCAGGGAGAGAACTGAAGAGAAAGAAACTTCTCGAGAGCTTTGAAGGGTCACCTCTTAGAATTCAGCTGAATATATGAACAGCTCATATATATATGAAGCAACTCCCCAAGCCTGAGAAGAAAACAAAAACAAAACAAAACAAAACAAAAACCAAAAAATCAAGAGGGTTAGAGAGCAACTTTTAATTTTCTCTAAGTGAATAAGTGCTGTCCCCACTAGTCAGATTAGAAACCCTCCTATTTCATTAACTCAGGGTAAATTATTCAGAAGGGTTCAGTTTAATAGTAGAAGAAAATTAGCCCTAGACCAAATAATGCTCTGTTCTGACCTAAAAATGCTTAACAGCAAGACTCTTAGAGGAAAGGTTTCAGCTTTTCACCACTATGATGTTTGCTGTGGGCTTGTCATATATGCTCTTCATATATGGTTTTAATTATGTTGAGAGTTTCCTCTTACATCTGTTCTGTGGAGATGTAATGTGGTGTATCATATTGATTGACTTGCAGATGTTGAACCATCTTTGTATCTCTGGAATAAATCTCATCATGATTTATGATCTCCAATGTATTGTTGAACTTGGTTTGCTAAGATTTTGTTGAGGATTTTTGCATCTGTGTTCATCAGGAATATTGGCCTGTAGGTGTTTTGTTTTGTTTTTAGTTAAGGTTTTGGTATCAGGGTAATACTAACCTTATATAATGAATTTGGAAGTGTTCCCTCAAAAAAAGAAAAAATGTTCTTCTTTGGGAGAATTTGAAAAGATTTTTGTATTAATTCTCTTTAAATATTTTGTAGAATTCACCAGTGAATCAATTTGGTCCTGGTATTTCTTTTTCGGGAGGTTTTTGATTACTGATTGAAATTCCTTACTAGTAACTGGTCTGTCAGATTTCCTACTTCTTCATGATTCAGTCTTGTTAGGTTGAATGTTTCTAGGAATTTATCTTTTTCTTCCAGTTTATCATTTGTTGGAGTTTAACTGTTTATAGTACTTTCTTTTGGTCCTTTGTATTTCTGTATTATCAGTTATAATTTCTTTTATATTTCTGATTTTGAGTCTTTCTTTTATTTAATCTTGCTGAAGATATGTCAATTTTGTTTATCTTTTAAAAACCCAGCTCTTAATTTGATTGTTCTTTTCTATTATTTTTCTGGTTTCCATTCACTTATTTCTTCTCTGATTTTTGTAATCTCCTCTCTGGAGGCCACATTTTTAGTTATTTTACTAGTTTATTGAGGTGTAATATCAACTTATTAGTGATTTTTCTTGAGTTGGACATTTATCAATATAAACTTCCCTCTTAGAACTGCTTTTACTGCATTCTGTAAGTTTTGGTATGTTGTATTTTAAGACTATGAGACATAGATGAAAGAAATCAAAACACAACTAAATGGAAAGGTATTTTGTGCTCATAAATTGAAAGAATTTATATTGACAAAATGTCCACGCTTCCCAAAGAAATCTACAGATTCATGTAACCCCTATCAAAATTTCAATGGCAATTTTCATAGAACTAGAATAATTTAAAAATTTTATAGAAAAAAAAGACTTCAAATAGCCAAAGCAATCCTTAGAAAAAAGTACAAAGCTGAAGGCATCATGCTCCCTGATGAAATTTTTTTACATAGCTATAGTAATCAAAAGAGTATGGTATTGGCAAAAAACAGACACATGATGAATGCAACAGAATAGAGAGCTCAGATATAAACCCATGCCTATATGGTCCATTAATAATGACAAGTTAGCCAAGAATATACAACAGAGAAAGGACTCTTTCTTCATTAAATGGTGTTGGGAAAATTGGACAACCACATGAAAAAGAGTGTAACTGGATCACTAACTTACACAATACACAAAATTAACTCAAAATGGTTTAAAGACTTGAACATAAGACCTGAAAACATAAAAATCCGATAAGACAGAGAACAGATTAAAGATGGTGGTGTGAGAGGAGAGACAGAGGCTTCCTCCTAAAACTGGATACAATTAGAAAATTTAATTGGTGCAACTAATCCTGAGACAGCAACAGGAAAGAAGACAGCGTCAGACTGCACACACCTGGAGAAAAGAGCAGACCTCACTGAATGGGGTAATGTACCAGAGCTGTGGCTCTGCAGGACCCGAGCCCCTCCCCCACCCCAGCTCACAAGCAGGAGGAAGAGAAACTGCAGGGAGGGAGTGGAATGCCTGGGACTACTGAATACCTAGCTCTGGAGATCTGCTCTGGGAGTACAAACCTACATTCCATGGTGCTTTCATGAGACTCGCATGAATACTGGGTTGGAAAGTTAATACAGGCAGAGTTCCTGGGGACACTGGGATTCTGGCTGCTCTGGGATGAAAACATACCTGTGTGACCTGCCCACTGGCTCAGGCTGTGGAGAAAGACACAGCAGCCAGGAGGTGGAGAAGAGCTCTTTCCTCCCCCCAAGGTACTAGTACCGCTCCCCTGCGACCCCCAAAATTGCTTCAGGGGCTGAGCAGCTCCAGAATAGAGCTTCTGGACAATAGAGGGCACCATATACAAACATGAAACAACAAAGGAACCTTGTCCAGGGTAAAATTACTAATACAACTCCCAAGAAAGTTTTAAAAGATATGAACCTCGTGACTCTTCCTGAAAGGGAGTTCAAAATAAAAATCATCAACATTCTGATGGAGGTATGGAAAGACATCCAATAACTCAGGAATAAACTCAGGTCAGAGATCCAATTGTTGAAGAGCACGATGGAGGGTATTAAAAGCAAGTTGGATATGGTGGAAGAGACAATAAATAAAATAGAATCTAGAGAATAGGAATACAAAGAAGTTGAGGTACAGAGAGAAAAAAGGATCACTAAGAATGAAAGAATATTGACAGAACTGTGTGACCAATCCAAGAGGAACAATATTTGCATTATAGGGACACCAAAAAAAGAAGAGAGAGAGAAAAGGATAGAAAGTGTCTCTGAGGAGGTAGTTGCTGAAAACTTCCCCAATCTGGGGAAGGACATAGTCTGTCAGGCCATGGAGATCCACAGATCTCCCAAAACAAGGGACCCAAGGAAGACAACACCAAGACACATAGTAATTAAAATGGGAAAGATCAAGGATAAGGACAGACTGTTAAAAGCAGCCAGAGGCAGAAATAAGATCACATACAAAGGAAAGCCCATCAGGCTAATATCAGACTTCTCAGCAGAAACCATACAGGCCAGAAGGGAGTGGCATGATGTATTTAATGCCATGAAGCAGAAGGGCCTGGAACCAAGATTACTTTATCCAGCAAGATTAACATTTAAATTTGAAGGAGGGATTAAACAATTTCCAGATAAGCAAAAGCTGAGAGAGTTTACCTCCCACATACCATCTCTGCAATCTATTTTGGAGGGACTGCTATAGATGGAAGTGTTCCTAGGGTTGGATAGCTGTCACCAGAGGTAGTAAAATCATGGTAGGGAGGGTGGAGCAGCTGATTGTGAGGCAAATGAAAAATTAAATTGACTATCCCCAAAGTCAATCAAGGGATAGACAAAAAGTACAGAATTTGATACCTAATATATAAAGAATGAAGGAGGAAGAAAAAGGAGGAGAAATAGAAAAGAACCTTTAGATTGTGTTAGTAACAGCATACTAAGTGAGTTAAGTTAGACTCTTAGATAGTAAGGAAAGTAACTTGGAACCTTTGGTAACCACGAATCTAAAGCCTGAAATGGCAATAAGTACACACCTATCGATAATCACCCTAAATGGAAATGGACAGAATGCACCAATCAAAAGACATAGAGTCACTGAATGGATAAAAAAACAAGACCCATCTATATGCTGCTTACAAGAGACTCACCTCAAACCCATAGACATGCACAGATTAAAAGTCAAGGGATGGGAAAGGATATTTCATGCAAACAATAGGGAGAAAAAACCAGGTGTTGCAGTACTAGTTTCAGACAAAATAGACTTCAAAACAAAGAAAGTAACAAGAGATAAAGAAGGACATTACATAATGATAAAGGGCTCCGTCCAACAAGAGGATAAAACCATTCTAAATATATATGCATCCAAAACAGGAGCACCAGCTGTGAAACAAATACTAACAGAACTAAAGAAGGAAATAGACTGCAATGCACTCATTTTAAGGAGACTTCAACACACCATTCACTCCAAAGGACAGATCTACCAGATAGAAAATAAGTAAGGACAAAGAGGCACTGAACAACACACTAGAACAGATGGACCTAATAGACATCTATAGAACTCTACACCCAAAAGCAACAGGATACACATTCTTCTCATGTGCACATGGAACATTCTCCAGAATAGACCACATACTAGGCCACAAAAAGAGCCTCAGTAATTTCCAAAAGATTGAAAACCTAACAAACAACTTTTCAGACCACAAAGGTATAAAACTAGAAATAAATTGTACCAAGAAAGCAAAAAGGTTCACAAACACATGGAGGCTTAACAACAGGTTTCTGAATAGTCAATGGATTAATGACCAAATTAAAATGGAGATCCATCAATATATGGAAATAAATAACAACAACAACAACACAAAGCCACAACTTCTGTGGGACGCAGCGAAAGCAGTCTTACGAGGAAAGTATATAGCAATACAGGCATATTTAAAGAAGGAAGAACAAACCCAAATGAATAGCTTAACATCACAATTATCAAAATTAGAAAAAGAAGAACAAATTAGGCCTAAAGTCAGCAGAAGGAGGGACGTAATAAAGATCACAGAAGAAATAAAGAAAATTGAGAAGAATAAAACAATAGAAAAAATCAATGAAACCAAGAGCTGTTTCTTTAAGAAAACAGATAAAATAAATAAGGCTCTAGCCAGACTTATTAAGAGAAAAAGAGATTCAACACACATCAACAGAATCAGAAATGAGAAAGGGAACATCACGATAGACCCAACAGAAATACAAAGAATTAATAGAGACTACTATGAAAACCTATATGCTAAGAAACTGGAAAACCTAGAAGAAATGGACAACTTCCTAGGAAAATACAACCTTCCAAGACTGACCAAGGAAGAAACACAAACTCTGAACAAACCAATTACCAGCAAAGAAACTGAAGTGGTAATCAAAAAGCTACCCAAGAAAAAAAACCCAGGGCCAGATGGGTTTACCTCAGAATTGTATCAGACATACAAAGAAGACATAATACCCATTCTCCTTAAAGTTTTCCAAAAAATAGAGGAGGAGGGAATACTCCCAAACTCATTCTATGAAGCCAACATCACCCTAATACCAAAACCAGACAAAGACCCCACCAAAAAAGAAAATTACAGACCAATATCCCTGATGAATGTAGATGCAAAAATACTCAATAAAATATTAGCAAACTGAATTCAAAAATATATCAAAAGGATCATACACCACGAACAAGTGGAATTCATCCCAGGGATGCAAGGATGTTACAACATTTGAAAATCCATCAACATCATCCACCACATCAACAAAAAGAAAGACAAAAACCACATGATCATCTCCATAGATGCTGAAAAAGCATTTGACAAAATACAATATGCATTCATGATAAAAACTCTCAGCAAAATGGGAATAGAGGGCAAGTACCTCAACATAATAAAGGCCATATATGATAAACCCACAGCCAACATCATACTGAACAGCAAGAAGCTGAAAGCTTTTCCCCTGAGGTCGGGAACAAGACAGGGATGCTCACTATCCCCACTGTTATTTAACATAGTACTGGAGGTCCTAGCCATGGCAATTAGAGAAAACAAAGAAATACAAGGAATCCAGATTGGTAAAGAAGAAGTCAAACTGTCACTATTGGCAGATGACATGATATTGTACATAAAAAACCCTAAAGACTCCACTCCAAAACTACTAGAACTGATATCAGATTACAGCAAAGTTGCAGGATACAAAATTAACACACAGAAATTTGTGGCTTTCCTATACACTAACAATGAACCAAAAGAAAGAAAAATCAAGAAAACAATTCCATTCACAATTGCACCAAAAAGAATAAAATACCTAGGAATAAACTAACCAAAGAAGTGAAAGTCCTATACACTGAAAACTATAAGACACTCCTAAGAGAAATTAAAGAGGACACTAACAAATGGAAACTCATCCCATGCTCTTGGCTAGGAAGAATTAATATAGTCAAAATGGCCATACTGCCCAAAGCAATATACAGATTTGATGCAATCCCTATCAAATTACCAACAAAATTCTTCAACGAACTGGAACAAATAGTTCAAAATTTCATATGGAAACACTAAAGACCCCAAATAGCCAAAGCAATCCTGAGAAAGAAGAATAAAGTTGGGGGGATCTCACTCCCCAACTTCAAGCTCTACTACAAAGCCACAGTAATCAAGACAATTTGGTTCTGGCACAAGAGCAGAGCCACAGACCAGTGGAACAGATTAGAGACTCCAGACATTAACCCAAACATATTTGGTCAATTAATATTCAATAGAGGAGCCATGGACATACAATGGGGAAATGACAGTCTCTCTTCAAAAGATGGTGCTGGCAAAACTGGACAGCTAAACGTAAGAGAATGAAACTGGATCACTGTCTAACCCCATAAATAAAAGTAAATTTGAAATGGATCAAAGAACTGAATGTAAGTCATGAAACCCTAAAACTCTTAGAAAAAAACATAGGCAAAAAAAAAAATCTGGAAATAAACATGAGCAACTTCTTCATGAGCATATCTCCCGTGGTAAGGAAAACAAAGCAAAAATGAACAAGTGGGACTATATCAAGCTGAAAAGCTTCTGTACAGCAAAGGCATCATCAATAGAAGAAAAAGGTACCCTACACTATGGGAGAATATATTCGTAAATGACAGATCTGATAAAGGCTTGACATCCAAAATATATAAAGAGCTCACTCTTCTCAACAAACAAAAAGCAAATAATCCAATTAAAAAATGGGTAGAGGAGCTGAATAGACAGTTCTCCAAAGAAGAAATTCAGATGGCCAACAGACACATGAGAATATGCTCCACATCACTAGTTATCAGAGAAATGCAAATTGAAACCACAATGAGATATCACTTCACACCAGTAAGGATGGTTACCATTCAAAAGACAACAACAACAAATGTTGGCGAGGTTGCGGAGAAAGGGGAACCCTCCTACACTGCTTGTGGCAATGTCAATTAGTTCAACCATTGTGGAAAGCAGTATGGAGGTTCCTCAAAATGCTCAATATAGACGTACCATTGACCCAGGAATTCCACTTCTAGGAATTTACCCTAAGAATTCAGCACTTCAGTTTGAAAAAGACAGATGCGCCCCTATGTTTATCACAGCACTATTTACAATAGCCAAGAAATGGAAGCAACCTAAGTGTCCATCAGTAGATGAATGGATAAAGAAGAGGTGGTACATATACACAATGGAATATTATTCAGCCATAAGAAGAAAACAAATCCTATCATTTGCAACATCATGGATGGAGCTAGAGTGTATTGTGCTCACAGTGAAATAAGCCAAGCAGAGAAAGACAAATATCAAATGATTTCACTCATCTGTGGAGTGTAATAACAAAGGAAAAACTGAAGGAACAAAACAGCAGCCGAATCACAGAACCCAAGAATGGACTAACAATTACCAAAGGGAAAGACTGGGGAGAATGGGAGGGTAGGGAGGGATAAGGGCAGGGACGAAGGAAGGGGGTATTATGATTAGCATATATAATGTGGGTGGTGTGGGAAAGGGGAGGGCTGTGCAACACAGGGAAGACAAGTAGTGATTCTACAACATCTTACTATGCTGATGGACAGTGACAGTAATGGGGTTTGTGGAGGGAACTTTGGGTAGGGGAGTGCCTAGTAAACATAATGTTCTTCATGTAATTGTAGATTAATGATAACAAAAAAAAAAGTGAAGGAGAAATAAAGACTTTCTCAAACAAAAAACAACAACAACAACAAAAAACTCCTATAAGAAAAGAGGCATTATGCTTTTTTACTTTGGTTTTGGCAATAATTATTTTGGCTCTCACTCCAAAAACATAAAATAAAAATAAACAACAAGCAGTAGTACATCAAACTAAACCGCTCTGTACAGCAAAAGAAGCCATCTATAAAATTAAAAGACAACTGAGTGAATGGGGAGAAAATATTTGCATATATCTGATATTATGGGGTTAATATGCAAAAAAATCAAGAATTCACACAACAGCAAAATCAAACCTATTTAAAAATAAGAGGAGGATCTGAAAAGATATTTTTCCAAAGAAGACATATAGATGGCCAATAGATATATGAAAATGTGCTTAACATCACTAATCATTAGAGAAATGCAAACCAAAGCTACAAGAGATTACACCTCACATCTGTTTGGCTATATGAAAAAAGACTAACAATAAGAAATGCTGGTGAGGATGTGGAGAGAAAAGAACAGTTGTGCACTGTTGGTGGGACTGTAAATTGGTGCAGCCGCCTTGGAAAACATTATGGAGTTTCCTAAAAATTAAAAATATAATTACCGTATAATCCAGCAATTTCACTTCTGGGTATTTATCCAAGGGAAGTTAAAACATTACCTCAACAGGATACACGCATCCCCATGTTCATTGCAGCATTATTTACAGTAGCCAAGATATGGAAACAGCCTAAGTGTTCATCAATGCATGAATGGATAAACAAATTGTGTGGGATATATACGTGTGTGGAGTATTGTTCAGTAATAAAAAACGAATGAAATCTTCCCATTTACAGCAACCTGAATGGACCTTGAGGGCTTTATGGCAAGTGAAAGGAGCCTGACAGAGAAAGAGAAGTCATATATGATCTCACTTTTATGTCAAATATAAAAGATACCCAAACAATAAACAAAACTCATAAATGCGAACAGATTCGCCATTCCCAGAGATAGGGAAGGTGGTGGGGGAGGAGGGGAGGGCAGAGGCAGTGGTGAAATTGGTGAATGAAGTCAAAAGCTACATACTTCCAGTTACAAAATAAACTAAGTCATAGGGATGTGACATATAGCATGATGACAACACTTAATAATAGTTAATAATTCTATATTGCATATTTTTAAAAAGAGAAATTCTAAAATAAGCCCAAGAACAAAAAGGACATATCACATACAGAAGAGTTAAATTAAGACATACAGATTTATGATCAGAAGACATTAAGTATAAAGTTTTGAAATACTCCACTTAAAATGCAAAGACTGGTAATGAATTATAAAAGCAACAACAACTCTGTATCTTTATGTGAAACTGACATTAAATATCAAGTCACAAATAGATTTAAAATAAGAAAATGGAAGAGGGTTTGCCACATTAACACTAAATTAAAAGCTAAGGTGCCTATATTAAATTCAGACTACACAGATTTGATAGCAAATACTCTTACGAAGGATAAAAAATGGACATATTGGTTTGGGTGACAATTCATATACCGGCATATATGACTCCCAAATTATTATGCACATAATAAAACTTCAAAATAAGTGAAGTAGAACTGATATAGCTACATGAAACAAACAAATAATTCCACAAGTCTACTCAGAGATTTAAAAAATATCTCAATAATTGATAAAACAATAGAAAAATATCAGCAAGGATATACAGAAGACCTGAGTAACAGTCTCAGGCAACTTTATGCAACTGGCATATATTATATGTTACACATATTTTCCCATTTTCCACAATAATAAAATTAAATTTTAAGTAATCAATAAAAATATCTGGAAAATCTCCAAATGTTTGGAAACTTAACACAATTTTAAGTAACATACAGATCAAAGAAGAAATTAAAAGAGAAAATAGAAATTATTTTGAACTGAATGAAACTAAAGACAGTATATATTAATATCTGTGGAATGCTACAAGGTAGTCATTAGGAGACAATGTGCAACAATAAACCCTATTTTAGAAAGGAATAGAGGTCTGAAATCAATGACCACACCTTCTACCTCGAGAAATAAAAAAAAAGAAAATCAGATGAAAAAGAATGTCAGTGCACCCTTGTGAGTGTGCGTGCGCACACACACACACACACACACATGCACACACATACACACACACACAAAAATAGAGGAAAGAGCAGAGTGGAAATTGAAGACAAATTCCACAAAATAGACAAATTCAAATATAGCAAAAGCTGGTCCTGAAAGAGATCAACTAAATACATAATCAAAAACAAAGAAGACATCAATTGGACTGTCAGGAATGAAAGTATGACATTATTATAAACTATATAGGCATATAGTTTAATAATAAGAATTACTATGCAAGCTTTATGCAAATAAATTTTAAAACCTAGATAAATGTCTTGAAAGACACAAAGCATCAAACCTCAGTTTGAAGATACAGGAATTACTCAGTAATATTGAATACATTACATTTCTTAAAAACAGAATGAAATCAAACTTCCAACAACAAAATTTCAGGCATAGATGGTTTCACTGGAGAATTTTTCCAAACATGTAAGGGAAAAAGATTAATAAATCTACAAAGAATCTCCCTGAATATTGAATGTAAGGAAATATTTCCCAGTACATCCCTTGATCTTAGCATTACTTTTATACTAACATCAGAAATATTAAAAAAGAAAACTAAAACCAATATACTACATTAACACTAACTTTTAATTAAAAATTAATATAATTTACCAAATTCAATACTTTATGACAATATTTTGTTTACCCCAGAAATATAAGGTTGAATTGACTTTCCAATGTTGCCTAAAGGATTAATGTCATCTTATTAACAAACTCAAAAAACAAAACACGTGATCATCTCAATTAGTGCAGAAAAGGTGAAATTCAATATCCATTCCTGACAAAATCTCAAAAAACAAAGTGAAAGGGAACTCCAACAACGTGATACAAAGTCATTACAAACAACCTACTGCTAGCATCATATCTAATGGAGGAATACTAAAGGCATTCCCCCTAAGATGAGACACAAGAATGTCCATGTTCATCACTTCTCTCCAACATTGTCATTGTTGAATTCAGGTTCAGTGAAATCAGGAAAATTAAAGAAATAAGAGCATCTAGACTAGAAAGGAAGAAGTAAAAATGTTATTTACAAAAAGCAAGATCACTGATGTAGAAAATACAATGGATCCTACAAAAATGCTACTAACCATAATAAAGGACTTTAGCAAGACTGCAGGATACAAGGTCAATACATAAATATCAGCTATTTTATACTTGATTTATATGTGGATACCACATTTCTCTCTTTATTATTATTATTTTTAATAAAATGCTGAAGTGGTAGGTAGATACAAAAAAAAAAAAGTATAAACTTCCAATGGTAAAATAATAAGTAACCGGGATGTAATGAATATAGTCAAGATATTGTAACAGCTTGGTATGGTGATAGCTGGTACCTAGAATTATCATGTATATAAATGTTGAATCACTATGTTGTACACCTGAAACTAATGTAATGTAATACTGTGTGTCAACTACCCTTCAATAAAAAATAATTATCTACAAAAAAAAAAAATATCAACTATTTTTCTATATAAAAACAATTATGAAGTGAAAAAACAATACCATCACTTAAAATAGCATCAAAGGTGAAATTTTTAAGGAAAAACTAAACAAAAGATATATAAGACTTGTATATTTGAAAGCTATGAAACATTGCTAAGAGAAATTTTAATGGATTAGAAAATTGAGTATTGTTTATACGTCAGTTTTCCCCAGACTTATCTGAAGATTCATCTATATTCAATGTCATTTCAATCAAAATCTCAGAAGGTTTATTTTTTAAATTAATTGTGCGACTGATTTTACAATATATTTGTGTATGTATATAAAGAGCTTGAACACCCAAATCAACAATTTTATTGGAATAAAGTTGATATATAATATTATATTGGTTTCAGATGTACAACATAGTGACTCAATAATCATATATATTACAAGATGCTTGCCATGGTAAGTGTAGTTACCCCATTACCATTCCAAGATATTACAATATTATTGGTTATATTCTCTGATGTACTTCCATTCCTATGACTAATTATTTTACAATTTTCAGTTTGTACTTCTTTATCCCCTTCACCTATTTCACCCATGTCCCACTTCTCCAATAGTAACCAACCATCTGTTGTCCATATTTATAGGTCTATTTCTTTTTTGTTTGTTTGTTTTGTTTTTTAGATTCCACATATAAGGGAAATCATGGTATTTTCTTTTTCTGCCTGGCTTATTTCACTTAGCATAATACCCTCTAGGTCCATCCATGTTGTTGCAAATGGTGAGATTTCCCTCTTTTTTATAGTTGTATAGTATTCCACTGTGTATACATACTACATCTTCTTTATCCATTCATCTATCAGTGGGCATTTGGGTTGCATCCATATCTTTGCTATTGCAAATAATGCTAGAGTGAACCTAGGTGTGCACATAGCTTTTGATATTCATGATTTTTTTTCTTAAGGTAAATTCTCAGAAGTGGAATTGCTGGGTCATATGGTATTTCTATTTTTAGTTTTTTGAGCACCAAATCACCTTTCAAAAGAACAAAGCCAAATGATTTGTATTAGCTGACTTCACATCATTACATGTGGAAAAAAATCACATCATCTTATAAAGCCAGTATAATCAGAATAGTTTGGTCATGACATCAAGATAAGCAAATATATCAATAGAAAGAAAGAGAACTCAGAAGTAGAACTATGGATTTATTTTTGTCAATTAATATTTGACAAGGTGTAAATGCAGTTCATTAGGAAATGCAAATTTTTTCCCAGAAAGTGGAGCTATAAAAATTGTAGATCCATATACAAAAAAATGAATCCAAGTTTCAATCCACACCTTGAGCCAAAAACAAAATGTAAATCAAAATATATTGCAGGTCCTAGTGTAAAAACTAAACTATAAATGTTCTAGAACAAAAAATTGGAGAAATCTTTATGACAATGAGTAAATTAGATATAGTATCTATTAGATATCTAATAGTACATATTAAAGATTCTACTAGATCTAGATTCTAGATACTAGTATTAAATAGATTTCTTACATAAAAGTTTATGATCCATAAATTAAATAAAATTGGATAAATTGACTTTATACAATTTAATTTTTTTGCTTGAGAAAGACACTGTTAAGAGAATGAAGATTGGCACAGACTAGGAGAAAATATTAGCAAATCCCATTTGGGATAAAAAAAAGAATTGTATTCCGATTACACATAAACACTCTCAAAATTTAATAAGAAAAATAAACGAAATAAATGGACAAATAAAACTGGCAAAAGACTTAAGCCCACATTAGGCCGAAAAGGAAATACAGATAGTAAATAAGCATATTAAATAGTTTTCACATCATTACCATTAAGGAAATGCAAATAAGAGCCAATATTAAATATGACTTCATATCTATTAGAATGGCTAAAAGAAAAAATACTGACAATACCAAGTCCTCATGGGTATTTCCCCTAGAAAAATGAAAGCATATGAACAAAGAGGAAAAAAACTGTATAAGAATGTTCATTGCAGCTTGATTTTGACAGGCAAAATCTGAAAAAAATCAAATGGATGGAAAAAACAGTGGTACACAAATACGATAGAATATTATTCAGTATTAAAAAAGA
The DNA here is from genome assembly GCF_030020395.1 of Manis pentadactyla. Classification (NCBI taxonomy): domain Eukaryota; kingdom Metazoa; phylum Chordata; class Mammalia; order Pholidota; family Manidae; genus Manis; species Manis pentadactyla. The sequence goes on along the minus strand of NC_080021.1, from coordinate 165,698,534 downwards.
ACTATTGACGCCTGCAACTTGGATCCATCTCAGTGGTGCTAGAGGAAAAAAGTTAATGTTATTAGATTGTATAGCGTATTATTCCATTCATATAACTTTCTTAAAATGACAAATTGACAGTGATGAACAGATGAGAGTTTGTTAAGAGTTAGAGATGAGGAGAGAGTGGACTATAAAGGGATCCTGTTTGTTGCAGTAGTTACCTGTGATAAATTTCATAGCACTATAAATTGTTTTTTAAATTAATGCATTTAAAAACTGGTGAAATCTAAGTAATGTATTTATAGTATTGTACCAAAGTCAAGTTCCTGGTTATGACAAATGTATTGCAGTAATGTAAGTTGTTGTCCTTAGGGAAGGCTGGCTAAGGGGTATGGGGAAATTCTATTCTTTTTCAGCTTCTTGTGAATCTAACATTATTTCAAGTTATTAACTGTACTGGAGATCTATATTGAACATTTCTTTTAGTGTAATGCTCCATTTATTTATAATATAGAACAATTATTTTAAATCAGAAGCTGTATTGTTGACTGCTTTGGAAGTCACCTTTCCAACACATACACACACACACACACACCTGTACATAGGTGCTTATGTGCACATGCACACAATACACACATTTCTATTCAACAAAAGCCTTGTTTTAGCATATTGCAGTTACTTATTTTCCTTCCATACAAGTAGTTTTATATTTCCCAGAGTTGTTACTACAAACATGTTTTCATCATTCATGGTTAAATTTGAACATTCCTGACATTTCTACTCTTTTAAAGTCATTTTGATTTAAACTCTGAGGCACTAACCATAGGATTATATGACATCTCTAGAGTTTAAGACTTAACATTCTTTATTTACACTGACTCACTAGAGTTTAGTAGATTCCCTTGCTGGAAATCTGGTTCTAAGATATCTTTGGGAGTAATTGATTCCAGAATCAAATGCCAGATTTGAAAACACTCATAATCATTGTGACCCTTATAACATGTTGTTTAATTTTGTATGGCTTATCATGTTAACCCAGAATAATGCGAAGTGACAGCGTGTCTGGATCAAAGTGATTGTTTTATCTCTCAGTAAAGTGACAAATAACAGTTGACATCACTGTAGCAAATCAGGTAATATGACAGAACCAAGGTGTTTGACCAGGGCTATAGGTCAAAGTCAGAAATGACTGAGAGAATGGTGTATCGTATGTTATAATTTATTAAATTAAATTGTAGCTAAAATTCATTAGCAAATAATTGTTTATTATTAAATTTTAAAAATACATGCTTATTGATGATTTTTTTCAATGTTGTTTCATGGCTGTATCAAAGGTTTTGCAGGTGGTTGAAATGGGATTATTAAACTAAGTATCTGCATTTATGTCCAACAAGGATAATTTACTAAACTTTAATGTAGGATGATCTTTTTAAATAAAATTAATAACATTAGAAATAAAACAAGTCAATACCAATAACCTAATAACTGCATCTTGTAGTTTAGGTATTGATTGCAGTATAAACAGTATAAACTTAAAACTATAGGCCACTAATTCTATCAATGTGAGATGCTAGCATAACTGACATTCAGGAATAATCTCTTCTATATAGGGCTCCCTTATGTCCTCAAACATAAGTAGGACTCCTGGCTCCCTGTTCCCATGTCAATCTTTTAGCATACATTAAATTGTTCCCAAACTCTTTAATTTCCTATTTTCATTTCTTAGTTGAGAGTCCCTTGAAGAAAAGGATTTTGTATTGTTTTATTAAATGTTCACAGCATTTAACACAATTCCTGGGAGAAGCAAGCAGTGAAAAACATCTCTGAAATAAATACATGTCCCAGAAGGAAATGAGTAAAAAATACTGAAGGAACTGGAAAATGTCGTACTAAAAACGTCATTCTTTGAGTAATTGAAGGTGGCTAGGAAAGGTATACTGAGGATATTCTATAATTACCACTTGTATTTCAGGGTAGCCAAAGTGACTGTGTAAATTAATATAATGCATTTTATTTGAAAATTATTATGTGTAGCAGCAAGGAAAATAAAAACAAACAGAAATAAGAATATGGAAGAATTTATTACTTAAATATAAAGTAAGGAATACCTGTTCTTTCAGGTATAAAGAGTTGCAAGAGAACTCTTCTACTAGTAATGAGAACAAGCTAGATAACCTGAAAAATCAAATGTTATGAGCCCAAAAGATATGTGAGGTCACAAGATAAACATGCTAACTGAATTCTAAAAGTGGATGAACCCTTCTGTGGAAACTAGGCCCACAAACTGATTCACCTTTGTCACAGCATAGGAAGAAGAGAAGCCCACCATAGAAGATGGTAAGAAGAAAATAGCTGATTTTCAAAAAAATCTTTGAGTAAACTAGTATAATATTTTAGAATCTTTGGAAGTCAGGATACAAAGTTAGTCTGCACTTTCTCGTATTTTTTTCCCACAAGGGCTCCTATATGTGCTCATGAAAAAGAATGGGTGTAGGGTAGAGACCTGTTAGGCACCTGTCTCCCACAGTGTATTCCGAGATGTGAAGGGGAATGGGAGAACCTAAAGATTCCCAGAAGCACTTTAGAGCCTATATTAGCATAAGGCACTGAGGAGTACCAGGCAGTAAAGTCACCAGTGCACTGATCTCTGTCCTCTCAAAGCAAAGGATAGCTCCTGGAGGCACAGTGGTGGGAAGACAGCTGGGTCCCTGAACCTTCACTGATAGCAGGCAGATGTAGCCTTCCCTGTGAGAGGAACAGAAAATCTATCAGCACTAGACCTGACAATGAGTAGGGGAGCAGAGATTATTTGCCACTGTAAGGAAAGACAGGAATGTTCATGGGGCCTGTTCAAGACTGAAAAGGAAGCAGGAGAATCAATAGTCCCTTGCTTCCACAATGAGGTAACAATCAACTGTTATCTATTACGAGGGGAATCATATTATATATATATATATTATAATGCAGGGTGAGTCATCCCTGTGATTCAGGCATGCTGAAATCTGAGGAGCAGGAATATTGAAATAAACTCTCTGGTATTCAGGTCCTCACATTAAGCATAACGCAATGGCCATCCATCCCTGTAGAAATTTGAGGCCTGTTTGTTCTGCACTAAAGACAATTATAGAAACAATACCCAAACCCAGCCCAACTTAAATGTAGACTGACTTAAACACCACAGTAAAGGCCTGGTAAAAAAAGAGGCATGCCCATTTCTAGACATGAATACTATTTACATCAGAGTCCATTGTTCTCTTGCATTGCAAGTTTTCACTCCTTTTCTTAATAACAAGAAAAATCTCAACAAACTGAAAACAAAGACTTTCTTCCATGCATCAGAGAACTAAGGTCACAGGGGAATCCTGTCTCAAAACTGAAAGAGACAAGTACATACAGAGTCTCAATATCTGCTTACCTGGAGCAAAAGCTGCTGATCCCAGCACCTGGCAGTAAACCCTTAAGTGGTAATTCTGAGACATTACTGTAAGCTAGAACTGGAATAGCTCGAGAGAAAAACTTATGGTGGCTTCAGGCCTGAGAGGGGGTCTGCACATTTTCATGGGTTTGACCTCCAGGTACCCCATTGGTTCTCATAGTGAAAATCCAATAATTATTCTGTGGTTCTGGCACAGAAAAAGGAAGAATACAACTTCTAAGATACTCCCAAGTGCCTTCTTCCTAACAAAGGTGTACTCTACAGGAAAAAAGACAGAGACTTATTCCAACTGGGGAAGGAACAGTTCTCCCGTTTTAGCTCATTGTAGCCTTGTTGATGGGAAGCTAGGAAGCACCTGTGAAGGTCACAACCGAGACACACAGACCCATTAAAACAATGAGATTTAATCAAAATATAGGATGCTTTCCTGCCCTCATACCTTACCACCAAACCAACAGGACTCTGGTATAAGAGTGGAATTAAAGAAGAAAAAGTTATAAAACACATACTCACTTGGAGAAGCCTTTAGGGAAGTTCAAAGTTAATGGAAAAATAAACATTAAAAACAAGGCAACTAGAGGAATTAAAGTCTCTGGCACTTATAGCTAAAGCAAACATTTCAAAACAACCTAATTTGTAAACAAATATATGTAAAACCTCATGCTAAAGGCCTAATTACCTCAGTTCCTATTACTCAGTAATCTTTTCCAGTTTTCAGCCAAAAATTATAAGACATCCTAAAAGGCATGAAGAGGTAAAGCAAACATTAGAAAGACTCTGATATGACTAAAATTAAGAATTATTATAAAAATAATTTAAAATACCAATCATTAATATGTTTAAAACTCTAATTGAAAAAGATTCGCCATATAAGAATATACAGGTAACTAAACAGAGAGATGGAAAAAAAAAAAACATCAAAAGTAATATAATAATAAATAAAAAGACACATTGTAACAGAAATGAAGAATGCCTTTTGATGGAGCCATAAATAAAGCAGAAATGCCAAGGAAAGAGTCAGCAAGCTGGAAGAGAGTTAATAAAAACTTCCCAAATTTTAAAATAATAAAAATTCCCCAAAATAAAAACTCTTGAAATTCAAAGAGGCAAAATGAAAGAAAAACAATACAAAACCCCAAAACTGAGGTACAATTTCAAAAGCTTAGCATACACGTAACTGAAATCCTCCAAGTAATAATGTTTATTAGTTTTCTAAAATTAATGAAAGATGTCAAGTTACAGATCTACAAAGTCAACAACATCAAGGAGAATAAGTACCAAAAAATCTGCATTAGGAATATCATGATCAAACTGCAGAAAACCAAAGACAAAGGGAAAATCTTGAAAAGAAACCCCGAGGTGAAAAACCACCCTACCCATCTAGAAAAAGGGTAAGATGCACAGTAGTCTTCCTGTCAAAAACCAGGCAGCATGGAGAGAGTAGAGTGAAATACATCAAGTGTTGAAAGAAAAAATACAATTGAGAAATCTAAGTCCAGAAAAATTATTTTTCAAAAAAGGAAAAAGTCTCAGGGGGAAAAAAAAATACCCTGGATATTCAAGGTTAGCAGACCTACCCAGAAAATTTTTTTTTAATTCCCATGAGAAGGAAAATTATATAGATAGATATTTATATCTATGTAGTGAAAAAAAGCATTGGAAAATGAGTAAAGATAAATAAACTATTTTTCTCTTATTCATAATTTATCTAAAAATAACTATTTAGATGGTAATAATAAAAATACATTGGTTGTTTATAGCATGTGAATAAATGAAATGAATGACAGGAGTGTCATAAGGGATGTGAGGGTAGAGTTAGCAATATTCTGTTATGGAGTACTCGCACTACATATGAAGTAGTATTGTGTTATTTTAAGATGACTTGAAGTAGGTAAAAATGTATACTGCACATCTAGGGCAATAGCTAAAAGCAATGAATATATAATTGATAGCCTAAAAAAAGATAATTAGAATCAAAAGATACTCAATTAAACCCAAAGAAATAAAAAAGAATAGAAATAAAAGAAAATAGGAACCAAAGAGAAAGCAGTTCCAAACATTGTAGATAGTAATCCAACTACAGCAACTACCCTTTCAATTGTGAATGATCTAGATACATTTATAAATGCAGAGATTGTTAGGCTAAAAATCCAAACTAAACTGTATCTTTTGTCTAAAAATATCTAATTATAAAGACTCAGGTATATTTAAAGTAAAATGTTGGAGAAAGCTGTACAATGCTAGCACTAATCCAAGAAAAGCTGAAGTGAGTTAAATTTGACAAATCTGGCTTCAGAACAACAAATATGGAGATTAATAGGAGAATTACATAATTATAAAGGGAGCAGTTCTCTTAGAAGCCATAACTATCCTAAATATGTATGCACCAAACAGAATTTCAAAATTTATGAGGCAAAACAAATAGAACCATAATGAAAAATAGACATATATGCTATTATAGTTGGAAATTATAACACTCCAATTATTTGATAAGTCAAGCAGTCAGAAAGTTACTTAGGACTATATATATATATATATATATATATATATATATACATATATATATATATATATATATCCTATCAAACTGATCTAGTAGGTATTTATAGAACACTTCAAATGATCTTTGAATACACATTCTTCTAAAGCTTCTATGAAAGAGCCATGTAACATACCTTAATAAACTTAAAAGAATAGAAATCATACACAGTCTTTTGTCAGGTCACAGTTGAATTCAACTAGAATCAATAATAAATAGTTGGAAAATCCTCAAATATTTGGAAATTAAATAATATACTCATAACAACATAAAGTTTAAACACTTTCAAGTATATTAAAATGGGTACACAACTTATAAAAATGTGTGAGATACAGTGAAAGCAATGCTCAGAGGGAAATTTACAGCACTGAAACAATATGCTAAAAAACAAAAATCTAAAGTTGATAATCAATATTTTACTTAGGAAACTAGAGGAAAAAACAGCAATTTAAATCTAAGCAAGTAGAAGAAAATAAATTTCAAAATTTGGAGCTAAAATCAGTTTACTTAAAGCCAGGAAACAATAGGCTTAATGAATAAAACCAAAAGCTGTTTTCTTGGAAAAGACAAATAAAATTGACAAAATCAGCCAAGCTACTTAGGAGAGAAATAATAGGACACACAAAAAACTATTATCAGAAATGAAAGATGGGTGATCCAATAGGCATTAAAAGAATAATAAAAATTCACTATGAACAACTCCGTGTCCACAAATTTGAAAATTTAAATCAAGTGGATCTATTCCTTGAAAGACACAAATTACCAGCAGTCTTATTTGTAAAAACAAATAATCAGAAAAGGCCTGTATCTATTAAACAAAGTCAGTTATTAATAATCTTAAAAACTGAAGCCATGATTCTCTTCCAGAATACAAAAGCAGAGATTACCATTCCCACTTCCTAACTAATTCTATGAATTTAGCATTACTAAAAAACAAAACCTGATAAAGGCACTGCAAGAAAGAAAACTGCAGACCACTCTCTCTCATAAACATATATGCAAAAATCCTAATTATTAGCAAATCAAAGCCAACAGTGTAATAAAAATACATCTAGATCAAGTGGGATTTATTTCCGCTTTGTAAGGATGGCTCAACATTTGAAAATCAATGTAATTCCACACATTACCAGGCTAAGGAAGAAAAATTAAATGATCATATCAATATAGGCAGAAGAAAGCATACAGGAAGAAAAATTATATAATCATATCAATACAGACAGACAAAATCTAATAACCATTCTCATAAAAGTTATCAGCAGGGAGCCAACATGGTGGCGTGAGTAGGATAGTGGGAATCTCCTCCCAAAAACATATATATTTTTGAAAATACAACAAATACAACTAATCCTAAAAGAGAGACTAGAAGACCCAGGACAACAGCCAGAATACATCCACATGTGTGAGATCCCAGCGCCTGGTGAAAGGGGTAAGATACAACCCCCGGCCCAGCGGGACATGAGCACACTACCCCCAGATCCCGGCGGGAGGGAGAGGGAGCCCAGGACTGCTAAACACACAGCTCCAGCCACCCGCACCAGAGCGCAGACACAGTGCATTCATGGAGGGCTGGAAACTAGGAAATCAGGGCAGCAAGACCTCTGAGCGGGTACTGAAGCTGATGCCTCTGTGTCAAAGAAAATCGAGTGCTTTTTGAAAGTCTTAAAGGGACAGGGATGTAACAGCTGGACGGAAACAACACAGGTCACAGCAAAGTGGCTGGAAATTACAGGGAAAACCGGGTGCACTAACCCCTGGGTAACAGCTCTGAGACCTCACACAGAGGTAAACAGCCAAACAGCCCCCCTGTCCATCATCCCTCTGGGCGCTGCAAAAGCAGAGAAGCAGCCTAAGGCAGACCACGCCCTCAGAAAGGGAGATTCCTAGATTTGCCTGGGCAAGACAAAAAGACACAGTCTACACGCAATTACCCAACACAAGCCACTAGGGGTCGCAGTTGTCCCAGTAAGGAAAGGCCAGTAGCAAGTGAAAAGGTTGGCCTTCCCAGCTGACAGTCAATAACACCTGTCAACATGAAAAGGCAAAAAAATATGATCCAGACAAAACTAATCCAGACAGCTTCAGTATCTGCTACATCTTCCCCTGAGAATGAACCTGGGGAGATAGATTTAACCAGTCTTCCTGAAAAAGAATCCAAAACAAAAGTCAAAAACATGCTGATGGAGTTGCAGAGAAATATGCAAGAACTAAGGAGGGAGAATACAGAAATAAAATAAGCTCTGGAAGGACCTCAAAACAGAATGGACAAGATGCAAGAGACCATTAATGGACTAGAAAACACAGAACAGGAATGCAGAGAAGCTGATGCAGAGAGAGATAAAAGGATCTCCAGGAATGAAAGAATTCTAAGAGAGCTGAGTGACCAATCGAAACGGAACAATATCTGCATTATAGGGGTACCAAAAGAAGAAGAGAGAGAAAAATGGATAGAAAGTGTCTTTGAAGAAATAATTGCCAAAAACTTCCCCAAACTACGGGAAGAAATGGCCTCCCAGACCACAGAGGTACACAGAACTCCCATGACAAGGGATCCAAGGAGGGCAACACCAAGACACATAATAATTAAAATGGTAAAGATCAAAGACAAGGACAAAGTATTAAACGCAGCCAGAGAGAAAAAAAATGTTACCTACAAAGGAAAAACCATCAGGCTATCATCAGACTTCTCAACAGAAACCTTACAGGCCAGAAGAGAATGGCATGATATACTTAATGCAATGAAACAGAAGGGCCTTGAACCAAGACTACTCTATCCAGCATGAATATCATTTAAATATGAAGGAGGGATTAAACAATTCCCAGACAAGCAAAAGTTGAGGGAATTTGCCTCCCACAAACCACCTCTACAGGGCATATTTCAGGGACTGCTCCAGATGGGAGCACTCCTAAAAAGAGCACAGAACAAAACACAGAACATATGAAGAATGGAGGAGGAGGAATAAGAAGGGAGCGAAATAAAGAATCATCAGACCGCGTATATAATAGCTCAATAAGTGAGTTAAATTAGACAGTAAGATAGTAAAGAAGCTAACCTTGAACCTTTGGTAACCACAAACTAAAAGCCTGCAATGGCAATAAGTACATACCTTTCAATAATCACCCTAAATGTAAATAGACTTAATGCACCAATCAAAAGACACAGAGTAATAGAATGGATAATAAAGCAAGACCCATCCATATGCTGCTTACAGGAGACTCACCTCAAACCCAAAGACATGCACAGACTTAAAGTCAAGGGTTGTAAAAAGATATTTCATGCAAACGACAGAGAGAAGAAAGCAGGTGTTGCAATTCTGGTATCAGACAAAACAGACTTCAAAATAAAGAAAGTAAAAAAAGACAAAGAAGGACAATACATAATGATAAAGGGCTCAGTCCAACAAGAGGATAAAACAATTATAAATACATATGCACCCAATACAGGAGCACCAACATACCTGAAACAAATACTAACATAACTAAAGGAGGAAATAGAATGCAATGCATTCATTCTAGGAGACTTCAACACACCACTCACTCCAAAGGACAGATCTACCAGACAGAAAATAAGTAAGGACACAGAGGCACTGAACAACACACTAGAACAGATGGACCTAACAGACATCCACAGAACTCTACATCCAAAAGCAACAGGATACACACTCTTCTCAAGTGCACATGGTACATTCTCCAGAATAGACCACATACTAGGCCACAAAAAGAGCCTCAGTAAATTCCAAAAGATTGAAATCCTACCAACCAACTTTTCAGACCACAAAGGCATAAAACCAGAAGTAAATTGTACAAAGAAAGCAAAAAGGCTCACAAACACATGGAGGCTTAATAACACACTCCTAAATAATCAATGGATCAATGTCTAAATCAAAATGGAGATCCAGCAATATATAGAAACAAACGACAACAACAACACAAAGCCCAAACTACTGTGGGACGCAGCAAAAGTAGTCTTAAGAGGCAAGTATATAGCAATCCAGGCATATATGAAAAAGGAAGAACAATCCCAAATGAATGGTCTAAAGACACAATTATAGAAATTGGAAAAAGAAGAACAAATGAGGCCCAAGGTCAGCAGAAGGAGGGACATAATAAAGATCAGAGAAGAAATAAATAAAATTGAGAAGAATAAAACAATAGCAAAAATCAATGAAACCAAGAGCTGGTTCTTCGAGAAGATAAACAAAATAGATGAGCCTCTAGCCAGATTTATTAAGAGGAAAAGAGAGTCAACACAAATCAACAGTATCAGCAATGAAAAAGGAAAAGTCACTATGGGCCCCACAGAAATACAAAGAATTATCAGAGAGTACTAAGAAAACCTATATGCTAACAAGCTGGGAAACCTAGGAGAAATGGAAAACTTCCTTGAAAAATACAACCTTCCAAGACTGACCCAGAAAGAAACAGACCAGAAACAGAACAGATTAGAAAATCTAAACAGACCAATTACCAGCAACAAAATTGAAGTGGTAATCAAAAACTACCAAAGAACAAAACCCCCGGGCCAGATGGATTCACCTCGGAATTTTATCAGACACACAGGGAACATATAATACCCATTCTCCTTAAATATTTCCAAAAAATAGAAGAGGAGGGCATAATCCCAAATTCATTCTATGAAGCTAACATCACACTAATACCAAAACCAGGCAAAGATCCCACCAAAAAAGAAAACTACAGACCAATATCCCTGATGAACATAGATGCAAAAATACTCAACAAAATATTAGCAAACCGAATTCAAAAATACATCAAAAGGATCATACACCATGACCAAGTGGGATTCATCCCAGAGATGCAAGGATGGTACAACATTCGAAAGTCCATCAACATCATCCACCACATCAACAAAAAGAAAGACAAAAACCACATGATCTTCTCTATAGATGCTGAAAAAGCATTTGACAAAGTTCAACAGCCTTTCATGATAAAAAATTTCAGCAAAATGGGAATAGAGGGCAAGTACCTCAACATAAAAAAGACCATTTATGATAAACCCACAGCCAACATTATATTGAACAGCGATAAGCTGAAAACTTTTCCTCTGAGATCGGGAACTAGACAGGGATGCCCACTCTCCCCACTGCTCTTTAACATAGTACTGGAGGTCCTATCCATGGCAATCAGATAAAACAAAAAAATACAAGGAATCCAGACTGGTAAAGAAGAAGTTAAACTGTCACTATTTGCAGATGACATGATACTGTACATAAAAAATCCTAAAGACTCCACCTTAAAACTACTAGAACTGACATTGGAATACACCAAATTTGCAGGATACAAAATTAACACACAGAAATCTATGGCTTTCCTATACACTAACAATGAACCAACAGAAAGAGAAATCAGGAAAACAACTCCATTCACAATTGCACCAAAAAAAATAAAATACTTAGGAATAAACCTAAACAAAGAAGTGAAAGACTTATACTCTGAAAACTACAAGTCACTCTTAAGAGAAATTAAAGGGGACACTAACAGATGGAAACTCATCCCATCCTCATGGCTAGGAAGAATTAATATCGTCAAAATGGCCATCCTGCCCAAAGCAATATACAGTTTTGATGCAATCCTTATGAAACTACCAGCAACATTTTTCAATAAACTGGAACAAATAATTCAAAAATTCATATGGAAACACCAAAGACCCCGAATAGCCAAAGCAATCCTGAGAAAGAAGAATAAAGTAGGGGAGATCTCACTCCCCAACTTCAAGCTCTACTGTAAAGCCATAGTAATCAAGACTATTTGGTACTGACTCAAAAACAGAGTCACAGACCAATGGAACAGACTAAAGAATCCAGACATTAACCCAGACATATATGGTCAATTAATATTTGATAAAGGAGCCATGGACATACAATGGGGAAATGACAGTCTCTTTAACAGATGGTGTTGGCAAAACTGGACAGCTACATGTAGGAGAGTGAAACTGGACCATCGTCTTACCCCATATACAAAAGTAAACTCAAAATGGATCAAAGACCTGAATGTAAGTCATGAAACCATTAAACTCCTGGGATAAAACGTAGGCAAAAACCTCTTAGACATGAACATGAGTGACCTCTTCTTGAACATATCTCCCCAGGCAAGGAAAACAACAGCGAAAATGAACAAGTGGGACTATATTAAGCGGAAAAGCTTCTGTACAGCAAAAGACACCATCAATAGAACAAAAAGGAACCCTACAGTATGGGAGAATATCTTTGAAAATGACACATCCAATAAAGGCTTGACGTCCAGAATATATAAAGAGCTCACACGCCTCAACAAACAAAAAACAAATAACCCAATTAAAAAATGGGCAGAGGAACTGAACAGACAGTTCTCCAAAAAATAAATACAGATGGACAACAGACACATGAAAAGAGGCTCCACATCGCTAATTATCAGAGAAATGCAAATTAAAACTATAATGAGGTATCACCTCACACCAGTAAGGATGGCTGCCATCCAAAAGACAAACAACAACAAATGTTGGCGAGGCTGTGGAGAAAGGAGAACCTTCCTACACTACTGGTGGGAATGTAAATTAGTTCAACCATTGTGGAAAGCAGTATGGAAGTACATCAAAATGCTCAAAACAGACTTACCATTTGACCCAGGAATTCCACTCCTAGGAATTTACCCTAAGAATGCAGCAATCAAATTTGAGAAAGACAGATGCACCCCTATGTTTATTGCAACACTATTCACAATAGCCAAGAATTGGAAGCAACCTAAATGTCCATCAATAGATGAATGGATAAAGAAGATGTGGTACATATACACAATGGAATACTACTCAGCCATAAGAAAAGGGCAAATCCTACCATTTGCAGCAACATGGATGGAGCTGGAGGGTATTATGCTCAGTGAAATAAGCCAAGCGGAGAAAGAGAAATACCAAACGATTTCACTCATCTGTGGAGTATAAGAACAAAGGAAAAACTGAAGGAACAAAACAGCAGCAGAATCACAGAACTCAAGAATGGACTAACAGGTACCAAATGGAAAGGAACTGGGGAGGATGGGTGGGTAGGGAGGGATAAGGTGGGGGAAGAAGAAGGGGGGTATTAAGATTAGCATGCATGGGGGGGTGCTAGAAAGGGGAGGGCTGTACAACACAGAGAAGACAAGTAGTGATTTTATAATATTTTGCTATGCGGATGGACAGTGAATATAAAGGGTTTTATAGGGGGGACCTGGTATAGGGAAGAGCCTAGTAAACGTAATATTCATCATATAAGTGTAGATTAATGATAACAAAAATAAAAAAAGCAGTTCCTGTGTGGTGACCTACAATGATTTCTACACAATGTTATAAAGGGCATATAAAAGTGTAGGCAAAGGGTCTGTTTGTGTTTATACAGAGGGTCAAAGCCTAATTTGGCTACCCAGAAAATGAACTAAGATACGATATGAAAAAGAACTTTCAACATCAGGCTCTCTGGAAGACTCATTCCAGAAGATGATCATCAAAAAACCCCAACAAACATCCACGTGCTGCTCCAGCTGTAGATGCACTCATCCCACCAGTTCCTGGACTTGCCATGGGAATGAGGAAGGAGATATCTGTGCTGGCCTGTGCATACAGTAAAACAACAAATTTGACTGGATCTATACTGTTGGAACTCAACCAAGAATTAGGAGAAGTGAAAATTGTAGCACTCCAAAATCTTACAACTACAGACTCTCTACTGTTAAAAGAACATATGGGATGTGAACATTCCCCAGGGATGTGTTGTTTTAATTTGTCTAATTTCTCTCAGACTGTTCAAGTTCAGTTGGACAATATCCACCATATCATAGATAAGTTTTCACAAATGACTAAGGTGCCTAATTGGTTTTCTTGGTTTCACTGGAGATGGCCGGTAATTATAGGTCTGCTTTGGTTATGTAACTGTACTCCTATTATGTTAATGTGTGTGCGCAATTTAATTAGTAGTTTAAAACCTATACATGCTGAAGTTACTCTACAAGATGATATGTCAAGGAAATAATCAATCTTCCCATGTTTTCTTCCGTCTGTTACTCCTGTAGCTTTTCTTCTTCCTTTCTAAATACAACCCTTAAATAGAATTCGTGCCTCATATCAAATTTACCGAGTATTATAATTCTTCCAAGTGATAAAGATACCTCAAGTCAAATACTGGGCATAAAAGCCACAGGGCATAAATCTGCAAAGAAGTAAAAAGCTAACCGTTTCAAACAATATTGCCTCTCTCTCACTTACCAACTTTACATTTCCCTGTATGACCCCAGAAGATGACTGGTTAGTCAGAGACGGGTTAGATTCCTCAAGGGAGGAACAACCAGGACAAGCACAGTCGCAGGGGGGCCATCAGGTGAGAAATTGGGGATCAACAGACGTGAGGTTTAGAACCTCACCCCCCCCCTGTTCTGAGAGAAATCTTCTGCCTCTGTGGATGTTTTATTGCCCTTGTCTAGCTTGGATTAACACGTAGTCTACAGGCACACACATGATCATCTACATTTGCTCTCTTACAACACTAAACTATGTTTTCTACCTTTATCTTGCATCTACCTACCACTTCAGCATTTTATGAAAAATAATAATAATAAAGAGAGAAATGTGGTATCCACATATAAATCAAGTATAAAAATCAAACGAATATTCATATTTGAACTGATGGTTTATAGTTCATAATGCATGAGCAAAACCGAAAGTTTCTGTGATGACTGCCCTTGTACTGTTCACCATGTAACTTATTCACTATGTAAGAATTTGTTCTCCATGTAAGAACTTGTTTGCTATGCTTTAGAAGATTGGAGACTGATGAAAATTAGGCTTGGGGTGGATTAATGTTTGTGCATTGAGCACTGACTCCCCTATACAGAATTTTATTGTTGTTAACAACCATTTGATCAATAAATATGAGAGATGCCCTCTCAAAAAAAAAAATACAGACTTCCAATTTTAAAATAAATAAGTAACTGGGATGTAATGTGTAGCATAAGGAATACAGTCAAAATTTTGTAACAACTTTGTATTGTGATAGCTGGTAGCTAGAATTATCATGTATATAAATGTTGAATCACTGTGTTGTACACTTGAAACTAATGTAATACTGTGTGTCAACTACCCTTCAATAAAAAATAAAAACTAAAAAAAAATAAAAATTAAAATGTTCTCAGCAAACTACAAAGAACTTCCTCAACTTGATTGACAAAAAGTTCAAATATACAGCTGGGAACGTACTTATTAGTGAGAAAATGGACAGAGGCAAGGAAATAATCTCTTAGAAATATTATTTGACATCACATTATATTTCTAACTGTGCAATATAACAAGAAAATAAAAGAAAGCATATACCAATTGGAAAAGAAAAATTAAAACTGTATTTGCACATGTCATGATTATCTGTGTAGAAAATCATAGAAATGGTATTGCACTGGTAAAAATAGATCCATAGATCAATAAAACAGAATATAGAGGCCAGAAAAATACCTGCACAAATATAGTCAACACATCTTTGATAAAGGAACAATTCAATGGAGAAATGATAGTTTCCAATAAATGGTGCTGCAACAGGATGTCCATATTCAATAAAAAAGGAAAAAGAGGTATAAAAAGAAAACACTGACCTAACCTTACCCCTTCATAAAAATTAACTCAAAATGGATCATAGATCTAACTATACAATATAAAACAAATAAATAAAAATTCTAGAGGAAAACCTAGGAGCCAATCTATGTGACCTTCAGATTAAAAATTAATTTTTAGATATAACACAAAACCATGATCCATAAAAGAAAAAAAAGATAATTTTATTTTGATTAAAATTTGAAACTTCTGCTCTGTGAAAGACATAGTGTTAAAGGACTCAAGAGAGAAGTCACTTGTGTGGAGGAAACATTTAAAATACACTTAAAGGAATGCTTAAAACTCAACAATAAAAAAAATCCAACTAAAATATGGACAAAGTATCTGAACAGACATCTCATGAAAGAGTATACACAACATGGACAAATAAGCATATAAACAGATACTCATCATCACATAGAATTAGGAAATTCAAATTAAAGAACAAAGAAATGCCACTGCACACCTGTTAGATCTAAAATCCAAGATGCTGATAACAGTAAGCTGTGGTAGATAAAAAACAACAAGAAATTCTCAATCATTGCTACTGAGAATGTAACATGGTATAGGTAATTTGAAAGATGGTTGGCAGTTTCTAAATAGCTGAATGTAGTCTTACCATATGATAAAACAACAGCACCCCTAGGTATTTACCCAACTTATAAGACAGTTTATTTCCACACAAAGCCCACAAACAAGTTTCCAGCAGCTTGTAATCACCAAAAAATTTGAACCAAGATGACCAACAGGTGAATGAATAAACTGACAATGATATATCTATTTAATGGAATACTATTCAGTAATATCAAGGAATGTTCTATCAAGTCATGGAAAGACATAAATGAATCTTAAATATATATTGGTGAACAAAACAATCCAGTCTAAAGAGCTACCTACTATATGACCCTATTACATGTCATTCTGAAAAAGGCAAGCTATAGAGCCAATAAATAGATCAGTGTTTCCAGGTGTTTAGGGAGTGAGGGATAGGGTTGGATACATGAAGTATAGATAACTTTTTAGGGTAGTGAAACTGTTCTATACAATACAGTAATGGTAGCTGTATTAAACTATGAACTTGTCAATACCCATAGAACTTACAACACAATGACTGAACTCTTTGTATGAAAACAAAAACAAGGAAATTGATTAAGGATGTTGGGAGATCCCACAAAGCAATGTGGACTATTATAAAACAATTTAATATAGTATAATAACTTATTTAATATAATTATTACAAATTTATGAAACAGCCTTACTAACATGTGGGAAAGAAAGTTGCTGACCTAAATACTTTGAAAATGAATGGAATATGCAAGACTAAAAGGCAAAAGAAACTGTACATAGGCAATGAATTCTAGTTTATAACTTTTCTGCCCTGTGAGGGCATGGGTATACCACTATACCCCTGCTGGAGTGAAAAATTACAGACAAAAAATGGAAAGGGGTTAGAATAATCCACATAGTAATGGATTAGAATTGAGATACAAGTATGCACTCAAGTCTAGATTAGTAGAGATATAGATGGTTTGACATAGAAATATTTATAGGCACATGTATATGTATGGGTTAGTATACACACACCTATTTCCTTGCTCTGTAAGCTAAGATGTCCTTGAAACAATGATACTGCAGAAGGGAAAAGCACACCTCACACCCAGATCTTGGTTTCAAATACCATTCTCCAATAAAGGGACCCCTGAGCTCCTGGAGAAAAGACTAATCCGAGGACTGAGCAGGAAATCGACCAGGTAATACCAGAGCATCTTATTGTGCCAGAAAATAAGAGAATGCTAAAAAATAAAACAAACAAAGCAAAAACACCCATAATAATGGGGGTGGTAAATACAGATACAGGAACTAATTTAAAGAGCATCTGATGGTGAAAAGCTAGAACATTTTGAATCATGAAATCAATAAAATAGTATTGGACTCAGAGTATCAAATATCCATGAGTCCATACTGATACAGTTAGAGACTAATCTCCCATGCAGAAAGATTCTAAGTAATTTTTGTAGATAATTTCCCATAAAGGAGTTGGAGCACTGTTTAGGTTGGGTGCTGTAGAAAGTGAACTCTCTGATAGTACAGTATGCAAAATGAGGTAAAAAAACAACTTAAAAGTAGAGAAATCTGACAAACGCTACCTCAGGCAGGTGATGACAGTCAATACACACAGCAGTCAGTCATGTTGATAATGCATACATACTGTTGATCTGTGCTGAAACTGGCACTTTCCCGCAATGATCTTTCTTACATAACGTAATCTAGTCATGTAGAAAATATTTATAACTGAGATACCTGCAAAACACTTGGCCAGCAGTCTTCAACACTATCAAGTTCACTGAAAATAAGGAAATTTTAGGAAACTGTCACAGCCTGGAGTTGCCTAAGGATATGTGATGATTAAATACAGTATGGTATCTTGAATGGAATCCTGTAGCAGAAAAAGCACATTAAGTGAATGTTAAGGAAATCTGAATAAGATACGGACTTTAGTTAATCAACATTGGTTTTTAATTATTACAAGTGTATCATACAAATGTAAGATCTTAAATATAAGGGAAAATGGGTGCAGAGTTTATGGAAACTCCCTCTATTCTATCTGCAATATTTCTGTAAATTTAATTTTGTAGTAAAAGTTATTAAAAAATAAAGTTGAAGTATACATTTTTTCAGATGTAATCAGAGACAGTTTTTAGTAGACCTATGCAACAAGAGATTTTAAAGGAATTTGATGATTTATAGTAGGTATATTTGTAAAATATTTGACATCAAGAGAAAATGGATTTTTAATCAGAATATTGTTATAAGATTCTTACATCATAAGTGAAGCATTAAATCTTAATTCAAGCTAGAGAGTAACACGTAACGTTGCACAATTTGTTCCCCAAAGAAATCCCTAAAAATAACAAGAAGCAATAAAGCTGAAATTTTAATAGAGGAAATAGAATGGCATAAAAAATATTTGATTTCAAACAAGACCGAAAAGAAAGAAAAAGGAAGAAAAAAGAGAGGAAAATGGAAAGCATGTAGTATAATGGCAAACATAAAATAAACCTTACCAAGGATTATGTTAAATAAAAGTGAAAACCTTCAATTAGAAGCAGAGATTGTCTAAAAGGATTAAAAAACAAGATGAAGCTGAAAGCTATTTAAAAGAGATGCATTTTAAGTATAAATACATTAGAGGTTGAAAGCAAAAGATTTGGGGAAAAGTCTAACATCTGTCTGTATTTATACTAAATACAAGAGGTCAGGTGTGGCTCTATTAATTACCGACAAACCAGAATTACAAACAAGAAGTATTAACAGACATACAGAGTGTCATTTTATGATAAAAGGGTCAATCCATCAAGAATATTTAATATCCCTAATGTAATGTTAGTAAGTAAAATTGGTCAAAGTACATATAATCAGTCCCCTGATCCAGAAGGAACTACGTTCCTCCATATCCTGATTGATGCCTGAGAGTAGAAATCATGTAAATGGCATTAGGCAGTTATCCCAGAATAAAAGCTATTTCAATATTAAATAATTATCCAATTTAATTCATCAAATTCATATGATTAATTCACTCTTATTAAGGTATAGTTGACATATCATTCACCAATTTTGAATATATAAATTGTTGACTTTTGACAAATGACCAGTCTACATGCTTACCACAATAAATATAACTATAAACATACCATTCACCATTCTTAAACTATTTGTCACATCCACTCAATATTTTGCAATTAAAGTGGACATATTTATAATTATTAATTTACAACTTCATTTTACAACTTTAAAGTTACTTTAGTATATAAAAGAAAATGTAGGTATACCTTATTTCACTTCCTGTTCTGCTCTCCAGAGTTCTCTCTTGTAAACTATTGGAAAGACTTAGATAGTTAATCATCTTAAAATAAACAGTATTGTATTACATACTTTTTAAATTAGAAACTTGATTATACCATCTTATATACAAATACATATATATATATTTTTTCACTCCCTCTTTTAGCACTGATTGTATGTAGTTTCCCAAAGGGCAACAATGTATCTATTTTTTTTATGCACCCAGAGCTGGAAAATTACTTTCCCCTATCTTTCTTTGTCTAAAACAAAACGGAATTTGGGTTAGTTTTAACTTCTATACATCAGGGGAGCATACTGTGCTTAATTATATAATAATATTTAATGATTTAAAAAATTTTTCCCTTTACTTTCTAAATTACTTTCTATAATTTTCTTTACAAGGAGTATTTTATTATTATTTATATTCCCCAAATCTAGAACAGTTGGTTTGTCCTTAATAAACACTTGTTAAGTGAGTATTAACTAACACATAAGAGCATATTCTAGCTATTTGTTATCAAAAGAGATTATACCTCATAGCTGACAATTTCTAAAACATGATAAATTTATAATTCTTTGATTTCTAGAAATGAGTATCACAGAAATGCTACCATATTCTCAAATTAATTAATGAATAATTCCAAATAAATTGATTTATATCTCAATTCCCCAAACGCATTTCTGGAGAACCTCCAAGGTTTTAAAACATGAAAAAAAATTATAGGAGACAAATAGTCCCATAAAAGGGGCTATTTTGGTGGCTAGGAAATATTAGCATACTATTAAATAAGACAATATATTCTAGAGAAGTTAAATTGAAATTCAAAAAAAAATTATTGATAGAGTCAGGAAAGACTTGAGAGATGAAGAACTAAAAAGAACTGGAGAAAGAAAGCTGGGTTGGGTATAACAAGGATGTGAAAGTCACAGGATATTTCAAAAGCCTACTGTAGAAAGGGAAAAGGAACTTATTTGTAAAGGTAACTTATGTCACTAAATTGTCTATAAAAATAATTTTAGAAATAATGAGAAACCTTCAGTATGTGGAGAGATTAAAAGCTGGTTCCTGAAACTAACACTGAGGAATTTTGATATGATACTAGGGAAATTAAATTTGTTTTTATTTTTTTTTATGTTTTGAAGGATAAGTGATCTCACAGGAATGAAACATAAAAAATATATATATGAGCATTGAGAAATTAAACTCTTTGCTACTACCTTCAAATACTGTACATTCACTTATTTTAAAATTACTCTTTCTTTCTGCAAAACGCCAGTTACAAATAGAGATTCACAAGATTCCACCTTGTGTATTAAGCTTTGGTAAGAGAAAAGATCTACTGAATAGATTGAGCAGACTCATTATTAGTTAATGTAGTTGCAGTTGGATGGAAAAGATGACCCATTTGTAGTGAAAGAAGCAAGAATTAAACCTGTAAACAATCCAGAGTAAAGCACCAAATGGACAGGAAAAAATAATAAATATTTTTAACATAATTTCTCTTTTTCAGCTGCACAAATTTAGAATAAATTTGCAGTAAATGTTCTAGTTAAACTGACAAAAGCAACGTAAAAGAAGACAAATTTGATATAAGAGGGAGGGAGCCAAGATGGTGGCATGAGTAGGACAGTGGGAATCTCCTCCCAAAAACATATATATTTTTGAAAATACAACAAATACAACTAATCCTAAAAGAGAGACCAGAAGACACAGGACAACAGCCAGAATACATCCACACCTGTGAGAACCCAACGCCTGGTGAAAGGGGTAAGATACAAGCCGCGGCCTGGCGGGACCCAAGCACCCCTAACCCGGTGGGAGGAGAGGAGTCGGAGCAGGGAGGGAGAGGGAACCCAAGACTGCTAATCACCCAGCCCCAGCCATCCGCACCAGAGCGCAGACACAGTGCATGCATGGGGTGCTGGAAACTAGGGAAACAGGGCAGCAAGATCTTTGAGAGGGTCCCGAAGCCGGCGCCCCTGTGACAAAGAAAAGCGAGTGCTTTTTGAAAGTCTTAAAGGGACAGGGATGCCACAGCTTGACGGAAGCATCCTGGGTCACAGTGGAGCAGCTAGAAATTCCAGGGAACTCCGGGCACACTAACCCCCTGGGCAACAGCTCTGAGACCCCTCACGGAGGTAAACAGCAAACAGCCCTCGGTCCATTACCCCTCCAAGGCCACGCCAAAGCAGAGCAGCAGCCTGAGGCTGGCCACGCCCACAGCAAGGGAGCTTCCTACATACAGGTCGGGCAAGATACAGAGAGCCAGTCTACACACAATTGCCCAACACAAGCCACGAGGGGTCACAGCTGTCCCAGTAAAGAAAGGCCAGGAGCAAGTGGAGAGCGAGCTGACAGAAAGTCAATAGCTCACCATTGCACCTATCAACATGAAAAGGCAAAAAAAATTTGATCCAGATGAGACTAACCCAGACAGCTTCAACATCTTCTACATTTTCCCCTGAGAAGGAACCTGGGGAGATGGATTTAACCAGTCTTCTTGAAAAAGAATTCAAAACAAAAGTCATAACCATGCTGATGGACTTGCAGAGAAATATGCAAGAAATAAGGAGGGAGAATACAGAAATAAAACAAGCTCTGGAAGGACTTCAAAACAGAATGGACAAGATGCAAGAGACCATTAATGGACTAGAAAGCACAGAACAGGAACGCAGAGAAGCTGATGCAGAGAGAGATAAAAGGATCTCCAGGAATGAAAGAATTTTAAGAGAACTGAGTGACCAATTGAAATGGAACAATATCTGCATTATAGGGGTACCAGAAGAAGAAAAAGAGAGAAAAAGGGATAGAAAGTGTCTTTGAAGAAATAATTGCTGAAAAATTCCCCAAAGTAGGGGAGGAAATGGCCTCTCAGACCACAGAGGTACACAGAACTCCCATGACAAGGGATCCCAGGAGGGCAACACCAAGACACATAATAATTAAAATAGCAAAGATCAAAGACAAGGACAAAGTATTAAAGATAGCTAGAGAGAAAAAAAAGGTCACCTACAAAGGAAAACCCATCAGGCTATCATCAAACTTCTCAACAGAAACCCTACAGGTCAGAAGAGAATGGCATGATATACTTAATGCAATGAAACAGAAGGGCCTCGAACCAAGACTACTGTATCCAGCACGGATATCATTTAAATATGAAGGAGGATTAAACAATTCCCAGACAAGCAAAAGTTGAGGGAATTTGCCTCCCACAAACCACCTCTACAGGGCATCTTTCAGGGACTGCTCTAGATGGGAGCACTCCTAAAAAGAACACAGAACAAAACACTTAACATATGAAGAAGGGAGGAGGAGGAATAAGAAGGGAGAGAAGTAAAGAATCATCAGACAGTGTTTATAATAGCTCAATAAGCAAGTTAACTTAGACAGTAAGATAGAAAAGAAGCTAACCTTGAACCTTTGGTAACCACAAACTTAAAGCCTGCAATGGCAAAAAGTACATACCTTTCAAAAATCACCCTAAATGTAAATGGACTGAATGCACCAATCAAAAGACACAGAGTAATAGAATGGATAAAAAAGCAAGACCCATCCATATGCTGCTTACAAGAGACTCACCTCAAACCCAAAGACAAGCACAGACTTAAAGTCAAGGGATGGAAAAAGATATTTCATGCAAACAACAGAGAGAAAAAAGCAGGTGTTGCAATACTAGTATCAGACAAAATAGACTTCAAAATAAAGAAGGACATTGCATAAAGATAAAGGGCTCAGTCCAACAAGAGGATATAACCATTATAAATATATATGCACCCAATACAGGAGCACCAACATACCTGAAACAAATACTAACAGAACTAAAGGAGGAAATAGAATGCAATGCATTCATTCTGGGAGACTTCAACAAACAACACACTCCAAAGGACAGATCCACCAGACAGAAAATAAGTAAGGACACAGAGGCACTGAACAACACACTAGAACAGATGGACCTAATAGACATCTATAGAACTCTACATCCAAGAGCAACAGAATACACATTTTCTTAAGTGCACATGGAACATTCTCCAGAATAGACCACATACTAGGCCACAAAAAGAGCCTCAGTAAATGCCAAAAGACTGAAATCGTACCAACCAACTTTTCAGACCACAAAGGCATAAAACTAGAAATAAACTGTACAAAGAAAGCAAAGAGGCTCACAAACACATGGAGGATTAACAACACGCTCCTAAATAATCAATGGATCAATGACCAAATCAAAATGGAGATCCAGCAATATATGGAAACAAATGACAACAACAACACTAAGCCGCAACTTCTGTGGGACACAGCAAAAACAGTCTTAAGAGGAAAGTATATAGCAATCCAAGCATATTTAAAAAAGGAAGAGATATCCCAAATGAATGGTCTAATGTCACAATTATCGAATTGGGAAAAGAAGAACAGATGAGGCCTAAGGTCAGCAGAAGGAGGGACATAATAAAGATCAGAGAAGAAATAAATTAAATTGAGAAGAATAAAACAATAGCAAAAATCAATGAGACCAAGAGCTGGTTCTTTGAGAAAATGAACAAAATAGATAAGCCTCTAGCCAGACTTATTAAGAGGAAAAGAGAGTCAACACACATCAACAGGATCAGAAACGAGAAAGGAAAAGTCACGATGGACCCCACAGAAATACAAAGAATTATTAGAGAATACTATGAAAACCTATATGCTAACAAGCTAGGAAACCTAGGAGAAATGGACAACTTCCTTTAAAAATACAACCTTCCAAGACTGACCCAGAAAGAAACAGAAAATCTAAACAGAACAATTACCAGCAACGAAATTGAAGTGGTAATCAGAAAACTACCAAAGAACATAACCCCTGGGCCAGATGGAATTACCTCAGAATTTTATCAGACATACAGAGAAGACATAATACCCATTCTCATGAAAGTTTTCTAAAAAGTAGAAGAGGAGGGAATACTCCCAAACTCATTCTACGAGGCCAACATCACTATAATACCAAAACCAGGCAAAAACACCACCAAAAAAGAAAACTACAGACCAATATCCCTGATGAACGTAGATGCAAAAATACTCAACAAAATATTAGCAAACCGAATTCAAAAATATATCAAAAGGACCGTACACCAGGACCAAGTGGGATTCATCCCAGGGATGTAAAGATGGTACAACATTCAAAAATCCATCAACATCATCCACCACATCAACGTAAAGAAAGACAAAAAACACATGATCATCTCCATAGATGCTGAAAAAGCATTCGATAAAATTCAACATCCATTCATGATAAAAACTCTCAGCAAAATGGGTGTAGAGGGCAAGTACCTCAACATAATAAAGGCCATATATTATAAACCCACAGCCAACATCATACTGAACCACGAGAAGCTGAAAGCTTTTCCTCTGCAATTGGGAACAAGACAGGGATGCCCACTCTCCCCACTGTTATTCAACATAGTACTGGAGGTCCTGGCCACAGCAGTTAGACAAAACGAAGAAATACAAGGAATGCAGATTGGTAAAGAAGAGGTCAAACTGTCACTATTTGCAGATGACATGATATTGTACATAAAAAACCCTAAAGACTCCACTCCGAAACTACTAGAGCTAATATCGAAATTCAGAAAATTTGCAGGATACAAAATTGACACATGGAAATCTGTGGCTTTCCTATACACTAACAATAAACTAATAGAAAGAGAAATCAGGAAGACAATTCCATTCACAATAGCATCAAAAAGAATAAAATACCTAGGAACAAACCTAACCAAGGAAGTGAAAGACCTATACCCTGAAAACTATAAGACACTCTCAAGAGAAATTAAAGAGGTCACTAACAAATGGAAACTCATCCCATACTCCTGGCTCGGAAGAATTAATATCGTCAAAATGGCCATCCTGCCCAAAGCAATATACAGATTTGATGCAATCCCTATCAACCTACCAACAGCATTCTTCAATGAACTGGAACAAATAGTTCATAAATTCATATGGAAACACCAAAGTCCCTGAATAGCTAAAGCAATCCTGAAAAGGAAGAATAAAGTGGGAGGGATCTCACTCCCCAACTTCAAGCTCTACTACAAAGCCATAGTAATCAAGACAATTTGGTATTGGCACAAGAGCAGAGCCACAGACCAATGGAACAGACTAGAGACTCCAAACATTAACCCAAACATATATGATCAACTAATATTCGATAAAGGGGCCATGGACATACAATGGGGAAATGACAGTCTCTTCAACAGATTGTGCTGGCAAAACTGGACAGCTACATGTAAGAGAATGAAACTGGATCACTGTCTAACCCCACACACAAAAGTAAATTCGAAGTGGATCAAAGACTTGAATGTAAGTCATGAAACCATAAAACTCATAGAAAAAAACATAGGCAAAAATCTCTTAGACATAAACATGAGTGACCTCTTCTTGAACATATCTCCCTGTGCAAGGGAAACAAACGCAAAAATGAACAAATGGGAGTATATCAAGCTGAAAATCTTCTGTACAGCAAAGGACACCATCAATAGAACAAAAAGGTATCCTACAGTATGGGAGAATATATTCGAAAATGACAGATCTGATAAAGGCTTGACATCCAAAATATATAGAGAGCTCACTCTCCTCAACAAACGAAAAGCAAATAATCCAATTAAAAAATGGGCAGAGTAGCTGAACAGACAGTTCTCCAAAGAAGAAATTCAGATGGCCAACAGACACATGAAAACATGCTCTACATCGCTAGTTATCAGAGAAATGCAAATTAAAACCACAATGAGATATCACGTCACACCAGTAAGGATGGCTACCATCCAAAAGACAAACAACAACAAATGTTGGCGAGGTTGTGGAGAAAGGGGAACCCTCCTACACTGCTGGTGTGAATGTAAATTAGTTCAACCATTGTGGAAAGCAGTATGGAGGTTCCTCAAAATGCTCAAAATAGAAATACCATTTGACCCAGGAATTCCACTTCTAGGAATTTATCCCAAGAATGCAGCACTCCAGTTTGAAAAAGACAGATGCACCCCTATTTTTATCGCTGCACTATTTACAATAGCCAGAAGCAACCTAAATGTCCATCAGTAGATGAATGGATAAAGAAGAGGTGGTACATATACACAATGGAATATTACGCAGCCATAAGAAAAAAACAGATCCTACCATTCACAACAACATGGATGGAGCTAGAGGGTATTATGCTCAGTGAAATAAGCCAGGTAGAGAAAGACAAGTACCAAATGATTTCACTCATATGTGGAGTATAAGAACAGAAGAATACTGAAGGAACAAAAAGTAGCAGAAGCACAGAACCCAAGAATGGACTAATAGTTACCAAAAGAAAGGGACTGGGGAGGATGGGTGGGAAGGGAGGAATAAGGGCGGGAAAAAAAGAAAGGGGGCATTACAATTACCTTGTATAGTGTGGGGGGGTACGTGGAGGGCTGTGCAACACAGAGAAGACAAGTAGTGATTTTACAGCATCTTACTATATTGATGGACAGTGACTGTGAACGGGGATGTGGGGGGGACTTGGTGAAGGGGGAGCCTAGTAAACATAATGTCCTTCATGTAATTATAGATTAATTATACCAAAATAAAAATTAAAAAAAAAATTTGATATAAGAAAATCTGTTGAAAATATAGATTTCCTTCCACCTTGCAGTTCCACAGTCCATTAAGTTTAAATACTGAACAAATCCCAGATTTTAATATAAACATTATTTCTGCAAATAGTCCTTTTAAGTTATATCACACATTACATTTAAAATGCTTTAGATTTGGCTGTAATTGGATTAAACATAGCTGAGCATGTAAGGCTGCAAGTTTTGTCTTAATTAGTTGATCCAACTTCTATCCACATTTCTCCACATTATACTTCTGGGTAGCAGCTTGACTTAAATTTTTTAACTTACATGTACAGGATATAATTAAAACATGAATGAGAGCAAGTCTGCTGTTTTTATCATGCCAATTTAACCAGTTACTTAGGGTTTTTTGTAATTTAGTATTAGGACTATTTTGAAGTAAGGATGTTCATTTTGGTGGCGAAATACAATTTGTCTACTACACACATTGCAAAGAACAGTTCTTTTTGGACTGCATGTCTAAGTAAATTTTAAATGATAATTTTTTATACAAGAGGATGTTGAATTCATTCTCAGGATTTGATTTGCAGGTTCCAGAAAAAGGGGAATTTGAGCTCTTTTCTAAATTTTCCATTTTCTTAAAAGTAAAAATTAGTTCACTGCTTAAATCCCAGTTAAGAAGTCTGTAAAAATATGTTAGTTGCTGCCTTTCCAATACTTACTACTAACAGATTCAGTTAAAAAAATGTCAATAAGAACTCTGCCATTCTTAAAATATATATTCCATATTATAAAATAAAGCAATTATATAAAATGGCTGGTAAAATTTGGAAAACAGAATATATGTCAAAATACAACAAAAAAGAAATACTTAAAAATATTAGTTTTACATGAAGATAAATGAAAAGATAAACTAAAAAGATTTTTTCCTGATTATCAACTATATACTTTAAGAAACATTTATAACACATATTTGTTGCCTTTTCTACTTTTCAAAATTGTTTTGTTAGCTCATTAAAATTTTAGTGAAAGCCTATCAACAATATTTTTAAAAAAGCTATATTGCAGAAAATAAAATCACCTTTTGCTAGTTAGGAAACAAATAGAGATTATATATACTCTTAAAAATACTTGGAAAATAAAGCGCTCCTGGAATGATCTGTGCTTGTGATTTTATTTCTAAGTTTATTTCTTTCATATGTTGAAGTTAATACCAATTATGCTGATATAAATTTTATCACTCCCTTTCCAGTTCATCTACTTCAACAGAATAACTGGACGACGTTACAGTTTTCCCAATCACAGAAAACTATGCATTAGTGAATCAAACCATTTTTTGATGAGACTTTAATTTTTTTCTATTTTGTAATTTTGCCCTTGGTTGCAAAAGAAAGAGCCATTTTAAACTGTTGCTTTAGAATAATGAATTGAAGCAATTATTAATTCATTTTATCATAATTGTAATTCTGGAAATGAATGTACTGACATCTCTATCATCTGGATCATTGATGTCTCAAATTCTTTGCTAAATGAATAACTCTCATACCTACACTAATTACCATAACTTTGCTTTCCAGAATATAAATTTATTAGACTTCACAAATTTTTACATGCTTTGTATGCACATTTAACCATGCATGTGGTACACATGTTTGCCAGCCTATGACAAATGTCCAGCAATGTATTACAGCCTGCAATTTGATGGTAAAGTTCATACCAAGGTGAACCACTGCCATAACCTCTTTGACCTTGCTTTCCTGAGTGGCAGAAGACCAAAACCTTAGATGTAACAGCTGAGAGACTGTAAAATTTGATGCCCATTTACTTTGCATTCACACAGAGATGTGAGACTGAACCACGGAGTACGACATTTTTGCGCTCTTGTGCTCATAATCCATCATATTCCTAAATTACATATCTTTGGGTAAAACAGCCTGAATAAAAATACTTCATACTTTTGTATGACAGGATATATGATTTGCTAACTGCTCCCTAAGTTAAAATCCAATAATATTTATTCTATTATGAAATAGTTTTAAATTGAAAGAATCAGAAAGAAAAATACAATGTCATCCTCTCAATGGAAGGTTTCCTTTTGTTGAAAATATGTGGTCAAAAATTTAAATATAAAATTATAATGGAAATAACTTGATTCAGTAGTGAATTGGCTAAAAAATTATGCATTCATACAACATAATTAAGGTTTTTCTTAAGCATAAGACATAATTATTTTGACTGGGAAAAATATTGTGACATAAAAGCATTACAATATTTTTAAAGAAAGAATACAAGAAACATATTTGAGGAAAGGACCTTGAGAATGGGGAAGAAAGTTTTCATTTTAAGCATGGGACCATTTTGCTTTGAATTGTAGAAGTTATGTACGTATTTGTTTATTAAGAAACTCAGAGATTATATCAGAGCATTGAGGTAATAAGAATGTTAATTTTATTTTTAGAAATTTCTAAACTTAATTATCAGTACATGCCCTATATTATATCACAGATTATACATTCAGAAACAATCTTAGACCTATTTGCTTTTATCATAGGAAAACTAAAATTTTATACTATTTCATTGCCACCAACAATGTTTCTTCAGTTTACTGAAGTTTTATTTGTTGTAGTTGTGATTTTTATTTTTTAAATCCTGATTCTGGGAAAAAAATTATAACAATGAATCATTTGCACTAAAAATCTATTGTAGATAAAGCAAGCAAAACATAACTTAGTGAGCTATAGATGTTTTCACCCTTTTTGTAGTTTTCTCTATTATGCAAAATGGAAGGAAATATTTCATATGAAAAGCCTTCATTAGAAAATGATTAAAGCCATTACCAAATAAAAATGAGTTTTTTAATGTAAAGGTATAATTCCAGGGGAATTCCAGAGGGAAAATCATGGGGTAAAAAACCTCTGAAACCGAAAACAGTCAAAGGGAGAAAATAAAGTGGGAGAACCCATTTATTTCTTACAAGCAGTCATCCCATGTTCTCTCTTGACTACACTGCAGCAGAAGAGAGCTCCACCCAACCTCTCTGGTCCAGATAAGCCCTCACTCATCCTCATAATTACCTATTGGTACGGAAATGGCTACTTCTCTCCACTCCTTGGAAACACCTATTGATATGTGTATACACTAAAGCCAAGTGAGAGATTCTGGAAATGCTGCAATTTTACCCACAGCTCACCCCTCCAGAAACTTTGCCTCACAATCTACACATTCCCCGTCTTCCGCAGTGGCCCCTGGGTGAGAAAATTGGAGCACTGTAACTAGACTAATAACATAAAATAGCAACAGCAATTAAATCATGATAATCCGCAAGCCAGAGCCTTCAGCTAGGTTCAAAGTACTAGGCAGATTAAGTCCATAGCTTGCCCATTCCACAGGCAGGAAGCAGCTAAACAGGCAGGGAGTTCAGAGCAATCATCAAATGGCCACTGCAGCCAGGAGGTGCATCCAGGCCACAGGGACTGTAGAAGAAAATAACGTCAAGGGCAATTAGATACATGTTTTAATAACAATAGCATAGGCAAATCTTGTCCATCAGGTAGGATACATGCAAGAGAGTGGTCCTTTGGTAGAACAGTGGCAGAAATAGGATCTCGTCCTGGTATAGTATACCAGACCTTCACCCCACTCCCTGTGGGAGTTACAGTTGGGTCAGTATATAGGGTTATGGGAGGTACATGCACTGGCCATAAAGATAAAACAAAACTTCTCCGTAAGATTCTCTTACATCCTGGACATTTTGGATACACTACTGTGATCTTTGGGTCCCATTCTGCTTTTACTCCAGGAATACAACAAGGCCAGCTTCCAGGCCTTTTACCCAAGGTTCCAGAAGGGTCAGCCATCGCTGGTCCATGTGTCGAAATGTCCAGGGGCACTACCATTCAACAGTGTCTTCAGGGTTTAATGCTGGCAGGGTTGGGGCTGGCAGCAGATTGTTGCTCTGCTGGCCGTATCTTGGCTTCAATAACTCTTCTTTGGTTTTCACACAGTTGTATAGGAGAGGCAGCAGTGTGTGTTAGCATATCCACAGGGCTCAAGGCTCCCTTTTGGGGCTTCTCATTCAAATGCCGTAGCACTCTCCATAAGCAAATTGACCAGCCCTGTAGACTATTGGCGTCCGACCTCAGGTCAGATTTCAACAAACCATTGTACCTCTCTATCATCCCTACCCCAGTAGGGTTATATGGTACATGAAACTTCCACTTTATTCCTAATTGCTGCACCCATTCTTGTAACGCATGTCCAGTAAAGTGGGTGCTTCAATCACTCTCAGTCACCTGTGGCCAGTCATAGGCTGCAAAGATATGCTATAGGCCCCTTTTGGTGGTTTGCTGATCTGCATGGCATGCAGGTAAAGCAAACAATAGGCCAGTAGCTGTATCCACACAAGTCATGGCATACTGACATCTTTTTGATATGGAAGGGGCCTAATATAGTCTATCTGCCACCTGACAAGGGGTATTACTATTTTCCTATGTTGCTATGGGACTCGGTGTAAGTCCCTTTTAGAGCACACAAGTCACTCATTCCAAGTTCTGCTGACTTCTTCAAAGGTCAATGGCAAGTGCACCGATGGGCTGCAGCCCACATTGTCTTTTACCCGGCATGCAACATACGCTGATGTAACCATTGGGCTATGTCAGAGGCATGCTTTCCTTCCAGCCAACACATCTGGGCCAATGTGTCTGCTTCATCATTCGCTGGAGAGACCAAAGGCAGATGGCCAGTCATTTGATATATGGTAACAGTCTTAGTCTGACCAGAGGCCTACAGGTCTTACCACAACTCTTGCCCCCAAAGGGGCCGGTGACCAATCATCCAGTTGGCACGGTACTATGTCAGTAGCCACAGGGTCAAGCCCCAATAGATGGGCCAGCTGTCAATACAGATAACTACAGGGGAGGGCTCCTGGGTGATCACGAGTCATACTGCCTGCAACTCAGCCCATTAGCTGCTCTTCCCCTCTCCATCCTCCATCCATAGTGTCTCAGTCTTAGGATGGAAAGCCACAGCCCTCCACTTCGGAGCTGCGTACTACTGGAGCCGTCTATATACCAAGCACCTTTAGGTATAGCGGCTTTTCCCTCCTGATAAGGACTCTTGGTTAACAATGGCTCAAAATCAAATTCTTCCTGGTTTCCATTGATATATGCCACTGGCCCCAGTAAGTGTTGTGGTCTTCTACTTAAGGGGCTAGTAGAGAGGGCACTATGCTGCTGTAAACATGCACCCCATTTGACCAGTGTAGGCATCTGTGTCGTGCCACTCTGTGGCCTTTGGGTCCAGATTAAAACCCACCCCATGATGAGATAGGTGGTTATTACCTTGGTCGGATCTGTTTCAGTGATGGGCTCCATAGCCAGCAAGGCATGGTACACAGCAGCCAGTTGCTTCTCTATCAAGGTGTACTGGACCTCTGCTCCTTTCCATAGTTGTGACCAGAATCTAATAGATTGGCATGTCTGTTCAAGCCACTTCCAAAGACCCCATCCATAACCATCCTCAGTTACATGCATATCTAGCTCACAGGGCCTTGATGAGTTCATTACACTCAAGGCCTGTACAGCGTTGACTGCTTGCTTAGCAGCAGTAAAAGCAGCTGCACGTGTCTCATCCCAGTCCCACCTGATGCCCTTTCATACCAACTGGTATTAGAGCTTCAGAATTTGTGCCAAGTGTGGGATAAACACTCTCCAATAGTCCAAAAGACCCAAAAACTCTTGTAAGACTGCCACAGTGGTGACAGTAGGGAAAGCCTGGACTTTGTCTATGGCTGCTTCAGGAATAACTTCAGTTTCACTCAAGCAGACAACCTCCAAGAATTTTACAGACAATCCAAGTCCCTGAACCTTGGCACTGTTCACAGACCATCCTTTCTCCTGTAGGTGTTACAGCGGTCTAGGAACTGCCCCTTGTAAATCTGCCAAGATTCAGATGTGAGCATATCATGTAATGCTATAGCTGCACCGTTTGTGGTTTCTTCCATGTGGCCAAGTCTGGGGCTACAAGTCCATGACAAATGGTGGGACTGTGGAAGTATCCCTGTGGAAGGACAGTGAATGTCCACTGTGTCTAAAATTTCACCATTAGGTTCCTATTTTAGGTTTTAAAAGTTGTCTTTCCAATATTCTATTAAAAAAATAAATGTCCCTAATAAGATAAAAATCCTAATTTAAAGTAACCTTTTGTGGGTAAAATTGAAATATTTCCAGAATCTCTCACCTGACTTTAGTACATCTTCATATCAATAGGTGTTTCCAAGGGGTGGAGAGAAGTAGCCATTTCCGTACCAATAGGTAATTATAAGGGTGCTTATCTGGACAGAGACATTGGGTGGAGGTCTCTCTTCTGCTGTAGCTGGGTCAAGAGAGAAACATGGGATGACTGCTTGTAAGAAATAAATGGGTTCTCCCACTTTATTTCTCCCTTTGACTGTTTTCGGTTTCAGAGGTATTTTGCCCCAGGATTTTCCCCCGGAGTTACAGGCACTGACAAATAATGTGCTCAAAATCCCTCATATCAAAGCAAATAGACCCATGCTCCCTTGAGCCTGTTCTTTGCTCCTTGTTACAATTTTCCTGTGAAATTACCAGTGACCCTGAGCACTGTGTGTTAACTTCAAGCCAATTTTTTTTCTATAACCAACAGACTTTGTTTAAAGGACATTTCATTACCTTTCCAGATCAAAGTAAATTATTGTAATACATCCAAATATAACTTTCTGTCACTAAGACATTGTTTTGGGATGGTCATATTTGTTCGTGGTTCTCTTAATTTTTGACTGACTATGCCCACTTGAAGTAATCTATGGTCTGTGAAAAATTCACAACAAGATATGTATAGGTGGGTTTTTGCTCTCTGCATGTGTTCCATAAATGGTTGCTTTATAGATTAATTAATATGGACAACCCTCTCTATGCAATTTCCTTGCATCGATTCTAAAAGTGCCACATAATATTATGCATACTAAGTTACCATGATAGATGTCTTTGGGAATTTACCTCAAGTGATTAAAGAATTGTATAAACATTATACCTTTGATAACAAAGAGAAACTCACAAGTTTATTTATGAACCACAAGAATTCAAAAATAATTACAACCTAGTAAGAAAGCATACACACAGACATGTTTTATCTCTGTGAACTAACTTCATTTTTTAAGTAAAATAAACAGTTCAGTTGTTTTAAGTATGCTGTTGCTCCTAATAAGTAGGATCTAGGAATAAATAATCCAATTAATTTTTTTCATGCTCATAAAGTCCTTGAGAAGGATCAATGAAGAACATGTCCATGTCTGATTATAAAATCAATGATAAGAAAATTGAGCCTAGCAAACTATGGCATGCAGTCTGTTAGGTAAGATGCTGTATTTAGGTCTTGTATGCAGCAGCAGTCAAATAGCAATCAGAGAACACATCATCTCCAATCTCATTCAAGCCAAGAGGTAACCCCTGAGCATTGAGTACTGATCATCTAACATGGTAGAGGGGCTTAAGGGTAAGAATGGGTTGTAACATTATTTACCTTGTGCACAATGCACCCACATCAATTTTTTTTATTATTTTATATAAACGTTTACACTGAGTGCTCCTGTTAATGGGCCGTATTGGTGTGTGAGGTACAATGTTTATAAACTGCTTTTCCTTGACATTAATTTCTCTAGTAATTCAGTATAAATTGAGAGAATAAAAATTAAATATAATTTTTTAACTCAATAATAAAATCATCTAAAATTAAATATTTCAAATGCCTAGATTTATTCTTAGTGTTGTGCATGGATTAATCCACTTAACCCTCAGAAAGTCAAGGTGATTCTAGGAATTAGATAGCGTTTTTCTTTTTTATGATTTCCATCCTAAGAGAGTTTACCTGCTTTAAAAAGAAAAAAAAGCAGATGAGGAAACTAAAATCCTAAGTAGTTAAAATGCTTTCCAAGGTAACATAAGTTAAAATCATAACTTAAAAACAGACAATATGGTTCCAAAGTCCATGTCCTTAACCAAACTCTGCTTTAAAAATACAAATGATATAAGTCGTGGTGCTTTTTCAAAAGGAGAATGTATAAATAAGTATAACTTAAATGTGTTATATTTCCTTCCTCAATTCCATTTTCCTTTGCTCCTAATTCTGTATATATTAACATTTTATATATTCTTTAGTGTAGGCCCTTCCTGAAATTATTTTTCATATAAAATAGCTTAGAATAACCTACTTGAATGAATATCACAAATATTTGCTGTTTCTTTTTGTTATCAATACCACTACTACTGCAATTTCCACTGTAGATTAGTATTTTAAAAACTCACCTTAGCTCCTATTACAGGAATTTTTGGGTGGCATAAGATGGGGAAGGGAAACCACTAATAAGGCTGCTGTGGTAATTAGGAAGATGTGATAATGACATAAACTAAGTTAGTGCCAGTGATAGCACAAGAGAAGTAACTCTAAAGGATGGATGTGTGGATTTTGGTGTCATTCATGGAATCAGAGAACAAAGGGGTAGAAACAGGTGATACGGCTACAAGTAAATGATGAATATTATTTTGTATATTTGAGTGGAACATCCACAAATAAGTAGTCATCCTGGAAGTGACACAAGGTTGGTATTCAGGAGTTAGATTATGGATAGATACAGAATTCCTAAAGAAATGGATACAAGTGAGGTACAGTTCTATCTGTATGACAAGTGACAGGAATATTTAACAGATAGGTAGAGGGAGAGATTTTAATTAGAGATGCAACACAGAAGATAAAACAACAAAAAAAGCTTAACTAAACATATGGAAGTTTCTTCTCCAAAATGAATGAGTAAATAGTAGTAAATGTTGATGAGAGGTCAGAATGGGAAAATGTAAAATATTATATGTACTTAATAAACATATAGATTTTATAAGCAATGTTATATTGTTTTAACATTTTAAACACAACAGAGTTACTATTTGCCTATTGTCTATTAATGTATCATGAAAGAGGAATCAAAAGGATTCTTATTAACTTGGAAGATTATTTTGAATGGACTCACCTCAGAGGAAGTGTATATAGTTACAGAAGGTAAGTGTGATATAATGAGTCATAATAAATACATATTTCCATATGACCAAATATGCATTTCCCAGGTATATTTGGTCTTCATCCACAGTTCCTGAAAACACTGCAGAGTCTTAAGGCAAAATGGGTGTTTTTTCATGGTAATGAGACCTTTGGACCCCCACCCAAGGGCAAGGGCTGGAGGTTGAATTAGCCAATGACCAGTAATTTAGTCAATCATGACTGTGCAATGAAGCCCTCACAAAACCTCCTGAGAAGAGTTTATCACTCTCTGCTCTGTTGGATCCTGCACCTCAGTCAGAAAGAACTTCTATGCTTGGGGAGCCAGAACGCCTCCACGTGCTGCCAAGCCAGGCCCCACACTCCATGAGAATAGAAGCTCCTTCATTTGGGACCTTGCCCTATGTCTCTCTTCATCTGGCTGTTAACTTGCATCCTTTACAGTATCTTTTATTGAACTGGTAAACTGATTGTTTTCTTGAGTTCTGTGAGCCATTATAGGAAATTAATCAAACCTAAGGGGGAGGTCATGGGAACCTCCAGTTTGTAGCTGTTAGGTCAGAATCACAGGTTAACTGCCTGGGGCTTGTGACCGGTATCTGGAGATGGGGGGTGGATGGCAGTCTTATAGGATGGCGCCCTTAACCTGGGATATCTGGTGCTGTCTCTAGGCAGATAGCATCAGAACTAGGTTGAGTTCTCCAATACCCTGCTGGTGTTTGAGAATTTCTTGTTGTAAGTATGTGTGGGAAGACCCATATACTTAGACACATTGGAATCAGGCCTGGGAACCAGAATGGAGTTATACTACTATCTCTGTGTTGTGAATAATATTTTTATTGCTATATATATATATATATATATATATATATATGTATGTATACATATATAGAGGAAGAAAAGACCATACTCTCTCAGGAAGTGACCTCAGAAAGTTTGAAATGATTAAGAAGTCATATTTCAGAGCAGCCAATGTTAAAATAGGAGAGACAAATGACTTCAATGAACAAAAGTAAGCAGAATGACAGCTGAAATATAACTACAAATAGAAAGGCATTTGTATAGGGACATAAAATTATATATTGAGCTGCTTTTTCAGTAGCCAATTCTATGAGGCATGTTATAGGACAGGTAGAATTAAGAGATCTCCAAGTGATGATTGAAAATTGTCCTGACTACATGATTATAAGAACAGTGTGAAGGAAGTCATATTTATCTAAAAATCATGTATTATATGTAGTATTTGGTTAGATTTGTCTATTTATATAATATGTAACAGATAAATAGGTATATTGTTAGATCATTTATGTTGGAATATACCCTGAGAATCTATAAATTCAAATTTGAAGCAAAGCTTAAAAATATTGATTGATGAATCCATCACAAGAATCCAGTTACAGCACTCATGAATGTAATTTTTCTATTGAGGATCTACTTCAGTGTAAATATATTGCAAGGATTATAAATCAGCACAATGTTTAAGTAATCAGCTATATTGAAGACTAAACAATTTGTAAAATTCCAAAATTTACTCCGCAGAATGGCTTGTGATAGATTTATTTAGAGATGTTATACAGAATTACAGATAATAGATTGGGCCAATGAAATACAGTAATTTTCTTTTCAAGTAAACACTGTTATAAAGTATTAAATACTTATGTAGTAAATTAAAGCTGTGTTTTAAACTTTTTAAACATAAAAATGAATTTAAATATGTATAGGAATTTTGTTTAAAAAAAGGAATGATAAAGGAAAAGCAAATAAAAGCAAGATCAGAACAAATAATTTTAGTAATTTAGGAAAGTTAATATTAATTATAAATTATAATAGTTAATTACCTTTCCTAAATTACTTTTCTTCTTCAAGTATTAGAATTTTCAAACCAATTACTTATATAGAAGCAAATGAAGGGGAGAAAATGTCTTACATCTTTGCGTGTCCAAATATACACTATACTAAATCTCAACTTTACTTTCTACTTCAATTCTGAATTTGTTTCAAATATTTAAAGTAAAACATCACATACCCATATTTTTTCAGGTCTCAGTTACTCCAGAATTTGATAGTATAACAAATATTTACTTAGCATATTCAAAGGGTAAGATGGCCAAGTTTTAAACTTACCCTTGATTTTTTCTTTATTAAATATATTTGATATATTATATTGGTTTGAGATGTACAACAGTGATTCAACAATTATATACATTACTAAATGTGCACTGTGATAAGTACAGTTACCATCTGTCAACATACAAAGAAATTAGAATATTGATTATATTTCCTATGCTGTACTTTCATCCCTGTTACTGATGTATTTTACATATGGAATTTTGTGTCTCTTTACCCCCTTCACCTGTTTTGCCCACTCCTTTCACTTTGTTGAGCATAAAAAGGTTCCCATCCTAATTTTTTCCTATAACTCTTATACTCCTTTTTTCCCTAGTGCCAACACTACCCATTTATGGCAATTTTAACCACATTTTCCCCCAGCAACTGGTCATTCATGTAGGTGAGATGATAACTGAAATATTTTTTGTTTGTTGTGAGTTTTTATCACAAATTCAATTTTGTTATTAGTAATTGGTCTTTTCAGATTTTCTGTTTCTTCCTGAGTCAGTCTTGGAAGATTGTATCTTTCTAGAAATTTATCCATTTCTTCTAGGTTGTCCAATTTATTAATAAATAATTTTTCATAGAATTCTCTTAGAATTAGAATTTCTGTGGTGTCAGTGTCTCTGATTTTGTTTATTTGTATCCTTTCTCTTTTTTTCTTGATTTGTCTTGCTAAGGGTTTGTCTATTTTGTATATCTGTTCCAAGAACCAGCTCTTGGTTTCATAGATTGTTTTTCTATGGTTTTCTTAGTCTTTATTTTATTTATTTATCACTGATCTTTATTACGCCTCTTCTACTAACTTTGGGCCTTGCTTGTTCTTTTTTCTAGTTTCTTTAGTTGTAAGGTTAGATTGTTTGAGATTGTCCTGTTTCCTGAGGTAGGCCTGTTATTACTATGAACTTTGCTCTTAGAACTACTTTTGCTTCATCTCACATACTTTGAACCATTGTGTTTCTGTTTTCAGTTGTCTCCATGAATTGATTAATGGCTCAATATCACTAATCATCAAGGAAATGTAAATCAAAACCACAATGAGATATCGCCTGATACCATTTAGAATGAATACTATGCCAAAGATAAGAAAGGACAAGAGTTGGTGGGAATGTGGAGGAAAGGAACCTTTCTACACTCTTCATGGGAATGAAAATGGGTCCAGCAACTGTGGAAAGCAATATAGAAGTTCCTCATAAAACAAAATATAAAGGTTTCCATACAAAGAAAACCATACTACCAGCAATTCCACTTCTGGGAATTTAGTTGAACAAACAAAATCAATGATTTGAAAAGATACACACACTCCTATGTTTATTGCAGCATTACTTACAATAGCCAAGATATAGAAACAATCAAAATATCCATCAATAAATGAATAGATAAAGATGTGGTACATATATACTATGGAATATTATTTAGCCATAAAAAGAAAGAAATCTTGCCATTTACAACAAGATGGATGGAAGTAGAGGGTATTATGCTCAGTGAAATAAACCAGGCAGAGAAAGAAAATGCTGTATGATTTCAGTTATATGTGGAATCTAAACAAAAAAAATGAACAAAACAGAAATACTCATTGATACACAGAGGAGACTGGTGACTACCATGGGGAAGGATTTGAGGGGAGGGTTGAAATAGGTGAAGGGGATATAAAGGGACATAATTGCAATTATAAATCAGTCACAGGGATGCAAGTACAGCATAGAGAATATAGTCAGTGATGTAGACAGACACTAACTACACTTACTGGAGTAAACATTGAATAATGTAGATAACTTCCCATTCACTATGTTGTACATTTGAAACCAATGTAGCATTATAAATCAACTATACTTAAATAGAAAATATTTATTAAAAATAATTTTTAATGTTTTAATTAAATATTAACAATAATTTTAATGTAATCCTAAGAGGAGGGATGTAGCAGCATAAGTCTCATAGGTAGGGGTAGCATGGTACAGTGCACATTACAGCCATACCTCTTCATGTGTGCAGGCCAAATTTCAAATGACAGCACCTGCATAATTTTTGTTTTTTTGACAGATACGTCTTTCTAGCTGCCAAAGTGCACCATTCCTTACCCCAGAACAAGCTCAGAATTAATGGTCCCTAGTCCCCAGTGACTGATAGGAACTGAAGAATAAATAAATAAGTTCCTACATCACTCAGGTACAATAATTGTGTACCATATTTTTTACAGTAGTACTAAATTCTCCCCATGGGGTTAAGCTCTAGTTGCCCATGAGATAACATGCTTTATTAGCTTTTTCTCTTTCTTTGCTTTCTCACTACTCACTCCCTAATAGTTGTTACTTGTAATAACCTCTCTGATAATTAGAGAAGCCCCATCTCAGGGTCTGTTTTCTTGGAAAACCAAACAAGGTGTGCAAGCCAAATTTGATGGCCAGAAAAACTCAAGGAGGGAAACATTATCTCTAGCCCAAAGTGACATGTTCTTCATGGAAAGGATAAGAGAAAATAAATTCACCCTCAAAGAAAAAATATAAATAAATAGAATTATTTAAAGACATTAATTAAATAAAACTGAAAAATTTAACTAGCAGTGGATCTTCTTTGAAAGGAATTATAAAAGAAGTATTGATGGTAGAAGTAAAATCCCAGGTGGGATATCTGAACTGTGAGATGGAATGGTGAGCAATGTTCTGTAAGTATGAGTGGCTGATGCTGGGGAAATACAGTCCTTAGTCATCAACCACCCAATAACAATACAATGTTTGGACAAATCATATACCTTGGTTAGCTTGTCACATCAACTATCTTCCTCCTATCTCACTGATATGCTGCCTTAGAGTTTTCACTAAAGCCTCAGAAGACCACTCATTCACAGTCACAACTTAGATAGTAAAAGGAGTTAATATCCCTGGGGATCCCTTAATTAAAGAGTGCCAGGTTTTAGTGGACATTGATTCAATTCTCTAACCACTAGGGAGAAAGTTTAGGGTATTCTTCAGTGGATTCCCAGCAGGACTAAGCCTACGCTATTAGCCAGTATATTAATTTTTTTCTCCCTTCCCTACTTTAACATTTTCTTATTCATGCTTATTGGAATCGCCTCTTACACTATATAAGCTCAAGGTCTTGCTCTGATTCTAATTTGGAGGGAAAAAATAAGACAATGGACAAATATTTGAAAAATCTTTGAATTATATATAATGATAGTGAGTCTAATCTACAGTAGAAATGTGCTAGAAAAATACTGAATATCAAAGGTACATGAGTTGGGAATAATGAAACTTCAGACATATAAAAGCCATGTATTATCCAGAAATAGATAAATATATAAATGTAAATCCATCAGTAAGTTTAGATGGATAGCAAGTCAATGAATACAAAGTAAAAATAAAAAGTAGATTTTACCAGTATAGAGGCAGTGTAAAATGAGAGAAAAAGAAAATTCAAACTAAGGAAAGGCAAAAAGGAAAAAGAACCATGTAAGCAAGAACAGAATGAAGTGCAATATTTAAAGTGTTGAAAGAAGACCAACTAATTTAGAGTTCTGTACCCTCTGAAATGATCCTTCAGAAGTGATGGAGAAATAGTTTCTCAGACAAAAAATTTAGGGCATGTGTTGCCTTGCAGGGAATGAGAAAAAACGTTTCTTAGAAGGAAGGAATATAATCTAAGTAAAAAGTCTGAATCTACATAATAAAAGGAAGAACATCAAATAAGAAGTTAAAACAACTTCAGTTTTTCTTATTCTTAAATGACCTCAGATACTTTATTCAAAATAACAAACAATGTATTGAATTATATATGCTTATTTATATATTATGTATATTTATGTATGCTTATATATAAGTGAAATGTATACAGTAATGATACAAAAATGAGAGGATAGAATTGGAATATTTTTTTATTATAAAATGCTCACACTACCTGTACAAGGTACTGTGTTATTTGAAACTGGTCTTGCTTAGGTGTAAATATATATGCAAACCCTAGAGTAAAAATTTATCAAGAAGTAAAATTATATGCCAAGAAAGGAGAAAATTAAATAATATAAAATGCTCAAAGCCACAAAGAGTAGAAAAATTGTGGAGGACAAAAGTAGGAAAAAAGAACAAGAGTAAGTAACAAATTAAAAACAACTAATATGGTAAATTTTATTCAAACTACATCAACATTCTTTGTGAATACAAATGGTCTAAATCCACCAATTAAAAGACAAATTAACAAAGTATGTCAAAAACATGACCCAGTCATAAGCTGTGTAAAGGAAACCCACTTTAAATATA
Organism: Manis pentadactyla; assembly: GCF_030020395.1. NCBI lineage: Eukaryota > Metazoa > Chordata > Mammalia > Pholidota > Manidae > Manis > Manis pentadactyla. Next base: position 165,656,139 of record NC_080021.1, on the reverse strand, counting down.
AAGACACTTCAAAGTACATGGATGGAGAAAAATATACCGTGATAATACTAATCAAAATAAAATAGGAGTAGCTTATATCAGTTTCAGCATTTCAAAGGAAGGAAAGTTATTGAGGAAAAAGAGGGTCATTATGTAATTGTTAAAGGGGTGAGTTTTCCAAGAGGAAAGAACAACAGAGCAAAAAAGTACATAGAGGCAAAGACTGATAGAACTGCAAGGAGAAATAGGTAAATCTGCTCTCATAACTGTATAATTCAACACTGTGCTCTCCAAAATGGATAGATAACAGCATTCAGAACATCAGTAAGGACAGAGTTGAATACAACATCACCATTAATCAACTGGATATAATGGCTATCTACAGACTACTTCATCCAACAACAGAATACGCATCATTCTCAAGCTCATATGGCACATTCACTAAGATAGAACACATTCTGCACCACAAAATACACCTTAGCAAATTTAAAGGACTAGAAATAATACATCAGCTCTCAGACAACTATGGAATTAAACTAAAAATTAATAATAGAATTATAACTGGAAAATTCCAACATACATGGAAATTAAACAACAGACTTCTAAATAACAATGTGTCAGAGGAGTCTCAAGAAAAATTGAAAAATGTACAAAACTATGAATATACAATTTATCAAAATTTATAGAATTTAATAAAAACAGTGCTCACAGGAAAATTTATAGCATTTAATGCATATCTTAGAAAATAAATAATCAACTATCAATAATCTAGTTTCCACCTTAGAACTAGGAAAACAAGAGTAGATTAGATCAAAAGTAGGCAAAAAAAAAAAAGAAATGGTAGAAATCAATGAAATTGTAAACAGGAAATCAATAGAGAAAAATCAACAAAGCAATTAAATGCTGGTTCTTAGGGGAAAAAAGTCTGGTTATAATCATATAGTTAGAAAGATGGAAAGAGAAAGAGCAAAAGAAAGAACACACAGAAGAGAGGATACAAATTACTAATGTCAGAAATGAAAAAAGGGACAGGACTATAGGTTATATGGAAGTAAAATAATAATGAAGGAATGCTATGAATAACCCTATTCCCACAAGTTTGATAACCTACATGAAATGGACCAATTCCATGGAAAATATAATCTGCAAAATTCATAGATGAAATAGGCAATCCAAAAAAGCCCTATATCTAGTAAAGAAATTGAAACAGTAATTAATGACATTCTACCAGATTGGTTCACTGGTGAATTCTACTAAATATTTAAGGAAGAAATCATACCAATTCTTTTTCTGAAGACAGAAACAGAGGGAATACTTCCTATCTCATTAAAGGAGGCCAACATTATTCTAATCCAAAAGTCATAGATGCAAAAATCTTCAACAAAATATTAGCAAGTTGAATCTAAAAAAATAAAAAATAAAAATTTTTATACTACAACCAAGTAGGAATTATCTGAAGTATGCAAGGCTGGTTCAGCATTTGGAAATTAATATAATTCATCACACATCAACAAACAAGAAAAATCATATGATGATATCAATAGATGTAAAAAACAGCATTTGACTAAATCCAACAACCATTCATAATAAAATCTCTCTGAAAAGCATGAATAGAATGGAGCATTCACAGCTTGATAAAGACTACCCTCAAAAAGCCTACAGCTATTATACTAAATGATGAGAAACTCAAAAGATTTTCCACAAAGATCAGGTACAAGACAAGGATGCCTCCTCTCCTCACTCCTTTTCAATGTTGTACTGGAAGTCAATAAGGCAAGAAAAGGGGGGAACAGATAAACATATTAGGAAGGAAGATGTAAAATTTTTGCAGATGACATGATTACCTATGTAGAAAATATGAAAGAATTAACAAAGAAACTACTAGAACTCATAAGTGATTATGAAAAGTTGCAGGGCAGAAGGTTAATATTCAACTCAGTTGCTTTCCTATATATCAACAATAAACAAATATAATTTAAAATTATAAGAAAATTATTTTCACATTAGCACTCAAAAAATGAAATACTTAGGTAAAAAACTCATAAAATATGTACAAGTTCTGTATGATGAAAACTACAAAATGTAATGAATGAAATCAAAGAAGAAATAATGAAAAATAGTCAATATTTATAAACAGTAAGACAATATCATCAAGATATCCATTCTTCCCAAATTGATGTATAGATCAAAGTAATCCCATCAAAATCATTGCAATCTATTTCATGACTCTCAAGAAGCCAGCTCTAAAGTTTTATGGAAAGGGAAAAGACCCAGAATAGCTAACACAACATTAAAGGGGCAGAACAAAGTTGATGCACAGAACAAAGTTGATGCCCTACCCAACATAAAGACTCACTAAAAAGCTAATTAAGGCAGTGTGGTAGCAGCAAAGACCTAGACAAAGATCAATAAACAGAACAGATAGCCCAGAAATAGACTCACTTATAAATAGTCAAGCTATCTTTGACAAATGAGAAAAGGCATACACAGGAGAAGAGATCATCTCTTCTACAAATGGAACAACTGAATGTCTACATGCAAAAAAATAATCTGGACACAGACATTACATCTTTGAAAATATTACTTAAAATAGATCATAGCTTTAATTGTAAAATGCAGAACTAGAAAACTCCTAGATATCATAGGAGAAAATATACAACTTTTAGTATGATGATGCACTCCACAAAGGACATGATCCATGGACTAAGCAATGGTACTGGACTTCATTATAATAAAAAGTTTTGCTCTGCAAAAGACAATAAAAATAGAAGACAAGACACAGACTTGGAGAAAATACTTGCCAAAACTGCATCTGATAAAGGATTATTATTCAAATATGTAAAGAACCCATAAAACTTAACAATAAGTAAGCAACCTAATTAAAAAATGGGCCCACGACCTTGACAAGACTTCACCAAAAATATACAGATTGAAAGTAAACATATAAAAAGTTGCTGCACAAATATGATATTTTAAAATGTAAATTGAAACAAGATAATATTACAAACCTATTAGAATTGCCCAGTCAGAAAAAATTAAAACACCAAAGGCTGGTGAAGGAGGATGTGAAGCAACAGGAACTTATTCATTGCTGGTGGGAATATGAGATGGTATAGCCACTTTGGAAGACATAATAGCAGTTTCTTATAAAACTAACCATACTCTTACCATATAATATAGTAATAGAGCTTCTTGGTATTTACCCAAAATGTATTGACACATACATCTACACAATGATGTTTATGAGCACTTTTTTCATATTTATCAAAACTATGAAGCAACCAAGATATGCTTCTGTGTTTGGATATAAAAACAGCGGCACATCCACAAAATGGAATATTATTCAGCACTAAAAAGTAAGGAGCCATAGAACCATGAGAAGACGTGGAGGAAACTTACGTGACTATTAATAAATTAAATAAGCCAATCTGAAAAGACTACATTTTGTGTGATTACCACTCTATGACATTCTGCAAAAGGCAAAACTATATAGACAATAGAATGACCAATGGTTGCAAAAGGTGGGGGAAGAGGAAAAATGGATTAACAGAGAGGATTTTAGAGTAATAAAAATACTTTATATGATATTACAGTGATCAGTATATGTCATGGCCTACATTTTTCCAATGGAGGTTCATCCTTGGTAAAACACATGCCATTCTGGTGAATATTCTTGATAATGGAGGAGCCTGTGTAAGTATGGAGGCAGGGAGTATCTGAGAAAAGTTCCTCTTATTTTATTATAAACTTAAAACTGCTCTATGAAGGTAAAAAAATAGCTGGTTCATATAATAGATAATTTTGCTTGATGAGAGATACATTTCAAATATAAGAGATACATCCATAAGAGATACAATATCTCACCTAAAAAATATATATATATGAAATACACCTGAATATTAAAAATCCAAAACAATGAAAAGGCAAATAGTAATGTATGAAGATATACTAGCCAAAGAGCAATCAATATGAACCTGATGCAATTATACTATCAAATATGCTTTAAGTCAAAAACAAAAACAAAACAACGAGGTTTGATGAAGAGATCACTATGTAACACTGAAAGTTTTTATGAAATGGAAAGATACAACAATTTCAATGTAGAATGTAATTAAACACTCATATGTAATGTAAAATGTATAGAACTATAAGAAGAGATTGAAAAATCTATTAACATTAATGGATGAAGCAGGAAAATATAAGAAAACAGAACAAATTAACAGAAAATATGCAATAAATGTTATATACACTTTTCATGGATAAATAATAAAAGATAATGAAAATATCCTACAGAATATAGAAATAAACATTATGGAGTTGGATTAAAGAGTCAACACCATAAAATTATTTTTCTTTTTAAAACATCTATAGATTCAATTCACTTTTAATAAAATTTTGAAATTAAAAAATATAGAGTGCATGAGGAGAGTAAATCTACCTTACAAATATAATGACATATTTGAAGCTATGGCATTTAATATGCTATGATATATACCTAAGAATATGGATCAAAATAGACAAAATAGCAACAGACATGTGCACTTCTGTATCCCAAGTAGATATCAAATGTAAATGTAGTATAAAATTGTTTGAAGACAATATCAGGAATTAAATTTGTTGCCTTGAAGGAAAGATAATAAATTTGCCTACATTTATTTAAAAATTCTACTGATAAAAAAATTAAAAAGAGGCAGAAATATAAGCCCACACTGGGATGATTTTCTAACACATATAACTAACAAAATATTAGTATCTAGAACATATAATAACCTCTAACAAACCAGTAGAAGACAAACAATCCATTAGGAAAAGGTGGCAAAATTTATAAAAAGACATTAATAAAAAAGGAAATAAGAGTATTCAATAAACTTACAAAATTATCAAACTCATTAGCAAGTCAGGAAAATGCAAATTATACACCCATTAAATATTTTATTTCCTGTAGATATGCAAGTTTGATTATATGTGAGGAGTTGGCAAAATTGTAGAGCAATCTCAGTCCATCCATTGTTAAGGAGAATGCATGTTAAAGTGCTATCCTCCCTGGAAAGCAGCTCAGTGTTGTTGCAAGTTTATCCTATTCATATCCTAAGCTGACATTACTTCTAGTGGGACTGTTTTTACTAACCAGAAACTGAAATAACCCCAGCAGAGATTAAGAGTAGAAAGGAGACATGTTTTAAGGAATGCCATATAGCTATCAAAATTAAAATATATGAAATGCATATTAGCTTGAATGAATCTAAAATGTAAGAAAAATAAGAAAACCAAAACATGCAGTAGTATCTTTTGTATGTAAAGTTCATGAAATGGTAAATATTAAGTAACAGACTCTTTAGGAATGCAAACATGATGGTAAATACTCCAAACTCTTTGAATTCATTTTAATAAAAATTAATACAAATAAAACTCCTAAACACATCTAAAAATAAATCCTGCTGGAAGATACAGTTTTAGTGAACTATAAAACTGATACAAGAAATTCCGCCTTTCAGGGCGGAACATGGCGGCATGAGTAGAGCAGCGGAAATCTCCTCCCAAAACAACATATATCTATGAAAATATAACAAAGACAACCCTTCCTAGAATAAAGACCAGAGGACACAGGACAATATCCAGACCACATCTGCACCTGAGAGAACCCAGCGCCTCGCAAGGGGGTAAGATACAAGCCCCGGCCCCGCGGGAGCCGAGCGCCCATCCCCCCAGCCCCCGGCGGGAGAAGAGCAGGCAGAGCAGGAGGGAGACGGAGCACAGGGCTGCCGAACACCCAGCCCCAGCCATCCGGGCCAGAGTGCAGGGCGCTCGATACTAGGAAAACAGGGAAGCAAGAACAGTGAGCAGGCACTGGAGGCTGGGCGACAGAGGACATAAGAAAAGCGCGCGACCATTTTTTTTTTTCTTTTTTGCTGTTTTGTTTTGGCGAGCGCTTTTTGGAAGTCTTAAAGGGATAGGGACCCCAATACTAGGGAAACAGGGCAGAAAGACCGGTGAGCAGAGGCCTGAGGCTGGCACCGGAGAATAAAGAAAAACGAACGACCACCTTTTTTTTTTTTTGGTGGGCGCTGTTTTGTTTTGGAGGGTGCTTTTTGGAAGTCTTAAAGGGGCAGGGTGGGTCACTTAATCCAGAGGTAGGGAAACCGGGATCTCTGGGCACCCTAACCCCTGGGCTGCAGGGAGCAGGGAGGCCCCTTACAGAGATAAATAGCCTCCCAGCAGCTCCTGCTCCAATGCAACTCCACCATTTTGGAGTAGCTGCCTGAGCTAGGCCACGCCCACAGCAACAGCGGAGATTAACTCCATAGCAGCCAGGCAGGAAGCAGAAACCCTGTCTGCGTGCAGCTGCGCAGCACAAGCCACTAGAGGTCGCTGTTCTCCCAGGAGAGGAGGGCGACAAACCAACAAGAAGGGAAGTCCTTCCAGCCGTCACTCGTCCCAGTTCTGCAAACTATTCCTATCACCATAAAAAGGCAAAGCTACAGGCAGACAAAGATCACAGAGACAACACCAGAGAAAGAGACAGACCTAACCAGTCTTCCTGACAAAGAATTCAAAATAAGAATCATAAACATGCTGACAGAGATGCAGAGAAATACGCAAGAGAAATGGGATGAAGTCCGAAAGGAGATCACAGATGCCAGAAAGGAGATCGCAGAAATGAAACAAACTCTGGAAGGGTTTATAAGCAGAATGGATAGAATGCAAGAGGCCATTGATGGAATTGAAATCAGAGAACAGGAACGCATAGAAGCTGACATAGAGAGAGACAAAAGGATCTCCAGGAATGAAACAATATTAAGAGAACTGTGTGACCAATCCAAAAGGAACAATATCCGTATTATAGGGGTACCAGAAGAAGAAGAGAGAGGAAAAGAGATGGAAAGTATCTTAGAAGAAATAATTGCTGAAAACTTCCCCACACTGGGGGAGGAAGTAATCGAACAGACCATGGAAATACACAGAACGCCCAACAGAAGGATCCAAGAATGGCAACACCAAGACACATAATAATTAAAATGGCAAAGATCAAGGACAAGGAAAGAGTGTTAAAGGCAACTAGAGAGAAAAAGTTCACCTATAAAGGGAAACCCATCAGGCTAACATCAGATTTCTCAACAGAAACCCTACAGGCCAGAAGAGAATGGCATGATATATTTAATACAATGAAACAGAAGGGCCTTGAAACAAGGATACTGTATCCAGCACGACTATCATTCAAATATGACGGTGGGATTAAACAATTCCCAGACAAACAAAAGCTGAGGGAATTTGCTTTCCACAAAACACCTCTACAGAACATCTTACAGGGACTGCTCTAGATGGGAGCACTCCTAGAAAGAGCACAGCACAAAACACCCAACATATGAAGAATCGAGGATGAGGAACAAGAAGGGAGAGAAGAAAAGAATCTCCAGAGTGTGTATATAAAAGCTCAATAAGTGAGCTAAGTTAGGCAGTAAAATACTAAAGAGGCTAACCTTGAACCTTTGGTAAAAACGAACTTAAGGCCTGCAATGGCAATAAGTACATATCTTTCAATAGTCACCCTAAATGTTAAAGGGTTGAACGCACCAATCAAAAGACACAGAGTAACAGAATGGATAAAAAAGCAAGACCCATCTATATGCTGCTTACAAGAAACTCACCTCAAACTCAAAGACATGTACAGACTAAAAGTCAAGGGATGGAAAAACATATTTCAAGCAAACAACAGTGAGAAGAAAGCAGGGGTTGCAGTACTAATATCAGACAAAATAGACTTCAAAACAAAGAAAGTAACAAGAGATAAAGAAGGACACTACATAATGATAAAGGGCTCAGTCCAACAAGAAGATATAACCATTCTAAATATATATGCACCCAACACAGGTGCACCAGCATATGTGAAACAAATACTAACAGAACTAAAGGGGGATATAGAGGGCAATGCATTCATTCTAGGAGACTTCAACACACCACTCACCCCAAAGGATAGATCTACTGGGCAGAAAATAAGTAAGGACACAGAAGCACTGAACAACACAGTAGAGCAGATGGACCTAATAGACATCTATAGAACTCTACATCCAAAAGCAGCGGGATATACATTCTTCTCAAGTGCACATGGAACATTCTCCAGAATAGACCACATACTAGGCCACAAAAAGAGCCTCAGAAAATTCCAAAAGATTGAAATCCTAACAACCAACTTTTCAGAACACAAAGGCATAAAACTAGAAATAAACTGTACAAAGAAAGCAAAGAGGCTCACAAACACATGGAGGCTTAACAACACGCTCCTAAATAATCAATGGATCATAGACCAAATCAAAATGGAGATCCAGCAATATATGGAAACAAATGACAACAACAACACTAAGCCCCAACTTCTATGGGACACAGCAAAAGCAGTCTTAAGAGGAAAGTATATAGCAATCCAAGCATATTTAAAAAAGGAAGAGAAATCCCAAATGAATGGTCTAATGTCACAATTATCGAAATTGGAAAAAGAAGAACAGATGAGGCCTAAGGTCAGCAGAAGGAGGGACATAATAAAGATCAGAGAAGAAATAAATAAAATTGAGAAGAATAAAACAATAGCAAAAATCAATGAAACCAAGAGCTGGTTCTTCGAGAAAATAAACAAAATAGATAAGCCTCTAGCCAGACTTATTAAGAAGAAAAAAGAGTCAACACAAATCAACATTATCAGAAACGAGAAAGGAGAAATCACGACGGACCCCATGGAAATGCAAAGAATTATTGGAGAATACTATGAAAACCTATATGCTAACAAGCTGGGAAACATAGAAGAAATGGACAACTTCCTAGAAAAATACAACCTTCCAAGATTGAGCCAGGAAGAAATAGAAAATTTAAACAGACCAATTACCAGCAACGAAATTGAAGCGGTAATCAAAAAACTACCAAAGAACAAAACCCCCGGGCCAGATGGATTTACCTCAGAATTTTATCAGACATACAGGGAAGACATAATACCCATTCTCCTTAAAGTTTTCCAAAAAATAGAGGAGGAGGGGATACTCCCAAACTCATTCTATGAAGCTAACATCACCCTAATACCAAAACCAGGCAAAGACCCCACCAAAAAAGAAAACTACAGACCAATATCCCTGATGAACGTAGATGCAAAAATACTCAACAAAATATTAGCAAACCGAATTCAAAAATACATCAAAAGGATCATACACCATGACCAAGTGGGATTCATCCCAGGGATGCAAGGATGGTACAACATTCGAAAGTCCATCAACATCATCCACCACATCAACAAAAAGAAAGACAAAAACCACATGATCATCTCCATTGATGCTGAAAAAGCATTTGACAAAGTTCAACATCCATTCATGTTAAAAACTCTCAGCAAAATGGGAATAGACGGCAAGTACCTAAACATAATAAAGGCCATCTATGATAAACCCACAGCCAACATTATATTGAACAGCGAGAAGCTGAAAGCTATTCCGCTGAGATCGGGAACTAGACAGGGATGCCCACTCTCTCCACTGTTATTTAACATAGTACTGGAGGTCCTAGCCATGGCAATCACACAAAATAAAGAAATACAAGGAATCCAGATTGGTAAAGAAGAAGTTAAACTGTCACTATTTGCAGATGACATGATACTGTACATAAAAAACCCTAAAGACTCCACCCCAAAACTACTAGAACTGATATCGGAATACAGCAAAGTTGCAGGATACAAAATCAACACACAGAAATCTGTGGCTTTCCTATATACTAACAATGAACCAACAGAAAGAGAAATCAGGAAAACAACTCCATTCACAATTGCATCAAAAAAAATAAAATACCTAGGAATAAACCTAACCAAAGAAGTGAAAGACTTATACTCTGAAAACTACAAGTCACTCTTAAGAAAAATTAAAGGGGACACTAACAGATGGAAACTCATCCCATGCTCGTGGCTAGGAAGAATCAATATCGTCAAAATGGCCATCCTGCCCAAAGCAATATACAGATTTGATGCAATCCCTATGAAACTACCAGCAACATTCTTCAATGAACTGGAACAAATCATTCAAAAATTCATATGGAAACACCAAAGACCCCGAATAGCCAAAGCAATCCTGAGAAAGAAGAATAAAGTAGGGGGGATCTCACTCTCCAACTTCAAGCTCTACTATAAAGCCATAGTAATCAAGACAATTTGGTACTGGCACAAGAGCAGAGCCACAGACCAATGGAACAGACTAGAGAATCCAGACATTAACCCAGACATATATGGTCAATTAATATTTGATAAAGGAGCCATGGACATACAATGGCAAAATGACAGTCTCTTCAACAGGTGGTGCTGGCAAAACTGGACAGCTACATGTAGGAGAATGAAACTGGACCATTGTCTAACCCCATATACAAAAGTAAACTCAAAATGGATCAAAGACGTGAATGTAAGCCATGAAACCATTAAACTCTTGGAAGAAAACATTGGCAAAAACCTCTTAACCTCTTAGACATAAACATGAGTGACCTCTTCTTGAACATATCTCCCCGGGCAAGGAAAACAACAGCAAAAATGAGTAAGTGGGACTATATTAAGCTGAAAAGCTTCTGTACAGCAAAAGACACCATCAATAGAACAAAAAGGATCCCTACAGTATGGGAGAATATATTTGAAAATGACACATCTGATAAAGGCTTGACGTCCAGAATATATAAAGAGCTCACACACCTCAACTAACAAAAAACAAATAACCCTATTAAAAAATGGGCAGAGGAACTGAACGGACAGTTCTCCAAAAAAGAAATACAGATGGCCAACAGACACATGAAAAGATGCTCCACATCGCTAATTATCAGAGAAATGCAAATTAAAACTACAATGAGGTATCACCTCACACCAGTAAGGATGGCTGCCATCCAAAAGACAAACAACAACAAATGTTGGCGAGGCTGTGGAGAAAGGGGAACCCTCCTACACTGCTGGTGGGAATGTAAGTTAGTTCAACCATTGTGGAAAGCAGTATGGAGGTACATCAAAATGCTCAAAACAGACCTACCATTTGACCCAGGAATTCCACTCCTAGGTATTTACCCTAAGAACGCAGCAATCAAGTTTGAGAAAGACAGATGCACCCCTATGTTTATTGCAGCACTATTTACAATAGCCAAGAATTGGAAGCAACCTAAATGTCCATCAATAGATGAATGGATAAAGAAGATGTGGTACATATACACAATGGAATACTACTCAGCCATAAGAAAAGGGCAAATCCAATCATTTGCAGAAACATGGATGGAGCTGGAGGGTATTATGCTCAGTGAAACAAGCCAAGCGGAGAAACAGAAATACCAAATGATTTCACTTATCTGTGGAATATAAGAACAAAGGAAAAACTGAAGGAACAAAACAGCAGCAGAATCACAGAACTCAAGAATGGACTAACAGGTAGCAAACGGAAAGGGACTGGGGAGGATGGGTGGGTAGGGAGGGATAAGGGGGGAAGAAGTAGGGGCGTATTAATATTAACATGCATGGGGGGGTAGGAGAAAAGGGAGGGCTGTACAACACAGAGAAGGCAAGTAGAGATTCTACAACATTTTGCTATGCTGATGGACAGTGACTGTAAAGGGGTTTATAGGGGAGACGTGGTATAGGGGAGAGCCTAGTAAACATAATATTCATCATGTAAGTGTAGATTAGTGATACCAAAAACAAAGCAAAAAAAAAGGGCAGTTCCTGTGTGGTAACCTCCAACGAGTTCTACACAGGGTATAAAGGGCATATAAAAGTGTAGGCAAAGGGTCTGTTTGTGTTTATACAGAGGATCAAAGCCTAATTGGGCTACCCCGAAAATGAACTAAGATACGATATGAAAAAGAACTTCCAACATCTGTACTCTCTGGAAGACTCATGCCAGAAGATGATCATCAAAAAACCCCAACAAAGATCCACGCACTGCTACAGCTGTAGATGCACACATCCCACCAGTTCCTGGACTTGCCATGGGAATGAGGAAGGAGATATCTAAGCTGGCCTGTCCATACAGTAAAACAACAAATTTGACTGGATCTATACTGTTGGAACTCAACCAAGAATTTGGAGAAGTGCAAATTGTAGCGCTCCAAAGTCTTACAACTACAGACTATTTACTGTTAAAAGAACATATGGCATGTGAACAGTCCCCAGGAATGGGTTGTTTTAATTTGTCTGATTTCTCTCAGACTGTTCAAGTTCAGTTGGACAATATCCACCATATCATAGATAAGTTTTCACAAATGCCTAAGGTGCCTAACTGGTTTTCTTGGTTTCACTGGAGATGGCTGGTAATTACAGATATGCTTTGGTTATGTAACTATACTCCTATTATGTTAATGTGTGTGTGCAATTTAAGTAGTAGCTTAAAACCTATATATGCTGAAGTTACTCTACAAGAAGTTATGTCAAAGAAATAATCAATCTTCCCATGTTTTCTTCTGCCTGCTACTTCTATAGCTTTTCTTCTTCCTTCCTAATTACAACCCTTAAATAGAATTCGTGCCTCATATCAAATTTACCGAGTATCATAATTCTTCCAAGTGGTAAAGATACCTCAAGACAAATGCTGGGCATGGAAGCCACAGGGCATAAATATGCAAAGAAGTAAAAAGCAACCCTTTTCAAACAATAAGGCTTTCCTCTCACTTATCAACTTCACATTTCCCTGTATGGCCCTGGAAGATGACTGGTTAGCCAGAGACGGGTAAGATTCCTCAAGGGAGGAACAACCTAAGACAGGCACAGTCGCAGGAGGCCATCAGGTGAGAAATTGGGGATCAACAGAGGTGAGGCTTAGAACCTCACCCCCCCTGTTCTGAGAGAAATCTTCTGCATACGTGCATGTTTTATTGCCCTGGTCTAGCTTGGATTAACACATGGTCTACAGGCACACACCTGATCATCTACATTTGCTCTCTTACAACACTAATCTATGTTTTCTACCTTTATCTTGTATCTACCTACCACTTCAGCATTTTATTAAAAATAATAATAATAAAGAGAGAGATGTGGTATCCACATATAAATCAAGTGTAGAAACCAAATGAGTATTCATATTTGAACTGACTGTTTAGAGTTCATAATGCATGAGCAAAACCGAAAGTTTCTGTGATGACTACCCTTGTACTGTTCACTATGTAACTTATTCATTATGTAAGAATTTGTTCTACATGTAAGAACTTGTTTGTTATGCCTCAGAAGATTGGAGACTGACGAAAGTTAGGCTTGGGGTGGATTAATGATTGTGCTTTGAGCATTGACTCCCCTATACAGAATTTTATTGTCGTTAACAACCATTTCATCAATAAATATGAGAGATGCCCTCAAAAAAAAAAAAAAATAGGACAGACTTCCAATGGTAAAATAAATAAGTAACCGGGATGTAATGTATAGCATAAGGAATATAGTCAAGATATTGTAACAGCTTGGTAGGGTGATAGCTGGAGCCTAGAATTATGTATATAAATGTTCTACCACTGTGTTGTACACTTGAAACTAATGTAATGTAATACTGTGCATCAACTACCCTTCAATAAAAAATAATTATTAATAAAAAAAAAAAAAACTATACAAGAGGATTCAAAATTTCAGTTTTGTAACTATGAATTGTACTTTATTTTTTTCAAAAGTTTCTTGGGAGCTTATAGGTGCTTTCTCTGTATCAGAGTGTCAGGAATTGTATTACTGGAGATACAGTAAAATTTACTTTATGCTGGAAAAGTAAATGCCATGAGAAACAGTGGAGGAATATTTCACATGTGCTAAGGAAAGTAACTATCATTTAGGATATAATATAGGGCCTAACTATTACTCATGAGTAAAGGGAAGTTTTTATTTTCTAATTCTATGATTCTACTTACTGTTTTTTTTATCCTTTTATTTTACAATTGAATTCCATCAAACAGTTTAAGATCAAGAATCCTACTGAGCTGGAAAATTAAATGCCTGGGTCAAGACTGTACAGTGGATTCAATAATTTTTCATTATTGTATCTATCACTAATCCATAACAATAACAAATCAAATTTTAAAATAAAAATAAATGATATGACCTGCCTTAAATCAAATAAATATTGAATAAAAAAATAAAACTAAAATAATATATATTCTGCTAATAGACACATTAGTCTCCATATATAGGCAGTGAGAACCAAAATGTAGTTTCTTGGAAGACACAAGGAAATCTGAATGTTCCACAAAAGGGAGAGACCATAATTACCATCCCTTTCACAGATTATTAATATAAGCCAAATAACCAGGAATTAATGTAATAATTATAGACTTAAGAGAGGAAGAAAGACACACATTCTTTATGGTAAGTAACCAGGCTGCATCTTTAGCCTTATGATTCCTCTTTTCTCTTTCCCAAAATAGCCAGAAAGCAGTAATCCAAATAGCTATTATGTGACTTGTATATGGATTGGGAACTGAGAGACCTAGACGCAGACAACTGCAAAGCCAGGGCAGGGCAGGAGTGAAAAAATGAAAATGTAAAAGAAATGGAGTAAAGCGCTTTTTTTGAGAAAAATATAAAAACATATTAAAAACTTAGGGTTGGCAAAGATTTCATGACACAAAAGGTACTAATCATCAGGGTGGAATTACCTTTTTAATGATATTAAAAATAAGAATGTCTGATTTTCAAAAGAAACAAGTATGAGAAAAGCCAGCTTACATGGTGATAGAAAATAGCTGCAAATGAAATATCTGGAATAAGGAACTTTGAAAAGGAACACAGGCGAATAATAGGCACTCCACAAAACAGGATATCTAGTCATGAAATATATGAAAATATACTTAACTTCATTTGCATTTTCTCGATGATACTGCTCACTGTCAACCAATGAAGATAACATGAAAATGGCAATATAAATTTGGTGAGTATATGGACAAACAGAATCCTCTGCCTTATCCTATGTATTTAAGCTGTGCACTGGTGTGTACTGTGACTCAGTGTCCATTCCTAGATATATAAGCAACAAAAACGTGTGCACATTTTCACCAATACATATGTACAAGAATGTTCGACAGAAGTATGATTCATAATTACTAAAATCTGGAAACTACCAAAATGTTTATCAACAACGGAATGGGTAAATGGTGGCTTATTTACACATTGGAATGATCTACAGCAGTAACAATCTTTAAATGTACACAACAATATAGATTGTTTTAATCTGCTCAGACCACCAAAGCAAAACATCAGAGACTGCACTGTAGCTTAAACAACAAAAATTAATTTTCTTACAGTTCTGATGGCTGGAAAGTCCAATATCAAAATTCTGGCAGGGTTGCTTCTGGGAAAAGTGCTCCACTGGGTTTGCCAATGGCTGCCTTCTTGCTGTCTTTATGTGGCAGAGAGAGAAAGAGCATGCAAGTTCTGTGGCTTCTCTCTTTATAAGAACATATTAGGTAAGAACATATCATTCTTATTGTAAGTTTGAAGGCACTTATTACTTCATTTAACCTTAATTATTCTTAAAAGTCCTATTTCCATACACAGTTATATTGTGGGTTAAAGCTTCAACATAAGAGGGCACCCAAGTCCATAACCTGGATCCATCTCACAAACTTAATATTAAGTAACAGAAGCCAAACACAAGAGTATAAACTGCATTCTGATTCTTTTGATAAGAAGTACAAAATACAGCTAGAGAAATCTATGCTGTTAGAAGTTCAGATTGTTGTTGTCTTTGAGGAAGAGGTTGGTATTGTCTGGAAGAGTGCATGAACTATATTTCTGTAACATATCTGGTGTCTTAATTTGGGTGTTAGTTGCACAACTATGTTTGGATAGTGAAAATTCATCAAGGTCTACAGTTATGATACAGTTATGATATGTGCATTTTCTAAATGTTTTTACTTCAATAAAATGTCAGTCTTGTTTCAACTGTTTGGTGGCATAAATACACACACACACACACACACACACACACACACACACACACACACACACACACACTTACACACCCTAACTCATTTTTAAACAAGGTATACAGAAGACTGCTATTAAATAATCAATACTTTTAAAATACCTAAAATGTTGATGTTTTGAGACATGGTAAGGAAAGAAGCAAAGCACATAAATACTAAAATAAGACTAATGTAACAATATTAGACAAAATAGAATAAGAAATTTTAGTTGTAAATGATCATGAAAATTACTATAAAAACAAAAGTAATAAAGTGAAATATTTAACAAAATAGTCAATGACTATTCAAATATAAAAATCAAGAAGTGGCAAAATTACAAGGAGAGACTAGCATGTTCATGCTTATATTGGAGAAGGTAACACATCTATATCAGAACATGAAATATGCTGGTGATCCAAAACAGAAAAATAGAAGAGCTCTTTTATTACCCAGTTCCTCTCCATGATACCATTAAGTAGTCTTACTTTTTTTCACTAGCTTGTATGTTTCTCTTTTTTTAATGGTCATGATAGTTAATAATGTATTATACTTGAACATTGCTAAAAGAGTAGATCTTAAATATTCTATAAATAAAGGTAAGTCTGTGAGGTGATAGAGGTGTCAACTAACCTTAATGTAGTAATTATTTTGCAATATATACATGTATCAGAGCATCACATTGTATACCTTAAACTTATACAATGTATGTTAATTATATCTCAAAGCTTGGGAAAATATAGTCATTAGACTAGAAAAGTGTGTCATCGTTTTTTCTTGTATATGCACTGATGCTGATTAAGATCATGGGAGACTTTTGTCAGCTAAAAGAAATTTGATGAATTGTATATACAGAAGCCAGGCATGATAGCAGATAAAGCCATTACATAATTTAGATAATCTGACCAATATACAAGATCTACTCTTTCCTAGTAGGGAAAATCTGTACAATGGAGCTGTCCTGCAAAATTAAGAGTTTGATGTTCTAGTTTTCCTCAGTTTTTGTTCTGACAAATCTTATCTTCCTTTCCTTTGTTTTGGTGGCTGAAAGACATTCTGAGTCAACAAACTTTCCATGTTTGTATAATCATTTACATTTTTATCAGTGAAAAAGAGGGGCATCACATAATGATGAAAGGATCAAATATCCAAAAAGACATAACAACCTTTTATGTATATTACCTAATTAACAGAGTATCAATATACATTAGGCAACACTGGACACATGGAACTTCAAGGATAGATTAACCTACTATTAAAATGAATGACTATTCATTGTAATTGAATTACTATTACTATTAATTCTAAGAGAAATGGACAGATCCAGTACATAGAGTATCAATAAAGACATAGTTGAACTCAATAAAACTATGAATTACCTAGATATAATAGATATGTACAGACCATTTAAACCAACAACAGAATATACATTCTTCTCAAGTTCATATGGAACATTCACCAGGATAGTATACATTCTAGGTGATAAAACACAGCTTAAAAATTTAAAAGAAGAGAAATCATATAATGTCTCCTCTTGGACAACTATGGAATTAAACTAGATCAATAAGAAGAAGATACCTATAAAATCTCAAAATACTTGAAGATTACACAACATACTAAGTAACACATGGGTCAAAGATGAAATATTAAAAGAAATTAAATACTTTTTTAAATAAATGAAAATGAAAACAACTTATCAAAACTTGTGGGATACAGAAAAAGCAGTGCTAGGGGAAATTTATAGTGATGAATGCATATATCAGATAAGAGGAAAGATCTAAATTTAATCAAGTAAACTTAGAACTAGAAAAGGAGCAAGTTAAATCCAAAGCAAGAACAAGAAATAAATAATAAGAATTGGAGAGGCGGAGCCAACATGGCGGCGTGAGTAGGACAGTGGGAATCTCCTCCCAAAAACATATATACTTTTGAAAATACAACAAACACAACTAGCCCTAAAAGAGAGACCAGAAGACGCAGGACAGTGGCCAGACTGCAGCTACACCAGCGAGAACCCAGCGCCTGGTGAAAGGGGTAAGATACAAGCCCCGGCCCTGCGGGACCCGAGCGCCCCTCCCCCCAGCTCCCGGCGGGAGAACAATAGGCAGAGCGGGAGGGAGACGGAGCCCAGGACTGCCGAACACCCAGCCCCAGCCATCCGGGCCAGAGCGCAGACACAGTACATGCCCAGGGGGCCCTGGATACTGGGGGAACAGGGAGTAAGACCTCTGAGCGGGTGCTGAAGCTGATGCCCCTGTGACAAAGAAAAGCGGGGGCTTTTTGAAAGTCTTAAAGGGACAGGGACTTAACAGCTTGACGGAAACAACCCAGGTCACAGTACAGCAGCTGGAAATTACAGGGAAAACCGGGTGCACTAACCCCCTGGGCAACAGCTCTGAGACGCCTCATGGAGGCAAACAGTCAAGCAGCCCCCCCATCCATTACCCCACCGGGCGCTGCGAAAGCAGAGAAGCAGCCTGAGACAAATTCCGCCCACAGAAAGGGAAATTTCTCCCTTCCGGCCAGGCAAGACACAAAGACCCACTCTACACGCAATTACCCAACACAAGCCACTAGGGGTCGCAGTTGCCCCAGTAAAGAATTGGAGCAAAAATCAATGAAACTGAAAACAGGAAATAAGCAGAGAAAAATCAAAGAAGTAAATAATTGCTGGTTCTTAAAAAAGATCAGTGAAATGAATTACCCTAAAGGCAGACTAACTAGGGAAAAAAAAAAACCCACAGAGGATTCAAATTACTACTATCAGAAACAAAAAAATGGACATGACTACAGGTCCCATGGAAGTAAAATTAAGGAATAATTGGTGAAATAAAGGAATATTATAAACAACTCTATATCCTAATTCTATAACAAATTTGATAACTACATGAAATGGATGAATTACTTGAAAGAAACAATCTGCCAAAATTCACAGGAAAAGAGGGATTCTGAATATGCCTATATCTATAAAAGAAATGAAATCAGTAATGAATGACCATCCAAAACAGAAAGGATGAGTTTCAGATGGGTTCACTGGTGAATTCTACCAAACATTTAAGGAAGAAATCATACCAGTTCTTTACAATCTCTTTCAAAAGATAGAGAGGATACTTCCTATCAAATGTAATGAGGCTATCATGACTCCAAACAAAAACAGACATAAGAAAAAAGTATAGACTAATATCTCTTGTGAACATATATGCAAAGACCTTCAACAAAATATAGGCAAATTGAAACTAAAAAGTATATAAAAAGAATTATATACTACAACCATGTGGGATTTACCCAGGTACGCACGCCTGTTTCAACATTTGAAAATCAATCACCAGAATCCTCACCAACAGGCTAAAGAAAAAAATGATATCAATAAATGCAGGAAAAGCATTTGACAAGATCCAACCCACTTATAATACAAATTCTCAGTAACCTGGGAAAGGAAGGGAACTTTCTAAACTCAATAAAGCATATTTACCAAAATCGTTCAGCTAATGTTACGGTTAATGTTGATATGCTCAAAACTTTCCTATTAAACAAGGCAAGGAAAATCCTTCTCATCACTCCTTTCAAACTTCATATTAGAGAAGTTCCTAATGTAATAAAACAAGAAGAACAAATAAAAGGTAAAGAGATTGGAAGGATAAAATTAAGCTTTTTATACATAGATGACATGGCTGTTTATCTGAAAAATGCAACAGAGAGACCCTTACAACCAATTAATGAGAGCAAGATTATGGGCTACAAGGTTAATACACAAAAGTCAATTCCCACTTTCTTCATACCAACAATAATCAAGTGGAATTTGAAATTAAAAACACAATGTCATTTATATATAGCAGTCCCATGAATGAAATACTCAGGTATAATTCAAACAAAGCATATATAAGATTTTTATGAGAAGAACTAAATAATCTGTCAAAAGAAATCAAAGAACTAAATGAAGTGATATTCCACGTTCATGAATCAAGACTCATTATTATCAGATGTTGGTTTCTCCCATCTTTATAGATTCAATCCCAAGTTCCCATCAAGTTATTACTTCACAGATATCAACACTCTGATTCTAAAGTGTATATCAAGGGGTAAAAAGCCTTAATAGTCAATACAATATTGAAAGACAAGAATAAAATTGGAGGATTGACACTATTTTACTTCAAAATTTATTATAAAACTACATTAATCAAGACTGTTTGCTATTGGCAAAAGAATAAACAGAGCAATTGTAAAGAATAAAGACAGCAGAAATAGACCCATATAAATATAGTCAACTGATTTTTTACAATGGTACAAAGGCAATACAATGGATCAAAGATAGTCTTTTTAACAAATGGTGTTAGAGAAGCTGGACATCCACATGGAAAATAATGGAAGTTTACACTTTCCACAAAAATTAGTCACAGATTGATCCATGAAAAAAAGAATTAAAAAGAAGGGCTTCATTAAAACAAAAAAAAATCTGCTGTGCAAAGAGACTCCCAAAAGAATGAAATGACAAGTCACAGACTTGGCAAATACTTGCAAAAGACATCTCTAATACATGACTGTTAGCCAAAATATACAAATATCTAGAATTCCGTGATGAGAAAAACAACCCAATTAAAAAATTGGGCCATATACCTTGATACCTCGCCAAAGATGATGTACAAAATAAATGGCAAATAAGCTTATGAAAAGGTGCTCCACATCATGTATCACCAGGGGATGCAAATTAAGACACAGGGATATCACTACACATATTTTAGAATGGCCAGCATCCAGAAGAGTGACACTGTGAAATGCTTACAGGATAAGAAGCAACAGATTCATTCACTGCACATGGGCATGTGGAATGCTACAGTCACTTTAGAAGAGACTTTGGCAGAGTTTTTAAAAACTAAAAAATTCTCATTTATAATTCCTTATTTATGTTCCTTGGAGTTGAAAGCTTATGTCCACACAAAAACTTACACATGGAGGTTTACTGCAGCTTTATTCATAATTACCAACACTTGGAAGTAACCACTAAGTGAATGGATAAAATAATATACATTGCTAAAGAATATGAGCTACCAAACCACGAAAAAACATAAAGCAACCTGAAATGCTATTAGCAAGTAAATGAAACCAATGTAAAATGACTACATAGTATACTATTCCAACTATATGCCATTCTGAAAGAGGAAAATCTATGGAGACAATAAAAAGATCAGTAGTTGCCATGGTTTGGGAGTAGGGAAGGATAAATAAGGTAAGCACAGAGAATTTTTTAAGGCAGTTAAACTACTATTTAAGATAGCATAATGGTGGATATGTCATCATACATTTGTTCAAACCCATAAAATGTACACCACCAAGAGTGAACCCTAATGTCAACTAAGACTGCATGAGAATGATGTATAATGTAGATTCACCAATAGCAACAAATATACAACTCTGATAAGGGATGTTGATAATGGGGGGAGTTCTACATGTGTGGCATCGAGGGTATATGAAAATTTTCTTTTGATGTGAAATTTTGCTCTAAAAACAAAGTCTATTTAAAAAATATTTATGATAAGTGATAAGTATGAACAGGAAATTTTGTGCCATTTGAAGGTCCTACCATAGCAACAATAACATGCAGAATTCTGCCTTAAGAACTATTTAAAAAAAGATAAGATGATTTTTTCTTTAGTTCTCCTTCCCATAATGATTGATCTATTAAGAACACAAACCAGGATGTATTGGCCATCTAGTTGATTTGGAAATGCATGTCTCATTTAACAGTATTTGTAAATATCTTATTTTTCTTGGAATAGCTTGCAAAACAGAAAGCGTATGGTTAACTATAAATAAGTTGCAGCACCACTGTGATAGAGATAAATTACGAAAATCACCTAGTGTTACTTCTCATCAATATGCAATCTCTCATTACCATAAGTATTATGACTTTTTAGAGCATTTTGTCTGGCTTCTTTTCTGCCCTACTCTACCTCTGAACTCAAGAATGTGAAATGAGTATGTATAAAACTAGTGCAACTATGCCATAGAACAAAGACTATTATGGGGATCGCTTAATTCATAATTGTTTATCTCATGTGTGTATGTGCTGTAAGTCATACCAGTAAGAAGGCTTTGCAATTGTGAAATGCCATAAATGAGGAAAAAATTAAAAAGGCTCAAGTTGGTCCTACATTCAATTATTTATGTGCATAGGGAAATGATCACTTTTCTGATGCTTAAAGTGGTACAATACTGTAAAGTAATATTGTTACATGCTTTCAAGGCAAATAAACAAACAGAAATTATTTAAAAACATAACTAATAACAGTAAGAAAAATAAGAATTAGAACTTTTCTTAGATTCTGAATTCCAGGATTTTTTTTAGCTTTTGCATATAGAGAAACACGCATTTTAAAAAGCTATGGAGACAGAATTTTTCTTATTAGAATGTATGTATTCTTTGCCAAGAAGTTCATTAATTTAAAACAAAAGCAAATTAGTTTTTATTGCAGTCCAACCCTTAATATCTCACTTAGATGCATCAATCACTAAATCACAATTTTATTAATAATATTAAATGTACCCTCTCCAAGAGTTGCTGAGCAGATCAAGTGAGATAATGACTATGAAAGCACTTTTTCAAGTAAATAACTAATACAGATGCATGATACATACATATTGTTAATTAGTTATTTTTATGGCGGCTTTAATTCCATAATGTAGTCTTGTTCAAGTTCATAGTGTTGATGAGGTACCAAGAAAAATTCTCATGAAAATACTAAAAAAAAGGGAAATAACTTAAGCTCTCATGAGTTTAATCTTGCATCAGTCTGTTTCTAACTGATTTTGGAGAAATCCCTTTAGTAGTGATTCCTTCACACATACTATAAAATTCACCTTATGTAGGTTTTTCAAGTGTGAGCAATATACAGTCCAACTGAGCAACTTTCATCTATGTTTTTCTTCCGATTTTACTGGACACTTACCATATCTCCAAAGTTAATAAAACATCTGACAATGTGTAACCTACTGCTTTAACATCATCTAATTGGTAACTTTCCTATATTATTCATCTTTGCATGAGCACATTCAAGTTAGTATAACTATTGTAGTTTAGAGAAAAGGCTTTGTGAAGGGTTACATAGGAAACAACAAATATGATTATATTGATGTTGTATTCTCTAGGATTTGGACCTTGTAGAAAACAAACATACACAAAAGTAAAAACAATTTAACTTTAATATACCCACTTAGAATATATGGTGATGAATAATAAAACTCATAGACATACCTTCAAAGCCACTGAATAAAGAACAAAAGGCAAAAATCTAAATAATGAAAGTGGGGTTTAGGGATGGTAAGAAGCAGTATACTAAGTCTACTCACAAATTTAGACTACACTGTTTGTACACCTCCAATTTTATATTAACTTTAGCTCTTCTTGTATTGCCTGGACCTTGATGTGTGATCTGTGCTTGTTGGTGAAATGATTATATGGGATCTTTAATACTTACACCTAGTTTTCCTGATAGACAAGGAGAAATGGAAACATGAATATGGGTGTACTTTTGGCACAACAGAAATAAAATACATAACCCAGTTTTTATTTCATAAAAAATGTAGTGGACTGAGGGGTAGAGGAAAAGATAGCAGAGTAGGAAAGCAAGGCTGAAACCTCCTCCCAAAAATATGTAAAAAAAGAAAATACAGCAAATACAACTAAACCTGAAAATAACTTGAGGACTGAAGAACAGGCCACCTACACCTTGGGAAGAAGAGAAGACCACACAGAAAAGGGTAAGTGGGAGAGCCATGACCAAGCAGGACCCAAGTCCTCCCAAACCTCACTCTACAGGTGGGAGAAAGAGGAAGAGTGGGGAGGAGATATCACCCAGGATCACTGCACACCTGGCCCTGGATATCTGGGAGCATGAGCCCACATTACACTGGGTCCTGGTGATTAACAGGGTGGGAGGGGTGCCACAGGGGTAAGATAGAAAAGGCAGGTGGATGATACCTTCTAAGCCCTCCCTTGGCTGAAAAGTTCAGGAATTCTTGGGAGTCCCAGACGCTCCATCACCCTCACTGGCAACATAGTCCAGAACCACCTCCACACGTGCATTGCTGGCAAGCCAACCCACCAAGCCCAGCAGCAGCATCAGACTTTGCTGCCTGGTGGGAAGAGGGAGACCCTCCCAGCTTTCTTGGCTCCATTTCAGCCCAGCTGGTGAGGTGCTTGTAAGAGTCAGCCCCAAGAGCTCCTTCCTCCCCACAGGTACCAACACAAAGCTACATAACCAGCCCAGGAAAGAGCCACACATCAGCCTGCCCACCCATTAACCCTGCAGCACAACTATTTATGCAAGGCTGGCAGAAGGTGACTCCATCCACAACAATCCCAGCAAAGAACTTTGCTTGAATCACAAAGGGATGACTGAATCAAACTGCCAGCACAGTCTCAGACAACTACAGAACGTGGACACACCCACTGCATACCAACATCTGGGGCTCCTGCAAAGTAGAACTCCACACTGGAAAGTAGTCGAGATTCTGAGCACCACAGGATGCATCTTTTATTACTCTATCACTCTACAGGCAAAGAAACATAGCATATCTATATAATATAAAGGAAGAAACACAAAAACCCTGACAAAATGAAGAGCAAGAAGAATATGTTCCAAACAAAACTACAGGAAAATACAACAGAAAAAAGGCTAAATGAAACAGAAATCACCAATTTTCTCAATAAAGATTTCAAAGTAAAAGTCATAAATATGGTTATGGATTTATAGAAAAATATTCAAGATCTCAGGGAGGATTTCAACAAAGAGATAGAAGATCTGAAAAAGAGCCACTCAGAGCTGAGAAGTACTTAAATAGTTAAATGCTCCAGAAATAGTTAAAGGAACTAGCTAAAATGAAACATACAATGGAGGGATTTAAGAGTAGATTACTACAAATGAAGGGACACTGAAAAAGATGGAAATTAGAGAACAGGAACACAATGAAGTTGAGGAATAGAGAGAAAAAGGGCCTTTAGGAATGAAAGAATGATAAGAGCTTCATGATCAACCCAAATGAAACAATATTCACCTAATAGGAATACCAGAAAGAGAAGAGAGAGAGAAATGGATAGAAAATCTGTTTAAGGAAATAATTGTTGAAAACTTTCCCAATCTGGAGAAAGAAATAGACACTCAGATCATGGAAGGGCAGAGAGGCCCTAACAGAAGGAATCTCAGGAAGACAACACCAAGACATATAATAATTAAAATGGCAAAGATCAAGGATAAGGAGAGAGTATTGAAAGCAGCCAGAGAGAGAGAGAAAAGACTAGTTATAATGGAAACCCCATTAGGCTATCAGCAGACTTCTCACCAGAAATGTAAACCAGAAGGGCATAGAATGATATATTTAATGTGATGAAACAGAAGGACCTCCAACCAAGAATCCCCTACCCAGCAACATTATAAATTAAATTTGAAGCAGGGATTAAACAACTTCCAGACAAACAAAAGTTGAAGGACTTCATCATCACTAAGTAAGCCTTATGAGATATGTTAAAGGGACTGCAGTAGATGGAAATGTTCTTAAAGCTGAATAGCTTTCACCAATGAAAAGAAAACCCACAGTAAAGGTAGCAGATGAATTAATTACCAAGAAAATACGAAATTAAAACAAAAGTAGTAAAATTAATTATACACAAAATCAGTCAAGGGATATGTAAAAACATGTAGATTGTGATATCTAATATATAAAGTGTGGAGGAGGAAGAAGAAGAAAATATTACCTTTAGATTGTGTTTGAAGTAGAGTGATCAGTGACTTAAGATAGACTGTTAATAGTAAGGAAAATATCCTTGAACCTCTGGTAACCACAGAACTAAAGTCTACAAAAGGTATATATAAAAAAGAGAGATCCAATCACAACACTAAAGAAAACCATCAATAAAAAGAGAATAGTATAAGAGAGCAAGAAGGAACAGGTAGGAACTATAAAAACAAACTGAATAATATAATGGCAATAAGTACATATCTATCAATAATCACCTTGAATGTCAATGGACTGATGCAGCAATCAAAAGGAAAAGGGGCAGAATGGATAAAGAAACAAGACCCATATCTATGCTGCCAACAAGAGACCCATTTCAGACTCAAAGACACACAATTTTAGTGTAGGGATGGAAAAAAAGTGAAGGGATAGAAAAAGATATTTCATGCAAACAACAGGGAGAAAAAAGGAGGAATAGCATACTTATATCAGACAAAAAATAGATTTCAAAACAAAGTAACAAAAGACAAAAGAGGACATTACATAATGATAAAGGGGTCAGTCCAAAAGAAGAAATAACCATTGTAAATATCTGCACCCAACATAGGAGCACCTAAATATGTAAAACAAATGCTAACTGAATTAAAGGGAGAAATAGACTGCAACACATTCATTGTAGGAAACTTTAACATACTACTCACACCAATAGACAAATAAACCAGACAAAAATTAAATAAGGAAGTGGAGGCACTGAAAAATACATCAGATCACATGGACTTAAAAGATGTCTACAGAAAATTCCACCCACAAGCAGCAGGATACACATTTTTTTCAAGGGTACATGGAACAATCTCCAGAATAGATCACATACCAGGTCACAAAAAGAGCCTCAATATATTAAAAGACTGAAATTGTATCAAGCAACTCCACAGACCAGAATGGTATGAAACTAGAAATAAATCACACAAAGAAAACAAAAAAGCCTGTAAATACATGGAGGCTAAACAACATGCTTCTAAATAATCAATGGATCAATGAACAAATTAAAATAGAAATCAAGCAATACATGGAAGCAAATGAAAACAAAAATTCAACAGCCCAAAACCTGTGATGCTATGATGGCAGTTCTAAGAAGGAAGTACACAGCTATACAGGCTTACTTCTAAACAAGAACAATATCAAATAAACAGTCTAAACTCACAATTAAAGAAAATAGAAAAACTAGGAAAAGAACAAATGAAACCCAAAGTTAGTAGAATGAGGGACATAATAAAGATCAGAGCAGAAATATGTAAAATAGAAAAGAATTAAATAATAAATTAATGAAACCAGGAGTTGGTTCTTGGAGAAAAAAACAAAATAGACCCCTAGCCAGACTTACCAAGAAAAAAGGAGAGGCACACATAAAAATAAAATCAGAAACAAAGAAGGAATAATCAAAATAGATACCAAAGAAATACAAAGAATTATTAAAGAATACTATGAAAAATTATATGCCAATACATTGGACAAGCTAGAAGAAACAGAAAACTTCCTAGAAAAATACAACCCTCCAAGACTGATACAGGAAGAAACAAAAAATTTGAACAGACCAATTACCAGCAATGAAATTGAATTGGTAATCAAAAAACCACTTAACAACAAAATACCAGGGTCCAGATAAATTCTACCAAACATTTAAAGAGCTAATACCCATCCCTCTTAAAGTTTTCCAAAACGTAAAAGAGGAGGGGGTACTCCCAAACTCATTCTATTTGGCCAGCATCACTCTAACACCAAAACCAGACAAAGACACCACAAAAAAATAAAATTATAGACTGATATCCCTCATTAACATAGATGCAAAAATCCTCAACAAAATATTAGCAAACCAAATTAAAAAATACATTTAAAGTATCATCCATCATAACTAAGTGAGATTTATTCCAGGGATGCAAGGATGGTACAGTATTCCTAAAGCAATCAATATCATACACCACATTAACAAAAAGGAGTATAAAAACCACATGATCATCTCAATAGATTCTGAAAAAGCATTTGGCAAAATTCAATATATTTATCTCAACATAATAAAGACCATATATGACAAACCCACAGCCAACATCATACTTAATAGTGAAAACCTGAAAGCTTTTTCTCTAAGATCAGGAACAAGACAAGGATGTCCACTCTCACCACTTTTATTCAATAGAGTACTGGAGGTCCTAACCATGGCAATCAGACAACACAAAGAGATAAAAGGCATCTAGATTGGTAAAGAAGAAGTTAAACAGTCACTATTTGCAGATGGCATGATATGCATAAAAAGTCCCTAAAGAATCCACCAAAAAACTACTAGAACTAATAACTGGATTCAGAAAAATTGAAGAATATAAAATTAATATATATATATATATATATATATATATATATATATATATTATATGTTGCCTTCCTATATACTAACAGTGAACTAGCAGAAAGGGAAATCAGGAAAACAATTACATTTACAATAGCATCAAAAAGAATAATACCTAGGAATAAACCTAACCAAGGAGGTGAAAGACCTATACTCTGAAAATTACAACACACTCATGAGAGAAATTAAGGAAGACACCAATAAATGTAAATTGCCCATGCTCATAGATAGGAAGAATTAATATTGTCAAAGTGGCCATACTGCCCAAAGCAATTTATAGACTCAGTGCAATCCCATCAAAATACCAACAGCATTTTTCAGTGAACTAGAACAAATAGTTCTAAAATTTATATGGAACCACAAAAGACCCTGAATAGCCAAAACAGTCCTGAGTAAGAAGAGCAAAACTTGTGGAATTATGCTCCCTGACTTCAAGTTCTACTACAAAGTCACAGTAATCAAAAAAAATATTGTACTAGCACAAGAACAGACCCATAGATCAATGGAACAGAATAGAGAGCCCAGAGGTAAGCCCACACACACATATGGTCAATGCACATATGATAAAGGAGCCATGAATAGGCAATGGGGAAAAGACAGCCTCTTCAATAACTGGACAGCTACATGTAAAAGAATGAAACTGGATTAGACAAATTCCATACACAAAAGTAAATTCAAAATGCATCAAAGATCTCAATGTAAGTCATGAAACCATAAAACTCTTAGAAAAAGACAGGCAAAAATCTCATGAACATAGTATGAGCAATTTTTTCCTGAACATATTTCCTTGGGCAAAGGAAACAAAATAAAAAATGAACAAGTGGGGACTATATCAAACTAAAAAGCTTCTGTACAGCAAAGGACAGCAATAGCAGTTTACTGCTGTTTTGATCCCTCTGTTTTGCTTTGTTTTTATATTCCAAAAATAAGTGAAATCATATAGTATTTGTCTCCCTCTGCCTGGCTCATTTCACTGGGCATAATACCCTCTAGATCCATCCATATTGTTGCAAATGGTAGGATTTCTTTTTATGGCTAAATAATATTCCATTGTGTATATGTACTGTCTCTTCCTTACTCATTCATCTATTGATGGACACTTAGGTGATTGCAAATAGTGTACTGATAAACATAGAGGTATATATATCTTCTCGAAACAGGGACTTTGTTTTCTTCGGGTAAATTCCTAGAAGTGGAATTAAAGGTATTTCTAGTTGAAGTTTTTGAGGAACCTCCATACTGCTTTCCACAGCAGTTGTACAAATTTGCAGTATCACCCACAGTGTAGGAGGGTTCCCATTTCTCTGCATCCTCATCAGCATTTGTTATTTCTTGTCTTATGGAGAATGGTCATACTAACTGGTATGAGGTGATATCTCATTGTGGTTTGATTTGCATTTCCCTGATGATTAGCGACTTCTTACCAGATGAGTCATTTATGAATATATTCTTTAACATCTTTGTACATTGATAGATAGTAACTGCATTAGAGGGGGCGAGGATTTAGTAATGTGGGTAACTGTTGAATAAATATGTTGTACATGTGAAACCAATATAAGATTGTATATCCATGATACTTCAGTAAAAAAAAATAGAGTGGACTGATTCTTAGAGAAGTAAGCATCCTGGGCTAGAATCTTATTTTTGTGTATTTGTGGAAATAGTAGGCACAACATCACTAAATGAGATCTACCTTGTTTTGGCTTTAAAGGCAAGTGACTAAATTTCCCTTTTAGCTAAATTAACTAGATTGGAAAGACAATGTTTTGACTATTTTATCTAAAATAATAAAGTATGTGTCTGAATACACTCAACTGGTTTTGAGAAAGATTATACATTAAGTGACTGGATGAGGGGGGAAATTAGAAGTCTGTATCATTTATACTTCCCAAAAGAAAAATAGAAGTCTCAAGAATGAGATTTGTTCTAAGGCTATTCTGTTTCCTAATTTGAACTTGTTATTTCCTAACATCATAATATGTGGTCATTGCAACCTCTGATGACTAAATGCATAACCTGGAAAGATACATTACCACTTCATTAAATTCCTATCTGATGATAAACTAATTCAATCTAACATAATTCACACACTCACTGTACCTAATTACCTTACCAATGCAATCTGTACATATAAACACCTGCAGAGCTATAATTAGAAAAAAATACCAACTAATTCAATAAAAGTAATTTTCCCCTTCATTACACAGTAACTGTCTTTGTTAACTAATCATGGTGTTGCCCAAAGCATTTCTAAAAATATTAATACTATTAAATTTTTTCCTGTTCCTGTAACTTGAACATGGAACATCAGGGCTCTGAATCTTATGCTATTTAGGAGCTAAATTACATATGTTAGCTGGGGAATAAATAGAGGCAGCAGGGAGCTAACACTCTGCATCCATTAACTTCTATGTTTGGTGCAACATTTAAGAGGACAAGTAAATGGGCAACAAATGGGGTGATTAGGGAAACGTTTTATTTTCCTAATGAAAACAATGATATTTTGTTTGCTCTGACATCAACAATTACATCAGTAGTGCTGCCTTAGGTAAGCCATTCCTAAATTAAGATTAGCTAAATTTTTGAAAAGGTATTTTTAGAAAACTGTCTTTTTAACACTACAGAATAAAATCATTTTCCTTTTGGACTTTCTTTGCTCAGCATTTGATTTATGATCCAGATACCCACTCTTTATGAGAAGTAGATAATAAGAAAGAAAAGCTGGAATATCTGGATCTGTTATCTTCTACTTATTGGCATGATAATTTTTTTGACTTTAAAATATTTGTTTATTTAGACAGCCTTTTGGGAAGTCGCCTCATTCTGGATTCTAAAAAAATAATAATTTTGCTTTACTTTGACAATATTTTACCTGAGCAAGAAATTTGTTACAACTTTATTATCAACCTGTAGTGAAGTTCTGGGAGTGTAACCTACAATTTTTCTTTTCCTAGCTGGAAAATGGTAATTGTTCCATGCAAATAACTTACTCTTACAGAGACACTGCAAGGACACATCATGAAAATATTAACAGAACATCTACCTAATCTAATATCTATTTATCTATTGAAATTGATGGCCTTCCCTCAAACCATTAACTTGCTTTTTTTTCAGGTTTCATCAATAATTTATGAGATAAGCACTCATAAGATTTAAAAACATTCTGCCATCCTGCCAGCAAGGATATTAAAAAAAGTGTTTATCTGTATTATGTGTCGATTCTTCCTAGCTTAAGTCCTTCTCATTAAAAAAAAAAATTGCCTCACCATCTGCCACTCATTGCCTGCTGGGTAGTGTTAAAGGTAATTAACAGGACATGATCACTGCTTGGTCCTTGAGCTGGATCCAGGCATTTAGAGGCTCCTCCCTCTCTCTTTTGTGCTTGGAATGTATGTGCTTCCCCTTTGTTCTCACAGTGGCAATGGTTTCCAACGATGCAGTCTTGAAACAGTAAGGTGTTGAGACAATTTGGACTAAATACATGACTAAACCCAGTTAAAGTCTATATCAACTCTTAAGATTTGACAGGTAGGTGTAGAGATCTACTCATCTTTGGCTGCCTAAGGTAAGCTTCACCTGGAAACCCCCTTGCTTATTAAAAATGCAACATACCAGTCTGAGGTGGTCTGCCTCTTTTTCAGTCCCTCCTTGCCTTATGTGTATGGGGCCAGTTTGTAAACTAAGGGCTAGAGAATAATTTAGCTGTGTATGGGATAGCTGTGCCAGACTTCTATCCTGAAAAACTGCCAAGGCATGAAATGATTAAAAAGTATAGTGACAGGAAAACATAACTATGTTACCAATATTATTCAGGATCAATAACTTCTCTGTGAAAATATTTTACTTTACACATAATACAAATTGTATATAATATTTCATTTGACCTTCACTACAGTATTTTAAGAGAGATATGGCTTAGTAGTGTATTAGGTAACTGATAGAATTAGTAATAAATCATGGAATTATCACTTAAGTAATCAAATTGCAAAATCTATGCTTTTGTCTTGCATCTTGCTGCCTCATATCATATATTTGCAAATTTTTATGACTATATATGTATAATTTCCTAATACTGTTCACAGTTATATAAATAACTACACATATACACCAAAAATTGTATTCAAACATATTTCATAACTTCCAAACTGACTGAGATACAGATTTTTAAGTTAACCAATCTATATTGATGTTTCCTAATAGAGGAAAATAAGACAGATTTTTGTGCTAATTAACAGATAACAGTCTTTATGCACCAAAGACTTTTAAATAAATTGAAAAATGCTATCTTCCCCCTATTTTTGATGTGGTAACATGGTTGCACATATCAAAACTACTTATTAAATTGGTTCAGTTTTGGGAAAGTTGTATTATTTGCACTTACATGGAATTTTTTATATAATGCAATTCAGTAAGATAATGTTCTGTTTTTACATGTTAACTGATGATTGGTTTAAATAGAGGAAAAGGAGAAAAGGAAAGGAAAACACACAGAGCTCTGTGATAATTCTGCAAAGCAGTTGTGGACATCAATGAAAATCGTACTCTTTGGGATTTAAGATATTTCACTCTGTTGACATAGATTGCTAATCCTTCTCAGAGTACTTTTTTTAGCCCCACATGAAAAAGATATGCTTTCTACATAAAGACAGCATAATTTTCTCAACACGTCAAGCTAACATTTTCTCTAATTTTGTTGGAATATTTTTCCTTTAGCCTCAGGTTATTAAATAGTTCAAGAAGAACCCGGCCAGATATTGGATCCAAATAGACTTGAACCTAAATCAAAATCCTGCCATATCAATCACAAGACAAATTTTGACATTTAACCACTCATATCTTCAGCTAGTTTGTTTTGCAGAAGGAATAGTAATAGTTTACATAGCAATGCAAAATTTCTCATTTGGGGAATCTAGGACAGATGAGGTCAATTTAGTATCATTGAAATATTTTAATGCTAAATCAAGGCAAAAATTGCTGCATTCCATTATTTATGGGTTAGAAAGTTGTAATTTATCTGTCTGATCTTGGTATGCATTGGCATGGATTTGATAATTCTTATACAAGTAAATAAATGTATTAATATATAATTAAATACTATGGATCAAGAAAGTTGAATTAGAGTTTTTTTCACGACTGGGTGATGAGTTTATAGCAGAAAGGGTAGTGCTCAAGAATTAATAAGGAGAGATTTTAAAGCCAGAAAAGGCTGGCTTGCCTTGCAAACTCTACAACTTATTAGCTTTTTGTCTCACTTTTGTGAGACCATGAAAAACAATTATTTTTAAACATTGGGTATTTTGATGACAAGACTCTTCATCTTTCCTAATCATCTCATTTTACTAGCCAAAAAGTAAAAGCATTCTTCATCTCTCTTTTCTTTTGTATAACTTCATTATTGAAAGGGAATAAGAGAACTCTGAGATAAATTATAAACATAGTTTCCCTTAAAATATTTACTATTTACATGGTCAGTAATATTTCTAGCAAATCTGAGTTAAAGTCTTCCCATTATCTCTAACCCAAAGTAACATTCAAAATTTCCTGGTACTAAAAACAAATATATAATTCATTATCTCCCTTTATTTTAGTTACAAAATTAGCAAATCTTAGAATTGCTATTTAACACCATATAAAAACAGCCATCTAGTGCTTGACTGTTTTCTAAGATATAATAAAATTAGTGGTTAAAATGATTATGGTTGGACAACTACAAGTATAGGACAAACTAGTTTACAAAGTCAGATTCCTTTCCATGTAAAAATAATTTTAAAAAAACACAAAAATATCCTTCATTATTTGATAAAAATGGTATTGGCATAATTTAAAGAATTTTAGTTTTTTTCTGTCTGTGAAATGGTGCTTTTCATTTAACTACATTGTTTTTCAAAATAAATCAAAATTATATTTTTGCCTTGTCATGAAACAATTTTCCTTGCTATAGAAACATGTCCAGTGCCTCACAATTTTCCCAACTGTCTTCTTTTCTTTTCTAAAATATTTCACATGCCATCATATTTGGAGAGTTTCATTTGTTTTTGCCTATCCGGTGGAACACTGATACAATAAACTGGAAGTTAGTTGGGGAATTCCAGTTGCAATCATGGTGTAGCTTTTCTCTGGAATTAATCTTTCTCCCAATTACAAAAATAAAACCTGAAGCTAAAAAATATGTATATTTGAAGTCACTCAAGGGCAGCAAGTAAAGCAGACAGAAACTGAAGGATATATGATTCTTGGAAGAATGGACATATTTGCTTAAAGGCATGATTCAGTCGGTTCATAGCAACATCAGGTTAAATGAAGATTAAACATCAGATTTCACAAGGTTTTTGTGGGGATTTAATAAGATGATACTGCTAAACATTTAACACAAGATCTGTATACATTAAGATTCAATAAACGTTAGTTTCTTTACCCTTTGTGGTTCAAAAATAAATATAAAAAAATGCCATATTCTCAGAAAAAAGTGTAACCAGCCTATAATTTACAAACAAATAATATCCAGTAAAATATATCCCTCAAGCTGTTTTTCACTGTGATTCCTGTTAATTTAATGTAGGAAAACTGGCTTCATGACAGCACTTGGGGGAAATATGTCTCAGGGAACCTGGAATTGACATATAAAATCATATGTATTCTGAGTATATTTAGATTGTTATTTTCATGAATGAACAGGTTTATAAAAGAAAAAAAAGAAAAAAATACAGTGTATGAAAAATTCCTAAAGAAAATTGAAAAACCTTTAGTTAGAGCACAATAATGACCTTCAACCTTTCATAATCTAATACAATATTCTTCATCAAAATGCTTAATAATTGGCAAAAAACTAAGGAAAACTATGTAGAAACCATCTGGTGGGTCCATGAATGTCAAGAGGTTGAGAATTTGGTTTGTGGAAGTAAAAGACATTGGTTTCATTTTGCATAGAATCTTTTACCTAGAGAAATTTATTAAATCTACTTAAGAAAAATATACTGGGAAATTTTGAAAAAAAGACCTAATTTTGTATTCAAAATACATGATTTCTCCATTAAGACCATGGATTATTAGAAAATTTTTAATCCATCTACCACCATTATGTAATAAAGCTTACTAAATATAGAGAAATGCCACTTAAATTGCGCATAATAGGTAATTTACTCAATAAATATTACCTTCAGCAATCCTGTGAGAACTATATTGTCAAAGGGGACTTAACCTATCCATCAGGAAACCTGTATCCCAGTAATGGAATTCCACTGACTAGCTGTGTT
Organism: Manis pentadactyla; assembly: GCF_030020395.1. Lineage (NCBI taxonomy): Eukaryota > Metazoa > Chordata > Mammalia > Pholidota > Manidae > Manis > Manis pentadactyla. The sequence continues at coordinate 165,620,868 of NC_080021.1, read as the reverse complement.
ATAGAAGGAAGCCCATAACTTCTCTGGGTCTCAGCCTACTGACTTTTAAAGTGTATTGATTTGATTAAATTGCCTGTACAGTTATTTACAAGTAAGTATTTTAGTTTACCAAGGAGACTGAACATTATAAAACAGTATGATTATCTGTATCCAGAACACACTGTACTATAATACAAATAAGTTATATAAAAGGATTATATAAGGAATACTTATAAATTGTAATTAATCTACCTTAAGAAACTGTAGTGATCAAAATATGCATAAATTTTCTGATGCTCTTAGGAATTCATGTTGTACCTTTAGATGAAAGGTAATGCAATTAAGCAGAGTATCTACAAGAATATCATTTATTATACATTGACTTCAAATTAAAATATATACTTTATTAGATATATTGGATATATTGCACTATCTGCTTAAAATGCTGCTAGTATCTTTTTAAGAAAAAATTACAGTTGTGAAGTGCATGATGAGCTCATGAAGTTAATGTTCTTGGTTATATATAACACAGGTTAAATGACGAGAATTTATCTTGCTTATAGAATTAGTTCTGGCTCATTACATCATGATAAGTTTCCTCAGGAAACCTAAATAACAGAGATGAAAGATCACCTAAGGGCATAAATGCATAAAATATTTATTTTTACATGCATCACAATTAGTTTTAAAATCTGTGCTTCAAATAGGAAAACAGACAGGAATCACTGTTTTTTTAAATATACTACATGGTGATGTTGCTTTTCTAATTTTAAATCAACTCCATATTTTTCCAAAATTTTAAGGATTTTGTACTCAAAGAAATGGTAATTATTACCAAACTAATAGGCAAAATATTGCCTACAGTGGCTCTCATACAGCATTTTCATTCTTTTAGAAGCAATATATCCAGTTTTAAGACAGAAAGAACTGGCCATTTGAACTAGATTGACAGTACCTTGATTTACATACATTGCTTTTCCATCTCTCCTTTTAATTCTTATGTATAACTTTTAACAGTTTTTTGATGACATTCTGAATTACACCATTACTCTCTCTGTGGATTTAAAGAAAGGTCCTATAAGTCAGATTCAGTCTTGGCTATAGTTATGCATTCTCATAGAACTTTCTCCAATAGTTGTGGGGTGAGGTGTGCAGTGGTAACTGTGGTAGTGCTTAATTATATGGACAGGAATGAATAGGGTCCCAAATATAGATGTATAGGACAGGAATGCATTCAGCATTTTGATTGATACTTGATAATCAATTTGATGTTTATGGAGCACAGGCTAGTACTTGCTTCGAACTCTAAATGGTAAAATGAATGCAATAAGAAAAATTTTAAAGAAATGTATAGCATTTTCACAGATTGTCTAATAATCATCAGAACAATATGAAATGTTGGATTATTGAATTATTTGAAATACTTGGTTAAAAACAATCAATAAGAGGGATCAGAAGATGGCAGCATGAGTAGAGCAGCGGAAATCTCCTCCCAAAACCACATATATCTATGAAAATATAACAAAGACAACTCTTCCTAGAATAAAGACCAGAGGACACAGGACAATATCCAGACGACATCCGCACCTGAGAGAACCCAGCACCTCGCGAAGGGGGTAAGATACAACTCCCGGCCCAGCGGGAGCCGAGCGCCCATCCCCCCAACTCCCAGCGGGAGAAAAATAGGCAGAGCGGGAGGGAGACGGAGCCCAGGACTGCCGAATACCCAGCCCCAGCCATCCGGGCCAGATTGCAGACACAGAGCATGTGCAGGGGGCCCTGGATACTAGGAAAACAGGGCAGCAAGAACAGTGAGCGGGCACCGGAGGCCGGGCACTGGAGGACATAAGAAAAGCAAGCGACCAGTTTTTTTTTTTTTTGCTGTTTTGTTTTGGCAAGTGCTTTTTGGAAGTCTTAAAGGGATAGGGATCCCAATACTAGGGAAACAGGGCAGCAAGACTGGTGAGCAGATGCCTGAGGCTGGCGCTGGAGAATTAAAAAAAACGAGCGGCCACCTTTTTTTTTCTTTTTTTAATTTAAAAATTATTATTATTATTATTTTTGTGTGTGTGTGCGGTGATCGTTGTTTTGTTTTGGCGGGTGCTTTTTGGAAGTCTTAAAGGGGCAGGGTGGGACACTTAATCCAGAGGTAGGGAATCCGGGGATCTCTGGGCACCCTAACCCCTGGGCTGCAGGGAGCAGGGAGGCCCCTTACGAAGATAAATAGCCTCCCAGCCGCTCCCCCTCCAACGCGACTCCACCACTTTGGAGCAGCTGCCTGAGCCAGGCCATGCCCACAGCAACAGCAGAGATAAACTCCATAGCAGCCGGGCAGGAAGCAGAAACCCTGTCTACGCGCAGCTGCGCAGCACAAGCCACTAGAGGTCGCTGTTCTCCCAGGAGAGGAGTGCCACAAACCAACAAGAAGGGAAGTTCATCCAGCCATCACTCATCCCAGCTCTGCAAACTATTCCTATCACCATGAAAAGGCAAAGCTACAGGCAGACAAAGATCACAGAGACAACACCAGAGAAGGAGACAGACCTAACCAGTCTTCCTGACAAAGAATTCAAAATAAGAATCATAAACATGCTGACAGAGATGCAGAGAAATACGCAAGAGATATGGGATGAAGTCTGGAGGGAGATCACAGATGCCAGAAAGGAAATTACAGAAATGAAACAAACTCTGGAAGGGTTTATAAGCAGAATGGATAAGATGCAAGAGGCCATTGAAGGAATAGAAGCCAGAGAACAGGAACACATAGAAGCTGACATAGAGAGAGATAAAAGGATCTCCAGGAATGAAACAATATTAAGAGAACTGTGTGACCAATCCAAAAGGAACAATATCCGTATTATAGGGGTTCCAGAAGAAGAAGAGAGAGGAAAAGAGATGGAAAGTATCTTAGAAGAAATAATTGCTGAAAACTTCCCCAAACTGGGGGAGGAAATAATCGAACAGACCACGGAAATACACAGAACCCCCAACAGAAAGGATCCAAGGAGGACAACAACAAGACACATAATAATTAAAATGGCGAAGATCAAGGACAAGGAAAGAGTTTTAAAGGCAGCTAGAGAGAAAAACGTCACCTATAAAGGAAAACCCATCAGGCTAACATCAGACTTCTCGACAGAAACCCTACAGGCCAGAAGAGAATGGCATGATATATTTAACACAATGAAACAGAAGGGCCTTGAACCAAGGATACTGTATCCAGCACGACTATCATTCAAATATGATGGTGGGATTAAACAATTCCCAGACAAACAAAAGCTGAGGAAATTTGCTTCCCACAAACCACCTCTACAGAACATCTTCCAGGGACTGCTCTAGATGGGAGCAATCCTAGAAAGAGCACAGCACAAAACACCCAACATATGAAGAACCGAGGAGGAGGAACAAGAAGGGAGAGAAGAAAAGAATCTCCAGACAGTGTATATAACAGCTCAATAAGCGAGCTAAGTTAGGCAGTAAGATACTAAAGAGGCTAACCTTGAACCTTTGGTAACCACGAATTTAAAGCCTGCAATGGCAATAAGTACATATCTTTCAATAGTCACCCTAAATGTTAATGGGCTGAAAGCACCAATCAAAAGACACAGAGTAATAGAATGGATAAAAAAGCAAGACCCATCTATAGGCTGCTTACAAGAAACTCACCTCAAACCCAAAGACATGTACAGACTAAAAGCCAAGGGATGGAAAAACATATTTCAAGCAAACAACAGCGAGAAGAAAGCAGGGGTTGCAGTACTAATATCAGACAAAATAGACTTCAAAACAAAGAAAGTAACAAGAGATAAAGAAGGACACTACATAATGATAAAGGGCTCAGTCCAACAAGAAGATATAACCATTCTAAATATATATGCACCCAACACAGGAGCACCAGCATATGTGAAACAAATACTAACAGAACTAAAGGGGGAAATAGACTGCAATGCATTCATTCTAGGAGACTTCAACACACCACTCACCCCAAAGGATAGATCAACCGGGCAGAAAATAAGTAAGGACACGGAAGCACCAAACAACACAGAAGAGCAGATGGACCTAATAGACATTTATAGAACTCTACATCCAAAAGCAACAGGATATACATTCTTCTCAAGTGCACATGGAACATTCTCCAGAATAGACCACATACTAGGCCACAAAAAATGCCTCAGAAAATTCCAAAAGATTGAAATCCTAACAACCAACTTTTCAGACCAAAAAAGGTATAAAACTAGAAATAAACTGTACAAAGAAAGCAAAGAGGCTCACAAACACATGGAGGCTTAACAACACGCTCCTAAATAATCAATGGATCAATGACCAAATCAAAATGGAGATCCAGCAATATATGGAAACAAATGACAATAACAACACTAAGCCCCAACTTCTGTGGGACACAGCAAAAGCAGTCTTAAGAGGAAAGTATATAGCGATCCAAGCATATTTAAAAAAGGAAGAACAATCCCAAATGAATGGTCTAATGTCACAATTATTGCAATTGGAAAAGAAGAACACATGAGGACTAAAGTCAGCAGAAGGAGGGACATAATAAAGATCCGAGAAGAAATAAATAAAATCGAGAAGAATAAAACAATAGCAAAAATCAATGAAACCAAGAGTTGGTTCTTCGAGAAAATAAACAAAATAGATAAGCCTCTGGCCAGACTTATTAAGAAGAAAAGAGAGTCAACACAAATCAATAGTATCAGAAACAAGAAAGGAAAATCATGACGGACGCCACAGAAATACAAAGAATTATTAGAGAATACTATGAAAACCTATATGCTAACAAGCTAGGAAACCTAGGAGAAATGGAGAACTTACTAGAAAAATACAACCTTCCAAGACTGACCCAGAAAGAAAGAGAAAATCTAAACAGACCAATTACCAGCAACAAAATTGAACCGGTATTAAAAAACTACCAAAGAACAAAACCCCCGGGTCAGATGGATTTACCTCAGAATTTTATCAGACATACAGGGAAGACATAATACCCATTCTCCTTAGAGTTTTCCAAAAAATAGAGGAGGAGGGGATACTCCCAAAATCATTCTATGAAGCTAACATCACCCTAACACCAATACCAGGCAAAGAGCCCACCAAAAAAGAAAACTACAGACCAATATCCCTGATGAACGTAGACGCAAAAATACTCAACAAAATATTAGCAAACCGAATTCAAAAATACATCAAAAGGATCATACACCATGACCAAGTGGGATTCATCCCAGGGATGCAAGGATGGTACAACATTCGAAAGTCCATCAACATCATCCACCACATCAACAAAAAGAAAGACAAAAACCACATGATCATCTCCATAGATGCTGAAAAAGCATTTGACAAAGTTCAACATCTATTCATGAAAAAAACTCTCAGCCAAATGGGAATAGAGGGCAAGTATCTCAACATAATAAAGGCCATCTATGATAAACCCACAGCCAACATTATATTGAACAGTGAGAAGCTGAAAGCATTTCCAAAACAAAGAAATAAAAGGAATCCAGATTGGTAAAGAAGAAGTTAAACTGTCACTCTTTGCAGATGACATGATACTGTACATAAAAAACCCTAAAGACTCCACGCAAAAACTACTAGAACTGATATTGGAATACAGCAATGTAGCAGGATACAAAATCAACACACAGAAATCTGTGGCTTTCCTATACACTAACAATGAACCAACAGAAAGAGGAATCAGGAAAACAACTCCATTCACAATTGCATTAAAAAAAATAAAATACCTAGGGATAAACCTAATCAAAGAAGTGAAAGACTTATCCTCTGAAAACTACAAGTCACTCTTAAGAGAAATTAAAGGGGACACTAACAAATGGAAACTCATCCCATGCTCGTGGCTAGGAAGAATTAATATTGTCAAAATGGCCATCATGCCCAAAGCAATATAGAGATTTGATGCAATCCCTATGAAACTACCAGCAATATTCTTCAATGAACTGGAACAAATAATTCAAAAATTCATATGAAATCACCAAAGACCCCGAATAGCCAAAGCAATCCTGAGAAAGAAGAATAAAGTAGGGGGGATCTCACGCCCCAACTTCAAGCTCTACTATAAAGCAATAATAATCAAGACAATTTGGTACTGGCACAAAAGCAGAGCCACAGACCAATGGAACAGACTACAGAATCCAGACATTAACCCAGACATATATGGTCAATTAATATTTGATAAAGGAGCCATGGACATACAATGGCAAAATGAAAGTCTCTTCAACAGATGGTGCTGGCAAAACTGGACAGCTTCATGTAGGAGAATGAAACTGGACCATTGTCTAACCCCATATACAAAAGTAAACTCAAAATGGATCAAAGACCTGAATGTAAGTCACGAAACCATTAAACTCTTGGAAGAAAGCATAGGCGAAAACTTCTTAGACATAAACATGAGTGACCTCTTCTTGAACATATCTCCGCGGGCAAGGAAAACAAGAGCAAAAATGAACAAGTGGGACTATATTAAGCTGAAAAGCTTCTGTACAGCAAAAGACACCATCAATAGAACAAAAATGAACCCTACAGTATGGGAGAATATATTTGAAAATGACAGATCCGATAGAGGCTTGACATCCAGAATATATAAAGAGCTCACACACCTCAACAAACAAAAGACAAATAACGCAATTAGAAAATGGGCAGAAGAACTGAACAGACAGTTCTCCAAAAAAGAAATACAGATGGCCAACAGACACATGAAAAGATGCTCCACATCGCTAATTATCAGAGAAATGCAAATTAAAACTATAATGAGGTATCACCTCACACCAGTAAGGATGGCAGCCATCCAAAAGACAAACAACAACAAATGTTGGCGAGGCTGTGGAGAAAGGGGAACCCTCCCACACTGCTTTTGGGAATGAAAGTTAGTTCAACCATTGTGGAAAGCAGTATGGAGGTACATCAAAATGCTAAAAACAGACTTACCATTTGACCCAGGAATTGCACTCCTAGGAATTTACCCTAAGAATGCAGCAATCAAGTATGAGAAAGATCAATAGCCAAGAATTGGAAGCAACCTAAATGTCCATCGATAGATGAATGGATAAAGAAGATGTGGTACATATACACAATGGAATACTACTCAGCCATGAGAAAAGGGCTAATCCAACCATTTGCAGCAACATGGATAGAGCTGGAGGGTATTATGCTCAGTGAAACAAGCCAAGTGGAGGAAGAGAAATACCAAATGATTTCACTTATCTGTGGAATATAAGAACAAAGGAAAAACTGAAGGAACAAAATGGAGCAGAATCACAGAACTCAAGCATGGACTAACAGGTACCAAAGGGAAAGGGACTGGGAAGGATGGGTGGGTATGGAGGGATAAGGGGGGGGAGAAGTAGGGGTATTAAGATTAGCATGCATGGGGGGGTAGGAGAAAAGGGAGAGCTGTACAACACAGAGAAGACAAGTAGTGATTCTACAACATTTTGCTATACTGATGGACAGTGACTGTAAAGGGGTTTATAGGGGGGACCTGGTATAGGGGAGAGCCTAGTAAACGTAATATTCATCATGTAAGTGTAGATTAGTAATATAAAAAAAAAAAAAAAAAGCAAAAGGCAGTTCCTGTGTGGTAACCTCCAGTGAGTTCTACACAAGGGTATAAAGGGCATATAAAAGTGTAGCAAAGGGTCTTTTTGTGTTTATACAGAGGATTAAAGCCTAATTGGGCTACCCCGAAAATGAACTAAGATACGATATGAAAAAGAACTTCCAACATCAGCACTCTCTGGAAGACTCATGCCAGAAGATCATCATCAAAAAACCCCAACAACGATCCACGCACTGCTACAGCTGTAGATGCACTCATCCCACCAGTTCCTGGACTTGCCATGGGAATGAGGAAGGAGATATCTAAGCTGGCCTGTGCATACAGTAAAACAACAAATTTGACTGGATCTATACTGTTGGAACCCAACCAAGAATTAGGAGAAGTGCAAATTGTAGTGCTTCAAAATCTTACAGCTACAGACTATTTACTGTTAAAAGAACATAAGGGATGTGAACATTCCCCAGGAATGGGTTGTTTTAATTTGTCTGATTTCTCTCAGACTGTTCAAGTTCAGTTGGACAATATCCACCATATCATAGATAAGTTTTCACAAATGCCTAAGGTGCCTAACTGGTTTTCTTGGTTTCACTGGAGATGGCTGGTAATTACAGGTATGCTTTCGTTATGTAACTATACTCCTATTATGTTAATGTGTTTGCACAATTTAAGTAGTAGCTTAAAACCTATACATGCTGAAGTTATTCTACAAGAAGTTATGTCAAAGAAATAATCAATCTTCCTATGTTTTCTTCCACCTGCTACTTCTATAGCTTTCCTTCTTCCTTCCTAATTACAACCCTTAAATAGAATTCGTGCCTCATATCAAATTTACCGAGTATCATAATTCTTCCAAGTGGTAAAGATACCTCAAGACAAATGCTGGGCATAGGAGCTACAGAGCATAAATATGCAAAGAAATAAAAAGCTAACCATTTCAAACAAAAAGGCTTCTCTCTCACTTACCAACTTTTCATTTCCCTGTATGGCCCCAGAAGATGACTGGTTAGCCAGAGACGGGTAAGATTCCTCAAGGGAGGAACAACCTAAGGCAGGCACAGTCACAGGGGGGTCATCAGGTGAGAAATTGGGGATCAACAGAGGTGAGGCTTAGAACCTCACCCCCCTGTTCTGAGAGAAATCTTCTGCATACGTGGATGTTTTATTGCCCTTGTCTAGCTTGGATTAACACATAGTCTACAGGCACACACCTGATCATCTACATTTGCTCTCTTACAACACTAAACTATGTTTTCTACCTTTATTTTGTACCTACCTACCACTTCAGCATTTTATTAAAAATAATAATAATAAAGAGAGAAATGTGGTATCCACATATAAATCAAGTATAAAAATCAAATGAGTATTCATATTTCAACTGACTGTTTATAGTTCATAATGCATGAGCAAAACCGAAAGTTTCTGTGATGACTGCCCTTGTACTGCACTATGTAACTTATTCACTATGTAAGAATTTGTTCTCCATGTAAGAACTTGTTTGTTATGCCTCAGAAGATTGGAGACTGATGAAAACTAGGCTTGGGGTGGATTAATGATTGTGCATTGAGCATTGACTCCCCTATACAGAATTTTATTGTTGTTAACAACCATTTGATCAATAAATATGAGAGATGCCCTCACAAACAAAAAAACAAAACAAACAAACAAAAAAAGTACACACTTCCAATGGTAAAATAAATAAGTAACCGGGATGTAATGTATAGCATAAGGAATATAGTCAAAATTTTGTAACAACTTGGTATGGTGATAGCTGGTACCTAGAATTATCATGTATATAAATGTTGAATCACTGTGTTGTACACCTGAAACTAATATAATGTAATACTGTATGTCAACTACCCTTCAATTAAAAAATAATTTTCTACAAAAAAACAAACAAACAAACAAAACAAATCAATAAATCATCCAAATTAGGTTTTATCTCTCATCCTTTGCTGATGAAATTTTTGAAGTGAGATGCTTCCAAAAACAAATTCATAGTTGGAACATGTAAATATTAGGCTTAGAATATTATTAAAGTGTGTAGATGCCAATCAAGGCTAATGTTTTAATAAATTTGTTAAAATTTGTTTGTGACCTTATGTGATCCAGCATGGAGAATGTTCCTTGTGATTAAGAATAGTACGTTGTTACCTATAATTAGGTGGGAAGTTTTGTGTATGTTGTTTGGTCCATTTTATCCATAGTGTTATTCAAGTCAGCTGTTTCTTTATGAATTTTCAATCTGGATGCTCTATCTATGATCAAAGGTAGCATATTTAGTCTCCTAGTATTACTGTATTGCTGTCAATTTTTCCTTTCAGATTTGTTAGTATTTGCTCTATAAACTTAGGTGATGTGATGTTGGGTATATTCAACTGATATATTCAATTATGGATTAAAAAAGTGATTTTTTTTACTTCCTTATCTCCTTAGAATTTGTATAAAGTCAATGAAATATGTATTCTTCACTTGATATTGTTTGCATGTGGATAACCTGTAACTTTAAATTACAAACCAGGTAAATATTGGCAAATTTATACATTTCAATGTAATATAAAAATGAAATGGCTGTGCATTGGCTCTCCTGGCTCCCTTTATGAAATAAATGGTATATATTCACAATATAGGGCTAGAATAAAGTGACATTTTAATTTTTTAATACAGTATAAAGCCCACTAAAATGAGATTAAACCCATGTCCACATATCAAAGCAGTTTTTATTGTTAATAATCAATTGGTTATCAATTATAGCCCTATTCTAAACCCTTCCAAATTGTAAGCTAATAAATTAGAAACAAAACAATCAAATAAAGCTTGCTCTAAAACAATGAGTAATTAGGAGGCAAGGGAAAAGAAACTTAAATGCTTAAAGAGAAACCTATTTTTTCCACAGGAAGGAGATACATGATAATTCATTCTATAGGTTGATGGAGACAGCAAAATTACAGTAGCAAAGGTTACAAAGGTATACACAATATTGTTTCTGGTTCATTAGATCATAAGTTCTTCAGGAAACATAAATAACTGAGATACAGAATCATTGAAGTGATTTGTTTCCACATGTATCCCAATTAATTTTAATATATTTTGAGATATCACACATATAGAAAACACTTTTTATATACCACAAAAGATTATTTTGCTTTTCTAGTTTTAAAATTATTTCATATTTTTCCTAGTTTTGAAGAATTATAAATTTAGCAATATTAAAATTAAAACCTATGAAACTACCAGAGGCTTTGTGATTCACTAGGTTAGACTAAAATATTAAGTGGAATCAAGAAGTGAATGATTCTGGTGAATTATAAGACCAGACATGTCTTTTAATTCATTTTATACACCACTGCTCCCACTTGTTTTAGTTCTCTGAATGATCTCATTTAACAAATGATCCTTGCTCTTTTCCTTTTTTGTAAAGTACTTAGGTATAACAAAAAGAAAATTTAATAAAGAGTAAAACACAAGCTACTATTTCTTACAAATACCATTAAAAACCTCAGCATCAACATTTTCCAATATACCAGCTCAGGCTCTGGTAATTTGATATGGGGATGATTTGTGTGTGAGAAAGTTTATTTTTAGGTATAAACAGTTAAGCAAGTGGCACTAACATGAACAAATTTCTATTTATTTTAATTTACCCTATCACAGTATGGACCCTTTCTATTGCATACTGAATGTAAATACCTGTTGTAAGTAATTTCAAAAGCTCCAAATGATGTATCTTCTCCAATTCCTCCAAGTTTCCAAAAGCAAATAGAGACTATGCTTACCTTTTGCATTTTAGAGAATTATATCACAATGTCAATACCCTGACCACAAGCTTGACAAGCAGAATTAATTTTCAGGCTATTAAATGAAAACATCTTAATTGTTTTTGTCATCATTACATCGGTTCTAAGTAAATGTTTCTTCCATTTCTCCCCTTCTCCTTTTGTCCCCTTCAACAACCAAATGTCAAGATAATTCTAGTCTAGTAATATTTTCCCTAAAAACATATTAAGAAACAGAAATAGCAAGACCTGTTATACCAAGTCATACTTTTAATATTTTCCTTATTTTTTACCAACCTCTCCATGGATATTGATTTATTAAGGACATGCACCTTTCAATAACACATTTAAACTGTGTAATGAGATATTCAGTTTAATGCATAAATATATACTTAGAAAACCTTGTCAATTAGAATGTTGGGAAATGGTGTTTCCTTAAGGCTACTGAGAGCATGATTTTAAATGGAGTGTGACAACAGCCCAAATACATGGTGCTGAAAGCTTTTAATAGGAATTCACCATTTAAAGATTAATATGCCAATAGAGGAATGGTGCTATTTAAATGGGGCTATTTAATTAAAAAGCAAAAGGCATAAACAATAAGTTTAAGGTTTAATTTCCCAGAGTGTTTTAGTGTTTTTCCTTTAGTGTTATTACTGGATACAATAGTATTGGGTTTAAAGCTATTAGATATTTTAGTTAATGAAAAAATTTTTCTAGAAATTTCCAGAAAACTTTATTGAGGATTTCATATTCAGGGTAGAATTAGATTTGGTAACAGATATGAAATTGTGATCTGAGATGGGAAAAATACTATTATGAATTAAATATGCTGTCCAAGGAGGTGGGAATAAGTGTTGCATGTCTTTCACATGTAATTCACTAGCTTCTAAGGTTTCCAAGGGAACTGTGGTCAGGTACAGCAAATTAGTATGTGGAAATATTAGGTAATTACATTCTATCTTTGGCAGGAAAGAAGAAGTGATGGAGAGAGACAGATAGGAGAATAAATTAACATCTCTGCCACCATTCAAGATACACATCGTTCTCAACCCTACCCTGGAATATTCTCCAGGATAGATAGATCATATTAAGCCAGAAAATAAATATTAATAAGCTTAAGATTAAAATCTTACCAACTACCTTTTGTCACCACAATGGGATACAACTAGAACTTAATAATGAGGAACACTGGAAAATACACAAGTAGTGTGGGAATTAAACAACTGATTCATGAAAAACCATTGAGTCAACAATGAAATAAAAAAAGAAATTAAAAAGCATCTTAAACAAAAATGGAAATACAATATACCTAATCTTATGAGATGCAGTGCTAAGAGGTAAGTTTAGTGGCAGTGCCTACATCAAAAAAAAAAGAAAAATCTCAAATGAATGACCTAAGTTTACACTTCAATGAGGTATAAAAAAAAGGAGAATAATGTTAGTGACAAGAAGAAGGTAAAGATCACAGCATAAATAAAAAAGAATCGGAAACAACAGGAAAATAAAATGGAACTAAGAATTGGTTTTTTGAAAAGAAAGGAAATTGACAAATCTTTCAGTGTATTTACCAAGAAAACAAGAGAAAGAACACAGAAATAAAATTACAAATGAAAGAAGACATTATAACTGATACCACAAAAATACAAAGGATAATATGAGTTGACTATGAACAATTATATGGCAACAAAAACAATTATATGACAACCTGAAATAAATGGGTAAGAATATTGAACATCAGCTCTTCTCAAACTCCTCAAAAAATTAAGCAGAAACACTCTCAAATTCATTTCACAAGGCTACCATTATCCTGACATCAGAGGCATGTAAGTATATTTATAGAAAAGAAAGCTATAGGCCAATATTCCTGTTGAATACAGATGTAACAGTTCTCAACAAAATACTAGCATACCAATTTCAACAGCATGTTAAAAGAATTATATACCATGACCAAGTGGGATATATCCTTGGGATACAAAGATAGTTCAATATGTGCAAAGCAGTAAATATGATATACAACACTAACAATATGAGGTATAAAAATCATATTATCATCTCATAGATACCAAAAAACATTTGATATAATTCAACATCCTTTCATGATAAAAACTCTCAAAAGAGTATAGAACCAACATACCTCAACATATTAACAGCCATGTAATGGCTAACTCACAGTTAATATCATATTCAATGGTGAAAAGCCAAAATCATTCCATTTAAGATCAGGAACAGATTAAGAGTTACCACTCTCACCAATCCTATTCAACATGCCATTGGAAGTCTTAGCCAGGGAAAGTAGGTAAGGAAAAGAAAATTATCCAATTTGGAAAGGAAGAAGTAATATTGCCTCTGCTGATGGTATGATATAAAAATCCTAAAGACTGCACCAAAAATCTGTTAGACCTAATAAATTAGTTCAATAAAGTTGAAGGACACAAAACCAAAGACAAAAATCAGTTGCGTTTCTACTACCAATTATCTGGAAAAGGCAAAGAAAACAATTCCTTCTGTAAAAGCATCAAAAACAATAAAAATAAATTTAACCAAGGGAGTGAAATATCTATATACCAAAAGCTGTAAATTATGATAAAAGATATTTGAGGCACAAATAAATGAAAAACATATTCTATATTCATGTACCCAAAGAGTTAGTACTGTTAAAATGTCCATACAACCCAAAGCTGTCTACAGATTCAGTACAATCCCTATCAAAATTCCAATAGCATTTTAAGAGAAATAGAAGCAAAAGAATACCAATTTTGTATGGAACCACAAAAGGCCTCAAATATCCAAAGCATCTTGAGAAAATGTATAGCTGGAGGTATTGCAGTTGCTGATTTGAAACTATATTAAAAAGATATAGTAATCAAAACAATATGGTATTGACATAAGAACAGACACATTGACCAATGGAATAGAATCAAGAGCCCAGAAATAAGCCTAGGTATTTAAGGTAAACTAATATATGGTTACAAAAAGCCAACAATATAAAATGATAAAGGACAGTCTTTTCAATAAATGGTGCTGGAAAGCTATATCCACATTATAAAGAATGAAATCATACATCATACATCATTCAAAAATCATACATCATTCAAAAATCAACTCAAATTGGATTAAGGATTTAAGCATAATACCTGAAACCATAAAATTCCTAGGAGGAAAATAGAGGACACTAGATGGAAATCTAGATCTACACAAGGAATTCAGTGCACCCAAATTGATAAGCATGTGTGGAACTCAGGTAATTACATTCCAGGAGCATATCCATATTTTCTGTACCCCCCTTCTTTGAGCCACAAGAAAGTTTAAATTTCCTGTATCTTCATGGTACAAGATTTTAGTTTAGAGTTTGAAGGAAAAACATGAATTAAAATCATGGCTCTATCACTCATGTGACCTTCAAAAAGTAGTACCTCTGAAATACCATTTTTCAATCTAGAATGAGTGTGTCAATACTGTTCTGAGATTACCTGTGGAGATGAGGTAATTTATGCTGGAACAGCTATCATATTATGAGATTCATAATAGTTAATCCTTAAGTTTTGCCTTATTTTATTTCTCTGTCCTAGATTTTGTCTTCCTAATCTTGCCCCCCTGCTATAATCAATTACAATGGAGTTGTCAAATATTTTACCTAAAAAAAAAATACCTAATTGTCGTCCAGTTTTCTAGCATTAATTAATGTTTAGGTGAGATTTCCATCTTCTCTCTCACATTTTAAATAAAAGTTCATCCTGAATTTATAGAATATGTTTAGTAAAAAAAAATTTTCTTGAAGCATATCTATAATATTTTATTTGTTAGCTTACATGCTTTGCTATCACCAATTTAGGACAACTAATGTTGTTGTATTGAGACTAGGAATTTACTAGGAAATAGGGAAAAAGCGGTCTACCGTTTCTTTAAATTTTTAGCAATTCTATAATTTATCTAAATCCTCATAACTAGAAGGATTATGACACCAGAAAATATAAGATCTTATTCATCATCACAGATCACCAAGGACAATTTACTGCTGCTGTAACTCTAAAGAATTTTTGAGTTATGTAGAAAATATACCATTGAGATTATAAATTCATTATTATTTTGGTGACAATGTTTTTATCAAGGTCAGAGTACGGTATACACAATGTTAACTTTATAATTCTGCCAAATAATTTCCTGAATACTTAAAATCCAATTATATAAATATTTTAAAACATCAACCTATATCACATGCCATGCTTAATATTTTTATATAACTTATATTTGTTCCCAAGCCCCCTTGCATCACAAGGTTTCAGTTTGTTTGCATCTTACTAGCTTCTTCTAAGAACTGTATTTCCCTTTAAGGCTCTATTAAATTCAAATAAATTTTATTAAGATATTAGAGTACTCAGAACCCTCCCCTACCCAAGCAAGTAAAATAATTAAAGATAACTGGTTGGCACAATTAATAGTGAAAAAGAGAAAGATAGTTAGAAGTATTGTGTGTTCAGGCAGGCCTTATAAGAATTAAATAGTAATCAAAGATAGACTATTTATGGAAGTATTTATCTAATCTGTCAAGATAATAAATGCTAATATGAATTCATCAGAATTCAAAAAGTTAAACACATTTAGTTTGTGTTAATTTTTACATATTTTTTTTCCTGGAAGCTTATGAGTACTTAGTTAACCAGCAATATAAGGAGAAAACAAATATAAATTAAAAATTAAAAGTATCATGATTTATTTAGTAGCATGCCATGCCTTTTTCTCAACTTGAAGTTATTAAAATGTAACTTAAGATTTCATTATCAGTAGAATTTCATACCATTTTTAGATCTACATTTAGACTCAGACCAGCAGTAGCAGAAACATCTATTTCTTTGCAAAAAATCAATAGGAAAAGAGATTCAGTCCTTTTCATTGTTTTTTTAAGGGACAATTTTTATTTTCAAATGATAATTCAAAATTTACTGATCATTTTTTCAGTTGTGTAAAACAACAATTTAAGTAGGAGTGACTAATGTCTTTTGTCTGATTCATATCATATTTTTGTGGGTTTTAAAATTTTATTTATAAAGTCATTCCATAACTGAATAATGTCTAGATTGGTTTTCTTTCTGAGTTATATGGCTTTTTACCATCTATTTTGAATAAAAATCTATATTTATATCCTACATAATCTCCTTTGTAAGCAACACATAATAACTAGTAATGTAAACAAGTATAACATCAATAATGTAGAATATATTAAATATGTTTAGTTGCTATAAGGTCAATGTTCTGCAAAAGATTTTAGTTTGACAGACAACAGAGCCCAAATATGTGGAAAGATTATGTAAGCATTAATGGTAACTAAAATATTTTCCAAATGTGTGTCATCACTCTGAAAATTCATCTATTAAAGAATTTTATCCACTATATTAACAAATATCCTGTTGGATATTTTAAGCTATGTGAAAAATTTAAAGTTATGTACAATATTCTTATAAAGGTAACCTGATATTCTATGAAAAGTATCAACACATGACATATGATCACTGCCTGTTCAAAAGAAAAGTAAAATGATTTACTTCCGGAATGTTTTTTTTTTCTTTTTCATCTCAAAGATAGAATAAACCTTTTGCCATATCAAAATTACATACTACCATTAGAAATATTGAACAGAAAATACTATAAGTATTATTTTGAAAATATAGCAGTTAAAGATAATTTTAGATCAAAGATAATTAAGACCTTTACTTTAAAGTTTTTACCTTTACTTATAAATAAGGAGAATTTTGATTGGTGTTATTGATCTTTGTCCATTCTTTAGTTCATTTATTAAGTCCTGAGAACATTCACGAGAGACAATATTGTTGCTCTTTACTTCTCAATTTACAACTTTACATGGTAGTTAACATAAAATCAAAAGAGTGCTTGCTTTTAATTCTGGTCATGAAACAGTAAGATGGTAAACATTTTTATATAAATTTCTTAGTGCAGACTAAGTTCTCAATAATTATAGTTATGTTTACATAAAATCTACAAACATTATTTTTGTCTAGAAACTTGTGTATGTCCAAGGAGTTAAGAACAGGGGAAATAGTGATCATGTATGAAGAAGGAAAAGGAGATTATATTATGAGATACATAAAATATTTTAGTTCCCTGAAGGATGGTAGTTTTGGAATCTAATTAATAGGGAATAGGAGTGGAAAATATGGCAGAGTAATAAGAAGCAAGGTGGAAACCTCCTCCCGCATACACACTAGTGAAGTAATTACAGCAAATACAACGAACCCTGAAAATGGCCTGAAGACTGCAGAAGACCATTTTCACCTGGCAAAGAAGAGAACAACACGCAGAGAATGGTGAAATGGCACAGGAGAAATGATTGGGACACAAGGCCGTCTCCCATTCCAGCCTACATATAGGAGGGAGAAGAATGGATCAAGGAAGGGGCAAGCACTCTGGAATTCTGAACACTTAGCCCTGGAGATCTGCTCTAGGAACATGAACACACAATGCTTTGTGCTTTGGAGATTGATAGGGCTGAGCACTAGGGAGAATTGAGGCATTCAGGGAGGCTGAGACTCTTATTTTTTGTGGAGGACAGGCACACTCTGTTGGTCCCACTGAAACTCAACCCAGAACCCTTTATCCAGAGTGGCATTTTGAAAGATTTACCAGCATCAGGAAGAAAGGAGGAAGGGCAGAGGGGAAAGGGCAAATGGACAACACTTCCCCAGCTATTCTTCACACCACCTGATTGGGTGCTCAAGGGAGCTAGCTCCAAATAGTTCATCTCCCTCCCTAATAGCTTAGTCCCATGGTGTACCTCTCTGTGAACCCACTCCACCTAGCCTCCTTGGCTCAGCAGCAGGCTCACTGCTGCCTGGCAGTTGGAGAACAGCTTTCCAAGCTTTCCTGGCCCTTCCACAGCCCAACTGGTGGGGCACTTGCAGCAGCCATCTTTAATATCTCCATCTCCCTCACTGGAAGCTCAGCCCCACTGCTATTCTCCCTTTCACACACACCACAACCAGCCATTCCTGCCAAGCAGAGGCCAGCATTACTGATCCATAGGGATAGTGTGTCTCCACCTACAAGGAATACCAGAAAAAGCACCTCACTGCCTACAAAGGGTACATAGAGGTGAGGTGTCAGAGATGAGCCACTTCTGGAAGACAGACAGAAAGTTGGCCCTGCCCAGAGTCCACTAGCAACAACTGTGGCTCTACAAAAAAAGATCACATATTAGGACATAGAAACCCTAGACACAGTCAAGATTCTGGGCATCAAATGATGCCCACTTCATAAAGCCATTACTTTCTAGACCAGGAGGCATAGCTGACGTATTTAATACAAAGGAAGAAACACAGAAACCCTGACAAAACAAGGAGGAATAGGAATATGTTCCAAACAAAAGAGCAAGATAAGATACCACAAAAAGGGCTCTCTTCCTTATGAAAAGAGATCACCAATCTTCTTGATAAGGATTTCAAAGTTAACAGCCATAAAGATGCTCACTGACCTGGAAAAAAGAATTGATGATCTCAGTAAGAACCTCAGCAAAGAGACAGATGATTTGAAAAAGAGCCACTTAGAGTAGAATAATACAATAACTGAAACAAAAAAAATCAGTGGAGGGAAATACAGGAAATAATCAATGAGAAGGAAGACAGAGAACAAGAAAACAACCAAGCTGAGAAGCAGAAAGAAAATATTTCTTAAACTTAGAGAATGCTGAAAGAACTGTGTGGTAACTCCAAGTGAAACAATATTCACATAATATGGGTCCCACAAGAAGAGAGAGAGAGAGAGACAAAGGAATATAAAGTCTCTTTGAAGAAATAATAGCTGAAAACTTACTCAATAAAGGGAAAAAAATAGACACCCCAGACCTATACATAGCAGAAAGCACTGAACAAAAGGAACCCAGGAAGACAACACCAAGACACATAGTAATTAAAATGGCAAAGACTAAAGATAAAGAGGGAATCTTAAAAGCAGAAAGAGAGAGGGAGACATTTACCCATAGGGGAATTGCATAAGGCTATCAGCAGAAACTTTACAGGTCAGAATGGAGTGACATGAAATTTTTAATGTCTTGAAAGGGAAGATCCTACAACCAAGATTCCTCTACCCATCAAGGTTATCATTCAGAATTGAGAGATGAAAATTTTCCCAGGTAAATGGAAGTTAAAAGAATTAACTTCCACTAAACTTGTCTTAGAGGATATGTTAAGGGGTCTTCTCTAGATGTAAAATGTTCTAAAGCCAAATATTTCTCATCAGTGAAATTAAACCTAAAGAAAAGGTAGGAGAACAATTACTCACTAAACAAATATGAAGTTAAATACAACAAAAGTTGTAGAAACTGTACATAAAATTAGTCAAGAGAAACACAAAAGATGGAGATTATGACATACATTAAAGTGTGGAGGAGGAAGAATAAAAAAGTAGTACTTTTAGACTGTGTTCAAAACAGAGCAACTATAAACTTAATATAACTGCTATATATTTAGGAAAACTGTCTATTAACCCTATGGGAACCACAAAGCTAAGAGATATAATACATAAAAAGTATTTAAAAGGACATTCATGGGGGATGGAGCCAATATGGCGGCATGAGTAGGACAGTAGGAATCTCCTCCCAAAAACATATATATTTTTGAAAATACAACAAATACAACTATCACTAAAACAGAGACCAGAAGACACAGGACAACAGCCAGACTACATCCACACCTGTGAGAACCCAGCACCTGGTGAAAGGGGTAAGATACAAGCCACAGCCCAGCGGGACACGAGACCCCTCACCCCAGCTCCCAGCAAGAGGAGAGTAGTCAGAGCAGTGAGGGAGAGGGAGCCTCAGACTGCTAAACACCCAGCCTTAGCCATCCGCACCAGAGCACAGACACAGTGCATGCATGGGGTGCTGGAAACTAGGCAAGCAGGACAGTAAGACCTGTGAGCGGGTCCCCCAGCCAGCGTCTCTGGGACAAAGAAAAGCGAGTGCTTTTGGAAAGTCTTAAAAGGACAGGGACCCCACAACTGGAAGGAAACATCCCAGGTCACAGTCCAGCAGCTGGAAATTTCAGGGAACTCCAGGCACACTAACATGCTGGGCAACAGTTCTGAGACCCCTTACGGAGGTAAACAGCCAAACAGCCCCCCGTACATTACCCCTCTGGGTTCCCGCCATAGCAGAGCAGCAGCCTGAGGCTGGCCATGCCCACAGCAAGGGAGCTTCCTCAATACCGGCCAGGCAAGATACAGAGACACAGGCTACATGTAATTGCCCAACATAAGCCACTAGGGGTCGCAGTTGTCCCAGTAAAGAAAGGCCAGGAGCAAGTGGAAAAAGTCTTGGCTCTCCCAGCTGACAGATGAGTCAATAGCATACCACTGCACCTGTCAACATGAAAAGGCAAAAATACTTGATCCAGACAAGACTAACCCAGACAGCTTCAACATCTTCTACATCTTCCCCAGAAAACGAACCTGGGGAGATAGATTTAACCAATCTTCCTGAAAAAGAATTCAAAACAAAAGTCATAACCATTATGATGGACATGCAGAGAAATATGCAAGAACTAAGGAGGGAGAATACAGAAATAAAACAATCTCTGGAAGGACTTCAAAGCAGAATGGACAAGATGCAAGAGACCATTACTGGACTAGAAAACAGAGAACAGGAACACAGAGAAGCTGATGCAGAGAGAGATAAAAGGATCTCCAGGAATGAAAGAATATTAAGAGAACTGTGTGACAAATCGAAAAGGAACAATATCTGCATTATAGGGGTACCAGAAGAAGAAGAGAGAGAAAAAGGGATAGAAAGTGTCTTTGAAGAAATAATTGCTGAAAACATCCCCAAAGTAGGGGAGGAAATGGCCTCTCAGAACACAGAGGTACACAGAACTCCCATGACAAGGGATCCAAGGAGGGCAACACCAAGACACATAATAATTAAAATGGCAAAGATCAAAGACAAGGACAGAGTATTAAAGGAGGCAAGAGAGAAAAAAAAAAGGTCACCTATAAAGGAAAACCCATCAGCTATCATCAGATTTCTCAACAGAAACCCTACAGGCCAGAAGAGAATGGCATGATATACTTAATGCAATGAAACAGAAGGGCCTCCAAACAAGAATACTGTATTCAGCACGATTATCATTTAAATATGAAGGAGGGATTAAACAATGCCCAGACAAACAAAGTTGAGGGAATTTGCCTCCTACAAACCAATACAGGGCATCTTACAGGGACTGCTCTAGATGGGAGCACTCCTAAAAAGAGCACACAACAAAACACCCAACATATGAAGAATGGAGGAGGAAGAATAAAAAAGGAGAGAAAAAAGAATCATCAGACCGTGTTTAAAATAGCTCAATAAGTGAGATAAGATAGACAGTAAGATAGTAAAGAAGCTAACCTTGAACATTTGGTAACCACAAACTTAAAGCCTGCAATGGCAATAATTACATACCTTTCAATAATCACCCTAAATGTAAATAGACTTAATGCACCAATCAAAAGACACAGAGTAAAGGAATAGATAAAAAAGCAAGACCAATCCGTACGCTGCTTACAAGAGACTCACCTCAAACCCAAAGACATGCAAAGACTTAAAGTCAAGGGATGGAAAAAGATATTTCATGCAAACAACAGAGAGAAGAAAGCAGGTGTTGCATACTAGTATCAGACAAAATAGACTTCAAAATAAAGAAAGTAACAAAAGATAAAGAAGGACACTACATAATGATAAAGGGCTCAGTCCAAAAAGAGGATATAACCATTATAAATATTTATACATCCAATACAGAAGCACCACGTATGTGAAACAAATACTAACAGAATTAAAGGAGGAAATAGAATGCAATGCATTCATTTTGGGAGACTTCAAAACACCACTCACTCCAAAGGACAGACCCACCAGAAAGAAAATAAGTAAGGACACAGAGGCACTGAACAATACACTAGAACAGATGAACCTAATAGACATCTACAGAACTCTACATCCAAAAGCAAAAGGATACACATTCTTCTCAAGTGCACATGGAACATTCTCCAGAATAGACCACATACTAGGCCACAAAAAGAGCCTCAGAAAATTCCAAAAGATTGAAATCCTAACAACCAACTTTTCAGACCACAAAGGCATAAAACCCGAAATAAATTGTACAAAGAAAGCAAAGAGGCTCACAAACACATGGAGGCTTAACAACATGCTCCTAAATAATCAATGAATCAATGACCAAATTAAAATGGAGATCCAGCAATATATGGAAACAAACGACAACGACAACACAAAACCCCAACTACTGTGGGATACAGCAAAAGTAGTCTTAAGAGGAAAGTATATAGCAAACCAGGCTTATTTAAAGAAGGAAGAACAATCCCAAATGAATGGTCTAATGTCACAATTATCGAAATTGGAAAAAGAAGAACAAATGAGGCCTAAGGTCAACAGAAGGAGGGACATAATAAAGATCAGAGAAGAAATAAATAAAATTGAGAAGAATAAAACAATAGAAAAAATCAATGAGACCAAGAGCTGGTTCTTTGAGAAAATGAACAAAATAGATAAGCCTCTAGCCAGACTTATTAAGAAGAAAAAAGAGTCAACACAAATCAACAGTATCAGAAACGAGAAAGGAGAAATCACGACGGACCCCACGGAAATGCAAAGAATTATTGGAGAATACTATGAAAACCTATATGCTAACAAGCTAGGAAACCTAGGAGAAAAGGACAACTTACTAGAAAAATACAACCTTCTAAGACTGACCCAGAAAGAAACAGAAAATCTAAACAGACCAATTAACAGCAACGAAATTGAACCGGTAATCAAAAAACTACCAAAGAACAAAACCCCCGGGCCAGATGAATTTACCTCGGAATTTTATCAGACATACAGAGAAGACATAATACCCATTCTCCTTAATGTTTTCCAAAAAATGGAAGAGGAGGGAATACACCCAAACTCATTCTATGAATCCAACAACACACTAATACCAAAACTAGGAAAGACCCCACCAAAAAGAAAACTACAGACCAATATCCCTGATGAATGTAGATGCAAAAATACTCAACAAAATATTAGCAAACCAAATTCAAAAATACATCAAAAGGATCATACACCATGACCAAGTGGCATTCATCCCAGGGATGCAAGGATCTTACAACATTCGAAAATTCATCAACATCATCCACCACATCAACAAAAAAAAGACAAAAACCACATGATCATCTCAATAGATGCTGAAAAACTTTTTGACAATATTCAACATCCATTCATGATAAAAACACTCAACAAAATGGATATAGAGGGCAAGTACCTCAGCATAATAAAGGCCATATGTGATAAACCCACAGCCAACATCATACTGAACAGCGAGAAGCTGAAAGCTTTTCCTCTGTAATCGGGAACAAGACAGGGATGCCCACTCTCCCCACTGTTATTCAACATAGTACTGGAGGTCCTAGTCATGGCAATTAGACAAAACAAAGAAATACAAGAAATCCAGATTGGTAAAAAAGAAGTTAAATTGTCACTATTTGCAGATGACATGCTATTGTACATAAAAAACCCTAAGGACTCCACTCTGAAACTACTAGATCTAATATCAGAATTCAGCAAAGTTGCAGGATACAAAATTAACACACAGAAATCTGTGGCTTTCCTATACACTAACAATGAACTAATAGAAAGAGAAATCAGGAAGACAATTCCATTCACAAAAGCATCAAAAAGAATAAAATACCTGGGAACAAACCTAAGCAAGGAAGTGAAAGACCTATACTCTGAAAACTGTAAGACTCTCTTAAGAGAAATTAAAGAGGTCACTAACAAATGAAAACTCATCCCATGCTCCTAGCTAGGAAGAATTAATATCATCAAAATGGCCATCTTGCCCAAAGCAATATACAGATTCAAGGCAATCCCTATCAAATTACCAACAGCATTCTTCAATGAACTGGAACAAATCGTTCCAAAATTCATATGGAAACACCAAAGACTCCAAATAGCTAAAGCAATCCTGAGAAGGAAGAAAAAAGTGGTGGGGGAATCTCACTCCCCAACTTCAAGCTCTACTACCAAGCCACAGTAATCAAGACAATTTTGTAGTGGCACAAGAACAGAGTCACAGACCAGTGGAACAGAATAGAGACTCCAAACATTAACCCAAATATATGGTCAACTAATATTCGATAAAGGGGCTATGGACGTACAATGGGGAAATGACAGTCTCTTCAACAGTTGGTGCTGGCAAAACTGGACGGCTACATGTAAGAGAATGAAACTGGATCACTGTCTAACCCCATACACAAAAGTAAATTCGAAATGGATCAGACTTGAATGTAAGTCATGAAACCATAAAACTCTTAGAAAAAAACATAGGCAAAAATCTCTTAGACATAAACATGATTGACCTCTTCTTGAACATATCTCCCCGGGCAAGGGACACAAATTAAAAATGAACAAATGGGACTATATCAAGCTGAAAAGTTTCTGTACAACAAAGGACACCATCAATAGAACAAAAAGGTATCCTACAGTATGGGAGGATATATTCATAAATGACAGATACTACAAAGGGTTGACATCCAAAATATATAAAGAGCTCACACACCTCAAGAAACAAAAAAGCAAATAATCCAATTAAAAAATGGGCAGAGGAGCTGAATAGACAGTTCTCTAAAGAAGAAATTCAGATGGCCAACAGACACATGAAAAGATGCTCTACATCCCTTGTCATCAGAGAAATGCAAATTAAAACCACAATGAGATATCATCTCACACCAGTAATAATGGCTGCCATCCAAAAGACAAACAACAACAAATGTTGGCGAGGTTGTGGAGAAAGGGGAACCCTCCTACACTGCTGGTGGGAATGTAAATTAGTTCAAACATTGTGGAAAGCAGTATAGATGTTCCTCAAAATACTCAAAATAGAAATACCATTTGACCCAGGAATTCCACTTCTAGGAATTTACCCTAAGAATGCATCACTGCAGTTTGAAAAAGACAGATGCTCCCCTATGTTTATCGCTGCACTATTTACAATAGCCAAGATATGGAAGCAACCTAAATGCCCATCTGTAGATGAATGGATAAAGAAGAGGTGGTACATATACACAATGGAATATTACTCAGCTATAAGAAAAAAACAGATCCTACCATTTGCAACAACATGGATGGAGCTAGAGGGTATTATGCTCAGTGAAATAAGCCAGGCGGAGAAAGACAAGTACCAAATGATTTCACCATATATGGAGTATAAGAACAAAAGAAAACTGAAGGAACAAAACAGCAGCAGAAGCACAGAACCCAAGAATGGACTAACAGTTACCAAAGGGGAAGGGACTGGGGAGGACGGGTGGGATGGGAGGGATAAGGGCAGGAAAAAAGAAAGGGGGCATTACGATTAACATGTATAGTGTGGGGGGGGCGCATGGGGAGGGCTGTACAACACAGAGAAGACATGTAGTGATTTTACAGCATCTTACTATGTTGATGGACAGTGACTGTGAATGGGTAAGTGAGGGAACTCGGTGATAGGGGGAGCCTAGTGAACATAATGTCCTTCGTGTAATTGTAGATTAATGATACCAAAATAAAATTTTTAAAAAAAGTTTTTAAAAGAACATTTTGAGCATTACACTGAAGTAAACCATCACACAAGAGTATAACAGAAGAAGAAAGGAACATAAAGTGGAATTTAAAAAGAAAAGAAAATAATAAAATGACAATTAGTACATATTTGTCAATAATTACCTCAAATGTAAATGTATTAATTGCACCAACCAAAAGAATAGAGGTGGCAGAATTGATAAGGAAAAAAGACCCACCTATATGCTGCCTAAAGACATATACAGACTGAAAGTGAAAGGATGGGAAATGATATTTCAGGCAAATAAAAGGGAGAAAATAACAGAAGTACCAGTAATTACATAGTACAAGATAGACTTCAAAACAAAGAAACAAGAGACAAAAAATGATATGACATATTAAAAAAAGGATCCATCCAGCAAGAGGATATAGCAATTGTAAATGTCTATGCACCCAGCACAGGAACACCTAAATATATAAAACAAATACTAACAGACCTATAGGGGGAATAAGACAGCAACCTAATGATATTAGGATACTTTAACACCCCACCACATCAATGTACAGATCATTCAGACAGAAAATAAGGAAACAGAGGAATTTAATGACAAGTTAGACCAGACGGATTTAGCAGATAGATACAGAATGTTCCACCCAAAAGAAGCAGGATACACATATTTCTCAAGTGGCATGGAAAATTCTCCAGAATAGATCACATATTAGGACACAAAAAGCCTCAGTACATTTACAAAATATTGAAGTAAAATCAAACATCTTTTCGGATCACAATGGTAAAAAACTAGGAATCAATTACATGTAGAAAAAAAAACAACCCACAAACACATAGAGGCTAAACAACATGCTTCTAAAGAATCAATGGATCAATAAACAAATCAAACAGGAAATTAAACACTACTGGAGAGAAATGAAAACAAAAATATAATGGTTCAAAATATGTGAGATGCTGCAAAAACAGTTCTAAAAGCAAAGTACATAGTAATACAAAATCATTCTCAAATAAACAGTCTAAATTCACAACTAAACAAACCTAAAAGGACAGACAAATGAAACCCAAAGTTAGTAGAAAGAGGGACATAATAAATATCAGAGCAGAAATAGTGAAAAAAAAAAACAATAGAAAAAATCAATGGACTCACAAGCTTGTTGTTTGAGAAGATAAACAAATAGAAAACCCATAAACAGACTTAAGAAAAAAGAGAGAGCACAAATAAAATCAGAAATGAAAAGAAGTTATGACTAATACCATGCAAAAAATAATGCAGAGAATCACTAAAGAATTCTATGAAAAAGTATATGCCAATAAACTGGACAACCTAAAAGAAATGGATAAATTCCTTGAAAAGTACAACCTTCTAAGACTGTCCCAAGAAGAAACTGAAAATCTGAACAAAGCAATTACCTTAACAAAATTCAATTGGTAATCAAAAACTTCCAAAGAAACAAAACTCCAGGACAAGATAGCTTCACAGGTAAATTCTACCAAAGATTTAAAGAGCTAATACCCATTGTTAAGATATTAAAAAAAAAAAACGGAAGAGGGGAGAATACTTCCAAACTCATTCTATGAGGCCAGCATCACTCTAATACCAAATAAATTACCAAAAAAAGAAAATTTTATACCAATATCCCTGAGAAATACAGATGCAAAAAATCTCAACAAAACATTAGCAAACTGAATTAAAAAATACATCAAAAGAGTCATCCATCCCCTTTTTGCAGCCAGATGGTGGGAGAGAAGAAGTGGATGACTGCTTTTCCAAAGATATATTGAGAAGTCATCAAAGATTAAGTAAAAGTGGAGATTGGATTAAAGATGTTGGCATGAGAGGTGAGAGAGGGGTTTCCGTCTAAAACCACATGTAATATGAAAATATAATCAATACAACTAATCCTGAAAGAGCAAGAGGTAAGAGGACTGCACCAGACTGCATACACGTGGAGAAAAAAGCAAACCTCATGGAACAGGTTAACATACCAAAGTTATGGCCCAGAGGGTCCCAAGCCCTTCCCCCATCCCAGCTCACCAGCAGAAAGAAGAGAAATGGAGTGGGGAGGGAGTGGAGGCCTGGGACTGCTGAATGCCTAACTCCAGAATTCTGTTCTGGGAGCACAAACCTACATTTCATGGTACTTGCAGGGTACTCTTGTGATTAGGGGGTTGGAAAGCTAAGACAGGCAGAATTCCTAGAGAGACTGAGATTCCAGCTGCTTGTGGAAAGCAGGGATCCATATCCAGCTGCTCTGGGACAAAAGAAAGGCGGACAGTCTGAGAGACTTCCTAACAAGGAAGCCCTTAGCAAGAGGGCTGCTAAAGGGGCAAGGACTGCAAAGAGCTTACTGCTCAGGAGAAATAACAGGTAGACAAAATTGTCCAGGTGTAATCTGCCCAGCCGGTTGGGAGCTTCACTATCTTCAGGTGCTCCAGCTACCTGGCTGGCTTCAAAGCTCTGAGGAACCCCTCTGTGATACCCAGCCTATTGAGCCTTTCTCCTGGCCAGACCCACCTGAATTGCAAAATGGCAAACCCTACCCTGGTGATAGGCCAGCTGGAGGGAAGATCTGTCTACAGAAACTACAAATGCAAAGCATAGAGGCTTATACCTATATGCTCGGCCCACTGGTTCAGGCAGTAGAGACAGGCATATCAGCTAGGAAGCAGGAAACAGCTCTTTCCTCCCCTCAGGCACCAAGACCACTCCCCTGTGAACCCCAAAAGTGTTTCAGGGGCTGAGAAGCTCCAGAGAGTAGAGCTTCTGGGCACTATAGGGAGCCATATACAAATATGAAATGCCAAAGGAACCTGGTTCAAAGTAAATTTATTAATACAACTCCTGAGAAAGATTGAAATGAAATCGACCTCATGAACCTTCCTGAAAGGGAGTTCAAAATAAAAATCATTAACATGCTCATGGAGGTACGGAAAGATATTCAAGAACTCAGGAATTAAATCTTGTCGAAGATCCAATCATTGAAGAGAAAAATGGAGGGTACTAAAAGTAGATTAGATACAGTGGAGGAGATAATAAATGAAAAGGAAACTAGAGAAGAGGAATACAAAGAAGCTGAGGCACAGAGAGAAAAAAGGATCACTAAGAATGGAAGAATATTAAGAGAACTGTGTGACCAATCCAAATGGAACAATATTAGCATTATAGGGGTACCAGAAGAAGAAAAGAGAGAAAAAGGGATAGAAGGAGTCTTTGAGGAGGTAATTGCTGAAAACTTCCCCAATCTGGGGAAGGAGATATTCTCTCAGGCCATGGACATCCACAGATCTCCCAACACAAGGGACCCAAGGAAGACAACACCAACACATATAGTAATTAAGATGGCAAATATCAAGGATAAGGAAAGCCTACTAGAAGCAGCCAGAGAGAGAAATAAGATCATGTACAAAGGAAAGCCCATCAGGCTATCATCAGACTTCTCAGCAGAAACCTTACAGATCAGAAGGGAGTGACATGATGTGTTTAACGCAATGAAGCAGAAAGGCCTGGAACCAAGATTACTTTACCCAGCAAGATTATCATTTAAATTTGAAGGAGGGATTAAACAACTTCCAGATAAGCAAAAGCTGAGAGAATTTACCTCCCACAAACCATCTCTACAGTCTATTTTGGAGGGAATGCTACAGATGGGAGTGTTCCTAAGGTTTAATAGCTGTCACCAGAGGATATAAAACCACAGTAAAGAAAGTAGAACAGCTAATTACTAAGCAAATTCAAAATTAAATTAACTATCCCCAAAGTCAATCAAGGGATAGAGAAAGAGTACAGAATGTGATACCTAATATATAAAGAATGGAGTAGGAAGAAAAAGGAGGAGAAAAAGAAAAGAACCTTTAGATTGTGTTTGTAACAGCATATTAAGTGAGTTAAGTTAGACTCTTAGAAAGTAAGGAAATTAATTTTGAACCTTTGGTAACCATGAATCTAAAGCCTATAATGGCAATAAGTACATACCTATCGATAATCACCCTAAATGTAAATGGACTGAATGCACCAATCAAAAGACACTGAGTCACTGAATGGATAAAAAAACAAGACCCATCTATATGCTGCCTGCAAGAGACTCACATTAAACCCAAAGACATACAGAGACTAAAAGTGAAGGGATGGAAAAAGATATTTCATGCAACTAACAGAGAGAAAAAAGCAGGAGTTGCAGTACTTGTATCAGACAAAATAGACTTCAAAACACAGAAAGTAACAAGAGACAAAGAAGGACATTACATAATGATAAAGGGGTCAATCCAACAAGAAGATATAACCATTAAAAATATCTATGCTCCCAACAAAGGTGCACCCACATATGTGAAACAAATACTAACTGAATTAAAAGAGGAAATAGAATGCAATGCATTCATTCTAGGAGACTTCAACACTCCACTCACTCTGAAGGACAGATCAACCAGAGAGAAGGTAAGTAAGGAGACAGAGGCACTGAACAACACAATAGAACAGATAGACCTAACAGACATCTACAGAACTCTACACCCAAAAGCAACAGAATACACATTCTTCTCAAGTGCACATGGAACATTTTCAAGAATAGATCATATACTAGGCCACAAAAAAGCTTTGGTAAATTAAAAGATATTGAAATCATACCAACCAGTTTCTCAGATCACAAAGCTATGAAACTAGAAATAAATTACACAAAGAAAATGAAAAATCCCACAAACACATGGAGGCTTCAAAACATGCTCCTAAATAACCAATGGATCAATGACCAATTAAAAACAGAGATCAGGGAATATATGGAGACAAATTACAACAATAATTCAACACTGCAAAATCTGTGGGATGCAGGAAAGGCTGTGCTAAGAGGAAAGTATATTGCAATACAGGCCTACCTCAAGAAAAAGAACAATCCCATATAAGCAGTCTAAACTCACAATTAATGAAACTAGAAAAAGAAGAACAAATGAGGCCCAAAGTCAGTAGAAGGTGGAACATAATAAAGATTAGAGCAGAAATAAATAAAATTGAGAAAAATAAAACATTAGAATCAATGAAAGCAAGAGCTGGTCCTTCAAGAAAATAAACAAAATAAACAAACTTCTAGACAGATTTATCAAGAAAAAAAGAGAGTCTACATACATAAACAGAATCAGAAATGAGAAAGGAAAAATCACTACGGACATCACAGAAATACAAAGAATTATTAGAGAATACTATGAAAAATTATATGCTAACAAACTGGATAACCTAGAAGAAATGGACAACTTTCTAGAAAAATACAACCTTCCAAGACTGACCAAGGAAGAAACAGAAAATCTGAACAGACCAATTACCAGCAATGAAATTGAACTGGTAATCAAAAACCTTCCTAAGAACGAAACACCTGGACCAGATGGCTTCACCACTGAATTTTATCAAATATTTAGTAAAGACCTAATACCCATTCTCCTTAAAGTTTTCCAAAAATAGGAGAGCTGGGAATACTTCCAAACTCATTCTATGAGGGCAGCATCACTCTAATACCAAAACCAGGCAAGGACACAACAAAAAAAGAAAATCACAGACCAATATCCCTGATAAACATAGATGCAAAAATACTCAATATAGTAACAAAACGAATTCAAAAATACATCAAAAAGATCATCCATCATGATCAAGTTGGATTTATGCCAGGGATGCAAGGATGGTATAACATTTAAAAATCCATCAACATCATCCACCACATAAACAAAAAGAAGGACAAAAACCACATCATCATCTCCATAGATGCTGAAAAAGCATTTGATGAAATTCAACATCCATTCATGATAAAAACTCTTAACAAAATGGGTATACAGGGCAAGTACCTTAACATAATAAAGGCCGTATATGACAAACCCACAGCCGACATTAAACTTAACAGCAAGAAGCTGAAAGCTTTTCCTTTAAGATCGGGTGCAAGACAAGGATGCCCACTCTCCCCACTTCTATTCAACATAGTACTGGAGGTCCTAGCCATGGCGATCAGACAACACAAAGAAATAAAAGGTATCCATATTGGCAAGGAAGAAGTTAAACTATCCCTGTTTGCAGATGACATGATATTTTACATAAAAAAAACCCTAAAGAATCCACTCCAAAACTACTAGATCTAGTATCTGAATTCAGCAAAGTTGCAGGATACAAAATTAATACACAGAAATCTGTGGCATTCTTATACACTAACAATGAACTAGCAGAGAGAGAAATCAGGGAAACAATTCCATTTAGAATTGCATCAAAAAGAATAAAATACCTAGGAACAAACCTAACCAAGGAAGTGAAAGACCTGTACTCTGAAAACTAGAAGACACTCATGAGAGAAATTAAAGAAGATACCAATAAATGGGAACACATCCCATGCCCCATGCTCATGGATAGGAAGAATTAATAGTCAAAACAGCCATCCTGCCTAAAGCAATCTATAGATTCAATGCAATTCCTATCAAAATACCAACAGCATTCTTCAATGAACTAGAGAAAATCATCCTAAAATTCATATGGAACCACAAAAGACCTCGAATAGCCAAAGCAATCCTGAGAAGGAAGAATAAAGCAGGGGGAATTATGCTCCCCAACTTCAAGCTTTACTACAAAGCCAGAGTAATCAAAACAATTTGGTACTAGTACAAGAACAGACCCATAGACCAATGGAACAGACTAGAGAGCCCTGATATAAACCCAACCATATATGGTCAATTAATATACGATAAAGGAGCCATGGATATACAATGGGGAAATGACAGCCTCTTCAACAGCTGTTGTTGGCAAAACTGGACAGGTATATACAAGAGAATGAAACTGGATTATTGTTTAACCCCATACACAAAAGTAAACTCGAAATGGATTAAAGACTTGAATGTAAGTCATGAAACCACAAAACTCTTAGAAGACAACATAGGCAAACATCTCTTCAATATAAGCATGAGCATCTTCTTCCTGAACCCATCTTCTTGAGCAAGGGAAACAAAAGCAAAAATGAACTCATGAGACTACAGCAAACTAAAAAGTTTTTGTACTGCAAAGGATATCATCAATAAAACAAAAAAGGCATCCTACAGTAAGGGAGAATATATTTGTAAATTACATATCTGACAAGGGGTTGACATCCAAAATACATAAAGAACTTACACACCTCAGCAACCAAAGAGCAAATAACTCAATTAACAAATGAACAGAGGATATGAAGAGATAGTTCTCCAAAGAGGAAATTCGGATGGCTAACAGACACAATAAAAGATGCTCCACATCACTAATCATCAGGGAAATGCAAATTAAAACCGCAATGAAATATCACCTCACACCAATAAGGATGGCCAGCATTGAAAAGACTAAGAACAACAAATGTTGGCAAGGATGCGGAGAAAGGAGAACCCTCCTACACTGCTGGTGGGAATGTAAGCTAGTTCAACCATTGTGGAAAGCAATATGGAGGTTCCTCAAAAAACTAAAAATAGAAATACCATTTGATCCTGGAATCCTACTCCTTGGAATTTACCCAAAGAATACAACTCCTCAGATTCAAAAAGACATATGCACCCCTATGTTCATCGCAGCACTTTTTACAATAGCCAAGATATGGAAGCAACCTAAGTGTCCATCTGTAAATGAATGGATAAAGAAGATGTGGTACATACATACAATGGAATACTATTCAGCCATAAGAAAGAAACAAATCCTACCATTTGCAACACATGGGTGGAGCTGGAGGACATTATGCTCAGTGAAATAAGGCAGGCAGAGAAAGACAAATGCCAAATGATTTCCCTCATTTGTGGAGTATAGCAATGAGGCAAAAGTGAAGGAACAAAATGGCAGCAGACTCAGAGACTCCAAGAATGAACTAGTGGTTACCAAAGGGATGGGATGTGGGAGGGCAGCTGGGAAGGGAGGTAGAAGGGGACTGAGGGGTATTATGTTTAGGATACATGGATGGGGGATCACGGGGAGAACAGTGTATCACAGAGAAGGGACATAGTGAATCTCTGGCAACTTGCAGCACTGAGGGACAGTGTCTGCATTGGGGTATGGGTAGGGACTTGATAATATGGGTAAATGTAGTAACCACATTGTTTTTCATGTGAAATCTTCATAAGAGTGTATATCAATTATACCTTAATAAAATTTTTTTTTAAAATACTAAGAATATAAATATGATTCGACCCACAATTCCACTTGTAGGAATTTACCAGAAGAATGAAAAATCTCTGATTTGGAAAGGTGTATGCACCCCTATGTTTTATGCTGCATTATTTACAATAGCCAAGATATGGAGGCAACCAAAGTGTCCAGCAAAAGATTAATGAATAGCTAATCATCAGAGAAATACAAATTAAAAAGCACAGTGAGATATCACCTCACACCAGTTAGGATGGCCAACATCCAAAAGACAAACAACAAATGTTGGCAAGGATGTGGAGAAAACAGAACCCTCCTACACTGCTGGTGGGAATGTAAACTAGTTAACCATTGTGGAAAGCAGTATGGAGGTTCCTCAAGAAACTAAAAATAGAAATATCATTTGACCTAGGAATTCCACTGCTAGGAATTTACCCTAAGAATGCAGGAGCCCAGTTTGAAAAAGACATATGTACCCCTGTGTTTGTTGCAGCACTATTTACAATAGTCGAGAAATGGAAGCGACCTGTGTCCATCAGTAGATGAATGGATAAAGAAGATGTGGTACATATACACAATGTAATATTATTCAGTCATACGAAGAAAACAAATCCTGCCATTTGCAACAACATGGATGCAGCTAGAGGGTGTTATGCTCAATGAAATAAGCCAGGCGAAGAAAGACAAGTATCAAATGATTTTACTCATCTGTGGAGTATAACAACAAAGCCAAAACTGAAGGAACAAAACAGCAGCAGACTCACAGAACCCAAGAATGGACTAACAGTTACCAAAGGGAAAGGGATTGGAGAAGATGGGTGGGAAGGGAGGGAGAAGGGAAAAAGGGGCATTAAAATTAGCACACATAATGTAGGGGGGGCATGGGGAAGGCAGTATAGCACAGAGAAGACAAGTAGTGACTCCATAGCATCTTACTACACTGATGAACAGTGACTGTAAAGGAGTATGTGGTGGGGACTTGATAAGGGAGGGAATCTAGGTACTACAATGTTGCTCATGTGATTGTATATTAATGATACCCCCCAAAAAAAGATGAATGTATAAATAAGATGTGGTACATATATACAATGGATTATTCAGCCATTAAAAAAAAGAAATCCTGTCATTTATTACAATATGGGTGGACCTATAGGGTGTTATTCTAAGGAAAATTAGCCAGGTGGAGAAAGACAAATACTATATGATTTCACTTAGTTGTGGAATGTAAAAATAAAACAAACCAAAATTAACAAAGTAGCAATAGACTCAGACACTGAGAAATGACTGGTGATTACCATGATGGGGGGGGTTGGGGTGCGGGGGTGAGATGGATAAAGAAGCATATCTCAATCATGAGTTGGTCATGGGATGGCATGCAGTGTAGAGAATAAACCCAATGATTCTGTAACATCTTTCTATATTGACAGTAACTGCACTAGTAGGGGTGATGATTTATTAATGTGTGTAACTGTTAACCAATATAATATTTTATATCAACTATACTACAATAAAAAATAAATTAAAAAACATTTGGCATGAATGCTTCATAGATCTGTCATTTATTTCATATTGTGTCACATCAAGAAACAACATGAGAGGATGTCCTACTATGATTGATGGAATGTTTAATCACTTAGAAAAGATTATGACTAATAGGTTGCATAAGCAGTCAATTTTAAGGATTTGTTTCATTTTGCATTTTGCTTTTGGCATTTTTGTGGCCCTGTAATGATAGGTGATTGAATGTGAGTATTATTTTTTTATTACATTTTAACTTATGTTTTACATATATAGCTTTGTGATCTTTATAATTTCTATAGAATACTGCCTTGGAGATGGTACCTGTTCCGTGAATACTTGTGAAGTAAATGGCTAGCGCCAAAAAATAAAAAGAATCTAATGAACATGTGTCTTAATGCTACCACATGAGGACAATAATTCCTGATAAAATCTTTGGCCTCAAATACCTCTTTTGTATTCTGAGTAGAAGATTATGCATTGTACTTAGACATACCGAGTGGCTTTCACTTGAAATAAACAATTTGCTAAATTTGTGAATGTATGTATATGAATAAATGTATGTATATGTACTTATACACATACATACATGGTATGTCTATTTCTATTACTCAAAATTTGTGAGGATCATGTCAAGAAAAAAAAATTAAGTTTACATTACTTTTTAATTTTCCCATCAGAGGAAACTGAAATAAAACTCATATATGATTATCTAGTATGGATTAAAACAGTGATATAAGATTTGGAAAGCTAAAATATCAGGCTATTTTTACCTATTTCCTAAAATTATAATAAAAGCTATAATGATATCAGAAGATTTATTCATTATAAATACATTGTTTCTCTAATATATACTTTACATGTATATCTTTTAAAAATCATGACTACAAATTCACTTTTGTTTCTACCTTTTCTTCAAAAAATAGTATATTCAGCTGAACTTCAAAGATCAAGATACAAATCCTACTTATACATACTTGTAAAAAATTATATACTGTTACAAAACATGTTATAAAATCACATAAAAATAAGTGCATGCACACACAAGTGTATACAGGTGATACTGGTAAACTCTGAGTAAGATGTTGGGTTGTATCTATATTAATTTCCTAATCTTAATATTGTCCTATACTTATGCAAGATCTTAACATTGAGAAAAAAATGGGTGAAAAGTATAGAAGAGGTATCTATTATCCCAT
Source organism: Manis pentadactyla (assembly GCF_030020395.1). Classification (NCBI taxonomy): domain Eukaryota; kingdom Metazoa; phylum Chordata; class Mammalia; order Pholidota; family Manidae; genus Manis; species Manis pentadactyla. The sequence goes on along the minus strand of NC_080021.1, from coordinate 165,584,125 downwards.
ACAACTCCATGTGAAATATTAATTATCTCAAAAATTATATGATTTTTACATAAAAACATTAAAAAGTTACACTTGATATATAAGATACTACATATAACATATAGATAACACATTCCGCCAAAAATGGTTTACATTATGCACTACACCTTTATCCCATCTTCCTGATAAGCATATCTCTACCTAATTCAAAAAGTAGCAACATTAGGTTGTGAAATAAAAATGAATTCACATGCTTTAAACTGAAATTCTTCACTTGTATTTTCATCTAAATCTATCTGAAGCATTAACAGTGATTCCATTCTGAACTCCCTTGTGGTTCTAAAGATACTGGGAAAAGATTCAAAATGAGTTTGTCAGGCGTAAAGTTATACGTAATTTTAAGGATGACTATTTCAAGCAACAACAGAATCCACTTCATACTAATTATTAATCCTCTTTTTCTGTCTTTCTCACCTAGTCAGATAAAGATCTTCAGGACTAATATCTGGCCCCAAGTCACTGAAGGCACTACGTTAATTCTCTATTTGTACAATCATTCCACTTTTTAAACTTATTCATGTTCTTTCAAATAAACCGCTGTTTCCCCCGTGAGGCAAATACAGCTTTCCTTTCTTTCATTTTCCTGTTTGTGATTTTCTGTGAATTGCAAATTATTAAGTAGCTACCCACGTAATTCCAAAGAGCTCAACAATAATAGAGCCAAGGAAATGGAAATCTAATTTTAAAAAGAAAAATCCCTGAATTAAGTAGAATAATTTAAAACTTCTTTCTCAGAATTTCTTCTTGCTCTCTTTCACAAATTCGCCCCCATCCCTTGACTTGCTGGAGTCCCTGAATCCTAGCCTGAAGACCTTTCTTCCTCAGAGTGTGCTCCTTCCTAGGTGGTTTAACCAGGTCTTGGCTTCAGTGATTACATGTGCACAGATAACTCACATTGATCTCCAGCACAGATCCGCCCCCTAATATTCCAAGTCCATATAGCCAGTTTCCTTATCCAACGCAGCTTAGCTGTGATAAAAAGTACTCCAACGTCCTGACAGATACCCTTTTATAAATGAGTGACTTAAAGTCTGGCTCCCAAGAATCCTACCAACAAACACCCCTATGCTGTTGGTCCTTTTAGGAATTAATTCATCTAAAGAGAGTTGTCCCTCCCAAGGACTTCCCCTCTACCCAGGGTAGCTCACGTAAAATCACTTGTATGAGCGTATAAGGGGCCAGCACTTTCACCCTATATGGGGGTAACTGTGAAAGTCTGTCCCAGCATCAGAGAGGTTGGCTGAGTTCTGCTGACACATTGCAAGGCTTTTCTCTCTGCCCAGTGCTGCTCATTTCCTTCACCTTCCATCCAGAGCTTTCTTCGCCACCTAGAGCTTGTTTCTTGTAGAATGCAGTCTGTGGCAATTGATACCAGGCGTGGTCCAATAAAACAGATACTAAGATCCGATATACAGCTTGTGAATAAAGTAAAGGTTCCTATGCCCAGGATCCTCACCTGAACCTAAACTACTTGATGATGTAACCTGCCTGCTGCTTAGGCTACTGCTTCCACACCTGTAGGCAATTAGCTACTCCTGACTGAGTTACTATGCTCTGGGTGGAGGCAGAGACAATGGAGGATTACAGACCTGAAGACTGTTGGATGCAGATGTAATTCTAGTGCTCCACCTATCGCCTGGAGAACAAGCCGGGTACTAAACCCTTTCACCCCAAGAACATTCCGTTGTCATTCCTCGGTCTCACTGAATCCATAGTGAACGTGTTCAGTGCTGAAACCCACTCACAAGACACAGCTGCGTCTCATCTCACCCAACTGGCAGAAACTACCTTCTTCTGCTTGGGCTGGTTCAGAGAGTGTCTGGCAGAGCAATTGTTAGTCATGAACTGGGATGAGATTCTGATGGAGGAGGAGGTACTAGCTGTTGTGGTGTATCAGGCATTTGCAAAATGTTGGGGAAATGCTACTTAAGAGACAGAAGAATTTGGTGGTGGTTCTAAGTTCGACTGATATCTGAGGCCTTGGGAAAAAAAAAAAAGGATGAAAGTGATTAATCAACAATGTAAAGTTTAAGTGTGAAGCCACAGGCCTTCTTGCTATTGTGTGCCAGAGACTATCTGAGCTAGCACAAACCTGGGAAGTATGTCCACTGCCTGATGGTGAGGTGGGATGCAGTTGTATATTTGATTTTAGTATCTGTTGTGTTAGGCCATGCCTGGTACCAATTGCCACAGATTGCACTCCTTGCCAGCTTGTACAAAAGCTTCATCTCACAGCAAGGAAGGCTGAAAACCAGGAAAACTGATGATATATCCCAGCTTCAAATCCCCTGCGGTGTGTTCAGACGCTTTCATTAAAATTTTGCTACCACAGGGCAATTTTTTCCCTGTCAAATCCTGCTTCCTTCCCTTCCAAAGGTTGTGATTCCAAGATACAAATCCAGATACAAATCAGCACAGTAATCTCCATCTAACAGTTTACTTGCTGGAACTAAATTTAAAACTGTGTCAGGGGTCTTAACTATGTCTAAATACAAACTTATGATACTTGAAATTAGACTCCCAAATTCAGACCATGGTCTTCTCACTTACTCTATTATTTTAGGCAGAAACCTAGGACTCACCCTCAACAACGCCCTTTAGTTCACGCCCCCTATATAATCCATGAGCATGTCATATCAATGTTACTTTCTATATGTATTTCAAATACACATAGCCTTCACCATATTCATTGCTTTAATTGAAACCTCATAAAACTTTCTCCCCCAAAGAGTTAAAAAGCAATAATCTTTGCCCTGTTCCTATGACATCCATCATTAATTTTCCCAAACTATTTGCCAGGGAAGTGTTTTAAAAGTAAATTAACACAATTTTAGAACCCTTAAATCACTTTCTTTTGCTTCTAAGAGAAAAATCTTTAGCATGGTTTCAAAGCCTTGAATAACCTAGCTTATGTCTTCTTCTGCGAGTACACACACTTACCCCATTCCCAGTGCTTCCGGCTCACAGGGTCAGATTCTGAACAGCAAGAAGCACGTGTCCTCCTTGGATGGGGCCTTTGAACATTCATGTCTCTTCGTCTAGTGACATACTTCCTGTCACCATGCTCCTTCCCATTGTTAATTACCAACCACCTTTTATCTTAATTCTGGGAATCCTTTCCAACTGGACTGAATTAAATATCATTTTTGATACACTAATTTTATCACGTATCTTCCTCTTTTATTGTCATTGCACTTTATTTTTAGTTACTTGTTTAATATCTAACATCCCACATGCAGTAAATTCTGGACTAGGTTCTCCATGGCCTTGCAGTGCTTTGCACTTAACAGATTCTTATTTGTTCAGTGAATTAACATGGCTTTTACAGGTTCCAAAAAACCAACTCACACAGTTAATATCTGTTTAACATGAATTTGAAGGAGTATCTTGTACACAGAGGATACACAGGATAACATAGGGAAAATGTTGGCAGGTTACTAGTGGCACAGTTTCTTGGTGATAGGAGTGTCTGACAGTAGAAGAAAAGGGTTAATTAGATAAAGTTGTACAAAAGCTTTTTGCACTTTGTTCTTAACCTTTTTAAAAATAATTGCCTGTGGCTTCCCGTTAAATTCTATTTGCTTACTTTGCCTATAGCTATCTGACCCATCCCCAAATATTGAGTCTATGTGATAACAGGAGTTTGAGAGTCAATGAATGCCAAAATTGTCTTCAATGTTTCAGTGGCATAGTAGAAAAAGTAAAAAACTTTTGAGTCGTATTAGAATTAGGTTCAGCTTCTGGCTCTGTGATGTGCTAGGTGTGTATTGTGTTTTTATAGTCAAACTTCTTAACTTCTCTGAGATTTAGGATGATAACACTTACTGACCTTCCAAGCACAACAAATGTATGTAAACTAAACAAAAGAAAGAGTAAAATTTTATGTATCTATATATGACATGTATATGCATGTGTGTATACACATACATACCTACATGCATTTACACACACATCAAAATAGTATTTTTCCTATTTGTTAAGTCTCTGTGAGACTTGAGGAGTAAATTAATGTATTTTTACCACAATTCACTTTTAACTGCTCATTTTTAAGAGTGTTAAATTAGTCTGTCACAGTTTATTTGTGATCTAACTTTGCCTCTTTGCAAGTGTTTGAGGTCTAGGATTTTTATAATGAGTAGGAACAACTAGCATTATATAATTTTTAACAGACATATATTTAATAGAAAAAGTAATATTTCATTAGATTATCCAATTGTGATACATGTCCCAACATATTAATATAGGCATGCAAATGATTTTGGAATATTTATAAATATCTCAAGTTGGAGAGGTCATTTTAAAAATAGAATGAATGAAATTCTGCTTTTACTAGCTATACTCATAATTTCATCATCATATTCTCAGATCAATATCTGATGTGAGGGATGCCAAGGTAATAATCTTCTCATAATCCTTTACAGACAAGTCAGTAGCTAATATAAGTAAATTTTGTTATATCTCTGAATTCTTTGTTAGCTAACCATCATAATTAGTAAGTTATCTTGGGTTTTTGAATATTGATTTGGGTTTAGGGTAAATGACATAAGATTATTTACATATAAAATTCAGAGCCTCTATATAGGAAAAGAAAGCCCTAGTTTCTTTTCCAATTTTATTTCAATTCACACTCTAGATATTATTTCAATTCGTAGATGGAAAAATCAGAAATTGGAAAGAGAGTGAGGAGAAGCTGGACAAATTCCTCATTCTGTGTGATACCTGAGATGAAAGATACATTTTTAATGCTTTAACTTTCTGAGATTTGGGGTTGTGGTCATCTCCAAGGCAATTTAGGAAAACATACATTTTTCATAATCAGCATCTGTCATGTTAATTATTTTTAAAAATATTATTTTTCACTATCACATGAACTTAACCTTACATTATGATAAAATACAGTTACTACGAATTGGAATTAACATGACATGATAGCATATATTACAACAAATTGCAAATAATAGTTCTTATTAGAGATTCTGTTAGTGAGAGGGAGAGGAACTTTGCCTGCAAGAATGAGAATTATAATTCAGCCAGATTGTTCCATCAATTTAGTGGACCATGTCCAATTTTCTCAGCCTGGCATTAAGAGACTTTTTCTCCATACAAATTTTGAGTTTCTTAGATAAAAGATATTAACTAGAGATGTATTATAAAATTAGCTCTAAGACTGCATTATGGGGGAGACTTTAGAATCAGATGAAAGTAGAAGGTCCTGCCCTAGTGGTAATTAATAATTTAAAATTCTGGTTTCTGCTTACAAAATTTTGGGGCAGTTTAATGATGAAAATTAGCCATTGATTGCACCTTACCACTTTTAATCCAGATGAAAAATAAACATTGGAATTAGCCAAGAATCAGCTATATTACATTTAAAGCTAGATTGGAGAATCTTGCTTAAATGCCAAGAAACATAAACTTCCTAATCTTTTTTTCTTAATGCCCCAGGCATGGCAGAAGGGTATTTTAGAATTTCCCCCTGAGCCTTCCCCAGTGCTTACTGCTTTGAGAATATGAGCAGAAAGAAACTACATTATCTGCAGATAGATTTTTCCAGCCTGAGAATTGAAACATGTTCGAGCTATGCAAGCTGAATACCTTGTTTCAACTTCAACAATTATGTATTAGTCCTGTGGACATAGCAAGCCATGAGTAGACAAGGTTCAGCTGGAAGTACTCTTCCAGACCAATTCTATTCCTCCAATAGTATTCCACAGAATACTATATTGTTCTTCCAGTACTCCCTTCTAGAGAGAGAGTCCAATTTCCCTCTCCTCTTTGAAAATGGGAAGGGGGAATCTAAGCTTCCCACACAAACAAGCATTGTAGCTGGCACTTTTATTATATTTTTATCTGTACATGTAGTTCTATCTCCAGCTAGCTTTAATACTATTGTATTTATATTTGTATTCTTCATTTACGTATGGTATCAGCGTTCCTTAAAAGACTGTTATTTTGAATTTGAAGATGTTTAAGTTCCCCATAGGCACTGCACTAGGAATTGAGCTACCCTGGAGTCTTGTAGGAAAGACAAGTGAACAAATCCAATTCAGTTGAAGTCCTGACCTGTGAAGATCAGTTGCAGAGTGGTTTCCCTTACAAAGGAGCTCATACAAACATGAATTCTGATATTTATCTCCCTTCGAACCCTCAAAGAAACTACCAAAAACCTTGTAGACCCATTCCCAGATGGTGAAATATTATATCAAGGGGGACAAAGGAAAAGTGAGTGAAGATATAAACAGAATGTTCTTTAGTGGGCAGGAAGAAGAAAGAGCTTGGGTACTCTCATAAAGTGATCATTTTAGTCTCATTACACAGGCAGTTGTATGATGTGGTGTAAATATAAATTGGTAGCACATGGGAAAATAATGTAATCTAAACAGGTTTGTTAGATTAGGTGATTCTGAATTAAGATATGAAGAACAAATAAGAGGTGAGGTTGAGGGTCAAGTCATTTCAAATAACAGTATATTTCAGATATAAACAGATCAAACAGAAATAGGCCAGATTTGAGGATGTACATGGCAGATATGTGGATTAATTCATTAGTTTAGTATGGCTAGAGTTTAGTGTGCATAGGTAATTAGGTTAAAGAGTTTAGAAGAACCTTGACCTGACTGATTTCTATATAATATTATTGAGTTTAGAGTTTATGTGGTGGACAATGGAATGCCACTAAAAATTTTAAGTTTAGAGAGTTACATGTGTGGATTTGCATTTTTAAGATGCTCAGTCTGATTGTAGGGTATAAATTGATTGATTAGGATTATCATGTGATGTATACTGACAGGCAATTCATCAAACCAATTTCTCTTCTTTGCAACATAACTAAATTTTATTTCACAGCTTATGGGCAATTAGATATAATTGTATGACTGAAATCTATCCAGAAGAATGAATCTACACTGTTTTCAAGTCTCAGCATAAAACTTTCCACCCATAGTGATTTATAATTCTTTTTTCTTCTCCTGGATGAGTGCTGAAAAACAGAGAGCCCCAAAAAGGAGAGTCTGGATCCCTGAATCACTGTTTGGAAGATACCTACCTTTTTCAGGAACATATGCTTTAGAATTTATGTGAGTGAAAAATCAACTTCAATCATATTTGAGCCATGTTTGATTTCTGGGTTTGTTTGTTACAGCAGCTTGCATTATCCTAAAAATTACATGTAATTAAAAAATCTACTAACTGATACAACAAATAACTAAAATAAATAAATCAAGCTATAATCTAACTCCATTATGTGCTGGCACCCTTAGGATGTTAAAGATTTTGTTGTTGAAAGGAGTTCAAGATTCTTCAGTCTTCATGTACGAGTTACACAATAGATTTCTGGGTGTTTAAACAACTAGATGTCACTTAATGTATAATTATAGCTGTAATATAGTAGACTATAGGCTTTTATTGTACTTTTATAGAATAATTATGAGAGATTTGCTTTAGAGCCATTTGGTGATGTTAAGGAATTCTGCTTGTGAGTGTTCACAATGATTCTTTTATATCTTTCTGTATTTTTTTTTTTCACAACACTAGCATTAGTTTTTCTTACCAGTAATTTTAATATGTACTGTATCATTTGGATTTCTTAGTTGTTAGTGAAAGGACTGACTGATTAACTGAACCAGACCCCACAACTGGATAGGAACCAGAGGAGGATAAACAGCAAAAAAGTTTAGCTAGCACTTTGCCATTATTATCTGGTGATAATACCACCAATGAAAATATAATATCACCATCCCCACCACTAAAAAAAAAAAACCACTTTGTATAACTTATTTAACAGAGTCCTAGTTAGAATCTGCTTGGCCAAGTTTAAGTAATGTTCCCATGTCCCAACACCCAAAGAAAATGTAGAGCAAAGGTCCCTACTTTGTCTTCCTTTCTTCAATTTCAAAGGTGGATATTCATGAAATATAGCATTTTTAAAACCAAGAAGGAAATTTGGATGCAGGCAGTAATAAAAGTTAATAAATGACTTATACTACCAATCTATCCATATGTTACATTAGAGTCATATCTTCTCAGCAGTGTCTGTATTCAGGCAATCAAGGCACTTAGGGATATCTCTACATCTGTTAATATATGTCACCATCTACAAAGGTCGGTGTATCCCATCTTTAATATCTCAGAGTTCTCTTGGTGCACATACAATTTGGTTTTTAAATCAACATTGTGGGCTCTAAGAATATATTGGGTGGGAAAAATAGGAGGAAAAAACTTTTTTAATGGTGTGGTGTACTTTAGAATATACAAAGCCATGCTAAGCATGATGGCTTTGTGAAACTAATACAGCTAGGTAATACTTCATTTCTGAAAGTAACATATCTAGCCATGTAACTACACCTTGTTCTCTGTAATTCAACTTTTTCTGTTATTATCTATTGCTCAATATTCCCTTTATGCATGCCTACTAATTTCAATAGAGATATGGAGCTTATTTTAACTTGGGGAAATTTTTTCTAGATCATTAGTTATATTAGGTGATAGCACTCTGCCTTTAGGTTCTAAATATATACTTATTTGAAATTGTTTCTTTAGTTTGAAACATGACATGCATGTTGTAACTCACTGTGTTTTCTTTACCTCAAAGCAGAGAATTTAAAAACCTGGAGAGATATGAGATATTTCATAGTAATTCTAAAGGTCATTGATGAGAATCTTTTTTCCTTATTGTTAGTATGTTTGCTTAAAAATAAGCTTGACAACTAGGTATGACTAGGTGTAACAACCCTGGTTTTATCAAGAACATTTTTGCTATTCCTCTATTTAAAAACAATATGCTATCCCTATATTTGGAAGAATATTCCATTGGACTACTCTGCTAGAAACATGATCTCGCTATATTTGCTATTTTTTCTTTTTCATACTACATGATACTCAGATCCATGTGAACTAAATCATGCTGTTATAGTGAACAACAAATATTACTAGATTATGAAAAGTATTCCTTTCTCACTTACACTACCAGTCATTTTTGCCTATTTTTTCCTTGAAAGTATTCCTCTAATCAATTTTTTGCTAATACACTCTTTCGAGAGTTATTTCTTTTAAGTTGTTGGATTTCCCTATGTACTAGGGAATTTATTGGTTCTTTTTCCAGGTTTTGACACAGATTTTTAAACTTTATCAAATAAACAGATTTTGGTCTAATATAAATGATCATCTTTATAGCATTTTCCAGGATTTCACAGAAAACAGTTTGTTGGATACATCAGAATTTCTTTTCTCTCCCTCCCTCCCTTCCTCCCTCCCTTCTTTCCTCTTTCTTTCTTTTTCTTTTTTCTTTCTTTCTTTCTTTCTTTCTTTCTTCGTTTCTTTCTCCCTCCCTCCCTTCCTCCCTTTCTTTCTTTCTTTCTTCATTTCTTTCTTCCTTCCTTTCTTTCTTTCTTTCTTTCTTTCTTTCTTTCTTTCTTTCTTTCTTTCTTTCTTTCTTTCTTTCTTTCTTTCTTTCTTTCTTTCCTTCTTTCTTTCTTTCTTTCTCTCTCTCTCTCTCTCTCTTTTTCTTTTTTTTCTTTCTGTCTTTAACAATAGAGCCAAGAACCCTCATGAAAAAAATATTTGACAAGCCAACATCAATATAAATGTCAACCTAGTTCCTCCAACACACAAGGTTTACATAAATAAAAATAAAACTGTATCTTGGCTTTTGCTTATATCAGTCAGCTTATTTATTTAATTTCATCATTATTTACAACTTTCATTAATACAACAGCACCTTTTTGGGAAAATTTGTTTGTTAATCAACCCAGATAATGGAGCTAGCTATTGTTTTTCAGCTTAATACAAAGCCTCTTCAGCATATATGAATATTATTCACATATTGAATCATTTTATTCTTTAAAAAAAGAAAGCTTTCAATTCTTATATGGAGCTTTTTCTCACACTTCACTCCATGATTTAAATGTAGCAAGTTTTAATTCTTCATTATTTCCCTACCACACACCTCACCAGAATTATCTAGGTCCTAGGATTAGAATTCTCTTCTGTCTCACAACTTTGCTTCCAAAATTTCCATATTGACAGGTTGAATATTTTATAAAACACAAGTTCTAATATCATATAAAATATAAGTGAAAAATCAATATGTGAATGAAAAAATGACAAAAAATAAAAACTTTGCAACATAACTTCTAACCTACCCTATCCATACTTTGTTATATTTTCAAAAAAGCATTGTTATAAGGAAGTAACAATGGGACTGTAAGAGATGTAAGTCTACTCTAGATGTAAGTCTATTGCAATGACTAAATATTCCTTCTTTATAATAAAAATTTCCTCCTGTTTCTTAATACATTAGTAGAGCTGGCTTGTTGCAGTGTGTCTGTCACTCAGTGGCTGTAAAAGGCTGTTGAAAGAGTCAATTTAGGAGGGAGAAGCTATGTCATCAGCCTATCATTTTCCTCTCTGTGTAATTCAGCACTCACCCTTTATTCATGGCCTCCCCTCTTTCATGTCACAAAATGAAAATAGACTCAAGTATAAAAACATGGTCTTACTCAGCACTGCACAAGAAGTTGAAAGACCTCTAGCAACACTGTAAGCAGGGCTGCTTCGTCACTATCCATCATCAGGAATAGTAGCATCATGTAACACAAAGTTCAAATATGATTTTTTTTCAAATAGTATTTATTTTCAAATAATGATTTTTTTTAGGAACATCTCCTAGAATCCCAGCATTAAAAAGAACTCTCCTTGAAATGTCCTATTTTAGAATAATTGACAAACTTTAAAATGGAGTTTGTTTAGATTTCTGTTGTTTAAATTTATAAATTTTTATGGGACTATAATAGATGTAAGTCTATTTCTAAAATAAAGCTTTTCACCATGGTGCAGATGCGTTTGATAATTATTGGGTAATTGCTATGTATTATCCATAAGTCTGGTTAAACTAAAGCCACCAAAATAGTTGATTGGCTGCTCTTAATAGTAGCTGTATCATCTTTGTTTTCTTATGGTTAACACTGCAAGTCAAGTTAAATAGATTCAGTACCTAATAATTCTTCAGTTTAAGTTCTGAAGTGTTCTTTGACATCTTCATTATTTAAGTCTCATCTCTCATCTTGATTTCTTTGATTCCTATTTTTATAGGAATATACCTTTCCACTAGCTCAGTGGTCCTATATTTCTTTTTTTCCAGTTTAAATATAATCAAATAAAAATTGTATATACTTAAGGTGATGATTAATTTCATAGAGGTAGCTTAGGTCTTTGAGAAAGACATTCCTGGGATCTAAAACTGTCAAGATGCTAGGAAAGATACACATCAAAGGGATAAAGGATTTATAATTGGAAGTGTTTTCGAAAACAAGTGCTCTACAAAGGGAAGGTCAGGAGCCTAGAATGAGGGAGAAACCTGTCTAAAGTTTAGTCAAGGTGAAGTGAATATTAGGCCATCTTGGTCATATTTGTCAATATATAGTCTTCCTTATTATATACTGAGATTTTTTACAACATAGTTGATTGTTACATCCTTGATTTGATGCTTACCAATGGTTTTACAAGTTGGAAGCTTTTTCCCCTTCCCAAGTCGAAGTGCTTATAATTTCTAGACTTTGCATTTCTTATATTGGGACTTTTTGTCTTGATTTAGCTCTGGACAATCTGGAACGTCTAAAGCTTGTGTTCCTCTGCAGGTTCAGCAAGCAATATATACAAAAAACTTTCTGTTTTCCAATCTATTCCCTTGGAGGTAGAAGTTCATTGACTGTATTAAATGGTATCTTAGTTATCAAAGGTGTCATTTTGACCAAATAATTTTATAACTGCATAACACAGATAACTATCCTTCTATTTTCCAATAAAAATATCTTTTATTGTTCACTGTCAACCACCAGCCAATGCTACATATTGTAGAGTGTTTATGTTATGGCAATGTCACAATTCTAGTACTAATCAGCTGAGATAGGCTACATTATATTGAGATAAATAACAATCCCAAAATCTTTTAGTTTAAAGCAGAATTTGCTTTCTTGTTTTTAGTACATGCCCATTTTTCATCCGCTGGAGAATCTAGTACATAGCTCTTTACCCTGAAGCAAGTATCATAGCAAAATAAAAGAATTCTGGAATGTTTCACACTGACAGTTGCAGTATTTAACCTGAAAATGACATGTGCCACACTGTTCTACTCACAAATCTTATAAATACATCCAAACACAAGGGAGCTGTTGAAAGCAATTCTGCACTATGACTGAGAGAGAGGAATAACAAAAATACCGGGTAATTTATGATTTCCAACATAACCTTATCTTTTTTCATCCCCTGTCACTTTCCACCCAAATGAGTAAAATGTAATAAATTCATTCTTATCAAAATCTAAATTTATCCACTATTAAAAAAAATAATAGACCATCTCACTAATGCCAAAATCAGCATTACTTGAAATGGAAACTATAGCCATTATACCCTGATCTTTAACGATCTAAATAAGAAAAAAGCCATTGCAATAGACAGTAGTCATTAAAGTACTTGTATGTTAATTTTTAATGTACAAAACTATGAATCTACTTTAAGTTACAGTGACTTAGTGGTGGACTGGACTCACAGTGACTTATTTTGGATAAAACTAATAGAGGAAATTCTAGTACAATGCATTAGCGCTTCTGTTGACCCTGGAGAAATAATGAAACTTCTGAATTCCAATTTTCAATTAAGAATGAGCCTATTTGGAAGATAGATTTAAGAGTCTTTCTTCTGTTTCCATTCTTAAAAAACTATCTGAAAAAAATGTGATTCTATATATCTATCATCAGGCTTAAAGCCAGGGGAGTATGGGCTTCTAAAATCAGATGTATGTACTGAGACATGATCTCCATCTTGCTAGCTCAGGATAAATTTTATGAGGGATTTCAGGGCTATGACAAGTCATATCTCTTATTGTTGAATGACTGGAATGTCTATATTTTGAGTTTGTGTATGAGACAGAAGTATAAATTCATTTTCTTTTTAAGAAGAATAGAAAGGGTAATAGCTAAAGCATGATTAAAATGAAAATATCATATAGAATGTTTTTCCATCAATTTAAGAAAAATTTGTATGTGACTAGGTAATTAGATTTAGTTTAAACACTGTCAGTATTCATTTCGAAGAACATCTTATGATTGAGGTTTTGGGTGGATACAAAAAATGAAAGTAAAAAAGTCTTCTGATTTACCAAATTACCCTCTTTCATCTGCATCTCTGCCTAACACATTGCTCAGATATGGTAACTTTTCAATAATCGATTCTTTTGGAGCTCAAATGAATAAAAACAGGTGAAATAGTTATAATGCTTCTTATGTTTACAAGATACATGGTAGGTATGTAAATAAACTTTTCTGAATTAGTTAAAATTTCATCTCCATCTCTAGTGCACACTGTACTTAGAAAAAAATGCCTGTGTAACATAGAAAAACATTTAAATTGACACCTCATGTATGTCTAGAAATACATCATCTTCATTGTAATGAATATAGTACACTTAACCTAGCATTTTCTAATATAAAATACACTTCTACATTATTTCCTTTCATCACCATTAAAATTCTGTACATTCCAGAAATGACTTTGCCTGTATTAAAGAAACAGAAGTTCCAAGAATTTGAAAGACTTTTCCAAATTTGGAAGTCTTATGCCACAAAATGAATCCTATTTCTCTGACTCTGGATTCAGATTTTTCAAATTCTAGCAGAAGCATATTGTACTCTTTAGGGACTCCACTGATAATTGCTTGGTTTCAGTCACCTGGTCAAACATTAATTCAGGGAATCTGAGTCAGGTTAAGGACTTAGAAATGCAAATGCATTTGATTATATTAACTTCAAGTAATCATTTCTCCCTTGGTCATAAACAGGGTTTAATGGTAACTAATATTTCTGGGCAAAGATGGTGAAATAAATTATCATATAAAAAATTCTCCCAACATACATCTACTTCTTCCTATTGAAATTCTCAGTATCAAAGTAGATTCTATTAAAACTTTTCTAACATTCAATGTCTGAATAAAAAACTCTGCTATAATCAACCTGCATGCACACCAGGAGGGAAACATGTTTTGCTGAAGTCCGCAAAAGGAACATGTATAGTGCACTGCAATTACACCTCAGCTTTTCTCCCAATTGGCTTCTATTTGCTGTTCATGCTGTTTAAACATATTGTGCACTGTTATTATCATCTTTCCCATCTTTTCCTTGAGGCTTAGCCTTTCATAGATCCCAGAGTATACTTCGATGCATTGGGGAATATCATCAGTCTGTATCCAAGGAAGATAGTACTTTTAGTGTCATTAAAATTGTTCATTTTTATTACAGTACATGTTCACTGGTGTGCAAATGGAAATCACAATTTGTGGCTGATATTGTTTAAGATTATGATGTACTATGAGCAAACAGTAACTAATGAGTTCATTAAATAATAAATAATTGGGGTATTGCTGTTTTATATGTTTTGTATTTTGCTGAGGTAGAATAGTTTTTATCTAAAGCCTTTCTGTCCTGTTAGGCTGCCTCTTTCTTCATCCTTTAGCTAGAGAGAGCACAATTTTATTGGGGCGTTTTAGCCTGTAGTAAGTGTCTCTGGCTTCCCAGCTTCTACATCTCCAACTTGGGGATATATGAGACAAAAAGAAAGTCCAGAGAGCTCCCCGCTGGATTGCTATTTGGATCCTAAGATCATTAACCTGCCTTTCTCTCTTCATCTTTCAGAAGAGTCACATGTTTGTTTTATATACAGTGTCCAGGGATTTTAGTTTCCTTAGTAGGAGACATGGGGCAAAGTATGCCTTCTCTCTCTTCCCAGAATTGGAAGTCCTATAAAAGCATTTTATTTTGTTCTTATTGTAGCTTCAAACCGAAAACAACCTGAATGACTATTGCAATTAACAGTGTAATGGATCAAGTATGATAGTACTCATATTTTGGAAAACTGTACTAAAATGGAAGAGAATGAAATATGAATTATGCAACAACATGACTGACCCAGAATGAAAGAATATTGAGGAAAACAGCTAACAATAAATGAATATATGGTGGATGGTTCTATGTATATATATACGTCAGTAATACAAATTTTTTGTGATAGAACTCAGAAAATATATTCCATTTAGAGAGGTATAGGCTGAAAGACAGCATGAAAGGAGGTTTTGGGGGCTCTAGAAATATTCTATATCTTGAATCATTATATCATTATGTTGCTATACAAATGTGTTCACTTTGCAAAAAATTCATTATAATGTATATACTAATATATGTATACTCTTAGCATATGTATTTTATCCTTACACAGTTATTAAAAAAATTTTTTTCCAAAAATTCTAATGTAAACTTTATACTTAATTTTGAGTAATTGAATCTTTTCCCCTAGAGACTTGAAACAAGGGAATGACAGCTGCCATTTTTACTTTGATTAATTATGATAGAGATCCCAATAAATACGAAATAGCAAGAGGGTTAAATGAAAGATAAAATAAGTGTAGAGAAGGAAATTAAAGAATAATTACTAGAAAATTAGATATAGTTTGCAAAATAATAAAAAAGACACTCTAAAAATTAGTTCCAATATTTAGAAATAATTTTATACATCATTAATAAAATATTAGAAATATTGCATAATTATTAAATATTCTAAACTACTAAGTATTTCTTAGATAAATTAATGAAGACACATGTAAGAGGAAATATATATTATGTTCATATACTGAGTATCTCAATACTGATCTATAGATACAATAAGAGTTTTTTACATTAGGAAGCGGATTCCTAAGTTTATGTTGGAAAACATATGGTGAAGAATAGCCAAGCCAACCTTGAAAAACTGAACAATTCTTAGGACCTATACTAACTATTAAATACCATGTGTTCTGCCAATTCTATGGGAAGAACATGGCCAGACTAGTTTACTAGTTCACGGAATAGGGATGAGAGCATGTGAAGCGGAACTACCCCTAACTGAGCTCAGCTGGGTCTGATGACCTCTGGCCTTGTCGGAAGTGAGAATAGGCCAAGCAAAGATGAACCAGTTTGTAAGCTGGGCTAACTATAAGCTCAGTTCCAAGAAAATGTTATAATATTAATGTGTTGTATATTGCTATAATCTTGTGATTGTTGTATAATTATATTGTAGCCAGTTATATGTACACACACACACACATATATATTCCATAAACTCTTTTGGTTGTCACATTATTTTATATAAGAATTTTAATTAATAAAATTCATCTATTAAGTCACATTTATTTATTTAAGTGGACTAATGTTTGAGCTTTCAAACAAAAAAGTTGCAAATTGTAAATGATTCATTTCTAAATATACGATTATAGTTAGCAAAACCACCATTGCAGAATGGACAGATCACCCAGGTTACACTTTTTCAAGTCTGCTGACCATCTCCCACCTTCCAATCGGTTCTTATACCATTGCCTAAGGCTTCGTGCCCCACTCTTGGATCCCAGGAGATCTAGAACACCCACAGCAGTAGCAGTTTAGTCTCTTGCACATGGAAAGACATTGCCAACCACAACTGCAGATCATCTGGTGGCTTGGTCATATAGCCAAGTGTGAATGTTACTTCTGTACTTAGAATCCTTTTTCTACCCTCTACCTTTTAATCTCTGGGTTTTCCCACTGTCCTCTTTTATACAATGAACAGGAACCCTTGAATTTAGAGTTAGAAGGTACAATTAAATACCTTCTAGGATGAACTTCATTATACAGTTGTGGAAACAGATCCAAAGTAACCACCCTAAAGGCATTATGTTGTCTGGACACAGAGCTAATGCTAATAGTCAAGATATTCTTATTCACATTCTGTCAGTCTTTTAGGACTCCTCAATATCTTTGTCTACTACAGACTACCCATGGCAATTATTCTGGGTGCCTGACCATAAATTTGGAAACTTTACTTTTCCAAATAAAGTTTTCCAAAATAAAGTGCTGATATATTTGATACCTAGCAATGGACAATGAGGAAATCTTCAAAGATCACTACTAATTTACTTAATCTATAAGCATATGCTCTAAGGTTGACTGTACCTGGGTTTCAAGTATGAATATATTAAATCCTACAGAGTTTAACCAAATGATAGACTCAGTAAGAGCTTAATTTACTTAACATTCATTCTTTTTAGGCAATTAAAACGGCACTTAATTTAATTTCCAAACAAACTGCTCTTTAATATATAACTTAGCAATGTTACCAGTAATTTATAAAAAGAATTTGCTCCTTCTGGCATAAGAACTGCTCTTATTTGTTAAAACCATAATGTTCAGTGACAGGAGAGATACATTTTCTATCTTGCTCTTTAAAAGTAGACTAAGATGCTATATTTTTCAAAAAAGTATTCATATTTTTTCTTCTAATAAAAGCAGTGGAAAAAAGGTATTGAATGCAAAGTTGAAAGAAGTAAAAGATGGGAAATTGCAGAGTTTTTCTTTTGAAGATGCTTGCTTAAAAATGGGACCAAAAAAAAAAATAGTACAAAAGATGTTAAGTTTTAAATGCTGCTATTGGTTATATGAAAGTTTGCTACATAGATGTTTTTTAAGGTATACTGAGAAAAATATAATTAGATCTTACATTGCATTTCTAAATTGATGGTGTTTTACAAACATTAGTAAATTTTTTTTATATCCCTTTGAGGTGTTGTTATTTAACACTGTAGGTTGCAAATGTATAGCTCCAGTAATAATAGTTATTGTAATAGTAACATGGACACCACAGGGCCAATACCAAAATCCTTATTTGAGCAAAATGTTCAGTAGTGGTTTTAATAAACGTCTCTGTGAATCCAGTTTGCCTCATGTGCTCACTTCTTTGGGAAATGTCTGGACTCAGTATTGCTTTGTACTTGTTAACTGTGTATAGTACAGCACATGTGAGTCACCCAGAACAGCATGGGGTAAATTAGGCTGATATTGCAATTACATTTAGACTTTACCATCTGGGTCAAGCAAATTAATTACAAATAAGTCTGGTCCCTTATGAGAGGTGGCTTTGTGTAACAAATAATAAAGAATGAAAGTCACTTTTGACTTGTACTTTTGGTTGCTACTATTTAGTGAGTACCCCACTGGTTTCCATATAGTATTAGAAAATATTATCTTATTAAAGCTGAATGGGTGTTTTAAATTTCAGCTAGGTCCTCCTTTGGGGTATCATCCTTAGACTTCCTCATGGGAGTAAATACAAGCCATCTTCCCAACTAAATTCAAATGCAGAACCATTGAATTTTACACAATTTTTGTTATTATACATTATCTAATCTATCCCTATACAAAACTGTGAACGAGATAGGGAAGCATGTATTTTCAGCATCAGTTTGAAATTACAACTCAAATTTAATGCCTTGGAGGTAAAACAAACAAAACAAAGACATACCCCACCCCCACAGCACCCTTCCACCAGAATGGAAAAAATTATGTACTTTGGAATTGGAACAAACTTCAAACCCTAACTCTTCCATCTATAAATTGTGTGCAAGTCACTAAACTTTCAGCCTCAGCTCCTTTATCTTTAAAATATGGATGATAACAGCGATTCCTACTACAGATGGTCCCCAATTTATGATGGTTCGACTTACAATTTTTCAACTTTACGATGGTGTGAAAGCAATACACATTCAGTACAAACGGTACTTTGGATTTTGGATTTTGATCTTTTCCTGGGTTAGTGATATGTGATACGATACACTCTTGAGAGGCTGGGCAGTAGTAGCAAGTGGCTGATCCCAGTTAGCCATGTGGTCATGAGGCTAAACAACTGCTTCCTTACAACCATTCTGTTCCCATGCAACCACTCTGTGTTGCACTTTTAGTACAGTGTTCAATAAATTACATAGGATAGTCAACACTTTATTATAAAATGGGCTTTGCGTTAGATGATTTTGCCCAACTGTAGGCTAATGTAAGTGTTCTTAGCATGTTTAAGATAGGCTAGGCTAAGTTAGAATGTTCAGTAGGTTAGGTGTATTAAATGTATTTTCAACTTAAATATTTTGAATTAATCAGGTGTTTATTAGGACATAATGACATCATATGTGGAGTAAAATCTGTATCTGTATTTTTTGTAATGAAAGATTATTAAGGGTATTTAATTTCAAATAAAGTGAAGGATACAGGTTAAATTTTTGAGGAAAAGCAACTCAGAGAATGTTAAACTTTCAAATCAGTTACAGGATATGAAATGAAAAAGAAAAAACACCTTAATCAATACAAAAGACAAGAGGGTTTTAAAAAGAATGGCAGAGACAACACAAAAGAGAATGATAGAAATAATCCAAATATGTCAATATGAAATACATTTAAGTAGACTAATTTGATTAATTTGGATAAAAAAAAGTCATCTATATACTACTTATAAGAGACACACTCTAATGGTTAACTTCGTTGGTCAATATGACTGGGCCACAGGGTACTCAGATATTTGGTCAAACATTATTGTGGGTGTTTCTGTGGGGGTGTTTCAGATGAGATTAACATTTAAATTGGTAGACTGATTAAAGCAAATTTCCCTCCTTACTGCAGATGGACTTCATTCAATCAAGTGAAGATATGAATAGAACAAAAGGGTTACCCTCCCATGAGTAAGGGGAAACTTGTCCTTCCTGAGTTCATTACCTATGTTCACATGATTTCTGACAGTAGGAAGTCTGGAAGGATACTTCAGGATTTCTAACCACTTGGAAGAAAGAAAATAAAAAGAATTCCCACTTCATTATAGAACTAGGAAAAATAAAATAAGTAAAGCAGTGAAAAATGAAACAGAGAAAATTGTTGCAGATATGCATGAGAAAATCAAACAAATCTCAGTGGAAGATACTCCTCAGACTGCACAGAGTACCTGAGGGTCCTGCAGGTTTTCCCTGTTGTCTTAATGAATAAGGAAGAATAACAGTCTGACACTGCTTAAAATTACAAAAAGAGGAAGATAAGCAATCAAGGTTGTTTGAAATTAGGGAATATGGCAATAAAGTACTTAATTTTGCTCTTACAGATACAACTCAATAAGTTTTATATGCAAAATTTTAGACAATAAAAATCCATTTTCACAGAAATCTACTTAGTTTGTTGTATGGCATGTTTTCTTTATGATTTTAAGTTCTCCCTGTTCTCTCTGATAAATATATATTGTATAATGCAATGTTCTAAATATCATATAGCATACCATGAGTAAAAAGAGACAGAGTAGGGATGAACTAGAAAATTGGAGGATCACTGGCTAGTCTAAAAGATTGAGCTTTATACTCTTCTACATGGAGGTTACTATGAATTTGCTTAATCCTGCTCATATCAATCTTTGCACTTCTGTGACATCATTCAAACAGTGATTAAGACAATAAACACTGGACATACAATCATCACATAATCACATCCAAGGAAATATAGCTAAGATACTATTCTGAAATAACTCTTACAATGCATTGTCATTTTCTTGCGTTTTTTTGTGAGTTATTTCAAATTCTTCCAGTGCACACTAAGAACATATTACACTTTGCTATAATTATGACATTGCTCCTTTTATACCTAATATTTATGGAACTGATCCATTTTAACACATTACATAAACTACTTAAAATATCTCTATACCTACATTAGCTTTCTATTGATGCTATTAGGAATGTACAACAATGTGTTACGGAAAATACTGAAAAAAAGCCTGGACTGGATCACCGAAGGAAAAAACCAAGCGGCACTCAGAGGTCTTGGAGTGTTGATGCTTTATTTTACACCAGCGGGCTCAGAAAGGAGTAATCTCCCAAAAAGTCTGAGCCCCGAACAAAGGAAAAGGGAGCAATTTATACCTTTCTGCTTCCTTATCTTAAACATTCCTATGTACACAGCAAGCGAGCAAGCAAGGGGGAGGGAGTTTAGGGAGCGAACGTTGGGACCCGGTGCTTTGCAGCACCAGGAAACCAAGGGAGTGTTTTTTTTGTTTGGGTTGAGGAGCGGGGCGAGGCAGAGGGGAGCCACCTCATAAATTACTGTCCTTGTAATGTTGTTTATGTTGAGGAGGGAGGGGTGTGAGACAGAGTGGAGTCACCCGCTAGCTTGCTGTCCTTGTAAATTTTCCCTATCAAATGCCCATTTATTATCTCATAATTTCTGTGGGTCAATAGCACAGCAGTGCATAGATGCATCTTCTGCTCTAGTTTCACAAGATCAAAATCAAGACACTGGCTACCCTACCTTCCTTTCTTGAAGATCTGGAGAAGATTGTGCTTCCAAACTCATTCAGGTTGTTGACAGAACTCAGTTTTTTTAAGTTGAAAGACTGAGATCACCATTTCCTTTCTTTTTCCCACAGGCTGACTACCTTTTGGAGGACTCTCCCCCATCTTTCATGTGGCCCTCCCCAGCTCAGAACCATCAATGACACCTGTAACCCATCTCATGTGTGGAATCTCCTTGATTTTCCCATCTGCAGCATCTCATTATACCCCTCTGCTGCTGCATTTCACTCACATTTTTCTTTTCCAGCTGCTTCTAAGGGCTCATGTAATAAAATGGAACCATATGTATAATCCAGGCCATTCTCTCTATTCTGAGGTCATTAAACTTAATCACATCTGCAAAGCCCATTTGCTGTGTAAAATATCATATTCACAACCTATTGGAATCAAGTCACAGACATCTCCTGCAGTTCAATAGCCATCCACTCTTAAGCATACCCAAATGCAGGAATCTCTTTACACTACCTGTTTAAACCAAGAATTCTGGAAGACTTTGAGGCACCTAGGTTTTTCTTTCCTTTTTTTAAATATAGAAATCCTTTAAAAAAGTAGCTATTATAATATTTGCTTTTAGATAGCAACATGTCATGGCAAATCTAACCATCACAAAAATGTACTTATTACTTGGTCATTCATTATGTGCATTTCATGAATTGATACTAAGTTTTGTTTTCCAGAGAAGAAATGGGTGAAGAAAGTGATCTTCCTACTGCTGCTTCTAGTTAAGTATTTTCTATTTAGTCAGAAAGACCAAATCCATGAAAATTCTGAGTTCATACATACATTCCCAAAGTCTAAATATTTTGATATTCAGCTATATTACTTTATGTCATTGATTTAGAGTAAGCAATTTTCCCATGTTCAAATTCTTAGCAATTGTTTGCTTCATAGGTATTTCTATGAAATAGAAAAGTATTCCTAGAAAATAGAACTATTTTCTATAGCACTGTTTTTAAATTGTAATTCATATGCATAAAGCTTATCAAAATGCAAACTTTATTAAAAGATCATATATTATTTAATGTCAGTAATAATAATGTTCTTCAGTGAAGATAATGAAAAGATAAATATTCTTTTGATGATATGTAATAAACAGAAAGAACCATGGGAATTTTGCTTTGCTTTGTTTTGTTTTATTTGTGTTTTGCTGTTATTGCTATTGCTGTTTTTAAAGTGTTAGAAGATGTGGAAGATTCACTAGCATGAAACTCCTTATGGAAGAAAATTGAGACAGCCTAAGAGAAATACCCCATATATTATCACTGTTGAAATTATTAAGTTCACATTAAAAGAAAGCTAGAAGGCACAGACATACTGACAAGCAAAAAAGGCCATTAACAAGGGACGATTTCTGGGCGAATGTAGAATTTACCATAGATTAAGAATATTTGCTTCGGTCATCTAAATGCTCAGAATTCTGAGTAAATTGTTGAGCTCCAAGGAAAATCCTAAAGGTGCTTAAGCTTCAGCATTTATCACCGTGAAATTCCTTAAGAGGGTTTCCAGTGTGGAATTTGTAATACTTTTCTCTTGATCAATTTCATCCACTGGCCTCAGTGGAGTTTGCCACATTACAGGCTGTTCCGGTCACTAACCAATAAAAAAACTACTACTACGGTTTAGCTAAACGGAAAGAAAAATGATTCCCCAGACACTCTGACTTCCTTAATGCAATTTCAACTTTTTCATTTTAGAATTTCAGAGAACCAAAAGCACAATATTTGAATTTATTTGATATCTATCAGGACTATTAAATAATCATATAGACATTATATTACTTTTGCATTACATGCTCATTTTTATAGTATGAGAAATACACATAATTTCCCAATTAAACATATTTTTCTGTTATCTCATTGGAGTACTAATGCAGTGGAGAAGGGAAAGAATGTAGGAAAATAGAAAAGAAATGCTTTCCTGAGCCAGACTAGGTTATTTCATTATGTGATTCGGTTTCTGTTGCCCTCTAATCCAAATTCTTAATCAATTTATTGTGTTATGACAAAGGTTTAAATAATGATAAATTATGCATCTACCTAAAGAGGATACCTTAAAATAATGGCAATAATCAACACATGTTCTGTTCCTATATAGGGTGAATAGTTTTATAATTGGAATTGAGTGCCTTACAAAAAGAATGCCCCACTATAGATTATATATTGTTCTGTGTTTTAAAGTCTTTTAGAAGATCAAGTTCCTTCATTTCAAGTTCCAGTATTTCCATGGAAGGTTTCCTTTAGAAAAACAGGAATGGGAATAGGGAATCCTGAAATTGTTCTGAATACCTGGCTTATCTTGGAAAGATCACTTTGGAATGACAGAGGACAACATCCCCTAGGAATACAAGATGTGTTGGCATTAGCTGAGGTTGTTCTGGGTGAAAGTTAAATAATCAGATCTTTTGTGTTTTGAGGAGGACAAGGCAAGCTAAACTAAATTGACCAAGACCCCCACTCCCAACATAAAAAACAAGAAAACAAACAATAACAATAAATAAATCTAATATTGTTTAATCAGAAAGAAGGAGATTGTACTGAGTGGTTAATTGTCTAAGGACTTATTCAATATACTGCCCCAGATTTCACCTCAGATGTAGTTTGTAGAAAAAAAAAAGAATTTCTGAAAAGGTTTGAGCTCATTATTAACAAAAGTGAGCCATAGACAGAGCAAGATATGGGGAGGAAATTTGTCCCCAAAGAACCATGATGAGCACTTTCTGTTCCACCTTGTAAAGGTAGAGCCTTCACAGAAACTACATAACCACTTCCAACTACTTCACTATCCACATTTCTGAGTAACAGTCTCCACCCATCCTCCCTAGTCCCTTTTTCTTTGGTAATTGTTAGTCCATTCTTGGGTTCTGTGATTCTGCTGCTGTTTTGTTCCTTCAGTTTTTCTTTATTCTTATATTCCACGTATGAGTGAAATCATTTGGTACTTGTGTTTCTCCATCTGGCTTATTTCACTGAGCATAATACCCTCTAGCTCCATCCATGTTGTTGCAAATGGTAGGATTTGTTTCTTTCTTATGGCTGAATAGTATTTCATTGAGTATATGTACCACCTCTTCTTTATCCATTCATCTACTGCACCCCTATGTTTACTGCAGCACTATTTACAATAGCCAAGATATGGAAGCAACCTAAGTGTCCATCAGTTTATATCTTCTTTAACGAAGTGTCAGTTCTAGTATTTTTGCACATATTTTATTATTTTTTTGCTATTGATTTTAGTTTTATACATTCCATAAGTGTAGTAAGATGCCACAGAGTCCCTGTTTGTCTTCTCTGAGCTATACTGTATTTCTCTGAGAATATACATATGAATATTTTGCCCTAAATTGTTGCATGTATCTTCTTAATGATGTCTTTTGATAAGAAGAAATTGTCAATTTTAATTAAGTTCAGTTTAGCTGTTGTTTTATGGTTATTTCCATGTCCTGAATGAAAAATTTTTCCCTTCTTCAAGATTTTGAAGGCAATCCATACTTCCTTTTATAATCTTTATCATTCTTCCCATTACATATGGAACTAATTTTTATGTGTGGAATGAGTTATGAGTAAAGATTTTTTGTCTTGTACAATATCCAGTTTTGAGCATCATTTACTAATAAATAGAAACTTTTCTTTTTCAATTGAATTCTTCTTAAAAATATCAATAGATTGTTTATCTATATCTAGACTTTTTTGTTCTATTGATCTAATTGCTTACACTTATGCCAATAACACTGCATTGATTGTTATGGCTTTGTGATCAAATCAGGTAATACATTTTCCAATTCTTATTATTTTTCAAGGTTGTTTTTGGTTATTTTAATTTCTACATGTTAACATAAAAGTTTGAATCATCTTTCCAATTTTTTCCCAAAAGTCCTGTAAAGATTTTTATTCTTATCACCTTAATCTATAGATCAGTGGTGGCAGGGGAGGGGTCAACAGTTTAATACTAAATATTCTCACCCATGAACTCAATACATCTCATAATTTTTAATGTCTTCTATTTTTCTCAGTAAGATTTTATACTTTTCAATGTTCTCATATCTATCTTCTCTGGTATTACTAAGAATTTCATATTTTTAATGACATTTATATGTCCTTTTCCATTTTCTCATTGGATGTATGAAGAAATAGCATTCATTCTTGTATACTGACCTCATATTGAGCACCACTTCCTAAATTCACATATTAGTTCCAGTTGATTATCTGAAAATTCCAGTGTTTTTCCTTGTATCTATAACAGCCTCACTGAATTTTCTCTATGCTGATAGCTTTCAAGTTTCCTTATCTCCCCTTTCCCTTCTTACTCACTTTTAAGAAAGCTGATAAATTCTAGTGCTCCTCCTTCCGTACTGCCTTAAATTGTAGCCATGCAAGCTCCTGCTAGCACATGGGAATCTTTACCTTGACCCCACTCCCTAACCAAAGAAAGGGAGTTTTATTTATTATTTAACAATAAACTAATAATATAAAAATAAATAATAAAATAGTTAATAATAAGTTATTTATTTCTAAAATAAAAAGAATTTCGATTTCTTAATAATAAAAGCCAAAGCCAGTCTCTTTCTCTGCTTTTTCAAGACACTTAACAGACTGCTTGGGAGTCTTCTCTGTTCTCTCCATGATTAATAAATATTTTAATTGATGTATTATTCTATACTGCATGTGTGGGATCATTGGTTTCAACATTCAAACAAAACTTTGGGTAGAGTGTTGATACTGCCCTCTGTGAGGCAACAATTAAGACAATGTCTGATATAGAATCTAATGATAATTTCACTTCTTCCATCTCAAACTTTATGC
Source organism: Manis pentadactyla (assembly GCF_030020395.1). NCBI lineage: Eukaryota > Metazoa > Chordata > Mammalia > Pholidota > Manidae > Manis > Manis pentadactyla. Next base: position 165,558,085 of record NC_080021.1, on the reverse strand, counting down.
TTGTTATCCCATTTCTTTTCTCTAATGGACTGGCTAGGACTTCAGTACAATGTTGACTAGAAAGGATTATTGTGGTCATCCTTGCCTGGTTTGCCATCTTAAGAAAGGTATTCAACATTCCCTATTAAACATGATGTTATCTGAGTTTAAAAAAAAATAGATGCCCCTCATTATATTGATAAAATGCCATTATTTTCCAAATTTGCTGAGGTGTTTTATCTTAAATTTTGTCAAATACATTTTTGGCACCTATTGAAATAAATCTTTTTAGAATTTCTGATTCTGTTTTGTAAATGACTTTTTATTTTTTGTTTTTTGTCTTCTTTTTAGTGTTTCCTCTAGAGATAGCACTGTGTAATTATTATTTACTATAGTTTGCATTCAAATGATAGATACATTACTTCACAAAAAAGAACCTTGTAACAGTAAATACTATATCATCTCCATGAACTTTGTTTTCATTATTATGCATTTTACTTTAATTTATGCTACAAAACTACAATACATTGCCATTATTTTTGCTTTAAAGAAGCAGTAATCATCCATGTCTAAATGCGTACACACGTGTAAAAATATATTTTATACATATGAAATATAAGTATATATGTACACACATCTATGTATATGTATATATAATGTTATTAGCATAACATTGCATGGGTATATATATATGTGTATAGTCATGGATGTATGTCACAGAAAGATATACATATGTGTGCATATAAATGTATACCATACAATTTTATATACTTATGAATTATCATGCTTTTCATTTTTTTATGAAGATCTGAATTTCCACTTGGTGCCATTTACCTTCATCTACAAAAATTATTTAAATACTTCTTGCCGTGAAGTCTTGCTGCATATGGACTTTCTCAGCTTCTTAGATTCAACTGCCTAAAATTGTCTTTATTGCTTTCCAATTTTGAAAATGTTTTTGTTTAGTTTAGAATTATGTGATGACATTTTCCCTTACCAGTTTAATGTTTTTTCCATTTCTTTGTATTTATCCTGCTTGGGTTTACTGTACTTCTTGGATCTCTTGCTTAATATCTTATATTAAATTTTGGAAAAGTTTTGATAATTATTTATTCAGATATTTCTTTTGTCCCATTCTCTTTTTCTCCTCTGGTACTGTTATACCAATATTAGACCAGTTGGTAATTTGTCAGACCTTGAACATTCTATTCCATTTCTCCCGGTCTCTTTTTCTCTTTGTGCTTGTAACTCTGGGGGAGAAATATTTTCCCAGCCCGGGGCAAATTACCTTTGAAACAAATTATCTTTGAAAAAAGGGACTCCACCCAACCTCTGGGTTCAGATATACCCAGCTCCCCCTTGTGTTACCTACTGATACAGAGATGGACTACTTCTCTCCACCCCTTAGAAACACCTATTGATATGGAGATGCAGTTAGGCCAGGTAAGAAATTCTGGAAATATTGCAATTTTGCCCACAGTGCTTCAGTTTGGGTAATTTCTGTTTAATTGCATTGAAATTGATTGATACTCTTCTCTTCTTGGTCAGTTTTGTTGTAAAATTCCTGTGGGTAAAGTTACAATATTTCCCTTTTTATCAGCTGGGTCATAAGAGACACAGTGAGCAGAAAGGGAGGACTGCTTGTAAGCAATAAACAGGTTTCTCCTACTTTATTTCTCCCTTTGACTGATTTTGGTTTCCAAAGTATTTTGCCCCAGGCTGGGAAAATAATTCCCCTTCAGATTTACAATTCTTCAAGTAAATTTTTCATTTATAGCAGTTTCATTAGACACATTTTTATATAGTTTTCTCTTCATGTATGCTGCCTAGTGTTTTAGTAAATACATTAATAAACACTTTTTATAGTTATTTAAAAGACTCTATTGAGTATTTATGACAGCTGGGTCATCTTTAGGTCTCCTTTATTCAATGTTTGCTTTCTTGAATATTGGTCACCCACAGCTACAACTATCTCATATATTGTTAGAACTATGCATCTGATATTGTAGTGAAAAGAACAGTATAAATTAAATTGTAATAAAAAAGTAGCTATCTGCAGAAAACATCATGTTGCTTTTACTGTAGTGTCCACTCATACGGCGACCTGAGTCCATCTAATATGAAACTGAGAAAATTACATTTAGTTTCAGCTGACATTTAGTTCAGCAGTAGCCTTAAATATTTTGGGGGGCAGAACATAGATATCCCTCCATTTCTTGGGATTTAAGAAAGAACAAGATGCCAGGCATGTTTTCTTACTTTTTGTCCATATACTAGCTTTCTGAATCATGGAAGATCTCTCTTTGCTTTCTTTCCTTCCTCTCTTCCCCACCCCCATCTCTCTCTGCCTTGCACTCAAAAAAAGCTGTCTTTCTTCAGTTTGGTGTATAGTCTTGTTCCTTGGACCTCTATCTTGCCCTGCACCTTCCCCTGACACACACACCATGCCTGACACCTGAGAACATGCTGTCTTCCACATGATTACAATCTTGTCTGCCCTTGGGGTGTGGGAACTGTTTCCCACATGCCTTTAGGCCTCAGCCTCTCATCCCCATGCACAGAGGAAAGCCCATGGGAATGTTGACAATTGCAGACTTGCTTTGTGACTGGGGCTACATTATTCCTACCCAAGCACAGTGTAGGGAAGGCCCTCCACCACCTTTCTACTGTTCTATGAGGACAGCGGTCCACTGCTTCACCCCAGATATGTCTGGCCTTGTCCATGAAACCTTGAAAACACAGTGTGTTGTACCTATGAGTAAGGAGCTAGATAAGGGCCTTGAAGGCCAGACACCTGGCCATGAAGACCATGCATGTGCATTTTCAATGCTTATGCAACCATGAATCAGCACTATAGCAGTATAAAAAGATCAGCTTTATGCAGAATAAAGTGGCTTCTTTTGAGCATCCTCCATGATACCTCCTGTGGTCTTCTTTGCTCTTCATGTCACCCCAAGTCCTCAATGGCGACCCCTGGACCCCAACACACAGACATTAAAAATTCATTACAATTTGACTTGTTTCCCTTTTTCAGTATCTGGTGAGATCTGCCTCATTTTGATACTCTACCAGGAATAAAATCATCCTCAGATCTCTTTTCTCCTAAGAAGGGCATGCTACTTTCTAGAATTCACTTCCTTTAGATTTTTTTGCATCTTCAGCTCTCTTGATTTTTGTAAAACTGATTTTTTTCCTTACTTGTCCTGTTATAAAAGTGGTAGCAACATTCTGTTGTGGTTTTTTACATCCCATCAGTATTGGAGTGTGCCATCATGTCTTTCTAGACAAGCCTCACACAGAAAAAAAAAAAAACGAGGCTGCTGCATTTAACACCTCCAGTGGATGCCATTTTCATCACAGTTTATGTAAATATTACCCCTGGAGCTGTACAGCTCTCAAAATACACGGCTGGATATAGTGCCCCTGCCAGCAAATGCTTCAATATTAATAGGCCTCATTCAAGAAAGACTGAATCATTTCTGCATAGTACCTAGGAGCTGGGAGAGAATAGAAGTGATTTATTTCAATGATTCAAGGCCTGGGTATTCTCACTGAAAACTTTTCTTCCCTGAATGAAGAAATAAAATGTACTTTAATCTGATGGGCTCTGATGTGCTTGCTTGGGAGAATATGACATGACATAACACAGTGATGAAGAGCCCACCACCCAATGCTTAGCTTCTGAAGAAACACATACTGAATACCCAATTATGGTAGCAGTTATGCTAGGTAACAGCTTCACCTCAACTTCCACAGACTCAAAAACCAAAATTAGATTCTGCATGATCAATGGTGTTCCTCAGTTTGACAGAAAAAAAGTCAAATAGACATGAATGTTCTGTTAATATTCTTTTAAACAATACAGTTGTTTACCTATAGGGTATATCAAATGGTGGATTAAAGAAAGAGAAAGAGTAATTTGGAATTTTACAGTTCTATACTATTTTATATTTTAGGATCCAAACACATTTTCTTTTGGACTAGGATATATTATTTGTAGGGCCCAACTTTGTGTAGGAATACCCTGAGTCTATAAATAATTTAGGAAATTGAACAAAAAACTTTAAAATAATATAATTTTTGTGTTTTCACTTTGATATCCAAAGAAAGTAATTTTCTGTATTTTTTCTTTAAAGAATTCTATTTTCCAAAAGAAACAAAATTCTTCTTTACTCCATATTGATTTGATAATGGAAACATCATTTTAAAAGGGTAATATTATTATTACAGTAATATTTGACTCCAATCTCTAGAAATAAATCCTCTTTGCCTTCCTTTTTATTTATGACATTTAAAAATAAAATAATTAAATTATTTATTTTGATATCTGGTTTTAAGAAGTATATTATTAGAAAATTCTTAGTAAATAAGTGATAGCCTATCTACCATTTTAATTTATCCAGATTGGTATTGCTCTAAAGTTTCTTCCAAAACTATATATTATAAGTCTTTAGATAAATATGTAAGAGTTGTATCAATAAACTCACATATAAGCAAAAGAATATTATTACCCTAAAAAATGATGAAAAATAACTCCCAAGAAAGGTAAGTATATTTTTTATGCATTCTGTTACATGTCTCTAAAAACAGTTTATACATTTTAAAGACCAAGGGTTAAATTTGTTCTTTTTCAGCAGATTCATATGTAGGTCTATCAAATCAAATGCAAGCTATTGATCTGATGTCCAGATTCTAGAGGAAGAAAACAATTAACTCAAGCATACAAAGACCTAATACCAAGCTCTAAAGCCAATTAATTGAAACAATATAAGACAAAGGATATTAGCTAAATTATGAAAATTTTCTCAGTATTAGTCTTTCTTTTTGACACTTTTGGATTTCAACTAAATGAATTTGTGTGCATTCTAAAGATTCAAATGATTTGCAAATGATTTGCTAGTAACAGTGAAATAGACAATATATATTATATAGAGCAGTCAAATCACTTAGAAATTATTTTAAACATACACAATTTCCTCTTTTTTTGAATAGGACAATTTACCATTTTTTCTTTCTTTGCATGCAACTATTTTTTTCACATATTAAAATAAATATTAATTAATATATAACAAAACATTCATATTGGAATTTGACACTGACCAAGGATTATTACAAATAATTGATAAATTTGTGGTATACTATTCAGCACATCAATTAGTATGTGAAACTCATTGTTCCAATTTGGTCTAGAGAACACAAACATTACTTAACTTCTTTATATTTTATCTTTATTTTTAAGCATAAATAAAATATATTACCTTTCAAATTGTCAATGAAATGTTAATCACTATAAAACATACCATAAACCTTACTATGGGACAGTCTGGCTATGAATTGTTTTCCAGAGGAATGTAGGAGTTTGTTGTTTATTTTGCAATGTGAATGTATATCCTAACTTTGATCTTGAATTTACTTCAAGGAGTGCAGTCATTTTCTATCTCAGTACTCTAATTCTCTGTAGTACCATGAGTATATAACTTCTGTCCATGGGGTTTGTGCTTTAATACATTGCACTATGCATTCTTTTCACTGTCAATAGAGAATAAATCCTTAAATTGCTTGCATTTATATTCTAAGTAACCCTTTGTGCACTCTGTTCAACCTTTACATACTTTCTCTGAACACTTTTGAATTTTCATTTTGCAAAGAACAAAATGCAATAAAGAAAATGTGGCTGGAATGCATCTCTTTTTTAAAACAATGTGCAGATTTCCATTTTCAAAAGAAGATATAATTATGCTTTCACTTAACTTCATCATAAGCTTATTGAGAGCCACTATTTCACTATACATATTCTAATAGGTTATTCAGTGAAAGTTTGTTTATTGAAATTAGCAAAAGTGTATCAGAGCTTTGTTCTATCTACTTTTTTTTCTCCTTTTTTGAAGTCCAAAGGTCAGAATGATTTCAATAAATCTGTGACCACTGTTGTCAGTTAAGGGCTATCAAGTGACATGTAAGAGTACCTAAGGGCCACTGAATGATGAAATTGTGATTAATAAATTCCTTTCCCAAAGAGATCAAAATACTTCTTCAAAAAATATTCCAATTGTGGCTAAGTCTCTCATTTTCTTCCAGAAAATAAGTAAAATCTGTTCATTCCCTTTTCTTATTTATGTTCTTGTTGTTTCTATATTCTTTTGCAATTATTTATCTTTGTTTTCATATTTAAGGTCACCTTTCTAATTCAGTACAACTCAAAGATTATTCATAACATGTCATCTCAGCAACCAAGATTCGTTTACTTTTACAGTTGATTTTTAAGTCTTATTATATGAATAGAAATAAAAAGCATAATCAATGTAATAATGTAATTTAAAAATCATAAGAAATACTTGATGAATACCTTTGGTTCTATATGGTTAGAAATCTTTGAATTACATCCTAAGAAATTTATTCTTCTGTTAGTGTGTATTCTTTCAAACTATAAGTGTTTCATGATTGGCAATATTTTGATTATCCAACCTGCTAGCATTAATGTAAATGTTTTAAAGACTTTTAAACAGAGCTGAGATCATTGTTTTTACTATACAGCTGAAATTATTAAAATAAGAAAAACAAATTAAGCTACAAATAGAGAGTCCATTTAAAATTCAGAATTGAGTAACAGAGTTAACATGTCTCATTAAGATCTTACATTTTTAAACATAGATGATAATTCATTCTGAACATCAAATTTCTTAGTTTTCATTCCTGTTTTGTTAAAAAAGGATTCAGGGAAGTTTACACAAATGAATCAGGTCAATCACCCTGTTTGAAACTTCAGATACAAAGATAATAAAATTATTGTCTATATGTTACCATATCATTATGCTCTCATTTAATCCTCACAAAAAATCAGTTAGGCATGTGTATTATTATGTATTAGTATTCAATGGTTGCTGTAACAAAGTAACATAAACTGAGTGGCTTAAACAGCAGAAATTTTTTGGCTTACAGTTCTGGAGCTAGAAATCTGAAATCAAGGTGTCAACACGATTGGTTCCTTCTAAGGGTTATGAGGAAGACACTTTTTCATGCTTCTCCTCTAGCTTCTGGTAATTTTTAGAGTAATGAAGAGATCTTAGGCTACCAGTGTTTATTAATTGGCTTTACCCAAAAGAAAGGATACTTTCAATAACCTTCATGTCTGGAGGTAGTTTTAGAACTTATTGTAGAGGTGTCCATAGATGTTTGCCCCCCCCACCAAAACTTAGGGAGTGGAAGTGTTATTTTCTTTGGTGATGACATTGAGAGGGCTGGCACCAGGTCCTTAAGAAAGATAATCCTGAGTTGCAAAGTCAGCAAGAGACTTTTAAAAAGATGTACATCCCAAATGGGCAGACAAAAATTTATAATTATATTTTCTAAAGTAAATGTTCTAAAGAAAGGGAGATAAGGCCTTAAGGCAAGAAGCATGTCTAATGTTTAGTCAAGTTGAGAGGAACTTCAAGACTGTATTCATCAATTGTTTAGAATTAACAAGGTGTAACCTCCAACAGAAAAAGTAAGCTACTTGGAGAAAATAATTTTACCTATCTTGTATAAGATTGCATCTAGAAGACATAGCTGGCACTATCTAGTTCAAAAAGAAAAACAAACACTTGGATGGATGAATGGAATATATATAATAATGCTTTCCTGAAATAAGTTTCCAGTTTATATTCACAAAAAGAACCAATGGCAATATCTACATTATTTAGAGTAAGTAAGCAGTCCTACTTGTTCAGTTTGGATTTCTCTTATTTCCGTCATACAGAGGTTCTACAAAATCTACATGAAGTCTCTTCTGCAATGATGTTTTCTTGCAACAGAAGACTTAACCTCTGCCTCTGTATTTAAAAAGAAAGATCTAAGTTCACTTTGTAAGCTTTGTTATGTGCGACAGAGTATCTTACACTGATTTGTTGCCTGGTGACATTTTCTTGTTTCTTTCATTTACTCTGTTTGCTGAGTACCACAGCTAATGTCTATAAACATTTGTGAACATTATGATCATTGTTTTGTTAACTGTATACTTCCTGATATGCAGTGAAAGAAAGAGTTATTTTTCTATTTCTTTTAGGTCTAAGCTGAAAAGAATTTTAGCACTTTGAAGAAAATAATACATAGCCAAAACTTCCTGTATTGGCATCTAGATGTGTTCCTCTAGTGTTTTTTCTATAGCACTTTATATTCATGTCACATGTGTTGCATGTAAATTCTTTCAAGTTAAATATATAGTTACCCCAAATTGGATTCTCTAGTAGTTCAGCAGTACACATACACACACACACACACACACACACACACACACACATACACACACACACAATCATGAGCAATTTTTTCCTGGACAACTATCCTTAGGCAAGGGAAACAAAATGAAAATGAACAAGTGGGACTACATCAAACTAAATGCTTCTGTTCAGCAAAGGAAACCATCAACAGAACAAAAAAGCAACCTATAGTATGGGAGAATATATTTGTAAATGATTTATCTGATAAGGGGTTAACATACAAAATACATAAAGAAATCATATGACTCAACACCAAAAAAACACAACCAGATTAAAAAAACGTGTGGAGGACCTGAACAGACTTTTTTTTTCAATTTTATTTTATTTTGTTATCATTAATCTACAATTACATGAAGAATATTACGTTTACTAGGCTCTCCCCTAACCCTAGTCCCCCCCACAAACCCCATTACAATCACTGTCCATCAGCATAGTAAGATGTTGTAGAATCACTACTTGTCTTCTCTGTGTTGCAAAGCCCTCCCCTTTCCCCCACTCCCCACATTACACATGCTAATCATAATACCCCCATTCTTCTTCCCCACCCTTATCCCTCCCTACCCTCCCATTCTCCCCAGTCTCTCTCCCGTTGGTAACTGTTGGCCCATTCTTCGGTTCTGTGATTATGTTGCTGTTTTGTTCCTTCAGTTTTTCTTTTGTTCTTATACTCCACAGACGAGTGAAATCATTTGGTATTTCTCTTTCTCTGCTTGGCTTATTTCACTGAGCATAATACCCTCTAGCTCCATCCATGTTGTTGCAAAAGGTAGGATTTGTTTTCTTCTTATGGCTGAATAATATTCCATTGTGTATATGTACCACATCTTCTTTATCCATTCATCTACTGATGGACACTTAGGTTGATTCCATATCTTGGCTATTGTAAATAGTGCTGTGATAAACATAGGTGTATATCTGTCTTTTTCAAACTGAACTGCTGCATCCTTAGAGTAAATTCCTAGAAGTGGAATTCCTGGGTCAAATGGTAAGTCTATTTTGAGCATTTTGAGGAACCTCCATATTGCTTTCCACAATGGTTGAACTAATTTACATTCCCACCAGCAGTGTAGGAGGGTTACCCTTTCTCCACAACCTCGTCAACATTTTTTGTTGTTTCTCTTTTGGATGGTGGCCATCCTTACTGTGAGGTGATATCTCATTGTGGTTTTAATTTGCATTTCTCTGATAACTAGCGATGTGGAGCATCTTTTCATGTGTCTGTTGGACATCTGAATTTCTTCTTTGGAGAACTGTCTGTTCAGCTCCTCTGCCCATTTTTTAATTGGATTATTTGCTTTTTGTTTGCTGTGGTGGGTGAGCTCTTTATATATTTTGGATGTCAAGCCGTTATCGGATCTGCCATTTATGAATATATTCTCTCACACTGTAGGATACCTTTTTGTCTATTGATGGTGTCCTTTGCTGTACAGACATTTTTCAGCTTAATATAATCCCACTTGTTCATTTTTGCTTTTGTTTTCCTTGCCCAGGGAGATATACTCATGAAGTAGTCACTCATGTTTATGTCCAAGAGATTTTTGCCTATGTTTTTTTCTAAGAGTTTTACAGTTTCATGACTTACATTCAGGTCTTTGATCCATTTTGAATTTACTTTTGTGTATGGGGTTAGACAGTGATCCAGTTTCATTCTCTTACATGTAGCTGTCCAGTTTTGCCAGCAGCATCTGTTGAAGAGACTGTCATTTCCCCATTGTATGTCCATGGCTCCTTTATCAAATATTAATTGACCATATATGTTTGGGTTAATGTCTGGAGTCTCTAATCTGTTCCACTGGTCTGTGGCTCTGTTCCTGTGCCAGTACCAAATTGTCTTGATTACTATGGCTTTGTAGTAGAGCTTGAAGTTGGGGAGTGAGATCCCCGCCACTTTATTCTTCTTTCTCAGGATTGCTATGGCTATTCGGGGTCTTTGGTGTTTCCATATGAATTTTTGAACTATTTGTTCCAGTTCGCTGAAGAATGTTCTTAGTAATTTGATAGGAATTGCATCAAATCTGTATATTGCTTTGGGCAGAATGGCCATTTTGACAATATTAATTCTTCCTAGCCAAGAGCATGGGATGAGTTTCCATTTGTTCGTGTTCTCTTTAATTTCTCATAAGAGTGTCCTATAGTTTTCAGAGTATAGGTCTTTCACTTCTTTGATTAGGTTTATTCCTAGATATTTTATTCTTTTTGATGCTATTGTGAGTGGAATTGTTTCCCTGATTTCTCTTTCTATTGGCTCATTGTTAGTGTATAGGAAAGCCACAGATTTCTGTGTGTTGATTTTGAATCCTGCAACTTTACTGTATTCTGATATCAGTTCTAGTAGTTTTGGAGTGGAGTCTTTAGGGTTTTTTATGTACAATATCATGTCATCTGCAAATAGTGACTGTTTAACTTCTTCTTTCCCAATTTGGATGCCTTGGATTTCTTTGTTTTGTCTAATTGCTGTAGCTAGGACCTCCAGTATTATGTTAAATAACAGTGGGGAGAGTGGGCATCCCTGTCTTGTTCCCAATCTCAGAGGAAAAGCTTTCAGTTTCTCACTGTTCAATATGATCTTGGCTGTGGGTTTATCATATATGGCCTTTATTATGTTGAGGTACTTGCCCTCTATTCTCATTTTGCTGAGAGTTTTTATCATGAATGGATGTTGAATTTTGTCGAATGCTTTTTCAGCATCTATGGCGATGATCATGTGGTTTTTTATTTCTTTTTGTTGATGTGGTGGATGATGTTGATGGATTTTCGAATGTTGTAACATCCTTGCATCCGTGGGATGAATCCTACTTGGTAGTGCTGTATGATCCTTTTGATATATTTTTGAATTCGGTTTGATAATATTTTACTGAGCATTTTTGCATCTACATTCATCAGGGATATTGGTCTGTAATTTTCTTTTTTGGTGGGGTCTTTGCCTGGTTTTGGTATTAGGGTGATGATGGCTTCAGAGAATGAGTTTGGGAGTATTCCCTCCTCTTCTATTTTTTGGAAAACTTTAAGGAGAATGGGTATTATATTTTCTCTGTATGTCTGATAAAATTCCGAGGTAAATCCATCTGGCCCAGGTGTTTTTCTCTTGGGTAGTTTTTTTATTACTGTTTCAATTTCTTTGCTGTTAATTGGTTTGTTTAGATTTTGTGTTTCTTCATTGGTCAGTTTTGGAAGGTTGTATTTTTCTAGGTAGTTGTCCATTTCTTCTAGGTTTTCCAGCTTCTTAGCATATAGGTTTTCATAGTAGTCTCTAATTATTCTTAGTATTTCTGTTGGGACCGTCGTGATGTTTTCTTTCTCATTTCTGATTTTGTTGATGTGTGTTGATTCTCTTTTTCTCTTAATGAGTCTGGATAGAGGCTTATCTATTTTGTTTATTTTCCGAAGAACCAGCTCTTGGTTTCATTGATTTTTTCTACTGTTTTATTCTTCTCAATTTTCTTTATTTCTTCTCTGATCTTTTTTATGTCCCTCCTTCTGCTGACTTTAGGCCTCATTTGTTCTTCTTTTTCCAATTTTGATAATTGTGACATTAGACTATTCATTTGGGTTTGTTCTTCTTTCTATAAATATGCCTGGATTGCTATATACTTTCCACTTAAGACTGCTTCTGCTGTGTCCCACAGAAGTTGGGGCTTTCTGTTATTGTTATCATTTATTTCCATATATTGCTGGATCTCCATTTCAATTTGGTCATTGATCCATTGACTATTTAGAACCGTTGTTAAGCCTCCATGTGTTTGTGAGCCTTTTTGCTTTCTTTGTACAATTTATTTCTAGTTTTATACCTTTGTGGTCTGAAAATTTGGTTGGTAGGATTTCAATCTTTTGGAATTTACTGAGGCTCTTTTTGTGGCCTAGTATGTGGTCTATTCTGGAGAATGTTCCATGTGCACTTGAGAAGAATGTATATCCTGCTGCTTTTGGGTGTAGAGTTCTATAGATGTCTGTTAGGGCCATCTGTTCTAGTGTGTTGTTCAGTGCCTCTGTGTCCTTACTTCTTTTCTTTCTGGTGGATATGTCCTTTGGAGTGAATGGTGTGTTGAAGTCTCCCAAAATGAATGCATTGCAGTCTATTTCCTCCTTTAGTTCTTTAGTATTTGTTTCACATATGCTGGTGCTCCTGTGTTGGGTGCATGTATATTTATAGTGGTTTTATCCTCTTGTTGGACTGAGCCCTTTATCATTATGTAATGTCCTTCTTTATCTCTTGTTACTTTCTTTGCTTTGAAGTCTATTTTGTCTGAGACTAGTACTGCAACACCTGCTTTTTTCTCCCTATCGTTTGCATGAAATATCTTTTTCAATCTCTTGACTTTTAGTCTGTGCATTTCTTTGGGTTTGAGGTGTGTCTCTTGTAATCAGCATTTAGATGGGTCTTGTTTTTTTAACCATTCAGTGACTCTATGTCTTTTGATTGGTGCATTCAGTCCATTCACATTTAGGATGATTATCGATAGGTATGTACTTATTGCCATTTCAGGCTTTAGATTCGTGTTTACCAAGGTTCCAGGTTACTTTCCTTACTATCTAAGAGTCTAACTTAACTCACTTAGTATGCTGTTACAAACACAATCTAAAGGTTCTTTTCTATTTCTCCTCCTTTTTCTTCCTCCTTCATTCTTTATATTTAGGAATCAGATTCTATACTTTTTCTCTATCCCTTGATTGACTTTGGGGATAGTCAATTTAATTTTGCATTTGCCTCACCATCAGTTGCTCCACCCTCCCTACCGTGATTTTACTACCTCTGGTGACAGCTTTCAACCCTAGGAACACTTCCATCTATAGCAGTCCCTCCAAAATAGACTGCAGAGATGGTTTGTGGGAGGTAAACTCTCTCAGCTTTTGCTTATCTGGAAATTGTTTAATCCCCCCTTCAAATTTAAATGATAATCTCACTGGATAAAGTAATCTTGGTTCCAGGCCCTTCTGCTTCATGGCATTAAATGCATCATGCCACTCCCTTCTGGCCTGTAAGGTTTCTGCTGAGAAGTCTGTTGTTAGTCTGATGGGCTTTCCTTTGTATGTGATCTTTTTTCTGCCTCTGGCTGCTTTTAACAGTCTGTCCTTATCCTTAATCTTTCCCATTTTAATTACTATGTGTCTTGCTGTTGTCTTCCTTGGGTCCCTTGTGTAGGGGGATCTGTGGATCTCCATGGCCTGAGAGACTATCTCCTTCCCCAGATTGGGGAAGTTTTCAGCAACTACCTCCTCAAAGACACTTTCTATCCCTTTCTCTCTCTCTTCTTCTTCTGGAATCCCTATAATGCGAATATTGTTCCGCTTGGAATGGTCACACAGTTCTCTGAATATTCTTTCATTTTTAGAGATTTTTTTCTCCCTGTGCCTCAGCTTCTTTGTATTCCTCTTCTCTAGTTTCTGTTTCATTTATTGTCTCCCCCACTGTATCCAACCTGCTTTTAATACCCTCCATATTGTTCTTTAATGATTGGATCTCTGACCTGTATTCATTCCTGAGTTCTTGGATGTCTTTCCATACCTCCATTAGGATGTTGATTGTTTTTATTTTGAACTCCCTTTCAGGAAGAGTCACAAGGTCCATATCATTTAAATCTTTCTCGTGAGTTGTATTAACAATTTTACTCTGGACAAGCTTCCTTTGGCGTTTCATGTTTGTATATGGAGCCCTCTAGTGTCCAGAAGCTCTATTCTGGAACTGCTGAGCCCCTGAAGCAATGTCAGGGATCACAGGGGAGCGGTACTGGGGGTAGGAAAGAGCTGTTCCTCTCCTCCTGGCTGCTGTGCCTGTCTCCACTGCCTGAGCCAATGGGCCAGTCACACAGGTATAAATTTTTGTTCCAGAGCAGCCGGATATGTATCCCTGCTTTCCACAAGCAGCCAGAATCCCAGTTTCCTCAGAAACTCTGCCTGTATTAGCTTTCCAACCCAGTAGTCATGCGAGTCTCATGAAAGCACCATGAAATGTAAGTTTGTGCTCCCAGAGCAGATCTCCGGAGCTAGGTATTCAGCATTCCCAAGCCTTCCACTCCCTCCCTGCTCAGTTTGTCTTCCTCCCACCGGTGAGCTGGGGTGTGGGAGGGGCGTGGGTCTTGCGGAACCACAGCTCTGGTACGTTAGTCCATTCGCTGAAGTCTGCTCTTTTCTCCAGATGTGTGCAGTCTGATGCCATCCTCTTTCCTGTTGCTCTCTCAGGATTAGTTGCGCCAATTAAATTTTCTAATTATATCCAGTTTTAGGAGGAAGCCTCTGTCTCTCCTCTCACGCCGCCATCTTAATCCAAATTCTGAACAGACATTTTTGCAAAGAAAAAATACAAATGGCCAACAGGCACATGAAAAGATGCTCCATATCACTAATCATCAGGGAAATGCAAGTCAAAACCACAATGAGATTTCTCCTCAGAGCAGTCAGAATGGCCACTGTTACTCCAGGAGGAGGCTTTTCCCTGATCCAGGAAAGTTCACTATGAATTTGATGAGGTGAATAAAGACAAGAGCAAGTCAGGAAGTTCAAAAGGGGTTTGCACAGTGATTACCCAGCTACGTACAAGCAGCAAAGAAACTCAGTGTCTCTTTGCTCCAGGGCTGCTCCCTCCTGCTCTCCAGCATGGAGCTCATGCTGCTCCCCTTCTGGTATCTGGGCTCTGTGCATTCCCTCTTGCCTACTCCTTCCATTAAAGGTTCCTGCTTAAGCTCTCCATTTAAGCCTGCCACCTCCATCACTCTCCTCCACTCTTGAACTGTCTTGTTCTTCTCCTTCCCTGCCCCTAGCACCAGAAGGAACTGTCAGTGGGTCTCTATAGTGACTGGCAGACCCCGACCAATTATGTACCAGGAACTGAGGAGAGGAGAGAATGGATGTTTCCCCTCCACCTTTCCCCGAGACCGGTGCACTCATGACTGATAATGGCTCTGACTGTGGTAAACATCCTGCCATTCTCATAGGTACGTGTAGCAGGCTCTTTCAGGTCTACAGTGGGTGATACTAGAATAAGGTGAGGCAAGAATCATAGCCGTAATTTCCATTTTATCTACAGCCAGCCACTATCCAAAAGACAAGAAATAACAAGTGCTGGCAAGGATGTGGAGAAAAGGGAACCTTCCTACACTGTTGGTGGGAATGTCAACTGGTGTAGCCACTATGAAAAGCAATATTGAGGTTCCTTATAAAACTAAAAATAGAAATACCATATGGCCCAGTAATTCTATTTCTAGGAATACCCAAAGAAAGTAGTCTCTGACTCGAAAAGTTGTATGCACCCCTATGTTTAATACTGCATTATTTACGATAGCCAAGATATGGAAGCAACCAAGGTGTCTATGAACAGATGAATGGATAAAGAAGATGTGGTACATATACACAATGGAATTATTCAGCTATTAGAAAAAAAAAAGAAATCCAGGCATTTATTACAATTGGGTGGACCTAGAGGGTATTATACTCAGTAAGATAAGCTAGGTGAAGAAAAACAAATACCATACAATTTCACTTATTTGTGGAATATAAAAACAAAACAAAACAAAACAAAATGAACTAAATAGCAGTAGACTCATAGTCACTGAGAAGTGACTAGTAGTTACTGTGGGGAGGAGTTGGGATAGGTGGGTCAGGTATGTGGGCAAAGAGGCACAAAATCTCAATCATAATATAAGTTGGTCACGGTGATGGTTTTACAGCATGGAGAATACAGCCAATGATTCTGTAACATCTTCCTATGTTGACAGATAGTAACTGCACTAGTGGGTGTGAGGATTTAATAGTATGGCTAACTATTGAACCACTTGAAACCAATATAAGATTGTATATCAACTATACTTCAATAATATATAAATATATAGATATAGATAGATAGATAGATAGATAGATAGATAGATAGATAGATAGATATAATCTTCAAAATGCCATATTAGTCTTTTAAATCTTCCAAATAAATTAAACTGGTTCTTTTTAGGTATTTTGTTCTTCAGTAATTGGGCCATATTATTCAACCTGACTTCTTTTCCTCTTCCATACTTCTTGTTCCCCACCCAGAGATAGACAACACACCAAAGTAATGAGTGGCAGCTATCTTTCTAATAAATAAATTTACAAGACAGGAAATAAGAGTTTAATTTTCTTGACTGACAGAGTGTCTGTTGGCTTCCTTTTTTTAAAACTTGTATTTTGCATTTTTTTAATCTCAATATTTGGTGAACACTTGGAACAAAGTCTTACTATTACTTTCTTTGTGCTGTCAGACATATGGTTGTAGTGTCTAAGATCAGGAGAGATGTGTGTGAGGACAGGGAAAGCAATGATTCCAATCTGGTAAAACAGCAGTTATAGACAAACTACAAAAAAAGAAAAAGGTAGTTGCTTGCAATTCCAATCTCTGCTGCTCAACCAAGCAGACCGAAGGTAACCGCTGGCTGTGAAAGCAGCCTCTAGCTATCTCACTTTGAGCCATCAAGAGGGAATCATCTTTTTGAAAAAAAATAGGAAACAAGGGAAATTACTTGGAGGGCTTGAAAAGGGGAAATGATAATACAAGTATCAGTTGTTATATAAAAAAGAATTGTTGTACAATAAAAATTACTTTCAAAGAGACTAGAGCTGGTCATAATGCTTTTTGAAACTGACCTTATTTTTAAAATTAAATTACAATTATAAAATAAATATAAGTAAAAAAATCCAAATATATCAGTTTCTACGTGATAATCTATAAGAGTTAAATAGGTATTGTATAAAATACTAAAGGCCCTAATAAATGCAACTGCTTCTTTCTCTTTTTCTGTGTCTCTCTGAAGGAGTTCTAGTAAATCCTTTGGTATTCATTTTTCATTTATAATATTATTCATTACCTTTTCTATGTTGTTTTCTTAAACCCTAAAAGGCAAATTTCCAATAGACCTTGACACATTTTCACTTTAATTTAAGGGGGATAAATGCTCCAGCATGCACAGTGATGGAAATTAATTTCATCTAAATGCTCTTAGGCTAGCTATCTGGAGATGTAAATACTCTTACTGCAAATTTTGTTGCCAAAGGTTTTTCATTACTAGCAGGAGTTCTGACCAGATTGTGAGAAAGCAGCAAAGCCCTAATAAAAAAAGAAAAAGGTAATCTGCTTTCTTTATCAAATTATCCATGAGTATCAGATGCATCATTACATTAACAGGGAAATCTATCCACTTTGCACAAAGGTTTACTCTATAGTTTTTTACTAATGTCAAGTGATGGCAAGATTATCACATTTGATGAGTAAGATTAAGCCCTAAAATGAGGTCTATGAATGATGATGAATGATGTGTATCCAGCAGGGACTACACACCTGCAAAAGTTAAACTGGAGACATATTTTTAGTCCCTTTCTGAGAAAGAAATAACAAAACCACAGACTTTTAATATGTGAACTTTCATGACTAATTTAGTCTGACCTATACAATATATTTTGATTTCTAGGCTATATTATATTTAGCACTTACTATTTTTTTCTCTTTATATCTATTTTATTGACATACACATTACATAAATAAGATACACTAGTTTCCCTGTGTATTTTGATGAGTTTGGCAATTATATACACTCAGATAGCCACCACCTCAATCATTTTATGGAAAATGTCCATAAACCCAGGAAGTTCCATCATGCCACAGTGTAATCAATCCCACCTACACTAACACAGAAACCAGTCACCTGTTTCTGCCTCTATTGTTTTCCCTTTTCAGGATCTCATAAATGGAAGTATAGTTATGAGTGCTTTTTATTTCTGGCTTCTTATAACCAACACAATATTTTGGAGATTCATCAGAATAACTCTATTAATAAATAATGTGCTTATTTTTATTGCTCACTATATATTCCATCATATTAATACACCACAATGTGTTAATCCATTCATTTGTTGATAGACATGTATGCCCTCTTCAGTTTTGGGTTATTATGGTAAAACTGTTATGAACGTTTGTGTATGGGCTCTAAAGTAGATGCAGATTTTTCATTTTCCCTGGGTAAATACATAGGAATGGAATCAGTGAGTCACATAGCAAATATAAGTTTAACTTTGTAAGACATTGTCCTATTATTTTTCAAAGATAAAACAAGCAGTGAATAAAAATTACAGGTGCTCCACACCTACCCCCATACTTAGAACTGTCAGACATTTAAGAAATGTCAGCCATCGGTGGGAGTGTCATCAGTGTCTATTGATAAGAGTGATAGCTCATTACATTTGCATTTCCTTGATGACTAATGACATTGAGCATCTTTTCATGTGGTTATTCGGCTTTTAATATATTTTTCTTCTGAAGTGTCTTTTGTAATCTTTTTAAAAAATTGTACTGTTATTCATCTTATTTTGGATTAGAAAGAATTTTTTATATATTCTGAATATACATTCTCTTATAGATATATGTATTATACATGTATTTTCCTAATCTTTGACTTTCTGTTTTATAACATTTTAATGTAATAAATAATATATAAATAGTCTAAACTTATAGCATAATTGCAAGGAGAATTAGAAGCTTTCTTTTCCAGAATCACTTTGAAGCAATTTGCTGACCTGCTGTGTGATCACCCCTGAACACGTTAATGTGTATTTCCTATAAATAAGAATATCCTTCTACATAACCAAAATAGGCACATCAAAGTAAGGATATCAACAGTTACATATTACTAATATATGTAAGCCTCTGATTCCATTCATATGTTTCTCATTATCTCAATTTTTTATAGTAAAATAATCCAGTAAAGAATCATCATTGCATTTAGTTGACATGAATCTTTAGTCTTCTTCTATCTGGATGTGATTCTCAGTCTTTCCTTGACTTTCAAGACATTGGTGAGTTTTGAAGATTATATGTTGGTGATTTATAGACTATCACTTTTTGAATGTTTCTTCATTATTAAATACAGGTTATTTATGAATCCTTAAATGAGACATCAGAAAAGTAATACCGTGTTCTTATTGCATTCTTTCAGGTGGCACATGATTTCAATTTGTTCCAGTACAGATGGCATTCAGTTTGATCACCTGATTAAGGTAGTTACTGTCAGGATTCTCCATTGCATTGCTACTCTTTTACTCCCTGTAAATAATATGTATTTTGGGAGAGAGATATTTGAAAATACGTATATTTTCAATTTATTTATTGAATAATTTATTCCTCATTAACATTTCAGTTTATTGATTGATTGATTTATATAAGTATGGATGAATTATTTCCTATTTTATTCATTGGGTAATAATACAACAGTATTTATTTTGATGCTGAAATGTCCCAGATTTGTCCTATAGGCTCCTCCCTTTGAAGCTTTCTTCTGTGTAGTTTTGACATGCTTCAGTCATCCTTTAAACACATTCTTTCTTCTGACACAATATATTCAGAGGTCATCTTGTTATTTCCTCTTGGTGGTCTTTAAATCAGCCAAATGTGCCAAGAACTCTGGTCCCTTATAGTATGTAATGATATTCAGAGGCCAACCTACCTATTCACTGATACAGCATAGGAGAAGAGGCAATAAGAACCTGTATTAGTTTTCTATTTCTGTGCAACATATTACCAAAAAATGTGTGCCTTAAACACAAATTTATTGTCTCTTACTTTCCTTTTATCAGCTGTCTGGATATAGGTTAATTAGGGCCTTTGCTCAGGGATTCACCAGGCTGAAATCAAGGTTTCAGCTGAGGCTTAGATTCTCAGCTAAAGTCAGGGACTTCTTCCAAGCTCACTGATTGTTGACATAATTCATTTCCTTGTAGCTGTGTAATTGAGGTCTCTGGATCCAGGCTAACTTTCAGTCAGAGATTACACTTGGCTCCTAGGAGCTGCCGGCAACTGCAGTTCCTTACCACGTGGCCTCACAGGAAGTTCACAATACAGCATTTTGCTTTCTTCCAGGCCAACAGGAGCATCTTTCTCTGACCCTTCACCTTCTTTTAAGGCTCCTCTGATTAGTTCAGCCTCACCTAGGATGATCTTCCTTTGGATTAACTCAAATTTAACTGATAAGTAACCTATTACCAACAGGTTCCACCACACTCAAGGGAAGGCTGTTATACATGGTGTGCACACTAGTGGGCAGGAAGCTTGAAGACCATCTTAAATCCTGCCTATCACAGAAACTACAGCCAAAATTTTAATTTCTTTTATTTTTATTTTCCCCTCCCAATTACATTCACATTTTCTAAATCTTTGAGCATATTAATTATATATGTTATTGTCAACTTTTTATTATGAAACATTTCAAACATTGAGCACAGTTGAAAGAATTTTACTATAAATGCCTTTATATTCACCTTTTACTATTAACAGTTTACTACACTTCATATATAATATATATCCATCTATCTCTTTATTTGCTCAAAACCCCATCCTAATTTTTGATGCATCTGCAAGGAATTTACAGATATCAGTATACTACAGCCTAAATACACTGGCAGGCATAATACCAACTGGAGTTCAATATTTTTTTACAATTATTTCTTTTGATGAAAAATCAACATACTGTGTTATTCATATCTTAAGTATGAATCCACTGAGTTTTGACAAACACAAAAGCACCTGTAGAACCCAGAAGGATAGCTTAGGGGCATGTGACCCCAACAATTATTATTTATAGGGCATCTTTCTATATATACAAGTTGAATCATCCTAAATTAGCATATCAGAAATATTCCAACTGCCCAGTATCATGCAGTTCTATCAAAGAAATGCCTCTCTGGCCAAGAGGAGAATTTACTCACCATGTTACAGATCTACAGGGTTGTAAGACAACCACTGCATAAATCTAGGAGATCCTTTGGTATCTATTCAATCAAATGTATAGGTAGAAGATTGTAAAGCACCCCCAAAAAGGGGAAATAGGAACCAGAGTCTGCACAGATGCAGACTGGAAGTGTGGGTCACTTTACCCAGATGGTACTGCTGGATCTTTTTGAAAAAGGCACTCCAAAATGTGGACCTCCTGAGGCATGGAGTTTGAGATAGGGCCCTTCTTGTCCCGTACAAGGATGATATTGGCAACCCAGATCCCTATAAAAATAAGATAAATTTCTATTCCTAAGAAATTTCCCTTTAGCCTTCACAATGTTTCCTTACTCCACCCCAGAGAAATAATTGCTGTTTTCACTTTTTTTCACTGATGTCCAGTTGTGCCTATTCTCTACTTAGTATAAATGGAATCATAGTGGTATCTACCCTTCTATGTCAGTCTCCTTACATGCATCATAGTGTTTTAGAGATTATTCCAAGTTGTTTGCATGAGTGTATAAATATATCACATTTTTAATATATTATTCTTTTAATGGGCACCTGGGATTTCCAGTTCCTTGAAATTATAAATAAGTTAGCTATGAATATTCTTGTACAAGATTTTTTGTAAACCTATGTTTTCATTTCTCTTGAGTAAATACTGAGGAGAGGAATTGCTGAGTAACAGGGTTGTTTATGCTCAGTTTTATAAGAAGTGGGCTAAAATCTCTCCAAAGTTCTTGAACCAGTTAAGAATTTCAACAAGAGCGTGTAAGAATTCTAGCTGTCCCACATCTGCACCAACATTTGGTGATGTCATTCCTTTTGAATATTAAATTCTAACTACTCTGAAACTTCTTGAAAAGTTCTATTTGGTTCTTTTCACAGGCTTCTTTGTTGTTGTTCCTTTTAATATTATGTTATAGTTTTCAAATCTCTTTTTATTATATTCATGCATTCTTTAAATTCTCGAGCATACTTTTAATAGTTGTTTTGAATTCTAAAATGCAACGCTATTATTTCTGCCTATAATACATATCATAAATTTTTATTTCTTTACAAATAAAAATATTGATTGAACCTGACTTCTGGCTCTTAAAAATAAAATTCACCATAAAAAGGTGAATAAGCAATAACTGCATGTGCTCTGATGTTTATGTGAAATTAGGGATGTAGTCACTTCTTTATCACGTTGAAGATGAGACAAATACCTTAAAGTACCAGAAGTTTTTTTTATTAACTCTAAATACATAAATTATTTTACCAGAGCCCTTGTATTTAAACGCACAGGATTATTTAATTTTCTTAATATCTGATTAAGAAAGTAGAAATAACTAGTAAAATATTTTTTAAAAATCTTTGATGGACAAAAGATGAACAACGCTTTTAATCATAAGGAAACAATTTATGTTATAACTGAAATATTTACCCAGAAAGTATGATAAACAAGTATTTATTTTCAGCTTAGTGAATAGCACTTGGCTCCTCATTGAATATCTGTGGTGTTTTCTATCTTATGTAACCAGCCTAGAAATATTCCTAAATTTTATATTTTATGTTTATTTATGCAAGCAACATTTTATATATATAATACAGTTATATATAATACAGCTTCATATAATTTATATTTTATATATAGTTATATGTATTTATTATATACATATCCCTAAGTGTGTGTGCGTATGTGTGTGTATACCCACACACATACGCACACACACACACATATATATATACAAACATGTACTTACTTGTTGCAAGTGCCCCAAACAGTATACACTGTCATTTTGTTTATATAATGAACTCAAATCATAAATTTTCTTTCCTTTTAAGAAAACACAAACACTTTGAAATATATCTCACAGTATAGTGTTTGCCTCAGGGAGACTATTTACTGTATTTTGGAAAACAATAAAGTTTTTCAACATTTTCTTGTCCTGAAGTCTCCAGAAACACACCTCTAAGACTGTTATGTTTATTTCAAGTTGAAATACATTTAAATATTACATTATTATTCAAGTCCATAGTGACATAGCACTTAGAAAATATTAAGCATTCAATAAATATCTACTGACTTAACATTTATTGCCTTTGAATTGCATGATTTATTTTAGCACTCTGTATCTCACATTTTAATTCTTAACAAATTAACAAAATTTAGGAACAAACAACCACCCTATTTCTAACTCATTTTTTATATTATATAAATTGGTAACAAATCATTGCAGAAATTTGTAGTTAGAGCTCACTGATCTATCAATATCAAAGTTTTAAATAAAGAATTAATATGACTCCATTAACTGCTATTATAGTTCATTTGGAAAAAACTCATTTTGTTTCTTTAATATACTTCAACAGACTCATATTGCAATATAGAGTTCTTAACAATATTTATTTTCTGAATATGTTTGCTTCCCCAAACAATGAAGTAATTGTTCCAAAACAATGTACGTTGTAGGTATATTTACTGAAGTGAAATTTAGCTTAAAAAGGCAGAATTATTCTTATTTAGGCCAGAAGAGATCTAATTTTATGAATCAATAACAACATCACTTGTAGTACATTATGTAATAGCACAAAATGTGGAAATGATATTAAGCATCTTTAGGATATGCCAAATGAGAAATTGCTTGTCAATGTGACCATTTTCTAAATAGGAAAGTCAAGTTAAAAATACAAATAGTGCCATTTTTCTATCTCTACATGGCTCTTTGACTCTTTACCAAAAGTATAAGAGGAAGGAATACTTCCAAACTCATTCTATGAGGGCAGCATCACCCTAATACCAAAACCAGGCAAAGACACCACACACAAAAAAAATTACACAACAATTTCCCTGATGAACATAGATGGAAAAATACTGAACAAAATATTGGCAAACTGAATTCAAAAATACATAAAAAATATCATCCATCTTCAAGTAGGGTTTATTCCATGGATGTAAGGGTGGTACAACATTTGAAAATCCATCAACATCATCCACCACATCAATGAAAAGAAGGACAGAAACCACATAATTATCTCCATAGATGCTAAAAAAGCATTTGACAAAATTCAACATCCATTCGTGATAAAAACTCTCAACAAAATATGTATAGAGGGCAAGTACCTCAACAAAATAAAGGCCATATATGACAAACCCACAACCAATATCATATTTAACAGTGAGAAGTTGAAAGCTTTACCTCTAAGATTGGGAACAAGAAAAGGAGGCCCACTTTCTCCACTTTTATTCAACATAGTTCTGGATGTCCTTGCCATGGCAATGAAACAACACAAAGAAATAAAAGGCATCCAGACTGGTAAAGAAGAAATTAAACCATCACTGTTTGCAGATGACGTGGTATTGTACATAAAAAACCCTAAAGAATCCACTCCAAAACTACTAGATCTAATATCTGAATTCAGCAACATTACAGGATACAAAATTAATACACAGAGAACTGTAGAATTCCTATACACTAATGATGAGCAAACAGAAAAAGAAATCTGGAAAACAATTCCATTTATAATTGCATCAAAAAGAATAAAATACCTATGAATAAACCTAACCAAGGAAGTGAAAGACCTATACACTGAAAACTACAAGATACTCATGAGAGAGATTAAAGAAGATACCAGTCCAGCAAGTGGAAATACATCCTGTGCTCATGGATAGGAAGAACTAATATTGTCAAAATGGCCATGCTGCCTAAACCAATCTACAGATTCAATGCAATTCCTATCAAAATACCAACAGTATTCTTCAATGAACCAGAGAAAATGATTCTAAAATTCATATGGAACCACAAAAGACCCTGAAGAGCCAAAGCAATCCTTAGAAGAAAGAATAAAGCTGGGGGGATTATGCTCCCTGACTTCAATCTCTACTACAAAGCCACAGTAATCAAGAAAATTTGGTACTGGCACAAGAACAGACCCATAGACCAGTGGAAGAGACTAGAGAGCCCAGATATAAACCCAACCATATATGGTCAATTAATGTACAATAAAGAAGCCATGGACATACAATGGGGAAATGACAGCCTCTTCAACAACTGGTGGTGGCAAAACTGGACACCTACACTGAAGAGAATTAAACTGGATTATTGTATATCCCCATACACAAAAGTAAACTCAAAATGGATCAAAGACCTGAATGTAAGTCATGAAACAATAAAACTCTTAGAAGATAACATAGGCAAAAATCTCTTAATATAAACATGAGCAACTTTTTTCTGAATGCATCTCATCAAGCCAGGGAAACAAAAGCACAAATGAACACATGGGAGTACATCAAACTTATTTAAAAGCTTCTGTACAGCAAAGGACACCATTAACAGAACAAAAACACATCTTACAGTATGGGAGCATATATTTGTAAATTACATATCTGACAAGGGGTTAACATCCAAAATATGTAAAGAACTCACATGCCTCAACACCCAAAAAGCAAATAATCCAATTAACAAATGGGCAGAGGATATGAACAGTCAATTCTCCAAAGAAGAAATTCAGATGGCAAACAGACACATGAATTATCTATTTATCACTAATTATCAGGAAAAATGCAAATAAATACCACAATGAGATATCACCTCACACCAGTTAGGATGGCCAGGATCAAAAAGACTAAGAACAACAAATGCTGGCGAGGATGTGTAGAAAGGGGAACCCTCCTACACTGCTGGTGGGAATGTAAGTTGATTCAACCATTGTGGAAAGCAATATGGAGGTTCCTCAAAAAACTAAAAATAGAAATACCATTTGACCTGGGAATTTTACTCCTAGGAATTTACCCAAAGAATATAATTTCTCAGATTCAAAAAGACATATGCACCCCTATGTTTACTGCAGCACCCCTATGTTTACTGCAGCTATTTACAATAGCTAAGATATGGAAGCAACCTAAGTGTCCATCAGTAGTTGAATGGATAAAGAAGAGGTGGTACATATACACAATGGAATACTACTCAGCCATAACAAAGAAACAAATTATGCGATTTACAACAATATGGATGGAGCTGGAGGATATTATGCTAAGTGAATAAGCCAGGAGAAGAAAGACAAGTGCCAAATGATATCCCTCTTGTGTGGAGTATAACAACAAAGCAAAACTGAAGGAAGAGGACAGCAACAGATTCACAGACTCCAAGAAGGGAGTAGCAGTTACCAAAGGAGATGGGTGGGGGAGGGCAGTTGGGGAGGAAGGGAGAAAGGGATTCAGGGGAATTATGATTAGCAGACATGGTGTGGGGTGGATCAAGGAGAAGACAGTGCAGCACAGAGAAGGGAAATAGTGACTCTGTGACATCTTACTACACTGAAGAGCAGTGACTGCAATGGGGTATGGGGGGACATGATAACAGGGGTGAATGTAGTAACCACATTGTTTGCTCATGTGAAATCATCATAAGAGTGTGCATCAATAATAGCTTAATAGAAAATAAAAAAAATCAACAACTGCCCCTCAAATCCCTAGCAACCACTGGTCTATTTACCATCTCTATACTTTTGCCTTTTCCAGAGGTAATATAAATGTATCATATAGTATGTAGCCTTTCATACTGCTCTACTTCACTTATCAATATTTACTTAACATGTTTCTAAGACTTTGAGTGGCTTGATAGCACATTGCCTTTTGCTGAGAAATAGTATTCATTGATTTGATGTATTACAGTTTATTTATCTATTCATCTATCAAAGAACATCTAATTTGTTTCCAGTTATTGGGGATTAAAAGCTACTATAAATATTTTCATGATGGTTTTTGAGTAAGCTTAAGTTTCCAAATTAGTTGGATATTGTAAATATCCAATAGTTCCACTCCTGAATTAAATATTAAGACTTTATTCACCTTTGTAAGAAACTGCCCTCCAAAGTCTGTATGATTTTGTATTTCCTTAGGCAATTAATGAGAGCCCCTGTTGTTCTATATTCTTGTCAGCAATTGATAGTGTCAGGTTTGGGATTTCAACTGATTTAACAGATGTTTAGGAGTGTACTATTTTAATTTGCAATTCTTAGATGACAAATGATGTTGAACATCTTTTCACATGTTTATATATCAGATATAATTTGATGAGGTGTTTGTTTAGTTCTTTTGCCCATTATATTATTGAGTTGCATATTTTAATCATAGAGTTTTATGAGTTCTTTACATATTGTGGATATTAGTCCTTTATTAGATATGTATTTTGCAAACACTTTCTTGCAGTAAATGACTTGTCTATTCATATTATTCATAATGGCCTTAAAGATCATGTTTTTATTTAAATATATTCCACATCTTTTTTTCTTTCATGGGCTTGAAATTTTGTCACCAAACCTGTTTTCTCTGATGTTTTCTTCTAGAAGTTTTATATTTTAGCATTTTATATTTAAATCTATCATTCATAGTGAGTTAATTTGTGTGAATGGTCTAAGTCTGTATTTAGGTTTCTTTTCTAACATATGGACACCCATATAGACATTTGTTTAATAAATGAAATGTTACTTTTAGATAAATGTCCTCCCCATTGATAATCTTTGTCTCATTTTCATATCACCTATATTTCCAGAAAGATAAAACTACTCCTCTGTCTACCACATATCAACCAATTATAATTTTGGCTCTGTTGCCTTATTCCAAAAAGTTAACTCTAAGTCATTGATGTTAAAGTAACATACACTTTGGGAAATTCTATAACGTATGCCTTTATAAAGATAACTAATTATTTAGAATTTATTATATTTTCAAATTGAATGCTTAATAAAGCTAACTATTTATGCTTATATACAATAAGTAATAAATTAAGTTCACATGAGTGGTGATAGAGATATCTATCTCCATTCCTTGAAGGGACTTCTGAGTATTATTGAATCTTTGGTCATTCTGGATTCATTTTGTTCTTGACTTGCTTGTTTCTGGCTGATCCTTTGCTATACATCTAATATTTGCCTTATAAATTTGTGGTAAGTCTATTATTTTAGTTAGGAAGCTTCAGTAGAAGCACTGTGATTTCCATTTACTTGGGTTCTCTACATTGAGAAGCACAGTTCATTGCAAATTATTTAACTGAACTGTAAAAACAAGGGACAATGAGTGACATTGTTTGTGTAGTGACATAATTTGTAAGCCTCTGTATTGGTTAAGGTACATAGTAGCATTCCATAACTCTAGCTAGCTTAAGATTTAAAAGGGTTTGTTAAAATATTTAATAATTTACAATATTTATGGAAGGGTCAGAAAGTGGGCTTGAGTGAAACATGGTCAGAAAAAATAGTCAGGGCCAACACTGAGACAGACAAAATGGCCAGTCAAGCATGCCATTTTCACTACCGCCTGCTGGATGCTATAATCTCTGCCCCAGCACTTTTAGAAGTGAATGACTCTGTCTTAGAAATGTTTAATGCATTCATATGTGTATTCATGTCTAATATTTTTAAAGAAGTAGTAGCATTATTATGCATACTTGGTCTTATTTTTACTTTTAATCCCTGACCTAAATCCATCAATGCTTAATATGGCCCTGATCATTTGCTCAGTTCAACTAGAATACATTTTTTAAAGTTTACAAAATCTTTTATTACTTAAAATGGGGAGATCATTGTGGCAAGTTAAGTAAAAATAAATAAATTGTATATTTTCATTTAGTGTTGTCTGTGTCCATTACAGATGCTAAATAAGAGGTATGAAAAACACCTTCGTTTTTACACTAATTGACAGCATATGAAAGTGTTTTTTAATCTCTCTCTTTTTTTAAGATTAATTGTCCCTTTTATTGAATTGTATACACTCAAATTTGTATCCTACCATTTTTATGCTTATCAATATAGAATAAGTATTTATTATTATGTTTGTCTTTATAAATATATTTCAATGACATCATAATTTTTCTGTCATATAGGACTGTAATGTGGTTGACAAACTCTAGACACAGACATAAACATTCTTCCATGACAAAAGACTCAGAACTTGGGTATTTGGCTATCTAATGCTGGAGCTAAAACAACATATTATCAGAGGATGCAGTGGCTTCCAAGTTCCCGCAGGGTACCCCATGGAAATCTTAAACTGTTTAATGCTAGTCAGAGCAAGATTCTGCTAGTCATGAGATGTTCCCTCTGATGTTCCCATGTGGGCTGTCCCTGGGCTCCCATTTCCTCCAGACTGGCGTGCAGACAGTACAATGCTCTCTGTCCACGTGTGGCAAACACCTCATACCAAACAACCCTAGCACCCCACGAGTATTTAGTATGAGAAAAGGTAATGCTGAAGATTATATGTAATGAAATTGCTCTTGCAGGCTCAAATCTGGGGTATCTGAAGGCACCCTGGCAAGTACACTACAATGAGTGGATGTAGTATTGTATACCTAATAATCCCTCTATTACTGAATATTCAGGTTATTTCTAATTTTTCTCTACTATAGATAGAAATGCAAGAAACAAATTGTGATAAAGTGTTCATCTCTATTTTGAAAACATCTTCAGTTTAAAATAGGAAGCACATTCTTGACTCTTAATTGATCATGATAAATAATATTAGCAAGAAGGGTGACCTTAACTAATTACCATTTGAGTCTAAAAATCCTGAAATTGAAAGTTAACATTATCTTAGTGGGTCCATATCTAGTTTCATAATTTTTTAATCTATTGTAGTCAGGCATTCTGACTGTGGAGCAGAAGGATAAGGTTCATAAACTATGGTCCAAAGAATTCCTTAGGTGGGACAACTTTTCTAAGATAAATTTCTTTTCTCTAGTCAGTGATTTCTGAATATGACTCTGAATAATTACTTTATGCATCTTAAGTTAAGTGATTAGACTCAATTTGTGAGTAAGACTTCTTTCTTACATAGGTCTTAATCAAGAATATTTTATTTAGACTGGCTGAAGCCCAGGAAAATCTGTCCTAAATATCTAGTTAAACTTCGATGTTATTTATCTAGACATCCTTTGACTAACAGTTGACCACAGGTATGAAATGTTTACATTTACATATTCTGTTCTAATATTGCAATATCCTTGCAAATTTTTCAACACTGATTTTGGCCTAAACTATTGTATTATAAAATAATTTACTCTCTCTCTCTCCTCCAACTGTAATATTTAACATAAATAAAATTAAAATAAGATTGTTAACCATAAATATAATATTTTCTATAAGAGATTATTTAGAATTTAAGCATTAATTATCTATTACTTTATGATATTTGTTGATTATTAGTCCTTTTCTAGAATTCCGTGTCAGCCTGGGAAGGTGTCATCTCAGTTAATCAAAGGCCAATATTGGCCTCACTATCCCCATGGACTTTGAATTCTCTCTTCACATTTCAGATACAATCCATGTTTATGCATAAATATTCTATTCTTACTCAAGAAAAACTGTCAAATGAGATTTGTTTAGATAATTCAAACAAAATTTAAAATCAATACCAGTTATTACATGATTATATTTTTAATTAATGATCAAATTTAGATTCAATTTTAATTTTTCTAAAAGAAAAATAATTTTCATAAAATTTGAAAATTCTACATTTGTCCTCAATTTTCACTTTTGTTAGTTATATGCTATTGGGTAGAAATTGGAATGTGTGATTGTATATTGAAGATTGCAGGTACCCATGTTTATTTGTGAATAATCTAAATTATTGAACATAAATATATGGTAGATAGAGAAGAAAACAGGTAGAACATAGAATGACATTGCTATTAAATCTATGCAGTGTCATTTGAATCATATCCCAATTTATTTTTCATATGTGATACTATCACCCTGACTTCTGTATAAAAATAAAAGTTAAAATTGATTATGTGATCCTTAATTCTGATTAGAGGTGATCCATCCCTTCTGACTTTGTATGTAGTGAAAAGAGGTGCACATATGCTAGACAGTTGTATGGGTCAAAACAGTCATAATTCGTATCTTTTCCACTTGCTCAGATGTTTCTGCAAATAAATTCACTCCATCTGTTCTTCAGTCTCACAGATAAGCTACAGTGTCCATAATGGAGTTTGAATACATATCCTAGTAATAAAAGATTGGCCTGAGCAAACTTTAAGGGGAAATGAATATAAATTTAATGATCATTATAGTGCTAATTACTACTGTAATTTCAGAACCTGAATTCATCTCAAGGGTAATATATTCCTCCTATTACAATGTTTTATTCCTCAACTATCAGCTCTTTTAATCTTGACATATCTAATTTCTACTTTGGAAATACACTTCATGTCATTTTCCTACCTTAAGGAGAACAGATGTTATTATTAAAACACAACTCTTTTGCCAAATACTACTCATTGCTTCATAAAGGTTCACATTACCACACGTTGAACAGCCTTATTCTGTAATTTGAAGTAGACCAGCGTGGATGTAATAGTAAGCAAAGTGGGAAATTCACTGTTAGCTGACACCAAGAATTTTCTAACCTCAGCATTAGCTACGGGATACAGAGACTTAGAGGGCAATGGAGAGAGAAGTGAGAGCAATCAGCTCGCTTTCATTCAGTGAGATGGAAGAGCCTGTCAACGACACCAACAACTAATCAGCTATGGACACTGATTGATGCTTTTGCCTGCATTCAAATCTATCACTGTGACCATGTAATGTCTACCGTTTACCCAGTGGATGGATAAACTGGAGCTAATATATGGCTTCTAAGCAAATAGATCATTAATTCTGCTTAATATGTGGGGGCTAAAGCTTAAATCTTCATCCAAATAGCAACCTTTCCCTTAAGAGACAGAGTTGTGGAGGGGGGTGGGAGGGGAAGCAAGTTATGGTTGACTAGGCAATAATGATATTTTGTACAAGTAACAAATTTGCTGTATTAGATTTTATTTCAGCTTGCACTTTGCAATTGTCACTTACTATTAAATCTATCAGGGAATTTATTAACATGTTAATTAAAAAGGCTGAAGAAGTTAAGAACTGATGGACTGAAAGAGTCGAGGATTGCTTTCTGTTACATTCCTTCTTAGAGTGAAAATTATTTCCATCTAACTTTATGCTTTTTTTCTTTTTCATGAGATGATGTTTTAAAACTTGTACTCTTTGAGTTAATTGCATTGTATTATTACTTGGCTTCTAATTAATTTCAGGGCATGCCATACAATGGCTTCTCAATGACTTATAAATCCAAAGTTTTCACCAATCAGCATCAAAGAAAGATGGTTTGAAACTTGTATGTATTGTCAAGTGATAATTTGAGGTATAATTAAAAGACCAAGGTCCTTTAAATTAAATCAGGTCTTACTAGGATAGGGAGAAGGAGCTGTACTTTCAAAAGTGTCATGGGACAACTTAGAACATTTTTTTAATAATCAAACTTTTCAGGTATCAGGGTTATTAAAATAATTTAGTACAAAAAGTTAATTAGAAATCTCTGCAGAAAGAATGTTTCTAAGTAATAAAAGAAAAATTCAAATGAATTTACATTATGTTAATAATTATAAATACAATTTCTGAAATAACTTTTGATCATTCATCTGCAATGAAAATATTACATAATTTATAATATTCAAAATTCATGTGGTATATTTTTATAAATAATTCATACAAAGCAACTCTATCTTTTGCTATATTTAGCACAGATAATTTAAACTTTGTGAAATAATTAAATAAGGAAACCCAAGAAACTTATATGAAAGAGTAAGCAGTTTTATGTCTTCAGCAAACATATAGGAGTAAAAATAGAAGTTTTTTAAGGTAATGCCCTTCTTATACTTTGCATTTAATTCCTTTACACTCTTTGCATTTTATCCAAGCTGTAAAAAGTAAACTGTTCAAATTATTTGAGTGTTTAGAACACTGCATCACTCTATTATCCCAATAATTTTTACACAGTCATAAATTCATTGATTATGTAGAAGACATGAGATGAGAGAACTACTTTTAAGAAAAACAATTATTCACACTATTCAATGGTAAATATATAGCTTTATTAAAAGCTAATAATAAAAGGAATTCTGTTCTTAAATCCTATCTATATATTTTTTAATACGCCATACCAAACAACTTTGGAATTACTAATTGTTAAATAATGAACATAGGAATTTGTATATTAATAGTCAGCTTTTCATTTAAAAAGATGAAGGAGAGAAGCATATAATTAAAAAACGTATGTGGGAGAGGGGGAAAACCTGCCTGACCAGTAATTGAAACAAAGTAAACTAATGCATACTTAAAGAAGCATGTATGTCTTATAAAGGAGAGGGTGAAATATAACAGAGACTTGGTTATAACAATATAAGGCTTTATTATAATTGAATTTGTGAACGTAAATCATTCCAACATTACAAAAAAATCCTCTTAAGCAATTTGTAAAGGGAGTCACTTAAAAGTTGCATTTCTCGATCTTGTCAGTCTAATTTTGGAATTTATCCTTGGAAAAGAATATGAAAGATACAAAACAAAACCAAAAACAAAATTTACTGTGACATATTTAATGATAATAGATCAATTTTGGCATAAAATATACACCAACTGTTGAGGAATAGGGAAGAGGTTAAGCAAACTATAAACATTCTCTACTGTGGAATGCTCTACAGCAGTTGAAATGGGCATATAATTATCTTATGATGCTAAATTTAAAAAGTAAGAATGTAATGCATATTTTACAGTAATATTACATATGCATATTCATATGCTGCATACTGGTTTCTTGTTTTCTACAAATTTACAAGCTATACAAATTCAGACAACATTTTATATGAATCTCTTGCTATCTCAGTACTTGATACCTGAAACTCAATATTGGATAATACAGTATACACTAATATTTGAATTTGTCAGCCAAATTTGCATTACTTGAACTCAAGACACAGAAATATGGATAGTAGGGCAAACTTGTATCTATAAATAAGAAGGATAGATTTTGGATAGTTGGAATATGTGCTACTTTTTCCTTTCTATATTGTATGTTCATCAAAATTTATAATGAGTATTTATTCTGTTTTTAATGGAGAAAATAATGTATTTCAAAGAAGGAGAGAGAATAATTTCATAATAAATGAGATCTCTTGCCAACAAAATTCCATTTGTTTTTAGTCCCTTCATGCCCTCTGACATCTGTTCTCCCATCTCTGGGCTGTATCCAAATATTCAAATCTGCTGTTAGTACTTTGTCTGTCTTCACACCAGCCTTAAACCCTCCAAGATTTTGCATAAGGATCAGCATATTGGGCTGTAAATTGCAGCTGAACTGTATGAAAGAGTTTAGAGACAATTATGCTAAAAGACACAAAATTGAATAAAAGTTCTGAAAACCTTATGAATTATGCTAGGACTTTATGCTCCCTTTCATCTGAAGAGTCACAGAACACTACTGTGCAGTCTCCAGGCCACTGATTCCGGTCGGGAGCTAAAGCAGCACGAATGCCCTCAGCACAATGCTGAGATCTTCCATTTAGAAAATTTACAATTGAAAAACACTTCTCCCATTGATAAGAATGAAGACCAATCAGATATATTTCCTCATTTTGGTCATTTATGAGAAATGGTAGCTACAAGCAAAACAAAACAATTATTTTAAATAAAAAATATTTTCTACTTAAAATTGGCAAGGCAGTATTAGGGAAAGAATTGATGAGCAATATCTACTCAATAATGAGCTACTCCATCCTGGAATATAGAGAAAAATCAGTACCATAAATTGGACAATGAAAAACAACCATGAAAATAAAAATTGTGCACTTAATTTAGCAAGTACATAAATTAATAAATACATATAGACAAAAGACAAATAGAATGTATATTTAATTTAAAACCAAAGGTAAAATTATTACCCAAGGAAGCAGTACATAATATGGGGTACAATTTCTAGAGGAAGACAGCAACATTTGAACTGAGCTCCCCTGTAGTCAAAACAAAGGAGAAAAGAAAAGGCCCATCATATCCCTGAGAACATAAACCAGCAATTCAGGAGAAGCACACCTTCCTGAATACCAGTCTACTGGGGAGTTATCCCCAGATTGAATAGCTAATGATAAGGTGGTAACGAGCATCTATACTTCTGAGAACAATGAGGTTCCACCAAAAGCTGTGGACGTTTAGCCTCGTCTTTGTTTTACGTACAATTCTGTAACATCCTACTCTTGATCCCTAATTGTGGCACATTTTACCACGCACGTCACAATATTTATATTCATCTAGCATAACAATTAAGAACATGGGATTTAGTGTCACACCACCTGGCTTTGACTTATAGCTTTGAAAACTAATGCCTACATGATACTGGAAAATTAGCAATTATTTTATGCAACTTCGTTTGTTCTTTCGTGGGGATAGTAGAAACATAGGCAACACAACTAAAATGCTTGAAACAATATCTGAAATATTTTATGGGTCAGTAAGTGATAGGTTAACATAATGTTGATGATGAATTTTTTAAATCATTATAATCTGTTAATCCTCACAATATCCCATAAACCATGGTGGAGAGGAGTTATTCTTTTTATGTTATCAAATAAGGAAATAAGAGCTCATATGTTTATGTGTTGTTCAAGGTAACATTTGAGTCAACAATGTGAGTCAATGAGAGTTCATGGCAGACTTGCTCCTAACATGCCGGTGGTGTGGCTTTGCTAAATCACATTCATTCTCTCTGACACTCTGGTGCCGGTTACCAGCAAGAACCCCCAAGACAGGTTTTACCTGTCTTCCCAAGAGGCAATGGTGGAAGCAATCCACTATGTTATGGCTACATGGACTGTTACGTGTGACTCATTGCTTACACTGGCTATCTCCTCCTGCCTTTCCTACTCCTTGATCGTTACTCCAGTAGTTTTTTTTCCAGTCCAGTCCATTTTCTTCTTTTTTTGCACAGTCTCTGGGACATATTACTAAATTTTTTTCCTGATGGAAGACTCCAGCCCCAGGCAGGGCACTTCAGGGAATAGCTGGACAGTGTTGTTCATTAGAAGATGCACCTCCAGAGTTTCACCCAGTGTAATTCCTTAGCACTCATTATTTCCACTTTCCCAGGGTAAAAGCAAGATCTTAAATGGTTACTTTCCCACTCAGTCTGGCCACTTAATCCATATTCAACTTTTTATCCCCCACTGCTATATATCCACTAGTATATGTTCTGTTTCTCTCATATTGACCTCCTGTTTTCTGGCACAGTGCTCAGAATATGCCATACATTTAATATATTCTTCATGAATACAAGCATATTTGAACCAGTACAAGGAAATGTGTAACTAAAACCTGCTGGTCTCAACTTCTGTTTAGCACAGAATGGAACAAGACTAAAAGGGGAGGGAATGAGGAGATGAATGTGGCACTTGAATCATTCTGGCTCTAAAGAGCCTTAACAAAGGTTGTTAACCTTTATTCCTGCCTATTAACATTATCTTTGCTAAATGATTATTTTATAAGTCTAATGGCAGGTGTACTGCTTCTAGCTCACTGATCCTGCAGGGAAAGCCACGATCCCACAGCTAGCTTTGTGACTTGTACCATAGATTAAATTTCTTGGTTAGAGGGGAAATCAATTTCTACTTTTACAAAAACTTCACAAAATGCTTGCAATCTACAATCTAATCAAAATCTAAAAGCCCCTTGTAGATTAGTTTTATTGGCTCCCTTTACACTGCAGAACTGATGACATTCTCACAGAACCTGTACTGCCTTATTTCTTCCAACTCTAGTACTGATTTTTCTGATAGTTACCAGGAGGAAATGAGTCCTTGAGCAGTTGCTCATCTTTGGGGTATTATTGTTATCTGTATTGCTTATGTTTTTAATGCAGTCAAATTCTTTTTTTTTTCTTTTTCTTATATGCAACATTCTGTTTCTCTTTCTTTGGCCATTTACTTGCAGTTTACTTATGTCAGTGGATAGGAACAGCAAGTCACCTCTTACCATTCTAGAATCACTTAAAAGGACACCGAGCATTCATTCAATATGCATTTATTAAATATCTACTTTGTGTTAGACAAATGGATTATGGGAGTGGGAGAGAAATAATTGAAAACTGATTTCTAGACTGCCAAAATAATAGACTCAATCCAGTAGCTGCTTTTTTCCCCCAAATATACATACATATATATGTATAAAAATATATATACTATAATATATATCATGCCACACATCTACTATTTCTTATATTAAGTATATATATACACATTATACGTGATGCATTGACTTAATTAATTATTTAATGCTTAATTCCAGCTCACAAAATAATGACTACCTCCTCATCCTCCTACACGCTCATGTGAGTGCACACACTATGGTAGCCAAATTATTTACACTCCTTCTCTCCATATCCCTCAATGACTTTTTAAATAATAAATGGGTTGTATTCCTACTACATGAATTTTACTGTAAACATGCTTTGTTACAGGCATCAAGCCATTTGAAAACAACCTCCTGTTAAGTCTGGGCAACATTCAGAATATTGGCATGTCCCTTACTGACCAGGGCCAGAATTAGTTTATATACTTTTAGAATAAGAACTATCTGCTCCTGCATTTCAATGTCAGCACCTTATAAGCAATGGATTGAATTTCAAACGACTGAAGAAAGTACAAGCATTGCAACCATCTATTGGAAATTTAAATATCTTTCTTTGAAATGCCTTCTTTGCATGACAGAAATGAACTTCAAACAAAGCTTTATACATGGAGTGCATAAAATATTTTAAATACTAAGAAGTTTCAATGCAATTAATTTAATTATTGTTTCAAAATCACAAACTTCTAATAGTGACAAAGAAAAAATTACTGACTGACATATGTGGGCAGGAAGACTAGAGTCAGATGATTCCTGTACAATAGCCAAAAAAATTGAAAGTACTTGTTCTATGTTTTCTGCTGAGTTACAGCACTGTGAGATTCTAGGTTCTATTTAGAAATTAAGTCTCTAATTGTTTCTCAATTATTTAATCCTTAACCTCCTCTAGCAGGAAAATTGCTCTTTTTCCCTGAACAAACACTTCTAGTTCTTGTGATATAAGGGCAAAAGCTGCATCAAAATTATGAAGTTGAGAATCATCCTAAATATTACCTGAGCTTTTCACTAATTTAGGAATGCATGAAACCAGCTTATTTTGTTATGATAATGTACGTTACTGTAGGTTCACCTCACACATGTTCTCTCTGCTACTCCCAGTCACCTGGCATGCTGATAATGTTCTTGTTAATAGTACAAAATGGATAATATTAATGATTTCTGCCATTAATTGATAGCCTGACACAGCATACTACAGCAGGTTTTCCCTTCACCTTTGAAACAGTCTTAGGAGCTATATATTATTATGCCCATTTTTACAGCTTAGATTTTAGGGTTCAGAGACATCAAATTATGTTCCAATTGTCTGATAAGACTAAGTAAAGAAATTATTAATTAACTCTAAATCTTTCTGCCTCCAGATCTGTATCATTAACAAAAGACACTTACTTATGCATTTATTCAACTACATTTTATTGAATGATTAATCCCTGGCTTGGCCTGCACTATACTTTAGCAATACAATATGAGCAAAACAGGCCCTAAGCAGCCTTAAAGTTAGAATGAATTTACTGCACTTCCCATTGGCATTTTTATTTCATAAGATTTCTTAAAGTAGAATTCTAACCCAATATACTGTATCTGGAAGAGAAAAATTTTAACCTCAGTAGAAATTAAGAGAAATGTTTAGGGACTTTTTTGGTTGCTGTTTGTTTTTTAGATCTAAATTCAAATCCAGAGGTGATTATTTATTCTGCCCTTCATTCAAAACCATTCTTGCTGAATTTGTTCAACAATGTAGAAAGAATGGATAAAGAAAGTAAGAGGCATACTTTTCCTATTATTATAACCAGAGGCTCTCAAAGAGCCATATGTTGAAGTTGTGTTTCTTTATCTTTTAGCCAATTAATATATTTATACTATATAAAGCTTTAGTAAAACATATAAAAACCTGGAGGTCAATCCTGAGTCCTGTAATTCCCTTATAAATCAAAACCTATTCACATTTTGTTTAGTGTTGCATTAATGTTCTATTTGATGCCTAAGGACATAAATGTAACAATTTAGCATAAGCCTACTTATTATGAATGATTCAGTGACTTACCCTAACACAAAAACATTATAAACAGGAATGTCATCATCTATGATTTTTCATATTTGGATGTATAAGTGAAAATCTCACCACAAAAGTATTCTCTAGATTCAATCATGTCATTGTCTGTTAAGAGAATTGGAATAGCTGCTGAACAATAGTGATGTCTATTTTTATTTTCCCATCAGAAATTTACAGAAAGAGCAAATATTGAGTGGACAGTCTGATTATGAGTGTGTGTGTGTGGCGTGCATTGGGAGTGTTACAGATTGAGTTCATTCTTCTTGGTGCTTGTCCCCACCGCAACAAAGAATTGAAAGGCAGAGACACAATAGCAAAGCAGAATGAAAGTTTTTTTTGAATACACTCAGAGGAAGGAGCAGGTGAGAGTCAAGGTAGACAAAGGCCTCATCTGTTAGGCAGGAAGCTTATATATTGCATTCCAGTTAGGAGGCCCCTCTTCGACTGACAAGGTGAGGTTATTTGGGTTACAGCCTTCCTATATAGTCATCCCTCTCAGTGAGCATGTCCTTTCCACATGCTGAGTTGTGATTTGGGCAGTTCTAAGTACAGCCATTGCGATCTGGTCAGGAAGTTAATTCTCTCCCTGCGCAATGTCTTTGTTGCCTCCACAAAGGACACCCTACCTGGGCCAAGTCTGGGTGGCTTTTTCTTTGAACCTAATCTGGGCAGCTTCTTCTTTGAGCCTATCTTCCCCTTTTCTGGCTGCTCATGTCTAGCCTTCCACTTAACATTCCTAACAGGAAGAGTATTTAAAGTGTAGGTATTCCAGATGTTACCATGTGTATACACACAGTATGCATTTTAGTTTGTGAAGTGTGGGATGAACATGAAGATGATTCATAATATTGTATGTTATCTGTAATCCAAGAATTATATTTGTTCAGGAGGAAAAGAGATATGAATAAATGAGAGAATATCCCCATATATATATTCTGTCTGTTAAAAAATGTAAGCTAAGTTTATATCATCTACTATAAAATTTGCTTAAGTATTTTACTGATTTAATCTAGCCAGATTTTAGTAAACTGCTTTTGTCACATAGTATAAAATTTCCATACACATTGCATATTATCTAAAATAGACTAATTTAGAACAATATAAAATAATGAGCACAAAGAAAAGCACCCTATTCTAAATTTTAAGTAAACTTATCTATCTTTTTATCATGATAACAATGTGAGCAGTTGCCAGTATGTACACACAGCCTAAAAGATGACCTGAGGAGATGACAGGCTATCAAGCCTAATACTGGGTTGAGAAAAATGGTTTCATTCTAAGAAGCAAGAGACTTTTGTACCTGGAAAAAGAATCTCCTCTTCACAGTGCTAGCTAATATCAATGTAGGTTTCTCTTCCATAGCTACACTTAACTTCATCTAGAGAGCCCTTGTAAATAACAGGCTGTGGACAAATGCAGAAGGGAGACTGTACCCAAAATGTCTTCACACACCCAGTTTTCTTTCAGCTTACATGAATTTGCCATGGATTTTAACCACTACTTACAAAATAATTTCTATGATAAAAGAACAGGAAAAAAGAGATACATTCTGAAATCCAAATAAATGATGTAAAAATTAAGTCTGAAAAATAATACTGAGTACTTTGAAATAGAAGAAACAGGTTAAACTGGAACTGATGACACAGAGGTATTTTAAATAGGGCAAAAAATATAAAATCATGTTTGAGGTTTTTCAATATATTAACTGCTTATATTATGAAGGGAGAATAACATTGTCATAAATGCTTCTATTCTATTTGTTTTACTGTATATTTTTTCTTTATTAAAATAATCAGATTTAGGTGACTGTTCATTAATATATTAGTCATTTATGTTAAAGAAACTTCAAGAGATTTTAGCCTGCTCTTTCTTCTAACTATAGAAAGTAACCAAAAGACCTGTTTGAATGATGTTTGTTTAAAAACTATTAACTGAGGATTTAAAACATAGAATACAAAATTTCTATTTCCTTTTCCCACGTTTATCAAATTTACTAATAAATTTTTCTTATGCCCAGTCATATTTCCTTAATAGAATACAACTCAAAGGCTACTTTTATCTGTGCACCTGCCCTTCCTTCCTTCCTTCCTCAATATTTTATGAGTCTATGGATCAGTAATAGGACAAATGACTATTATAGTTCATGAACATGGCACATTCATACATTAATATAATTATTTTTTAAAATAGTCCTCCATAATGTTTTAGATTTGTCTGTAGATTAACTTATAGTTATTTGATTGTTTCTTATCCTATTATGTCTGGTATGTGTTACAGTTTATCTAATTGAATTTTTCATAATAAAAATAAATACAAGTAACTGTATCAATTGTGTTGATATAGCTATATCCACTTAAATTTGCTCAATAAATTTAATAGGCAGATTAATTTACTTTTAGTTTCATTTGGATTTAGTCTTAATTACAGACTTACTTGTTTTACTAGACACAGGAATATTCATATTACCTATTCCTTTTTGTGTAATATTTTCAAGGTTTATATTTTAAGAAATTTGCTCATTTGCTTCTGGCTATTGAGTTTACTATCATAATGATGATCAGAATTTCCTCTTTTATTTTTTTAAAGTCATTGTGTCTCTGGTGATTTTCCTGATTTCATTCCAGATATTCACTGTTTTCCCTCCAATTTATTTTCTTAATCACTCTGGCTCAGAATTCATTAAAATGTTTCATCTTCACAAAGATCTTATTTTTGTACTGTATTGTGGTGAAATACACATAAAATGTATCACCGTCATTTTTAAGTGTATGTTTCAATGGTATTAAGAATATTCATAATGGGAGTGGAAAAAAGATGATGGCATGAGAATTGGGGCAGAAATCTTCCAAAACCATATATAACATGAAAATATGACAAATATAACTATTCCTAAAAGAGTGATCAGAAATAAGATTGCACCAGCCAGTCTACATCTGGGAAAAGAGAATGGAAGACCTATATCACAGAAAAGGGTAAAGTAAGAAAGCTGTGATCCAGCAGGACCTGAGCATTCCCCCCACCCCAGCTCACTTGTGGGAGGAAGAGAAACAGAATGAAAAGGGAGTGGAAGCCCAAAAATACCCAGCCCTAGAAGCCTACTCTGGGAGAATAAACCCACATTGCATAGTACTCTGGATATCAGAGGGGTTGAAAAGCAGTCAGAAACAGATTCCAGGCATTTATGGAGAAAAGGTACCCACAGCTGGATGATCCAGGACAAAAGAAAGGTGGGTACTTTGAAAGACTTCTAAACAGTGAGAAGGCTGCTAAAGGTGTAAGGATTACACAGAGCTTGCTGCTCAAGAGAAGGAACAGGTGGACAAAATCGTCCTGGCACACAGCCCTGCAGGTTGGGAGCTTTCAGGAGTTTCAGGTCCTCCATTCCAATGGTGGGCAATGTAGCCCTAAGGTCCTGACAGCAGAGGTTGACTCTGTGTCAGGGAAGCAAGAAAGAGCTCTCTCTTCAGGGTAGGCACAGACACTGCTTGACTGCGACCACAACATCTTGCCAGGTGC
Organism: Manis pentadactyla; assembly: GCF_030020395.1. Taxonomy (NCBI): domain Eukaryota; kingdom Metazoa; phylum Chordata; class Mammalia; order Pholidota; family Manidae; genus Manis; species Manis pentadactyla. The sequence continues at coordinate 165,515,583 of NC_080021.1, read as the reverse complement.
TAGGCAGCTCTGAAGAGCAGAGCTTTTGGACACTAGAAGTCACCATCTACACAAACTTAGTATTTCTTATTAGTCTATAGGATTATGAAAAGCCAGAAGAACCTTGTTCAAACCCAAATCCCTCAAGCACCAGAAAGAGTACTTAGTGAAACTGAAATCACCAATATCCCTGAAAAAGAATTGAAAATAAAAGTCAAAGCATGCTATTGGAGCTACAGAAATATATTCAAGAGCTAAGGAACAAATTCGTGAGGGAGACAGACACTTGAAAAAAACAATAGCTGAAATGAAATATACAAAGGAGATATTTAAAAGCAGATTAGATGAAGAAGAGGAGAGGGTAAATGGAATAGAAATTAGAGAAAAGGAATGCAAAGAAACTGAGGCAGAGAGAGAAGAAAGGATCTGTAGGAATGAAAGAATATTAAGAAAACTGTGTGACCACTCCAAATGGAACAATATTCACATCATAGGAGTACCAGAAGAAGAAGAGAGAGAAAAAGGGATAGAAAGTGTCTTTGAATAAATAATTGCTAAAGTATTCCACAGTCTGGGGAAGGAGATAGTATCTCAAGCCATGGAGGTGCACAGATCTTGCAACACAAGGGACCCAAGACATATAATAATAAAAATGGCAAAGATCAAGGATAAGGACAGACTATTAAAAGCAGCCAGAGAGAGAAAAGGGATAACATACAAAGGAAAATCCATAAGGCTATCATGAGATTTCTCCGCAGAAATCTTACAGACCATAAGGGAGTGTGGCATGATATATTTAATGCAATGAGGCAGAAGGGTCTCAAACCAAGAATACTCTATCCGGCAAGATTATCATTTCAATTTGAAAGAGGGATTAAACAATTTCCAGATAAGCAAAAGGTGAGAATGTACCCCCCGTAACCATCTCTACAGTGTATTTTGGAGGGCCTGCTATAGATGGAAGTGTTCCTATGGTTAAATAGTTGTAACCAGAGGTAATAAGAAGGGATAGACAAAGAGTCCAGAATACAATACCTAATATATAAAGAATGATGGAGAAAGAAAAGGAGGGCAAAAAAAAAGGACCTTTACATTGTGTTTGTAATAGCATACTGAGTGAGTTAAGTTAGACTCTTAGATAGTAATGAAGATACCCTTGAGCCCTTGGAACCACGAATCTAAAGCCTGCAATGGCAATAAGTACATACCTATTGATAAGCACCCTAAATGTAAATGGCATGAATGCATCAAGCAAAAGATATAGAGTCACTGAATGGATAAAAAAGCAAGAACCATCTATATGCTGCCCACAAGAGACTCACTTCAAAGGCAAAGATATACACAGACTAAAAGTGAAGAATGAAAAAAGATATTTCATGCAACTAATAGGGAGAAAAAGCAGGTGTTGCAGTACTTGTATCAGACAAAATAGACTTTAAAACAGAGAAAGTCACTAGAGACAAAGAAGGACATTACAATATGATAAAGGGGTCAGTTCAACAAGAGGATATACCCATTTAAATATTTATGCACCCAACACAGGAGCACCTACATATGTGAAACAAATACTAACAGAATTAAAAGGGGAAATAGAAAAAAATGCGTTCATTACAGGAGACTTCAACACTCCACTCACTCCAAAGGAAAGATCAACCAGACAGAAAATAAGTAAGGACACAGAGGCACTGAACAACACAGGACCTAAAAGACATCTACAGAACTCTACACCTAAAAGCAGCAGGATACACATCCTTCTCAAGTGCACATGGAAAATTTTCAAGAATAGATCATAAACTAAGCCACTAAAAAAGCCTCAGTAAATTAGAAAAGATTGAAATTGTATCAACCTGCTTCTCAGACCACAAAGGTGTGAAACTAGAAATAAATTATGCAAAGAAAATGAAAAATCCCACTTTAAAACTTTACAACATGCTCCTAAATAACCAATGGATCAATGACCAAATAAAAACAGAGATCAAACAATATGTGGAGACAAATGACAACAATAATTTAACACTGCAAAATCTGTGGGATGCAGTGAAGGCCATGCTAAGAAGGGAGTATATTGCAATACAGGCCTACCTGAGGAAAAAAGAACAATCCCAAATGAACAGTCTAAACTCACAATTAACAAAACTAGAAAAAGAAGAATAAATGAGACCTAAAGTCAGTAGAAGGAGGAACATAATAAATATTAGAGAAGAAATAAAATTGAGAAGAATAAAACATTAGAAAGAATCAATGAAAGCAGGGAGCTGGTTCTTCAATAAAATAAACAAAATAGATAAACCCCTAGCCAGATTCATCAAGAAAAGAAGAGAGTCTACACACATAAACAAAATCAAAATTGATAAAGGAAAAATCACTACGGACACCACAGAAATACACAGAATTATTAGAGAATACTATGAAAATTTTATGCTAACTAACTGGATAACCAAGAAGAAATGGACAACTTTCTAGAAAAATACAAACTTCCAAGGCTGAGCCAGGAAGAAACAGAAAATCTGAATAGACCAATTACCAGCAAGGAAATTGAATTGGTAATCAAAAAACTACCTAAGAACAAATTCCCTAACCAGATGGTCTCACTGCTGAATTTTCTTACACATTTAGTAAAGACCTAATACCCATCTTCCTTAAAGTTTTTCAAAAAATAGAAGAGGAGGGAATACTTTCAAACTCATTCTATGAGGCCAGCTTCACTGTAATAACAAAACCAGGCAAAGACACCACAGAAAAGAAAATTACAAATCAATATCCTTTATGATCATAGATGAAAAAATTATCAACAAAATATTATCAAACGAAATTCAAAAATACATCATAAAGATCATCCATCATGATCAAGTAGGATTTATTCCATGGATACATGGATGGTCTAATATTAGAAAATCCATCAACATCATCCAACACATCTGCAAAAAGAAGGACAAAAACCACATGATCATCTTCATAGATACTGAAAAGCATTCAACAAAATTCAATAACCATTCATGATAAAAACTCTCAAGAAAATGGGTATAGAGGGCAAGTACCTCAACATAATAAAAGTCATATATGACAAACTCAGAGCCAACAGTGAGAAGCTGAAAGCCTTTCCTTTATGATCGGGAACAAGACAAGGATGCCCACTCTCTCCACTTTTATTCAACATAGTTCTGGAGATCCTCACCATGGCAATCAGACACACGAAGAAATAAAAGGCATCCAGACTGATAAAGAGGTTAAACTGTCACTGTTTGCAGATGACATTATATCATACATAAAAATCCCTAAAGAATTCTCACCCAAACTGCCAGATCTAATATCTGAATTCAGAAAAGGTGCAGGATACAAAATTAATACACAGAAATCTGTTGCATTCTTATACACTAATGATGAACTAGCAGAAAGAGAAATCAGGAAAACAATTCCATTTAAAATTACATCAAAAAGAATAAAATACCTAGGAATAAACCTAACCAAGGAAGTGAAAGACCTATACTCTGAAAACTACAAGACACTGATGAGAAAAATTAAAGAAGATACCAATCAATGGAAACACATCCCGTGCTCATGAATAGGAAGAATTAATATTGTCAAAATGGCTATCCTGCCTAAAGCAATCTACAGATTCAGTGCAATCCCTATCAAAATAGCAACAGCATTCTTCAATGAACTAGAGAAAATAATTCTAAAATTCATATGGAACCACAAAAGACCCCGAATAGCCAAAGCAATGTTGAGAAGGAAGAATAAAGCTGGGTGGATTATGCTCCCCAACTTGAAGCTCTCCTACAAAGCCACAGTAATGAAGACAATTTGGTACTGGCACAAGAACAGACCAGTAGACCAATGGAACAGACTAGAGAGCCCTGATATAAACCCAACCATATATGGTCAATTAATATGTGATAAAGGAGCCATGGACATGTAATGGGGAAATGACAGCCTCTTCAACAACTAGTGTTGGTAAAACTGGACACATACATGCAGGAGAATGAAACTGGATTATTGTCTAACTCCATGCACAAAAATAATCTCAAAATGGATCAAAGATCTGAATGTAAGTCATGAAACAATAAAAGTCTTTGAAGAAAACATAGGTAAAAATCTCCTGAATATAAACGTGACTAACTTTTTTTAATGCATCTCCTTGAGTAAGGGAAACAAAAGGAAAAATGAACACATGGGACTACATAAAACTAAAAAGCTTCTGTACAGCAAAGGACACCATCAGCAGAATGAAAAACTATCCTACAGTATGGGATAATATATTTTTAAACGACATATCCTACAAGGGGTTAACATCCAAAATATATACAGAACTCACATGCCTCAACACCCAAAAAAGTAAATAACCCTATTAAAAATGGGCAGAGGATATGAACAGACAATGCTCCAAAGAAGAAATTCAGATAGCTAACAGGCATATGAAAACATGCTCCACATCACTAATTATCAGGGAAATGCAAATAAAAACCACAATGAGATGCCACCTCACACCAGTTAGGATGGCCAGGATCGAAAAGACTAAGAACAGCAAATGCTGGCGAGGATGTGGAGAAAGGGGTACCCTCCTTCCTACACTGCTGGTGGGAATCTAAGTTAGTTCAACCATTGTGGAAAGCAATATGGAGTCTCCTCAAAAAACTAAAAATAGTAATATGATTTGACCTGGGAATTGTACTCCTAGGAATTTACCCAAAGAATATCATTTCTCAAATTCAAAAAGACATATTCACCCTTATGTTTATTGCAGCACTATTTTACAATAGTCAAGGTATGGAAGCAACCTAAGTGTCCATCAGTAGATGAATGGATAAAGAAGAGGTGGTACATATACACAACGGAATACTATTTAGCCATGAGAATGTCCCCAAGGAGGGACTAGCAGTTATGAAAGGGAGAGGTGTGGGAGGGTGGGTAGAGAGGGAAAAGAGAATTGAGGGGTATTATGATTGGCACACATGGTGTTGGGGAGACCATGGGGAAGATAGTGTAGCACAGAGAAGGCAAATAGTGACTCTGTGGCATCTTACTATACTGATGGGCAGTGAATGCAATGGGGTTTGGGGGGCACAATAATATGGGTGAATGTAGAAACACATTATGTTTTCATGTGAAACCTTCATAAGAGTGTATATCAATAATATCTTAATAAAAAAAGAAAAAATCATTAGCATTTTGATAAGAATTGCATTGAATCTGTAGGTCATATTGGGTAATATTAACATCTTAATGATATTGTCTTCCAATCCATGAACATTTATTTATTTTTATTTTTTTCAGCAATGCTTTGTAGTATTCACTGTACATGTTTTGACCTTGATTAAGCTAATTCACAAGCATTTTATTCTTTTTGATGTTATTGTAAATGTGTTATCCAATTTCATAATTACCTTTTCACATTTTTTATTGTCAGTGTATAGAAATTTAATTGATTTTATGTATTGACTTTGTATCCTGCTTCTTTGCCAAATAAATTTATAATACTAACAGCTTTTGTTTTTAATCTTTGGTTTTTCTATATATAAGGTCATATTATGTGCAGAGATAATTTTACTGTATCTTCCTTTCTAGTTTCAGTTTGTTTCCACATTTTTTTTTTTGCATAATTGTTTTGGCTAGAATTTCTAGTGTTATATTGAATAGAAGCACCCGATGTTAGATGAAACACTTTTAGTCATTCATCAAATATGATGTTCACTGTAGGTTTTTCATTATGTTGAGGCTGCTCCCTTCTAGTACTAGTTTTTTTTTTAGTGTTTTTATTGTGAAAAGTTTGAATTTTGTCAAATGATTATTCTGCTTCAATTGAAATGATTATTTCTTTTGCCTTCATTCTGATAATGTGGTCTATTACACTGACAAACTTTCATATGTTGAACCACCCTTGCTTTCCAGGAGTAAACCACACTTGTTTATATAGTTATAATCATGCTGCTGAAATTGGTTTTCCAGTATTTTTTTGAGGACCTTCATAAAGGATTTTGGTCTGTAGTTTTCTTTTTCATAGCATCTTTGTGTGAATTTGGTATCATGGTAATACTGGTCTCATAGAATGAGATCTGAAATGTTCACTCCTCATTTTTTGGAAAGGTTTGAGGAGAATTGGTGTTAGTTCCTTAACTATTTGGTAGAATTCATCAATAAAGCTATTAATTCAAGAACTTTTATTTGTCAGGATATTTTTTATTACTGATTCAATCTCCTTACTAATTACAGATCTATTCAAATTTTGTACTCGTTCATGATTTAGTCTTGGTAGGGTTTTGTGTTTCTAAGAATGTGTCCACTTCATCTAAGTTATCCAATTTGTTGATGTTCACAGTACTGTCATACTTTGAAAAATATTTCTGTAAAATAAGTAATAATGTCCCCATTTTCATTTGTGATTTTAGGAATTTAAACATTCTCTTTTTTTCTTAATCCATCTTGCTAGTGGTTTGTCTATTTTATTGATATTCTGAAAGAAACAACCTTTCTTCTCATTGACTTTCTCTATTGTTTCTCTTTTCTCTATGTCATTTAGGGCTCTGCATGATTAATCTTTATTTTTCCTTCCTTCTGCTAGAAATGGGTTTAGCTTGTTCTTTCCTATTTTCTTAACTTGTAAAGTTGTTGATTTTAGATTTTCTTGTTTTTTAATGTGTTTAAAGTTTTGAATTTCACTTTAAAACTGTTTTCACTACATTTTTGATATGTTGTGTTTTGTTTTCATTCATTTAAAAATATTTTCTAATATCACTTGTGATTTCTTTTTTTGATCCATTGGCTGTTTAAGAATTTGTTGTTTAATTTCCACATATCTGTAAATTAACCAGTTTTACTTCTGTTGTTGATTTCTAACTTTATCCCACTATGGTCAGAGAAGATACTTTTTATGATATCTACCTTTAGAATCTATTCAGGTTTAATTTGTAGACTAACATATGGCTTTATTGTGGGAAATGTCAGGTGTGCTTGAGAAGAATATGTGTTTTACTGGTGTTGTGCAGCATGCTCTCTGTATGTCCGTTAGATCTATTGTGTTGTTTAATCCTATTCTTCTTGGTTTATCTTCTGTTTGTTCTATGCACTACTGAAAGTGCAGAATTTAAGTCTCCAACTATTACTGCAGAAATGTCCACTTTCCCCTGCATATCGGTTTTGCATTATTTATTTTTCTGGTCTGTCATAAGGATATAAATGTTTATAATTATAATTATTACATTTTCTAGCTGCATTGAAACTTTTATGAATATGTAATGTTGTACATAATAACCTTCTCTGATTTTAAGCCTATTTTGTTTGATAATATAGCTACCCCTGCTCATTTTTGGTTACTATTTGCATAGAACATATTTTCCATCCTTTAACGTTCAATCTACTTGTGTCTTTGGATCTAAAGTGAGTATCTTGTAGACAGTATGTGATTGGATTGTGTGTTTTTATCTGTTCTGCCAATCTATGTCTTTTGATTAAAGAGTTTAGTCCATTTACATTTAAAGTACTCATGAGGAGGGACTTGCGTCATTTTGCTATTTGATTTCTACATGCCTTGTAGTTTTTTGACCCTCACTTCTTGCATTACCATAATCTTTTGGGTTTGTATTTTTTTGTAGTGAAACATTTTAATTCCTTTCTAGTTTTCTTTTAAGTATATTCTACAGATATTTCTTTGTGGTTTACATGGGGATTAAGTTTAATATCCAAAAGTTATTACACTCTCCTTTGAATTTATATCAGCTTAACCTCAATACACAACACTGTGCTACTTTACAGTTCTATTTCTACTCCTTTTGTTTGTTGATGGCACAAAATTATATTTGTACACATATGTGCCCAAAAACAAGCCAAACAAACTCTTCTAAACATATTAGTGTCTTAAATGATGTAGAAAACAACATGTATACCTGCAAAATAGTAATAATAATAGTAGCTTTTAGACTAATATTATTTTTAAATACATTAGTCTATTAAATCATGTAGAAAACTAACAATGAAGTTGTAAGCCATTGTTAAAATAATACTTTTATAATTGTCCATGTATTTACCTTTACTGAAATATTTGTTTCTTCATACAGCTTCAAGTTACTGTCCAGTATTATAACCTGAAGTCTTGCCTTGCAGGGAAGGTCTAGTGAAAGCTGTGTTCAGGCTAAGAAGCTACTTTAGATGTCTTATTTTCTTTATTTAATTTTTCTGATCTTATCCCTATATTTCCTAATTTCTGTCTCCTTTGCTTAATTTGCTGGGTTTTTTTCATAGTTTCTTTAGGTGGTAGTTTATATCATTAAATTTCTTTATTTTAAACTTTTTAAGATATCCATATTGGAGCAATAAATTTCCCTTTAAGTAACATCTACATCTCACAAATTTTAGTTATAAATAAATTAAAATTGGTTTCTAATAACCCTTTTAATTTCTTTTTGATTCAATGATCAATTAGAAATTTTTTTAAATATACTTTCCTAACAACTGGAATATTTTCTGATTCCTCCCCCAAGGAAAGATAACATATTTTGATATATTTAAGTAATTTAAAATTTTTCAGATTTGAATTGTTGTCTGCAGTGTGGTCTATTTTGTTAAATGTTCCGTAAGTTATTTTGTGTTCCAAGATGTGTTCTATTTTGGTAAATGTTCCTTTCATATGTACTCATAGTTATTATTACATTTTGTTTTAAAAAGTCAGTATGACCTTATATTTACCCATATATTTTTTTCTTTCCCAGCAGTGTTCTTATCATCCTGTAACTACATCCTTCTATTTGTGATCATTTTTCTTTAGCTTGATAATCTTTTTTTTTAGTGATTCTTTTATATTCAACAGGTATGCTTATACTTTCTAAATATTTCAATTAGGCCAAGTTGGCTAATTTTGTTATTCACATATTCTATGTTCTTACTGATTTTCCATAATAAAGGTTAATTAAAATAACCAGCTAGCATGTATATTGTCTCTCTTTCCTTTTAGATTCTTTCAACTTTTGCTTATCTGTTTTAAAGTTTTGTTATTATTGGCAAGAGTTCATGTGTGTATATATATATATATATATATATATATATCTTTTGATTTGCCTTTTATTATTTCAAAATATACTTCTTTATCTTTGGCAATATCTTTCCCCAAATTTCATTTTGTCTGATATTAATTTAGCCACACCAATCTCTTTCATTGAGTACTTGTTCTGGGTAAAAGATGGTATCCTTTATTTTCTTCCCTATATCTATAAATTTAACATATACTTTTATAAATAATGTATATTTATATATGTTATTTATATATATACACATTCATATATATATACTTTTAAAATTATATACATTTGTCTTCTAAAATCTAGTATGATAAACTTCATCTTTAAATTATATTATTTGGGCTATTCATTTAATTAGTGTTTTAACCACACAAGAAAAGTTGTTTGGAAACCAGATGAGCGAAACAATTTTTTCATGTATCACCAGAGAACAAAAGGAACATAAATACTACTGCAGAAATTGTGATGAGTTTAGATAATCACACATACTTTAGAGTTACATAAAAATAGGTACAGATTCCAGGTCTGGTCAGTGATTTCATGTGTAACTGAACAACTTATTTACTTATCTCAACCTCCTTTCTTCTTTTGAGAATTATGAAATTCTAGCATCTATAGCATAGGCTTGCTGTGGGACAGAGTATGCACATCATAAATTTTAGCTATCATCATGTCAGTTCAGGAAAGCCATCATCATCCTCACAGGTATTATTATCAATACTGCAAGCCTGGACCTGTAACTATTTCAGATTAATATATAAACCAATAATAGCTGGTCACATAATGATTCTTAAATAATGTCTTTTTGAACAATATATGAAAATTATAGGAACAGTGGAGTCTAATTTATAAAATATGCTGATTGGATCATTTATTTAGCTGTTCTAGCTTGGGAAGAAAAAAGCAGTTCAGATAAGCCCTAAGACTGTTTAAAACTATTTTTCCACTTCCAACAGAATGCATATAACAAACAACAGGTACATTAAGGTATTCATTTACTTATAAGTAGACAGGCACTATATATGCTTCCTACTGGCTTAACTTCCTATTTTACTAGACTTGCAAAATATAGTCCTCTCCCAAGTCCCCAAACAAATATTACAGATCATGAATTTTTCATTTCTCCCAGCCACTTAAACGATTATAAGTTGAATCCAGTGAATTGTTCTAGAGACATGGATTTTGAAAACGCTATAGATAATTTCCTCATCCATATGATGGCATAGATTATGTTCTGATTTCAGAAATTGCTGATTCTGAATATATCTAGATGTTTAGATATAATCATTATAAAATAGCACCTTAATGATTTCTGGGCTCATATTACCCCTTGCATGCAAACAGATATTCAAACACCTTTAACTAAGAATCTACTATATGCCATAGTAATGTGTTAAATTCTAGAGCATTTATATTATTATGTTTTACATTTAACATTAATATTTTCAACTGGTTTTGAATTTAGGGTTTAATTTCTCAATTCATACATAAATACATATTTTAAATTAGCATGCAACTTTTTTATATTGCTTAGTTTAACATTTTGACAAAGCATTGAATGATTCTTTTTCTTTGGTTTTGATCACAAGTCCACTTTAGCCCATGTATATTTGCATATAAACATAAAGTGTAATAGAATTGGTCTATAGACTCAAAGCACATATATGCTTTGCCATATAAACAGCCCCTTTCAGCAGTAAGTTACATCTGGCAACTATGCTCTGTTGCATTATACATAAGTAAATAAAACTTGAAATCAATGTAATATGTGTATCAACTATAGTCCAATAAAATAAATAAATAGGAAATTAAATCAAATACCTAGACAGTATGACTGCTGCTATATTTCTTTTGAACTTTAGATATTTAATCTAAAACTTAAGCAAATAAATGGTCTCCGAGCTCCCCCCTCTGAGGATCCCAAGTGGGGATCCTTTTATTATTAAGTACATGGATCAGCTTCTTTGATCTTCTGTGTTCCTCCTCCTGTCTTATCCCAAGCTTACTTTCTTTCCTCTTTATTACTATCACCTTCAGGTCTATACATTGTTCTCTCCACCAGGACCAGCTGTTAGGAATGTGAGATAGAAAGATAGAGATGAGCATCCAGAAAAGGAGAATATAAGGCTCAGAGAAGAAGCCATCCAAGTAAGGTTCAAAGGAAAAACTGCCCAAACTCTGCCCAACTAGGGGGTCCATTGTGGAGACAAAAAAGGCTTTGCAGGGAGGTAACTTCCTCCCCAGCCAGATTCCAATGGTCAGAACTAAGAACCGCCCAAATCACACCTCAGCATGGGGAAAGGACATGCTCACTGAAAGGGACCGCTTATAGAAAGACCTGTAACCCAAATAACCCCACCTTGTCGGTCAAACAGGTGCCTCCTAAGTAGAATGCAATACATAAGCCTCCCCAGATTGAGGCTTTCGTCTGCCTTGACTCTGGCCTGCTCCCTTGAAGTGTGTTCAAATAAAACTTTCTCTGCTTTGTACAAAATGAAGGCTTTTAGGGAAAGAAGATGGGGCAAGAAGTTATTAGCAAAAGAAAAAAAATAGGATTATTTCAGGCCAGGTAATCTTTTGTGGATAAGGGAATGTCAGGATCTTTTATCATGCAGATTGCCTAACTAATGCTGATCCGGAAATTCCAGATTGACTAGTAAAAGGTCATATTCCATAAACAGGTTGAAACCATAATCAAGTCTTGGTTTGCTATTGTTGAAATGGAGGGATGACTCCATTTTGGACTTGTTTCTTTTTTAATACCTTGGAAAGATTGTTTAACCATTTTAGGCCTGTTTTTCTTACTTATGAAGTAATAATAATTTAAACAATAAATGCTTTATTTCATTGTTACCAGCAGAAATGATGCAATGTTTAGAACTTACTGACATTTTGGCCATTGCTCATGAAAAATTAGGTAGCTTTAGCAAAGTCATTTAAATCTCATTTAAATTTCAGACATCTGGATTTTTTTTTTGTTTTAGTTTTAGTTTTTATTTTTCAGAAATAAATTAGCCAGTACAGCCCCTAAGACTACACTAACTTCCTCCACAAAGCTTTCCTTCTTGAGGCACACGCCAGTGACACAATCACAGCAAAGCATTAGTTTTATACTTTACTCATTCAGTCATTTTCAATGAATAAATTTTAGAATTTTCATTGTGTTGTGAATAATGAGGTGTATTTCAGAAATACATATGACAAATCAGAAACTCTTTAGACTAAAACATCTCTAAAATAGAAGGGTTTATTGTGGCTTTACAGATGCTATCCAGGCAAGAACTGAGCCCTGGGACAGGAAATTTCTGCTTCACCAGTGGTGAGGCCAGTTAACAAACAACTTATCCACAAGACTCAAGAAACAGGACACATTTATGGGGGGGTCTCAAGGAAAGAAAGTTGGTTAAATTCACATTGGCTACAGATAAGGAAGGTGGGCTAATGTGAAGCAGGGAAAGTCCTGGGCTAGGTGGTTAGTCCATAGAGAAGGTTTGTGATGATGGTGAGATTCTGGTCTCTTGCAAGGGAGCTTGTGGCAGTCCTGGGGACCTTCTAGATGCTTGTTGAAATAACTTCAACCTGGAATGTAGAATTCCTGGTTAGTTGCAGCCTGCAGCAATTAACTGATGACCTTCCCTTGTCTGCTCCCTCATTCTCTGTCCTTTATGTCACTTAAGTCATTTCAGAATTTTTTCCTAGTCACATGTATTTCTAATATATGTATCAGAACAGACTTCTGGTAGAAATGGTAAACCAGTAGAATGTGATAGAATGGATTTCAGAGAAATCGTTTCTGAATGGTTTTCTGTGTGATAGAAAGGGCTTCAGAAAACCTCTTCTCTAATTAAATTCCTTTCTAAAAATTTACATCAAAAGGAAATGGACCCTGGGCTTTGTACTGAGAATATGCTGCTTTACTTTTCCCATATATAAGCCATCTTTGCCAAGTGTGGCTTGTCCCATCATTTGGAGATTTGTAGTCAGAATCCCACACTAGGATTGGTCTTAGATTGAAAAGAACTGCATGAAGTCTATATAACTAAAGAGGGAGGAATCTTCCAATATTTGTATATCCATCTATATTTGTTTCCTAGGTTTGCCATAGCAAAGTACCATACACTGGATGGTTTAAAAGAACAGAAATGTATTGCCTCACAGTTCTAAAGGCTGGAAGTCTGAAATTATAGCATTGGCTGGGCCATGTGACCACTGAAGGCTCAAGGGGAAAATTTTCCCTTGCCTTTTCCAGCTTCTGGTTCCCTCCGGGTGATCTTCGGCTTGTGTTACATTATTTCAGTTTTCTGTCATCTTTCTCTTCCTTCACATGACCATCTTCTTATAAGGATACCAACAGTACTGGATTAAGGTGCCACCCTATTCCAGTATGACTTCATTTTAATTTAACTAATTACATCTACAAAGACAATGCTTCCAAATGAGGTCACATTCTGAGTTACTAGAAATTAGAACTTCAGCATATATCTTTGGGGAGACATAATCCTACCTATAACCTATAATACTATATCACCATCATAGAGATACATGTCCTATAGTAATTTTAAACACTATTTTTTATATCTCTCTATATATCTATATACATATACATATACATATTCTTGGGGGAGTAAAGTTTTATAGCCAGCTTTATTCTCATGGTGGCAGGTCAAGTACTAGAATCCCATCCACCTCAGGGCAAGTCTGCAGGCAAGCTGCTGAACACTATTGTATTATATAATAAGGCTGTACCATCACTTGGGACTTTGGACCTATTGAAATTCTGTGTTCCTTCCTTAAGCTTAACTTCTAAGTAGGAAACTCAAACTATATATTAATACACTTAACCTTAAGTGAGATACCCAAATGCAAATGCGAAGAACAAGTATTTACACACAACTTTCTTATCCCTATAATGACATAAATTGACTTCCTTCTTTGTGCTTATACTAGAAAATACTTATTTCTTACCACATAGAAGAAATTGCTGCAGACAAATATTGCCTGGAGTTTAGTGAATATTGTTTCCTCAAATTTTATCTCAAAGCATTTCTGGATCATTTCTAAAACTCATTTGAGCAGACCATGGTAAACCTGTCCTTCTAGTTCTTTGGTCTGTCAATTTCAAAAAAAAAAAAAAAAAATTCCCCTTGATTATACTTAGGCACCAATTCCCATGTTTATATCATGAACCTTATCCTTACCCATAAATTCAATATCTCAAAAATCGACTTCAAATCTCTCACCCTCCGATCATCATATCTGCTTCCAATTCACTTATTTTAGATACACTTAGGCATGATTTTTAGCTTCATGGGCATATTCTCAGTCATTGAACAAAACCCCCAGTCTTCTTGGCCTGAACAAAACTCACAAGTCTAAGTAGAACCAATTATTCATTTCACTGGGCTTGCCCCTGAATAGTTAAGTGTTGGTAAAGAAAATAATAGAAATTGATTAAATCATCATACTTTAACTTCATGATCAAAACACTCAAAAGGGTATTGAACACAGTAGTAGTCCAAAACCATTTTCCTCATAAGTTCACATCCCCGCTCTCTAAGGTCTACTCTATTAATTCTCTTTTCTCTTCAACGTATCCATACCTCTCATCTAACCACATTCTCAACTGATGGACTACCCTGATAATTTGCTAGTAATGTGAAACCATCTGAAGGAATATATTCCTTTTCCCATTACCAACTCCATAAACCACCTTGCTTCATTAGCATTGTATCAGTATTTCTATCTCTGACTTTGATCTATTTTCCTCTCATCTGATTTACAATTTCTCTGCCTTTACAGTATTATTCCCTTTTACATAAGAACTTGTCCTAAAACCTACACTCTAAGCAAAAAAGGAAAACAAAATGACAAAAAAGAAACAAAGAAACATCAGCAAAGTAACTTTACCTTGACTTCACTTATTTCCTGTACCCAATTCCTTTGTAGCTCCTAAAAAATTATCAGCACTGTCTCAAAAATTCTCATCTTCACCGCTTGAAAAAAACTTTTATTTGCTGTTTTTCAAATTAAAAAAGAATATCTATATATTTTTTGAAATTTAATGGTTAAGTCTCTTATTCTTACCAAATATTCTAGCAGCCCTAATTCAGTCAGAAGGCCAAATGGAAAAGAATTGTGAGAATTGTGAATACTGTTTGGCTGTTTTTCAAAAAGAAAGAGAAATACTTTTGAATAACTAGCCACTCTTTGCCACATTTTATTGAAAGTTCACATATATGGAAACTGAAATCATCAGAACTATGAAAGAACAATGCTACTAAGTTAAACTGAGCCAGGAGCCAAAATATTCAAGAGCAAGAGACCTGGAATTCTGCATATTATTACAATAAGGAACAATAACACATGGTCCAGTTTAATATTTAAAGTTCTGTGCTTTTAAGCAGCGGTGGGAGCATACAGACTTTGAGAGAAGCAATGAGAAATAAAAGGCTGCCAGGCTCAACATTAAGCCCAGAGGTTCAAGGGACATAAAATACAGAAGTCACCACTTAAGGGGGGAAGGCTCTACAGGAAGAAGTGTTCTCAGAAAAGTGATAGGTTTCTGTTAGAATAGGAATGGAGAAGAAAAACAGAAAAAGGTTTGAAGATATGAGGAAGTTCCTGATATAGAGAGAGTTGAAAAAAGGTGTTAGAATAGGTTATGTTAAAGTGCCAAATGGAAAATGGGATATACATAGACCCTATGGACATATGAAGGAGTCTGTGAAGCAAGGGGTGGAAGAGGAATAAGTTAAGATGATTTGGGCTTCTCTGAGTGTTTTATAAGGAAAGAGAAAAGATGTAGAAAGGCAGAATGTGTTTGTGAGGCCAAGGAGGAGTAGATATCTTCACAGATCATGCAGTAGCTAGCTCTCCTGCCTGGCTTCTGAAATACGAAAGTCTCTAAGCTAGCACATGGGAGATTCAACTAAAGAACAGGGCCCACTCTTCGACTCTTAGTGGTGAACACATCAACTACATATTTTTCCATTTAATTTGATTTAGTTAATCTTATGAAGAATTCCTACTACTGAATTATCCATGCATTTCCAGAATAAGTTCTAATTATTAGATTGCATCACTTTATATTGCTAGATTCAACTTGAAAATATTTTATTTAGCACATTTTCATTTATTTTAAAAAATGATTATTATTTATATAGTTTATTGGTTTTCACATATCCTTACCCTTTCATGAAAGGATAGCTATCTACTTTCTTTGGTCATGAATAGATTAAAGGATATTAAAAGTATCTAAATTGTTTAGAAATATGAAAGAAATGATACAGATTTTGATGTACTTTGGTAGACCTTTATTAACTTTTCTAATAGTTTTCATAATAATAGGTTTTATCAGGTTTTTTTCTTCCTAGACTAGCTTTTATATTTTATGTTTTTCCAAGAAATCATCTGTTTCTCTCAGATGTCAAATGTGTGACTTAAATATCACCAGGCTCAGATGAAGTATTTATTACTATTCTATATTTGAGTCCCAGATGGGTTAGGAATTTGGTCACCTTAGTAAATATAGTTATATAATTGTATATGGTGTTCTCTTACAATTATTTTAACCTCTAATGGTGAAACCACCTATTTCTTAATTCCTAATTTTATTTATTTTTGCCCTCTTTTGCTCCTAATCATACTAGTTATAGCTCTTTCTTCTTTGTTTTGCTTTAAAATGAATCTGGTTTTAGATTGTTTGTTGCATTAACTTCTACCTTTTTATTATTTTTAAAATTAATTTCTATTCCATTTACTTTCATTTTCTAAATGTTATTTCTCTCTTTTACAAATATGAGTAGGTTATTTTTAAATAGTTTTGCTTATATAATGAACATACAAAAAGCTTTGTGGAAGAGACCACATTTCCTTTTAGTATTTGCTGTATCCATTAGGCTCTGATACAGTTTTTCCTAACTAGTTTAGTATTCTAATTCTTATCTCTTTCTTTGATGCAGTGCTTATCCAGGGACATGGTTGAGAATTATTTGTGGCTTTTGAAAATATATTAATTTTACTGTACTAAGATTAGAAAATATGGTTTCCAAAAATTTATATATTTGAAATTTTTTTAAAATTTTCTTTTTGGTATGGTAACTAGATATAAATAAATTAACTAAAAAATTAGCTGTCCAATTCTTGGACAATTAAATATTTATCTATTTAATTATTCTATTTGTAATTAAATATATAATGATATATATGTAAATGTATATATTTATCTTTTTAATTAAATATATTGATTATTGGAGTACTTTATACTTTTATTTTTCTAGTTACCAAATGTATTTGACTTTAAAAAATCTATAAATATAATTCCAAATGTAATTGCATTTTATGTAATTTTCATTGACTCCTAATAAATTTTGCAATATATAATTTGTTGGTATGTTATTCATGTATATACACTGATGTCAATTTCATACTCTTAAAAGTGTATCTGTTATTTTACAAAACATCTTTTCAACTTTTTGAGGAATTTTAACTTTTAATAATACTTTGTTCCATATCGATATTGCTACTCCTTTGTGATATTTGTTTTTGCCTGGAAATTTTAATTCACTCATTATTCTCAACTTTTCTTTATTCTTTTAAATATATTTCATGTGTAGTTGACATTTTCCTCTGCAAGGTCTTAATTACTTGTTTAATATACCAAAAATGAGCAAAATTTCATTATTTTAATTTTAATATTTAATTGTTTTCTTTATTTCCTTGCAATTATTTGTGATTTGATTAAATTGACATGCAATCCCTTTTTTCCTTCCCTAGAATCTTTTTCTACTTTTCACAATTGATGAATCTAGACTGATACTTCATAATCACCCAAAGTCTATAGTTTACATTATTGTTCACTCTTGGTGGTGTACATTTTATGGGTTTGGGAAAATGTGTAATGACAACATATCTATCACAGTAGTATAATACAGAGTATTTTCTCTGCCCTAAATATCTTCTGTGCCTATTCATCTAAACCCTGGCAACCACTAATCATTTTTATTGTTTCCATAGTTTTTCCCTTTCTAGAATATCATATAGTTGGAATCATGTAATACAGCCTTGCAGACTGGCTTCTGTCACTTAATAACATGCATTAAAGTTTTTATCATGTCTTTTCATAGCTTGAGAGTTCATTTCTTTTTAGTGCTGAATAATATTCCATTGTCAGTTCTCTTTTTAGGAAGAGATTTTAGGTCTGTTACACTGTATTGGCAAGGAAGGGTAAGGATCTTAGCGAGTGCTCTATGCCCCAGATGGGGAAAATGATTTCTATCACATATCTTGATGAGCTAACTTAACACCCTCAAAGGAATTTCAAATGCAAATGGCATACTCCTTGCCTGATCATTTTAATCATTTTCTTTCTGTAATGTTATGCTTTATTCCTGACCATGGCCTCCTTGTCAACCCTACATGATATGTGTGAAATATTTCGATATCATACACTAGCACTAATATATGCATCAAAACAAAATAAGAGACTGGGAAATTTGACTGGCATAGAGACTAATGAAAATCAAGGCCAGCTGGCATGATGAAGTCATTAATCTTTGCAAGGGATTCTTTAAGCTCAAAAGATATCAATTAGATTTTGGTAAGAAAAGAAGTAACCTGGTACCCCTTGGAAGGAGAAGTTCATATAAGCTAAATAGAATTGAGAGAGCTATATAGAGGCAAAGAGCAATGCAGAAAAAGACATAATGACACAGGTTTTTAAGGATCTGTATCATCAGGTAATGCGATCTTTCTCTGAAGCTGAGAGTTTGGTATGTCCCAGGAAAAACTAGTAGTGTAAGATGCCCATCAGTCCCTTGGACAAATCAGGCAGATTTAACTCCAGGCCTGAATATTATATTTGGTACAAAACACTGAACAAATGTTTAATACTTACCACAGATAATGTATTTATTATCAAGTAGAAACATAGATTATCATGCTGGCTCAACACAGCTTGAAATTTTCATGTGCCTTAGAATTATCTTTATCTTTTTAAGGCTTTACAGTACATTGTTTTTCTTATTTATTTTTTCCATCAGAACTATATGTATTTTTAGACTAGCAAATTCAACCTTCCTAGAAAACTTACTTCATTACATTACAAAGCATGTTACACCAATGAAAACAGATTTATTAAGCAAAGCAGAAATATGAATCAAACAAAAATGGGAAAAATTAGTATCTATGAACTCCCCCAAACACTGACACATTTGTCATTATTCCATTTTTAAAAGGAAATAGCATTTTATTTTACAATCCTACATTCATGCAATTTATGCTAAATGAAGAAGTTTAATACTGAAAAGCTAATATTATTTATTATAAGGCCAATAATTGACTTGTAGCTACTAATTTTTTATCTCAATAAAATAATATGAAAGGATTCATATAATAAGCCATGACCCTCGTCATGATGTGCCACCATATGCTAAAACTTTTACTAGGTGCACAAAGGGAACTCCCTAAAACTTTTATATAGACCTGGGATTATAGAAGTTGAGGTTCAGTTCTAGGATAATTTACAGGGGGCAAAGCTGATACAGGCAGATGTAAAGCAAAACCAGGGCTTAGTTGTCAGAAATGATCATGAGAAATAATGAGAAGTAAAGTCAAAAGTAGAATTAAAGATTAGGTGCTGGCAGGGTGATAGGCACACAAAATTCCAAGTTCAGCTATGTGATTGCAAAATGTTCTACTTTATGTATGTCTGTGAAGGGGCCCTATGATTTCCACTGCTCTTAACTGAATGGAAATAATACTGTGTCATCATATTATAGATTTTCTGACATAGTGTTCAGCATTCCTCCCAAATAAATGTATTTATAATATTAAAAATAATTATAATTCTTATTTCATACTTTATCATAATTCTCTTTAGATTTTTCCCCTTTGTATCCTCAAATGTTTACTATATGGTAAGTACTATTAGAGTATTTTTGAAATGCTGTTTTTAACCAGCATTTACTGGCTAAAGGCTGGTTAGTTCTCCTCCTTAAGCAGCAGGTTAAATGCACCTTCTAGCCACTTCCATTTTGGGGCTCTCACACTCCAAGCCAGTATGCACCAGCTCTATTCTCCCCAGGACCAGGTACCAGACAACTAGAGGCAGCCACTATCCTCTTTCTCCAGAAATTATTCAAATTAACCTATCCACAGGAAGCCAGAAAAATCTAGCTAACTCCACCCCACTTGTCACACATAAAATGCCTTCTATGGCCTTACCATTTCCCGGGGCGCAATCCTGGCAGGCTTTTCTCTTTCGGAACTGTCTCAAAAAGTTCTGCCTTTAATCTATTCAAGCATCACTGCTATGTCCCTACATCAGAAGAACATTTTACTCATCAGATAGGTGCCCAGTGCATATCTGTAGATTTAATTTATGATTGATTAAGTATCTACCTGTGATTTTAATCCATGAGGAAAGGATTTCAATTCTTGGAATACTGGCCAGTTTTGAAGTACCCAGTGTAACTACAGAGTATATATATATGGCAAGCATGGGAATTTCAGTGCTCACTTTTCTGAGGACACTGAGTTGAGAAAACATTATTCCTTGTACCATATTTACTTTGCCCCCATGGCTACTTAAGAGTGAAGATTACAAAGACTGACCAGTGCCTCAGAGCACCTACAATTTAACAGCTTTCCATTGCACAAGCCTACTTCTGTTTAATCATGGCCCCCATGGACTTCACCTACTTTCCTGCAAATCTGCACATACATTTTTAAAAGCTTTTCAAAATAATGTATTCATTGTTTTCATGTGGCAGATTTTCTTTTCTTTTGGTTTCCTTTATTTTTAATTGGAAAGGTTTTTCAGGATATTTAGTTCCCCCTATTGAGAGAATTAATATCTGCTAACAAAATTTTCTAATAACTGTACAAATCAAGAAGAGTGGGAAGGGTCTAGTATACTGTAACACACTGGTCAAGCTCAACTCTAAGAACACTGCCAAAACTTTACGGTGCTCCAAACAAGGTAAGATTATACATTCTCGAGGAAATTAGGAACAGTTAGGAATGGAGAGGAATAAACTGAAAGGGAACATGACGGCCAATTTCAAACTCTGGGAAGGGTGATTTTAAAAAAGGATACTTGCCCTGTTTCTGTGTTGACAAATCATTTCTATATTTTTGGACCATAAACAGAATCATGATTTCCAACATGCTACATTTTTATAACATGTAACAGCACATAAATCTTCTCAAGAAGGAAAGAATGCATTACACTTGATAACCATCACTAAAAATTAGCTTTCAGCTCTAAGAGTCTTTCACTTCTGAGTGTATTACACAAATCCATTGTCTGACAGTCAGTGTTGGTTTTGGGTTTATTTGCCTTCCATATAAACAAATCTACTTTTGGTTCTACTAATGATTGCTATTTTGCTCTAAAATTCCTGAAACAGACTCTCTTTACATTATGCACAATAGAAATGCAAATGTAGAGTATATCTACACAAGTAGCTTTGAATTGTTTTCATCACAATACTGGCAATAAAGGGTCTTATAAATAATACTGTATTCATAGAGCACATAAAAACTGTCTTGGTTACAAAACTCAATAAAATGCTTTTTTTCCTGCCAGCTGGTATCCCCTCCTAAGAAAACCTGTTTTAATGTGCTGCTGTCTACACGCAATTATTTTTTAATGCACCCTAAAGTCCACTTTTATAACAAGCTTCATTCCTGAGGTTGTTTCATTGGCACTATATGCACTAGAAGTAATAAAAGAGAATTAGTAATGTAGACATAGAATGAAAAAACAGAAATCATTTTGTTTGTAAATTGTGCCCTGTTTGGCCAAGGCAGATAATTTAGGAATGCTTTCTTAGATTTAGGTGTGATGCCCAGGAAGAGAGCCGTGTGACAGCACATATTAGATGAAAAGCATGTTTTCATTTTTTACTTACTATCCAGTCATTCTGAATTTAATCTTTTAAACACTTTCCCTGACCTCAGATATGAGACCAGTAGTTTCATGATGCTTTAAAGAAATGGAAGTGAACTTATCTGTGTGTTGCAAGGATGATATTCTGAAACAAGTATGAATGTCCAGGATTTCATGAGAGTAAATGGCTATTATGTTGTAATATGATAAATAAATATGAATGCAGCCTTCCCTCTTATTCATAAGTATTATGGATGCTAAATGTTCATCAGGTCATGAAGTAAACCCTTTGCCAAGATTCACTTTTTTGGTGATTTGCTAATGTTTTAAAAATGAAACTGAGATTTCTTTACCACTTCATGGGGGATAATTTCAACATTTAAATGGCCTTGATGTGAAGATAGTTTTTTGAATTCAGGATTTTTAAAAGTTCCCTATTTATATGCACACACACTGTGGCTCCGGGAGAAAGCGGGTTCCCTACCACCGGGGGCAAGTTCTCTATGAGTCTGCTGAGAACAAAGGAAGACAGGGAAAGGGTAGGCTGGGGATTAAAGGGTTTTATTTCTCACGCACAGTCTCTCACCCCGCCAGCCCCAGATGCTCTGTGCTCTCCCTGCCGGCAGGCTCCCAAGTCCTCCCTTTCCAGCAGTGGGGAGCTCCCTGCTTTCCACCTGCTCCTCTCTGCCTTCCTCCAGGAGGAAGCCCTGGTGGGACCCAGGTGACTGGCAGGTGCCTGACCAATTACATACCAGGGCAGGAGGGGAGGAGAGGATGGCCATTTCTTCTCCACACCTTTCCCCCAACCGACCTGCAATCCCGTGTTGGACCAGTAGCTTTGCAGTGGTAAACATCACATTAATGTGCAAACAGTTCCTTATATTCATATCACTATCAGGGCCAGGTAGAAATTCTGGTTGAAAACTTCCATTTACCTGACACACACATAGATACACACCCAATATGTGAACAAGCAAGGATGTGGTAAAAATGAAACTATATTTTTAATTCTAGCTTTCTCTTAACATTTTTTCTGTGGACTTTTCTTACCAGATTCTAGATGAAAGTTCTTAGAGTCCTCATGTTTTTTATGCTCACTGTTAAGTAATTTAAAAGCCCTATAATCTTTTAAGTCGAGAATACAGTGTAACATTAAAAAAAATTAAATGTCCAGATCTGTATAATAATCAACACTTCATTTTTCATTCAAAGATAAAACTTTTCTCCCTTCTGCTTTCAAAGACCTTCTGTAGTCAGGAAGTAAGACACCCTGCAGCATAAAAGAGAACTTTATTGGCTTTTTCTTCTTTAACACCGTGTCTTTTCCTTCATACCTATTAAGGATAGGAATGAAACAAGAATTTAATGTGATAAAAATCATTCTAACTGCTTGTTTTCTAATCTCTGATTTGGCACATATCTAAAACAGACTCATTCTCTCAATGAGTATTTTTGAGGTTTCTTCCGATTCCTTTTGATTGTTTTTTAAAAAGTATATCCCTATAACTAGGGATTTTTACCTGTAACATCCTTGTTGACATTGCATTCAAGGCTCCTTGCACTGGTTCCTTACTCCTTTTGCAAGCTTGTAGGAATTCTGAGGGAGCTTGACTTTCCTCTTTGCAGCCTGTTTTGTTCCTCTAGGTAGCCCTATTCTATAGGGCTAAAGACAGCTACATCAGCAAGCTATCCTCATTCTTGGCCACACATGCCTCATAAGAAGTTCCCATATATTCTTTGCTGCAAGAGTTGTCTTTGGCAAGTGTATCTGAAGTTGGCTTACCTATATCACACTATTTGGATTTTTTCAGGTTGGATACATAAATTCACTCATTCTTCCCATAACTCCAATGATTCTGTTCAAGTTCACCCCCAAGGCTGGTATAAGGATAGGGAATTCTTTCTGTTCCCTAAGTTGTTATCTGAGATTTCTCATCTATTTTTTTTCCTCCATGTGGCTGACTCAGGAGTCAAATAACTTTATTTTAGTTACCTGTTTTGAGACATCTTCATGTTGAACATTTGGAATACAACATCTATTATCTTCATCCAATCAGCCAAAACTATGATAGGAAGAGTTGACTCTTAATGTCAAGTTAGATGAGGTAAAGATTAGAAATAGAATTTGTGTAGTAAGAGCTTCTTATATTATGTTGTATTAAATGTGAAAATCACATTCAGATTTTTAATCTTAGGCTAGCAAAACTATATCAAGCTCAGGTTGATAGAACATTTAGCGACACAGAACATATGTGCTCCAAGTAATTGCCAGTGAGTATAATCCAAAATCATTTCTGATTAATATCTGCTAAATGGTTGAGATGGTTCATGCAGTCCATCACTTCCTTAATAGCAATGTTGCTTGGACTCTAGAGTGCTTACTCATTGTTTAATCCATATAGCTCTACCAGACAAGATCTATCAGTCTTTATTTTGTGTGGTTTTATTTTTTTTTTAATTTAAGTTCTGGATATGTGTTTTCAAGTCACACTACATTCTTTGGAGGTTATGAAAAATAGTCTTGTGTGTATACTTTCTTAGAGATGAACATCATAGCTATGTAATATTTAAAATCTCTCCTTACATTGGGGCAGAATATCACATAACTGTATATATAGGCTGTGTGCATTGAACCCTGATATACATTTTAAATGGAATTGTCTGTACATTTTTTTTATTGAAGTATCATTGACATACAATCTTATATTGGTTTCAAGTATACCACACAGTGGTACAACAGTTACCCATATTATTAAATCCTCACTCCTACTAGTACAGTTACTATCTGTCAACATAGGGAGATGTTACAGAATCATTGACTATAGTGCCCATGCTGTACTTCTGTCCTTCCCGTGACCAACTTATATTATAATTGAGAAGTTACATGCCCCTTTATCCCTTTCACTCTTCCCACCCACCTGCTCCAATCCTCCGCTTTGGTAACCACTAGTCACTTCTCAGTGTCCCTGAGTCTACTACAGTTTTGTTCATTCTGTTTTGCCTTGTATTTATGTTCCACAAATAAGTGAAATCATACGGTATTTGTCTTTTTCCACCTGGCTTATTTTACTGAGCATAATACCCTCTAGATCTACAGTAAGTCTTTTATAAAGTATCAGTGGAACCATTTTGTTTTAAAACAAAGCTTTTTAAAGTAACTGTTGTACTTATATTGGGTTACTGTATTCTTTTGTTTTGCTTTATGAATATTATTGATCATGTAATTTGCCAGGCTTCCTCCTTTGAATTGCATTCTAGAATGTTCAGAATACAATTTTGAGAATTTGGGAATCATACATAGCAAGTATACAAGATATCCAGACAATTGTTTTCTACCTTAATATCACTTTTTAAAAAATTTACGTTCAAAACTTATGTTTTATATTTTTCCTTCTATCATTGCACTTAATGAATTTTTCATAGCTTGATATGCATCTTTTTTGGAATATGATAGAGTATAGTTTTTCAAAAAGCATTATGCTTTATTGTTTTACAGCCATAGTATTTGATGAGAATATTATTGGAGCTAAATTCAGGAAACTCTAACAGACCATAGCTATATTTTTCTCAGAGAAACAGTCACAGATGACTCTGCATACTTCCTTGTGTTGGTAACTCTGGTATCTTTATCTCTAATAATGATTAAATACTGGTGCCAAAACAACAAAATCAGTATTGTTATAAAGTTCAGGGACCTGTTAATTGTCTGACACCAAAATTCTGACTGATAAGAATCTTCCATTTGAAAAATTGCAATGAATGCTATAGTAGATTTTTGGTCTTTGATGGTGTTTGAATAGCTTTTCATGTTTAGGGAATTTTGTGAGGAAGTATGTGTAGCAGAGAATCCATTCTGCTGAGGGGACCAGCAGATATATCTGCTTCTGATGGTAGTTGTGCAATAGAAGTATCTAGTGTTCAGACTGTGCTGTGACTTCTGAGGGGATGGTGACCCTGTGCTAAATTAGTCCTATGCAGGTAAAGTGGGCATTGTTTCTATCTTTCTTACTCTGATTCTCTGTATATTCTGTGAGTTGTCTAACATTTTTTAAGTTTAAATATTTAAAGTGGGTACTGTTGCTCATAAATGAGAATCCTAATTCATTATGTTGGCACATAACCTAATCCAAGACTCTGTTTTGTAGAACTGAGAATATGATACAGAGGGAGTAGTCAGAAGCATAAGAAGCAAAGCTGGAGAATTGGTGGAGCAGAGAGAGCAGCAGATCCACTAAAGAAAAGGGTAGAGGATCCTGACTTCTGAGATACAACCAAGACAACTGGACAACATGAGCGTCTCTAGCTCATCACAGCTGTGCTTGCATCCTTTTATGCAAGAGCCTTTAATTGTTTCATTATTTCATCTGACCTTTGTTTTCTAATCTAACTGAATAATTTTGTTTCCTCACGTGCAGGTATATCCCTTAAGAGAACCCTCACCAGAATATAAAGTTATTATTAAGCTCCACGAAGGCAGAGACCAAGGATGTATCAGTGTTTGTTTTCTGTCTTGCATATCCAGTTTTTGCCACAGTATGTGGCTCACAGAAGACACTAAATAAGTATTTGTTGAAATGCATGACAGCGCATCAATGAATGACCCTAAAAACATAACTGATACAGCAAATTACACTTTCAATTATCCCTTGCTTTTCAAAGTTCATATTCTGCTACTTTGCTTTTATGAAAGACCTACATTAATACCTGTTTTTTTCTAAGTGAAAGAAACCTGAAGAGGATTTTCACTTTCACACAAAAAAAGTAAAAAGCAGAAATAGTGTGTGGCATTTGTTGTGCAGCAGCTGTTACAGAGGCAGTGAGAGGGTCCCCCCCAAGCTCCTTCCCCGGGACCTGAACTCATCATCTTAGGATCAAGCCACCAAAGCTTCATGCAACTGTGAGCATCTATGTTTTATCTCTAATTATTTTGTGCATCCATTATCAAGGTGTGCCCTAAGGTATCAGAAAACCCTAAATGAGTTTACTTTCTGGGTCTGGGAATGATCCAAATTGTTTCCATATACATTGTATTAATTGTTCTGCACTCCATACCATTTACGTTGATGAAAGTTCTCATAGAAATTCTCTACTTTTTGATAGTGGGGGAAGTATGTACTCAAAAAAGTGTTCTGACAGATTATAAATTAGTTGGATTTCACTCTTTGCCCTCTCCACCCCTGACACAATTACCTCTCTCATGCCATTTTTTTTCCTTTTTTTTATAATTTGAAATGATAGAGGTGTTTCTGATAGCTGGCTAGGTAACATAAGGACATGTTTATTTATTCAGAATAGTGAAATTCTCTAGTGAAAGAGCTGATTTTTCCCCTCTTTCTTTATAAAAATGAAGTCTTTCTAGAGAAATGTGAATATTATTATGACACCTAATGCCATGCATATTGTTTATCATCCCAGTTTTCCATCTCCTGCTGCATTAGCTCTATGTTCTGATGCAGTGTTTTTAAATATCTGCCTAAAGACCTTTCTTTTTGTTGTCTTCAACAAAACTCTTTGTCCCATGAGGTTTTCTTTGGTTAATAACACCCTGAAAGTACTTAATGTTGAATTATGATTTGTTGCAAAGGTTGCCGGATCAGTGCTTGACCTCACATAGTTCTGTGGAACACTACTGATTTAAAGTGACAGACTAAATTCCCCACATTAGCCTGCATCACATTTTTAATACACCAATAAAACAGAATTACTCCAAAGGAAACAATTTTGTCAGTGGCTCTGAAGCAGTAAACAAAATACAAATATCAGAGTACTTATCAAAGTTATGGAGCAAATACATCGAAGAACCAAATTGTGCATCACAGAAATTGACTACCATGCACAATATTTTGTAGAAAAGCATTAGCTCTCATTTCAGGATTTCATTTAAATATGCTAATATATATTTAAAATGATTACAAATAACATTGTTTTGGTTTTGGTGAAGGGTATACATGCTCCTTTTAACCAAAAGTGCATGCCCTGAACATTGCATAGCACAATATCCATCACCAATCAGTGTACACTTTGCTTTTTTCTTTCTAGAGCCTATGATATGCCTTTAGTCTTTATACAAATTCCTGCAAATCTGTATTTCTCCTTAAATCTTGTATCAAAACCTCAAAGTTAATAATATATGCAGCACAATTAAGTTAAATAATTTGAACAAGCTTCACTGGTGTGGAAGAGCACAAAAATTACCACAAAATCCTCCTATCTCTGTATGTAGAACATTAATATCACTTTGCCACTCCTTCCATAAAGAAGTCAAGTCTAATTATCCACCCTTTGATTCTGGGATTTGTAATTTGTCTTCCATTATCCAATGAGACGTTAGACACTGTGGCCAAAGGAGAGGCTTGAAAAGTGTTTGCACATTGGCGCTTGCTTTCTTAATATCACTTGAATCCTGAGATTGCTCATATAAAGAAAAGTCTTGCATAGCCTAGGGGAGCATCCAAAACCACATGGAGCAAACAAACTCTCCTGTGTGAACCGCTCTAGACAAAACAGACTGCTTGCAGCTGTATGTGTGAGTGAAACCACCCTGAATTAACAGCCACACCCAGATTTGGGAATAAAAAATGTCTGTAAGTCACAGAATTGTACAAGATAAAGTTTGTGACTTTAAGCAAATAAGCTTTCTTAATTTAAGCCATGTTTTTCAGCAATGCAAATGAAGTCAGTTAGGGAGTAGACAATCAAAAAATTAAGCAAAACAGTAACAATTTATATGAATCAGTCTTATGCTTTTGGTTTACTTACTATATGGGAAGATATTATAAGCATTTTCCAGTGACATTTGGTTCTGCACTGGATGTTAAAATTTATTATAAAATTTATTCCAAAAGAGAAACAGACATTTTATGCAGAGTGTTGTTGGTAACTTGAGATCTTTGAAGAATGATACCAGTCTTTCCTCCCTATTTTACTCATGCTTTTAGTTTTTAAATGCTTTTAGAAAAAGGTAGCTTAGACAAAAGTTGTTGGATGTTTGTTTTTCAGGTTCCAAGGCTTTGGCTTGGTAATACAGCCAAATAATAATCTAATTATGTGGAAATTCAAATAAAAATAATAATGGCAAAGACACTTCTAGCTATCACTTATTAAGTCTTTGCTATATAGTAACCAAGCCCTGTTTTCATTTATATATTCAAGCTTATTATTACAGGAGTTATTATCTCTAATTCACACATAAGAAAATGCAGGTTATCGATCAAATATCATTCCATCATTGAGATGTGGAGCTAGGATAGTGCCTGTTTATTCCAAAACCTGTGATTTAACTGTAATGAAGTATGTTCTGGCTTCTGTTTATAGTAAACTTACTAAGTATATTCTGAAAACAAAACAAGCAAGCCTTTCCTCCTGCCCTGATGGTGTAGGAAACATATATATACATTTTTTGGTCAGAGGTGTTTTAATGATTGCAGCAAAGCATCACATGTAGCCTCAGACTTGTTTGTAATGAGTTGTATGTCCTCAGCATCAGAGATGATACAGTGAGAAAGCAAATACAGGACTAAAAATAAATCCCTCAAATGGGAGCCATCTTGGTGCCCATTTTTCCTGGTTTGACATCCTTTTTGTGTTTTTCATCCACTACTAATAACATTAATGTATTATTTAACATGCATGAAATGTGTCAATGTAACATTATTTTCATAACTGTTGGGAAACGAGCTGTAAAACAAGAAAACTTAAACACAGTATAATAGAGCTTTGACTTAAACTAACCTCTTATAAGTAAATGTTTTTTCCTGTTTTTTTCCAAGAAAAAGATGTTTCATGTAGAGTTGTCAAAGTGTGTTGATCATGGACTAGCTTATAGAGTCAACAAAATATATTTTGAAGCTTCTGTTTTTTATTAACTGTACTATGTTAGTTATTCTGTGTTTTACTAGATAAATTCTTTCAGACTTTTGATTATAATCTCCTATAAAAAAGAACATTAGGAAAAGGGAGATTAAAGATGGTGGCGTGAGAGGAGAGACAGAGGCTTCCTCCGAAAACTGGATACAATTAGAAAAATTAATTGGTGCAACTAATCCTGAGAGAGCAACAGGAAAGAGGACGCGTCAGACTGCACACACCTGGAGAAAAGAGCAGACCTCAGGGAACGGGGTAACGTACCAGAGCTGTGGCTCCAGGAGACCCGAGCCCCTCCCCCACCCCAGCTGACCGGCGGGAGGAAGAGAAATGGAGCACGGAGGGAGTGGAAGGCTTGGGACTGCTGAATACCTAGCTCCGGAGATCTGCTCTGGGAGCACAAACCTACATTTCATGGTGCTTTCATGAGACTTGCATGACTACTGGGTTGGAAAGTTAATACAGGCAGACTTCCTGGGGAGACTGGGATTCCGGCTGCTTGTGGAAAGCAGGGATCCATATCTGGCAGCTCTGGGACAAAAACTTATACCTGTGTGCCTGGCCCACTGGCTCAGGCAGTGAGACAGGCACAGCAGCCGGGAGGCGGGAAACAGTTCTTTCCTCCCCGCAGTACCGCTCCCCTGTGACCCCTGACATTGCTTCAGGGGCTCAGCAGCACCAGAATAGAGCTTCTGGACACTAGAGGGCACCATATACAAACATGAAACGCCAAAGGAACCTTGTCCAGAGTAAAATTGTTAATACAACTCCTGAGAAAGATTTAAATGATATGGACCTCGTGACTCTTCCTGAAAGGGAATTCAAAATAAAAATCATCAACATCCTAATGGAGGTACAGAAAGACATGAAAGAACTCAGGAATGAATTCAGGTCAGAGACCCAATCATTGAAAAGCACGATGGAAGGTATTAAAAGCAGGTTGGATATGGTGGAGGAGACAATAAATGAAATAGAAGCTAGAGAAGAGGAATACAAAGAAGCTGAGGCAGAGAGAGAAAAAAGGATCTCTAAAAATGAAAGAATATTCAGAGAACTGTGTGACCAATCCAAGCAGAACAATATTTGCATTATAGGGATACCAGAAGAAGAAGAAGAGAGAGAAAGGGATAGAAAGTGTCTTTGAGGAGGTAGTTGCTGAAAACTTCCCCAATCTGGGGAAGGACATAGTCTCTCAGGCCATGGAGATCCACAGATGCCCCTACACAAGGGACCCAAGGAAGACAACAGCAAGAAACATAGTAATTAAAATGGGAAAGATCAAGGATGAGGACAGACTGTTAAAAGCAGCCAGAGGCAGAAATAAGATCACATACAAAGGAAAGCCCATCAGGCTAACATCAGACTTCTCAGCAGAAACTTTACAGGCCAGAAGGGAGTGGCATGATGTATTTAATGCCATGAAGCAGAAGGGCCTGGAACCAAGAATACTTTATCTGGCGAGGTTATCATTTAAATTGGAAGGAGGGACTAAACAATTTCCAGATAAGCAAAAGCTGAGAGAGTTTACTTCCCACAAACCATCTCTGCAGTTTGTTTTGGAGGGACTGCTATAGATGGAAGTGTTCCTAGGGTTGGATAGCTGTCACCAGAGGTAGTAAAATAATGGTAGGGAGGGTGGAGCAGCTGATTGCAAGGCAAATGCAAAGTAAATTTGACTATCCCCAAAGCCAATCAAGGGATAGAGAAAAAGTATAGAATCTGATACGTAATACATAAAGAATGAAGGAGGAAGAAAAAGGAGGAGAAATAGAAAAGAACCTTTAGATTGTGTTTGTAACAGTATATTAAGTGAGTTACGTTAGACTCTGAGATAGTAAGGAAAGTAACCTGGAACCTTTCGTAACCACGAATCTAAAGCCTGAAATGGAAATAAGTACATACCTATTGATAATCACCCTAAAAGTAAATGGACTGAATGCACCAATCAAAAGACATAGAGTCACTGAATAGATAAAAAAACAAGACCCATCTATATGCTGCTTACAAGAGACTCACCTCAAACCCAAAGACATGCACAGACTTAAAGTCAAGGGATGGAAAAAGATATTTCATGCAAACAATAGGGAGAAAAAAGCAGGTGTTGCAGTACTAGTATCAGACAAAATAGACTTCAAAATAAAGAAAGTAACAAGAGATAAAGAAGGACATTACATAATGATAAAGGGCTCAGTCCAACAAGAGGATATAACCATTCTAAATATATATGCACCCAACACAGGACCACTAGCATATGTGAAACAAATACTAACAGAACTAAAGGAGGAAATAGACTGCAATGCATTCATTTTAGGAGACTTCAACGCACCATTCACTCCAAAGGACAGATCCACCAGACAGAAAATAAGTAAGGACACAGAGGCACTGAACAACATACTAGAACAGATGGACCTAACAGACATCTATAGAACTCCACACCCAAAAGCAACAGGATACACATTTTTCTCAAGTGCACATGGAACACTCTCAAGAATAGACCACATACTAGGCCACAAAAAGAGCCTCAGTAAATCCCAAAAGATTGAAATCCTACCAACCACCTTTTCAGACCACAAAGGCATAAAACTAGAAATAAACTGTACAAAGAAAGCAAAAAGGCTCACAAACACATGGAGGCTTAACAACACGTTTTTAAATAGTCAATGGATCAATGACCAAATTGAAATGGAGATCCAGCAATATATGGAAATAAATGACAACAACAACAAAAAGCCCCAACTTCTATGGGATGCAGCGAAAGCAGTCTTAAGAGGAAAGTATATAGCAATCCAGGCATATTTAAAGAAGGAAGAACAAACCCAAATGAATAGTCTAACATCACAGTTATCAAAATTGGAAAAAGAAGAACAAATGAGGTCTAAAGTCAGCAGAAGGAGGGACATAATAAAGATCAGAGAAGATATTAACTAAACTGTGAAGAATAAAACAATAGAAAAAATAAATGAAACCAAGAGCTGGTTCTTTGAGAAAATAAACAAAATAGATAAGCCTCTAGCCAGACTTATTAATAGAAAAAGAGAATCAACACACATCAACAGAATCAGAAACGGAAAGGAAAAATCACGATTAATCCCACAGAAATACAAAGAATTTTTAGAGAATACTATGAAAACCTGTATGCTAACAAGCTGGAAAACCTTGAAGAAATGGACAACTTCCTAGAAAAATACAACCTTCCAAGACTGACCAAGGAAGAAAACAAAATCTAAACTTACCAATTACCAGCAAAGAAATTGAAACGGTAATCAAAAAACTACCCAAGTAAAAAACTCTGGGTCAGATGGATTTACCTCGGAATTTTATCAGACATACAGAGAAGATATAATACCCATTCTCCTTAAAGTTTTCCAAAAAATAGAAGAGGAGGGAATACTCCCAAACTCATTCTATGAAGCCAACATCACCCTAATAACAAAACCAGGAAAAGACACCACCAAAAAAGAAAATTACAGACCAATATCCCTGATGAACGTAGATGCAAAAATACTGAACAAAATATTAGCAAACTGAGCTCAAAAATATACCAAAAGGATCATACACCACGACCAAGTGGGATTCATCCCAGGGATGCAAGGATGGTACAACATTCGAAAATCCATCAACATCATCCACCACATCAACAAAAAGAAAGACAAAAACCACATGATCATCTCCATAGATGCTGAAAAGCATTCGACAAAATTCAACATTCATTCATGATAAAAACTCTCAGCAAAATGGGTATAGAGGGCAAGTACCTCAACATAATAAAGGCCATATACGATTAACCCACAGCCAACATCATACTGAACAGCAAGAAGCTGAAAGCTTTTCCTCTGAGATCAGGAAGAAGACAGAGATGCCCACTATCCACACTGTTATTCAACATAGTACTGGAGGTCCTAGCAACGGCAATTAGACAAAACAAAGAAATACAAGGAATCCAGATTGGTAAAGAAGAAGTTAAACTGTCACTATTTGTAGATGACATGATAGTGTACATAAAAAACCCTTAAGATTTCACTCCAAAACTACTAGAACTGATATCGGAATTCAGCAAAGTTGCAGGATACAAAATTAACACACAGAAATCAGTGGCTTTCCTATAAACTGAAAATGAGCCAATAGAAAGAGAAAGCAGGAAAACAATTACATTCACAATTGCATCAAAAAGAATAAAATACCTGGGAATGAACCTAACCAAAAAAGTGAAAGACCTATACCCTGAAAACTATAAGACACTCTTAAGAGAAGTTAAAGTGGACACTAACAAATGGAAACTCATCCCATGCTCTTGGCTAGGAAGAATTAATATTTTCAAAATGGCCATCCTGCCCAAAGCAATATACGGATTTGATGCAATTCCTATCAAATTACCAACAACATTCTTCAATGAACTGGAACAAATAGCTCAAAAATTTCATATGGATACACCAAAGACCCCAAATAGCCAAAGCAATCCTGAGAAGGGAGAATAAAGTGGGGGGGATCTTACTCCCCAACTTC
Organism: Manis pentadactyla; assembly: GCF_030020395.1. Classification (NCBI taxonomy): domain Eukaryota; kingdom Metazoa; phylum Chordata; class Mammalia; order Pholidota; family Manidae; genus Manis; species Manis pentadactyla. The sequence continues at coordinate 165,481,338 of NC_080021.1, read as the reverse complement.
AAGCTCTACTACAAAGCCATAGTAATCAAGACAATTTGGTACTGGCACAAGAACAGAGCCACAGACCAGTGGAACAGATTAGAGACTCCAGACATTAACCCAAACATATATGGCCAATTAATATTCGATAAAGGAGCCATGGACATACAATGGGGAAATGACAGTCTCTTTAATAGATGGTGCTGGCAAAAACGGACAGCTACATGTAAGCGAATGAAACTGGATCACTGTCTAACCCTATACACAAAAGTAAATTCAAAATGGATCAAACACCTGAATGTAAGTCATGAAACCATGAAACTCTTAGAAAAAATCATAGGCAAAAATCTCTTGGACCTAAACATTAGTGACTTTTTCATGAATATATCTCCCCTACCCAGGCAAGGAAAACAAAAGCAAAAATGAGCAAGTGGGACTATATCAAGCTGAAAAGCTTCTGTACAGCAAAGGACACCATAAATAGAACAAAAAGGTACCCTACAGTATGGGAGAATACATTCGTAAATGACAGGTCTGATAAAGGCTTGACATCCAAAATATATAAAGAGCTCACACTCCTCAACAAACAAAAAGCAAATAATCCAATTAAAAAATGGGCAGAGGAGCTGAACAGTTTTCCAAAGAAGAAATTCAGAGGGTCAACAGACACATGAAAAGATGCTCCACATCACTAGTTATCAGAGAAATGCAAATTAAAACCATAATGAGTTATCACCTCACACCAGTAAGGATGGCCACCATCCAAAAGACAAACAACAACAAATGTTGGCGAGGTTGCGGAGAAAGGGGAACCCTCCTACACTGCTGGTGGGAATGTAAATTAGTTCAACCATTGTGGAAAGCAGTATGGAGGTTCCTCAAAGTGCTCAAAATAGAAATACCATTTAACCCAGGAATTCCACTTCTAGGAATTTACCCAAAGGATGCAAAACTGCTGTTTGAAGAAGACAGATGTACCCCTATGTTTATAGCTGCACTATTTACAATAGCCAAGATATGGAAGCAACCTAAATGTCCATCAGTAGTGAGTGAATAAAGAAGATGTGGTACATATACACAATGGAATTATTACTCAGCCATAAGAAAAAAACAAATCCTACCATTCGCAACAACATGGATGGAGCTAGAGGGTATTATGCTCAGTGAAATAAGCCAGGTGGAAAAAGACAAGTACCAAATGATTTCACTCATATGTGGAGTATAAAAACAAAAGAAAACTGAAGGAACAAAACAGCAGCAGAAGCACAGAACCCAAGAATGGACTAATAGTTACCAAAGGGAAAGGGACTGGGGAGGATGGGTGGGTAGGGAGGGATAAGGGCAGGAAGAAAAGAAAGGGGGCATTACGATTAGCATGTATAGTGTTGGGGGGGCACGGGGAGGGCTGTGCAACACAGAGAGACAAGTAGTGATTCTACAACATCTTACTATGCTGATGGACGGTGACTGTAATGAGATTTTTTGGGCGGGACTTGGGGTAATGGAGAGCCTAGTAAACATAAATAAAAATAAATTAAAAAAATAAAAAAGAACATTAGGCATCTATCTTGTAGGCTTAAAAATTATATGTAGAGCAATTCTGATAAGGTAGAATCTCATTAATGATAATTGTTATTGTCAATAAACCATGTTTGAGCCTCTGAAGAAAAAAGGATTGAGAAACCCGAACTCTTTATAGAAAGAGGTTATCCTTGGAAACCTATCTACTCATAAGCATAAGCATCTTTTATTTGCATTGGAAAACTTTTATGGACTATGTACTTGTAAGGAGGATATTACTCTGCATTTTAAAAATTATCTGTTTTGTCAAAGAGGGAATATAGATGGAAATTCATTTTATAATCAGTATAAATTTGGCTACCATGATCAAAATTAATTTAATAATTAAAGTTAATTGTTATTTTAAAATAGATTTTTATAAAAATAATAGTTGTAATATATTATTCCATCTTATAAGTCTAATATAATATTTAAGTGTAATCATTTTTCTATTGGCCCACATAATCAAACTTAAACTTTTAAATATATTATCATAATTTATCAAAATTTCCATTGTCCTTATTAGTGCCACTTTACTCAATTGATTCACTGGCCTTTGGAATCCCACATAATTTGAACTTCACCAATTCATTAAACGTTTGAGAAATAGACTTTGTGGGGTTGGGTTTTTTTTTAAAGTCTACGGTTAGAGGGAACCATACAGATATTCTACCTCTTCCACTAACTTCATGGACAAAGAAATTTAATATTATTTGAAATTATTTGTCTCAGGTCACATGATATGAGAGGAGCATCATTAATATACTGTAAGCCATCTTATATTTCAGAATTGGCAAATTTTAAAATTTTACTATAATAAAAGGATATTCATCTCTATAAGAATTATATAGAATTCTAAATAGAGTATTCTAGTATTTGCAAAATGTCAAAACTGTAATATAAACTGATATATTGACTATTTCTATGGAAGATCCCTCTTAACTGGACCAAATTCTTAATAAAAGCTTTCCATTGATTACAAATAATTCTGTTTTTTATTCTGTTTTATGTCATATATAAAATATGGTTTTAGTGAATTTTGGAAACTGTTTTTTTCCCCAAAAGTGGTTGTTATCTATCCATGCACCTATTTCATTGGGACCCCAAGATACTGTGATGTCCTCTTTCCCACTCAGTGTATTTCAGTCTTGCAGAGAAATCAGGTACAATGTGTTGGGAACCTATGAATTGTGTTCCTCTTTCCAGCTTGGCAGCTTTTTTGCAGGCGCTGCTGCTTCTTATTCAGTCCCTCTGTTCTCACTAGTCAATGGACCAGCACTCCTGACGCTGTTGCTCTTATAACCAGGCACTGCCTCATCATCAGGGCATGTATCACCACTGATACTCTGCAATCAGTCATTGTCCTTTTTTCCAGAAAAAAATGGGAAGACAGCTTCCTGATGTAAGGGACATAAGAATGTCCACCTTCTTGTGGGTTATGTTCTTCTGGGGAGTTTTCAAAGACACATTGCTTATGTCTCAGTCTAATAGAGAGTTTTATTTTAGTATGATGCTTCCTTCATATTTTGTCTATAATGCAATAAATCTCCTAGGAGAAAAGTCAGCTAAAAGAAGATTGCTCAAACAAGCTTAGGCCAGTTGTCTTGGACTTACAGAGGGGAAAAGCATGACACATTTTATACTATATGCCACCTGTCCAGTCCTTCCTGGAACTGGGTATGAGTTCAAGCAATATAATGATAGCTCAGGAATAGAAGCTGGAGATAGCCTCTGCAGCATATACATCTTCATAATTTTTATTTCTTTTTAAAAATATAGTTTAGATTAGAAAAATAAATACTGTGAGTTTTTTTTAGTACAAGTACATATGAATACCCATCCATGCACAGTGTACAAGGAATTATTTTAAGTCATGAATTTTAAAAAGAACTTCCTCAGAGAGATGAGAACAGATTTACAACCAGCTGGTGCTGGACTATGTTTGGCATATGGAACCTAGATTTAGTTATCATCTTCAAAATCTATGAATATCATTCTAACAGCACTGTTGTGCATGTAAGACAAATGGTTGGGGAATTCCTTTAAGCAATCTCCAGGTGATGAGAACAAGGTCAAATGCCATCACAGTGCCCTGAAGCTGCAGGGGCCGAAGTCCCTGACTAGGTTCTCTGAGGCAGCCAGAGCTGTCAGTGCTGCAGGGGAAGCTGATGGTATTTTGAAAGATGTGAGAGAGGCAGGTTGTTTTCTCTATTTTTGTAAGCTAGTATAGACACGTGGTTTGTTAAGTAAAAATAGTGAAGGATGTGAAGTTCTGAGATCCAGACTACAGGGATAGAATGGGGTGCTATCTTCCTTCCAAAACCAACACATTCTCTGTGCCTTTGTTCTTAAATAGACCCCTGTGTTAATAGCTGAATAGATACTGAGTTCTTCTGAGTTAGGATTCTTTATCAGATCATCTCAGGTCCCCTATCTCCCACCTCAGTAGCACTTCCCGCCAAGTACACCAATTTTCTTCCACAACCGGTAGGGAATTCTGCTATTTGTACTAATGTCTTTGAGAAATTCTTATCCTTCCTAGATCTGCCTCCTGCCTCATTCTCAGAAAGTCTCACCTGCCTTTCTCTGAAACAGTTTCACAGCTGGTTGGATCAGGTATAGACCCCTGATCCAACCTGAGCCAATCAGATGATCTCTCTCAGAAATTTGGATTTAGGACTGTGCAAATACCATTTGTTTCTAACTAATAAAATCTGGCAATTACTTTAAATCCTAGAATGAAATGGCCATAGTGGATCTTTGTTCAAATTCAGCAGAGAATGAACTCCAGCCAGTTTCTCCTAAAAATTCTTGATGTACTTACATGGCTTCTGTGTGCTGGTTCTTGTTTTCAAACTCATTCTCTTATTTTACTTACCTTATCTTGGGTGAGTTCTCTTTCTTGCAGTCAAATATTTGCTGAAGAACACCTGTGGAAACAAGTGTGTATTTAACAAGAGTAAAGTTTAAGAATCTGGATATTCTGAGTGACCAGTGAAAACAGGTCTTCTCCAAAAGAGCTTCTGCTCTTGCATGCTTGCACCAACAGCCTTGTTTTACTGCAACTGTAAAGTCAGAGACGCATCCTGTCCCCAGGGTATCCTCAGAAATTGCAGTCTGATGAGGAGACTGTTTTTAAATTTTGCCTCATTTTGACCTTTATATGTGAAGTCAGTTTCCTTGATGCTTAATAATTTTTCTAGATTTACCCTTTAAAGAATGTATTTGAATCCAAATGATATCTTCCCATCATTATTGATTTCTGGAAGTTCTATGAATCCTGCTCACACAGAATTCAATATCGACTGAAATATTTAAAAGCCTAATGCTATTTCTTCTGAATACGGGCCTGGTCTTTTAGAGATAATGTATCCTCATGAAACAACAGGCCTGTTGTTTTCATTGCCTCTCACTCTTGATTCTGTTACCAGGGGGTTGTCTTTTTGTTGTTTTATTTTGTTTTGACCCAACTGTCCTTCTCAGTCCAACGAAAGATTTATATCCTACTAATTTTCGAATGTTTGGAATAATATTTTTTTTTGGAGAAATGAATATGAAATCCTATTAACAACTTCCCCAGCTGGGTGAAGACAAAACAGCTATGAAAAGAGTCTTGTGGGAATAAACTTAGGCCTATATTTTTACAAAAAAAAAGTTCAATTATTAAACTACATGTCATTAAGAATTAGAATTTTACTGCAGAAGAATCTTTGCAAGTGTTTGAAGTGCTTTAAAATGTTCTTAAAAGGAAAGAAAACTGCCTGTACATTATGCAGAACAGTGGCTCTTCTCAATACTCTAGTATCTTTTATTGCATTGCTTTTCTTTTGAAAGGAAAGAACACCATGGCAACCAGTTTTTAATGGTTACAAAAGGATACCTTAACTGTTTTTTTTTATTTTATGATAAAAGATTAACTATTTCCCTTTAGACTCACTTATCAATATCCTCTGATACCCTGTCACCAACCCTCTAGAATACTTTAATGCCAGAGAAAAAAATACTGTATAGTAAGTCTTTTATAACTTATAATATTTACAAAAGTAAAATCGCTGTGAGAAAAATGTGTGTGCGTGTGTGTGTACATGATTTTTAATATTCGGACCATAATGAGTTAAATGATCTCCTCAAATATTTATGATTCTTTTTTTATATATTTGTGATATGTAATACTAAACTATATTAGATTATATTAAACTAAGTAAATACCTCCAAAAGAGCAACTATCAGAAATTGAATGATAATGAAAGGATTTTTGTTTGGATAAATAACTTGTTAATTGGAAAAAATGTAGGCATAGGGCTTGATGATTGCTGATGCCAAAGAAATTTTTCATCATAATAGTTGTAGACAATTGGACTTCTCTAGGCAATCAGGTGAAAGGAGGTGAAGTTTCAACAATACAGATAAAAATATGAGAGAGGGAAAAGTAGTTTGATGGCATATACTCCATGGCCAGAAAATAATAACACTTCAATGAAACACAGTAGGAGAATTTTTGAAGAAGTTTCTAAAATGTTTTTATAAAAAGACTTTTGCAATGTATTTTATTGGGTTACATGACAACTCCCACTGATTCTATTAGTAAATAGACCATTGACTCTTTAGTAAAAGTATATATGTCAACTAAGTATTCGTAAGTTTTGTTTTATCTGGGTTAAAAGTTTCTATGTTTATGAGAGAGAATGAAAATTCTGAGTCGGATGGGTTTATTTGGGTAATGTGTTGCATTTAAAAGTCATACATAAGGAAGTAGGAAGTAGGGTAAGGAATGAAATTGTGTGTATGTAAACTTGCCAGGAATTAAAAAGCATTTTGGAGTTGTATTATTTAGACATGAATTGGAGGTTCAGCCAATCCTACAATCCCCTGAAGGTCAGGGAACACCCCTGTCCCCAATTATCTGTCCCATTTTCCAATTATATAAGGATTACAAGTCAAAATTCATATAATAACTATAGATGAGTACAGCTCTTGGTTTGACAATCTCAGCTACATTTTTCTGAAGAGCAAAACATACATGAGCATGTTTGGAGGGCTCATGGGACACCACCATCAGGTATCTTTTATCAGGAGAAACTTCTGGAAAAGACTTATGCAAAAGGAAGCTTTAAGATATATAAATACTGGCTTAGGACAATGTTTCAGTATTTGGAAGGAAATATTATTCTGACTACAGTTTACAACTTTTAGGTTGTCCTCTGATCTCTGACTTAGACTTGTATATATTATATATATATATATATATATATATATATATATATATATATATATACTTGAAATATAAGTAAAGACAATATTGACATGAGTACAAACTATTAACATCTAATTTACCAGTTAGATTGTATGTGAGATAAGCAAATACAGCACCAGGAAAAAAATATTATGCTAAAATACTCTGTTCTAAAGAACAACTTATGATGCTTTGAAAAATTAAGAGCCAGCAGATGTGCATTGGCAGTGAGCCAAGGATGACTCTGGAAATAGCATGACAGTTCCAGGGAGTCCTCTCATAAGCTTCATGTAGGCTTGTCAGAGGTGAATGAACCTGTGACCCAGGCCTCAGTGGTCTTACATCTGGCAGTTCAGCCTTACAGCAGACATTACACATGGATCCGGATCATGACAGAGCAAACATGTTTGATGACGTGTAACAGTGGAAAGGATGGCTTTAGGTTAGGAGTTGTTTAGGAGTTGCTTAGGGACTTCCAGGTGCTTTTGAAATAACTCCAGGAATGAAGAGGTTATTAGAATCAGATTGCCACAAGTGTAGGTAGGAATATGAGCCACCGCAGTGAAACTACCTTAGATTAGTATTGCACTACTACAGTCGTGTTTTTCTGTGTTTGTTTTTTGGAAGGTGGATGATGCGGTCTGGGAACCTGGTCTATAATCACAAATTGAAAGAAAGATACCATGCCCTTTCAAAATATTGTTGAACTGTAGTTTTTAACATGAGGGTTATCATTTAACTGATATATTTTTCTTGACTGCAGAGAGATTGGCAGCTCTAAGATTTTGGAACTAACAAAGAAGGGGTGATTGCATATCACAAGTTAGGGATATACCCTATAAAGAAATGCCAATATCCTGGTATTCCTGAATAGGTCCTTGTGTTTAGAGATGGATTACCTTCTTTTCTTTTGAGGGCTGGGTTATAGATATAATGGATGAAGGCTGGCTCTGGGCTCATCTAGTAACTGGACCCTAATATTCTAGCATTACAGATATGCTCTGCAGAACATAGCTGCATGTGTATTTGTTGGGGTTTGTAAGCTGCTTGTCACCATAACATATATACTGTCTAGCTGCATAACAAGAGGATGAAAATTCTTTGATTGTGTAGGTCTACAGTACTTAAATATAAACCTACATGTGAGACTTTTCTTACCAAATTCCCAGAGACATTATTATTGCTAGGAATAAAAGCAGGAGATTAAAGTTCACACTCTGATGGTTTAATTGCCTATGATCCAAAAATGACATGAAGGCTGAAAGGGATTATACTTCTCTGAAGACAAGAGGATTTTTCTATTTTTTTTCTTCAATACAATTGACTATATGATTGAACTTATGGACCAGATAAGACTTAGGGGAGTGTTAGATTTATCAGATGAAATGTAAAGCACTTGGCTTGATCACAGGGAATAAGAACTCATTCTTTGTGGTATGTAGAATGGGGGCACAGTATCACTGGATTTTAATATTAAAGGATATTACTTAATTCAAAAGGTAAATGATTAATATTCCAACCTGGTGATTATGGTCATATTTACTATCTATATATGTAATTTTATTCCCACGATGCATAAAAAAGCATACTGTAAAAGACATGGACTCTCTTTTATCTAATTTTACAGTCACTCTGACAGTTTTTCAAACCCTAAATCTAAAATGAATACCACTTTATTGCTTGTGAGGACAAATCCACTCTCTTCTACTTGTTCAAGCAATTCAGTTTTCTTTCTCCTACATCATTATTTGCCTTTCTAATAGGTCATTTCAATCAATGTACAATAACACTACATTGTCTCCTCTCATCAAAAAAGAAGAAAAAAACCCTCTGTCCCCATTTTGCTTATGTCATTTTTTTTCTCATCATTTTTCAGAATATGAAAGCTAATTTATAAGATAATTTGTATAATAAAGATTTTTATGTGAAATTTGCTCATTCTTGGGTCCTAACTGATACAAATTTCTAACACATAGCTTTTGAACATAGCCTTAACCTAGTATTTAGGTATTAATGACAGGAATGCACTGAATGTCAGGGCTGATGTTCCATACTAAGATACGTATTAGACAAATAGAAATTCCCACAGGGAACATGGGAGTTATTTTGATATCTTGAAAAATGTGGGGGGCTCCTATACATGTATACGTCCTTGTTCCTTTGATATTCTCAGCAAATTTAATGGGGATGGGGTTGAAGGAAAAAATATTTTGCTCTCCCTATTTTCTTCAAATGAGTCAATAATCAGTATTATGGCTGAATAAACCTGATGTGTTTATATTCAGTTGTTCTATTATTAAGTATTTTTATAGTTCTATAAATTTACTATCAGCTAGATATGTTTTGAGTTCTTTCTATAATGAAAATATAAAATAATATGTTGTATTATGTTGAAATGTCCACATTTTCTTGCCTGGTTTTATAGGTAGGAATAAAAAAATGTGCTTTAAGATCAAGGGGAAATGTGTATATTTGAACATCTTTCTGACAGTTTTAAAAATTAACTTATCATCCTGCAGAGTTTGCTTGGCAGTAATAGAGGATAGATAAATCCAAAAATAATGCCTTGTGAAAGATAAGAAACTAGTGAAGAAAAAAGACACTATTCAGACAGATTCAATCACTAACATCTACAAGAACAAAACCAATAATAGTTCAAGGGAAAATAAACATTACTTTTTAGTTATAGCCTTGGCATATATTGGCATATATAATAAAACTGTGGCTTCATTACCACTGCATATCTACTGAGATAGTTACCCAAGACCAAGATATTAAGAAGCTGGGGACAGCATTTTTGTTTTACAATCTTTAAGAAGATATAAAATGAATGCAATTGCTTATTTCCAATTAATCTTCCATTTTCATGTTTCTTAGAAAAATGTTGATACAATCACATCATCTAATAAATAAGTATGCCATGACATAGATAAATAGAATATATTATTACAAGGTCTCCCACTAAAATTAAATTTACTTTTCCATTAAATCAGTAGACACCAAACTGAAATAATGTGCTTTCAAAACAAACCTAAGGATATTTCCTAATCATAGAATTTAGGTTGCATAATGGTATATGAAAGAAGAGCACACAAATGTGTGTGCATGTGTGTGTATGTATGTGTGTGTGTACAGTGATATCAATTATGTAAAGAAATATACCAAAATTTTATGTGCCAAAATATGCCAAATACAGCCAAATATTTGGTGAAATTATGTATGGGTTTAACTTATTTACATTCTGTTAGTCATCATTTTTCCATTTACGGTAAACCAGAAAGCAAAGTTTACATTAGGATTCATTTTCCTATCTGGACCATACAATCAAAGTTCACAAAATTTTGACATTGAAAACTTGGCATCATAGAAAATACTTAAGACCCTGAAAACCATTTAGACTTGATATCTAATTTTATACCTCATTTCCTTGGTAACATTGTTGGGAAGAAATTGGTTCCTAGACACAGGGAAGTCAGAGTTAAACTAAGTCAAGAAAGCAAAGTACGTTTTAGACAGGCAGGCTACTAAAGAGCAAGACTGTACAGCTGCAGTCCTGTCCAGGTCACCCAGGCAATGGGAACTTGCAAGCCCAAATCAGAGCTCTCAGTCATCCCTCCCTACTTTTCTGAAGTACGACAGAGAGAGTGAAGACTTGTGCTTAAGTCTAGAAGATAAAATGAAATAGCAAAGTAACAAATATGTTTACCACTGAAAAAGTGCAGAGACAAAACACAATAAAGTGGGCTATGAGAAGGCTTTATTTAAGCAAAAACTACACACTTGAAGAAAGGGGAGCACAGCCAACCTCAGAGAGGAGGTGTCCTTGAGGATTTAAGGTTTGGGATTTTTATAAGGCCTTTTGGGTAGGGGTCAGCATAAGGCATGATGTGTACAGGTGATTCATAATTCCATTGAAGTTTTGTCTTAAAAAATAAGGTTATTTAGGTGGCTGTGTTGGTCCAGATCCTGGCATTCTTTATCTACACAGGTGCATTTACACTTTGGAGGTCTATCTCCTGTCCTAGTTACAAAAATTACTTAATTGATTAACAGGCTGGAAGAAGAGGAAGAACAGCATCTAGATTAACTTAAGGAATAAACTCGGCCTTTTCCACAGACTTAGTAGATTTTGCAATGGCATGACTCTTTTACCATTTTTCTGCCCTAACTCATGGGGTAGGGCAGAGAAATCCTTGACTGACAATCTTTGGCCTTGGATGCCTGGCCTAATTGATACAATGAGGACATGGGTTGTGCTCTGATGTTTTTCTTTATTTCTTGACTTTTTAAAATTTTTTTATTTTTATTTTGTTATCATTAATCTACAATTACATGAAGAACATTATGATTACTAGGCTCTCCCCTACCCTAAGTCCCCCCCACAAACCCCATTACAGTCACTGTCCATCAGCATAGTAAGATGCTGTAGAATCACTACTTGTCTTCTTTGTGTTGCACAGCCCTACCCTTTCCCCCAACCCCCACATTATACATGCTAATCATAATAAACCCTTTCTTCTTCCTTGCCTTTATTCCTCCCTACCCTCCCATTCTCCAGTCTCTTTCCCTTTGGTAACTGTTAGTCCATTCTTGGGTTCTGTGATTCTGCTGCTGTTTGGTTCCTTCTGTTTTTCCTTTTTCTTATACTCCACAGATGAGTGAAATCATTTGGTATTTCTCTTTCTCCACTTGGCTTATTTCACTGAGCATAATACCCTCTAGCTCCGTCTATGTTGTTGCAAATTGTAGGATATTTTTTCTTCTTATGGCTAAATAATATTCCATTGTGAATATCTACCACATCTTCTTTATCCATTCATCTACTGATGGACACTTAGGTTGCTTCAATATCTTGGCTATTGCAAATAGTGCTGCGATAAACATAGGGGTACATCTGTCTCTTTCAAACTGGAGTGCTGCATCCTTAGGGTAAATTCCTAGAAGTGGAATTCCTGGGTCAAATGGTAAGTCTATTTTGAGCATTTTGAGGAATCTCCATACTGCTTTCCACAATGGTTGAACTAATTTACCTTCCCACCAGCAGTGAAGGGGAGTTCCCCTTTCTCCTCAACCTCACCAACATTTGTTGTTTCTTTTGGATGGTGACGATCTTTACTGGTGTGAGGTGATAACTCATTGTGGTTTTAATTTGCATTTCTCTGATGACAAGCGATATGGAGCATCTTTTCATGTGTTGGCCACCAGAATTTCTTCGTTGGAGAATTGTCTGTTCAGCTCTTCTGCCCATTTTCTAATTGGATTATTTGCTTTTTGTTAGTTGAGGAGCATGAGCTCTTTATATATTTTGGATGTCAAGCCTTTATCAGATCTGTCATTTACGAATATATTCTCCTATACTGTAGGATACCTTTTTGTTCGATTTATGGTGTCCTTTGTGGTACAGAAGTTTTCAGCTTGATATAGTCCCACTTGCTCATTTTTGCTTTTGTTTTCCTTGCCTGGGTAGGGGAGATATATTCATGAAAAAGTCGCTAATGTTTAGGTCCAAGAGATTTTTGCCTATGATTTTTTCTAAGAGTTTCATGGTTTCATGACTTACATTCAGGTGTTTGATCCATTTTGAATTTACTTTTGTGCATGGGGTTAGACAGTGATCCAGTTTCATTCTCTTACATGTAGCTGTCCGTTTTTGCCAGCACCATCTATTAAAGAGACTGTCATTTCCCCATTGTATGTCCATGGCTCCTTTATCGAATATTAATTGATCATATATGTTTGGGTTAATGTCTGGAGTCTCTAATCTGTTCCACTGGTCTGTGGCTCTGTTACTGTGCCAGTATCAAATTGTCTTGATTCCTATACCTTTGTGGTAGAGCTTAAAGATGGGGAGTGAGATCCCCGCCACTTTATTCTTCTTTCTCAGGATTGCTTTGGCTATTCAGGGTCTTTGGTGTTTCCATATGAATTTTTGAACTATTCGTTCCAGTTCGTTGAAGAATGTTGCTGGTAATTTGATAGGGATTGCATCAAATCTGTATATTGCTTTGGGAAGATGGCCATTTTGACTATATTAATTCTTCCTAACCAAGAGCATGGATGAGTTTCCATTTGTTAGTGTCCTCTTTAATTTCTCTTAAGAGTGTCTTGTAGTTTTCAGGGTGTAGGTCTTTCACTTCTTTGGTTAGGTTTATTCCTAGGTATTTTATTCTTTTTGATGCAATTGTGTATGGAATTGATTTCCTGATTTCTCTTTCTATTGGTTCATTGTTAATGTATAGGAAAGCCACAGATTTCTGTGTGTTAATTTGTATACTGCAACTTTGCTGTATTCCGATATCAGTTCCAGTAGTTTTGGAGTGGAGTCTTTAGGGTTTTTTATGTACAATATCATGTCATCTGCAAATAGTGACAGTTTAACTTCTTCCTTACCAATCTGGATTCCTTGTATTTCTTTGTTTTGTCTAATTGCTGTGGCTAGGAACTCTAGTACTATGTTAAATAACAGTGGGGAGAGTGGGCATCCTTGTCTTGTTCCCGATCTCAGAGCAAAAGCTTTCAGCTTCTTGCTGTTCAGTATGATGTTGGCTGTGGGTTTGTCATATATGGCCTTTATTATGTTGAGGTACTTGCCCTCTATGCCCATTTGGTTGAGAGTTTTTATCATGAGTGGATGTTGAATTTTGTCGAATGCTTTTCAGTATCTATGGAAATGATCATGTGGTTTTTGTGTTTCTTTTTGTTGATGTGGTGGATGATGTTGATGGATTTTCAAATGTTGTACCATCCTTGCATCCCTGGGATGAATCCCACTTGGTCGTAGTGTATGATTCTTTTGATATATTTTTGAATTCAGTTTGCTACTATTTTGTTCAGTATTTTTGCATCTATGTTTATCAGGGATATTGGTCTGTAATTTTCTTTTTTGGTGGTGTCTTTGCCTGGTTTTGTTATTAGGGTGATATTGGCTTCATAGAATGAGTTTGGGAGTATTCCCTCCTCTTCTATTTTTTAGAAATCTTTAAGGAGAATGGGTATTATATCTTCTCTGTATGTCTGATAAAATTCCAAGGTAAATCTGTCTAGCCCAGGGTTTGTTTGTTTTTTTTGTAGTTTTTTGATTAATGCTTCAATTGCTTTGCTGCTAATTGGTTTGTTTAGATTTTGTGTTTCTTCCTTGGTCAGTCTTGTAAGGTTGTATTTTTCTAGGAAGTTGTCCATTTCTTCTAGGTTTTCCAGCTTCTTAGCATATAGGTTTTCATAGTAGTCTCTAATAATTCTTTGTATTTCTGTTGGGTCCGTTGTGATGTTTCCTTTCTCATTTCTGATTCTGTTGATGTGTGTGGATTCTCTCTTTCTCTTAATAAGTCTGGCTAGAGGCTTATCTCTTTTGTTTATTTTCTCAAAGAGCCAGCTCTTGGTTTTACTGATTTTTTCTATTGTTTTATTCTTCTCAATTTTGTTTATTTCTTCTCTGATCTTTATTATTTCCCTCCTTTTGCTGATTTTAGGCCTCATTTGTTCTTCTTTTTCCAATTTTGATAATTGTGATGTTAGACTATTCATTTGAGATTGTTCTTCCTTCTTTAAATATACCTGGATTGCTATATACTTTCCTCTTAACACTGCTTTCGCTGTGTCCCACAGAAATTGGGGCTTTGTGTTGTTGTTGTCATTTATTTCCATATATTGCTGGATCTCCATTTCAATTTGGTCGTTGATCATTGACTATTTAGGAGCGTTTTGTTAAGCCTCCATGTCTTTGTGAGCCTTTTTGCTTTCTTTGTACAATTTATTTCTAGTTTTATACCTTTGTGGTCTGAAAAGTTGGTTGTTAGGATTTCAATCTTTTGGAATTTACTGAGGCTCTTTTTGTGTCCTAGTATGTGGTCTATTCTGGAGAATGTACCATGTGCACTTGAGAAGAATGTGTATCCTGTTGCTTTTGGATGTAGAGTTCTATAGATGTCTATTAGGGCCATCTGTTCTAGTATGTTGTTCAGTGCCTCTGTGTCCTTACTTATTTTCTGTCTGGTGGATCTGTCCTTTGGAGTGAATGGTGTGTTGAAGTCTGCTAAAACGAATGCATTGCAGTCTATTTCCTCCTTTAGTTCTGTTAGTATTTGTTTCACATATGCTGGTGCTCCTGTATTGGGTGCATATATATTTAGAATGGTTATATCCTCTTGTTGGACTGAGCCCTTTAACTTTATGTAATATCCTTCTTTATCTCTTGTTTCTTTGTTTTGAAGTCTATTTGGTCTGATACTAGTACTGCAACACCTGCTTTTTTCTCCCTATTGTTTGCATGAACTATCTTTTTCCATCCCTTGACTTTTAGTCTGTGCATGTCTTTGGGTTTGAGGTGTGTCTCTTGTAACAGCATATAGATGGGTCTTGTGTTTTTATCCATTCAGTGACTCTATGTCTTTTGATTGGTGCATTCAGTCCATTTACATTTAGGGTGATTAGCGATAGGTATGTACTTATTGCCATTTCAGGCTTTACATTCATGGTTACCAAAGGTTCCAGGTTACTTCCTGTACTATCTAGGAGTCTAACATAACTCACTTAATATGCTGTTACAAACACAATCTAAAGATTCTTTTCTATTTCTCCTCCTTTTTCTTCCTCCTTCATTCTTTATAAATTAGGTATCAAATTCTGTACTTTTTGTCTGTCCCTTTATTGACATTGGGGTAGTCAATTCAATTTTGCATTTGCCTCGCAATCAGCTACTCCACCCTCCCTACCGTGGTTTTACTAGCTCTGGTGACAGCTATCCAACCCTAGGAACACTTCCATCTACAGCAGTCCCTCCAAAATAGACTGCAGAGATGGTTTGTGGGAAGTAAACTCTCTCAGCTTTTGCATATCTGGAAGTTGTTTAATCCCCCCTTCAAATTTAAATGATAATCTCACTGGATAAAGTAATCTTGGTTCCAGACCCTTCTGCTTCATGTCATTAAATGCATCATGCCACTCCCTTCTGGCCTGTAAGGTTTCTGCTGAGAAGTCTGATGTTAGTCCGATGGGCTTTCCTTTGTATGTGATCCTATTTCTGACTCTGGCTGCTTTTAACAGTCTGTCCTCATCCTTGATCTTTCCCATTTTAATTACTATGTTTCTTGCTGTTGTCTTCCTTGGGTCCCTTGTGTAGGGGCATCTGTGGATCTCCATGGCCTGAGAGACTATGTCCTTCCCCAGATTGGGGAAGTTTTCAGCAACTACCTCCTCAAAGACACTTTCTATCCCTTTCTCTCTCTTCTTCTTCTGGTATCCCTGTAATGCAAATATTGTTCTGCTTGGATTGGTCACACAGTTCTCTCAATATTCTTTCATTTTTAGAGATTCTTTTTTCTCTCTCTGCCTCAGCTTCTTTGTATTCCTCTTCTCTAGCTTCTATTTCATTTATTGTCTCCTCCACCATGTCCAACCTGCTTTTAATACCCTCCATCGTGCTCTTCAATGATTGGATCTCTGACCTGAATTCATTCCTGAGTTCTTGGTGTCTTTCCGTACCGCCATTAGAATGTTGATGATTTTTATTTTGAACTCCCTTTCAGGAAGAGTCACGAGGTCCATATCATTTAAATCTTTCTCAGGAGTTGTATTAACAATTTTACTCTGGACGAGATTCCTTTGGCATTTCATGTTTGTATATGGTGCCCTCTAGTGTCCAGAAGCTCTATTTTGGAGCTGCTCAGCCCCTGAAGCAATGTCTGGGGTCACAAGGGAGTGGTTCTGGTACCTGGGGGTAGGAAAGAGCTGTTCCCCACCTCCTGGCTGCTGTGCCTGTCTCCACTGCCTGAGCCAGTGGGCTGGTCACACAGGTATGTTTCTGTCCCAGTGCAACCAGATATGGATCCCTGCTTTCCACAAGCAGCCGAAATCCCAGTCTCCCCAGGAACTCTTCCTGTATTAACTTTCCAACCCGGTAGTCATGTGAGTCTCATGAAAGCACCATGAAATGTAGGTTTGTGCTCCCAGATCAGATCTCCGGAGCTAGGTGTTCAACAGTCCCAAGCCTTCCACTCCCTCCCTGCTCCATTTCTCTTCCTCCCTTCAGTGAGATTGGGTGAGGCAGGGGCTCAGGTTCAGCGGAGTCACAGCTCTGGTACGTTACCCCGTTCAGTGAGGTCTGCTCTTTTCTCAAGGTGTGTACAGTCTGATGCCATTTCTTTCCTGTTGCTCTCTCAGGATTAGTTGCACCAATTAAATTTTCTAATTGTATCCAGTTTTAGGAGGAAGCCTCTGTCTCTCCTCTCACGCTGCCATCTTTAATCTGATGTTTTTCTTTACTGTTTGAATTGTTTTTCATCTGAGGAATATCTGGACATTCCAAGTCACTCCTGGCCTTTGAAATTTCAACTAATTAACTTATTAACTCTGTGAGTCCTTGCTGGCTTTCCGGTTTTATCTGGTTAACTCTTTTGGTGAGCTTTCCTGGCTTTATTCTATCTCCACCCAGCTCATGCCTGTGTTTCTGCCCAACAGTAATGTATTAGTATTTTGGCTTTTCTGATGAAATATTATCATATCATAAAAGGTAGCCAAAAGTTAATAAAATATATTCCCTTCATAATTTCAGGACATTTTTGTGTTTCCTGACATTTTTTATTGTTTGAAATGATATTTATAAACATTTTTCTTATGCCATTTTAAGTAGGTTTTCCTTTATGTTATACAAGAAAGAAGAGAAAACCAATGATATATCTGCTATAATGAAATATAATTACAATGTGTATTGTTAATTCAAGGAATCAGAAATGGATCATGATTTACAAATAAATAAAGTGACGATTTAAATATTTAAAAAGTTAAAATAACTTACACCACTCAAAACTTTTCTCAACGAAAACTGGTATAGTGAACAAAACATTAAGTTTTCATCAAATGTACCTGAGGTAAATTTGTACTCTGATACTTAGAGTGTCTGTAATGCTTGTGATATTCCGTGAGTCTTCTCAATATGAGTAAGAATTTAAGAATTATAAAATGTAAGAGATATAAAATAGTTACAACTACTGTATTTTATTCCCAGGGCTGCTGTAACAAATAACCACAAACTGGGTGACTTAAATCAACAGAAATATATCCTTGCACATTTCTGGAGTCCAGAAGTCTGAAATCAAGGTGTTGTCAGGGCCTCTTTCTGAAAGCTCCAGGGGACGGGTGATCTTTTCCATGCCTTTCTCTTAGCTTCTAATGTTACTAGCAACACCCAAGGTTCCTTAGTGTAAATACACATAGTTCCTATCTCTATTTCTGTCATCACACAGTATGTTTGTGTCTCTCTTCTTATAAGGACACCAGTCATACTGGGGGAAAGGCTCTCCATACTCCATATGACCTCATATTAAGTAACATATTAACTAAATTTGCAAAGACTCTATTTGCAAATAAGATCACATTCACAGGGACCAAGGATAAGAACTTTAACATAACAATTTTTTGGGTGGAGGGATGGCATAGTCAAGTTGCAAAAAATGTCCAATTTGATTCTCAAGATGGCATCATGAGTCGGGTGGCAGAAAACTCCTCCCAAAACCATATATATTTTGAAAATACAGAAAATACAGCTATTCCTAAAAGAGTGACCAGAAGATACAGTACACCAGCCAGGCTACATCTACATCTGCGAGAACTCAACATGTCATGGAAAAGGGTAAGATACAAAGCCGTGACCTGGCGAGACCTGAGCACTCCCCCCACCCCAGCTCACCAGTGGGAGGAAAATAATCAGAGTGGGGAGGGAGTGGAAGCACAGGACTTCTAAATAACCAGCCTTAATAATCTGTACCAGGAGCACAGACACACAATGCATTTTGTACTGGGTATTAGAGGAATGGAAAATCAAAATCTGAGACTAAGACTGAGAACAGGTTCCCACAGTCAGCTGCCTTGGGACAAAAGAAAAGCAGGTGCTTTAAAAGTCTGAAAGGGACATGGGTTTAACAGGTGGACAAAATTGTCCTGGCACACTCAGCCCAGTAGGCTGGGAACTTTAAGTAACTTCAGGTGCCCTAAACCCCTGGGTGGCAACACATTACCAAAGCCCCTCACAGTGATAAGCAGCCGGCTGTTCATTTCCCCTCCACTGGCACTGCAAGCAAACTGGCTGAACCGCCCTTGCTACAAAACAGCCAGGAAGCAGTGCCATCCACAGCAACCACACAGAGGCTTCTCCCAGCACACGGCTAACCAGGCCAGAACCAGAGGCTGCCCCCTGCCCACAGTTGACCAGCACAGTCAGTGGAGACAGACGCAGTCTGGAAGGCACAAAGGGGCTTTATTCCCATGGTGAAATTGCGCTGCTTGCCCACAAACACCGTCAGTGCCCTAGGCCATCTGGAGGGCCGCCCTGCCCATGGCAGCTCAGGGGATCAAACCAGAGGCTTCCCCTGCATGCAGTTGTCCAGCACACACAGAGGAAGCTGGTGCAGAGTCTGGAAAGGATGTAGGAGCTCTGTTCTCACAGCAAACGTGTGTTGATCGCCCACAAACACCTCCAGTGCTCTAGGCCATCACAAAGGCTTCCCCACCCATGGCAGCTCAGGGGATTAACTCGGAGGCTGCACCCTGCACATGGTTGACTGGCACAGAGAGAGGAACCCAGCTCAGAATCCAGGAAGCATGTAGGGGCTCTGTTCTTGCAGCAAACATGTGCTGCTCACCCACAACCACTGCTACTGCCCTATGCCATCCAGAGGGCCATCCCACCCACAGCAGCTCAGAGGATTAACCCCAGTGTGTGGTTGCCCGGCACAGGCAGTGAAGACTGGCACAGAGTTTGGAAAGCACAAAGGGGGGCCATTCTCATGGGAGAACACACGCTGCTCGCCTGAGAGTCCTGACAGTTCCCTAGCCCATCCCATGGGCCGCCCCACCCATGACAATCAGAGGATTAACCCAGAGGTTGCTCCCTGTCTGTGGTTGACTGGCACAGGCAGGGGAGATGGGCAAGGTGACCAGCAAGCAGGGACTTAGTTCTCTGAGCTGACACAGGCGCCACATGATGGTGACCACTTCCATCACCATGAAAAGGTAGAAGAATCTTGTTCAGTCCAAAATTCCTCAAACACCAAGGAGAGTGGTGAGATCAAAATCACCAATCTTCCTGAAAAAGAACTCAAAATAAAAGTCTCGTAAGCATGCTGATGGAGCTACAGAGAAATAGGCAAGAGCTAAGGGATGAAGTCTGGAGGGAAATAACAGAAATGAAACAAACAATGGAAGGACTTAAGAGCAGACTGGATGAGGTGGAAGAGACTGTTAATGTAATAGAATTCAGAAACCAGGAACTCAGAGAAGCTGAGGCACAGAGAGATAAAAGGATCTCTAGGAATAAAGAAAATTAAGAGAACTGTGTGACCAATCCAAACAAAACGATATTCGTATTATAGGGGTAACAGAAGAAGAAGAGAGAAAAAGGGATAGAAAGTGTCTTTGAAGAAATAATTGCTGAAAAATTCCCCAATCTGGGGAATGAATAGTCTCTCAGACCATGGTAGTCCAAAGATCTCCCAACACAAGGGGCCCAAGGAGGACAACACCAAGGCATACAATAATTAAAATGGCAACATGAAAGACAAGGACAGAGTATTAAAAGCAGCCAGAAAGAGAAAAAAGATCAACTACAAAGGAAACACATCAGGCTACCATTAGACATCTCAGTAGAAACCATACAAGTCAGAAGAGAATGGCATGATATATTTAATGCAATGAAACAGAATGTCCTTAAACCAAGAATACTGTATTCAGCAAGATTATTATTTAAATTTGAAGGAGGAATTAAACAATTTCCAGATAAGCAGAAGTTGAGGGAATTTACCTCCCACAAACCAGCTTGGCAGTGTATTTTAACGAGACTGCTGTAGACGGAAGTGCTGCTAAGGCTAAATAGATGTCATGAGAGAAAATAAAACTACAGCAAAGAAAGTAGATCAACCAAATACTAAATGCAAAATAAAATCAGCTATCCAAAAAATCAGTCAAGGGAAACACAAAAGAGTACAGAATAAAACACCTAACATACAAAGAATGAAGGAGGAAGAAAAGGAAGGGAGAGAAATAAAGAATCATCAGACTGTGTTTATAATAGCATAGTAAGTGAGATAACTTAGATGGTTAGATAGTAAAGAAGTTACCCTTGAACCTTTGGTAACCATGAATCCAAAGCCTGCAATGGCAATAACTACATATCTATCGATAATCACCCTAAATGTAAATAGACTGAATGCACCAATCAAAAGGCACACAGTAATAGAATGGATAAAAAAGCAAGACCAATCTATATGCTGCCTACAAGAGACTCACCTCGAACCCTAAGACATACACAGACTAAAAGTGAAGGGACGGAAAAAGATATTTCTTGCAAACAATAGGTAGAAAAAGGCAGGTGTTGCAGTACTTGTATCAGACAAAATAGATTTCAAAACAAAGAAAGTAACAAGAGAGAAGGACACCACATAATGATAAAGGGATCAGTCCAACAAGAGGATATAACCATTATAAACATCTATGCACCCAACACAGGAGCACCTACATATGTGAAATAAATACAAACAGAATTAAAGGAGGAAATAGAATGCAATGCATTCATTTTAGGAGACATCAATACACCACTCACTCCAAAGGACAGATAAATCAGACAGAAAATAAGTAAGGACACAGAGGCACTGAACAACACATTAGAATAGATGGACCTAACACACATATACAGATTCTTCTCAAGTGCACATGGAACATTTTCCAGAATAGACCACATACTAGGTTAAGTATTAAGTTGAAAGATACATAATTAATACACAGAAATCTGTTGCATTCCTGTACATTAATGATGAACTAGCAGAAAGAGAAATTAGGAAAACAATTCTATTTGCAATTGCATCAAAAAGAATAAAATACACAGGAATAAACCTAACCAAGGAATTGAAAGACCTATACTCTGAAAACTACAAGACACAATGAGAAAATGACAGCCTCTTCAACAGCTGTTGTTGGCAAAACAGGACATCTCAGTGTAAGAGAAATAAAACTGGATTATTGTCTAACCCCATACACAAAAGAAAACTCAAAATGGATCAAAGACCTGAATGTAAGTCATGAAACTATAAAACTCTTAGAAAAAACATAGGCAAAAATCTCTTGGACATAAAAATGAGCAACTTATTTGTGAACATATCTCCCCTGGCAAGGGAAACAAAAGCAAAAATGAACAAGTGGGACTATATCAAACTAAAAAGTTTCTGTACAGCAATGGACACCATCAGTAGAACAAAAAGGCATCCTAAAGTATGGGGGAATATGTTCATAATTGACATATCCAATATGGGGTTGACATCCAAAATATATAAAGAGCTCACACACCTCAACAAACAAAAAGCAAATAATCCAATTAAAAAAATGGGCAGAGAATCTGAATAGACACTTCTCCAAAGAAGATATTCAGATGGCCAACTGGCACATGAAAAGATGCTCCACATCGCTAATCATTAGAGAAATGCAAATTAAAACTACAATGAGATATCACCTCACACCAGTTACGATGGCCAACATCCAAAAGACAAACAATAACAAATGTTGGCAAGGACATGGAGAAAGGGGAACAAACCCTCCTACACTGCTGGTGGGAATCTAAATTATTTCAACCGTTGTGGAAAGCAGTATGGAGGTTCCTGAAAAAACTAAAAATAGAAATACCATTTGACCCAGGGATTCCACTCCTAGAAATTTATCCTGAGAATGCAGGAGCCCAGTTTTTAAAAAGGCATATCCACCTGTATGTTTATTGCAGCACTATTTACAATAGCCAGGAAATGGAAGCAATCTAAGTGTCCAACAGTAGTTGACTGGATAAAGAAAATGTGGTACATATACACAATGGAATATTATTCAGCCATAAGAAAATTCTATTTATTTTTATATCTAATATAATGGACTTAAAGTGGCATAAAGTTAGTTTATCTACTCTCACTGGAAGCTCTATTTGAAATTACTCTTGAGTCTCGAGTTTGTCTCAGACTGAAAACTCATTGATATTAAGGGATTGAGGTTTAGGAAATTATTTTGGATTGTTACCTCAGGCCTCACCTGGTTCTATTTTGCATCACATATATCTCTTATAAATAATTTTTTGCAATTCATTTTAAATAAGGAATTGTATTTCAAATAAATATTTTAAAGCATTTACTAGTTGCCAGTCATTGTGCTAATTAGGTCACAGGGAATACCTTGTTTAAAATTTACCATATTTGCTATATGCTTATGAGATCAGTAGGTAATACTATTATATTTTATAAATAAAGTAAATGAGACTCATAAACAAAAAGTCCTAAGAAACTCAAATTAAATTGCTTTCTAATGGCTTATAAAGATGAAGCCAGGATCCAAATCAGGTTTTTTCTGACCTGAGTTCATGTTTACTTAACTACTCTAGAACTTAGCATAGCACAGGGCATTTTATAAGCAGAATGAAGGTATTTCAGACTCTGTCAAGTCATGATCAAACTCGTTCTCCAGATAATTGCCCAACTCCTTAGATCTTTTACCTGTCCAAGGCTCTATTATATATAGGTTTAGTTAATTATTTTTCTCATACATTTTACAATAAATATAAGCAAAATAACTGTCCCTGAGAAGCTACTATGAAATATTCTGGGGAAATCTAGATTCCACACAAAGTGTGCAAGTTTATTTAGTTTATCTTATTGTTCATGCTGGTGTTGTATGGTTTTAATGTATAAATCAAAGATCCCATACCTAATTAGAACTAATTAGGTTAGTTCTGCAACTTTGCTGAATTCAGATATTAGTCCCAGACTGAGTTGAGAATCTTCTGGACTAGTATTAGAGAACTAAGCCTAGCACATTGGCTTGGCTTTGCAGTTATACTCTAAGGCCTATATTTGTACCTAAAGTGACTTATGCCTTGTTATGATTTATGTCTTTTATGCTTTTCTGGGTTGCCTTTCTGGGATGTATACACTTTTTTATCAAACACTCTCACCTAGGCTGATCACTTTTAGGATGTAAGTGGGTGAAAAGACTATCAAATTTCCTGATCAACCATAGGGGTAATAATACCACTATATAGGTTTGTAGACATCTCTGGCCTTTCTTAATTCTATATTTTACTGTATTAATACCTTGATTAGAAGGGTAAGACATTTATATAAACTTCAGAAATCTCTGTAAGAAGTGCTAATGACACATTCCCCAGCTCTGTGAAATTTGCATTTGTTAAACACAAAACATTAAAAGGAATAATGTTCTATTTCTGAAAATAAAATCTCTAAATTCTTCATATTATAGCAGTAAGAACTTGGTAATATTTTTAAAATTATTGCCATTGAGCCTTTCACCTTAGCCCTTCTTTTGGTTTAGAGAAAGGAAAAATGAAATAGTGAAAATATGTCAAATAATTTGATTTTGTTTATATCCCTTCAGTGTGGTGAACTTCCAATTTAGACAATATTCATTTACTGAAACAAAGGTGATCTACAATGTCATCAGGTTTTAAGTTGCATGTTTACATATAATGTTGAACAATCAAATATTCTGAGATTACTTCCTTGTAAAGAGAACTTGATCATCACCGTGAGAACATTACGGTGTCTAGGTAAGGACAGAAAGGAACTTTCCATAGAGATCAATATCTAATTTATTTGGGTATTAGGCAACTCTCAGATTTGACTTACTTTACCTGAAAAAGGTGAGAGGAGAAATTACTACACAGAATTTTAAAGAGAAAAATATACTAGGGCTATTTAATCTCCCATTGCGTTAAAAAGTATAAGCATAAAAATACTGGGAAACTAAGTAGCACTTGCTTATTTGGTATAAAAATTGGATTTCACTTAGCATTACTACTATTAAATCTTTGCCATTAACTATTATTAAGTACACTTGCCCCATTAATTGTATAAATACACAAATATGTACATATTTTAGTTATATTTTAATAATACTCTTTCTTTTTTTATACTTTATTTTTTAAAAGGGAGAGGGACTGAGGAGGATGGGTGAGAAGAGAGGGATAAGGGCGGGGAAAAAGAAAGGGGGCATTACGATTAGCATGTGTAATGTGTGTGGGGGCCTGGGGAGGGCTGTACAACACAGAAGAGGAGTAGGGATTCTACAGCATCTTACTATGCTGATGGACAGTGATTGTAATGGGGTTTGTGGGGAGGATCTGGTGAAGCGGGGAGCCTAGGAAACATAATGTCCTTCATGTAGTTGTAGATTAATGATGCCAAAATAAAATAAAATAAAATAAATAGTTCTAGATTCATAGCAAATGAGTGAGAAGTACAGTGTCCTCATGTAGCCCTTCCCATCACATACGTACATTAAAATATCTCACTTTCAACGTCTGTATCAGAGTAGCACATTTGTTACAATTGATGCACCAAAATTGACATATCATTATTGCACAAAGTCATAGATTACATTAGGGTTTACTCTTGATGCTATACATTCTATGGGTTTTGACAAATACAATGTATCCACCATTATAGTATCATACAGAGTGGGTTCACTGCCTAAAAAAATTTTTGCTCCACCAATTCATTTCTCTCTTTGTACTCATCATTGGCAGCCATTGATCATTTTACTATCACCATAGTTTGTCTTTTGCAGAATATCATATAGATGGAATTGTATAGTATGTAGCCTTTACAGAGTGACTTCTTTCACTTAGTAATATCCCTTTAAAATTTTTCTAGGTCTCTGAATGGCTTGATAGCTTATTTCTTTATAGTGTTGAATAATATTCCACTGTACAGATGTACCTCATTTTAGATATCCATTAACAGGTTTAAAGATATCTTGGTTGCTTCTTAGTTTTGACAATTATGTATAAAACTACCATAAATACCCATATACAGGTTTTTTGTAACATAATTTTTCAACTACTTTGACTGAATGCCATGGCTAAAGATTGCTAATGGTATGGTAAAAATTTATTCTTTTGTGAGTGACAACCAAACCATCTTACAAAGTGGCTGAATTGTTTTGTATTCCTATTAGTAATGAATAAGAGTTCGTATTGCTCCATATTCTCACCAGTATCTGGTATTAGTGGTTTAGATCTTCAGCATTCTAATAGTCATGTAATGGTATTGGATTGTTGTTTCAATTTGAAATTCCCTAATGCTATATGATGTTGCTCTCTCCTCATATGCTTATTTGCCATCTATATATCTGCCATCTTTATGAAGTATCTTTTCAGATCTCTTTTCACTTAAATCACGTTGTTCATTTTCTTATTGTTGAGTTTTAAGATTTCCTTGTATAGTTTGGATAATGGTCCTTCATCAGATATGTCTTTTGCAAATCTTTTCTCCCAGGCTATTGAATAACTTCTCATTCTCTTGGATTTGTCTGTTGCAGAGCAATTATTTTTTCGTGGATTGTGACTTTGGTATTATATCTAAAAGGTCATCACCAAACTCAAGATCATCAAGAATTTTTCCTTCAAAGGTTTACATTTTTTCATTTTACATTCAGGTTTATTATCCATTTTGAGTTATTTTTGGGGAAAGGGTATATGGTCTGTTTATAGATTCATTTTTTTTGCATGGGGATATTCTCCTGCCATTCATTAAAGAGATGATCTTTCCTCTATTGCATTGCCTTTGCTCCTTTGTCAAATATCAGTTGACTCTGTGTAAGTCTCTCCTTGGGTTCTCTATTATGTTTCACTGATCTATTTGTCTATGCTTTCACCAATATCAGACTGTCTTGATTACTGTAGCTTTATAATAAGTCTTGAAGTTGGATAGTGTCAGTCCTCCAACCTTCTTCATCTTCAATATTATTTTGTTTATTCTGGGTCTCTTGTATTTCCATATAAACCGCATAATCAGATTGCCTATGTTCACAAAATAACTTGCTAGTATTGACTGAGATTGCAATGAATCTATAAATCAAGTTGGCGAGAACTGACATCTTTATAATATTGAGTCTTCCTATCAATGAACATGGGACATTTCTCCATTTGGGTAGTTCTTTTTTTCTTTCTTTCAACAGAGTTCTGTAGTTTTCCTAACTTAGATTGAGTATATGTTTTGTTAGATTTGTAATTAAGTATTTCTTTTTTTTTCAATGACTAATGTAAATGGGAATTAGTTTTTAATTTCAATTTACAGTGTTCACTGCTGATATATAGGAAGGTATTGAACTTTGTATATTAACCTTGTATTGTATAACCTTGCTATAATTGGTTATTGGCATCAGGAATATTTTTGTTGATTCTTTGAGAATTCTACATAGACAATCATGTCATCTGTGTACTAGTTTAATTCTCTTTTCCCAATGTGTGTACATTTTATTGCATTTCCTTGTCTCATGGCCTTAGCTAGGACTTCCACTACAAAGTCAAAAGGGAGTGGTGAGAGGGAACATCCTGGCCTTTTCTCACCTCACCAGGAAAGCTTTTTAGTTTCTCTCCATTATGTATGATGTTAACAGCAGGTTTATTGTAGATGTTCTATATAAGGTTGAAAATTTAGCTTGCTGCAAGTTTTTATTATGAAAAACTTTTGTCACATACATTTTTCTGTATGTTTTCATATAATCATATACTTTTCCTTCTTTAGCCTGTTGATGTGATGGATTACATAACTTGACTTTGAATGGTGAAGCAGCCTTTAAAGCCTGGAATAATCCCACTTGGTCATGATGTATAATTCTTTTTATACAATGTTGGATTTAATTTGTTGTTATTTGGGGGGGGATTTTTGCCTCTATGTCCATGAGAGATATTAGTCTATAGTTTTCTCTTCTTGCAAAGTCTTTGTCTGATTTTGGTATTAGGATAATGCTGGCCTCATGGAATGAGTTAAGAGATATTCTCTCTTCTTCTATCTTCCAGAAAAGATAAGGAATATTGGTATAATTTCCTCCTTAAATGTATGGCAGAATTAAACAATGAACCCATCAGATATGGTGCTTCCCATTTTGGAAAGTTAATTATTGATTACACTTCTTTAATATACATATGCTTCTTGTGATTGTCTATGTGTTCTTGTGACTTGTTACAGATTGCATCTTTCAAAGAATTGGTCCATCTCTGGTTTTCCAAATGTGTAGACATAGGGTTGTTCATAGTGTCCCAGTATTTTGCTCTAAATGTCCATGGAATCCATAGTAATGCTCCCTTTTACATTTTTAATGCTAATAATTTATGTCATGTCTCTTTTTCCTTTACTAGCCTGGCTAGAAGCTCATTGAACTTTTCAAAGAATCATCATTTAGTTTTGTTGATTTTCTCTATAGATTTTTTGTTTTCAATGTTATTGATTTCTACTCTATTTTGTATTATCCCTTTTTTATGGCTCCTTTAGATTTAATTTGTTCTTGTTTTTCTATTTTTTAAAGCAGAGACTTAGATTATAGAATTTAGATCTGTCTCCTAAAAATACATTCAATCCTAAAAATTTCCCTCTAAACAGTGTTTTTGCTGCATTCCACACATCTTGATATGTTGTTTTCATTTTCACTTAGTTAAAATTTTTTAAAATTTCTCTTTATTCAGATTTATTCTTTGACTCATGTGTTATTTTTATGTGGTTTTTAATCTCCACATCTTTGGTGATTCTTCACATACTTTCTATTTTAATCTTTTTAAATTTAATTTAATTTAATTCCATTGTGGCCTTAGAGAATATTTGTGTTATTTCTATCCTCTTAAATGTATTAAGGTGTGTTTTATAGCCCAGAATGTGGTCTATATAGGTGAAAATTCCATATGAGTTTTAGAAGAATTGTATTCTGATGTTTTTGGATGAAGTAATCTGTAAGCGTCAACTAGATGCAGTTGATTCATGGTGCTGTTGAGATCAACTATGTTCTTACTGATTTTTGAGCCTGCATGATATGTCTATTACTGATAGAGTATTATTGACATCTCAACTATACTAGTGGGTTAATCTATTTCTCCTTGCCATTCTATCAATTTGGGGGTTTTGTCTCACATATTATGTTAGGTGGATACACATTAAGTAGTTTTATGTCTTTTTAGAAAATTGACCCCTCTGTCATAATGCAATACTCCTCTTTATTTCTGATGTTTTTCCACGCTATGAATTCTGTTCTGTTTGAACTTAACATAGCTATTCCAGCTTTCTTTTGATTGTGTTAGTATGATGTATCTTTCTCCATCCTTTTATCTTTAATCTTTAAGCATATTTATATTTAATGTAGGTTCCTTGCATACAACATATAATTTGGTCACAGTTTTGATCCATTCTAACAATCTCTATCTTTTAACTAGTTTATTTAGACCATTGACATTTAAAGTGATTACTGACAACATTTACTTTTATAAACCGATATATAAAAAGCTTTCCAAATTAGGATCATTAATATATAAATGGGTGAAATAATTTATATATATTTTTAAATAAAAAAGTAAAATATCTTCTAGGAACTCTGCACCTTGATAAATACCTTACTGAAATTCCAGTTGTCTGGATCACTTTAATGTGAAATATCTGCATCTTGAAAAATGTGACAAGCAAGACATGATAATAGGCAACCATCATCAGATAACTTGTGAAAAGTTTTCTCTCACTTCTTTGACTCAGCAAGCACTTTTAAAGAAAAATAGCCAATATCCTTTTATGATGTTAAAATGAATACACTGCCTTTTTACCAAGACAGAAATGAAAGTGAAGAATAAATACCTGCCCTCTACAAAATTAGAGCCACTGAAAAAGCGTGGAAGAACAAAACTGTGGTGAATGGTGACACTCAAAGGACAAAAAGAAAAGAATACCCCAGGCACATCACTTATGGAAATGCCACTGAGACACTTTAGTCCAGGTAGCTCTGAAATCTCAGAAAAGCATCCCATGGAGGTGCAACTTACTTTGTTATCAAGAACCCCTTGGTTTTGAATTTGGCCATGGAAATTCAGGTTAATTACATGGGTGTTTTTAAATGAACATCAACCAGCAAATAGCAGATGGTCCAGGTTGAAGAAGCTTGATGACTGTTGCTAGGCAACATGCTTCTCAGGCCTAATGGAGAGAATCCATCATCCATCATTCAAATGGCCCATGACTATGAAGCTGGGCATCAACCAAACCACCAACCAACCAACCAACCAACAACAACCAAAAATCTGGCCTCTTACAGCTCCAGTGGAGAATTATTAAAATGCTAATTTCATATCAAAATGGAATGTGAAATAAATTTTATAAAGCCATGAGAGAACCATAATACTAACATATTTAGAGGTTAGAGAGCATACCTTATGACTGATCACATTTCAATTACCGTATTAGATTGAAAACAAGATTACACCATTTAAAGAAAAGTAAATAATAATGTGTGAATAGGTGGTTGTAAATAAAAATAAGCAATTACTTTGATTAATTACTTATTTGTACTTTTATGGGCATGTGACACTAGACAAGATAGAGCTCAGAGTTAACACTTTTATACAATGTGTTGTTCTCTTTCATTGAAATTTTCTTTACACAAAACTGGACTCAAGCTTGCAAAACATAAAAAAAGTATACCTCAAAAAAAAAAACACATAGATACATTTTATATTCCATTACATTTTTAAACAGGAAAGTCACATATTTTCAGTAACAACTTTTCTACTCTTCCCTGATACAGTGCAGAGAGCATTTCTTAAAACTCTTCAGTGCATCAAATAAAATATATATGTAAAAATACTTAGAAATCCTTAGCACAGTATGGAATGTTTTTGAGTTCAGTAATGATGACTTAAGACCATCAATACATGATAAATGGAAGTTCACTCTATGTCCTACTTTCCCATAAAATGAATACATAAATGATAAATGACGTATTATTCAACATACCTTTAAGAATAACACAACATATTTGAAAAATCACATTTTCCTACAAGAAAAAGCACTTTGAGCTGAGCTCTGTAAACATAATAAGAGGGATGCTAGTAGATTTGAACATCCAGAATGAGTAGAGAGTTATCATGAAGTGGCAGAATTAGACATGGAACATAGTAACTTTTATGCAAGGCAGATCAATGTTTGAGAAACCAAAATCTCTCTCTGTATATATACTGTTTATATATATGTAAGTATATGTGTACATATATATATCTATACACACACACACACAACAGAATTATATATATAAATATATGTGTATTTGATCTTATATATATGCATATATATGTGTATGTATATATATATGTGTGTGTGTGCATATATATATATATATAGTTGATTTTGTAGATGAATATGAAAATATTAAAGATTATTTGCCTGTCTGTTGTAAAGGAGAATCTGTAGAGTAAGAGTACAAGTTATAAACATATTTTTGTGTTGGGGGTGGAGGCTGAGGTGGTGAAATACACAGAGTTCCACAGACTAGGACAGTGGTACTATCATGTCATTAATTACAGAAAACAAAGTTATAGGTAGTTGCAGAATAAAGGTATTATGTTTGTAATTTGAGACAAAAGGTAATGTATATTTTCTAGCATCAAGTGTGCTCTAATGATAGAGACACATACCACTAAGCCTTTATGAATAGCACACTTTCAAGTTAATATTGTAGACAGAAGTGGATTTAACTCAATTTGGAGTTTTTCATCCATGTTCAGAAAATGAATTGGCAGACTCATTAAAATGTGTTTTTTTAAGTGTTAGTCCTCAACTGACAAAGTTTATAATAATTCTATTTTCATATTTAATAAGGCAAAATATGAGTGATGTATAAGATTAAAAAATAATCCTAGAATCTCTATGGCTCCTGTTTACTTTTGATTTTGACCAAATCATCAAGAAGGATCCTTGCTCCGGAAATTTTAAATATTGAACTGAATCATTTCTATAAAAAGAACCCTAAGCCTGCTATGTGGGAATTTACAAGAAATATGAGACATTAATTCATGCTCAAGACTCTCAAGTATCATTAAGGAATAACACCCATATAAATAAAAAGCTAAATAATACCCCATGCATTTATTTGATACGTTCTCACCACTAAGGCTTAAATATGCCTGACCAGTCATTTACTGTAAAACAGATAACTTGTTAAGAAATACAAAGATTCAGAAAGTTTGGTTTTCACCTCTAGATATGACATGAGATTTTATAACCTATCTGTGCTTTGTGAGCCCTGTTCACAAACTTGAATTAACAGAATCCCCTGTAACATTTTTTGAAGTATAACATTTTAAAAGACTATGTAAACTAAATACACAGGAAAAAAAATGCCTGAATACTCATGTGCCAACAACCAGATAAATGAAATACAGCTTGTACTTAGAAAGGCCCATTTTGCCCTTGCCTATCACTTCTTTCTCCCTTGGTCACGGGGATAACCATTCTTTCCTCAAAATTTTTTTTACACTATTTACTTATTTAATTTCATTCATTGTTCCTTTTTAATTTTATTAAATCTTTATAAAAAGAGCACCATACAGTAGGCAACTTTCAGTTTTCCATATATAACTAATTTGTATTTATGTGTGTCTACCTATACAATTCAAGTTTATTTTTCACTTAGTATGATTTATTATAAACATAAAAATTTGGTGAGATCTTCTCCTGTTCATAGATAGTGTGGTTCTAGTATCAGCCTATAAAGATGTTTCTACAATGTCCATGTATAAGCTCATATGTAAAATAGTCTGTTCATTTTCATCTCTTACATAATTTTAAGACACTTTTAACTTCCTTTTCTTTTATTCTCTATCATTTATTCTCTTTTTTCACAGAACATACCTATTTTATATGCTGATTCTACTTGTTGCAATATTCATTGATATTTGAATATATATGCCTGATAGCATAATTTATTGTTTATATGAATTCTCATTCATGACTTCTTCACCTGCTGAGATACTTAGTTTTTAGAACTGCTTTGATCTGTTTTTATAGGGTACCCTGTAAAGATGTTTGTTTATTTTTACAAGCCGCAGTTATGGCACTTGTAGCCAGATCCATTTTATACTAAATTTTAAGCTTTTAAAGAATTATGTGATAAATTTACACAAGCAATTGCAAAAAGTACAGGAAAGTGGAAAAGTTCTCAACCTATTCCCTGATGTTAGGAAAATCCTTGTATAAAACAAGAAAAAAAAGGCATTTCAAGAAAAAGAAACTAAGTCAGTATCTCTCATGACACAGACATAACCAATCTTCACAAAATATTAGCACATTCAATCTAGCAATATAAAATAAAGAGAATACTTTATAATGAGTATGGGTTTATTGCAAAAAATTCAAGGTGGATGATTTTCAGCAAACTAACTAAGTAATGAATCCTTATATATATATATATATATATATAATTTTATTAAGTTATCTTTGATATACACTCTTATGAAGGTTTCCACATGAAAACCAATGTGGTTACTACATTCACCCATAGTACTGAGTCCTCCCCATATCCCATTGCAGTCACTGTCCATCAGTGTAGTAAGATGCCACAGTCACTACTTGTCTTCTCTGTGCTACACTGTCCTCCCCATGATCGCCCCCACACCATGTGTACTAATCATAACACCCCTCAATCCTCTTCTCTGTCCCTCTCACCCGCCCTCCCCCACTACTCCCCTCTGGTAAATGCTAGTCCAATCTTGGAGTTTGTGAGTCTGCTGCTGTTTTGTTTCTTCAGTTTTGCTTCATTGTTACACTTCACAAATGAGGGAAATAATTTGGTATTTGTCTTTCTCTGCCTCACATCCTTATTTATTTTCTGTCTGGTTGATCTGTCCTTTGGAGTGAGTCGTGTGTTAAAGTCTCCTAAAATGAATTCACTGCATTCTATTTCTCCCTTCAATTCTGTTAGTATTTGTTTCATATATGTAGGTGCTCCTGTGTTGGGTGCATAGATGTTTATAACAGTTATATTCTCTTGTTGGGATGACCCCTTTATCATTATGTAATGTCCTTCTTTGTCTCTTGTTACTTTCTTTGTTTTGAAGTCTATTTTGCCTGATACAAGTACTGCAACTCCTGCTTTTTTCTCCCTATTAGTTGCATGAAATATCTTTTTCCATCCCTTCACTTTTAGTCTGCGTATGTCTTTGTGTTTGAAGTGAGTCTCTTGTAGGCAGCATATAGGTTGCTTTTTTATCCATTCAGTGATTCTATGTCTTTTGTTTGGTGCATTCAGAACATTTATATTTAGGGTGATTATCGATAGGTATTATTGCCATTGCAGACTTTAGATTGGTGGTTACCAAAGGTTCAAGGGTAACTTCTTTAGTATCTAACAGCCTAATTTAACTCATTTAGTATGCTATTAAAAACACAGTCTAAAGGTTCTTTTTTTTTCCTCCTTTTTCTTCCTCCTCCATTCTTAATATATTAGAATACTCTTTGTCTATCCCCTGACTGACTTTGGAGGTAGTTGATTGGATTTTGCATCTGTTTAATAATTAATTGTTCTACTTTCTTTACTGTGATTTTATTTCCTCTGATGACAGCTATTTAGCCTTACAAACACTTCCATCTATAGCAGTCTGTCCAAAATACACTGTAGAGACAGTTTGTGGGACATAAATTCACTCAGCTTTTGCTTATCTGAAAATTGCTTAATCCTTCTTTCAAATTTAAATGATAATCTTGAAAGGTAGAGTATTCTTGGTTCAAGGCCCTTCTGCTTCACTGCATTAACTATATCATGCCACTTACTTCTGGCCTGTAAGTTTTTTGTTGAGAAGTCTGATGATAGCCTGGTGGGTTTTCCTTTACATGTGATCTTTTTCCTTTCTATGACGGCTTTTAATACTCTGATCTTGTCCTTAATCTTTTCAATTTTAATTATATGTCTTGGTGTTGTCTTCGTTGGGTCCTTTGTGTTGAGAGATATGTGCACTTCCATGGCCTGAGAGACTATCTCCTTCCCCAGATCGGAGAAGTTTTCAGCAACTACTTCCTAAAAGACACTTTGTATCCCTTTTTCTCTGTTCTTCTTCTTCTGATACCCATATAATGCGAATATTTTTATTTGGATTGGTCAAGTAGTTCTCTCAATATCCTTTCATTCCTAGAGATCCTTTTTTTTCTCTATAGCTCATCTTCTTTGTATTCCTCTTCTCTAATTTCTATTCCATTTACCATCTCCACTACTTCATGTAATCTGCTTTTAAATCCCTCCACTGTATGTTTCATTTCAGATACTATATTCCTTAATTATTGAATCTCACTCCTGAATTTTTCCCTGAGCCCTTGAATAATTTTCTGTACCTCCATGAGCATGTTTATGATTTTTTTTTGTGATCTATTTCAGGAGGATTGATGAGTTCCATTTCACTTGGCCCTTTTTTCTGGTATTTGTGGGATTTTGGTTTGAACCAGGTTCCTTTGATTTTTTTTTTTTTTTTTTTTTTTGCACGTGGCACCCTCTAGTGTCTAGAAGCTTTAGCCTCTGGAGTTTCTCAGACCCTGTAGTGATGTCAGGGGTCACAGGGGAGCAGCGCTGGTGTCTTTGGGGAGGAAAGAGCTGTTTCCTGCTTCCTGGCTGGTGTGCCTTTCTCCACTACCAGAACCAGTGGGCTGAGCACACAGGTGTATGCCTCTATGCTTTGTGTTTGTAGCTGCCATAGGCAAGACCTTCATCTGTCTGGCCTGACACCATGGGAGGAGCTGCTGGTTTTTGAGCCAGTGCTGCCCAGGAGGAAGGTGCAGCAGTCTGCATATCAGGTAGGGTTGCCTTGGAGCTGTGTAGCCAGCCAGGGGAATGGAGTGCCTGAAGCTCCTCAAAGTTCCCAAACTAATGGCCAGAGTGTGCCTGGACAATTTTGTCCACCTGTCTTTTCTCATGAGCAGCAAGCTCTGTGCAATCCTAACCCCTTTAGCAGCCCTCTCACTGTTAGGAAGTCTCTGAGACTGCCAACCTTTCTTTTGTCTCAAGCAGCCAGATGAAGATCCCTGTATTCCACAAGTAGCTGGTATCTCAGTCTCTCCAAGTATTCATCCTGTTTTAGCTTTCCAACTCCACTAATCTCCACAGCTCCTTGCAATGTAGATTCGTGCTCCTAGAGCAGATCTCGGGGACTGGGTGTTCAGTAGTCCTAGTTCTCCACCCCCTCACCACTCCATTTCTCTTCCTCCTGCCAGTGAGCTGGGGTTGGGGAAGGGCTTGGGTCCTCCAAGATCATGGCTTTGGCATGTTACCCTCTTCTGTGAGGTGTGTTCTTTTCTCCAGGTGTATGCAGTCTGGTGCAGCCTTCTTTTCTGTTGCTCTTTCAGGATTAGTTGTATTAAGTATATTTTGATATTATATGTGATTTTGGGAGGAGGCCTCTGTCTCACTTCTCACACTGCCATCTTTAATTGCATTAGACTTAATCCCTTATGTATTTTATTAAATGTAAGAAGCTTAACATAAAAGAGTCCATACTGTAATTACATGAACTCAAACAACAATAAAAATTATTTATGGAAGCAATAATTAGAAAGTTGTTGTAGGGGAAAAGCGAAATAGAGCATAAAAGAACTTTCTTATTGTATGTGGTGGTAGGTTCATAAAGACAACATAAATATGTAAAAAGTGCAGTACCACTAATCTGAAATATATTATGGAAATCACTTGACATAAAGTATGAGAAGTAAGCAAAAGCCTAATTTGCTTGCAAATTCTCCTAAGGGATCTGAACTTAATCCTATAAACTTGAGAAGCAATTGAAGTGTAAACAAGTAACATGATGGGTTTTGCCACTAAGAGAGATCATTTGGGCAACTGATACACTGGGAACAAAAGATACCAGACATGAATTAGCATTCTCAGTTGGTTACTGTGATAAGAAATAATGATAAATTTAAGAAGCAGCAGTGGCAATAAAAAATTAAGTGGAGATATTTAGAAGTCAGAAAGAATGGAAATTACACATGATGAGTATGGAAGCTGTCAAAGCTAACCTTCAGATTTCTGGGTATAGAAGATGTTTCTTAAGAGGACAGGAAATATAAGAGAAAGGGCTCCTTTGGAGGTGATAACAAGCTGTTACTTTGGGCATGTTGAAATTGGTATGCCTGTAGATCATGCAGTAAAAATGTCTAGCAAATTTTGCTTAAGTGAATTTTGACCTTAAGATAGAAATGGTCTGACCAAAGATTTGATTTCTAGACAATCTAAGTAAACTGAGAAACTCACAACAAACTATACTGGTGTAATTCTGACCTTAAATTCACTTCATATCATATTACATATAAGGGTTTAGTGCCCTGAGAAAACATACAAGTATAGGAAATCAAATCTATATCTTTAGTATGTTTAGTTTAGGAATAATTTTGGATATTTGCTCTTTAAAATATAACATACAAAACAATTTGACATTACAAGGTAATATTTATATTCAAATTAAAATACTAATTAATTTATTTCAGACTAGTAATTTTAAGATGAATATTCAACTAATGTTGCAAACAGTGCTCAAGAAAGTTATAAATGAATGCTATAATAAATTTAATTTATGAGATTTATTAAGACTATGTAAGTATTTGAATAGGATGTTTTTGATTTCTTAGAATAAAATACACATATGCACTTTCCAATATTCAGGGAAACAAATTCACTTAAAGAATATATGTTGTTGGTAGCTGAAGTATAGAAGAACATTTATAAATATATTTCATAATATTAGGAAACATAATTAGCAAATCGTCAAAGTTCTCTTAAGTGTGATTATTAAATTTAACACAATCTTAAAATGAGTTTCCAAAGTAAAACTAAAATTATTATTTTAATTTTTTAGTTTTAAAAAGCAGCATATTGATTTTTAAAAATCATTTAACCCCAAATAATCTCTTCTGCACCACCTCAAAAAACTGGATGTTTCACGCAAACAAGTCATGTCCCTTAACTAAAGGTAGTTATAAATATATAAATCATAAATTGAAGGTGCAAATCAACAAGATCCCTAGTAAAAGTCATTTGAACAACAAATAATCAACTTTAATTTATTTAACCAAATATAATTTTCCTACTGGCATAACATATTTGTGGAGTATGTCTCAATTCTAGACTTTCTTTTTTCCTTTAGAGATGGTGCACAAAAAATCAAAAACAGACTGACAACAAAACTACTAGTGCAAATTTTCATTAACTTCTATACTAACTTAAGATGTTTGGGGAAAAACAAAACAGTATAGATAGGTATCTTCTCTTCCCAATAAGCATAATAAATGGTTCCTTAAAATAACCCTAAGAAATGGTAGGTTCCCTGACTTAAAATTCCTATCTGTATGATAGAGCTGAGTGTATATGATTAGAAGAGAGGTTACGTGAAAAAGGAAAATGTGTGAAAGACTTTAAGGGCAAACAGGGTCATTTGATTAAAGGGATATATATTTCTGTGGTAAAAATCAGAGCATGAGGAAGATGCTAATAATTAGAAGGAATAAAATGATTATATTTTTATATATTTAAATCATTCTAATAATCTCATATGCATATATGTATATATGTGTATATATGTATATATATATAATTATTTTGGTATTATTAATGTACAATTACATGAGCAACATTATGGTAACTAGACTCCCCCCACATACCCCAATACAGTCGCAATCCATCAGTGTAGTAAGATGCTATAGAATCATTATTTGTCTTCTCTGTGATATACTGCCTTCCCCATGCCATCCCTACTACATTGAGTATGCTAATCATAATGCTCCCTTTCCCCCCTTATTCCTGCCTTCCCACCTATACTCCCCAGTCCCTTGCCCTATGGTAACTGTTATCCCATTCTTGGGGTCTGGGAGTCTGCTGCTGTTTTGTTCCTTCAGTTTTCTCATTGTTCTTATACTCCACAGATGAGTGAAATCATTTGGTACTTATCTTTCTCCACCTGACTAATTTCACCAACTATAATACCCTCTAGCTCCATCCAAGTTGTTGCAAATGGTAGGATTTTTTTCTTCTTATGGCTGAATGATATTCCATTGTGTATATGTAACACTTCTTTGTCCATTCATCTACTGTTTGACACTTAAGTTGCTTCCATTTCTTTGCTATTGTAAATAGTGCTGTCATAAACATAGGAGTGCATATGTCTTTTTCAAACTGGGCTACTGCATTTTTAGGGTAAATTCCTAGGACTGAAATTCGTGGGTCAAAGGGTATTTCTATTTTTAGTTTTTTGAGGAACCTCCATACTGCTTTCCACAATGGTTGAAGTAATTTACATTTCCACCAGCTGTGTAGGAGGGTTCCACTAATCCACATACTCACCAACATTTGTTGTCTGTCTTTTGGATGGTGGACATACTAGGTGGTGTCAGGTGATATCTCATTGTGGTTTAAATTTGCATTTCTCTGATAATTAGCAATGTGGAGCATCTTTTCACGTGCCTGTTGGCTATCTGAATTTGTTCTTTGAAGAAGTGTCTGTTCAGACCTTCTGCCCATTTTTTAATTGGATTATTTGCTTTTTGTTTGTTGAGGTGCGTGAGTTCTTTATATATTATGGATGTCAACCCCTTATCGGATATGTCGTTAATGAATATATTCTCCCATACTGTAGGATACCTTTTTTGTTCTACAGATGGTGTCCTTTGCTGTACAGAAGTTTTTAGTTTGATATAGTCCCATTTGTTCATTTCACTTTTGTTTCCCGTGCCTGGGGAGATATGTTCATGAAGAAGTTGCTCATGTTTATGCCCAAGAGATTTTTGCCTATATTTTTTTCTAAGAGTTTTATGGTTTCCTGACTTACATTCAGGTCTTTAATCCATTTCAAATTTATTTTTGTGTATGGGATTAGGCAATGATCAAGTTTCATTCTCTTGCATGTAGCTGTCCAGTTTTGCCAACACCAGCTGTTGAAGAGGCTATCATTTCCCCCTTGTATATCCATGGCTCCTTTATTGTATATTAATTGACCATACATGTTTGGGTTAATATCTGGACTCTATTCTCTTCCAATGGTCTGTGGGTCTGTACTTGTGCCAGTACCAAATTGTCTTGATTACTGTGACTTTGTAGAGGAACTTGAAGTTGGGGTGTGTAATCCCCCTGCCTAATTCTTCCTTCTTTGGTTATTTGGGTTCTTTTGTGGTTCCATGTGAATTTTAGAAGTATTTGTTCCAGTTTGTTATAAAATGCTGTCAGTATTTTGATAGGGATTGCATTGAATCTGTAGACTGCTATAGGCAGATGGCCATTTTGACAATATTAATTCTTCCTACCAAGAGCATGGGATGAATTTCCGTTTATTAGTGTCCTCTTTAATTTCCCTTAAGAGTGTCTTGTAGTTTTCAGGGTATAGGTCTTTCACTTCCTTGGTTAGATTTATTTCTAGATATTTTATTCTTTCTGATGCAATTGTGAATGGAATTGTTTTCCTGATTTCTCTTTCTGCTAGTTCATTGTTAGTGTATAGGAATGCAACAGATTTCTGTGTATTAATTTTGTATCATCCAACTTTGCTGAATTCCAATATTAGTTCTAGTAGTTTTGTAGTGGATTCTCTAGGGTTTTTTATGTACAATACCATGTCATCTGCAAACAGGGACAGTTTGGCTTCTTCCTTATCAGTCTGGACACCTATTATTTCCTTATGTGTATAATTGCCATAGCTAGGACCTCCAGCACTATGGTGAATTAAAGTAAGGAGAGTGGGAATCCTTGTCTTGTTCCCGATGTTAGGGGACAAGCTTTCAGCTTCTCATTGTTAAGTAAGATGTTGGCTGTGGGTTTGTCATATATATGGCCTTTATTATGTTGAGGTACTTGACCTCTATACCCATTTTGTTGAGAGTTTTCATCATGAATGGATGTAGAATTTTGTCGAATGCTTTTTCAGCATCTATGGAGATGATCATGTGGTTTTTGTCCTTCTTTTTGTTTATGTGGTGGATGATGTGGATGGATTTTCAAATGTTGTACCATCCTTGCATTCCTGAGATGAATCCCACTTGATCATGGTGTCTGATTGTCTTAATGTATTTTTGAATTTGGTTTGCTAATATTTTGTTGAGTATTTTTGCATCTATGTTCATCAGGGATATTGGTTTGTATTTTTTTTTGTGTGGTGTCTTCACCTTGTTTTGGTATTAGAGTGACAGTGGCTCCATAGAATGAGTTTGTATGTATTCTCTCCTGTTTTTTTCACAACCTTTAAGGAGAATGGGTATTATGTCTTCTCTAAATGATAAAATTCAGTGGTGAATCTGTCTGGTCAGGAGTTTTGTTCTTGAGTACTCTTTTGATTATCAATTCAATTTTTTTGCTGGCAATTGGTCTGTTTAGGTTTTCTGTTTATTTGTCAGTCTTGGAAGGCTGTATTTTTCTAGAAAGTTTTCCATTTCTTCTAGGTTATCCAGTTTGTTAGCATATAGATTTTCATAGTATTCTATAATAATTCTTTTTATTTCTGTGGTGTCCATTGTGATTTTTCCTTCTCATTTGTGATTCTGTTTATGTGTGTAGATTTTCTTTTTCTCTTAATAAGTCTGGCTAGGGTTTTATCTATTTTGTTTATTTTCTCAAAGAAACAGCTCTTGGTTTCATTGTTTTTTTTCTATTCTTTTA
This sequence comes from Manis pentadactyla, assembly GCF_030020395.1. Classification (NCBI taxonomy): domain Eukaryota; kingdom Metazoa; phylum Chordata; class Mammalia; order Pholidota; family Manidae; genus Manis; species Manis pentadactyla. The sequence continues at coordinate 165,440,108 of NC_080021.1, read as the reverse complement.
TTCTTCTTAATATTATTTATTTCTTCTCTGATCTTTATTATGTCCCTCCTTCTGCTGACTTTGGGACTCAGTTGTTCTTCTTTTTCCAGTTTCAGTTTTGAATTTAGACTGTCCATTTGGGAATGCCCTTCTTCTTTAAATAGGCCTGCGTTGCTATGTACTTTCCTCTTAGAACTGCCTTCGCTGCATCCCACAGAATTGAGGGCATTGTGCTTTTGTTTTCATTTGACTCTATATATTGATTGACTTCTGTTTTAATTTGGTCATTGATCCATTGATTATTTAGGAACATGTTGTTAAGCCTTGATGTGTTTGTGAGCCTTTTATTTTATTTTTTGTAAAATTTATTTCTAGATTTTTACTTTTATGATCTGAGAAGTTGGTTGGTAGAATTTCAATCTTTTTGAATTTACTGAGGCTCTTTTTTTGGCCTAGTATGTGGTCTATTCTGGAAAATGTTCCATATGCACTGGAGAAGAATGTGTATCCCACTGCTTTTGGGTGTAGAGTTTTGTAGATGTCTGTTACATCCATCTGTCCTAGTGCATTGTTCAGTGCCTCTGTGTCCTTACTTATTTTCTGTCTAGTTGATCTGTCCATTGGACTGAGTAGTGTGTTGAAGTGTCCTAAAATGAATGTATTTCATTCTATTTCCCCCTTTAATTCTGTTAGTATTTGTTTCACATATGTAGCTGCTCCTGCGTTGGGTGCATAGATGTTTATAATTGTTATATCCTTGTGCTGGACTGACCTCTTTATCATTATGTAATGTCCTTTTTGTCTCTTGTCACTTCCTTTGTTTTGAAGTCTATTTTCTCTGATACAAGTACTGCAACACCTGATTTTTTCTCCCTATTACTTGCCTGAAATATCTTTTTCCACCCCTTCACTTTTAATCTGTGCACCTCTTTGGGTTTTAGGTGAGTCTCTTGTAAACAGCATATAGATGGTCTTGCTTTTTTATCCATTCTATTACTCTGTGTCTTTTGATTGGTACATTTAGTCCATTTATATTTAGGGTGATTATCAATAGATATGTACTTATTGCCATTCCATACTTTGGATTCATGGTTACCAAAGTTTCAAGGGTAGCTTCTTTACTATCTGTCTAAATTAAATCACTTATTATACTATCAAAAACATAGTCTGATGATTCTTTATCTCTCCCTTCTTCTTTTCCCTCCTCCACTCTTTATATATTATGTGCTTTATTCTGAACTCTTTTGTGTTTCCCTTGACTGATTTTGTGGATAGCTGATTTTATTTTGCATTTAGTTAGTATTTGGTTAGTCTACTTTCTTTGCTGTGGTTTTATTTTCTCTGGTGACATTTATTTAGCCTTAGGAACACTTTCATCTAGAGCAGTTCCTTTAAAAGACACTGTAGAGATGGTTTGCAGGAGGTAAATTCCCTCAGCTTTTGCTTATCTGGAAGTTGTTTAATCTCTCCTCCAAATTTAAATGATGATTTTGCTGGATAGAGTATTCTTGGTTCAAGGTCCTTCTCTTTTGTTGCATTGTGTATATTATGCCTGTTTCTTCTGGACTGTAAGATTTCTGCTGAGATGTCTGATCATAGCCTGATGAGTTTTCCTTTGTAGGTGATCTTTTTTCTCTTTCTGGCTGCTTTTAATGCTCTGTCCAGGTCTTTGATGTTTGCCATTTTAATTATTATATGTCTTGGTGTTGTATTCCTTGGGTCCCTTGTGTTTGGCGATCTGTGGAGTTCCATGGTCTGAGAGCCTATTTCCTTCCCCAGCTTGGGAAGTTTTCAGAAATTATTTCTTCAAAGACATTTTCTATCCCTTTTTCCTCTCTCTTCTTCTTCTGGTACCCCTATAAAGTGAATATTGTTTCATTTGGATTGGTCACACAGTTCTCTTAATATTCTTTCATTCCTAGAGATACTTTTATCTCTCTCTGACTCAGTTCTCTCTATTCCTGTTCTCTGATTTCTATTCCATTAACAGTCTCTGTACTCATCTAGTCTGCTCTTAAGTCCTTCTATTGATTGTTTCATTTCTGTTATCTCTCTCCAGACTTCATCCCTTAGCTCTTGCATGTTTCTCTGCAGGTCCATCAGTGCGGTGATGACTTTTATTTTCAATTATTTTCCAGGAAGATTGGTTATGTCTATCTTGCCAGGCCCTCTCTCTGGGGTTGTTTGAGTGATTTTTGACTGAACCAGGTTCTTCTGCCTTTTTATGATGACAGAAGTGATCACTGGTAGGTGGTGCATGTGTCAGCTTGGAAAACAAAGTCCCTTCCTGCTTGCTGGTAGCCTTGCCTATCTCCGTTGCCTGTGCCAGTTACCCGCCCACAGGGAGCAGCCTCTGGGTTGACCACCTGAGCTGCCATGGGCAGAGTGGCTCTCGGGATTGCCTCAAGCACTGTCAGTGGTTGCAGCTGAGCTGAGCATGTTTGCCATGAGAACAGAGCCCCTACGTGCTTCCCAGACTCTGTGCCAGTTTCCTCTGCCTGTGCTGGTCAGCAGCATACAGGGGCAGCCTCTGTGTTAATTCACTGAACTCCCATGGGTGTGGCAGCCCTTGGGATGGCCCAGGCACTGGTGCGGATTACATGTGAGCAGCACGTGTTCGCTATGAGAATAGAGCCCCTTTCTACATCCAGATTCTGTGCCTGTCTCCACTGTCTGTGCTGGTTGGCTCCGCGCAGGGGGCAGCCTGTGGGTCTGGTGCCCTTTGCTGCATGCTGAGAGAAGCCTTTGTGTGGATGCTGTGCATAGGACTGCTCCCTGTCTGTTCTGCAGCAATGACAGGTCACCCTGTTCACTTTCAGTGCCGGTGGTGAGAATGAAGAGCAGGTTGCTTATTGCTGTGAGGGGCTTAGGAGCTGCATTGCCATCAAGGGGGTTAGGGTGCCTAAAATTCCTTAAAGTTTCCAGCCTCCTGGGCTGAGTGTGCCAGGATGATTTTGTCCACCTGTTAAATCCTTGTCCCTTTAAGATTTTTAAAGCTACCGCTTTTCTTTTGTCCCAGGGTAGCCGACTGTGGGAACCTGTTTGCAGTCTTAGTCTTGGATTTTGCTTTTTTGTCCCTCTAATATCCAGTACACCATGCAATGTGTGTCTGTGCTCCTGGTGCAGATTACTAGGGCTGGTTTTTTTAGCAGTCCTGTGCTTCCACTCCCTCCCCACTCTGATTCTTTTGTTCCCATCAGTGAGCTGGGGTGGGGGGAGCACTCAGGTCCCACCAAGTCACAGCTTTGTATCTTACCCTTTTCATGAGATGTTGAGTTATCACAGATGTAGATGTAGCCTGGCTGGTGTACTCTATCTTCTGGTCTCTCTTTTAGGAATAGCTGTATTTTCTGTATTTTCAAAATATATATGGTTTTGGGGGAGATTTCCACCACTCTACTCATGCCACCATCTTTAGAATCTCCATAACCGACTAGATATATATTAAAATATATTTTTTATAAATTAAGATGTGTCAAATCACACTTTTCCCAGCTTTATTGATGAATAATTGACCTATAACATTGTGTAAGTTAAGTTGTACAAACTGATGATTTGATATATGTATATATTTTGAAATGATTACCACAATAAGGTTAGCTAATAATTCATCACTTCACATAGTTACCTTCTTGTTTGTATGGAGCAAACTTTTAAGATCCACTCTCTTAAATTTCAACATACAATACCTTGCTGTCCATTAGATGCCTAGAATTTAATCAACTTAAGTGGAAGTATATATCCTTTGACCAATAGTACCCACTTTCATTACCTGTGCCCCTGGCAACTACCAATCTACTTTCTGTTTCTTTGTAATTATTAGATTTCACATACAGGTGATTTCAAAGAGTATTGACATTTTCTGCCTAAGACTAAGTATTAATTTGAAGCATGCTTTCTCCATTTCTTGTCTACTTAAAAAAATAAGAACATATTCACTGGAATTTTAATTCTAGTTGTGTTGCCACAAAGCCCTGCTAAAATATTTGATACAGATAAATGGGATACTGGGAAGCTGAATTGTCTTAATTTAAGCTGCTACTAAGCTTTAGTCTATTTCTGAAGCTTCCTAGAGCTAGGAAGATTGGTATCCTAGTTTTCCCTTACCTAAAGGTTTTGATGTCAGATCCAATCTGGAAATGCAATTGAATCAGCACAAATTTGTATGAAAACACATTAATCGTCTAATGATGAGTAGTTCACTTTGAGAGATATCAAGTATTTTCTCACACACAATGGGGATTCTTTGTTGACCATATTTACCATTTTTAAATAAAAGGAGACATCCAGTATTATGTATACCAATTTCTATTTTTAACAGAAGCATTATAGTGAATATATCCTCAACTTATCTTTCCAAAACATTTAGAACAATATATATTATCTAGACTAGTCTTCAATTCCCACCTTCCTATCTCCATCCTAGCTCAGCCTTAGCTGGACTTGATCCTGCCTATGGATGGTACTGATAAATATTGATGTAATTTATTATGAGTACACTAAATAACAATCAAATTTCAATTTGTAGGTTGAAATATCCTTAGATAGATGAGTTGTTTATCCAAATACATGATGAGCTATTGCTTCATTTTATTTTATATACCACATTGTACACGGAATGTGTGAACAATCTGTCAACATTGCAAGACCTAGACTTAGTGCAGAAGTGTAATTTATATCTACGGATATCAGTAATTCAAATTTTCTAAGGTCAAAAGTACAGATTTATCACTACTCTATTTAAGGTATTCCTCAACTGAAATTATAATGCAAAAATAAAATAAAAAGAATAGTCTTCTTTTGAAATAAAATTTCAATCAAAAATTAATATAGAAGTCATTTAAGGCATGAGAATATGTGATGTGGTTTTTTTATATAAGATTTATTTAACAAGACAAATCTGGAATTAAATAAGTATTTATCATAAACTTACAATTAAAAAGATGTAATTATGTAAGAAATGAATCTTCTACATATTTTAACCTATTAAAACCTTTTGTTTGTTTGTATAATGTATACATTATATGCAACACATACACACACACATACATTTTAGTATTATATTTCTAAAACTGGAGCTATCAGGGTATTATTCATTCCCATCAACCAAGGAAATGACACTAATTCAGCAATTTCATTCAACCTTTGAGCACTATCAATGAGGTATCAGAAATCGTTTATTTATTTACTTTCATTCACCAAATATTATTGTACTTTAAAATGTAAATATTACAAGTCTTAGGGATATAAATGCTCATAGTTTATTGGAATGTAAGAGAAACAAATGAATGCTATTGACCATACCATTAGAAACAAGGTTATACACAAATGAAGAAAAGTGGTAGAAATGTGGGAGTGATCAGCTTCACTTGTAGGAAATCAAACAAAATATTACCAACAGTATATTCCAACTGAATTATGAAATGTGACTAGGGAAAAATCTCAAAGAGAATGGGTATTCCAGGTCTACACAAAACATTAAAGCAACAGGATGTGTTCAAGAAATAACAAATTGTGTAATATATCAAAACTAAATTAGGAAAAGAAGAAAGTTCATAACTGATAAAGCTTCACACAAACATAGATATCAGATCAATCAGTTTCATTTGATGTACACCAGAGAGTCACACTTATATATGCAAATGAAATTAATTATACATTTTTAAAGGAAATATAGGTTGCAGCTAGATTTCATTTTATGACATTGGTAGCATGTAAGAGGATAAATATGAATAGTGTGTGCAAATGTAGCCAGATTTGTCAAAATCTGTGAAGAATAAACATGAAATGTCAGAAGGAAGTGGAAGAACATGTAACGGTCATTGAAGATACTAAATTATAGGGCTTCATAAACAAATTAATATAGAGTAAGATAAGAGGAGGGGGAAAAAACCCTTTTTTATATGCTTGTTGAAGATCAGTTAACCATTTATACATGGGACAGTTTTTGGGCTCTGTATTCTGTTCCAATAACCTACATGTCTGTCTTTATACCAATACTAATCTATTTTAAATGATTATGGCTTTGTAATATAGTTTGAAATCAAAAAGTGTGATGCCTCCAGCTTTGTCTTTCTTTCTCCAGATTTATTTGGCTATTTTTGGTTGTTTGTGGTTGTGGTTCCATAAAAATTTTAGGAAATTTTTTTCTATTTCTGTAAGAAATGCCAGTGGGGTACTGATAAAGATTGCATTAAATCTATAGTTTTGGGTATTAGGGACATTTTAATAATATTAATTCTTCCAATCCATTAACATGAAATGTGCTTCCATATATCTGCACCTTCCTTCATTTTTTCATCAATGTTATGTAGTTATCAGTGCACAAGTCTTTATGGTTCTTGATTAAGTTCATCCCTCAGTATTTTATTCTTTTTGATGCTATTGTAAATGGGGAAAGGAGAACGTGTTTCATAAATCATGTTGTGAAAATTGAATATCCACATGCAAAAGAATGAAGTCAACTCTTACATTACACAATACACAAAACTTAACTCTGAATGGAACAAAGATTTAAGTGTAAGATCTAACTGTAAAATTCCTAGAACAAAACATACAGGATAAACTTCATGACACCAGTGCAGGCAATGATTATTTTACATGTGACCCCAAAAGCACAAGCAACAAAGCAAAAATAGACCAGTTGAACTTCATCAACCTAGAAAGTTTCTTATAGCAAAGGAAACAGGATGAAAATGAATCTATAGAAAAGGAGAAAATACTTGCAAATCATATATATAATAACCAGTTAATATAAAAAATATATAAAGAACCCTTACAACTCAATAGCAAAAAACAAAACACAAAAACACAAAAATCAAATAACCTGATTTAAAAATGAGAAAAGAATTTGAATAGAAATATCTCCAAAGAAGACATTCACATGGCCAAAAGATGCATGAAAAGATGCTCACCATAACTAATCATTAGGGAAATGCAAACAAAACAATAAGATACTACCTTGCTTCTGCTAAAATGGACATTAAAAAACAAAATTTTTTTTGAAAAGTATTGGTAAGGATGTTTAGAAATTGGAACGCTTGTAAAATGTTGGTGGGGATGAAAAATGGTACAGCCTTTATGGAAAAAACAATGTGAAGATTCCTCAAAAAATTAAAAATAGAGCTATATCATCCATCAATCCCCTTTCTAGGTATTTATATAAAAGAACAGAAATCAGGCTCCTGAAGGGTATCTGCACGCCCACATTTATTACAGCATTATTTGCAGTGGTCAAAATATGTAAACAAATAAATATCTATCAATGGATAAATAAAGAAAATGTGTTTGGTAAACACATACAATGGAGTATTATTCAGTCATAAAAAAGAAGGAACTCCTGCCCTATGCAATGCATGGGTGAACATGGAGGACACTATGCTAAGTAAATAAGCCCATCACAGGCTGGAAAAAGAGTAGAATGGTGGTTGCCAGGGGCTGTATGGAGAGGGAGATGGGGAATTGCTGTTAACAGGTATAAAGTTTTCACTAAACAAGATGAGTAAGTTGGGAAGAATCTGCTGTACAGCATTGTTTCTATAGTTAATAATACTGCATTGTGGACTTCAAAATTTATTAAAAGGATAGATTTCATGTCAAGTATTCTCATCATAATTAAAAACAAAACATCATTCAGACATATAATTGTGCCTCTCCCTCTTAACTCTAGTAAAACCAGATTAAATAATAATAATAATACACATATGTATACTGACAAAGAGAACAGAAATCCATGTCGATAAAATCCTGAGCATGCGAAAGTGATGATGGACAATGTTAAAAATATATCAGAGCAGAGAAAGCTGAATTTTATGTAATAAAAGAGGAAAACATGTAAGTTTGTTAGAGGCACTCTAGAAACTCAGTAAAACTAGTTTCCAGATGTCTGTAAAGGACAGGGTATAATGTAAGACTGAGAACGGACCTTTAGAACACTGTATGTGTAATACCTACGAACCCCTCTCTACCTTGTGCAACCAGGTAACTATCCCTTCAGCATAAGACTTGAGATTTAATATCTGCAGAGAATGAATGTCAAAGGATCTGAACTTACAAAAATGAGGTAGAATTGAGAGTAGATATGAGCTTTTCAAGTGAAACAAGTTGAATTCAATGAAACCTTTGTATATTAACTAAGATATCCTACCTTCCCAAATCATATTCCAAATTCTGACTAAAATGCTTATAATTGCTAAGGATATTAAACTAAACACAAGACAAAATAAAGCATAGGTTTTTTTTCAGTAAAATTATAAAATATAAAAAGTGCTGCATTTAACTAGAATGTTCATAATAGCGAATGCATATTACACAAACACACACAAACATATACAAACACTAATCATCTGGGTGAGATGTTCAAAATAGTAAAGCAGATGAACTGAAATAACGCTGAGATAGCCATATTAGGAATGAATTTCATGGTTTTCAAAAACGAATGATGTAACAAATCCTACCATTTACAACAACATGGATGGAGCCAGAGGGTATTATGCTCAGTGAAATAAGTCAGGCAGAGAAAGACAAATACTAAATGATTTCCCTCATTTATGGAGTTTAACAATGAAGCAAAACTGAAGGAACAAAATAAGAGCAGACTCACAAACTTCAAGAGGGGACTAGTGGTTACCAAAGGGGAGTTGTGAGGGAGGACGGGTCGGGAGGGACGGAGGAGATTGTAGGGTATCATGATTAGTGGACATGGTGTGTGGGGGGTCACAGGGAAGACAGTGTAGCACAGAGAAGACAAGTAGTGACTCTGGCATATTACTACACTGATGGACAGTGACTGCAATGGAACATGGGAGTGTACTCGATAATAAGGGTGAATGTCATAACCACATTGTTTTTCTTGTGAAACCTTCATAAGAGTATATATCAGTGATACCTTAATAAAAAATTATGAATTATGTGAAAATCATAGTTGATTTCAACTTAAACTTAAAATATTATTAAGTATACTTCGAGGTGTTATGAATGGTTAAAATGCCATAACTACCGAGAAATGAAAAGAAACAATAATTATACTGCTGAGATAGAAATGAAAAATAGGTCAAATGGAGGAAATCAGAGACAGACAAGCATATATAATAGGAAATCTTATCATTTATTCATTTTATAGTTTATGTAGAGGCTCATTCATGCATCAAAGACTATATAGTTCAGTTTAAAAGTGATTGTAAGATCATCTTCCTTGAGGTAGACTTACAAACCTCTAAGAAATATTAACCATACTATAAACAACTCAATTTTACACTAGGGCTTAGGATAAATCCCTATGGAAGAAGTAGTAGCAATATGGCCTTCCTTTTGTATGTTAATGTTTATTAACCCTCTATTATGATAGCCTCTCTTGATAACCATAGATTAAGTGTAAATGGACAGGTATGTAGTAAAGTCAGAAAAATTTCCAAAATTAAGTGTATATAAACAGCATAGTATAAACATAACATAGTGTTCAGAAATATTTGATTTAGTTGTGTTTACCATCTCAAGTAATAATTTAAATTTATAGACCAAATTTAGTTCTCATTTCTGGAAAAAAGCAATTATACACTTCACAAAATATACTCACAAACAATTACACGGTGATTTTACCCCATCATTAGCATTCACTATATTATTTTCTACAACTTATACCAAAGAATTCCCTGTGATTTTCACCTTAGCATTATGAAAGCATATTTTCAATTAGTCATTAAAATAGAAAGGTGCCTAATAAGGAGTAACTTAACTCTCGAGGTGTAGTTCATATATATAAAAGATTTTTCTTATTTTTAAAATCAAAGGCTAGATAGAAATCCAACTTATTGTCTCATAGAACATTATATGAATAAAAACCCAGCAGGCTAAATATCATACATAAAGACAAAGAAAATTTGTCTTTTAAAATTGAGTTTCATAGAACATGGGTAATTTCTGAAATTTTTTAACTCAAAAAAACGTATTTATTAGAAATGGCACTTTCTTTTAAATGTCCCTTTTTCTGCACACACCATCAATCATATTCTATTCACCAAGGGATTACAAACAGCTGATTTCAATCAAGCCTCTTTTTAGTTACAACCACATATATGTATACAAAATAATTTAGCTCCTCAAAAGAGATACCATCTACCAACAGTGAGCCAGATTCTAATTTTATTTCTAAAATAGTAACATGCCCAATAAATTTACCTATTCAAGTAAAATTTCCAGTAAAAAATTCTAGCCAGCGTTTTTTGAGTAATGAACAAATTTATTAAAAAATTTAAAGTAAATGTAGATACCCTAGAAAATTCAAAGCAACTTTTTAAATAAAATAAAATGATGAATATATAAAGTCACATTACTAGTAGTAGTAATAGCAATAGTAGTATTTGTTAAAGGAGAGAAATATAGATCAATGAAGATAGCTATAGGCCAATAAATAGATAATATATCTATCATCAACATAGATGCCAAATTAATACAATGTGATACATACCTCAAACCATACATGAATGGTGACTTAACATGAATCATAAACCTAATTTTAAAAGTTATTATAAATGTAACACTTCTAGACAATAACATAGAAAAAACTTTTTCTTTGGACAAAGATCTCTCAAATACTAGTTTCACCCACAATTAAAATTATAATTAATTAAATTGATAATTAATTTGCTCTCAGAAACACAGCTATAAAAATTAAAAATTTAGTACCAAATGGGAGAAATTATTTTAATACCTATAACTGGTAGAGAACTGTTATGTATAATACATAAACTCTCATAACCCATTAAAAAGAAGACAAAAAACTAAACATTGACAAAGTTCTAACACTTCACATACACACATAAAAAGATAATAGATAAGGTGTGGAACAATTAAAACTCTCATACATTGTTGGAAGAGTTTTAAAATGGTAAAACAATTTGGACAACACTGGTATTTTCTTGTAAATTTCAATATGCAACATTCATAAGACCTTGGCCTTTAAAAAGATATGAAAACACAAGACCATAGAAAGAATTAACAAGAATTCCATAGCAGCTTTAATTACAATAGCTAAAATCTGTAAACAACTCAAATATCTCTCAACTGGGAACTGATAAGCAAATACGGTATCTCTATGCAATAGAATATACTGAGCATGAAGATGGAACTATCAATTTATGCAACAAACTGGACAGATCTCAAATTATTATGTTCAGTGAAATAAACCAGACACCAAAATGTACATACAAATGACATAATTCTAAATAATGCAAACTAATAATATATAGAGACAAAGCAAATGATTATCTGCTGCCAAGGGTATAGGAAGTTATTAAAATGGTGCAAAAGGAGTATTTATGGATTATAGATATGGTCTATCTCCTGATGTTGCTGTGGTTTCAAGGATGTATGTTTGTCAATGCTCATCAAATATTGCACTTTAAAATGGACATATTTATGTTAAAAAAGTCACAGAAGATATCATGTGATAAGCTTTGTATATCCTTGAGCTTTCAACACTTCTCACATTCCAGTTATTAGGTATTAATATTGTGACATATTATTTGCCATGAAAATACAATGCTTACAAAAAATGTAAAAACAAATAGATACATCCATTGTTTAGAGTAGATGTCATAATTTTAATTCATCCTTATTTTAGCAATATTAATTTATAACACTGTTATCTAAAAGTAGTAAGACTTAGATGGGTTTCTTTTTTATCTGTAGCCTCTATTTTAGTGCTTAGTAACATAAATTTAATTACACTGATAGCTTTTAAGGACATTTTAAACAGCAGTTTTGAAGCCATATTCTAAAATCAGAGCCAAAATAAGAAAATTACACATACGTATGAATGTATTGAGAAAAAGTTTGACCTCTTGCAACAGTAGTCATTTTTCACCTTTAGTATTAGTGTCCTCTATGTATACAAATCCCTAAACATAACACTGGAACTCTATTAAATGAATCACCCTCTTTTGCTCTTTACTCTTTGGTTAAATATCTATTTATTATGAGAATGCAGTATGCACAGGAAACCAAGGGAGGGTATTCATTGGTGTCCATAAAAGTATGTTATCATCATTCACGTGGTTCATTACGGATATTTAAAAAACAATATCCATTCCACTCAAAATTTTATTTCAATAGTAAATTAGTTTGAGAGGTTCTTGAGGGTAGGCTGTAATTTCACTTCTTCACTCTCATTGCCCACATAGTGGTATTTGATATATTTACTGAATATATGTGCAGATACAATGAGGCTGTTTAATTGGGGGGTTAAGTATAACCTTTAGATTGTGCTCTGGTTTTAGAGTTACAAAGCAATTTGAATGCATATTAAATTAAAGGCTTTAGATAAACTTTCCTGTAGGGAAAATGGAGGTCAGGATCTCCACCTGATCCTAATATATACCTACTTCATATGTGTGATGATGTCATACTTAGCCTACTGTACAGGCACATGCTTCTACACCTCTTGACAATAAGCCACTACTGCCCATATTGCTATAAAAAGAGTTCCACTGGTGCTAAGAGCAGAGCTTAGAGAAGAAAGCAAGAGTGCAAAAGAGAGGGGAGCAGAGGATGGTGGCAAGGGCAGAGCCTGGGGCAGAGGCTGAGCTGGAAGCAGATGGACTTTCAGTAGTCAACCTACCACCAGGAGAATAAAGCTATGTATGAGCTTCTTACCTGCAACATATCATTGTCATTTTTTGGTCTCACCGAAACCATAGTGAGCTTTCCCAGGGCTGACACCCCTTTCAGTCCAGAGTGACATTTACCAACATAAGTAATTCAACATGACAAAGGGGTAAACATTTCCTAGTATATATTGTTACGTAGTCGCTGATAACTTCATGTTAATCATAGTAAAGCTGTTACTTATCTCTCCCAAATTGAAAATATAAGTTCTATTTCACTTCAGTTCTCATTTCCCAACTGCCATTTTGTTTTTAATTTTCTAACTATTAATGATAATGTGGCTAATTAGGGAACAGTATTACTTGAGAACTTTCTATAACCATCTTGTTGTTGGAGGGCATGGGAAAGAAAGTGAGAGAATGCAGTTTATTAAATATTCACAGAGTATTTCAATTAGCCAGACAATTATTCTAGACAGAATAATTGCTAAGACATTTTGCTCTTCTTCTGTGTATTCTGAAGAGAGAGTTTAAAGACTAATAGAAACTAGTAATAGAGTGTGAGTAATAACTTTATTGGAATTTGGAGTACCTAATGATTTATCTTTTTTTAATGTTAACTTATTAACATGAACATTAGAATTTAACTATGTGGTTTGGTTTTAATTTATTTGCTACATTATTGTAAGAATTTTTAAAAACAAAAAAGAGCAAAATTTCATGAGGTTTCATTTAATGTCATTGAAAGATATTTATCTGTTAGTAAAAAAGTACAGTTTTTCCATATTCCCTTCAATGAGTTATTTTATGTCAAGAGGATTTTTTGGAAGATGTACAAGGAATGCAAGAATAAAGACTTAAGTGCATATTTTCATTTCAGTAGTCTAAAAAATATGTAACTTATACTACCAGATAACATAATTATATTAGTCTGATTAATACTACATTGGTATATTTAAACAATATTTAAACACATTTTTTAAGGTATCATTGATATAAAATCTCATGAAGAATTCACATGAGCAACATTGTGGTTCACACATATTATCAAGCCCCCCCACACACACCCCATGGCAGTCACTGTCCATCAGTGTAGTAAGATGCTATCGAGTCAATACTTGTTTTATCCATGCTATAAGGTCTTCCCTGTGCCCCCCCTACATTATGTGCACTAATCATAATGTCCTTTAATCCCCTTCTCCCTCCCTCCCCAACGCCTTCCCTTGGTACCCTCTAGTCTCATCTTGAAGTCTGTGAGTCTGCTGTTTTGTTCCTTCAGTTCTGCTTTGTTGTTATACTTTACAAGTGACTGAAATCATTTGGTACTTGTCTTTCTCCACCTGGCTTATTTCACTGAGCATAATACCCTCTAGTTCCATTCATGTTGTTGCAAATGGTAGGATTAGTTTCTTTCTTATGGCTGAATAATATTCCATTGTGTATATGGACCACCTCGTCTTTATCCATTCATCTACTGATGGACACTTAGGTTGCTTCCGAGTCTTGCCTATTGTAAATAGTACTGCTATAAACATAGGGGTGCATATGTCTTTTTGAATCTGGGATCTTGTTTTCTTTGGGTAAATTCCTTGGAGTGGAATTTCTGGGTCAAATGATATTACTATTTTTAGTTTTTTGAGGAAACTCCATACAGCCTTCTACAATGGTTGAACTAATTTACATTCCCACCAGCAGTGTGGGATGGTTCCCCTTTCTCTGCATCCTCACCAGCATTTGTTGTCTCTTGTCTTTTGGATGTTGGCCATCCTAACAGGTGTGAAGGGATATCTCATTGTGGTTTTAATTTGCTTTTCACTGATGATTAGCAATGTAGAGCATCTTTTCATGTGCTTGTTGTCCATCTGAATTTCTTCTTTGGATAAGTGTCTGTTCATATCCTCCACCCATATTTTAATAGGGTTATTTGCTTTTTGGGTGTTTAGGCATGTGAATTCTTTTTGGATGTTAAACCCTTGTTGGATATGTCACTTAACAATATATCCTCCCATACTGTAGGATACCTTTTTGTTCTACTGATTGTGTCCTTTTCTGTACAGAAGCTTTTTGGTTTGATGTAGTCCCATTTGTTCATTTTTGCTTTTGTTTCCCTTGCCCGAGTATATGCATTCAGGTAAAAGTTGCTCATGTATATTGAAGAGGTTTGTACCTATGTTTTCTTCTAAAAGTATTATGGTTTCATGAGTTACATTCAGATCTTTGATCCATTTTGAGTTTACTTTTGTGTATGGGGTTAGCCAATAATGCAATTTCATTCTCTTATGTGTAGCTGTTCTGTTTTGCCAACACCAGTTGTTGAAGAGGTTGTCATTTCCCATTGTATATCCATGGTTCCTTTATCATATATTAATTGGTTGTGTATGTGTGGGTTTGTATCTGGGCTCTCTATTCTGTTCCATTGATCTATGGGTCTGTTCTTGTGCCAGCACCAAATTGTTTTGATTACTGTGATTTTGTAGTAGAGCTTGAAGTTGGGGAGCATAATCACCTCAGCTTTATTCTTCCTTTTCAGGATTGCTTTGGCTATTTGGGGTCTTTTGTGGTTCCATATGCATTTTAGAACTATTTTCTCTAGTTTGTTGAAGAATGTTGTTGGTATTTTGATAGGGATTGCATTGAATCTGTACATTGCTTTAGGCAGGATGGTTATTTTGACAATATTAATTCTTCCTACCTATAAGTACAGGATGTATTTACATTTATTAGTGTCCTCATTAATTTCTCTCATGAGTATCTTGTAATTTTCAGGGTATAGGTCTTTTACTTCTTTGATTAGGTATGTTCCTATGTATCTTATTCTTTTTGATGCAATTGTGAATGTAATTGTTTTCCTGATTTCTCTTTCTGCTATGGAACTATTTGTTTTTCAAGTGAGAATCAATAAGCACCTTTTATATCTTTTGTTTTGATAATATGTCAAATGATATGTATATATATATATATATATCTTAACTTATATAACTTAACTTGGACACATGTTTTTCAAAATACTCAAGAGAATTAAAGATTCCAAAAATAAAAAACAATCTTAACAATTTTTTTTAAATCTTAGAATTATGTATGGAGAATAAAGTACTATAGTTAATCATATGCTTGGAGAACATTTTCAAGTGCCAATTAACACTTGTTGGAAGATTTGAATAGTCGTATGCTATTGAGACAGGGAAAGGACAGGGGGCAGCTCCTGTCCAATTAAAGCAAAATAAAGGCCCTGGGAAGAACAAATGAGATGCCTAGTAAGGACCTTAGGAATGTGAAAAACAGGAGACTTGCATCTGAAACAATGCAACAATGTATAACAGGGCTCCCACCGAGCCTCTGAGATAAAGAACCATTTTACTGACTATAACTCATAGTAGCTCACACAGCTTGACCAAGGCATACTAGTTAAAAACAGAAATAACATTTAGTATGATTGGCTAAAATATAGCTGGCATTCTGTAGCAACCTATAGAAAACAAATTGCTCTCTCCCTCATGGATGCAAACCCTAGGCATAAAACCCCTAGATCGGAGCCCATAAACAGCAGCCTTGCCCCTCCCAGTATATGCCTGGGAGTTCTGTATCTTTGCCACTGATGTGTTCACTGAGCAATTGCTGAATCCAGAAGATTCACAAGAAGAGCCTCAATAAATCCAAAAGATTGATATAGTACCAAACATCTTTTCATATTACAATTGGTATGAAACTAGAAATCAATGACGACATGGAGAAAAAAAATAAAGCCCAAAACACTTTGAGGCTAAACAATATGCTTCTAAATAATTAATGGATCAATAAGCAAATCAAGGAGGAAATCAAACAATACATGTAAACAAATGAAAACTAAAATACAACAGTTCAAAATGTGTGGGATACTACAAAAGCAGTTCTAAAAGGAAAATTCATAGCAATAAAGGCCTACCTCAAGAAAGAAGAACAATTCCAAATAATCTAAACTCACAACTAAAGAGACTAGAAAAAGAACTGGGATCCAAAGTTAGTAGAAGGAGGGACATAATAAAGATCAGAGCAGAGATAAATAAAACAGAGAATAAAACAATAGGAAAACAATCAGTGAAAGCAACAGTTAGCTGTTTGTGAAGATAAACAAAATAGACAAACCCCTAGTCAGACTTATCAAGAAAAAAAGACAGTCTGAAAATAAACAAAATCATAAATGAAAAAGAAGTTACAACTGACACTACAGAAATTGAAAAAGTTATTAGAAGAATCTAAGAAAAATTATATGCAATAAACTGGACAATCAGAAGAAATTAACAAATTCCTACAGAAGCACAATCTTCAAAGACTGACCCAGGAAGAAACAGAAAATCTGAATAGACCAATTACCAGCAACAAAATTGAATTAAAAAACTCCTAACTCCTAATAGATAAAACTCCAGAACCAGATGGTTTCACAGAAAAATTCTACCAAACATTTAAAGAAGAGCTAATACCCATCCTTATTAAACTATTCATAAAAACAGAAGGAGATACTTCCAAATTCATGCTATGAGGCCAGCATCACTCTAATACCAAAACTAGATATACATAAGCACTAGAAAAAAATAAAATTATAGATCAATATCCTTTAGGAACATAGATTAAACAATCCTTAACAAAATATTAGAAAACTGAATTAAAAAGTACATCAAAGAATTGTCAATCAACATCAAGTGGGATTTATTCCAGGAATGCAAGTATGGTACAATATTCATAAATCAATCAATGTGACACACCACAATAAGAAAAGGAAGGGTAACAACCATATGGTCATCTTAATAGAGGCCAAAAAAGCATTTGTTTCATGATAAAAAGTTTCAACAAAATGCATATTTTGTTGGAAAAATACAAAAGGGAAAATACTTCAACATAATAAAGGTCATATATGACAAATCCACAGCTAACATTCTCAGTGGTTGAAAGCTGAAAGCTTTTCCTTTAAGATCAGGAACAAGACAAGAATGCCTACTTACACTACTTACACTGAACATAGTACTGGAGGTCCTAGTTATAGAAACCAGATGAGATACAGAGATAAAGACAACCACATTGGTAAGGAAGAAGTAAAAATGTCAGTATTGTCAGATGACATGATGCTACATATAGAAAACCCAAAAGACTGCATCAAAAAATTATGGGAATTAATAACTGGATTCAGCAAACTTGCATGATACAAAATCAATATACAGAAATCTCTTGCATTCCTATACACTAACAATGAACTAGCAGAAAGAGAAATCAGGAAAAAAATTCCATTTACAATTGCATCAAAAAGAATAAAATACCTAAGAATAAACCTAATGAAGGTGGTGAAAGACCTATACTCTGAAAACTATAAGACACTCATGAGAGAAATTAAAGAGGACATAAATGGACATCTATTCTATGTTAGTGGGTAGGGAGAACTAATATCATCAAAATGGTCATCCTGCCCAGAGAAATTTACAGATTTAATGTAATTCCTATCGAAATACCAATGGCATTTTTCAATGAACTACAGAAAATAATCCTAAAATTCATATGGAACTACAAAGACTTCAAATAGCCAAAGCAATACTGACAAAGAAGAACAAAACTGTGGGTATTCCACACCCTGATTTCAAGCTATACTACAATATAGTAATGAAAGAGTATGGTACTGCTACAAGGAGAGACCCATTAGATCAATGGAACAGAACAGAGAGGCCAGAAAGAAATCCATGCATATATGGTAAATTAATATATAATAAAGGAGCCATGAATATACAATGGGAAAATTGTACCTACATGCAAGAGAGTGACACTGGATTACTGTCTAACTCCATACACAAAAGTAAACTCAAAATGGATTAAAGAACTAAATGTTAAGACATGAAGTCATAAAACTTTTAGAAGATAACAGGCAACAATCTCTTTAATAGAAGCATGAGCAATTTATTTCTGGACACATCTCCCCAGGCAAGGGAACAAGTGGGACTACATCAACTAAAAAGCTTCTCTACAGCAAAATACACCATCAACAAAACAAGAGGCAGTCTATAGTATGGAAGAAGAATATATTTGTAAATGATTTATCCAGTAAAGGGTTAATATCCATAAATATAAAAAAAAACTCACATGACTTGACACCAAAAAAACAAATAACCCAATTAAAAAATGGGCAGAGGACCTGAACAGACATTTCTCCAAAGAAGAATTACAGATGCCCAACAGGCACATGAAAAGTTGCTCCACATCACTAATAATCAGGAAAATACAAATCAAAACTACAGTGAGACATCATTTCACACAGTTAGAATGGCCACTAACCATAATGTATGAAATAACAAGTGTTGGTGAAGATGTGGAGAAAACAGAACCCTCCTACACTTTTGGTGGGAATATATATTGGTGTAGCCACTATGGACAGCAGAATGAGGTTCCTCAAAAGACTAAATATAGAATTACTATTTGCCCCATTAAGTGGATCCATTTCTAGGAATTTCCCAGAAGAAAACAAAATCTCTGCATCCTCATGTTTATTGCTGCATTATTTATAATAGTCAAGATATGGAAGCAACCAGAATATTCATTTATAGATGAATGGATAAAGAAGATGTGGTATATATATATATACAATGAGTATTCTGCCATAGAAAGGAAAGAAATCCTGCCATATGTAATAACACTGATGAACCTAGAGGGTATCATGCTCAGTGAAATAAGCCAGGTTGAAAAAGACAAATACCATACAATTTTACCTATTTGTAGAATCCAAAATTAAAACAAAACAAAATGAACAAAATAGCAGTAGACTCATAGACACTGAGGAGTGACTGGTGGTTACCATGAGGAAGGGAGATAAAGGAATACAAAATCTCAGTAATGATATAAGTTGGTGATGGTGATGGAAATGCATCGAGGGGTATAGAGTCAACGGTTCTGTAATATCTTTCAGTGTTGTCAGATAGTAACTGCACTAGTTGGATTTAATAATGTCTGTGTCGAATCACTGTTGTATAGTAGAAATATTGTATATAAGGTATACTTCAATAAAAAATACACTTAAATAAATGTAGAAAATAAAATGGTCTTAATTTACAAAGCAAATCAAATAGACATCTTAGAAGATGAACCTGATATCTAAAGAGAGTTTCCAATGTGTTTTATTCTATTTTCATTTATACTAACTTTGGATAACATAATAGTTGTATGAAAACACTATCTTGCTTATATAGAATACTATAGCACTAATTTTAGTATGACAAAATCTAAGAAAATAATACAATAATTTCCAGTTTATTTAGCAGCCCACTATTTACTTTATGAATTATCCATACCATTTCCCTCTACCCTAATGCAGCAATAGACCGATCTTTATTTTGGTAGTTTTGTTTCTACAATTACTTTGTATCACAAGATGAATGGATAAAGTAAATATATAAATCTTGAAATATATATTATTGAAAAATATGTGATAGAAAATGGAATGAAGTGACAGGTTAAAAATCCACAGTTTGGTCATAATTATTTAAAAATGCCTACCATGCCACTGCTTCTCCAGTACAAGCTGTTTTCATAGGTCCAATGTCCCTTTCTTATCTCACAGACATTGAAAACTACTCCGTACACCATTATCCATCTATATATTTAATCTCTGTCTATTCATCAACAACTCAATAAAAATCTCTCTTCCAATATATACATACAATTAATTTCATTCCTCTTAAGTTTTTAACATTGTGTCTTTTGAGTTTAAATTTGTATTATCATGTGCCTTGTTTTAAGATTTAGCATTATTTTCTTCTAGATGAGATACTTTTAAGGTGAGCAACTGTCATTTTCATCTCTGTAGATCCCACAAACTTTGATAACTCTTATTCAATACATTTTTAATAGTAATGCTGATTTTAGTTTAATGTCACTCTTTCTACTTAAGGTGTTTAATGTATATTATAATTCCTGTAATTTACTACACTTTTACAAAAAGTATGCCATTCAATAACTGTCCACAGCAATTTCTTGAGAAGATATAAATAAAAAATTCCTAGTATTGGCAATAAAATCAGGTGGGGTACATAACCAGCAGAGCAGAGGCTTAAAAAAGTATGTGTGTGCATATGTACATACACACACACACACACACACACACACCCCATATATAATTTTTCTATTGTTGCATAATGAATCGCCATTCATTTAGCAGCTTAAAACAAAACAATTGAGAGGGGGCGGAAGATGGCGGCGTGAGTAGAGCAGCGGAAATCTCCTCCCAAAACAACATATATCTATGAAAATATAACAAAGACAACCCTTCCTAGAATAAAGACCAGAGGACACAGGACAATATCCAGACCACATCCACACCTGAGAGAACCCAGCGCCTTGCGAAGGGGGTAAGATACAAGCCCCGGCCCCGCGGGAGCCGAGCGCCCCTCCCCCCAGCTCCCGGCGGGAGAAGAGCAGGCAGAGCGGGAGGGAGACGGAGCCCAGGGCTGCCGAACACCCAGCCCCAGCCATCCGGGCCAGAGCGCAGGGCCCTCGATACTGGGAAAACAGGGCAGCAACAACAGTGAGCAGGCACTGGAGGCTGGGCGACAGAGGACATAAGAAAAGCGCGCGACCATTTTTTTTTTTTGCTTTTTTGCTGCTTTGTTTTGGCGAGCGCTTTTTGGAAGTCTTAAAGGGACAGGGACCCCAATATTAGGGAAACAGGGCAGAAAGACCGGTGAGCAGAGGCCTGAGGCTGGCACCGGAGAATAAAGAAAAACGAACGACCACCTTTTTTTTTTTTTAATTAAAAAATTTTTTTTTTTAATTAAAAAAATTTTTTTTTCTTGTTTTTTTTTGTGGTCGTTGTTTTGTTTTGGCGGGTGCTTTTTGGAAGTCTTAAAGGGGCAGGGCGGGTCACTTAATCCAGAGGTAGGGAATCCGGGGTCTCTGGGCACCCTAACCCCTGGGCTGCAGGGAGCAGGGAGGCCCCTTACGGAGATAAATAGCCTCCCAGCAGCTCCTGCTCCAACGCGACTCCACCATTTTGGAGTAGCTGCCCGAGCCAGGCCACGCCCACAGCAACAGCGGAGATTAACTCCATAGCAGCCGGGCAGGAAGCAGAAACCCTGTCTGCGCGCAGCTGCGCAGCACAAGCCACTAGAGGCCGCTGTTCTCCCAGGAGAGGAGGGCCACAAACCAACAAGAAAGGAAGTCCTTCCAGCCGTCACTCGTCCCAGTTCTGCAGACTATTCCTATCACCATGAAAAGGCAAAGCTACAAGCAGACAAAGATCACAGAGACAACACCAGAGAAGGAGACAGACCTAACCAGTCTTCCTGACAAAGAATTCAAAATAAGAATCATAAACATGCTGACAGAGATGCAGAGAAATACGCAAGAAAAATGGGATGAAGTCCGGAAAGAGATCACAGATGCCAGAAAGGAGATTGCAGAAATGAAACAAACTCTGGAAGGGTTTATAAGCAGAATGGATAGAATGCAAGAGGCCATTGATGGAATTGAAATAAGAGAACAGGAACGCATAGAAGCTGACATAGAGAGAGACAAAAGGATCTCCAGGAATGAAACAATATTAAGAGAACTGTGTGACCAATCTAAAAGGAGCAATATCCATATTATAGGGGTCCCAGAAGAAGAAGAGAGAGGCAAAGAGATGGAAAGTATCTTAGAAGAAATAATTGCTGAAAACTTCCCCACACTGGGGGAGGAAGTAATCAAACAGACCACGGAAATACACAGAACCCCCAACAGAAAGGATCCAAGAAGGGCAACACCAAGACACATAATAATTAAAATGGCAAAGATCAAGGACAAGGAAAGAGTGTTAAAGGCGGCTAGAGAGAAAAAGGTCACCTATAAAGGGAAACCCATCAGGCTAACGTCAGATTTCTCAACAGAAACCCTACAGGCCAGAAGAGAATGGCATGATATATTTAATACAATGAAACAGAAGGGCCTTGAACCAAGGATACTGTATCCAGCACGACTATCATTCAAATATGACGGTGGGATTAAACAATTCCCAGACAAACAAAAGCTGAGGGAATTTGCTTTCCACAAACCACCTCTACAGAACATCTTACAGGGACTGCTCTAGATGGGAGCACTCCTAGAAAGAGCACAGCACAAAACACCCAACATATGAAGAATCGAGGAGGAGGAACAAGAAGGGAGAGAAGAAAAGAATCTCCAGATAGTGTATATAACAGCTCAATAAGTGAGCTAAGTTAGGCAGTAAGATACTAAAGAGGCTAACCTTGAACCTTTGGTAACCACGAATTTAAAGCCCGCAATGGCAATAAGTACATATCTTTCAATAGTCACCCTAAATGTTAATGGGTTGAATGCACCAATCAAAAGACACAGAGTAACAGAATGGATAAAAAAGCAAGACCCATCTATATGCTGCTTACAAGAAACTCACCTCAAACCCAAAGACATGTACAGACTAAAAGTCAAGGGATGGAAAAACATATTTCAAGCAAACAACAGTGAGAAGAAAGCAGGGGTTGCAGTACTAATATCAGACAAAATAGACTTCAAAACAAAGAAAGTAACAAGAGATAAAGAAGGACACTACATAATGATAAAGGGCTCAGTCAAACAAGAGGATATAACCATTCTAAATATATATGCACCCAACACAGGAGCACCAGCATATGTGAAACAAATACTAACAGAACTAAAGGGGGATATAGACTGCAATGCATTCATTCTAGGAGACTTCAACACACCACTCACCCCAAAGGATAGATCCACTGGGCAGAAAATAAGTAAGGACACGGAAGCACTGAACAACACAGTAGAGCAGATGGACCTAATAGACATCTATAGAACTCTACATCCAAAAGCAGCGGGATATACATTCTTCTCAAGTGCACATGGAACATTCTCCAGAATAGACCACATACTAGGCCACAAAAAGAGCCTCAGAAAATTCCAAAAGATTGAAATCCTACCAACCAACTTTTCAGACCACAAAGGCATAAAACTAGAAATAAACTGTACAAAGAAAGCAAAGAGGCTCACAAACACATGGAGGCTTAACAACACGCTCCTAAATAATCAATGGATCAATGACCAAATCAAAATGGAGATCCAGCAATATATGGAAACAAATGACAACAACAACACTAAGCCCCAACTTCTGTGGGACACAGCAAAAGCAGTCTTAAGAGGAAAGTATATAGCAATCCAAGCATATTTAAAAAAGGAAGAGCAATCCCAAATGAATGGTCTAATGTCACAATTATCGAAATTGGAAAAAGAAAAACAGATGAGGCCTAAGGTCAGCAGAAGGAGGGACATAATAAAGATCAGAGAAGAAATAAATAAAATTGAGAAGAATAAAACAATAGCAAAAATCAATGAAACCAAGAGCTGGTTCTTCGAGAAAATAAACAAAATAGATAAGCCTCTAGCCAGACTTATTAAGAAGAAAAGAGAGTCAACACAAATCAACAGTATCAGAAACGAGAAAGGAAAAATCACGACGGACCCCACGGAAATGCAAAGAATTATTGGAGAATACTATGAAAACCTATATGCTAACAAGCTGGGAAACTTAGGAGAAATGGACAACTTCCTAGAAAAATATAACCTTCCAAGATTGACCCAGGAAGAAACAGAAAATCTAAACAGACCAATTACCAGCAACGAAATTGAAGAGGTAATCAAAAAACTACCAAAGAACAAAACCCCCGGGCCAGATGGATTTACCTCGGAATTTTATCAGACATACAGGGAAGACATAATACCCATTCTCCTTAAAGTTTTCCAAAAAATAGAGGAGGAGGGGATACTCCCAAACTCATTCTATGAAGCTAACATCACCCTAATACCAAAACCAGGCAAAGGCCCCACCAAAAAAGAAAACTACAGACCAATATCCCTGATGAACGTAGATGCAAAAATACTCAACAAAATATTAGCAAACCGAATTCAAAAATACATCAAAAGGATCATACACCATGACCAAGTGGGATTCATCCCAGGGATGCAAGGATGGTACAACATTCGAAAGTCCATCAACATCATCCACCACATCAACAAAAAGAAAGACAAAAACCACATGATCATCTCCATAGATGCTGAAAAAGCATTTGACAAAGTTCAACATCCATTCATGTTAAAAACTCTCAGCAAAATGGGAATAGAGGGCAAGTACCTCAACATAATAAAGGCCATCTATGATAAACCCACAGCCAACATTATATTGAACAGCCAGAAGCTGAAAGCATTTCCTCTGAGATCGGGAACTAGACAGGGATGCCCACTCTCTCCACTGTTATTTAACATAGTACTGGAGGTCCTAGCCACGGCAATCAGACAAAATAAAGAAATACAAGGAATCCAGATTGGTAAAGAAGAAGTTAAACTGTCACTATTTGCAGATGACATGATACTGTACATAAAAAACCCTAAAGACTCCACCCCAAAACTACGAGAACTGATATCGGAATACAGCAAAGTTGAAGGATACAAAATCAACACACAGAAATCTGTGGCTTTCCTATATACTAACAATGAACCAACAGAAAGAGAAATCAGGAAAACAACTCCATTCACAATTGCATCAAAAAAAATAAAATACCTAGGAATAAACCTAACCAAAGAAGTGAAAGACTTATACTCTGAAAACTACAAGTCACTCTTAAGAGAAATTAAAGGGAACACTAACAGATGGAAACTCATCCCATGCTCGTGGCTAGGAAGAATTAATATCGTTAAAATGGCCATCCTGCCCAAAGCAATATACAGATTTGATGCAATCCCTATGAAACTACCAGCAACATTCTTCAATGAACTGGAACAAACAATTCAAAAATTCATATGGAAACACCAAAGACCCCGAATAGCCAAAGCAATCCTGAGAAAGAAGAATAAAGTAGGGGGGATCTCACTCCCCAACTTCAAGCTCTACTATAAAGCCATAGTAATCAAGACAATTTGGTACTGGCACAAGAGCAGAGCCACAGACCAATGGAACAGACTAGAGAATCCAGACATTAACCCAGACATATATGGTCAATTAATATTTGATAAAGGAGCCATGGACATACAATGGCGAAATGACAGTCTCTTCAACAGGTGGTGCTGGCAAAACTGGACAGCTACATGTAGGAGAATGAAACTGGACCATTGTCTAACCCCATATACAAAAGTAAACTCAAAATGGATCAAAGACCTGAATGTAAGCCATGAAACCATTAAACTCTTGGAAGAAAATATAGGCGAAAACCTCTTAGACATAAACATGAGTGACCTCTTCTTGAACATATCTCCCCGGGCAAGGAAAACAACAGCAAAAATGAGTAAGTGGGACTATATTAAGCTGAAAAGCTTCTGTACAGCAAAAGACACCATCAATAGAACAAGAAGGATCCCTACAGTATGGGAGAATATATTTGAAAATGACACATCCGATAAAGGCTTGACGTCCAGAATATATAAGGAGCTCTCACGCCTCAACAAACAAAAAACAAATAACCCAATTAAAAAATGGGCAGAGGAACTGAACAGACAGTTCTCCAAAAAAGAAATACAGATGGCCAACAGACACATGAAAAGATGCTCCACATCGCTAATTATCAGAGAAATGCAAATTAAAACTACAATGAGGTATCACCTCACACCAGTAAGGATGGCTGCCATCCAAAAGACAAACAACAACAAATGTTGGCGAGGCTGTGGAGAAAGGGGAACCCTCCTACACTGCTGGTGGGAATGTAAGTTAGTTCAACCATTGTGGAAAGCAGTATGGAGGTACATCAAAATGCTCAAAACAGACTTACCATTTGACCCAGGAATTCCACTCCTAGGAATTTACCCTAAGAATGCAGCAATCAAGTTTGAGAAAGACAGATGCACCCCTATGTTTATTGCAGCACTATTTACAATAGCCAAGAATTGGAAGCAACCTAAATGTCCATCAATAGATGAATGGATAAAGAAGATGTGGTACATATACACAATGGAATACTACTCAGCTATAAGAAAAGGGCAAATCCAATCATTTGCAGCAACATGGATGGAGCTGGAGGGTATTATGCTCAGTGAAACAAGCCAAGCGGAGAAAGAGAAATACCAAATGATTTCACTTATCTGTGGAATATAAGAACAAAGGAAAAACTGAAGGAACAAAACAGCAGCAGAATCACAGAACTCAAGAATGGACTAACAGGTACCAAAGGGAAAGGGACTGGGGAGGATGGGTGGGTAGGGAGGGATAAGGGGTGGAGAAGTAGGGGGGTATTAAGATTAACATGCATGGGGGGGTAGGAGAAAAGGGAGGGCTGTACAACACAGAGAAGGCAAGTAGTGATTCTACAACATTTTGCTATGCTGATGGACAGTGACTATAAAGGGGTTTATAGGGGAGACCTGGTATAGGGGAGAGCCTAGTAAACATAATATTCGTCATGTAAGTGTAGATTAGTGATAGCAAAAAAAAAAAAAAAAAAAAAAGGGCAGTTCCTGTGTGGTAACCTCCAACGAGTTCTACACAAGGGTATAAAGGGCATATAAAAGTGTAGGCAAAGGGTCTGTTTGTGTTTATACAGAGGATCAAAGCCTAATTGGGCTACCCCGAAAATGAACTAAGATACGATATGAAAAAGAACTTCCAACATCTGCACTCTCTGGAAGACTCATGCCAGAAGATGATCATCAAAAAACCCCAACAAAGATCCACGCACTGCTACAGCTGTAGATGCACTCATCCCACCAGTTCCTGGACTTGCCATGGGAATGAGGAAGGAGATATCTAAGCTGGCCTGTGCATACAGTAAAACAACAAAATTGGACTGGATCTATACTGTTGGAACTCAACCAAGAATTTGGAGAAGTGCAAATTGTAGCGCTCCAAAGTCTTACAACTACAAACTATTTATTGTTAAAAGAACATATGGCATGTGAACAGTCCCCAGGAATGGGTTGTTTTAATTTGTCTGATTTCTCTCAGACTGTTCAAGTTCATTTGGACAATATCCACCATATCATAGATAAGTTTTCACAAATGCCTAAGGTGCCTAACTGGTTTTCTTGGTTTCACTGCAGATGGCTGGTAATTACAGATATGCCTTGGTTATGTAACTATACTCCTATTATGTTAATGTGTGTGTGCAATTTAAGTAGTAGCTTAAAACCTATACATGCTGAAGTTACTCTACAAGAAGATATATCAAAGAAATAATCAATCTTCCCATGTTTTCTTCCGCCTGCTACTTCTATAGCTTTTCTTCTTCCTTCCTAATTACAACCCTTAAATAGAATTCGTGCCTCATATCAAATTTACCGAGTATCATAATTCTTCCAAGTGGTAAAGATACCTCAAGACAAATGCTGGGCATAGAAGCCACAGGGCATAAATATGCAAAGAAGTAAAAAGCTAACTTTTTCAAACAATAAGGCTTCTCTCTCACTTACCAACTTCACATTTCCCTGTATGGCCCCGGAAGATGACTGGTTAGCCAGAGACGGGTAAGATTCCTCAAGGGAGGAACAACCTAAGACAGGCACAGTCGCAGGGGGGCCATCAGGTGAGAAATTGGGGATCAACAGAGGTGAGGCTTAGAACCTCACCCCCCCGTTCTGAGAGAAATCTTCTGCATACGTGGATGTTTTATTGCCCTGGTCTAGCTTGGATTAACACATAGTCTACAGGCACACACCTGATCATCTACATGTGCTCTCTTACAACACTAAACTATGTTTTCTACCTTTATCTTGTATCTACCTACCACTTCAGCATTTTATTAAAAATAATAATAATAAAGAGAGAAATGTGGTATCCACATATAAATCAAGTATAAAAACCAAATGAGTATTCATATTTGAACTGACTGTTTATAGTTCATAATGCATGAGCAAAACCGAAAGTTTCTGTGATGACTGCCCTTGTACTGTTCACTATGTAACTTATTCATTATGTAAGAATTTGTTCTACATGTAAGAACTTGTTTGTTATGCCTCAGAAGATTGGAGACTGACAAAAATTAGGCTTGGGGTGGAATAATGATTGTGCATTGAGCATTGACTCCCCTATACAGAATTTTATTGTCGTTAACAACCATTTGATCAATAAATATGAGAGATGCCCTCACAAAAAAAAAAATAAATAAAAAAAAAAAAAAAAGGACAGACTTCCAATGGTAAAATAAATTAGTAACCAGGATGTAATGTATAGCATAAGGAATATAGTCAAGATATTGTAACAGCTTGGTAGGGTGATAGCTGGAACCTAGAATTATGTATATAAATGTTCTACCACTGTGTTGTACACTTGAAACTCATGTAATGTAATACTGTGTGTCAACTACCCTTCAATAAAAAATAATTATTAAAAAAAAAAAAAAAAAAAAAAAAATTTAATATCTCAGTTTCCATGGGTTAAGATACAGGTTAACTGAGTCTTCTGCTCATGGTTTCACCATGTTAAAAGCAAGGTCAGTTAAGGCTTCAATTCTCATCTTACTCTTGGATCCTCTTCTAAGGTCCTCAAGTTGCTGGCAGGATTCATTTCCTTGCCATGTGACTGAAGGCCAGATTTTTTGTTGGTCACTTATCCAGGGAACACTCTCAGCTCCTAGAGGCCACATGCAGTTCTTCATAACAGCCTTCAAAGGAAGCTCACAACATGGCTGCTTACCTTTTTCAAGGCCAGCAGGAGAATGTCTACTATTGTTTCTTTCTTTTAAGGGTTCCCTGGATTAGGTCAGACTCAAAATTGGCTGACCAGACACCTTATTTACATACAAAAAAGATTCCTTCTGCCATATATGGTAACGTACTCATTTGGGTGATATTCTATTATATTCACAGGCACTACTCACACTCCTCAGAGGGCATTACAGAGGATGTGTGCTCTGCAAGGGAGAAACCTCAGGGAACATCTCAGACGTTAGCCTTCCACACAGGGCTCAAATTAATTTCAAGGTCAGAATCATAATGTTAGCCTTCAACACCATAGCTTACTGAAGTGCATGATTGTTTTCTTACATGGTAACTTCTGCTAATTATGGTCTGATTAGGGTAACCTGCCATACTGGCATGGTTGAGCTATGGAGTTTCCCAGAACTTAACTGTAAATATTATATTTGCAACTGACTTGGGCAAAATGTATGGTTTGTCACCTTAGTCCTGATTCCTCACCTCATGGAAATATTGACCATTACCATCTCTTTAGGTCCACTGAAAACAGAAAAGAGATATTTGGAAACCATTGTGTCTCATGTTTACCATCTGTATCTTACTTTTAATGTTCCAAATAGTGGAGAAAGTTGCAGGTTCATAAATGCCAAAGAAAGGACTGATAGGCTTTTATCTACCCTGCAGGTGAAACTCACACATACCTATCACAGCATCTTTGAGTATTATTAAGCATGATTAAAACGCCTATTGCTTTTCAAAATGAATGAGAAAAGAGTGCCGGTTGTTTCTGTTTGTTGTATTTCTTTCATCTTTAAATCCAATTTTGGTCTTCTTGATCCAATTATAAAATATGGTTGAGTCAGTATATTCCTATCATGGAATAAAGTTATAAAACCTTAGAGTAAAATATTTTCTTGACATTCTTAAAAAAAGCTATTCACTGAAAGCCCCTTTAAAACTATAGCCTCATTTACACTAACATTTGTTTATAGTTACTCAAATGACAATTATGAAGGAAACTACAAATGTTGGGGAAATGAAGATGGAACTGGGCTGGGTAGGGGCAATTAAGATAAATGACTGTGGCCACTTTGAGTTAATGTGACAAGCAGAACTGATAAATTAATCTCCCATTTCTTCTTCTCACATATAATGATGCTTGGAAGAAAAAGAATTAATAAAGTCTGGAGCTTGAAATCAGGAAAGATAAATCTCTGATGAAAGAATTTAAAAAAAACTCAAAGTCAGAATTGTAAAGAATTAAAATCTAGGTGCTTATATTTTAATTAGAACCAGAAATGATCCCTAGTGATTAAGTATTCAATGCTCTGGCGCCGTAGTTCTACTCTTTGGTCCTGAAAA
Source organism: Manis pentadactyla (assembly GCF_030020395.1). Taxonomy (NCBI): domain Eukaryota; kingdom Metazoa; phylum Chordata; class Mammalia; order Pholidota; family Manidae; genus Manis; species Manis pentadactyla. The sequence continues at coordinate 165,409,539 of NC_080021.1, read as the reverse complement.
GCACTTATACCCTTGAAAACTGATTAAGATCCCAAAGACCTATTGTTTATTCATTTACAGTATCAGAGACAGTTTGATATTTGGACTATAGATATTGGCACTGTAAAGTTTAAAATTATTATAAATTCATTTAAAATAGCATTAATTCATATGTTAGCAAATAACATTTTTATTAATAACATTTTTCAAAATAATAAAAATACTAAAAGAAGAGTATTTACTTACTTACATGGTAACTTCTGCTAATTATGGTCTAATTAGGATAACCTACCATACTGGCATGGTTGAGCTATGGAGTTTCCCAGAAATTAACTGTAAATATATTTGCAACTGACTTGGGCAAAATGTATATCTGCTTTGTAGGACTTGCACATTTCTAGCTTGCCTAAAGTAATAGATTACAGCCATATTCCTATATCTGTTTTCTTATTCAATCTGCTTAGATATCACATACCATGAAAAAAGTTATTTGGCATTCATGAGAGAGTAAATAAATATTGCTTTGATCTCACAGGTTCTCTGAATGGGTCTCAAGACCCCAAAGGATCCCAGACCAATCGTTGAGAACTTATACCCTGAAAGTACGGGTAGCAGCAGTCTAAATTCTAATGCTTGCAAAAAAGGAAACAACTGAGATAACTGTAGACAGCTGAAAGTCACAAATCCAAAAGTGAAAATATCTGCTGTCAGGTGGAAGTGCAAAGGAAGCCTGTCATGCATGTAGGGACTTGAATGGAATAAGAGTCTCCCATGAAATCTGGAAAATGCATAATATGCCATGCTTGGGTGTAAGGTCATAATTAATATGATTAACATGGCACACAGGAACACATATTGAGAAATTAACCTCAGAAATGAGTTCAGAACTAGGAAACCTCCTATGGCCTTAGCAGTAACAAACATTAACATATTTTAAACTGGTAATCCCACAACCCATGATATGCCATACCGCCATAGAAAACAGCCTCACTGGGGAGGTCACAACTTTTAGAGGGCATAACTTTTAAACGACAAAGTAATTGAAGCAACACGACATCATGAAGAACACTTAGCAAACACACACATTCACACACATACCACTCACACACAAAGGGAGAACTGACATTACAGAGAATACATAAAACTAAATTTAATATGCTGAAGAGTCATGTTTAAAGTGTCTGACATCATGAGATAAAAAAGCAGGAAAAATAAGACATCTCAAACACTCAAACAAATTAGCCACTGAGCAATCTATTAAAACATGCTTAATGAAACACACACACAACCACATTGCCATTAAATACTTGGAAAAAGTACTTGCTAGAGTTGTAGAAATAACTGAAAGGTGAATTTAAACATAGGTCTGAGGAGATTATACAATGCAGAGCACATAGAAAAAGATAGAAAACATAAAATAGATGGAGATATAAGAATTTCTGATGTATATACATCAACAATTGCAAAAGGAAAAAAATATTAAGTGGGAGAGAAATATTATCAGAAAGGTCCAAGACAGAAGAAGGACCTGAGAACTCAGAAAAGGAAACAATTAGCACCACAACATATAAACCAACATTACTCTTAATTGAGACACATTAAAGTTAAAATACTAATGAAAGAAAAAAATATTACAGAATAACAAGGAAGGACCATTTAACTGTCAGCAGTCTCCTCAGCAATAATAAAAGACGTGAGAAGACAATTGGACAATATCTTCAAAGTAGAAAAATGAGTCAATCTAAAAAATTTATCCAGTTAAATTTTTGTGGAAAACATACTGAGAGAGAACTATTGACATATGTAGGAAGAACAATACAGAAGAAAGGATTGGCATGCAAAGAGTAATAGGTTTACATAAAAAATTATATAAAATCATTTTGGAAAATCCAAATGAACATGGACTATATAAACAGTAATTTAATAGTATTAATTAAACAAAATACATAGGAAAATAGTAAAAGAGAAAACATAGAAAGTTGATTTAAAAAGAAACACAAGAAAGTTTCCACATTAGAAAATCAATTCTGTCATTCTTCATATTAACAGATAAACTCAGATTGAAATATGACCTCAGAAGATATAATGAAAATGAATCACTTTGTATCTGACTGGCACTTAGCACGCTGTTTTAAGTACCATTTTAAACATTTAAAAAACCATTAACAAATGCATTAATCTCTGAAGAATGTATTATAATTATGTACACTGGACAGCTGAATACAGAATAGTTAATAATAAGTCAACAGTAACAAAACTAGTAGGGCCAAGATTTGAAACCTAGCAGCATGGTTCCATAATTTGCAGTTAGCTATTTTGCTATATTGCTTCTTAATTGTCATACATAATATTTTTTAAATAATCAAACTTGGAATATAGGAAACTTTTTAAACCTGACTAATTCATTTATCAAAAAGTAAAGAAGATTAATGTATAAAAAAGGGGAAATTTAGGAAGTATTTATATTAGATTTGTAGGAACTGTATGGTTTCTCAAAAGACTGATTTTAAATGTATTGTAAGAAGCTCTAGTCAATCTAGTAAGAAAAAGAAAGTGATACACATAACTACTTGAAAGACAGAGACTTTTAAGAATTGTTTATAATAAAGTTATATCAATAGAAAAGTTCCACCCAAATCCATAATTTCATGTTATTAAAAAAAAAAACATTTTGCTCCTAGATACACAATCATCTTACAAAAGTCAATAGCACTACTAAATAACTTTAGTAAAAGGTATTATCATTGATTAAAAACAAAATACACCTAAGAATAAATGGATCTGAAATTATGCAAGAACTTTAAACATTTAAAATATTTTCAGAATATGCATAAAAATATACAATAAAATTTGTATTCAAATTTATGAATATCTTTTCAAATTTCTTTACAGTTAAATTTCTAAGGAAATTTCATGGCATTATTCAAAGAGGATGAATTCAAAATCCACATAGCAGAATAAAGCTAAAATGCATACAAGCAAGTATAAGAAAGAAAAATAAGGGCTATAGAGGGGAAGATTTTTCCTACTAAATAATGAATCTTATTAAGTTATAAGAATTAAAATATTATGTCATTCATGAACCAAATAATACTGAACTAATTAAAGAGAATAGATAACTTGGGACAGATAGTCATAAGTTGAACTTCAGTATATGTTATATGTGATACTAGAAGTTAGTGGAGAAAGCATGCACAATTAGTTTCAAACAAAAAAAAAAATAATTAGCTTACTCTATGCAGTTTCTCATCACATAGTTAAACAAATATTATATTAATTAAATTCCTAAAGAATAAATAACTCAAATGAAAATACACACATTTGTTTAGATTATCATTAAAATAATTATATAATTAATAACTCTATAAATAAAATTAAGAGACAAGAAACATACCAGGAGAACTTACAAGCAATCACAAAATTCATATTAGAAAAGCAATAATGTACCATTTCACACAATTTGATTAGCAAAAATCAAAAAATCTTAAACTTTTCATCCACACTGGGAAAGCTGGTAGGGAAGACTATTAGCACAGTTAGCTTGGATATTAATATAGCAATCTTTGTTAAAAATTGAAAGTGTATGTACTGGAAGTCTAACAGTTTTACTTGCATAGTCCTTAAGCTCATAGGCTTACAGGAACATCTAAAGGAATTAGCATTTCAGTATTTTTGAATTTTAAAAAAGTAAACAAACAAAAAATCAGCATAATGTTTTTCTTACTGGGCAAATTATTATATAATAGGTGGCATATTCTTGTTATACTGCATCATGAATAGATCTTCATTGCATAGTAACAAGTGAAAAAGGCAATTTTTAAGACCTTACACCATTTATGTAAACATTTAAAAAAACACAATGACACTTCCAATTATATTTATTTATTTACATTTAAAAAAGCACAGTGACACTTTCAATTATAGTATTAATAATGAACAACAACACAATGACACTTTCAATTATAGTATTAATAATAAATAACATCTGAACCCTTCTTTCAAGGCTTTCATTGATTATTGGCAGATATAACCTTGTAAACCAGTATTTACGATACAGAGATTCAAGTGCAATTAGAGAGAAAGAACTATCAGGCTTTTTCCTCTCCTGGCCCACTAAAGAGAAATCTAATTTTACTCACTCTCCAACAATCCCCTTCACAGACACTTCAAACCCATGAGTTCACAAAAGAACACGTTCCCAGCACATTTCTTCAAAATCCTGTACTAGGAATGAATGGCAGGAAAGACTGAGGTGGGATAGTGAGCAAGGATGGGTATAGGATGGAGAAAGATGGGAAACCAGTAAGATAATGTTAAATAAAAGAAAATTTTCTGAATTTACCTTATTTTTGTTGTTGTTAAATATGGTAGTGTGTTAAGTAAGTGAATGGAAGGAAAAACAGATATTTTAGAATAATGTTTTGATATATTATCTTTTCATGGGGGTTTGAGGAATATAAGTAAAGAAATTGAGTTTGTTAATAATTAAATGTAAATAAATATACCATTATTCTTGTCAATCTGTATTTTCTAAGCACTATATAATCTTATAACTGTTTCATAAGATTAGTAACAGTTGTGAAGATAATAATGATACAACAAGAACATCATCAATACTTCATGAGGGTCAACTGCAGGAAGAACCTGGGACAAAAATGGGAAGAAGTTTGCCAAAACTTCCAAAAGGAAAGCTTTCTAGAAGGAAGGACAGACATATGCAAAGATGAGTGAAAATTAGAAACGACCACCTCTAGCCACACAGCTCACTGACTACATAGACCTAGCTTTACTATTTGGCCACCTTCACTAACATGACTTTACTAGTAGTCCCCTGTTTTCATAGGAATACATAATATTCCTGAAGATTTTGTCTAGGAAGATAAAAGTTTCAAATAACTCTATTGTATGTTTCAGGAACTGGAGGAAAAAAAACATTTAAATGATTAAATGATTGTCAGATTGATCATCTATTCAATAAACAGAATCAACTGATCATTTACTCCCCAAGATTCTTCTACTCATCTTAAAATTCTTGTCTTGTAGGGTCTACCAGTCCTAAATTGTTATATCATAATATTTACTTAATCCTTATCAAGCCTCCCCTTTGAAAGACTTGCCTTAAACTAGACTCCAAAGCTTCATAAATATCCCCACTTTGTCCTTCCCCTCTGAGACTCTTCCAAGAATCTGTCAACTTAGTTATGTCTCTTACCCAGGTAAGAATAAACACAGCTTCACCTTATCACTGACTGCCTTAATGGTATTTCCAGTGAGCAAGCATTTGATAGGAGGCAGCATACACCATGTGTTAAGAATAGCAGTAATTTCAAAGGGCTGAAGTACAATATTTTGAAAGAATACTGAGAGGAACATGTGGCCATTGGTTAGGATCAGATTCTGAAGAATTTTGTATGCCGTTCTAAAGAACCTGGCTATTAGTCTGAAACAAAAGGCTAATATACAAGAAGGATATCTTGGGTATTATTTTAGGTTCTTTTAGAAAGATCTCTTTGGAAGCTAACAAAGTCTATTTGAAACATTTATTTAAGTTTTTAAGTATCAGAAATAATATATGATTTGATCATAGTTAATTCAAGAGGATTTTTATTGTTTCTATGATAAATAATGATATGGAAAAATGTTCTATAATCTGAGATTACAGAAATTTTCACTATTTTTTTATAAAAGCAGATAGGATGTTATCATGTACTGTACTCATTATATATTTATTTATTTTAAACAATAAAGCATCATATATTTTGAGTTTACTTCAGTTTTCTTGAGCCTCTTCAAATTCAATGATTAGATTCCAGAACAAAAACTTGAATGAGAACCATAAATGCTCAGCTCTGGAAGAAGTCCCACGGCTACCACAGGGAACCTAACTACTACGATAATTATAAACATTTGTTTAACATTATAGTTCACAATAATGCAACACTACAACTATTCTAACTATTGTTAAATTGTTATAATTTAATCCTTTAAATTCTAATTATGATTTTATAGGTGAGAAAATTAAGGTACTGGTCACTGATCTAGGAAGTTATAAAATTTGTATTTGTATCCAGGAAGTCCAATAGTTATGTTATATATCCAATATTGAACATAACATTATTATTATTTAACTTAAAAGAGAGACATTTTAAAATAAAAAGGAAATATAAGTGTTTTAAGTAAAAACAAGTTTATTTTGTATGTGCATTTATAATTAACTGAAAACTTTTCTTATATTCCAAATTGAATAAAATATTTAGCTCAATACAGTTTAATTTAATAGTTAGCAAAAAAATAGAACTAAAGGCATCTTACTGCACTGATGGACAGTGACTGCAATGGGGTATAGGGGGGATTCGATAATAAGGGTGAATGTTGTAACCACATTGTTTTTCATGTGAAATCTTCATGAGTATTATATCTTCATGAGTATTCATGTGAAATCAAATGAGTATATTTGATATGTCAATGATACCTTAATATAAAAAAAATTAAATGAAAAAAAAATAGACCTAAAGGACATAAAACAGAGACATGTGTGATTATATAATTTTCTACATAAATATTTTTCTTATTTTTTTGTATTGAAATAAATTCTAGTTTCCAATAAATACATTAAAATCATGTAAACTTCATTATAAATGAAGGTAATACCTCAAAATATATTAAATGTTTTTCCAATATTTGAAAATATAAAGAAACAAGGAGAATCAACATTAGCAAAGTTCTAACGAATGACAGACAAGTTCAGCAGACCAAGAAATCTTTATGCAAGGATTCCAACACTGCTGTTTTCTCACTATTAAGATTTTTCATAATCTTTCCACTTGTAGAAATGGATGAACCCAATCAAATTATCTTTTTGTTACAGAGTCTTACATATTTCCCTTAGGCCATATCTGGTTATCAAGTTTTCCTTCTTATTTCTATGGGAATTAATGTATGAAATGAGAGTAATTAATAGCTCATTAACTACAAATGATATAAGAAACATTTATGTTGGCTCAGGCCATTTGACACAGGAACAGGATATTCTTTGCTTCAGAACCAAACAGTAAGTCATTCACAAATCTTGGTGTTATCCATATCAGCTTTTACCTCCAAAAACATTTGGGAAATTTACTTAAAATATAGGATGAATACCTTATGTGGAAATTATAAAAGAAACATTAGTTTATTACCATTAACATCAAGATTTATTGTTTAACAAATGTAACTGCATTGATGTAATAATAATCTCAGTAGCTCTGCAGGGAATTAATGAAGGAAATAACAGGTAAGCAGGTAGTCCAGAGAACAAAATTTCTTTGTATCATTTTTATCATCTTTATGGTTAGGGTAAGGGGCAACACAGACTAAGTTCCTGATTTTTTTTCCTTAGATAGGAATATCAGATTGTCTATAAAGTAATTTCAGTGAAACTCTGAAATTCTGTCTACTAAGTATTCCAACTATTAATTCTCTACTAACTGAATGTTTCTTTTATCTCTCATTAGCTGGGCAATATGGTTAAGTTGAGAAGGCATATACGTGGTAACTACTATGTGCTAAATCCTGTTGATGGAAATCATAACAGCAGCAACATCATGTTCCTTTACCTGGGCATTTTTACTAAGTTAACACTTAAATATGTACATAATCTTTTTTAAAACATGAAAGTATGTATTTTCAGTGGAAAACCATTAATAAAATATATTTGAAAATTTATAATAATCCTTCTAAAACATAAGCTTTATAAGAACTTACTATTTAAAACAAAATAACACAAACTCAGGATTTCAATTTAGAGAAAACACACACACAAATCAGTAGTTGAAATATGGTCTTATTTTTCTAACAATACTATAGGAATAGTAGAAAAAATATGCTTTATTAGGTAGGGTCAATTAGGTCAGGAGAAGGCCTGTGCAGTGTTGTAATATCTATACTGAGCTTGGGGAGAGAATTCATATTTACACATATTGATGAAAAGGGAACAGACATTCCAGGTAGAAAAAAAGGCAGACATAATTCAAACAGCTTTCTACTTGAGAGGAATAACATGGTAATTCCCCACACTAAATGATCCAGCTGCTGTTAGTCTATTTTCATGTATGCTTTTGAAAGATTTGTTATTTATAACAGCCACTGGTGTAGGACCTAGACAGACAATTAGACAACTAAACAACCAGTTATTCAGCTTTCTCATCTTAATTCATTATGAGGTCTTGAGTGCCTTGTTCTTACAGATGAATCACATATCATGTGGTGTCTATTTTGTCTTTTAGGAGTACTTTTACTTCTTGGATCCCAGCCATGTTTAGGAACTTTAAGCTATTGGGAAAGTCAAATCAGCTGTTATTAGTTATAATATATATATATATATATATATATATATATATATATATATATATATTACTTCTAATGGTTGATAATGCTTTGGAGTAGGGATGGCAGTAAATGTAAAAACATTAATTATTTAGAAAGGACATACTTATAAATATGCTGAATAAACTAAAATCAATGCAAGAGTATGAAGGTAATAAGTGTTATATGGGACAGAGTAAGACAAGTGTCGTATAACTATCTTCAGTATAATTAAAGAAAAGTTTACCAATTAATTTTACTCATTAATGACAGAGGCAATATTATTTGTTAAATCTACCCTTTTGAGGTATGTCGTTCCATATTTTTTCAGTTAATTTGTTCAAATTATGAGATACATGACTGCGATGTTTATCTTTCTGGAAATAATACATGCTATCATATTAAAAGATTCTGAAGATTTAGAATACAAAGAAATAAAGTTGAGGAATTATATAGAATATAAGGATGGCTTTGATTGCACTAGGCTATGATAATGGGATTCCTGCCAAGTTTATAAAAGAAAAGGCTATAAGAAATTTCTTGGTAACACAAAAGGACTTCCTAAGAAGTTATGACTTGATATACCCTTTGAAGATTTATATGTAACATTCTTGCCCTTTTGAAAGAGTCCAAGCAATTTTTTAATGGTATTTAACTTCCTGTAACATTTTTCTGTACCCAGCATATCTGAAACCGTATATTCAACTAGACAGCTGGTATTTAATATAAGCAAAAAATTATAGGAAAAATCATGGAAATAACTGGCATTTTTATGTGTATAATAATGCTGAGCATTAAAAATAAGCAAATAGGCTCTACTTGGTTAGCTAACATTGATTTTTATTACAATTAGACACACACACACTCACTAGATTTCATATTAACAGACCTGAAAAGTAAAATTATTCAAATTCCCATTCGAGATAGGAGAGTTCTGGACACAACAATATGTTGGTGGAGGCACAGATTTTATGACTTCCTCCAAGGAATAAAATTAGTGTATTCACCCAATTCTATTTGACAATGATATTAGACAAGGTCTAGGTCACTTTCCTTCATCAGTAAAGGGATTGATAGATGCTCACTTAGTCTCTACACTATCTTACGTACAATGCCTGATACGCAATAAAAAATACCAAAGCAAGTTAGAAAAAGAAAAGTTGGCCAATAAACAAGTAAAACAGATGGTGGAAATAAAACCACCAGAGAGCAAGTTAATGGTGTTGTGGGATAAGGGCATGTAAATAAGTATGACTAATCTGTTAAGGAATTTAATATGGAGAGCTTTTACCAGATTACAGAAAATATGAACAAGAATCAGAAGAAAATATCTTTAGCATATAAGACATAGATGAAAATAGAATTTATAAACTTTAAGATGAGGCAGAGAAAAACATTCAAATCGAAAGACAAGAAGTCAGGAGTAAAAATGGATAAAAGAACATAAGAGACATATATATAGCCATATCATTCATTATGAAATCCCACTGGGCAAGAATAATGGGAACCTGATGCTTTGATTGGAGTAAATGCATTGGTTAGCTAATCTGATAGTCCCTGGCCTTGCTTTCTCAGATTTTTTTCTTTGATTTTTGGCTGTTAGACAGGATTAATCTGTAGGTGACCTAGAAATAAATTGACTGGTCTTCATGGTAGAGTGAATAATGTCTCCCCAAAGACATTATTTCTGGGAACCTGTGAATATGCAAACTTACATTCAAAAAGAACTTTGCAGATATGATTGTTAACAATCTTGTTGTGGGGGGTGGCTGTTATTTTTTTAAGTGGGTGCAATGTGATCACAAGTGCCTGTGAAAGAGGAAGAGGGGAGGTCAGGAGACGAAAGACACTACGCTCCTGGCTTTGAAGACAGAGCAAGGAGCCATGAGCCAAGGAATGTTGACAGCATCTAGAAGCTGGACAAGGCACAAAACCAGATTCTCCCTAATGCCTTTAGAGGGAATGTAGCCCTACAAACCTAATTTGGACGATGACTTCCAGAACACAGAGGATAAATCTGTTTTTAAGTAACCAAGCTTGTAGTACTTTGTTACAACAACTAGAAAACAATACATACCTATATGCAGTAATTGATAAGATTTAGCAATTGTTTCTTTTCCATGAGGGGGGTAAGTGTAACCCATATAAATATTATGAGAAGATGAGTGTGTGAATGTTGAGGCACGAATTATGTCAAATGCAATATCCTGGCTGACACTCATTTCTACCCTCTTCTAGCTTGTTTTTCTCAACTGTAGAGGTTAACAATCAAAAACTGACTTTCACAAGGTCCCCTGCAGTGGTAGAAGGTCTAATGTGAGTGGCAGAGTGAGAAATCATTCCAGTTCACTTGCAATAGGCCCAGCTTTAGCACTGAAAATATCCTATCACAAAACCTTTTAATCCTAGACAAACATGTAAGGCTGCATCATGACTTTCGTGGAACTTTCTGCCTTTGTGGCCCCTTCTTCCATGAAAAAAATTATTAAATAATTGAAAGTATAGATTTACAACTATGTTGGTGTAAAGACAAATATAAGTCAGGCTTGGTTCATTATTATGTATGTATTACTATTATATTAATTTTTTCCTGACTTTAGAAGAAAATAAGATTAAAATATTCTCTGCTACTTTAGTCAGTCTTACCTCCTGTTGGGCTTTGGATATGATAAATAGAGCTACAATATCCCACCAGCACATGGAAGAAAGGTCAACAAAATTGCAGAGACCTTGGTTCTGCTTCCTTTAGCTGCTGAAATAGTTCCAGTAATCACTCACCATAAGGCTTCTTGTTTAATGAGAAAAAAATATCCTTATGTATTGAAGCCATCAGGTTTGTGTTCCTCATGGCCACCACAATCCTTAAATGATACATGCAGTTACTTACAATGTAAGAAAATAACATGCATTGTGTCAAACAACAGGCACAGTAGCTCAATAAAGAAAGCCACACTGAAATGGAAGACTGAATTAATCAATCATATGTTAACATGTGGCACAGAAAACTACTATATAGACTAGTTATGATATCATTTTCTGTCTGCAGGCAGAAAATATCCTATCCTTCCTTCAAACAAATAAAACTAGTTAGAAATTTTAAAATGAGCCAATTCCATGAAGACTGAACCATGATCGAAATGATACCCATCTTCAGAGCCCTCCAAGTCCACAAATTGCTTAAGTTGTCAGGCTCACTCTTACAATCTGTTAAAACACAATAAAATGATAAAAAGATAAAGAACTGAAAAAGAACAAGATAATGAAAGAGGATGAGAAATCCATGGGGAAATGAAAGTAGAAGGGGTAAAATGAGAAATGACTGGAGAGGTAATAAAGATCAAACACCTGACTGTTTGTGAAGGAAGAGTCTCAATCTTCCTGTTCATTATTTATTTCCTGACGTACCCTGAGAGTCTTTGGCACTTATGTAACAGCAAGATAGGTCTTAATGTTAGTTATTTGATATTTTTGGAAAGTTCTGTAGTGTAAAACAAACCATTTATTAATAATATATATCTATGTGCCTCCAGCATGTCCGGTGCTGGAATTTAAGCTCCATGAGGACAATGACTATGGCTGTTTTATTTTCTTTCATATTTGTAAACCCTGAGCCTAGCAGAGAGTTGGTTTTCAACAAATGTTGCTGAATAAATAAGTTTATAAATATCACTTTTTTTCATGGACTACAGAGGACACATAAGAATGTAAGCCATAAATGGAAAGACAACTGACACAGAAAAATAAGTGAAACAGATAGTGAACACTATTATGACATGCTTTACACTATCGGGGTGTCAAAGAAGGGAAAAAACACTGTAAGCTAGTCTTCATTAGTAAGGTGCGATATAAGCTAGGATTTGAAAGGAGTGTTGAGATAAACCAATAAGATAAGGGAATTCATGGCCACTTGCAGTCACAATATGGGCGAACATGTGACCTATTCAGTGGAGACTAGACTGGTTTGACTGCAGCATAAGGTTGAGATTTTAAACAAAAATGTGAAGATAAAAACTCCAATGATATAGGTCCCTGTGGGATGTAGACCTGATGTGGTAACAGTGATATGGTACCTGTGATACAAAATGATGATACCTGAAGACCACATTTAATTTTTGAGCAAAATGGCATTAAAATTTATGATGGTAATGGGGAAGAACAATGGAATAGGAGGCAGAAGTCCTATGCTCCTCTCTTGACTCTATTACATATATATGTATATATATATATGAACTTCATGAAATTAATCAATTCTATCAGATAGATTCTGAAAAATGGGAATAACAACATAGGTCCTACCAGACAATGTTCATAACTATGAAAAAGCAAATATTTAAATTATATGAAAATATTAAGCATAGATGGTTGATTGATAGATAATGCTATGAAGGCAAAGATGGAAGAGATATTATAAGAAAGTGGTTCAGCAAGGGCAAAAATTGGAAATAGCTTTCTCAAGTAAGATAAAGCTTTTGCTTTGTTAAGTATGGTTATGAGTGTCTTACAAATCACCTGATTAAGGTGACATCATTTGAAGGAACAGAACAGCACAGAACAGCAAACCTGACTCTGGAACAGCCATGACAGTCATACAGGAATAGGAAGGAAACCAATCACCAACACCTCTGAACACCTAATAATACCTCTTTCTTAGCAAAAAAACAAACAAACAATGAGTGCTAAATGTATTCTGTATGTCTTCCAAATAAGAGCATGAGTTGGGAAGAGAAACTGTTTTTTATTATTTTGTTTCCCACACATAATGCCATGTATTAAAAGTTATGCAATCACTTGATTGAATTAAGTGAATTGCCCCCTACTTATTCTTATTCAATTCTGAATGTAAATAAATTACATATACCTGATGATTTTTTCCAGAACTACTCTTCATTGCTGTTTTTCTACTGCTCTGGTTTTCTTGATAATTAGTTTTCCAAATATTTTGTGTTCAATTGTTTTATTCTCTGCCTTTTCCTCCAATATGAAAGGTAGTATTTGGTGGATGGGATGGTTATGGGCTCATATTTTGTGAGTGAAAATTATTTTATACATTTAATATATGGAGTACTAAATGTGGGAATTAGTAATGTTCCATATCAAAGAACATGAGGCAGAGACCATAAGGCCTCAGAATTTCCATCTGGTGGATCTTCACAGATTCTTGATAGGGTACTGAAGCCTCACACCAACATTTGTGTAGCCCTATCAGCATAAAAGCTGAAAATTATGTTTTAACTTCTAGCTTTTTCTTTCTCATTTCTGAATTGCTGTAAAACTGAAGTGGAAAAAATATTAAGTAAAAATTTAAATAGGTAATAACATAATTTTGTCTATATTTCCATATAAAAACATTAGCCCCAAACATTAGTTTAAAACAAGTGACAATTATTATTTAGCACTTATTGTGGTCAGGAATCTGGGCATGACTTAGCTAGGTGCTTCTAGCTCAGGATCTCTCAGGAACTCTGCCATCAGGACATTGACTGGGGCTGCCATCATCCTGGCTCTGCCAGGGGAGGACACACCCACCCTCTCCTTCATGTGACTGATGACAAGCTTCAGGTCCTCACCCTCGACTGGCTGGAAACAGTAAGTCCTTGGCATATGGACTTCTTGAAAGGACTACTCACTAAATGGCAGCTAGTTTCCCTCAGAGCAAGTGCTCTGAGAGAGAAAGGATGTGAGAGAGTATCCTAGAGAGAAGCCACAGTCTCTCTGCAACCTATTCTTACAAGGGATAACCTATCACTCTATTCATTAGATTCGCTAAGTCCAGACCACACTGAAGAAAAGGGAATCATACAAAGGGCTCAAGTAAAAACTGAAGGAACAAAATGGCAGCAGACTCAGAGACTCCAAGAATGAACTAGTGGTTACCAAAGGGGAAGGGAGTGGGAGGGTGGGTGGGAGGGAGGGAGATGGGGACTGAGGGGTATTATGTTTAGTACACATGGTGTGGGGGATCACGGGGAGAACAGTGTATCACAGAGAAAGCACATAGTGGATCTCTTGACAACTTGCTGCACTGATGGACAGTGACTGCATTGGGGTATGGGTGGGGACTTGATGATGTGGGTGAATGTAGTAACCACATTTTTTTTTCATGTGAAACCTTCAGAAGAGTGTATATCAATCATACCTTAAAAAAATTAAAAAAAAACAAAAATAAAACAAAGGGCTCAAATATCAAGAGATAGGAATCACTGGGGACCATCTTGGAGGTTGTCTACCACAGAAATGACACTTCTTGGAATTCTAATGTCACGGTATTTGGCATAATGGCTGGGAACTTTGAAAATCTTGAACTTAAGAGTGGAATTTGGGGACCAAAATAGCATATTGTCTTTTTTCATTAGATCAGATCATGTGCCTGGGGGCTTTGGACTTTAGCAACTTGTCCAGGTCTGTCTTTGATACTGACATTTTTCTTTAAATCATTTTAACATCCATTTTAGAATATTTTTTTCTATAGGCTTCATAAACATTAGTGAATAAAATAATTTTACTATCTCTGTTGTGTTTCTCAGGCAGATTTGATGGCCATTAAAAGATTTGTGGCTTTGGAGTTTTACATCCTGACCTTTATCCAGAGTAAAGGAAAAGTATGGAAATTGATGGCTAAGCTTTCTTTACATTTCTTCTATGCTATTTTCTACAAAGTGCTATTCATACTTGTGAACCTTAGAGATATGGATTGTGACTTTATCCTCAGAAATGTCACAAATTTATTCTTGAATAAATAAAAGGATTTGCGGACCCTACCACACTGATATAAACCTTTGGAATAGAGGTAAGAGAAAAGTTCAATTAAATGATCATAAATACAGAGCCCAAAAGCTATAGAAGCTTGCATACCAGATGCCTTTATCTTGAGAATTATGCTAGCCAGGGAACCATCTAATGACATCAGGAAGCAGACAGACAAATTTTACAATGTTTTAAATGAAAATAGAATGGCAATTTAAATATCATTTTAGCCCCTAAAACATTAGAGGACACATTAAAGATATATTGGCAAATAACAGAGGGATATTTTCCAGTGGAGACTCAAGTTTACACAGGACACCTTAATCCAGTGGTTCTCAACTGGCCATGGTTTTGTCCCTTGTAGATATTCAGTAATATCCAGGGTTATTTTTGATTGTCAAAACTGGGAGTCTATGGGTCTCTGGTGGGTAGAAACCAGGGATGATGCTAACCATCTTAAAATGCTTAACACAGCCCCTCATAACAGAGAATCATCTGGCCCAAACTGTCAATAGTGCTGTGATTAAGGAAACCCACCTTGGAGTTTCAAGAAAGAGTAAAAAAAGAAAATTCATCCAGATTGAATATTTTTCAGAGCGCTCAGAAATAGGTGGTGATTGGGTCAGAAAAAAAAATTATAGTTGTCTAAAAAATAGATAACGAAAAATAAGTATCCAGGTATTTTAAGACATGAGTTAGAAAACTTCCCAGTGGAAGCCAGGACCCAGGAAGCTATTGAAAAACAGTGTCTCAAAACTGCTGATTAAAAGTTTCTGGAGAACCATATTTTGAAGACTGAGACACCTATATCAAATGATCATATAAAATTTGGAATTATGTGAGAGAGAAAATGGGAAGACTAAGTTTAAATTATTCCAGTAATACTTTAGTTTTAAGGTAACTTAATTATGTTTTTGAAACTTGAGATTCAGTTGTTGACTATATTCTCAGGAAACATGTTCCTCAAATACTTGTAATGAAGATGCTAAAGAAGCTGCAGTGAGGATGAAGAAGCTAGTAAAGAGGTGAGCAGAGATGCCACTGGGAGAATCATATCTGGGGCCTGGAAGCTGGGACTGAGGAAGACAAGCCCTTGGATCACATTTTCTTAACCAGGAGTACATGGACACAAAGGGATTCATGAAATTGAATGGGAAAATTTCACATTTTTATTTTCATTAGCTCTAATTGAGATGTAGCATTGCTTGCTATTATGAATGTAGTCAGTGAATTCAGCAATATCAAGGCTTTTCACTTAAAGCTTTCATAGATATTTTATATCACACTGCAGCTGTCACTATCTTGACTATCCTTTATGTTTATCTCTTTTTAAAAATTATGTTTTGAGACACAGAGATAAAACTATTGTGAGAGGGATTTCCAGGATTGTCTTCATCAGATTGCCAAATAAGTCTTTGGCACAAAAAAAGTTAAGAAACACTCTCCTAGACTCTGCTACAGTTGGAGAAATCAGACAGGCTTTGCTTGCATAATTGATGTGCCTGCCACATCCAAAATTGATGTACTTCATATCTCCTAATATAGATTACCTCTCTAGATGAAACTGTGAGAAATATGTTAGAATTATAGATGCACAGTCTTGGAAAAAGGGAGAAATTAATGATAGATGCATGCCCAAAATTCTGCATGATGAACAGAGATAAATTTCAGAAAGCCCCCAGAGGAATGCGTAGAAACAACAATCAAGGTATAAAGACTGATTTAATACTGTTAATAGAAGTTTAGAGACTTCAGGAAAGTAGCCATGACAGGATGAAATCATAGCCTCATTTGGAAAACAAATGTGCAGAAATCGTAAATCTATGATTTTTTAAAGACAGAATTCCTAATAATAAGAGGTGTCCCACTTAGGAGAAGGTAAAGGCTCTGAAATTGGTTAAGCCTAAGGCTATGTAGTAAAAGCCTGATTAAGGAAGCCAGGCAACTACTAATCTTATGAGTGCAAGTTCCCAAAATGAAAAATGCCCAGATCTCTTGGTGCTGGAAATTTGCCAAATTCAAGGCAGCCAGTCTGTACTACAGAGAGTAGTTCAAAATGAGAATGCGGAGTACTTAATTACTGCTGTTTGGTCTCAATATAGCATATGGCTAAATAAACTTTTCCTAATAATGAATGCTTAAGAGTTTGAGAATTTATATGGAGGAAGCAAAAAAATCCAGTGTCTAGCAGGAAAGCTTTTACCACCACAAATTACTGGATTTGTATGGCACTTCTAATTCAATTGGTGAAAAGATTTGATCAAATAAGTGTGAACATGGATTTGGTCAACCATATAACAAAGTTAGCAATTGACAGAGGTCATATAACACACACAGCTTGTGTGTACGTGTCAGTTAAGGCTTCTTGAAAGCCACAATAAGATATGGGTAAATATATAACCAAAGCTTCTGGATTCAGGATACTCAGGCTTTTAGGTCAACTCTTTCTCAAGGGGCTGCCAGGCTATCTCCCACCAAATTGTAAGCAATGTCTTAAAACTTTAGACACTAACAAATGTTAGTGAACACTAGATAGGTGTGCACTTTCCAGGCATTAGTGTATCCTGTAATACAGCCATCAGTGCTCCAGCTGGACTTCTATGAAAGCTAAATGAGGCTTGGAGTCTTACAACAGAAATTAAATAAGGTCTCAGCCCCAGCTGCTTTCACCTTAGCTATAAACATAGGGATATTAGCAGAATGGGAACTTAAGCAAAGATGTGTGAAAGTTTTAGGTATGATTATTTTGCTCATAATTATTTACTGAAGTAGACCTGTCAGTATGAAATAGCATTGTCATAGGATAATAAATGGTGAACGCAGACAGCTCTGCCCCACCATTGTCAAGAACAAGATATATGCCATAGATTTATAAAGGACAACACTGACATTAACTGAATTTTAGAATAGCTAGGTGTAGTTAATGCCCATGTTAGAAAAGGAAAAAAAAGAATTAAGTACATATGCTTTCTGGCATAAAAGGATTAAAGTAAATGGGAAATGAAGGCATGTTTGGGTCAATTATCAGTGGTATAATGAGATTTGAAATCCCTTTTAGAGGAAATGCAAGAGATATAGGTGGTATCAGAGCCATGTAATTGGATCACTGCCCAGGCAAATACAGATTTTCCTTGACTTATGATGGAGTTACATCCTGATAAACCCATCATAAGTTGAAAATATCCTAAGTAGAAAATGCAGTTAATACACCTAACCTACCTCATATCATAGTTTAGCCTAGCCTACTGTATACATGTAAACATTTATATTAGCCTACAGTTGGGCAAAATAACCTACCATAGAGCCTAATTTACAATAAAATTTTGAGATCTAATGTAATTTATTGAATTCTTTACTTAAAGTAAAAATCCAATGGTTGCATGGGTACAAAATAGTTGTAAGTATATCAGTTGTTTACCCTGGTTATCAAAGTGCAGTTTCTACTGAATGAGTATTGCTTTCACACCATCATAAAGTTGAAAAATGGTAAGTCAGGGACCATCTGTAGATACAAAGAGTCAGTGATTATTTCTAGAGTTGAGTTACACTGTAAAGTTTTGCCATTAAAAAGTGAGATAATCCAGCCTTATGTATAATTTGTTTGAGGCAATCACTGGGACTGTGATTAGGAGAATTAGTTGTTATGGAATATATTAAAGGAGGCGGTAGTTGGAGAATAATTTCATCCATTAACGATCATTGGGCAGAAATCACAGCAACCATGTAGAATATGTTCTCTCCATGGGAGGTCAGTACATCATAGATTAGGCACAAAAAACTGGGTGAGCTTATGAAAGTTTTTTGTTTTTATTATGTCTGCTAATATTCTGTTGGTCAAGCTATAAAAATAGACATAGAATATAATCTGCCTGAGTGGGAAAGGCAAAGACTGATAGTCTAATCTACCAACCCAATTATAAGCAAGGATCTAGTACAAGAAAAATATTCTTGTGAAGGGACAGTATAGAATGATGCAAATATCTTGGAGAACAATTTTTAAATATATACAAGTTGATGTAATGCACATATCTCAACAATCCAGTTGGGTATATGTGCCACAAAATATCTGTTATAGCTATCTCTGAGAAATCAAGGAATCAGTAGGGACAGGGAATATGAGACATTTCACTTTTATTTTTATTTCTACTTGGGAGGGCAGAGTAGGTTCTGAAAACAAGAAGAAAGTTGTTAAAATTTGATAATTTTGGATAGTGGTTACATGAGTATATTATGTTACATACATGCACATTAATAATGAGTGCATTTTAATCTCTATACTGTACTAAATAATTGGACAATTTTTAAATTTAAAATAAGGTAAAGAAAAGTACTTTTGCTATAGAAAATTCTTTCAGGATACTAATAAAATTTAACATTATTATTGTTATCTGCACTTCTCTAGTAGACTAAATTCCAAGGTAAAGAAGACTTTGCCTCTAGTCTTTAACATCCATAAGGAATGCATTTAATGTAATATACAAACTAAAGAAACAATCATATAGTAAATGAAGAAAATATGCAAAACTTTGTGATTTTTCCCTGGCTACACAGTAATTTCCTGGAATCAGGATTATAGCCAAGGCACCTAAATTCCATAGATAATGATTTTAACTTGAATGCTATTCTATTTTTGTTATTGAGTGAGTTGTAGAGAGATCTCTGTCACAGTTCTAACAAACTTACATTAAGACTAATTATTAATTATTTTATTTGAATCTTTATGTAAGTTTTAATGGTTAAACATTGTTAAAACAAATGTTTTAAGGAGGGTATTTAATATAGGGAATCGGTTAATTTGTATTGGAGAACTGAAAAAACAAACGTTAGGTAGGAAATTCATGAAACAGGCCCAATGGCTAGGAGAATAAAGGGAAATATTTGGGTTTTGAAAATATAGAGGTCTGTAGAGACCCTGAAGAACTAGGATTAGTAAACATATGTGTAAGAAGAAATTGGTTTCTAGGGGGAGAAATAAGGCTAGAAAAATGAAATTATTAATATTTCATAATCTTTTCATTATTCTCACTTACTACAAGTTATGAAACTAGGATGTAAATCATGACATTAAAAGCAAGTCTTTCAAATTTAATTTCTAGAATTTTTCTTTTCATCTCTATTTCAACACAGCAAACTCCTAGTATAGATTCAGGTTTAAATCAAGGCTCAAGAATTTACCTGAATAGGTGAAATAAAGAAACTGCTATTGCTACTAAGACTTTTTGAAATGGAACTTTAATCAGAAGGATTTAATGATAATGAACTGAAGAAATATTTCACTGGATGACTTGCTAGTGGTTGGATTTCAGATAACATTATAGTCATTCAATCTCAGTAAGTGTTGTGCATTAAATAATTTGTAAATACAAACAGGATATGCCATCAGTACTAGTCCATCTTTTCTTTTTGTCCTTTCACTGTATTCACAAATGTAGCATAAAAATTACCAAGGATATTTCAGGACGTCTTTGTGTAGCAGATCAAACTGGGGAAAGTAAGGTATCTGCCTTAGTTCACTTATTTTGAAGCAGAGGCAGACATGTCTTTCCATCTTGGCTGAATTTCTTTTTCTTTTTCAACAGGATAGGCTGTTGATTTTCCTTTAGAGTTTTTCTGACAGTGAGGAGAAGAATTTTCTCAAGATCAAAAACCTCTTGAACTTCAATCTATGGTTCCATCTCTCTCTCACTTGTTTCCCTCTCTCTTTTGCTGTCAAATCTTTGGATTATTCCCATAATACAAAAGTTCACCCAAATAAATCAGATTTTTAAAATTGAGTTATAATTGGTATATAATATTAGTTTCAGGTGTACATGATTCAGTATATGTATATAGTGCAAAATGATCACCACAGTAAGTCTAGTTAACACCCATCATACATCAACTAGCTTTTAAAAAGATCTAGACATGTTAATTCACTTTCTAATTTCCAGACAAAAGCCTCAATCTCTCTGGGTATGAACTGTAAATTACAGAAAAAGATAATAAAGAGGCCAATAGTTGATGTCACATGTGATCAATTTTAGAAATAATTAGTTTAATCAAAGAGTTATGTTCTAACTTAGTGGTTTCCTGCTGGTTTCTCTTTGAATTTATTGGACATCTCATTTAATGATTAACACATTGTTATACCATAAAAGCAAAATATATGAGAAATGCCTTTTAACTATGCAGAACTATGCTAGAGGACCTAATTTTTAATTTATATCATAAAGTTGATGTGCAATCAAACTGGAAATATGGGAGAAATAAAACTTGGCTAACTCTAAGTGTTTTTCAGGTAAAAAGTTCAAATATAAAATAAAAAGAAATTTTTTAAATACGACTAAAAAGTTTAATATTTTGCCCTGTCTCTGGATTATTTTTGGAAGTGTCACTTTATTTCACAACTATCTCAAAGCAGTTCCTAGTATTGGTATATATATATGTATATATATATATATATATTCTTCTATGATTTATGATATATTCTTATCCATGTTTCAGTATGTCAAAATATATATATTTTAATACCTAGGTCTTTAAATCAGCATTATCTTTTGTAGTTCTAATGTACACATTTAGATTAAAATTATTACTACTGTATATTTCCCATTATATGTGTATTTCACATATATTTTTCCTTTCTCCTATTATTGATTGTATTGGTTGTTTCTAATCATTTACTTCTGAACATGTTTTGGTAAGCCTTATTTTGCACATGTGTAAACATTTCTCTAGGATAAAGAGTTGCATATAGAATTCTGGGCCTTGAAATATGCACACTTTTCAACATTAAAATTGCAAAACTGTATCCAAAATGGTTAATGTCTCTGAGATAAGGAAAGTTTGATTTTGTTACATTCTCAACAGAATAGTCAGATTTTTAAAATTTTTCAATGAAATGGTCATAAAAAAGTATCTCATTGTTTTATTAAATTTGTATTTAGTCAATGAGCTAATTTATTGACTGAATAGTTTTTCTATTTTATGAATTATCTCTTCATGTATTTCACCATTTTTTTCCATAGAGCTGACAGGTGGGTACTTTATTATTTATCACTATGCCACTTTATGAATGTTGTTGTTCTTTATACCTTATTTAAGAAATAATCCTTAACCTAAACCTTCAAGCTGTGAGTTTATTGACATTTTGTTTTTTTGCATTTGATCTATAAATTGTCAGAAATTTAATTTGCTTATGATGCCAGAAATGAATCTAATTGTACTTTATTCCCATTTAGTTAGGAACTTCTCCCAGTTCATTCATTTTAAAAGATCATTTCTCCTCAGTTATTTCTGAGAGCTTTCTTTCCATTCAAAGGACTCAGTTGTATTTGTTTGTTCTGAGTGCTTTTTTCTGTTTAATTGATCCATTTGTAAATTTTCAAGTAGTATATTCTTGCAAATAGGAGCTTTATAAGTCTGGAACTGAGAACAAGACTTCATTTTGATTCTTCATGCAAAACATTGTCTTTGTTAGTCTTTAGCCTCATTTCTTCCACTTGAATTTGGGAAATATTTTGCCAATTTTCATAATTTCATGTGGAACAGTATCTTTAATTGGAATGTAATTTCCATTCTATAAAATTTAATTTAACACTTCAAAGTTTACTATTCAGTGATATTTAGTATATTCACAAAGTTGTACAAAAATCACCACTACCTAATTCTAAGATATTTTTATCACCCCAAAAAGAAGCCTCCATAACTATTAGTATTGCATCTTATTCCCTGTGCTTCCATTGTCTGATAAACATTAACTATGTGGTCTTTGCATCTGACTGCTTTCACTTAGCATATTTTCAATGTTCCTTCATGACGTTGCATGTATTCTTACTTCATTTTTTAAATAATACTGAATTTTGAATTCAAAATTTAAAAATATTCCATTAAGTTATATCGCAATTTATGGATATACCACTTTTTGTTTATACATTCATCAATTGATAGACACAATAATTATTTCTACTACTTTTGGCTATTATGAAAAATGCTGCTACTAACATTCTTCATGTTTTTGTGTAGTCATGTTTTCAACATTTTTGTGTATATATTTAGGAATGGAATTCCTAGTTCATAAGATAACTCTATGTTTAATTTTGTGGAGAACTTACAAACTGTTTTCCAAGGATGTTATACCATTTTATTATCCCAGTTGCAATGTATGAGAGCTGGATTCTGGAATATCTGTGGGCATGAGGGTCATTGAGAACTAGGCACTTTTTATTCAAGGCAAGCTGGTAACGTAGAACCACAGAAGTTTCCCTGAGAAATCCCCACCTACACATATACACACATATAGGGAAGTTGTATGTTTCCTACTTCCCTATAGTATACAAAAATAAAGGACAGTGCTTGACTGCTGTATGTTTTCAATAAGGCTAAGTTAAAAGGTTGGAATAGTGCTTTTCCCATCAACCTTTCTCAGAAAGGAAAGAGGATTTTGGAACAAGCTGGCTGCTGTTCTCCATCAAAAGATTCAGGGTCATATATTTCATATCTTTTAAATTACCGTCCTAGTCACTCCCAAATTTCTAATTCCTACATTTATAAAATGTAAAGCAACTTATCTCTTACCCCTTCTGTAAGCATTGAATAGGGAATTTCTGGCCCTTTTATATTTGTGCTACCCAATCTTTACTCCACAGCTGAAGAAAATTCAAGATAGTGAGAGAGCAGGAAGAAAGACCAATTTCCTCTTGTCTTGGAATTGTGCATTAGTTGTATGTTCTTACCTTGAGAAGTCCTTGGATGTTTTTATAGTAGTTTTGCAGCTTTTCTTGTTGTTCTTGTATATTTAGAATTATAGCATTATAAAAATAAAGGCTTTACTGCACAGGTGCAAACAAAGGGACCCAAGTTGACATCGATATTTTATGTCAGTGCAAACCTCACACCAGATCCTGGTCATTATTAGATGCCAAAGCAGCCACTCAATATGAGATGAAGTTAACCCCTTATTTCACTACGTCAAAAGTCCTGGGATAGGATACTCTAAACATGTATGTCAAACATGGCACACATACATCAGGCAACACTTTCCTGTTAGAAAGAACATTTATTTTGGAAGAACAATCACCCCTGGATGTGAGAAACAAATGCCAACCACTTCACATGATTACCAACTTCAGAGCTAATAGTCTCTTTCTAAATGGATTAAAATATCTTCTTTGAAATAGTTCCCCAGAAAGGGAATGGACAGAGTATTCTGGCTTAAAAAAGAGGCAACATACTCCAATAACAGCAAAACAAACAAAACAAAACTGAACAAAAACATGAGCCTTGGATCTACTGAGATCATCCTGATGGACCTGAAATCTTCAGGATTTTTCTCTTGGCCCACTTTTCCTTCAGTCCTCCAGAGGTGTTGGAGAACATTTGAGTTTTGCTACCTACAAAGTGACTCTAGAGACTTTCTTAAAAAGATCCTCTCATATTCTGGCCTCAGTTATTTGAAAAATGATCTGTCCTTATTTTCTTTCTTCTCCAAAATGTGGAAATCCACTTCCTTTATAGTTTGTATCTCCAGGAGCTTCTGGTCATCAGTGCTAAGGAAACAGAGGTTTTTAAACCTCCAGAAACTTAATTTCAGAGTATCTCCAGATGATAGCTTCTAATGAAGAGAGAGAAAGAAGCTCTTTCATAGCAAAAACCCAGCATAAAGAGACGTTGTGTAAACAAGTCCTTGACAGATGTCTGCCACCAGGAGAAGGCTGACATGGGCAAGCATGTACAATCAATATCTGAGGTGCTTGGGACAGAAAAGGTCAACTCAGGAGCTACCTAGAAATGAGCTCTCTGGGTAAGTGTTCATTAGCAAGGAATCAAGTCAGACTGAGTCAGAGTTAATAGAGTCTGGAGGTGGTATAGTAGAGATTAATGGGTAGTTGGTGATGTAACAGTCAAATAAATCAGCAGAACCAATGAGGTGAATATGGTGAGAGACTGATATCCTGAGAGAGTGAGAAGTTAGATAAGTGGGTAAGGTCCAGAGGAAAAGCAAGTTCTAGTGGGGGAACAAGTTCTAGCGACTGAGAGTATACTGAGGTTACAGGGGAAAAAGCAAGAGAGAGGGGTCAAAAAATAGACCAAAATGAATGAGAGATCCAGTGATAAAAGGGCTGTGGTGGCAGAAAGGCACCCAGTGGTGGTGGTTATAAAGTGTAAAATGAGAAGCATTGTGTCTAAAAGAGAATGCAGTCCAGAGGAAATGTGGTCAGGCCTGTGATTGACTCAGAAAGGCTGTGGAACCCAAAATGGACAAAGAAGGAGCAGCACCTTCTACAGGCACTCCAAACAGAAGACCAGGTATTTAGCTTCCAGAGTCAAACTCTCACACACTTAATGGCAGAGATCTTGCTGTAGCTGTTGTGGAAAGTTGTAATCAACAAGAAACTTGCCCAGCTGACTGAGGAGACAGAGGACACAAGCTGCAGTCAGAAGCAGAAAAGGGACAAAAACATCTAGCAGGTCTGGCAAGACCACAGTCTCCACATCCCTGACTGCACAATTCTCCATTTAGACATTACCCAAAAGTTTTATCCCTCATCCTCTTCCCTCTCAATTCCCAATCCATGTCAATACCAGGAGCCCAGAATTGCAGTGGCCATATTAAGAAGAGAAACACAAAAAACAAGGAAAAGACATTAACCAACCGTTATTGAGAGAACTCAGATCCTGTGGCATGTAAACTGCTTTCAGGTAAATTCCCCAAGCTGGGAAAATATGAGGAATACATGTGGTGGAGATTAAGCAAAGTGATATTACAGGAAGGAGGCCAAGAAGAATAGTCCATTGGAAACAGAATCTTTCAGTAATAGACCCTGAAAGCTCCAGGGATCAGGATCAAAAGATCAATGACAACAAAAGCAAGGTTCATTTATGTTTAATGATTTATTACGTTAAGCACTTTAATCCATGCTATTTTAGTAAATATTCACAAACTCATAAAAATTTGCACTTAGAAGTCCTGCACCTAAAGCCAACCAATAGTCCTTCCAATACATTTCACACCATCAACCAGTAAGCAAGAGCCATCATTGTTCAATTCTTGGGGGTGGGGCAGAACAAAATCTAAGAACTTCCCCTATTCAGTTATTTCCTTTCTGTGGGTCTCTGCTCTGAGAACCCTGTTTCCTAAGAAGGTCTGGCTTTTGGAACAAATGTCCTCATAGATTATGGACCTGAGATGCCACTGCAGGAGAGCTGAAGATTAACTTGGATTATTCAGGGTTGAATAAGCAGAATCTTACCTTTAAATGTTATAGTCCTTTTCCCCTTCTTGATTCTGGATTGATGCCTAAAGATAGGGAAAAAAAAATAGAGGAGTCTGAAATCTAATTATTTATCTTCTCTCTTTAGGCAAATTCCAACATTTGTTATTCATGAATAACATAGATTGTTACACTGAATTAATTGTTTTTGTTACTCATTTTTATAGTGGATAGGAATATTTTGTACTTCTGTGAGTAACTCAAAGAAGGATTTTCTGCTTGTGATCCTCAAGAGACTATTTCAGTCAACAGTCTGAAACAGGTACAAAAATCTATAATATAAACATATGCTGCATCAAATAGAATTCTACTTCTTCAGGCTAGGAATTAATCTTTAGTATGTGATCAGATGTTTTTAGACACTTTAGTATGGTTCTGTAGATAAGTTATAAAAACAGAAATAACATGTCCTAAGATGGGAAGGAGACTGATACACTTGGCATGTGTGACTTCTTTCATTGTATACTTTGAATACTCTCAATAATCTATTCTATGGTCACTGAATCTCTACATACATTTGAAATTTACTCTGGATCTTTCTACCACATCCAGGTGGGATGGGATGTGAACTATGAATAGAAGCCTTTGATCCTGCTCTACCCTTGACTACCACATATCTCCCCAGTGCAGGGATTGCAAAGACTGTGGCCTATGTGCCAATCACAGCCTTAAATCTGTTTTTGGGCAGCCTGAGTAATAAAAACTTATTTTAACAAAGGGACATCTGTAATTGATTTGGTCCACTGACTTTGCCCCAGTGGGCTTTGTCCCTTTGAGATTCTCTGACTTTGATGCTTCTGGCTGTCACCGCCATCACACCTAGTCCTCTAAAGTGTGCTTTAACTTTAAACAATTTTAGGAAGCTCTGTAACAGCTCAAAACTGTAGGATCCTGTAATTACAACCGAGGCTCTACCATTTCAACAAGGATTTTACAAAACAAAAAAAGGAAAAGGGAACAAAAAAAAAACATGAAATGTTTCATTTTCATGTTGGGTACATGTGCAACATGAAAAAAAATTTAAGAACCACACTTACAACATGATTTCAAACCTTGTTCTGTCATACACTAGCTGTGTGAGTGATTTGAGGTAAGTCATTTTGCCTCCTTGTTCTTCAATTTCTTTATTTAGAATACAGACAGAAAATCCCCATAGATTAGAATGTCAGTTGGGGTTTGGTGGTGGAGGAATCAAAATCAGAGAATCTCAAAGGGAGGTAAAACTCAATAGGACAAAGTCAATGAACCAAATTAATTACAGTATATGTAATCATTCCTTGGCCCATAATAGGCACTTGAAAAATGGTGGGTATGATTAAGAATACCAAAAGAATCAAGGAGAAGCCTTAAGGAAACTGAGATTTATTTATTCAGAAATAGCTGAATGGTAAACTCTTGGTGGTCTATATAATATTGTGTAGTGTTACCTAGAAGATCCTGATTTTTCTGGATGCAGCTGGCACAGCTCCTGGCCCAATAATCCATGGACAACACTCCTATGAGTCTGTAGATCAATTTGCCCTACCAAGGTGGAATCTGATGTGGCCCAAGTTTTCAGGTATACAAAGACATTTTTCAAAAGATTCAGAGTTAATCTCACAGGTGTTGGTCAAAGGCTAATCTTTTCTTTGAAATATGCAGGATTTGAACACCCCAAGACTGATTAGTTAACTTTGACCACATAAGCAACTTATGTGTCTTACTCAGAAGCTGAATATTGAGATGAGTCACTTAAACTCAAAGCTGACTTACCTTTGAATTTAGTTTTGTTTTTTTTTTTCCCTCTGCCCTATAGCAGAAATAGCACCTTAGCCTCATGAAGCTGAACTGATCAAGATCAACTCCAGCTAGATCCCGCTCCATTTTAGCCTATTCATGGTAATCTTTCAGAGAGTCCTGTCATTTCAGGGTTTTCTCATATTTTGAGCCCCTTTCCCAATGTTTAATTGCTTACAGTTTTATGTTCCACTTCAAAGATTTTCTATGGTAGGAAAAACCTGTCCCAAATTTTCTTTACTATATGTTTTGTGGCCTTTGGTACTTATTCTTCTTTTACCCTTTGAAAATCAATTTAGTCGTCATTTTCTGCTAGTAGAACATTGTTGCCAGACCCTTTTAGAATACAAACCAATACGCAGATGCCAATAATCCTACTACTTCACACTCCATGTACCATGTTGAAGTTTCAGAAAGAAATCTATGGCTGAATGGAGAGTTGAATTGCATTTAAAAATTTTTACATGCCAAATTGAAATGAATGATGTGCTTCACCAGATTCTTGATTGAGAAATAGTAATTTCCAATTTGAAAGCTTGAGACAATGAACTGTGATTATATTATACATTCCAATACAAAAAATTAAACATGAATTCAATGGTAAAAGAAAGAATACAAAATTATGGCACTAGGTTTACCTCATAGAAAATATACACTGTTACATAGAAGAGTTTTTAGAGTAGGTTTTGTAAATATTTTTTATCTGTATTACCATTATTTTCCAAGTTGTACTCTTTCTTAAGAAAGCTTACACAGAGAATTTCAAGACTTTGATATAACAAAATAGTTTTGAAAACCAAAAATTTTTCAGATCACAAAGAAATGTAATGTTATATAACAAGCAACATTTCTATTCTCATCTTCCCTTACCAAAAGGTGAACAAATCAAACACCTGTAATGGTGAATATATCATTCAGGTTTCTCCATAGTAACAGAACCATTAGAGATATATATAAAGATAGATTGTATAGATCTAGATGATATATATATAAGTTATATAGATCTCTAATAGGATTTATTTTATAATATATATTCAATATTTGTATATTTATTTTATTAATTAATTTTAAGAAATCAGTTTACACAGTTGTGGGGTCCAGCATGTCCAAAACCTGTAGAGCAGGCCATCAGACTGGGAACTCAGGAGCTGATCCTGCAATCTTGAGAAAGAACTTTTTTCTTTTCTAAGAAACCTAAGTTTTTACTTTTTGATGCATTCAACTGATTGGATGAGACCTAGGCTTATTATGAAAGGTCATCTCCTTAAAGTCACCTGATTGTAGATGTACAAAATACCTTCACAGCAACACCTAGATTACTGTTTAATACTATAGCCTATAAAAATTGACACAAAAAGTAACCATCACAGAGTAGATAAGAGATTTCAAGAATGGACCATAAAAATTATAGAAATATATTTCAAACTTGATGATAGTAATAGCTAGTGGCTGTTAGCTAACAACACTCTTTGCAGCTTAATGAAATATCTGTCCGCAGCTGACCCAGGAGTTTTCCTTTAAGCTCATAAACACGTGTGAGTACTCTGAGTACTCTAAAACTGCATTCAGTGTTTTATAAACCAGATATTAGAACCCACAGAAATAAACAAAATAATTACGTATCTCAAAATGGAAGAAGTATCACAGACTAAGGACCATTATGAATGCCACAGGTTTATAAAAATTACATCAAGAAGCCTAAAAAGAGAGGCTTATGGAGAATCCTACATCAAAAAATGTATTTAATGTTCTGTGCAGAGCAAGGAAAAAAACAGAAAAGCTAATTGCAATTCACGGAGTTTTATAACAGATAAATGAGTGTGCCAACTCCCATTTTGATGATTTATTATTTGTCCAAGAAAATAACCAAATATATTTAAAGCAATAGAATTTACATCTTTTGAGGTAATCAAAGTTGAGAATGTTTTAAAAAATCCTATGAAATAATTCAAGCCATTCTAAATAATGTTCATCCTCTGGATGTAGGTGGTTGGAAATGCACACAGGAATTTAACAAAGTATTATTTACAATCTTTAAAGAATAATTGAGGGCATAGTGATATTTGAGTAAGATATAAATCAATACCACAGTAATAATTATCAAAAGATGAAGAATTGCTTTTTATATATTGGTGCCACCCAGTAGGAATATACTTCAGGGCACATTTGTAATACTAAATTCTCTAGTTGCCATAATAAAAAATAAACAAATATGTGATAATATGAACAATATCATTTATTTAATCCAATATCGAAATAATATAATTTCTACATGTAGAAATATAAATTTGATAATTAGATATTTAACATTTTTATAGTACTAAATATTTAATATTTGGCAAGAATTTTTACACTATACTATAGTACATCTCGATTTATACACTTACTTTATATTGACTATACAATAGTTGAATTGAATACTAAAAATTAGTTGCCTTTAATAGTTACATCTGCATTTAAATTACAAAGTTTGTCCAAGATAATAAAATTTACTATTCCCTTTGCCAATTTATAATTGTTAACATCAAGTTCAGAGGACTGTTCAATAAATTGTAAAGCAACTTTAAATTTGGAATATCAATGTTCTTCAAAATTTTCTTTTAAATTTTGCAGCTAATTTATATAATACTATTGATTACAATTAAAATATTCTCAATGTTGATTCAAATTAAGAATGCATATTTTTCTATTGTGGAAAAATATAAATATTATAGCTAGTTATTAAATTTTGATTTCAGGTAATTAAACATCATTTTTTTCATTGTTGTAAAGGAGCTTCTTTTCAAATTCATTATGTATTTTCTAGAAATGCCTCAGTATTGCATACTTTGTTTCCTTTTTAGCTTCTTAGGGTGAATTTAAGGTTATCAGTTACTACAGATACTTCTAAAATTGTCATTGACAATTATATATTTCCCTGAAAGCACTTGTTTAGGTACATCTCATAAATTTTGCTTCAGTTTTCATATATTGTGCATCAGTTTTCACTCATGTTAAAGTATTTTTCTAATATCCATTATGATTTCTTCTTTGATCCATTGTTTATTTAGGATGATGTTATTTTATTTTGACATATCTGTAAATTTCACATTTCCTTTTGCTATTGAGTTTTAGTTTGATTTTTGTGGTTGGAGAAAATAGTTTAAAATATTTCACCATTTTTACACTTTTTAAGGCTCATTTAGTGGCCTAACATGGCCTATCCTGAAGAATATTCCATGTCCATTTGAGAAGAATGTTCGTTCTACTATAGTTTGGTGGGATGTTCCATGTAATGATGGTTTACTTAATTTGTGATGTGTAAGTTTTCTAGTTCCTTTTTGATCTTCAGTTTACTGGTTCTGTCCATTATCAAAATTAGGGTATTGAAGTTTTCTACTACTATTATTGATTTGTATATTTCTCTCTTAAAATTCCATCAGCTTTTACTTTTGTATTTTGAGACTCTGTTATAATGTGCATATATTTTAACTTTTTTCTTAATGGACTCTTATTACTAAATGTTCTCCTTTGTCTCTAGTAACTTTCTTGTGTTATAGTCTATTTTACCTGATATTACTATAGCCATTCTTTCCAAGGTATATCTTTTTCCATTCATGTACTCCCAAGTTATTATAACTTTGATTCAAAAGCTTTTTTCTTATAGACTGCATATAATCAGATCATATAGTTTAATTCATTTTGTTTTCTCTAAATGGGAGTGTTTAATCCATTTGTATTTAATCTTATTACTATCAGGTCATTTACATCTGACATTTTGTTATTTGTTCTTTATATTTCTTAGTCTTTTATGTTCTGCTATTCAAATATCACTTCCTTCTTTTATTTTCTGCAATTAAGAGAATCTTAATTCTTTTGTGGTTTCTTTTACTATATTTTTAAAATTTATTTTTAGATATCACCCTGGAGGTTATAATATACATTTAAATTAAAATGATCTAGATTGTATTAATATCAACTTAATTTAAATAGTTAATAGCAAAATTTTTCTATATAACTACAATTCCTCCCTTTTTCATGCTGTTGTTGCCATACAAATTATATCCTTATTCATTCTGTGACTATCAACACAGGTTTATAATTCTCACTTTATACAATTACCTTTTTAAAAACAGTTGAAAAAAGAGCTATAAACTATTTTTTCTTTCTTTTTTTTTGTATTTACTTACCTTAGTTGCCTTTAGCAATGGCTCTTTAGTTTTTCATGTGGATTTGATTTACTTTCTAGTGTCATTTCATTTAACCCTAAAGACTTTATTTTTATTTCTTACAGGTCAATTCAGCTAGTAACACACTCTTACCCGAGAATGTCTTAAATGTACTTTATTTTTGAAGGACAGTTCTTCAGGATATAGAATTCTTGCTTATCAGTCTTCTTTCAGGACTTCTGATAAATGACATCAATGTTTTCTGGCATTCATGTTTGTTTTTTAGGATATTTCAGCTGTTAATCTTATTAAGCACTTTTTTTTAATGGAATGTGTAGCTTCTCTCTTGCTGTTTTAATATACTCTTTTTGTCTTTGCCTTCCAACAGTTCAGTTATGTGTGTCTAGGTGTGGATATCATTGACTGCATCCTATTTGTGGCTAGATGAGCTTTTTGAATATGTAGATTAATGTTTTTCATTAAATTTGGGAAGACTTTTGCCATTATTTAAATATATATATACATATGTCCCTGCCCCTTTTTCTATCTTCCTTAGGAGGTTCCCATTATGCCAATGTTGGCATACTTGCTAATGTTGGTATACATCTCAAATGTCATTGAGGTTGTTTAATTTTCTTCATTCTTCTTTTCTGTTCCTCACACTGAATAATCAATCTCATTTGTCCTATCCTCAATTTTGTTCTTTTCTTTTCTAGCCTGCTCAAACCTACTGTTGACCCTCTTAGTGAATATTTCATTACAATTATTGTGTTTTTCAACTTGAGAACTTTTAGAATACTTTTAAAAATATTTTTTTTTTTTAATAATTATTTTTTATTGAAGGGTAGTTGACACACAGTATTACATTACATGAGTTTCAAGTGTACAACACAGTGGTAGAACATTTATATACATAATTCTAGGTTCCAGCTATCACCCTACCAGGCTGTTACAATATCTTGACTATATTCCTTATGCTCTACATTACATCCCGGTTACTAATTTATTTTACCATTGGAAGTCTGTCCTTTTTTTTTTTTTTTTTTACATCTTTATTTATATTCTTTATTTGATGGGACATAAAGTCATAATTTCTTTTAGTTCTTTATACATGTTTTCCTTTAGTTCTTTGAAAATATTTAAAATAGCTGATTTAAACCCTTTGTTTGATAAGTCCAAAGTCTAGGCTTTCTCAGACTGTTTCTATTGATTGCTTTTTCCTGACTATGGACTTTATTTTCTTATTTCTTTGCATATTTTGTTTTTTCATTGGACATCAAATTCTTCCCCTCTCCAGAATTTGTTTTCATTGCTATTTGTTTTTATTGTTGATGGTAGATTGCCTACTAATTTTTTAAATTCTGTTAAGTCTATATTATCTGTCATGCATGACCACTAAAGTCTCTGGTTGCTTGTATTCATTGCCAGCTAATGACTGGATACAGATTTCTTTAAACTGGAATCAATAAGCCTCTCAGGTTTGGCTGAGGAGCCGTGTGTGTGTGTGTGTGTGTGTGTGTGTGTGTGTGTGTGTGTGTGTTGTAGCACTTACTGAACACTTAGGCAGATAGTTTAAAACCTCTGATTTAGCTTTTGCTTCCTCCTTGTTCATATGTCTTAATTCAGAGATTAGGATATTATCAAATATTTCCAGAAATGCACATAGTTCTGGGCATGCATTAGCTGTAAAATAAATCTTCTAGATTCTCAAGAATATTTTGGCACTTTTCAAAGTCCTTATGTATATCTCATTTGCCCATTTTCTTTTCCTCTTTTAGGCTTCTTTGTTACATTATTGTTTTCCCCAATATTTGTCCACAACCTCAGGTAGCCATAAGTCTGTTAAACAATTGACTCCAATTGACACTAGGTAAACACTGAGTTGGCTCACATAATGAAAGCCTTGCATGTGGACTCTGAAAAAATTACCAGAGTGGATGAATAATGACGATTTTCTGTGAATGAAGCTTTAAAGGGCTCTACCCCTGTTTTTCCTCCACCAGTGAATGTCAAGATAGTAGCTTTTGTCTTAATTGTGTCCTGTTGACTTTAGAGGCTACCTTAGATCTGGAGAAGGAAATATTAAAGTAGGAAAAGTCAAAATGTTACAAAGCTTACTGTCTAATAACTTTTAACCATTTCTCTTGAATAAATGTTTTATAGATTGCTGCAATTCTTTTATCAAGTTCCAGGCTTTTGAAGAGTTGACTCTAATATTTTTGCTGGTTTTATTATTGCTTTTATGATGAAATGAGTTTTTAGAGTTCTTTTTTCTGCAATTTTCTTTGACATCACTTTGCCAATTTATAATTTAAAAAAAGGATATTATAAGGCATTCTGGTAAAGGTAAGTATACAGTAAAATTCACAATATTCTATTTCTATATTACAGTGGTATGTTAATCACTTAACTCTGATATAAAGATTAATGGACAAAAGTATTAAAATTAGCTATAGTTACAATAATTTGTTAATGAAGACACAATATAAAAAGAGGTAAATGGTGACATTAAAACACAGAATTGTGGGGATGATAAAAGAGTACTGTTTTTGTATGTTATCAAAGTTAAGCTGCTCTTAGCTTAAAATAGACATATCTACCTATCTATCTGTATGTATACAGCCAGAAAACAGCCAGAAAAGATGTCATCAGTAAGTCCTTACCCATCAATAATTATCTTAAATGTATATAGATTAAATTATTCAATTAAGAGCATAAAGTAGCTGTATGGATTAAAAAACAAGACCCAACTACACACTTCCTATAAGAATTTCAACTTCAATGACACACTTAGATGCAAAGTGAACGGGGATGCAAAGATATTCCTTGCAAATGTAAATCAAAAGATACCAGGAGTAGTCATACTTTGTTAGACAAAACAGATTTAATAAAAAACTCTAGAAAGAGTAAAAGAAGGTCATTAATAATGATAGGTTAATTCATGCCCCCAAAATGTCAGTTTTAAATATA
This sequence comes from Manis pentadactyla, assembly GCF_030020395.1. Lineage (NCBI taxonomy): Eukaryota > Metazoa > Chordata > Mammalia > Pholidota > Manidae > Manis > Manis pentadactyla. The sequence goes on along the minus strand of NC_080021.1, from coordinate 165,374,327 downwards.
TATGCACCAATGTTGGAGCACTTAAATATATTAGGTAATATAACAGATCTGAAAGGAGAAATACACAATAACGCAATAATAGTAGAGGACTCCAATACCTGCTTCAAACAATAGATAGATTGTCTACATAGCAAATTAATATGGAAACACTCCAACTGGGAAAATAATCATATTAATTAAAATGTCCATTGCAATTTACACATTTATCACTATAACTTAGGTTGTCCAAATAAAATAATTAAAAGAACATACTGGAGGCTACATAAATGAATGGATAGGAAAAAAAAATTACTCGAACTGAATCAACCCAATGATACAATCTAGATTATTTATGTATTTACATGTAAAGAAGAAATGATGCATATTGCTGACAAGTGCACTATAGCACTATAGTGTAAGTACCTGACATTAAGCTTTTAAATAAACACCTTGAGTAAACATATTGCCAGATGCATGACAGTTACTAGCAAAACAACCAAATAATGAATTATGTTGCCCTCATCCATAAAGGCCCCCTCTTTCTTAAAGCTCTGAGTAACCTTCATAACTGCTTGAGTGATTCCCCTTCTCCCTTCTCATGTCCCAATTCCTGCTCTTATGTTTTAAATTAACCAATAAAGAATGAACCTATGAAACTCTAGACACTCTACCCTTGGACCCTAACAAAGACAGAGCCCCACATCTATGTCTCTCCCTCTCCCTCTTTTCCTTGCAATTCAAAACCTTGCCATATGGTCCTTGGGCATGTTGTGTACCCTCCAGACCTGTGGGTAACAAATCTTATTCCTCAAAGTTGCCTGATGGGTTTTGCTGAAGTGCATTCTGCAATCATAATAACCACAAAGACCAGTCCAGCCACAACACTGGCCCAGGTAGGATAAATGTCTGTCGGGGATTGCTTTGTATAAAAATATCCCAGGTCTTAGGCTGGGACCTTAGATGAAACAATCTCAAATGTTGCAATGGTAAAGATAAATGAATTTTTACCATAACAATAATGTTGTGTTTAAAGGAAAACATATTTTACACTAGTTTGTAAACAAATTAAGATTAAATAAAATTAAAATCAGCTCCTCAGTTGCTCAACTGCCACATGTGGACAATGCCTACTATATTACACAAAGCAGATCTACATACTTCACCAGCTTTTCAAATCAGAGTGTACACAGGAATGTCAGACAATTGAGAGTACAGGAGAGAAAAACAAATGAATCACAGTTCACTCAGTTCTTTATTGTTCACCTCAAAATTATAGAATTGGCAATATAAAACATGTGAGAGAACTGTGGTCCAAATAACTGCTTCTTCAAAGCATCTGTGAAAAAGCTTGTATTCTATTCACTTTTACATTCAGACAATGAATTGCCATGTATCAAAGTCTTTAATAAAGTTACTATAGGAGCATACAGATTATTTTAACAGTTTGCTTATTTACTTACAGACAATGAAGTTTAACTTTTGGAGATGATATGTAAGCATTTAAGTTTTTAATTTATTTTCTTTTACAGAATATGTATAGGTCTTCCTCAATGAAAAACCATGAACAACCTCCCTGGTCAGGTCTTCTAGGATATGAGCCTCTTGGTTGAATTTCCCAAAACCTCTTCTGCATGTTTCAGATAGTGTTTCTAGCATATGGTATGTGCTAATATTTCATCTTCCAGCTTTTGCTTAAGTGTTCTGCAATATTTTGTTCAAAATGTAGATTTCATGGCTAGTTTTAGTTTGACATCCTGGAGAAATTTGGGATTATTGTTCAAGTCTCTGTAAATAGAACTCATTTTGGCTATAACCTGTCTTTTTATAGAGTTAATGGTCCTCCAGTGTTATTTTCCCACTTCCTTTCTTCCCTCCTTCTTTCTTCCCCTACTTCCTTCCTCCCTCTTTTTCTCTTTTTCCTGTCTCTTTCCATCTCTCTCTCTCTCCATCTTTCTTCTCCTTATTTCTTATTGCACTAAGTTAAACTAAAACTGAATCTCCTTTAGTGCAGCACCACGGGTTCTCTTTGTTATACCAGTACACAACCAGTACACAGAGGTAGCTCATAATGCTCTTGTTTGATTATTTAATGTATGATGGGTTAGATCTATATACCAACAATATCAGACAGGAAAAAAAAGCAGTTTGGTTATTGCTTATTTCAAAGGTCTAATCAAGAGTTATTTATAAAATACAGTATTTAAAATATATATATATATATATATCCTTAGGCCAGTTTTGTTCATGACTTGATTTCCCTGGGATAAAATAGGCCAACCATGATATTATTATAGAGATTTAGTATAATCATAAAATGAAAAATAAGCACTTAAAGGAAAATTCTTAAATAATAAATTATTTGTGCTTTATTTTATATTGAAATTCTAAATTTAGCATTCATTAACTTTCTCATATGTGGCCACCACCATCTACTGTTTGAATAATTAAAATGTAGCCAGGTGTAGGGAATACATTTATCAAAATGTAGTGGGTCATGTTATCTTGTTTTCTGTTCTTTTCATAGGAATATTTAGGCATACAGATCACTCCATTCATAGACTATGTGTGGTGCATTAGTGTGTGTATAAATTTGTCAGCCTTCACACAGTATGCAGCTTAGTTTTAATCACTACCAAGGTAAGGTTTTTGTTTACCAGTCTTTAGAAATTAATCATTGTCATTGTATTGTTAAAAGAAAAAATAATAAGACATTGATGAAGTGGCTACAATTTGTGCAGAGTGTATAAAAATTAGATTATGCAGAACCAGAGCAAAAGCTTAAATATATTATTGCAGTAAGTTTTTTTTCTGGCTGCTTAATGAAAAGTGGTGCTCAAGAAGGAAATAGACATCTCTTGCAAATACAAAACAGGAAAAATGCTTCCACAGTTATGTTTCAAAGGAAACTCTTCCTATTTATAATAGGCACTCTGCTTCCTAATTCAAGAAAAATCGGTAAGGCAATATTAATGTCATACAAATTTCTATAGTGTGACTTGCTATTATAAATGTAGTGAAGGGTACATCTCTTCTAATTAATTTGGCAGAGGTGTGCTAAGAATCCAGATAGATGAAACATTTCTTCCCACTCAAGGAAAACAAATGATTCCAAGCAAATTAGTTTTAAAAAGGCGACATTTAAAAATAGATACACCCAGCAGATTTACGTGTATACCATTCCATGTAATAGCTTTTGAAATAAGTTTTTTTTAAATTAACTTTCTACAAGGCACTGTACCCATCTAATTTTTATAACAACTCAGTGAAGTAGGTTCCATTGTTATCTCTTATTTTATAGATGAATTAATTGATGGTCTGACAATAAGTAACTTGTCTAAGGTAAAAGAGCCAGAAAGCAGCAGATGTATGATGTGACTCCAGAACACAAATTTAAGTCTTTGAACAGTTGCCCTGAATCACCAATCATTGGGTGAAAATGTTTGGTTTGTGATACTTTACCATTGGCATTGATTCATTCATTCCTTTATTCATGCAGTAAGCATTTACTGAGGCCCAAGTATGTGCCAAAGAACTAATCTTGGGGGGATAGTGTGCAATCTCGTAAGAGAAATACATACATTAACCAAGAAGTACAAGACATTTCAAATTGTAATTGAGTTTGAGAAGGTTCAGGATGCATGTTTGTATAGTATAAATAACTTTCTTTCAAAGGGTAATGGAAATGTTTGGGATTTTGTCACAAGTTTAAGGATTTGGATAGATTGGTTGGAAGTGGGTAAAGTTAACACATATCCCTTGAGCATGGAGAAAGTGTGACCGCTGCGCATGCTCCAGGTTAAGCATGAAAAAACAAAGGAACATCCAAAGCACTGTATACAAAGAGAAAGAGAGCAAGAATGGAATCTAGAGTCAATGGTCAGAAGCAGGAAACAGGGAGAGATCCAACCTCAGAAAGATTCTCTCAATTAAATATATACATTAGGAGGAAATGTGGAGCCAGCTATAAAACCTGTTTTAAGAAGGTCATGGCTAAGGGGCTAAGGGCTCTAAATCATCTTGCCCATCCTCCATTAATATTTTCAGATTATTATTCGGCATACTCTTCGTTCCTCAGCACACTCCTTTTCAAAAATTTCTCTTGACCTACGTACATTACTCCCACACATTCAAAGAGCTCCCTAGTATATCATACAATTCCAATTCTGAAAATTTTAAAAGAATAAAACCTAAACAGTATAGTATTTAAACCTAAACATATACCTGGCAAAATTATTTAAAAATAAAACAATAGAATGCTTAATAAAGAGGATAATTTAACACCGAGGAAGGGTGAGGCAGGGAGTAGAATGAATACAATCTGTGATTAACAGAGAAGGGCTTTCAAGCTAATGGAATATTCTATTCTTAACCTGAGTCGTAAAAATCGGAAAGCAAATGATCTTGAAAGTTTAGGAATTTGCACTTGAAACTAAAAGCTATAGGTAGCCATAGAAAATTTTTAAAGAAAAACATAGGAACATGGCAAACATATTTCAGTGCATGACAATATATAATATTGTCTGTATCTGGGAAGGCACTAAATAAATGTCAAAAAAATATAACACATATATATTTATATATAGACAGAGAGATAGATAGATGATAGATAGAAAGGCTTTCTGCTGTGTAGTGTCCCAGGTTTTACATAACTTAACTATTTAATCCTTATAGAATCCTACTGTAATATGTAATTTATGCAAAAAATTGAGACTAGAGTTCCCTAATATGGGCAAGGCTGAAATAATACACTGGGGCAGCAGAATTCATACAACATTAAGATATCTGTAGATATTATATATATTTTATATAAATATTTAGTCCCAGTAAAATGACAGTATTAACAACAATCATTTTAAACACTTAGAAAGACGATTAGTAATAACTAAGTTGTATGTCTTCCTGTGTTTATATCTCTGATGATTAGGAAAATTAATACTGGACTTCCCTTCCAAATAAGATAGTATACACATATATTTTTTTGATCCTCCTCATTATGCAATACTATAAACCTGGTAATAATGAAAGAGACAGTGACACTGAGGGATACAGAAGCTAGCAGGCACAGCTGGCAGAGAGACCAAACTACACCACTGATCCAGGGAGCTTATTTAATATTGCATCAATGGCCTTCTTCCTGCAGGGAGCAGGTTGGCAGAATACAGTTAAAGTTAGTGTCCTAGTGTGGGAAGCCTCTTTTTGGATGGTAAGGCTCTCCTGCTGGCTCAGGGACACCTGTCAGGAAGGGGACACTGATAAGAAAGATCTCACTACACTGAGGAACACGAGCAGACCCTGGCCTGGAGAAATCTGTTCTCCCCCCTCAGGCAGCACAGTCAGTGACAAGTGGGAGCCCCAAAAGTACAACATAAACCAACCAGACAAGAATAATATCACAAAGCCTCCAAAAATTAAGCTGCCACTGTAAGCACAGCCCACAAAAGTAAGCTAAGACCCAGGTGCTAAACCTCAGCAGGGTGACTGGCTGCTAAGATATTTAAACAGACCCAGAATCTCTTAACATGATAGAGAAAATGTCCAGGGCACATTATCTTCATACCAAGAACCAAGCAAATTGCAACTTAAATGAGAAAAGACATTCAATTGATGTCAATGCTGAGATGAATCTGATGGTAGAATTATCCGACAAAGAAGTTGAAATAGCTATCATAAAAATATAACAGCTGTCATAAAAACACTTTCTTGACATGAAGTTGAAAAAATAGAAAATATTAGTAAAGAAATATGTTAAAAGAAAAAAACAAATGGTAATTAGAGAACTGAAAAAATACAACAGAATAAAGAACACTCACTGAATGGGTCATAGTACAGGTAACAGAAGACGAAATCAGTGAACATAAGGGAACAACACCAAATTCAGCCACTCTGAACAACAGAGAGAAAACAGACTAAAATATAAAATGAGAAAAACCTCAGATATCATGGAACAGTACACAATGTCCAACATTTATATCACTGGAGTACCAGGAGAGGAAAAATAAAGTGGGCTTGAAAGTCTGAAGAAATAATGGCTGAAACTCTCCAAATTTGGCAAAAGACACAAACCTACAGATCCAAGAAGCTGAGTGAACCCAAATCCGGTGATCCCAAAGAAATTCACTTCAAGACACATCAAAGATATACTTTTGAAAGTAAAAGGCAAAAATAGCAAATAAATTGAAAGCAGCCAGAGAGAAGTTATGGATTACCTTCAACAGGAATTACCTTTAACAGAAATAATCATAAATTTCCCATCTGAAACAACATGACAGCCAGCAGGACATAATGAAGGAACAGAATTGCAAACACATTAGTCTATCGCTTGAAAAACATCATTCAATAATGAAGGGGAAATAAAGACAGACTTGAATAAAGGAGAGTTAATATGGATTCTTGCCATATTGATTTTGACATTGTTTGTAATCAATTATTTGTAACTGAAATAGAATAAGTATGATAGTTTTTAATGTTTTAAAATATCTGCAATTTCCTTTTCCTTTCTTTTCTTATTATAAATAAAATTGGAAAGTTAAAACATTTTTCTTTGATTACCATGTGATTTCATTTGCCCTGTTTGCATATATGTATCTTTATACTTTTCATTATTTTGTACAACTTAAATATTTAGAGCTACATACATAAAACTATCTGAAAGCAAATTAAAATAGCAAATCAAAATTTTCTTATAATGAATATAAACTTAATTCAAGTTTACAATGCTTTCGGGAGAAACAACAAACTTAACTAGAGTATAAATATATGCCTTACACTTGCAATGTTTACTAGAATTAACAGATATGTTCTCTGAAGAATCCTCACAATGCTCTGAAGTAAAAGTCCCAGTGTGACCAGAGGAAGCAGGATGGTTTAAAAGAATTTGAGCCTTATCTTAGCCATATAAGCCTGGCCTAAATCCTTGTCCAATGCTTATTAGTCTGTATAATTTTATACAGTGAATTTAACCTGTGTTTCATAATTTCTTTACTTGAAAATGAGAAATAAATATTTATTTTCTATGTTGATGAGAATATTACATGGAACAATTCATATAAATTTGTGCTGAACATAGTGTCTGGCATATTTCAGATACCTAAAATGGATTAATAAAGGGTAAACAAATAAGGAGACCTAATCTCAGAAAAGTTATCTGAATTGTTCAATAATCAGGATAGAATATGATATAACTAGTACTGATATAAAATTACCATAATATAACTCTAAGAAAAATGGGAATTATTGCTTATTTTCAAACAAATTGCAATTCCATTAAAGCCCCTTTGAAAATAGGTATTGAGGAAATAAGCCTATTTTAGCCATCCTTGGATCATAAAAACTTCAGAGTTTCTTAGAGAGAGGAATTGCTTAGCATATGTTAGGTAAATTCATAAATGAATAAGTGAATATATTACTTTATAAAAAAACATAGTACTCAAATAGGACAAAATAAGAATGAAATTCTATAACATAGTCAATTTTTACATAGCACTTAGTCAATCGTGAATGCAGATAAATGCACTACTTTTTATTATCTTTTAAAAGACTTAGTGGTTTTCTTATAATATTATTGCTTCTTCCAAGAAGATTCAGAGTTCATTGCAACTGTGTATAATTTCTCCCTTCAAAATTCATTCATGAAGTGCAGCATTTAAATTGGTAGTACATGCATCATTTTTCATGGTCACTTTAGGATTAAATCTCCCTAAATGGTGCCTTAAGAAATACTGCCAGCTCAGCTTCAAGGTTATCGGGTAGTCACTGGGAGATTAGAATTCTGCACGAGTGGTTGAAAAATAGGCAAACGTTAAGATTTCCAGCTGGTGGTATAATAGGGCTTTCCTGAAACATGAAGAGTCTCTTCCATGGCTAATGTATAAAAATCACTAAACGTTTACACCCAGGATAGTGTAAGGAGCTAATACTAGAAGGCTAAAGAGATTTAGAATACAAGAGAGATGCATCATACAACACATTAGTTGGACAAACCAAAAATAACTCAGTACAGTATAGTTTCAGATAACAGTATCTGGAAGACAAAGGACAATTACAAAGTCCTTTGATTTATATCCATAATACCTAGCACAGTGATTGACACATGAAGGGATTTAGTAATAGTTCAGGAATATGTCATGGATTAACCTTCCGTATTATTTTAAATTTTCTTCTTAAGTCATTTTTATGTTTAGTTTAGAATGAGTATTCAGTTCCTTGGCACAGATTCAACAAATTGTGTAGGGAATATAAAGTCATTTTTCTTTCTTTTGACAAATGAACAAGATATTAAAGCAAAATACCTAATGACATATACTTGATGACATTCATTTATAAATGGCTTCCTCTTTTTTAGTGCCATGAATGAGCAGAACAGGCCCAATGTAACCCAATCTATTCTTTTGATATGTTCTTCTTTTGCTTTTGTGCAATCATTACTTTGTGTCAGGTTTCTAATTATAGGGAAAGGACTTAGAAACTGGTAACTTATAAAAGCATTTTATAAAACATTATACCTAGTTTTCTAGTAAAGTCTAGAAATTGTTTTTGACAAAGGGATATACATATTTTTCATCAGATACTTTCATAGATATAACCAATGATACTGTGGGGTTTTTTGGCCCCAAACTACAAGCAAAAAGCTGAACAGACTGAAAAATTAATCAATATTTTTGGATCCCTAAGAGAGATATGGATACAGGGTAAAAACCCTGCCCCCAAACTTGGAGAGCTAGGTAAATACAGGTATTCAAGTCTTAAACAGAGGAGAGAATCACCAACAGAAACCCCCACAGGAACCAGGGCCTAGATTGATGAATTGCTAGAGGCTCAGTAAAGACATGACCGAAAATTTAAAACTCTAGGAGGACCCAGTCATAGGGGGAATCCCCACAATAATGTGCGATTTACCTCTTGGAACTCTATTAGGGTTCCATAGTAAATACAAGAGAAAAATCCCCATAGGCATCTAGTAGGAGAAAAGGAAAGAAACAATTTTGAAATATGCCGTAGCATTCTATTCTTCTTAATAAGGTCTATTTCAAGGGAAAATTAGTAAGGAGAGCCTAAACTACTATGTCCTAAACTACCTGGGGATGGGAAATACCTGACTCCAGTTGGCTCTCATCTGTGTGGTACCAACACAAAAATAGACACAGAGGTTAATGGAACAGATAGAGAGCCCAGTAATAAAATCACACCTGTATGGTCAATTAATCTATGACAAAGGAGGTAAGAATATAAAATGGGGAAAAGAACGTCTCTTTACTACATGGTGTTGGAATAACTGGACAGCTACATGCAAAAAATGAAACTCGATCAGTGTCACATACATGCACAAAAATAAACTTGAAATGGATTAAAGACATAAATGTAGGACCTGAAACCATAAGACCTAAAAGATAACACGGGCCATAAACTCATTAACATAGGCATTAATAATTTCATTCTAGATATGTCTCACTAGGCAAGGAAAACAATAACAAACAGGTAAACAAGTAGGACTACAGCTGACTAAAAAGCTTCTGCACAAAAAAGGAAATCATCAACAAAACAAAAAGCAACTTGCTGAATGGGAGAATCTATTTGCAAATGATATATCCAATAAGGGGCTAATATCCAAAATATATAAAGGACTCCTACAACTAAATACCAAAAAAAAACCCAAAAAACAAAAACAAATAGTCCAATTAAACAATGGGCAGAGGGCATAAAGAGACATTTTTTCCAAAGGAGAGATACAGGTGGCCAACAGACACATGAAAAGATGTTCCACATTACAAATGAGATATCACCTCAGTTTATTAAAATGGCCCTCATCACAAAGTCAAGAGCTAACAAGCACTGACAAGGATGTGGAGAAAAGGAAACCCTTGTTCACTGTGGGTGGGAATGTAAATTGGCGAAGTCATGAAGGAAAATAGTATGGAGCCTCCTCAAAAAGTTAAAAATAGAACTTACATATGATTTAGATGTCCTATTTCTGAGTATATATCAAAAAGAAATGAAAACAGGACTCAAAGAGACATCTGCTTTCCTGCTTATTGCAGCACTGTTCACAATTGCCAAGATATGAAAACAACCTAAGTGTCTGTCAGCTGATTAATGGATAAAGACAAGCTTAACACCTAAAAGGGGTAGAGAAAGCATTTACAATTATGTTCTCTAAAGTAACTTATGTTCTCTAAAGTAAAGAAAAGGGAAGTTAAGGCTTAGAGTTAGGGAAAAAACAATGCAACGTTTAGTCAAACTAAGGAATATTAAGGCACTTGGTTAACACTTAAAAGAACATTTGGTCTTTATTAGGATGTAATTATTATTAGGATCATTTTAGAGAAATAAAATAGTTTGTCTATAGTCACAAAAATTTAATTCTTAAGTCAGGTTTATAAAGCAATGACTACTTGAATTTAACATCCAGGATTTTAACCTCTATCCTAACCTGAATTACTAACTATAGGGAACCACTTTTAATGTGTCACTTCTAGGCATCTGGTCTAGTGACTTGCACTTATAGCTTCTTTTTTATTAAATGACGTTTTAGGTTGTAAGATGGGCTGCCTTTGGAAAATAGAGATGTCAGTTGATATTTGTTGAGACATATCCAGAAAAGAATTTCATAATCAGAAGCTGTTTTGAGCAGGACATTCCAGAAATTTACTTGATATTCCCTATCTCTTCTATGAAACAATCTTAAGGAAATCAATATATTCCATGCTTAATCCTATCCCTAAAAGCCAAGGTAATCCTAGTGAATAAAACTCAGGCCCTAAAAAGGATAACAACATTGGTTGTACATGGAAAGCCGTCAGTTAATACACTCCTTGTTTATTTTATGCTTCTTTGGACAAATAGACAGAACCAGTACAAAAATTAAATCATTCAGTTCCCTTAGTTTTTGATTCTGGAGTTAGGTATGAAGCAGAAAAACTGGAAGGAAGCTTTACTCCGGGACTGGCACCTGAGGGCAAGCTATAAACAAATGGATTAAAAAACTGTGAAATGCAGCATAGGTATAAAAAAGCACACACTTCATATATGTACAGTTTAATGAATAGTCACAAAGTTGAACACTCCTGTACCATAGCTAAAGGAAAGTATGCTGACAGTCTCAGAGATTTCCAACTTGTTTTTTACCTCTCAAGAGATTGAGAGGTTCATAAGAGAATTCAAACTCTCCGGTCTTAATCTGAGTGAACATTTCTAGCTGTATTTTACTGAAGATTTCCTCCTCATTATTTTGACTATTCTGTCTATGAAAACCAAAATCTAAAATTCTCCTCCACTAGTTATTTCTGTATTTGTAAAGCCTCAGGAGTATCCTTGACGGTCCTGTTACAATCAATGTTCTTTTCCCTCTATCAGCAGAATCAAGCTGTTATTTTGAAATTAATTTACGTCATCTTCCTTTGCACTATTCACTGAGATTCATCTTGTCACCCATGTCTCATAGTGTGACATCTTGTCAAAGCCATTTTGCTGCAAGCTTTTTGAAACCAATTTCACAAGTCAAATGATTGGTCTACATACTAAGAATAAAAATTTCACCACTCAGCTAAAGCGTTGCTGTTGTCACTTTTAATGAAGTTGTCCTGTAAGAGCACAATACCCAACTCTGACAGACACATATACATATACAGGTATAAGACAGGTTTAAATGAATGCAGCCTTAAATAAAAATTGGAAGTGATTGCATATTTAGATGAAGCTAATTTAATAAACCAATAAAAATAACTCCATATGATAGAAATTATATTTCTGTGATTGTTTACTGTTGTCATGTCTACCACTTGATAGAATTAGGAGGAAAGTTGCCAGTGAAATGTTATGGAAGATCAGTGAGTTGTCATCCAAGACAAGAATGCAAAGGTAGCACTCTCTCCATTTCCATCAATCAGAAGGAAAATTCAATTCCCTTGCATAAAGGTCTTTCCTCTATTAGGTTATATGGAGGTTATTTTTTTAATTTGCAAATTTCTCAGATTAAAGGACAGCTGTATCCTCTCCAAAGAGTCCTTAAATAAATATTCTGATATTCTAACGTATTCTTAAAGATATAAACCATAGATGGGGGGGAAAAAAATCACTGGGAGGTTAGCCTGAGTGGAGTAAAAATGTAATGAAATGTCTTAAGGATTCTTTCACCAAATGAGCTCAATTGAGTCTATTTGCCTCACTCAGTACAAAGGAAAATGAGGCACTTTATTTTAAATGGTTCATTTGAGCCTTTATTCTTGGTCAGGAACACAACTTTATTATATATTTACACAGGGATTTATAATTTTACCATAATTTTTAGGTAGTGTTTTACTATTGTCAAAGTCCCTGAAGAGTATAATCACTGTGTAAAAAATGAGAAACACCAAATATTATGTGTGACAAAATCAGAAGATTCTCTTTCTGGAACTGTGGAGGTTAAAAATTAGCAAAATATACTTAGGTTGGGCTTCTATCTCATGTAATGAGGAAAGGTGCTCTATAATACTCATTAGGGAATTAGAATGAAACATCATTACTATAATTTATGCTGTTACATAATTATTTAAAACAAGGACTATTAAATCAACAATGTGCAAGTCTGTATAGGATCAAGAAAAATAAGATTTTGTGTATAATATCTGTGTCAGAGTAGCAAAATTGAGTTTCTTTAACTTTCTTTTTAATTTTCTTTTTCTTAAGGAGGAATTGGCAAACTATGACCATGTCACATACATTGTCAGCTGCTTTTATATTTTTGCTTTCCAGTCTTTGAGTTAAGTAGTTTTTGAATTTTTAATGGTCACATCTGAAATGGTTACATTCTTATATAATAACCTAAACTTTCTCTTGACCCTCAAATAGTAAAATATGTACTAATTGGCTTTCTAAGAAAGTTTGTTGTCCTCTGTTTTATCAAGTATGTGATTCTCTTTAAAAGCATCATTCTTGTTTTGCTGATCATAGGGAAACCATGTCTAAATTACCTCATATAATGAACACTTTCTTAACAACTTAAGTTCCTTTCTGCCTTTTGTTTCCCGAGAGATTTTTAAGTGATTAATAGAAATTTAAAGATGTGAAATAATTTCTGCATTCATTAAGATGATCATATAACATTGTTCCTTTAATGTGAAATGTGAATTATATTAATTTTTGTTGAGACTTAAAATTTTTTAAGATTAAATGTTATTTCACAATCACAAATTATGTATTATTTTAAAATAATTTAAAAGTTAGCTAAAATTTTGTTTAGAAGTTTTTGTTACTAAGTTGATAACTGAAATTAACCTTTAATTCTAATTCTCAGTCTCACTCTCTCTAGTAAACAATATACTGTACTAATCCATTTTTTTCAATACTCACATGAACCTTATGAGACAAACTTGGAGTTTTAAAAATTTGTCTTTAATTTTTTAATTAAGCTTGCCTATCATATGAATTAATCATTCCTTGCATATTTGTAACTAGTCTACTATACAGATATTTGGGCTTGTATTTTTATTGGGAGACACATTTTCTTAACTGTTGCTGTGAAAGCGTGGATTTTAGAGAAAATATTTTTATGTTTCTGCATAGCTAGGGCTCTCTGAAGAAATTTTACTGAAATATGGAATTTGTCATAAGGAAAAAGTCATAGAAGTTAACTTACAACTGTATAGACATTGAAAACTCCAAAGAGGTTTTCCTAACTACAGAAGTATGTTTTTACATTTTAATGGAAAAATAAGTCACCTTTGATTATAAAGGTTGAGGTAATGTTTGCATATTTTCCCTGGAAAGGTTTATTTAAATTGTAAAGTATTAGAGTACAAATTTCCAAGAAGACTCCCTATGATGTATACAGGCAGTCAGCTGCCTATATTTTTGTATATGAGTACAAAAACTAATTTTCTCTATTCCTTGCATACAAGCAGATTTTGCTTGTGTAGGATATTTGACCTGGCTATTATCAGGTGAATGATAAGTGTAAGAACTTGAGACCTAAGGGTACAACATGTTTATTGTTTGCAATAATGTAAGTAATTTAAAAAATCTCTGATTTAGAAACCTCATGTGTGCATTCAGGACAAAATAATGAAGATGAATATTAAAAACTTAATATTCTGCTATAGTAATCAAAACAGTATGGTACTGGCACAGACCTATAGATCAATAGGACAGAATAGAGAGCCCAGAGATAAACCCATGCATATATTGTCAATTAATATATGATAAAGGAGCCATGACTATACAATAGGGAAAGACAGTCTCTTCAACTGGTTTTGGGAAAACTGGACTACTACATGTAAGAGAATGAAACTGGATTACTGTCTAACTCCATACCCAGATGTTAACTCAAAATAGATTAAAGATCTGAATATAAAACATGAAAACATAAAACTCTTAGGAGAAAACAGGTAAATATCTCTTGAACATAACTATGAGCAACTTTTTCCTGGACACTACTCCTTAGGCAAGGGAAATAAAATAAAAAAATAAACAAGTGGGACTACATCAACCTAAAAAATTTCTGTATAGCGTAGGATACCATCAGCAGAACAAAAAGGCAACCTAAAGTATGGGAGAATATATTCAGAAATGATTTATCCAATAAAGGGTTAACATCCAAAATACATAAAGAACTCATACACCTCAACACCAATAAAAACCAAATGACCTGATTAAAAACTGGGCAAAGGACCTGAACAAACATTTATCCAAAGAAGAAATACAGATGGCCAACAGGCACATGAAAGATGCTCCACATCACTAATCATCAGGGAAATGCAAATCAACACTACAATGAGATAGCACCTCACCAGATATCACCAGTTAGAATGGCCACGATCCAAAAGACAGGAAATAATAAGTGTTGGTGATAATGTGGAGAAAAGGGAACCTTCCTACACTGTTGGTGGGAAAGTAAATTGGTGCAACCACTGTGGAAAACAGTATGAAAGTTCCTAAAAAACTAAAAATAGAAATACCACATGGCTCAGTAATTCCACTTCCAGGAATTTACCTGAAGTAAACAAAATCCCTGATTCAAAAAGATATATGAACCTTTATATTCACTGCCACATTATTTACATTAGCCAAGATTTGGATGTAACCAAAGTGCCACCCATCAATAGGTGAATGGATAAATAAAAAATGGTACACATAAATAATGGAAAATTATTCAACCATAAAAAGAAAAGAACTCCTTCCATTTGTGACAACATGGATGGACCTAGAATGTATTATGCTAAGTGAAATAAGCCAGGAAGGTAAAGACAAATACCACACGATTTCTCTTATTTTTGGATTCTAAAAACAAAACAAAAATGAACAAAATAGCAGTAAACTCATGGACACTGAGAAGTGACGGGTAGTTACCATGGGGAGGGGTTGAGGTATGTGGGTGGAAAGCATAAGGGGAATAAAGAGGCACAGAAACTCTCAATCATAATATGAGTTGGTCATGGGGATGGTAGTACAGCATGGAGAATAGAGCCAATGATTCTGTACCATACTCCTAGGTTGACAGATAGTAACTGTACTAATGGGGGTGAGGATTTAATAGTATGTGTAGCTGGTGAACAACTGTGTTGTATACTTGAAACCAACATAAGGTTGTGTATCAATGATACTTCAATAAAAAAGAACAAAATTCTGTCAAAAATTCTTATGGGGATTTTTTTGTTAAAATTCCCTTAAAGCTGTAAATAATAAGGGGAGAATTGACATCTTTGCTATACTGAATCTTCCAATCCATGAATGTACATCTCCCCATTTATTTAGGTTTTCTTAGACTTCTTTTAATTTTTTTTGAAGTGACTGTAAATGGTACTGTATCTTTAGATTTCCACACATTTACTTTTCATATATAGAAATAGAACTTTTAAATGTATTGATTGTGTATCCTGCAAAATCTCAGAACTTTTTTCTAAAAGTTTTCTTTTGCAGAGTTCTTATATTTCCTACATAGCCAATCATGTAATCTACAAATAAAGACAGTTATAGATCTTCATTTCTAATGTATATGCATTTTAACATATTTATGTCATTATATTTGAAGTGTTTTTCTTTCAGATATCATATATCTGAGATTTCTTTTTTCCATTCTGAAAACCTCTGTTTTAGCTGGAATATTTAGATTATTTATGTTGAAGGTTTCTTTTTTACTTTAATGTTAGAACATACCTCTGCCACTATATTTGTTTATTTGTTTTGTTTTTCCGTTTTAATTCTTTTGTTCCTCCTTTCTCAACTTTCTCTAGGATGAGTTTTAAGGGTTTCAACAGAAGCTTTTCTTTAAAATTCTGTCTTCTTTAACTTATGAGTGTATCATTTTTGTGTAGATTTCATAATGGTTAATAGATGTTTATAATACATATTTGTCCATAAGTTATCATGGTCTTCTAGTACCCCTATTTTTCAGCTCAAGTGAGGTGTGGAAAACTTACCTCCATTTAGGTCCCTTTACCCTCTCCATGTTTAAAGTGCAATTGTCAGACAGTGTTACAATTTTTGTTCCAATCATCAAATATTTAAAATTTTTAATGGTTGGAGATAGTCTATTATATTTTAATCCATCCATTGTTTTTTTTCTTTTTGTAATCTCAAGCGGCATCTGCTACTTTTTTTTTCTGATTGGAGTATTTTCTTTAGCCCTTTACTAAGGAAAATCCCCTGGTGATAAATTCTTTTCTTTTTCACTTGCCTGAGAATGTCTTTGTTTCCCCTTCATTTTTGGATATTTCATCAGATATAGAATGCCTGATTAATATTTATCATTCAAAACTTTTAAATAGTATGCCACTTATTTCTGGACTTTATAGTTTTAGATGAAAAATCTTCTCTCATTCATTTGATTTTCTCCTATAAATAAGCAACAATGCTCTTGATATGCTATCGATTTCACTATGTCAGAGAACTTTGGTTCAATTTAGTATCTCGTACTAAATCTATGACCCAATTTTTTAAGTAGCTTCTGCAAAGATCTTCACCCTTACCCAAGTACTTTTCTTCCAGATATTTTTATTTGAAGGAAGACAAAGAGTTAGAATTTTAATTGGTATACTTATAACACTCTTCTTGTACATGGTAATCACTTGTTTAAGAATGCTAATCTGCGTGTATGATGCCTGACCACCAACAGTAACATATATTAGCTTTGAAATCCTTTGTGTTTCTTGGCCTCCTCTCTAGAGAGCTGATTAATTATCCATAATTTACCCACGCACTAGTTCAATTAGGTTAGTAAGCCATTTCTCCTAGGGAATTTCTTTTCAGTTTTGAGAAGTCCGTTAGTACAAAGCTGGATCCTAGCTGTTTTTTAGAACAAAAGTATCAGCTTATGGGTTAAAGTTTATTCATTGGACAGTCAAGACCCCAGCCTCTAAGGCCAAAAACATCTTCTTTATCCTCTGATCTACAAAGCACATTTGGTTCCCTACTTCAGATTTTTAATCTTTTAAAAATAAATAATTTCTACCTCTTGCATTTCAACTTTGTATGTTGTTTTTTTTCTGTAAAACAAACTACACCAAAATTAATTGCTTAAAACAACAACCATGTATCTTATAAATCTGTGAGTTGGAAATTCAAGCTGGGCTGAGTGTTTTGTTTTCTTTTCTTTTCTTTTCTCTCTGCTGTGCATTTAAAATCAGTTGAAGGTTTAGCTGCCTGGCTAGTCCAGGGAGACTCGGGTTAAATGGTTTGTCTCTGTCCCTTATGGTTTCTCCTTATCCTCCAAGCTAGTCCAGGCCTTTCCACATGTCAGTGTCAGGGTCTCAAGATCAAGAGGAGAAATGTGCAAAACAACTTGAGGTCCTGGCTCAGAAATGGAACCTTATTTCTGCCACATTTTATAGGCCAGAGAGAGCCAATAGCTAATATAAACCAAAGAAATAGGAGATAGCCCCCAGGTCTTGATGAGTGGAGATTCAGTCATGTAATAAACGCACTCAGACGGACAAGGAATAACTCATGGACAATTTTGCAATCAAATACAGTACTTTTTTCATCTTTTTGTTCATTTTCATTTCTATTTGTATAATTATTTCAAACATTATTTTATACCCCTTTTTCAAATAGTTCTATTAATTCACATTTTGGAATGTGAATATGTTTACTGGGTTTTATGGTTATTTCCTCAGACAGCTGTTAATTTTTATCATGCAACCAATAGCAATAAAGCGCGAGTGTGTCGTGCTCAGTGGTGATGAAAGCAGATGAAGAATGTCATTTCCTCAGGGATATGGAAGCCTTACTAAACACTGTTGGGTTTTTCTGTTTGTTTGCTTTTGTTTTTTCCTGTGTTCCTGAAGTTCTGTGTATCCCAGCATGTTGTTGGAATGTTGAAGATTTCCACATAATTTAAATGACATGAAATTTAACCCTAATCTATACCCACAGATTGCACCCTTTTTCCTTCTCATCATTTTCCTTCTCATAGTATCAGGCAGAGATAACCATCCATGTTGCTTCTCAGTGCAGATAGATTTTTCTAGTGTGCATTTACTAGTGTGGAAACGTTCTGGGCCTCAGAAAGTCAGGCTGTTTAGGTTTAGCTCTGCTATTCGGGCAGATGATGATAAAATACTTGCCTCAAGTTCCTTCCCCCAGTTTATCTCCTCAGTGAATCCCAGACTCCATGGGATCAGCTTGTTAATTTATGTTTCTTGCTTGAAACTCACACTATTTTTTTTTCTGGCACAAAGGAATTTTTCTTTCTTTTACACTTAACTTTTTCATTTTTGCTTTCATATTTTACTTTAAAATTTTAACTGTTCAAAATAGGATGTATAGTGTGTATTAGCTCTCCCTAAAACTATCCCCAAATAGTTGTGACAGGTGTTTTTGTTTGTCTTTAACTGTAACTCATCAGGATTATTGGACGTGCTTCCCTCATAATGAAAGTTCACGTCAGTGTTTTAATAAGCCAGTCATGCTTCTCTTAAACATTAGATAGTGCATCCATTTTAATTGAATTCTGAGGTTTTTATCAATAAACATGTCTCCTTAGGAAACAGATACTATCTCCTTTTATCTACTGTGGCCTTTAAAGTCCCTAGCACATTAAATCTCAGGGGTGCCATACCTGGTTAAACTCACTTCTAAAATCCTGACTTTCTCTATTGACATGCTCCTTATAGACTGTTGTCTCAATATCAGAATTGGTTTTACTAACTACTAAAGCTGTCTTTTGTATGTGCAGAGATTCAATAGGCTGATAGTTTAAGTGCAAGTCTTTGATTCTTTACTCAGCACACTGTAATGTGGGGAGGAATGTTTCTTCCAGATTATATCTTATATATACTTTTTAGGGTGGAGCAGAACATTATTCAAACTGAGTTTCAACAAAAACTAGTCCCAGGAGTAACTGAGAAAAAATGTAGCAGATGTTCAAACAATTTTGAAAAATGCTACACGCAATCTCATTTGCGGGTGTTTATAATGCATATTCATATTATAAAAGGTTCTGAAAAATCCTACCATAAAAATTTTTATTTTAGTTTTTAATTCAATATGTTTTATAAGACTTTTTTTTAGAGCAGTTTTAGGTTTACAACAAAATTGAGAAGGAGGTAGGGAATTTTCCCCTATATTCTCTGCTCCTACACTTGCATAACCTCCCCTGTTATCAATACCACTCACCAGAATGGTACATTTTTCACAAAGGGTGAAGCTTCATTGACAAATTAAAATTTCCCAAAGTGTACACTTTACCTTAGGATTCACTGTTGGTGTTGTATGTTCTATGTGTTCGGACAAATGTATATCTATCCATACAATCTCATATACAGTATTTTCACTGCTCTAAAAATCCTGTGGGTTCTGCCTATCCCTAATCCCTGTCATATCATAGTATTTACTAATCATTTTTATCTTTTCATTGTCTCCATAGTTTTGCCTTTTTCAGAATATCTTATAGTATTTAGCCTTTTCCTACTGGATTATTTCATTTAGCAATATGCATTTAAGTTTCCTCCACATCTTTTCATGACTTGATAGCTTGTATCTTTTTAGCACTGAATAATCTGTTTCCTGGATGTACCACAGTTTATCTATTTACCTACCGAAGGGCATCTTAGTTTCTTCCCAGTTTTGGTAATTATCAATAAAACTGCCATAAAGATCTGTGTGCACCTTCTGTGTGGACATAAATTTTCAACTTCTTTGGGTAGACACCAAGGAGCATGACTGCTGGATCATACAGCAAGAATGTGAAGTTTTCTAAGAAACACCAAAATGTCTTTCAAATTGTCTGTATCATTTTTAATTCTTACTAGCAATGAATGAGAATTCTGGTTGCTCCACATAATTGCTAGCACTGAGTGTTGTGTGTTCTGGAAATGACCATTCTAATTAGTGTGTAGTAGTATTTTATTATTGTTTTAATTTGCATTTCCCTGTTTTCATGTGTTTATTTGCCATCCACATATCTTCTTTGGTGGAGCATCTGTTTAAATCTTTCACCCATTTTTCATTTCAGTTGTTTGTTTCTTAATTACTGAGTTGTAAGAGTTCTTTGCAAATTTTGGATAACAGTCTTTTATCATATAGGTGTTTTGCAAATATTTTCTCCCAGTCTGAGGCTTGTCTTCTCATTTTCTTGACAATGTCTTTCACAAAGAAGAAGGGGTTTTGTTTTTGTTCTTTTTAAATTTTAATGAAGTTCAACTTACAAATTATTCTTTTCAAGGAATGTGTTTTTGGTGTTATATCTAAAAAGTCAATACTATGGCCAAGGTTATAAAGGTTTTTTTCCTAGGAGTTGTCTCCTAGGTTATCTTCTAGGAGTTCTATAGTTTTGCATTTTACATTTAGGTCTGTGATCCATTTAGAGTTAATTTTTGTGGTGTTGGGTCTGTATCTACATTTATTTTTTGCATAAAGACATCTACTTGTCCCACCACTATTTGTTGAAGAAACTACTTTGCTCCATTTTAATTACCTTTGCTCCTTTGTCAAAATCAATTGACTACATTGTGGGGGTCCATTTCTGGGCTCTATATTCTGTTCATTGATCTTTTTGTTTATTTGCTGAAGTATAGTTGATATACAATATTATATTGGTTTCAGGTATATAACACAGTGATTCAACAATTATATACATTATGAAATGCTCAACAAAATAAGTGTAGTTAACATTTGTCATCATACAAAGTTGTTACAATATTATGGATTATATTTCCTATGTTGTACTTTTCATCTCTGTGACTTATTTAGATTTATTTATTTTATAGATGGAAGTTTGTACATTATTCCATTCACCTATTTCATCTATCACCTCCCCCCTACCCTATGGAAACCACCAGTTTCTTCTCTGTATTTATGAGTCCATTTGTGTTCTGTTTGTTTATTTGTTTTATTTTTTTAGATTCTACATATAAATGCAATCATATGGAATTTGTCTTTCTCTGTCTAACTTATTTAATGTAGCATAATACCCTTTAGGTCCATCCTGTTACTGCAAATGGCAAAATTTCATTCTTTTTTATGACTGAGTAATATTTCACTGTATATATGTACCATGTCTTCTATATTTATTTATTTACCAATGGACATTTAGGTTGCTTCCTTATGCTGGTTATTGTAAATTTAGGTACAATAAAAATGTCAGTGCATTTATCTTTTCATATTGATGATTTTGTTTTCTTTTGTAGATATCCCGAAGTGGAATTACTTGATTTTATGGTATTTCTGTTTTCAATTTCTTGAGAAATCTCCATATTTTTTTCCCATAGTAACTGCACCAATTTACATTAACACCAGCAGTCCATGTCTATGAGGGTGTCCTTTTCTCCACGTCCTGATTAACACTTGACTTCTTGAGGATAACCATTTTAGCAAGTGTGAGGCAGTACCTCATTGTGATTTTCATTTGCATTTCCTTGATTCATAATGTTAAACACTTTTTCATGTGCCTGTTAGCCATCTTTATGTCTTCTTTGGAAAACTGTTTATTCAGTTCCTTTGCCCATTTTAAAATCAGAGTGTTTTTTTTATTGTTCTTGAGTTGAACAAATTCTTCATAAATTTGGATATTAACATTATCCAACATATGGTCTGCAAATATTTTCTCCCATTATTTTAGGATGACTTTTCATTTTGCTGACCGTTTCTTTTGCTGTGCAGAATCTTTTGAGTTTGATGCAGTTTCATTTACTTATTTTTGCTTTAGTTGCTTGTGCTTTTGGTGTCATTTCAAAAGAGCACTGCCAAAAGCAATATCAAGGAGCTTTGTCTCTACATTGTCTTCTAGAAGGTTTATGGTAGCAGGCCTTATGCTTAAACATGACCCATTTTGATTTAATTTTTTAAGTGGTATAAGATAGTGGTCCACTTTCATTCTTTGCATGTGGTTTTTCAGTTTACTGAATATAATTTGTTAAAGGTATTATCCTTTCCCCAATGAGTCTTCCTGAGTTCTTTATCAAATCAGTTGAACATACATGTCAGGGTTTATTTCTGGGTTCTCTGTTCTGTCCCATTGGTTTATGTATTTTTATTCCAGCACTAAATCATTTTAATTACTATACCTATACCTTTGTGGTATACTTCGAAATCAGGAAGTGTGTTGCTTTTAGCGTTGTTCTTCTTTCTCAGGATTGCTTTGGCTATTTGGGATCTTTTGTGGTTCCATACACATTTTAGGCTTTTTTTTTACTTCTGTGAAAAATGTCATTGAAATTTTAATTGGGATTGCATTGAAGCTATAGATGACTTTGTATGTGCATTTTAATGATATTCTCTTTTTTTGATCCATGAACATATGCTATCTCTCCATTTCTTTGAGTCTTCAATTTTTCTCAAGATCTTGTAGTTTTCATTGTATAGATCTCTTACTTCCTTGGTTACATTTATTCCTAAGAATTTTATTGTTTTTGATGCAATTGTGAATGGGATAGTTTTACTTATTTTTTTTCCATGCATTTCATTGTTAGTGTATAAGAATGCAACTGATTTCTGTATGTTGATTTTATAACCTGAAACTTTACTGAATTTCTTTATTAGTTACAACAGTTTTTTGGGTCATAAAAGCCTCTTGCCAATTTTGCAACAAAGTACTATCTCAAGTACTAGGAGGCATACCCTTAAAATGTAATCATCAAAGAAAATAATATCTCTCAGGCTTTGTGGAGGTGTAGGAGCATAACTTGGGTGGGTGCTTTGCTCCAAATTGTAAAGCTACCTCCCATCAAAAAGATACAATAAAATTTGCTTTACCTTTGAGTAAGGTTAATTAGCAAATCTAAATGGCCTAAGATCTCCCCATATATCCAGTATTTTAAAAAATCTCCCACAATTTGTTTCAGCAGAGTTGTGTTCATATTGCATTCTAATGTCTCTCCCCTATAGCAGTAGCCTCAAATAATGTCTTCCTTGCCTGTTTAACATTGTCAGTTGTGACTTTTAACTTTGAAAATGTTTTAGATGCAAAATCTCTTTTAATACTTAAAGCAGTCTAATCACATAGGTATTATATATAACTATCATTCCTAATGTGTTTGTTAGTTAAAAAGTTATCATGTTGGGGGGAATGATGGTGGTCTGCAAAGTAAGGTAAAAACAAACCTCCTCCCAAAACCACATATAACATGAAAATAAAGCAAATAATACTAATTCAGAAAGAGTGATCCATAGACTAAAGAACAGACTGTCTACATCTGGGGAAAAGAGAAGATCTCACAGAAAAGGATTAAGTAGCAAAGCCATGACCTGGCAGGACCCAAGCCCTCTGCCCACTTCAGTTCACAGGAGAGAGGAAGAGAAGGAGTGGGGACAGAGTAGAAGCCCAGGACTGCTAAATACCCAGTCATGAAGATCTTATCTGGGAGCACAAACCTACATTAAATCTGGAGATTAGTGGGGTTAGAAAGGAAAGACAGGCAGACTACTCAGAAGGACTGAGATTCCAGCCATTTGTGCAGAATAGGTACACACAATGGGCCACTCTTGGACAAAAGAAAGGTGGGCACTTTGAAAGACTTCCCAATGGTGAGAGGCATTAGAAGGGTGTTAACAAGGCAAAGGTTACATAGAGCTTGCTGCTCAGGAGAAAGAGCAAGTGGACAAAATTGCCCCAGTACACTCAGCCCAGCAGGATGGAATCTTTCAGGACCTTCAGCCACTCCACAAAACTGGCTGGCAACACAGCCCTGAGGCCTCCCACTGCAATACACATTCTGCTGCTCCTCCCTCCTGGAAGATACCAGTCCACACACTTGCTGCTCCTGCCATCACACCAGGCAAGCCAGAGGGTCGTCCTGCCTATTACACCTATAGGGGCAAAATGCAGAGTTTCCTCCCTACATGCTCAGCCCACAATACTTGGCAGTGAAGGCAGACATGGCAGCTGGGAAGCAGGAAAGAGCTCTTTCCTCGTGGCAGGCTCCAATGATGCTTACCTGCAATGCCACTATTGCTCCAAGTGCTCTGCAGCTCAAGAGTAGAGCTCTGGGCACTAGAGGGCATGGCCTATACAAAGTTGTCATTCATAGGAATAACTAGAAAAGTGAAATGGCAAAAATATTTTGTACAAACAAAAATTCAGATGTCAGAAAAAAGGCTAAGTTACACTGAAATCATCAATCATCTTGATAAAGATTTTAAAATAAAAATCATAAACATGCTCACAGAACTACAGAAAAATATTAAGATCTTAGGGAAGTTAAAAAAAAGGGGGGTCTCTCTTGTCCCCTCCTGGTGTGAGCCAGGAGCTCTGTCCTTTTGCTTTATCTCTAAGTAAAAGCCTCTGCCTTGCTCTCCTAATATATATATATATATATATATATATATATCAGGAAAGACTTCAAAAAAGAGATAGAAACTTTGAAAAATACAGTATCTGAAATGAAACATACAATGGAGAGATTTAAAAGTAGATTGGATGAGGTAGAGGAGACAGCAAATGAAAGAAATTAGAGAACAGGCATAAAAAGAAACTAAGGCACAGAGAGAAAAAGAATCTCTAGAAAAGAAAGAATAATAAGAGAACTCTGCAACCAATCCAAACAGAACAATATTTGCATCATAGGGGTGCCAGAAGAAGAAAAAGAGAGAAAAGGGGATAGAAAGTCTCTTTGAGGAAATAATTGCTGAAAAATTCCCTAATCTGGGGAAGGAAATAGTCTCTCAGGTCATGGAAATACACAGATCTCCCAACGCAAGGGACCATAAGAAGACAACACCAAGACATATAATAATGAAAATGATCCAGATCAAGGACAAGGAGAGAGTATTAAAAGCAGCAAAAGAGAGAAAAAAGATCACATATAAAGGAAAGCCCATCAGGCTATTAGCAGACTTCTCATTAGAAACATAACAGGCAGAAGGGAGTAGCATGATATATTTAATGCAGTGAAACAGAGGGGTTTCCAACCAAAAATACTCTGTTCGGCAGGATTATCATCTAAATTTGAAGCAGGATTAAGCAATTTCCAGATAAGCAAAAGTAGAGGGCATTTACCTCCCACAAACCATTTCCAAGATGTATTTTAAAGGGACTATTATAGATGAAAGTGGTCCTAAAGGGACTATTATAGATGGAAATAGCTGTCACCAGAGAAAATAAAACCAGAGAAAAGGAAGTAGACTAATTAATTACTATGCAAATGCAAAATTAAATCAACCACCCACAAAGTCAGTCAAGGGATACACAAAAAGTACAAAATATGACACCTAATAAATACAAAGTGGAACGGAAGAAAAACAAGGGTAAAAAAATAAGAACCTTTACATTGTCTTTGAAATAACATACTAAACTAGTTAAGCTAGACTATTAGATAGCAATGAAGCTGCCCTTGAAACTTTGGTAACCACATATCTAAAGCTTGGCATGGAAATTTTATATACCTATCAATAATCACAGTAAAGGTAAATGGAGTGAGTGTATTAATCAAAAGACACTGCGTTACAGAATGGATTAAAAAACAAGACTCATAGATATACTGCCTACAAGAGACTCACTTTAAACCCAAGGACATACATAGACTTAAAGTGAAGGGATGGAAAAAGATATTTCATGCAAATACTAAG
Source organism: Manis pentadactyla (assembly GCF_030020395.1). NCBI lineage: Eukaryota > Metazoa > Chordata > Mammalia > Pholidota > Manidae > Manis > Manis pentadactyla. The sequence continues at coordinate 165,348,374 of NC_080021.1, read as the reverse complement.
GAGAAAAAGCAGAAGTTGCAGTACTTATATCAGACAAAATAGATTTCAAAACAAAGAAAGTAACAAGAGTCAAAGAAGGACATTAAATAATGATAAAGAGGACAGTTTAACAAGAGTATATAACCATTATAAATTTCTATACACCCAATACAGGAACACCTAAATATGGGCAACAAATACAAACAGAATTAAAGGGGGAAATAGAATGCAATACACTCATTTTAAGATACTTCAGCACAGCACTCACTCTGAAGGACATATCAACCACACGGAAAATAAGTAAGGAAACAGAGGCACTGAACAACATATTAGAACAGATGGACCTAACAGACACCACAAAAAAAGAAAATTACAGACCAACATCCCTGATGAACATAGATGCAAAAATACTCAACAAAATATTAGCAAAGAAAATTTAAAAATACATCATAAAAATCATCCATCATAATCAAGTGGGATTTATTCCATGGATGCAAGGATGGTACAGTATTCAAAAATCCATCAACATCATATACCACATCAGCAAAAAAGGCAAAAAAAAAAAGGATCATCTTGTTAGATACTGAAAAAGCATTTGACAAAATTCAACATCCATTCATGATAAAAACTCTCAACAAAATGGGTATAAGAGGGAAAGCACTTCCACATAATACAGGTCATATATGACAAACCGTCAGTCAACATCATGCTTAACAGCAAAAGGCTGAAAGCTTTTCCTTTAAGATAAAGAACAAGAAAAGGATTCCCACTCTCCCCACTTTTATTCAACATAGTACTGGAGATCCTTAATCACAGCAATTAGGCAACACAAAGAAATTAAAGGCATTCAGATTGGTAAGGAAGAAGTTAAGCTGTCACTGTTTGCAGATGACATGATATTATACATAAATAAAACCACTGAAGAATCCATCCCAAACTACTAGAACTAATCATTGAATTCAGAAAAGTTAGAGGATACAAAATTAATACACAGAAATCTGTTGTATTCCTATATACTAACAATGAACTAGCAGAAAGAGAAATCAGGGAAACAATTCCACATACTATTGTATCAAAAAGAATAAAAGACACAGAAATAAACCTAACCAAGTAGGTGAAAGACCTTTACCCTGAAAACTACAACACACTCATGGGAGAAATTAAAGAAGACACCAATAGAGAGAAATGCATCCCATGCTCATGGAAAGGAAGAATTAATATTGTCAAAATGTTCATCCTGCCTAAAACAATCTACAGATTCAGTGCAATCCCTGTCAAAATGCTAACAGCATTCTTCAATGAACTGTAACAAATTGTCCTAAATTCATATGGAATGACAAAGACACCAGTTAGTCAAAGCAATCCTGAAAAGGAAGATCAGAGATGGGGGAATTACTCTCCCTAACTTCAAGCTTTTCTACAAAGTCACAGTAATCAAAAAAATTTGGTACTGGCACAAGAACAGTTCCATAGATCAATAGATCACAGTCAAGAGCCCAGATATACATCCATACATATATGGCCAATTAATATAAGACAAGGATCCATGGATACACAATGGGGAAATGACAGCCTCTTCAACAACTTGTGTTGGCAAAACTCGACAGTTATATGTAAGTAAATGAAACTGAATTATTGTCTAACTCCATACACAAAAGTAAACTCAGAATGGATCAAAGACCTGAATGTAAGTCATGAAACTATAAAACTTTTAGAAGAAAATATAGGCAAAAATCTCTTGAATATAAACATGAGCAACTTTTTCCTAAATGCATCTCCTCGGGCAAGGGAAACAAAGGCAAAAATGAATAAATGGGACTGCGTCAAACTAAAAAATTTCTGTACAGCAAAGGATACCATCAGCAGAACAAAAAGGCATCCTATAATATTGGAGAATATATTTGGAAATGACATATCTGATAAGCAGTTAACATCAAAATATATAGAGAGCTCACATGCCTTAACACACAAAGAATAAATAGTCCGATTAAAAAATGGGCAGAGGATCTGAACAGACCTTCTCCAAAGAAGAAATTCAGATGGCTAACAGGCATATGAAAAGATGCTCCACATCACTAATTATCAGGGAGATGCAAATTAAAACCACAATGAGTCACACTAGTTAGGATGGCCACCATCCAAAAGATAACCAACAACAAATGCTGGCAAGGATGCCAAGAAAGGGGATCCTTCCTACCGTGTTGGAGGGAATGTGAAATAGTTCAACCATTGTGGAAAGCAGTATGGAGTTTCCTCAAAACACTAAAAATACAAATACCATTTGTCCCAAGAATTCCACTCCTATAAACACTTCCTATAAATTCCACACTTCCTATGAACAAAACATGTACTAGGAATTTACCCAAAGAAAACAAGATCCCAGATTCAAAAAGATATATGTACCTCTATGCTTATGGTAGCACTACTTACAATAGCCAAAATATGGAAGCAACCTAAGTGTCCATCAGTAGATGAATGTATAAAGAAGTTGTGGTACATACACACAATGGAATATTATTCAGCCAGCCATAAGAAGAAAACAAATCCTACCAGTTGCAACAACATGGATGGAGCTAGAAGGTATTATACTCAATGAAATAAGCCAAGTGGAAAAAGACAAGTACCAAATGGTTTCACTCATCTGTGGAGTATAAGAACAAAGCCAAAACTGAAGGAACCAAACAGCAGCAGAATCACAGAACCCAAGAGGGGACTAGCAGTTACCAAAGAGAAGGGTTGAGGAGGGTGAGTTGAGAGGGAGGGAGAAGGGTATTAAGGAGCACTATAATTAGCACACACAATATAAGTATATTACAGGGAAGGCAGTATAGCATGAAGACAAGTAATAACTCTATCATCTTACTATGCTGATGGACAGTGACTGCAATGGGTGCTGGTGGGGGACATGATAATATGGCTGAATGTTGAAACCACAATGTTGCTCATGTGAAACATTCGTAAGATTGTATATCAGTAGTGCCTTAATTAAAAAGAAAAAAAGTCATCATGGTGACTTTGTTATTAGAGTAGCTCAGATTCTAATCCAAGCAAACTTCATAAACATGGCTTTAACAACTACATTATACTATCTTTCTACCTTCATCAGAAAAATAAGTAGAGTGACATTTACATAACCATTTTTTTAAATAATTAAATACTGCAAAGTACTGATCAATAAGAATGAACTCCGTAAATATTAACACATTTTATTTAATATTAATATTATTAATATATTTTAATAGTAGGTTGCAACCAATTTATGTAACTTTCCAAGATCTGCCTTTCCTAGAAATGTCAAAGAATTACTGTAAGATAATCATTCCTAAACTAAGTCAAAGCCAAGAGTTAGGGAACTTGACATGTCAGCCTATTTTAAATAATATTTTTTAAAAATTGCAAAAATTAAGCTTGATTCTCAGTATGGGCAGATTCTCCCTCTCTGTCTCACCATTTTTATAAAAATGAGCATTATGTAAGCAGCTAATAAGCTTCAAGGCTCAGAATGATTTCCTATTGTTTCATGTGTTCCTCAAGAGAGAGAGTTCTTTTACAGAGTTTAAATATAGACATACTCTGCAAGCAAAAACACCACAGATGCATCTATGAGGAGACTATTTACCCATGACATCAACCAAACACTTCCTATAAACTAAACATGTACTAGATGAATTGCCAAGCCAGCATAAACAATACTCAGTTCGATGAAACAGGGACACACACTCTGTCCTCAAACTGCTCCTCATCTTTGTCTTCGAGTGATTTGTTATCAAAGGGTGTGTGTATGTGTGTGCTGGGGGACAGGGAAGGCAAACTAGAATAAAGGGAAGGGATAGCTAAGAAAAAGGATATTTCTTTTCTGCTAAGTAGTGTTGATGCACTCCAGGAAATTAAAGGAGTTATTATTAAAACTACAAGATAAGCAATTTTGATAAGAAGCAGCTGTGTAGATGCTTAATACTTTTCATTGCCATGAAAGGTAGTTTAGACTCTTCTTGAGTAGTCTGGGAGCATGATGCCCCAAATTCACAGCCTTTGTTCTAAATTTGCAGCTTGCCAAATGCTCCCTGAGCTAGGAACACTAAGCTGACAAGGATATATATACACACATACATATACCTAAAAAAAGGCCAAGTATATTATCCATGGTTGTGAGGGAGTGGTTCACCTTTGTGAAATAAAGGTGCAACAGGATGCTTTCACAAAATAGTGCCCTGAGAGAATGAAGTGCTAAACTAAACATAGGCTTATATTCTGCTTTTGTGGAAACTCAAATCAAATCCTTAACGTTTTTGCTAGAGAAGTGTAACTTAAATTTAACAATGCCTTCTCTTGTGGAGTTCTGAAACTGAGTGTTCCTTTTCTTTAAGTCTCAGAGGGTTTATTTTTCTATTTAATTCAGAAGTTGCTTTGGCAATGTTTAGTTGTACCTGAGCCCTGGAATACAGCAAATATTAAGAAGCACCACCCCCTAATAAAAATTTTGTGTTCAGGAGATGACATAGTGCAAGGAACCCTCCTTTTTCCCCATATACAGACATAAGATACATGGATGTTCCACTTGTTTGCTTATAACAAGGCTAGACAAAGGCCTTTCATATTCCCATTCTTTTCTTCATAAAGACTGGTTTTACCATTTGTCCCCACTGATAAACAGGAAAAAAGGGCTTGTTAAGGGATGGCCAAGTTAAGCTTCTCTCCTCCAAGGATTCTTCAACTTTAACCTACTCAGTCAGAGCCAGCATCCAATCCCTCCTTAAGGGTCCTTCCTGAGAATCAGCTGACCTAAAGAGATTCCCTGATCGAGGCTTCCTCTCCTCCCTCACACTTATATCCCATTCTTCTACTCTGGTTTACTCGTCCTTATAAAAATGCTTGTCTACATAATCTTTGAGGTATTTACAGATCTATTATAATAGTCTCCCTCCACCATTACAGTTGACCCCCCACTCCTTATTGTAGTACGTAATCTTTTCCATTAAAATCTCTCCTTACTAAAGACCAGATTTTTGACACATGTTTAGTTATTTCATTGATATTTAGAATTATAGAATGTCAGAACCTGAAGGAGCCTCGGAGCTAATGTAGTCTTGGTTTTTCATATTTTAATATGCATAAGAATCACTTAGGGGCATATTAGAACTTGAATCCAGATCATGATGTAATAGAACTGGTACATATATGTTAGATAATACTGAAGTTTCATATCCATTGTTTGTTGAGCACAGATTGGGAGATACTAATTCTCTAATGCCTTCTTTTTGCAGATGAAAAATGGAGATTAGATGACTTAATGAAAGAACATTCAGCTAATAAGTAAGGCAGACTTAGACTATGAAACTTTGATATTCAAACGAGTATGTGTCACATTACACAATACTGTCTCTATAATATTTTAAAAAATCATAACACCATCATTTTCTAGCGGAAGCATAATAATTGATTTATGTGTCAACTATTTTCCTGGAATATATGAAACAATGGTGAACCCTCTGGACATGTTGTTACAATGGCATTAATAATTAAGTGCAAATTAGTAGCATCATACATTGAATACTACTGTGGATTATCTTCAGACTTATTACTGAATATATTACCACACCTTGATTTATATTATTGAGACACATTAAGATCACAGCCCTCTTACTGATACTGAGAAAAACATATAGCATTGCACTTATGATTACTGTTCTATTCAATTGGTTTTAAAAGAATATTATTTAAAATAATGTAGAGAGCAAAACTGCTTTAAATTTTAAAATCCAGTTTTAATATAACATAAGGTTGTGTCTTAAAAATAAGAACAAAAGTGTCAAATCCCTAGGGTCCAATTAGATGCACATAAAGCATTAAAAGACAGAGGGCACTACAGTAGCAAGAAAAAATGAAGAAAGTTGCTATTTTAACACTGGATTTTTTTTTCTTAATTTTTTTAAATGAAGATCTATATGCTTGCCTGAGTTTGCTTCTCAATTTCTCATTTGTCTTTGTTGCTTTTTAAAGATCAGAATGTGATATACTGATGGTCTCAGCTTTCCAGACAAAATATAGTAATTTGTAAATAAATTGCTTTGCAAATGGGCACTGGCCAATTACTTACTTTGCAGATGCTATAACACAAAGTTGAGTATAAAAGAGTGTCATAAGAACAGTGAGTCTGCAAGTAGATATCATGTAAGGAATAAATATCTTATCTGCAAACAAAATCTTTAGAGTTCCTATTGCATGGTCATGTACAAATAAAACTGGATAAAATCCCAGCTACTAGAGATACCTTTTCTAATATTGCTTTGTAACATGTGTGTGAATAACAAGTGACCACAGGTAGTTGGCAATAGGAAGGTCCAATTCTTTACACATTAGCTTACTTTGTATAAGTTAACCAAGCGTATGGGGGATATTTTATGAAAGCAAGCATAGTTGAAACTTACACCTTCTGTGTCACATCCTTATAAATTGTAATTTAGCTATGTTTTTTTTTTCTGTTTTGTATATATGGGTCTATGTTTTATATATTACTATGGATTATGAATTTTCCCTTTATCTTATTTTTGAAATACATTCCCATTTTAAAAATTTATTTGTGCATATTAATTTATTTGTGGGTTGACAAATATGTGTATCTACATCCATAAAGCTAATGAAATGTCAAGTTTAAATTAGCTGTTTGTTTGATATTGTGAGTTATCTGTAAAAGATGGTTTATTGTCAGCATTATGAGCATGAAACACTGAAAATGGAATTTGAATAGTATCAAGGGAAAACAATAATTTCCAAGCCTTTCATCTGCCATTCAGATGAACAACTTGAGGTGAAAAGAAGTAGAGAAAAAGAGAAACACTTCCAGATGAAACATATAAAAAAAATATATTTACAAGTACATATCTGTATTACAAATACCTATTTACAAATTTATATATATACTTTTTTTACAAACACACACACATACAGACAGGAATCATTTCTAGATGGTTCACTAATGCATGAAACAAGAGAACAAATGAATTGTAATTATGCTTTATGTAACCACAGTCATTTAAGAGATAGACTATAATATGTGGGGACTGTTACAAACATATTATAGTATAAATAGTTATCCCATTTTTAGATTATGTTCTCCACATGTAAGTTAAGATAATTGGTGATATTTTCATATTATGACATTTTACTGTAGATACAAACATGAAAGTTTTAAAGCTTTCATGGTATCTGGTCTCACTTTTCCCAATGTGAAAGGAAATCTTGAAAAAAAAGTTATGGATTTTGTTTTTAAAACATGAAGGTTTTATTTCCAGTTCTTCCAAATACTGCTTGTGAGATGTGAGACCTTAGGCATTTCCTTTTCTCTCTTGGATCTATAGTTTCTTCATCTATAAAATAATAATTCATCCACCTGATGAAGAATTGAGCACAGTAACTATGTGAGTGCTCAGTAATGTGTGCTGAGCTGTTTCACTATGGAAAAGTCTGTTCCCCACTATTCAATGCTACCATAATATTGATTGCCTTTAAGCACCCCCAAATTTGTGACAACTTACTCCATAAAAATAAATGTTGCACTACTTTTTAAAATATACAGCCAAAAATTGTGATTTAATTTTCAATACCTAAAAGATATTTCCCTTATTTAGTGTAATTTTGGTATTTCTAATCAACCACTTTCCTTCTACTTATAGTTCTTAAATTTTCAATTCATAAAACTAGCAGATAGTTTCAGGAGATAGTTTGACACTAGAGTTTTATCTGAGTTTGGGATTTTTAGATTCCTTGGCAGAATAAAAGGTAAAGCTGCTTGCTCCAAATTTAGACAAAATAATCAAAATAAAGGAAGAGTGATATAATTGGAGTGATTCTAAGAAGCAATTATAAAATACATTAAGAACTAAGATTACTTGATAATTGTCAGAATTTATAAAATCAGTAAACCAATGAGAATATAAAATATAAAAAAACCCATAAATTCCCTGATTAAAAAGGCAAATACTAGTGTGTGATGATTTATCATATGATTTTGATTTCTTGAATTATCATTCATATGATGCCCTCTCACCAACACCTACAGAGAACAAGAAATTAGTCTTTGCAGCTGCAATTATGTGATGTAACTAAAATGGATTTACTAATAGTGAGATTATATTTAAGAATCAAGAAGTTGTATAATTTTTAACACATAAAAATAGATAGATATAGAAAGAGAAAGACAGGGACTTTACAGTATACTCACATTGACCCATCACCAATCTAAAATGTACAATCCTGAGAATATATTGAATTCTGGCCTGGTGATTTTTTGTCTTCTCTTACAGAATTAGAATGCATGTCATTTCATATTGCTCTGTAATGTCATCTTGTATTTTAGTATACATATATAGCAACAGGATTAGGACTTTTCATTGTAAGATTACAACTGTAATTTGGTCATACTCAACAATGTTGCGAGTTGCACTCTTCTTTATTGATAAAACACATGCTGATGCAATGAATAACAATTTAAATATCTGTCTTTTAGTAAATTTCATGTGGTAAGTTCCTTAGCATTACTTCGAGTCTGCATTGCAAATCTGAGTGGAATATGTGTATGTAAGTGCCTAAGACAGGAGCACAATGATTTAGTGACTTTTTTGGTGTTTTTAAATATCAATAAACAAAAAAAAATATCGCAGTGAATAATTATAAACCCCACTATTTCATAATCAATTTTGGTTTGTTCATTTATTGAGTATTTGAGGAGTCCCAGTGGTACTGCTACTAGGGTGGTGCATAGAAAAGCAATGGGTACAAATAATTGAAATAAAAACAACTATTATTATAAAGTTTTTGACTAGTTGGCTCTGAAATGTGCATTTCACTGAAAACTCTAATATGTGTATATACTCAACCCTTATAAAGAAAACTCAATTTTAAGTCAAACTTCAAATGTTTCCATTCTGATTTCCTTCTCTACCTCCAACAAATAATGAGATCATGATTACAACAAAGGAAAGACATATTATTTTTTGTGCTCAGTATATGTATTTTTTTAATTTATTAATTTAATAATTAATTTATATTTTTTTGAAGAACATTGTTTACTACTCTCTCCCCTACCACAAGTCCCCCCGACAAACCCCATTACAGTCACTATCCATCAGCATAGTAAGATGTAGAATCACTACTTGTTTTCTCTGTGTTGCAAAGCTCCCCCCTTTACCCCACCCCCACATTATACATGCTAATCATAATACCCCCTTTCTTCTTCCCTGCCCTTATCCCTCCCTAACCTCCCATTCTCCCCAGTCTCTTTCCCTTTGGTAACTGTTAGTCCATTCTTGAGTTCTGTGATTCTGCTGCTGTTTTGTTCCTTCAGTTTTTCTTTTGTTCTTATACTCCACAGATGAGTGAAATCATTTGGTATTTGTTTTTCTCCACTTGACTTATTTCACTGAGCATAATACCCTCTAGCTCCATCCATGTTGTTGCAAATGGTAGGATTTGTTTTCTTCTTATGGCTGAATAATATTCCATTGTGTATATGTACCACATCTTCTTTATCCATTCATCTACTGATGGACACTTAGGTTGCTTCCATTTCTTGGCTATTGTAAATAGTGCTGCAATAAACATAGGGGTGCATCTGTCTTTTTCAAACTGGAGTGCTGCATCCTTAGGGTAAATTGCTAGAAGTGGAATTCCTAGGTCAAATGGTAAGTCTATTTTGAGCATTTTGAGGAACCCCCATATTGCTTTCCACAATGGTTGAACTAATTTACATTCCCACCAGCAGTGTAGGAGGGTTCCCCTTTCTCCACAACCTCGCTGACATTTGTTGTTGTTTGTCTTTTGGATGGTGGCCATCCTTACTGGTGTAATGTAATATCTCATTGTGGTTTTAATTTGCATTTCTCTGATAACTAGCGATGTGGATTATCTTTTCATGTGTCTGTTGGCCATCTGAATTTCTTCTTTAGAGAACTGTCTATACAGCTCCTCTGCCCATATTTTAATTGGGTTATTTGCTTTTTGTTTGTTGAGGAGAGTGAGCTCTTTATACATTTTGGACGTCAAGCCTTTATCGGATCTGTCATTTAAAAATATATTCTCCCACACTGGAGGGTACCTTTTTGTTCTATTGATGGTGTCCTTTGCCGTACAGAAGCTTTTAGACTTGATATAGTCCCACTTGTTCATTTTTGCTTTTGTTTTCCTTGCCCGGGGAGACATATTCATGAAGAAGTCGCTAATGTTCACATCCAAGAGATTTTTGCCTATGTTTTTTTCTAAGAGTTTTATGGTTTCATGACTTACATTCAGCTCTTTGATCCATTTTGAATTTACTTTTGTATATGGGGTTAGACATTGATCCAATTTCATTCTCTTACATGTAGCTGTCCAGTTCTGCCAGCACCATCTGTTGAAGAGACTGTCATTTCCCCTATTGCATTTCCATGGCCCTTTAACGAATATTAATTGACCATATATGTTTGGGTTAATGTATGGAGTCTCTAATCTGTTCCACTGGTCTGTGACTCTGTTCTTGTGCCAGTACCAAATTGTCTTCATTACTATGGCTTTGTAGTAGAGCTTGAAGTTGGGGAGTGAGATCCCCGCCAATTTATTCTTCTTTCTCAGGATTGCTTTGGCTCTTCGGGGTCTTTGGTGTTTCCATATGAATTTTTGAACTATTCGTTCCAGTTCGTTGAAGAATGTTGCTGGTAATTTGATAGGAATTGCATCAAATCTCTATATTGCTTTTGGCAGTATGGCCATTTTGACGATATTAATTCTTCCTAGCCAAGAGCATGAGATAAGTTTCCATTTGTTAGTGACCTCTTTAACTTCTCTTAAGAGTGTCTTATAGTTTTCAGGGTATAGGTCTTTCACTTCTTTGGTTAGGTTTATTCTTAGGTATTTTATTCTTTTTGATGCAATTGTGAATGGAATTGTTTTCCTGATTTCTCTTTCTATTGGCTCATTGTTAGTGTATAGGAAAGCCACAGATTTCTGTGTGTTAATTTTGTATCCTGCAACTTTGCTGTATTCCGATATCAGTTCTAGTAGTTTTGGAGTGGAGTCTTTAGGGTTTTATATGTACAATATCATGTCATCTGCAAATAGTGACAGTTTAATTTCTTCTTTACCAATCTGGATTCCTTGTATTTCTTTGTTTTGTCCAATTGCTGTGGCTAGGACCTCCAGTAATATGTTAAATAACAGTGGGGAGAGTGGGAATCCCTGTCTTGTTTCAGATCTCAGAGGAAAAGCTTTCAGCTTCTCGCTGTTAAGTATGATGTTGACTGTAGGATTATCATATATGGCCTTTACTATCTTGAGGTACTTGCCCTCTATACCCATTTTGCTGAGAGTTTTTATCATGAATGGATGTTGAATTTTGTTGAATGCTTTTTCGGCATCTATGGAGATGATCATGTGGCTTTTGTCTCTCTTTTTGTTGATGTGGTGGATGATGTTGATGGATTTTCGAATGTTGTAACATCCTTGCATCCCTGGGATGAATCCCACTTGTTCGTGTTGTATGATCCTTTTGATATATTTTTGAATTAGTTTGCTAATATTTTATTGAGTATTTTAGCATCTACATTCATCAGGGATATTGGTCTGTAATTTTCTTTTTTGGTGAGGTCTTTGCCTGGTTTTGGTATTAGGATGATGTTGGCTTCATAGAATGAATTTGGGAGTATTCTCTCCTCTTCTATTTCTTGGAAAACTTTAAAGAGAATGGGTGTTATATATTCTCTGTATGTTGATAAAATTCCTAGGTAAATCCATCTGGCCCAGGGGTTTTTTTCTTGGGTAGTTTTACCGCTTCAATTTCATTGCTGGTAATTGGTCTGTGTAGATTTTCTGTTTCTTCCTTTGTCAGTTTTGGAAGGTTGTATTTTTCTAGGAAGTTGTCCATTTCTTCAAGGTTTTCCAGCTTCTTAGCATATAGCTTTTCATAGTAGTCTCTAATAATTCTTTGTTTTTCTGTTGTGTCCATCGTGATGTTTCCTTTCTCATTTCTGATTCTGTTGATGTGTGTTGATTCTCTTTTTCTCTTAATAAGTCTGGCTAGAGGCTTATCTATTTTATTTATTTTCTCAAAGAAACACTCTTGGTTTCATTGATTTTTTCTATTCTTTTATTCATCTCAATTTTGTTTATTTCTTCTCTGATCTTTATTATGACCCTCCTTCTGCTGACTTTAGGCCTCATTTGTTCTTCTTTTTCCAATTTTGATAACTGTGACGTTAGACTATTCATTTGGGTTTGTTATTCCTTCTTTAAATATGCCTGGATTGCTATATACTTTCCTCTTAAGACTGCTTTCACTGCATCCCACAGAAGTTGGGGCTTTGTGTTGTTGTTGTCATTTATTTCCATATATTGCTGGATCTCCATTTTAATTTGGTCATTGACCCATTGACTATTTAGAAGCGTGTTGTTAAGCCTCCATGTATTGGTGAGCCTTTTTGCTTTCTTGGTACAATTTATTTGTAGTTTTATACCTTTCTGGTCTGAAAAGTTGTTTGGTAGGATTTCAATCTTTTTGAATTTACTAAGGCTCTTTTTGTGGCCTAGTATGTGGTCTATTCTGGAGAATGTTCCATGTGCACTTGAGAAGAAATTGTATCCTGTTGCTTTTGGGTGTAGAGTTCTATAGATGTCTATTAGGTCCATCTGTTCTAGTGTGTTGTTCAGTGCCTCTGTGTCTTTACTTATTTTCTGTCTGGTGGATCTGTCCTTTGGAGTGAATGGTGTGTTGAAGTCTTCTAAAATGAATGCGTTGCAGTCTATTTCCTCCTTTAGTTCTGTTAGTATTTGTTTCACATATGCTGGTGCTCCTGTGTTGGGTGCATATATATTTATAATGGTTATATCCTCTTGTTGCACTGAGCCCTTTATCATTATGTAATGTCCTTCTCTATCTCTTGTTACTTTCTTTGTTTTGAAGTCTATTTTCTCTGATACTAGTACTGCAACACCTGCTTTTTTCTCCCTATTGTTTGCATGAAATATCTTTTTCCATCCCTTGACTTTTAGTCTGTGCATGTTTTTGGGTTTTAGGTAAGTCTCTTGTAATCAGCATTCAGATGGGTCTTGTTTTTTTATCTATTCAGTGACTCTATGTCTTTTGATTGGTGCATTCAGTCCATTTACATTTAGGGTGATTATCGATAGGTATGTACTTATTGCCATTTCAGGCTTTAGATTCGTGGTTAACAAAGGTTCCAGGTTACTTTCCTTATTATCTAAGACTAACTCACTTAGTATGCTGTTACAAACACAATCTAAAGGTTCTTTTCTATTTCTCCTCCTTTTTCTTCCTCCTTCATTCTTTATATTTAGGTATTAGATTCTATACTTTTTCTCTATCCCTTGATTGACTTTGGGGATAGTCAATTTAATTTTGCATTTGCCTCGCAATCAGCTACTCCACCCTCCCTACCATTATTTTACTACCTCTGGTGACAGCTATCCAACCCTAGGAACACTTCCATCTATAGCAGTCCCTCCAAAATAGACTGTAGATATGGTTTGTGGGAGGTAAACTCTCTCAGCTTTTGCATATCTGGAAGTTGTTTAATCCCCCCTTCAAATTTAAATGATAATCTCACTGGATAAAGTAATCTTAGTTCCAGGCCCTTCTGCTTCATGGCATTAAATATATCATGCCACTCCCTTCTGGCCTGTAAGGTTTCTGTTGAGAAGTCTGATGTTAGTCTGATGGGCTTTCCTTTGTATGTGATCTTATTTCTCCCTCTGGCTGCTTTTAACAGTCTGTCCTTATCCTTGATCTTTGCCATTTTAATTACTATGTGTCTTGATGTGGTCTTCCTTGGGTCCCTTGTGTAGGGGGATCTGTGGATCTCCATGGCCTGAGAGACTATGTCCTTCCCCAGATTGGGGAAGTTTTCAGCAACTACCTCCTCAAAGACACTTTCTAGCTCTTTCTCTCTCTTCTTCTTCTGGTATCCCTATAATGCGAATATTGTTCCGCTTGGATTGGTCACACAGTTCTCTCAATATTCTTTCATTTTTAGAGATCTTTTTTCTCTCTGTGCCTCAGCTTCTTTGTATTCCTCTTCTCTAGTTTCTGTTTCATTTATTGTCTCCTCCACCGTATCCAGCCTGCTTTTAATACCCTCCATAGTGTTCTTTAATGATTGGATCTCTGACCTGAATTCATTCCTGAGTTCTTGGATGTCTTTCTGTACCTCCATTAGGATGTTGATGATTTTTATTTTGAACTCCCTCTCAGGAAGAGTCACGAGGTCCATATCATTTAAATCTTTCTCTGGAGTTGTATTAACAATTTTACTCTGGATAAGGTTCCTTTAGCGTTTCATGTTTGTATATGGCGCCCTCTAGTGTCCAGAAGCTCTATTCTGGAGCTGCTGAGCCCCTGAAGCAATGTCGGGGGTCGCAGGGGAGCGGTCCTGGGGCCTGGGGGTAGGAAAGAGATGTTCCCCACCTCCTGGCTGCTGTGCCTGTCTCCACTGCCTGAGCCAGTGGGCTGGTCACACAGGCATAAGTTTTTGTCCCAGAGCAGCCAGATATGGATCCCTGCTTTCCACAAGCAGCCAGACGCCCAGTCTCCCCAGGAACTCTGCCTGTCTTAACTTTCCAACCCAGTAGTCATGCAAGTCTCATGAAAGCACCATGAAATGTAGGTTTGTGCTCCCAGCGCAGATCTCCTGAGCTAGGTATTCAGTAGTCCCAAGCCTTCCACAACCTCCCTGCTCCGTTTGTCTTCCTCCCGCCGGTGATCTGGGGTTGGGGAGGGGCTCGTGTCCCGCGGAGCCACAGCTCTGGTACGTTACCCCTTTCCCTAAGGTCTGCTCTTTTCTCCAGGTGTGTGCAGTCTGACGCTGTCCTCTTTCCTGTTGCTCTCTCAGGATTAGTTGCACCAATTAAATTATGTAATTGTATCCAGTTTTAGGAGGAAGCCTCTGTCTCTCCTCTCATGCCGCCATCTTTTGGAAAGACATATTTTTGTTTGTTTGTTTTCTAAGTGTGACCAGAAAGAATGGAAGTATTAGATGTCAAATTTTCTCAATGGAGAAATTAAGACAAAGCTATAGGTCATGAAGGAAACACCACTACACACACACACACACACACACACACACACACACACACACACACAACTATCAAAAAAAAAAAAGGAAAAGGAAAAGGAAGAATAAAGAGACAACACAATAACTAGATTCCAGGAAAAGTGGTTGATGGCCAAGTATCAGATCTTTAAGAATTTCCCAGTGTGGGTCTTCTTAAATATTGGTCTAATGTAGATTGTGAAATCAAAATATTTAAAATTTGTTTCTTTGGAAAGATCCCATAATGATTATTAACTTCTAGAAAATTAAATAGTAGTTCATTTTTATTATTCATAGTAATGAGAAGCAGCAGAGCTTATTAACATAGCTGAAAATATGAAATGGTTTTAAAAACTAGATCAAAACATCTTCTATTCAGAAATTCTATTATTCAGAGGTATGATCTGTTGAAATAACTTGCTAATGTCAGTTGGAATGATGTAATGAACAAGCTGTAAGACACTGAACTTTTTTCAGTAACTTTAGGATAACAATTCACAAATAAAGAATACTATTTATTGAAGCATTGAATGGTATAAAGAAAGAGCCTGGTATTTTAATTTATTCATTATAAATCATAGTTTTCTATGCATTAAGCCAGTTTATGACTAGACAATACTTTGCCAATATTAGCTCAACATACTGTATATAACTGAATGTGTTGAAACTGTTTCATTTTAAAATTCCCCAAGTTAAATATTGTACTCATAGCCACTTGACGTACTCAATGGCTAAGTTGTGAAATTTTGCTACGTAAAAATGCATTCATATGCATAAGTTTAAAAGTGACACTCATCTTCTGGGTAATTTTAAATCATATATTTTTAGCCCAGAATTAAACCCACATATATATGGTGAACTGATCTTCCACAAGAGTACCAAGAATACATGTAAGAAAGATAGTCTTTTCAATAAATTGTGCTAGGAAAACTGAATACCCACATACAAAAGAATGAATGTGGACTTTGTCTTTCCCTATACACAAAAAAACTCAAAATCAATAAAAGACTTAAACATAAAACCTGAAATTGCACAACACCTAGAATTAAATATATGGGCAAAACTTCTTGACATTGGTCTTGGAGATGATTTCTTGGACATGACACCAAAAGCACAAGCAACGAAAGCAAAAATAGACTAATTAGACTATTTGTAATCACATAACAAAGCACATTCAAAGTGCAACGAACTGTAAACAAAGACACATTCAACAACAACAACAAAAAAACAACCTGTGGAAAAGGAGAATATACTTCAAAGTTGTATATCTAATAAAGGGTTAACTTATTTATTTTTAGAGCTCCTAAATGCATTGCCAAAAGCAAAACAAAACAAAGAACTTTATATTATAAATGGACAGACTTGATTAGGCATTTCTCCAAAGAAAACAAGCAAATAAACAATAAGCATGTGAAAAGATGCTCAACATCACTAATCCTTAAGGAAATGCAAATCAAACCACAATGAGATACCATCTCACACCTGTTAGGATGGCTATCATGAAAAAAAAAAAGGTAACAAGTGATGGCAAACCTTTTTAATGTTAGTGGGAATGTAAAGTAATTCAGCTTCTGTGGAAAACAGTATGAAGTTTCCTTAAAATAATTAAACATAGAACTATAATATGTTCCAGCAATCCATCTTCTTTATGCAAAAAGAATTGAAGCCATAATCTTGAAAAAATATCTTCAGTCTCATGTTAATTGCAACACTACTCACAATAGTCAACTATGAAAACAATTTAAATGTTCATTGATGGATGAATGAAAAAGGAGTGTGTTAAATGTATACTAAATATTATTCAGTCTTTAAAAAGAAGGAAATTTTGTACTGTGTTGCAACATGGATGAACCTGTAGGACACTATGCTAAATGTAGTAAGCCAGACACAGAGAGATAAAAACTGCATGATCCACTAATATGAGATATCTAAAATAGTCATACTCATGGGAACAGAGACTAGAATGGTGGCTCCAGTACCAGAGAAGGGTAAAATACAGAGTTATTATTCAACTGGTATAGAATTTCATTATGTAAGAATTAGTTCTAGATATCTGCAATACAGCATAGTGTCTATGGGCAATACTATATTGTGCACTTAAAAATTTATGATACTAAATCTCATGTGTGTTTCACCACAAAAAATAGAAAAAAAGGACAGAAGGAAACCCTTGGAGGTGAGGGATAAACCTATTAACCTTAATTGTGGTAAAGGTTACTATGGATTTACACATATGTCCAAAATCATCAAACTGTATACATTAAATATGTGCAATTTTTGTCTATCAATTATATCTTAATAAAGCTGTTAATAAAAGACATTTGCTGGTATATAGACCATGACTGGAGTTGATATATAACATAAGAAAAACATGTTGAAACACAAAAATATCTGAGTGATTAGAATATTAAGAGATTTCATAGTATATCATGTTTTTATATTACTTTTTATAATAGAATTGTAAGATGATAGGTATTTTCAGTTGAAAGAAATTAATGTAATAACTACACTCACCACATCATTTATTTTAAAACTAGTGATTAATGACACATATATGAGATGATATTGAGCCAGTAATATTTGGTGACTAACCCTGTGGCAGGCATTATGTTGGGCATTGGGAATGATACAAAATGACCTGCATTAGGACTCTCTGCTTAAAGATTTCCTTCATTATAGATTAGATATATATATACTATAGCACAGACAACCAAAATGGCATTGTAATTGCAAAGGTAATAAGTGCCACAAAGAATGTTTCAAAATCAGCAATACAAAAGTCCCATGAACTAATTCTGGACTTCACAAAAATAGTCAAGAATGATTTAACATATATCCCTGGATATTTAAATTCATGACAAGCAATATTCTTTTGATGCAATAATAGAAGTATTCTATTAGTATCTGTTAATCTTTCATAGAAGTTAAGGGCCTTAGAAAGCATTTTTCCTTTTGCAGAAATTGTATATTTTCCTGACTTATGTGAAAGTACCCTGACAAAATATGCAATAATCTCAGTGTGAGAGAACAATATAAAATAACACTAGGCATATTGGGCTTAAAGAGTACAACGTAAATTCTTTCAATTGGCAAAAATTTCTTTTTTTAGCATTTGTGATCTGAGACTTCTTTTTGCCCATTCATGAACTAATCTCATTGAGACATACTTAGAGAATCTCTTGTGGGAAATATACTGAATTCTAAGCCTGATGAAAGACCTGTAAAATATATGCTTACTGTTTCTTGAGTCAAATCTATTCTAAGATTCATTCAATCAATACCCACCACCTCTGGGGCATAACTGGTTATTTTAAATATCCTCTAAGATTTGAAGTCTTTCAATATCTGATTTACTATATTTATATTCAAACCTCTTTGTAAAGGAAATTTTCCATGTTTTTGTTAAGGATTTTGAAGGAAACCATTATTAATGGGACTATATCAGTAATACATTCAAAAAACTACATAGAAGAAGAATATGTTTCTAAGCTATTTTGGAAATAACTGAAAAGAAGTGAAGAACAGTTTGATATAACACATTTAAGATATAATTTATGACAGCATATCTCTTGAGAGCTGGTGGATTGTTGAATATGCTATTGTTATGTGGAAATACAGAATTGAGTGTAGCCTCAAAGTCTAAGACCTTTATGTGATTGAAGTCATGGGGGCAGGAAAAAATGTGTGCCCAGTGGGGTAAATTACTGATTTAAAAAATATTATTGACACTATTTTGTTTGTTTTTCTTTAATAACAGATAAGCTATTTTTCCTAAGGCAGAACAAATAGAATCATGACTCATGGCTTTTCTAACACAATTCACATAGCTGATTTGATGCTCTTATGGCAACTCTGATACATTTCCAACAAATACAGTCACTTACCCACTCACACACATGAAAGGAGCATTGGAGGTGGGTGCAGGCATGTGGATCCTGGTTGTCTTTGACAGGCTGAGTTGATTTTGTGTAAGATCACAGAAATAGATAAGAAAATCAGGAAAGGATACTAGGCTTCCAAATCCCATTCTTTCTTTTTATCATAATCTTTTGAAAATACAGTGTGAACTAAAAAGCTTGTGAAAAGCAATCTAATTCATATTTTAAAACTCAGACACTCCCATTGAATCTAGTCATATTTTAACCAAAATTATTGTAGTAAAGCACCATGTAGTCTATGTGCATTCTGAGATTCCATGGGAAATTTCTCTTTTCCATATATTCCTCATAATCTCAGTTAATATATCATAATTCTAAAATTATCACCTACCTATTCATTGAAAAAAATCTTTTCAAGTGGCTTTGTGTTTAACAAACCCAACTGTAAGCATGATTTCATGTCTTACACTGGGCATCATTTTTTTATATCTTTCATGTCCCATTTAGCTGTTTCAAAGGTACTCACAATTTAGGAAACTATTATAAACCATTGTTGATAATAGGCAACTGCAACCTAAAACTGTTTATAGGACTCTTGGCATTTGCATTCTTTAGGTCCAGATGTGACAGGTGTGATGTGTAAAATTGACTTTACTTACCTTATGGATCTAGATATTGCTTTAAGAATCAGTGAAAATTATGATATACAATATAAAATGGTGTTTTATATAAAATTAAAATATTTTAAATTTACCTGTGATGATAATTTTTCATATTGAACCCTGTCTTAAATTGCATCTCCCAGAAGCATCTCCCAGAAGATTCTTATTCAATATACTGAGGGCTATTTTCCAGAAGAGAGTAAAGGAAACTGGATGAGACATGGTGTAAAAAGTTAGCAAGAATGTGATCTCAGCAGCACAGATGGTACCACCTATTTAGCTCCACTTTGTGACAAGGGACTGGGCTTCCTTACAACCCCTAATCACTGAGGAAAAAGCCCTCAGTCACTTGTGGGAAAGGGAGCCTGTCCACCTAGGCAAGGTAGCTATCATTTTGTTAAGGGCAATTCACCAGAGAAGGGGGTGTGCATAAATTGTTACTGGCTAGGTACAAAGAGCAGAAAATCTAGGTGTGCTTTAACAGCACTTTGGACAGATTCTGTTGCCATGTTCTAAAATGACTGTAGACAAAAGATGGCAGCATGAGAGGTGAAACAGAAACCTCCTCCCAAAACCACATATAATATGAAAATATACTTAATACAATTAATCCTGAAAGAGCAACAGGAAAGAAGGCTGCATGAGACTGCATAAACCTGGAGAAAAGAAGAGCCTCATGGAACAGAGTAACATAAAAAATCTGTGATCCAGTGGGACCCAAGACCTTTGCTCACCCCAGCTCATGACAAGAGGAACAGAAATGGAGCAGGGAGTGGGTGGAGGCCTAAGACTGCTCCACACCTAGCCCTGGACATCTGCTCTGGGAGCATGAACCTACATTACATTGTGCTCTGGAGACTAGTGGGTTGGAAAGCTAAGACAGGTGGAATACCTGGAGAGATTAAGATTCCAGCTGCTTGGAGAAAAGAGATTTACATTTGGCATTTCTGGGACGAAAGAAAGGTGGGCAGTCTGAGAGACTTTCTAACAGCAAAAGGAATGCTAAAGGGGCAAGGATTACACAGCACTTGCTGCTCAGGAGAAAGGACAGATGGACAAAATTGTCCAGGCACACTCAGCCCAGCAGGTTAGGAACTTTCAGGAGCTTCAGGCACTCCATTCCCTTGGCTGGCTAAGAACACTGAGGTGCCCCACCATGATATGCAGCCTGCTGTGCCTTCCTCCCAGCTGGCATTGGCTTGCAAAATGGCTGCCCCTGCCCTTGAGCCAGGAAAGCCAGAAGGAGGCCCCACATACCACAGCTAAAAGTGTCAAGAAGAGAGGCTTGTACCTGCATACTCAACCCACTGGCCTTGGCAGTGGAGAGAAGCATTGCAGCTGAGAAGCAGGAAACAGCACTTTCCTTCCAACAGGCACCAGCACCACTCCCTTGTGACCCCCAAAATTGCTCCAGGGGCTGAGGAGCTCCAAAGAGCAGAGATTCGGGGCACTAGAGGGCCCCATGTACAAATATGAAATGTCACAGGCACATGGTTCAAACAAAGATCCCACAAACACCAGAAAGAGTGTCAAGTGAAACTAAACTCATCAATCTTCCTGAAACAGATTTCAAAATAAAAATCATAAACATATTCATGAAGGTACAGAAAAATACTCAAGAACTCCGGAGGGAATTCAGGAGTGAGATTCAATCATAAAAGAATACAGTATCTGAAATGAAACATACAATGGAGGGATTTAAAAGCATATTAGATGAAGTAGAGGAGAGAGTAAATGAAATAGAAATTAGACAAGAGGAATACAAAGAAGCTGGGGCACAGAGAGAAAAAAGGATCCCTAGGAATGAAAGAATATTGAGAGAACTGTGTGAGCAATCAAAACAGAACAATATTAACACTATAGGGGTACCAGAAGAAGAAGAAGAGAGAGAAAAAGGGAAAGTGTCTTTGAGGAGGTAAATGCTGAAAACTTCCCCAGTCTGGGGAAGGGCATAGTCTCTCAGGCCATAGAGGTATGCAGATCTCCCAATACAAGGGACCCAAGGAAGACAACACCAAGATATTTTATAATTAAAAGGGCAAAGATCAAGGATAAGGACAGATATTAAAAACAGCCAGAGAGAAAAAGAAGATCACATACAGAGGAAAATCCATCAGGTTACAATCAAACTGATCAACAGAAACCTTACAGGCCAGAAGGGAGGGACATGATATAAAACAAATAATACTCGACATGGCAAGATTATCACTTAAATTTGAAGAAGGGAATAAACAATTTCCAGATAAGCAAAAGCTGAGAGAATTTACCTCCCACAAAATTCTCTAAATTGTATTTTGGAGGAACTGCTACAGATGGAAGTGTTCCTAAGGCTAAATAGCTCTCACCAGAGGAAAGAAAGCCACAGTAAAAAAAGCAGAACAATTAACTACTATGTGGATATAAAATAAAACCACTTACCCCAAAGTCAGTCAAGGTATAGAAAAAGGGTAAAGAATATAATACCTAAAGATTAAAAATGGAGAAGGAAGGAAAAGGACAAAGAAAAAAAATTAATATTTAGAATGTGTTTGTAATCACATACTAAGTGAGTTAAGTTAGACTCTTAGAAAGTAAAGAATCTACCCTTGAGCCTTTAATAACCATGGATCTGAAACCTACAATGGCAATAAGTACGTACCTATCAATAATCACCCTAAATGTAAATGGTCTGAATACACCAATCAAAACAAATAGAGTCACTGAATGGATTAAAAAAAATTGTCTATATCCTATGTCTATATCCTATATGACTTGTCTATATCCTAGCCATGGCAATCAGACAACACAAAGAAATAAAAGGCATCCAGATTGGTAAAGAAGAAGTTAAACTGTCCTTGTTTGCAGATGATACGCTATTTTACATGAAAAAACCCTAAAGAATCCACTCCAAAATTACTAGAACTAATATCTGAATTCAGCAAAGTTGCAGAATACAAAATTAATACACAGAAATCTGTTGCATTCCTATACACTAACAATGAACTAGCAGAAATAGAAATCAGAAAAACATTTCTATTCACAGTTGCATCAAAATAATAAAATACCTAGAAATAAAGCTAAGGAAGTGAAAGACCTATACCCTGAAAACTACAAGACACTCATGAGAGAAATTAAAGAAGACACCAGTAAATGGAAATACATCCCATGCTCATGGATAAGAAGAACTAATATTGTCAAAATGGCCATCCTACCTAAAGCAATCTATAGATTCAATGCAATCCCTATCAAAATACAAACAGCATTCTTCAACAAACTAGAGTAAATAGTTCTAAAATTCATATGGAACCACAAAAGACCCCAAATAGCCAAAGCAATCCTGAAAAGGAAGACTAAAGTTTGGGGGATTGTGCTTCTTTACTTCAAGGTCTAGTACAAAGCAACAGTAATCAAGACAATTTGATGCTGGCACAAAAACAGACCCACATCAATGGAACAGAATAAAGAGCCCAGATATAAACCTAACCATATATGGTCAATTAATATATGATAAAGGAGCCATGGATATACAATGAGGAAATGGCAGCCTCTTCAACATCTGGTGTTGGCAAAACTGGACAGTTACATGTAAGAGAATGAAACTGCTCTTACATTGTCTAACCCCATAAACAAACATAAACTCAAAGTGGATCAAAGACCTTAATGTAAGTCATGAAACCATAAAACTCTTAGAAGAAAACATTGGCAAAAATCTCTTAAATATAAACATGAGCAACGTTTTCCTGAACTCATTTCCTCAGGCAAGGGAAGTAAAAGCAAAAATGAACAAATGGGACTACATCAAACCAAAAAGCTTCTGTACAGCAAAGGACACCATCAGCAGAACAAAAAGGCATCCTACAGTATAGGAGAATATATTTGTAAATGACATATCCAACAAGGGGTGAACATCCAAAATATATAAAGAATATACACATCTCAAAACCCAAAAACCAAATAACCTGATTTAAAAATGGGAGAAGGATATAAACAGACAATTCTCCAAAGAAATTCAGATGGCTAACAGGCACATGAAAAGATACTCCACATCACTAATTATCAGAGAAATGCAAATTAAAACCACAATGATAAATCATTTCACACCAGTTAGGATGGCCAACATCAAAAAGACTAGGATCAACAAACACTGGTAAGGATGCGGAGAAAGGTCAACCTTCCTACACAGCTGATGGGAATGTAAATTAGTTCAACCATTGTGGAAAGCAGTATGGAGGTTCCTCATAAAACTAAAAATAGAAATACCATTTGACCTGGGAATTCTACTCCTAGGAATTTACCCAAAGAAAAGAAGTTCTCAGATTCAAAAAGACATATGCCACCCCTATGTTTATTGCAGCACTATTTAAAATAGCCAAGATATGGAAGCAAATTAAGTGTCCATCAGTAGATGAGTGGATAAACAAGAGGTAGTATATATACACAATGGAATACTATTCAGCCATAAGAAGAAAACAAATCCTACCATTTGCAACAAGATGGATGGAGCTAGAGCGTATTTTGCTCAATGAAATACGCCAGGCAGAGAAAGACAAATACCAAATGATTTCTCTCATTTGTGCAGTATAACGATAAAGCGAAACCAAAGGAACAAAACAGCAGTAGACTCACAGACTCCAAGAAGGGACTAGGGGTTACCAAGGGGGAGGGGTGGAGGAAGGCGGGTGGGGAGGGAGGGAGAAAGTGATTGAGGGTTATTATGATTAGTACACATGGTGTGGGGGGGGCTCATGAGAAAGACAGTATAGCACAAAGAAGACAAGTAGTGACTTTGTAGTATCTTACTACACTGATGGACAGTGACTTCAATAGGGTATGGGGTGGACTCGATAATATGGGTGAATGTAGTAACCACATTGTTTTTCATGTGAAATGTTCATAAGAGTGTATACCAATGATATTTTAATAAACAAATAATAAAAATAAAATGATTGTAGATTTCAGTTATGCTTCTAAGAATTGCTTTAAAATGTAATTAATATCAGCTGTTGTCATCTCAGGAGACTGAAATTTTTCTAAAATGAAATGATTATAAAAAATTATTGTGAGAACTACAAAGACTTAAAAGAGACTACTGAATTTGGCATTGCTAACAGTAGTATACTAGGTGTTTTAAAATCTTGAAGTAACATAATTTGTGATTTTGTTCAAATAATTGGATGAAATTTTAGTAAATAAGTAATAATCTATGGTTTATGTGTCTCTATTTTATTGATCATCAAATATCACTCACCAAAAGAATGATGAGATATACACAATAATAAATGAGTTCACTGTCTTGGCTAATTGATGAATTTTAGCCACATAAACAAGACTTTACACATACCTTTTCTTTCATTTTTTTTTTTTTTAGTTATAAAGGTATATTAGTCCAGATGAATTATATTTCATTTAATAGTTTGTCTTAACTGAAAATATTTAAAAGCATGTTATTTGTCCTCTGGCCAATATTTTGATCTAGGCCTGTCCGAAAATGACTACTGATGAAACTTTCTCGTTTGTCATCTCCTGGAAAGCACCTTTGTATAAATAAAAACGTTTAGGCAGAATGTTTCCTCACTATGCATTTAAAGATATGGTACTTAACTCTCATAAGGCATTAAACATTTTCTTCCTTTATTACTCTTCCAAGTTATCTTAATTAGATGTTTATATTTTGTCTTTCCATTTGCCATTTTCATTTCTATAAAAATATTTAAATTTCTATTTCTTTAGGTATGTGATAGAAGCTATACCCTTTTTCTTCATTTAAGACTAGGAAATTAATGTTCCTTTACTAAACCATACCTTATCTCTCCCACTATTTAACCTCTGCTTGCTATATTGTTACATGAATTATGTCAAGGTATGGAATTTTTAGTTTAGGTTTCATAAATAGAGTCGAGCCCTCTGTTGTTGGTACTGAAAGTGACTCTGAGAATAACAAATAAAAAATTTTGATTATCAGATGCTTATTATGTTAATATAATTGTCAACTACTTGTTTAAGTCATACATTGGGCCATGCATAATTTTTCTGGGCTATTATATCTGAAAGGAAGAAAAACATTTCAATAGCCTAGACTACTTCCAATAGTGACTATCTTCCCCAGGGTACCAGGAGGATGGCTTTTCATTTCACGTTATACCATATACTGATTTCTCCAAGAAAGAAATTGAATCAAAATGAAGCAAATTAGGTATATAGGTAACTTATTCATTCTATGGGCCTGAGCATGCTTGTAATGCAGATTTGCTGTATCCAGGAAGTTTTTTGATAGAGATTTACATAAAACCAAAATCTCTCTGTTCCCTCTCTTCAACACATGTTGACTCTTGAATGATACTTTCCAAGGAGTTTTTTACTATGCCTCTAAACCAATAAAGAACTATAATTGGCACTTAACTCCTGCTTTTTCAAAATGATCTCATTTTAATAAGGAGAACATTCTGCTTCTATTTCATTATATTTTGCTGGTAGTTAACATAGTTAGGTTTAATTTTTTTCACCATTCCTGTATGATTGCTTTTGCTTATTTTTAGAAATTATTTTCTCTTAAATTACATTTAATTTTTGTTCAAATGTTTTTAAAACACAGTAAGACCGAGCTTTTAAAAAATTAATAATTAGTTATCAATTTCAGTATAAAATAGTATAATTGTATTTAAGGAGGAAAATATAATCCTTGTCACTAAACCTTTGTCATTCAAAGAGCAAGCTTTGACATTCAAAAGTTCAAGGTTAAATGGATTCTACTCTTTTAAAGCACAGAGTTTAAATAACTTGTTTAAGGACATTAAACCCAATAGCTTGGTGTCAGAACCAGTCTGCTCTAAGTGTTCTCTAGCATTCAGTGCTACTGATGAAATCTGATGTCAGCTCAATTTATATTTCTATTTAGGTGAACGAATTTTTATGAAAACTTCAAGAATTGCATCTATATTTTTGATGTAAGGATATTTCATAAGAATATTTCTAGGTGTGGACATTTTTCCACTCTGCTTCACACTCAGTAGGCACATACCTCTATAGATCAACCTGTTCACTTCTCAAAAGTTTTCCAATTATTTTTATGTGTAGTCCCTTCCCTTTTCCTCCCCTTGTACCATCATTTTCTCTAGTCTCTTTTTATAGAATATCTATAATTTGGATATAGAGTATCCTGGACTAATCCCCTATGTCTGTCAACTTTCCTGATTATTCCCGTCTCTTTATTATTTTTTTTCTCTACACTCTGGAAATTTATTTTAAATGTACATGCCAGGCATTATTTTGACTCTATTATGAAAATGTACTTAAGAATATTCTACGGTATCTATTACATTCTCTTTAAAGGTGATTCAGTTTCTTAGAGAGCAGATACCACTTATGAGCTTGGTTTCCTATGTAATACTTATAATTTCTCTATGACTACAGGAGTGAGAAACTAGGCAGTCTGGATCTCTTATACATATATATAGTTTTCAAAGTATTAAGCCTACATCTATTTTCTATATTTTCTGCTTTAGGCCCTAATCATTCTCAGGGATCTGCCAGTAAGAAAAGACGTACTTTTGAGGCTGCCCTATACAGTGTATGCTTTAGCTGCAATATTTTCTATTTGGCTTATCCCCTTTCCTTTTCTAACACACCTACTCAATTTTTTAAAAATGCATCTACTGTTAGTCTCTAATAACCCACTCCCCTTCAATTATCAGTTCTGTTGTATATTTATTCCCCTTTGTTTTAATTTATTTCAGTGAGATTTTGGAAGAAAGGAAATGTAAATGCATATGTTCCCAATTTAAGCCATAAATCTGATGCCTGGAAATTATTTTTATTTTTATGAAAGCTATACTTTTAAAATTAATTTGGAAGTTATATAATTATATGGTTCTGGCTCTAGAAATTGTTTGATTCATGAATATTATTAAATCAGCCACAAAGCTTTAATATTTCCCTGATCTCTTTTTCCCTGTAAGATCTAGCGAATATTTAACAGCTCTTATTTCCTTTTGCAAAATGTCTGTTTTCCCCACTCCTTTTATCCTACTATAACTGCTAGAAAGTTATTATGTCTTTTCCACTTGTGTTTGTGTGACAAGTTCACTGTCCTAGAGTTCTGTTCTCTGTTTTCGCCTTTCGTTTCCATGGTGAGCAGTGTGTGCCACCTCAAGCAGTCTTTTAATGGCTTCCATCTTCCCTTCTCTTTTTCATTGATATCCTTGTGACTGAAATATTATCACCCACCTCCAGGCCACTCAAGAACAGTCACAGTTCTCATTCATCTTGAAACTCCAATAATTGAAGTCCTTTACTTGTTCATATCCTTCTGTTAGATGTAACATTTGTCTGTTGCAAGAAATTTCCATTTTGTTTCAAGACTACAGATAGGTGCTGAAATGTACACTACATTTAAGAATAAGCTCTCCTCCCAAGATTCTAAAACAGCCACTGATGAGCATGCCCTTCAGATTATAGAAGGTGAAAAGCAGATCATTATGAATAAATAATTTATCTAGTCTGCCTCTCAAAAGAAAAAATGATACAAAATTCTACCTGAAGTTTTCAAAGTGTCTTCAATAGATCTTTTCTTAAGCACAGGACTATAAACTTCTAAAAACAGGGATGAGAAATCCCTAAAGACACTTAATGCATTTATCAATAATTTTTACCCTTGGGACTTTGTAGGAAGTCCCAAACTACTTGTTATTTCCTGCCTGAATTGCTCATCTTTCTAAATCATTCATTTACCAATCCTCCTCCTGTACCTCTCACCCACAGAACTGGAAAATCTCTGACTAAAAATCTTGTCTACTTTGGGGTGACATATGACATTTTGTACATCCCATTAAAACTTTTTAAGTTCAATTAATTTTGAGTAAGTAGTATTAACTACTGTGGAACATCGTAGCAATAGGAGGAACTGCTCCTAAAATAAGAACAATTTGTGTTTGGATTTTTTTGAACCTTCTCTTTTCTAATAAAGGTATTGAAAATTGATTAGGATCCCTTTCTCAGACTTAAAATGTTTTGAACAAGAGCTCAATCTCTGGCAAAGGTAAGTCAAGATTCCCTTGGTGGTAAGAAAGTAAAGGTAAACTTAAAATTTTTCTTTATGCCAACAAGTTAGAACTTTTTAAAAAGTTTACGTAACAACATATAATTGATCCTCTACAGAGAGATTGCCTTTTAAAAGATTTCGCTAATGAATAAAAAGCTGTATGATTATTGTCTGCATCACTGGATTTTCTTGATAAAAAAAATTGAAATGAACATTCTAGCAACTGAAAAATAGTGATCAGCAATGTCACAGAAACTCAATACACTGACATTTTTATGGAGAAACTCCTCCCCATTCAAGAACATTTACTAGTAAATTAATCTCTATTCTGCTGAGTGAGGCAGAAATACTACTGGATAGAGAGAATGGAGGCTTACAGCAAAACTCTCATTCATTCATACTGACAGGATGTTTGTGGGAAATGACTGCTAATAATATACCGTAGAGTGCAGTGATGCAAAATTAATTGCTTCATTTAACAGACTTTGAGAATCCTTCTAATCAGATTTCACTGGTTCTTTTTAAAAAGGTTAGAGATTCATTCAAAAGGTCAGAGCAATTGAAGAGTCTAAAAGAAAGCCCTCCGCCCTTCCAGCATAACCCCCACACAAACTTTGCATTAGTAATCCAGAGAACTATAAGAGGGGCCTAAGGAAACTGTTAGGATTCAGTGTGACATCCAAAAAGTACACAGGGTATAATACATTTATCAAGTGCAAAATTTAATTGTCAATATCTACGTTTACAAAATTATGAGGGTAACTATATACTTTGATAAATGTATTCAACATGTACTTCAGAAACTTCCACCAGTATTAAGATAATAGACTCATATCTCTTGTTAAACTAATGAAATAAATAATATTTTAGCTGTCCTACAGTCCATACCCATTGCATACATTATGTCTCATGTTCCCCTGGCCTTGACCTCCTTAAAAAAATGGAGATAACAGATCCTTATTTAATAATAGCTTTTATTGTAGTATGTCTAAAAATAGTCATGCAACATAGTTTCAAATTTCATCTGGTATGACTGTGTGGCCTTGAACAAACAATGTAACTTTTACTTCAGTTTTCTTATCTTCAAAATGTGAATTTTCTGATCTCAACTATGGGAATAATATTTGTATCTATCCTCTAGTTGTTTGAAGGATTGAGAAAAATCATGTAAAGCTTTATCAATTACCACATCAAAATCACTCATTAAATTTATCATTATTAGCATGATTTTCTTCTTATGTGGCATAGGATTTTCATTATAGTAAAATGTGACATCTCCTCAGTTCTTCATAACCTTAGTTCCTTGAGGCAACTTATATGGTCCCTTAAACTATTACTATAGAGATCTCTGATATTATAAAAATGACCTGCAAGCCAACTGCACACACAGGTCACTTCTTTTCTAATTTTCACTGTTATTGTTTTTGTTGGTGGTGTTGGGATTTTTGTTTGTTTTTTGGTTTGCTTGTTTGCTTTTTTTGTGGTCCTGGTTACTCAAAGACTCACAGAATGGGGTCACTTCTCATCAATCCTAGTGCTACTGTGGCTGCTTTAAGTGTGTGACTATCTTCTAAAGCAGTGAGGACATCCATGTTTCATCTTGTTCTGAGGTCCTATTACAGCCTCTCTATCTTACCCCAGGAAATAAAAAGCACTTTGATCTTCCCACATGGAAAGAAATTACCTGCTTTCTACTCTGCCCCTGGCTCTTCCAACCCTAGAACCTCCCTCACTCCACAGGCTGCCTGCAATCAGGTTCAGGTACATTTCCTGAAGGGGATTTACATCTACTACCTGCAATTCTCCCAATTCTCAGTATCTATATACATATAATATATGGAACAATATAAAACATTGAGGTTAGAACTATTTTGTTAGCCACTGATATCCTCACCAAGTTTGAGAACTACCACATATGTATTTTCTCTTAATTTGGACAACCAATGACTGTCTCATCAATTTAGACTTCAGTGGTAAATTAACTATTACACTTTCTTCAAAGACCAGTTTATTTTTAGTCTTTCCTTTCACTGAATTTCAAAGGATTATGACTAATGAAAATTTATGTAAATGGTTGTAAACAACTAATGCCATTTTGTTTCTTACTCCTCACTCAAGTCATCCTTCAATATCAATTTAAAATAGAAGATATGTTGCAAATTTAAAGATGTGAAACAGTGTAACCCGTTTTCTAATCCATATGATTTCCTATTATTGATATGTTTATATATTTAACTTGAAATATTTGATAACAAGTTAAAAAACTCCTGAAACTTAATGTAGATTCTACCTACCTTATCTACACATAAACACACACACACACACACACACACACATTTTTTAAAAATACAACACACCTGTCTTCTCTAGGGAAACTCATTTTTTTCCCCTAGTCTATATAGCTCTGTCAGAGAAAAATAAATGACTTTAATAAATGGCTCTGCTCGTACATTCATGGAAAATCTGCTGGTGAAGATATGCAAAGGTTTTCCTATAGAATATATTCAAAATAGAACTGTTGGATCTCAGAGCATGTGTATTTTTTACTTTAGTAGATAATACTAAATTGTTTCCTTAAGTGATTGCACCCATAAGCACTGGTGTACACATTCCTGCTAATATTCAGTATTGTCAAATTTTTTACTTTCTTCTGTTCATTAAGTCCACAGAACCACATTTTCATTTTAATTACATTTCTAAGATATCTGTTAAGGTTGAGCATCCTTTCTTCTCTTTATTTGTCATTCCTATTTCTTCTTCTAAGAAAGTTGGTTCATGTCTTTTGGCCATTTTACATTTTCTGTGTGGGTTTATTCCATAAATATTTTGCAATCCTTTATAACTAGATGGAAATCTTTTATCTATTATATACGCTGGAATTCCTTTCTGTTTGCAGCTTGTATTTTGACTTTCTTCATGACAGCTACTGATGTACAGAATTTCTTAATGCATTTTGATTTATCAATTTCTTAATTTTGGATTTGACGGTGGTTTGTGCTTTTATATATTCTTAAAAATCTCTTCCATGTTGCAGATTCATAAATATGCTCTTTTTTAACTTCTAGACAATTAGGGTTTTGTTTTTCACATTAATCCAGAAAAAGAATGTTACCAAGACTGCTTTAATGTTCCTTTCATGTGACTAAACTTTAGATGGAGTTCTTCAGGAATCCAGACCTTCACCTGCTTTTTCTTAGAAATTTGCTGTAGAGAACTTGTCTATTTTGCAATCCTTTATAACTATTTTGCAATCCTTTATAACTAGATGGAAATCTTTTATCTATTATATACGCTGGAATTCCTTTCTGTTTGCAGCTTGTATTTTGACTTTCTTCATGACAGCTACTGATGTACAGAATTTCTTAATGCATTTTGATTTATCAATTTCTTAATTTTGGATTTGACGGTGGTTTGTGCTTTTATATATTCTTAAAAATCTCTTCCATGTTGCAGATTCATAAATATGCTCTTTTTTAACTTCTAGACAATTAGGGTTTTGTTTTTCACATTAATCCAGAAAAAGAATGTTACCAAGACTGCTTTAATGTTCCTTTCATGTGACTAAACTTTAGATGGAGTTCTTCAGGAATCCAGACCTTCACCTGCTTTTTCTTAGAAATTTGCTGTAGAGAACTTGTCATTGTAAATTATTTTCTACTCCCTTGGGGATGTAAAATTATTGAAAGACCACCTGCAGTTTTACCACTCAGGACTACCTCTCTCAAGAACAGGGGAACTATCTCTTTGAAATATCATCAAGGATAGCCTTCAGGTTTTTGTGAGAGGGTATAACCTAAACTTCAGCTGGCGTCTTGCTTTAGCTGGCACATTGTAACAGTACCTCCTTTCATGAAGATAAGAGAAAGTGTACTTTTTCTTTGGGTACACTCAATTAGCGAACACAGATGGCCCATATTCTCTCCATCACCCCAGGTCTTAGAAAACAATAATGCCTTTGTTTCATCACAGTTAAGTTCAGACTACACTGTGATCTTTTTATTCTTGAACAAAATCTTCCTCACCTGTTCAATTTTGGTGCGATTCTTTTAGCCTAAAAGTCATTTAAAAAAATTAACCTCCTTTCTGTTGAGCTGTTTAGGATATCTTTGTTTTATCTATTCTTGGTTGTTTTGAGTTGCACTGTTATGAGTAAAGCAGAATTTTTTTTTAATCCTACTTCAGTTAATTCATTGAACTGCAATTTAAAATTTGTTACCTTTTTTTAGTTTCAGAAAATTCTCAGCCATTAACTCATTAAATATTTCTCCTTCCTTATTCTCACTCTTCCTTTACTCCATAACCCTGATTACATGTAAACTAGAAATCCTATAAATCCTTGTTTTCTCTATCATTTTGTCTTGCAGTTTATTAATTCTCCTTTCAGCTGCATCAAACTCTCCTTACAGCCATTAATTTTTAATTATTTAAGAAATTTCTATTTATTTTGTAAACTTCATTATTGTTTTATAGTCCCTTGTATTTAATCCCCACTTTTACTTCTTTAAATATTTGACTCATACTTGACATTCTATAACTTCATTCCATGTCTTATAATTAAAATATTTGAAATCTTATTGATAAGATAATGCTTTGTGTTAGTTTTGGTATTTTAATTTAGTGTATGTTTTGTATTTTGTGTTGTGATATTTGGTAAGTGATTTCATATTCATTGGACAGGTTTGGTGAGATTTATTAAGCTTTGGAAAACATGACATTTCCTGAAAATATTAAAATATTGATATTTATTTTTCTTTGCTCATCCAAGGAATAATAAATTATACATTAAAAGTTTGTGGGTAAAATTGCAGTATTTCCAGAATCTTTCACCTGGCTTTAGTGCATCTCCATATCAACAGGCGTTCCTAAGGGATGGAGAGCAGTAGTTTATCTCCACATCAGTGAGTAATTACCTGGATGACCAAGGGCTTATCTGAACCTGAGGTTTGCCGGGATTCACTTGCTTATGCTGTCACAGGAGAGAGACAGATGCCAGAGGGTTTTTTGTAAGCAATAAATAGGTTTTAAACTTTATTTCTTCCTTTGACTGATTTCAGTTTTAGAGGTATTTTGCCCAAGATATCCTCTCCTTGGAGTTACATCTGGCATAAGCGGCAGGTTCTCTAAATCCAAAATCTGTCTGCGTGGGTGAGACCTTTGGGTGGGCTGCCCCTAGAGATAGTGGAGAGATGCCCAGAACACCCACTGAGGATAGTAAGGAGGTCCCAGTGGATGCAGCAGCAGAGGATGCAGCTTCACCTGGGAGCCTCCTATCTTTGGGGATTCCAATTTCGGAGTCCCTAGTGGGGAATTGGTCTAACATAAAGTACCTCCTGGGGGCATGGGTCATTCCCATAACTGGGGAAGGGTGGAGACATTGGAAGCTGTAGAATTAGCTCTCCATGAGATAGAAGGCTGCTTAGAGGCCCTGAGTGGCTGTGTAGCAGCTGGCATTGTAGGGTCTCTTTACCTTGAGACAGTGGAAAATGTTATTGAAGAGAGAGAGAGGGCTATTGAAGAGAAAGAGAAGATTATCGAGAAGTTTGGCAAGGAGAGAGAAAGACTTAAGCGGGAGATGGCAACACTTCAGCATTGCTTAGAGAAGCTGGGCAATAACCAATGGGATGCCCTTAAGGAAGAGAGAGACAGTTATTGAAAAGGCAAGTCATGCTCCTGGAAGATTCCTTAGCAGCAGCAAGGGAGGAGGTGGCAGGAGAAGCCATGTTGCAGGAGGCTGGCCGGGAGGGGGAGGAAATGGCAGAGCCTTCAGCCCCAGAGATGGAGGAGGAGCCAGGGGGAGAAGAGGAGGAGGCAGGTCCATGGGCCGATATGCTGCTGAGGCCACCACCCGAGAAACCAACCTCTCCTGTATTAAAGGCCTGCCGGGCTGTAATTTAAGAAAATAAAAATGAAACAACCGCGGGCTCCTCAGGGGGAGGAGACACCCGTCTCCACATTGTGGAGCACTCCATGCTCTGCCCATATACCAAAGATGAGCTGATGTTCATGAGCATCCAGTATAGGTAGAAGCCACTGGAATCTCTGCCTACATGGCTTTTATGTCTCTAAGATATAGAGGTAGAAAACATTGTTATGTCGGGTACTGAGATAAGCAGTCTGGCTTCCTTGATGAATCACCCTTTCCTCTAGCAGTGGGTGCAAAGAGCCCGTCATGCCTCAGGGAATCAGACATTTTTAGAATGGCTGACAGCTGCCATCAGGGCAGTTTGGCCTAATCAAGGTGATTTACCATATTTACCCACTAGTAATATGTAGAGCTCCAAAAAGTATTGTGAGAATTAGGTATGAAAATATATTGTAAAATATAGATCCCCAGCACCCTGATGAGGAGTTGTTTATTGTGAGAATAATAATGTGGTGCTGCATACAAGTCCACATCTCTCTTTAAGACCTTAGTGACTATTCTTGCCCTCCACCCATAAGTGGCAACCCATAAGTGAGGCTACTCTGCCTTTAGCAGATCTGGGGAAGGCTGAAACAATAAGGACATGAAAGGAAATATAGGCTACAATGAATAGAAAAGGTGAAAAAGCCCCTGTGAAGGTCTAGAGAACCCAAATGTGGGTAGATTTGATAAAGGTGAGGGTAGTGAAAGAAAAACTTGATGGACAGCCCAATAGAATCTTGTTAGAATTGCTGCAACTACAGCCAGAGCAGCCATAGACATCCAGGACACAGAAACCGGAGTCAAGGCCTCATGCCTGGCCTGTGTCCCTGTAAGACTTCCTAGAGGACAGCAGTCAGGATTCGCCTAGGCCCTCACCCCCACAGGACGAGGACTGGGCATCACGGTTTGACTGTATGGGGGTCAAGTTCCCACTTTGGGGGACATAGTGGGGACCTGAGGTCACATGTAGAATTAGCAATTCATTGGTTCCCTGTGAAGGTACAATGTGTCCTGGCACTTGTGGACACAGGAGCTGAGTGTTCTCTGATTTATGGCAACCCTGAGTGTTTTCCTGGGCCCCCTGCTAGACGGCTATGGGGGTAAGGAATTGGCATGGGCCATGCTGCTCATGCTGTTTGACAAGGTCCAGGCATGAGGAGGAATCCTGAAAACAGGAAACCTCATAGCTGGCCCCTGCTAATTTCCGCACTTACTTTTACAGTTATGATGTTGGTGATTGGGCTCATATATGGGAAATCTTATGTACTTAAGATTTATTCATCTTTAGTATATAACATAACCCAAAATATTGATCAAAGCAGCAATTCCAGAAATGAAAGCAGTGTTATGGGACCAACTGTTCCAGGCATACTGCCACAAATAAGTGAGGCAGAACAGCCCAGGCCTCTCAAAACTAGATGCAGTTTGTTCCTCCTTTTGTAACAATTGAAACATGATTAACCAGGAGTTATGGTAAACTGGGCCATAGAAAAACCCCCATAGAAAAACCCATTTTCCCAAGAAATTTATATAAAACAGCAAAGTAATAAAGATTAATAGTCCCCACTGCCCAGGGCCCCCCTTATGTTGCTTATAGTATTAAAAGAGTATTCCTCTTGAAGAAAGAATTTATAAGCAAAATAGGAAGACTTACATTTATAAATATCCCATATATAGATGTTTATAATAAATTTATGACAAAATATTACTATATTAATGGTAAGGTAGTAAGAGCAGATTTAGTGTTATTATATAAAGGATACTGCAAGGCCCTAGTGCCTGGAGATGCAGGAGGAAAGGTGTAAACATCTGAAATTGTAGAATGAATATTATAAAAGAATAAGGTGTTTTTATTGTATTTGTAGGAATGTTGAGGAATGTTAAAACTTATGGGTGATAAAAGTACCATCCCTAGACTTTAGATGTAAGCCTAAACCCACATGTGTAAGATAAGATTTAATTAATACTACATTTAATAACCAAAAGACATATAGCTTGCATTTTATATAACCTGCTTAAACTTTATATAGCCTTAGACACATATCTTAAACTCTATATATTACACGCTTATAAGTAAAAATCATAGCCCACATGCTTAGCCCACATGCTGTCTTATGCCATTTCCTGTCTAGCATCTCAAATTCCTAGGGTAAATATTTAATATTGAACATGGGGCATGTCTTTGTGCTTTTCCAAGAATATTTTTCAGCAACACCTAGAATGAAGGAAATGCATGCTATACAAACAAAATTAGTTGAAAATGCTGACATGCAGAACAAGTGAAATGAAATGGGGTTTAAATTTTTGTCTTGCTAAATTACATATCTGAAGTCACTTCTACATATTCCCGAAGTGGTGATTAGAAAGCAGTTTGATTTGGAAAACAATTGAGAAACAAGAATGAGAGATGAAGTTTTAAATAAAGACGCATTCACATGTCTTGTTAATATTTTGATATTAATAGTCAATTCCCAATAACAAAAGCATAGCTGTGGGTGCTTTCAAAATTTGACATCTTTTAACCAATCCTGCCTCATCTATTGCCTTGCTATCTCCCATCTATGAATCTAGCTCCAATCACAAGGAATCATTTGGCATTCTTAGGGCATTTCATGGTCCCTCATGCACCTATGAATTTATTGATGCTATTATTTCCTCTGCCTCAGAATATGCTTTTTGGCCTCATCCCCCTGGAGTAGGTCTATTCTTCAAGACCTTGTGTAATATCACGTTTTTATGAAGTATTTTCACTTCTAAAGGCAGAGCAAAGCTCTCTCTCATCATTCCCAAGCACCTTGTACAGACCTCTAATAAAGCAGTCTGCACAGTATTTATACTTTTTTTTAATGCTTGCACTTGATTTTAGAGCCCTTGGAAAGCAGGAAAATGTATTTATTTTTGAATCATCTGAACAGTTTTTGATACATAACAGGTTTCCAGTAAAGTTTGTAGAATTAATTATTGTAAAAGCATGTGTTTTGTTTTATAATACATGTAATTCCAGAATCAAATGTAGTTACCCAGGAATTACAGAGCAAGAATGGCAAAAGTTTAGTTTTCCACTGTGCAAGACAGGGAAGAGAGGAGAAATGATGAGAAATGAGAAAGAGCTGCTTCATCAATTAAAAAAATTAAATCTCCATTTCTTTTCCTTTCTCACTCTTTTCTACTTTTATCCACTCTTCCTCCTTGATGTATTCTAATACTATCCCCCTCCCCCACCTAAATCACATTGCTGCATGGGACATATTGGCCATAAGGATGAAAAGTGTAATCAATTCAGGTTTCCCTTTGCCTTTTATTTTTAACCAAATTCCTTTAAGTGATTGTTTCCTTTTTCTCTTGCTCATATGTCCCTTTCATATGATCTCCATATCTTTAAAATAACAGAGATAGAATAAGGCTAACTTCTAAGTTTTTTAACTCACTATTTTAGGTAAATAACATAATCAAAATTATTAAAATATGCCTTCATGAAATAGGACATAATGAGTGTCTCGAGAAGGTGTGTGTGTGAGGGGGGAAGAAATCTATGTAAAATAAAATACAATGTACTAATGATTTTGTTACAGTGTAAAATAAAAGATCTATTTTTAGATTCTATATCCAAGAATATAAAAATTATGTATAGGAAAAAATAAAAACTTTGTATTTTCACTTCATACAACATCTGGGTAGAATTTTTTCTTTCTTTCATGTGCTGCCTATTTCTCTAAGGTTGTTAAAAGCATTTTATAAAATGCTTGTGTGTATAATGTACTATCTTATATGATTTGTTAGTTTGTATTTGTAGAGAAGCAGATGCCAAGATGTGATTGAGGGTGATGGATTATTGTGGGAAATGTATGAGAAGGACAAAAGGTTAGGCTAAGGAGCACGTAAGCTTTATTTATCATTTCAGATCACAGTACAGTTCAGACAGTGTAAAGGAGAGAGGAAAGGAAGAAGTTTGGTATGAAGGATCTCATACTGCAGCACAGTTTTAACAAAGATTTGGCCAAGTCCATGGGAGTCTTCTAGCCAAAGGGTCCACTGAAGGAGTCGTGCCTCACTCAGGAGTGAGCTTACCTCAGCTGGGAGATTCGCCATTCCTGAAACACTGTGTGGATCGGCCCTCACGCAAACACTGTATGCGTGCAGAGGGGCAGCAGCTGGGGGGCCTTTGGCCAATTACTCTCCTTGCAGAGCTGAGTGGTTCATCTTGTCTTTTATTTCCTTTAATAATAGCTTTCTGAGGGAAAAAACATTATAATCCTCATTGTACAAAAAAGAAAATGGAAGCTCAGAGAGGCTAATTTTCTCCCAATCTCACAGATAAGTAGGTGATGTTAATGGAATTTAAACATAGATATCTCTGACTTTTAAGTTGGAGCACTTTTACACTTCTTTTCAAATTGTTAGCAAAGCAGTCAGAAATGGCATCAGTGTCATTATACCTAATCCTAAATTGTGGTACTAAGAAACTCATAAAATTTTATGTTGTTAAAGTTTGCTTAGTTTTAGCTATATTATTTGCAGTATATCTCAGAATATTAAAATAACAGAAATCTCAAAAAGAAGTTGTAATATTTACTGGCCAAGAATACAGTGTTATTATTTTCCAAACAAATGTGTGTATAAGGTTTTATACATAATTTTTATAATTGAGTAAAAAAATGGATTTCTCACTATATTCTCTGCACATCCCCCTCCTTTTTAACCTTTACAGGGATATGGTACAGCCCATGTGCAGGATAGCTTCAATAACATGTGGTGGCTAGTAATATAATGGGAAAGAAACATTGTTCTTATAGTTACTGAAGAAGAGATGTGACAGTGTTAGGAGTGTCTGTTCACATCATATATTGTCCAATACTCCTTTTTCTCTTTAGCCCAGCCAGCTACCTCTTATACTGAAAAAACCTGAGAGCTGACCAAAATATTTAGAAGAAACTTAGTAACTATTTATGTGTGAATTCAGTTGTATATGTGTATATAGACAGCATATGTATTATCTATTTAAACAAAGTATGTATAATGGATATGGGAGAGTTAAATAGCAAGTATTCCTTGTAAGGGACCATGTAATTTTTTTAAGTAATATGATATGTGTAGAAGATAGCATACCCATAAAAATAGCTTATGTGTCATATTTTTACCATGTAGAACACTGTTCTAAATCATTACAACCATTAACTTCTTTAATCCTAACTACCATCCTATGATACACATGATAATTTTATTCCCCACTTTGCAGAAGGAGAAACCCAGATGCCCAGAATTTGGTAATATCCCTGAGATCATAGTTTATGTTAGAGTCTGGATTTGACAACAGGTAAATAACCATTGAAGAAAGGACTTTGTAAATAAAGCAAAACATTCCCAAACAATACTGATCTCAACATATTGATTCCTACTGTTTTAACTAATTCCTTAACTCTGTCTTACATAGTGAGGACAGAACAAAAGAAATTATTTTTTTTGCAAAGACTATAGGAAGCCCCCTTGGTAAAGTGACACCTTTGCAGTTTCTACTGCCTAGATTTTTTTTTTCCTTAGTAATTAGGAACAGAAATAACAAGGGCAGTGGAAACTTTTGCTAACTCAGGGGAGTTGAGCCAGAAAGCATTTCTTAAATCACTGAAGTTTAGCAAGTTGTATACAAAGAAAATGACAGCTCCTTCCATGAGAACACTAGTGCTGATCCAGGAAGAGGCCTGGCCAGCACATTTTACTGCAGAAGGCAGAAATGAGAGACAAAAGACTGACAGAAGAAAGGCAGGGCAAAAGATGAAAAGAGGTCCAGGAAATTGTTGAGGATGTTCTTTCTGGGAATGGGTTGTTAAAACAGAGAGAAACACAATCAACATAAAAGCAAGGTAATTATGCAAAACTAAATAGAAAAAATCTCACCTGTACAAATAATACAAGGCAATATTTAGAACTCCAATTTAATGAACATTGTTTGGTGCTTAGTAGGTTCTATTTGGGATACATGGCTTCATTTGATTATCTTAACAAAGCCACTTGATAGATAATACTTTTCCCAGTATATGTTCTTTTATTCATAGATAAGAAAAAAAGAAATAGAGAACTTATGCTTTTTGCTCAAGTTTAAATAGCTACTTACTAATGGAATTGGAATTAGAATCTTTATTCTCTAATTCAAGTCTTATGGAAACTCAAGCTTCCATGTGTTTTGAATGGTAAGTCTGTATAAATTTTCCAGAAACTTAGATTCAGTGAGGCTTCCAAAAGATAAGAACTAATTCACTATTCTTTATATTATTAGACAGATAGTGATTCAGTGGAAACTTATCTTATTTACACTATGAGTTTGTGTGGCCAGCTGCCATTCTGAGATGAACAATTTTCATGACTGTAACACCTGGGGGGGAAATCCCAGGGCAAAATAAATTTGAAAACAAAACAGTCAAAGGGAAAAATAAAGTTTAAGAAGCCTATTTATTGCTTAGAAGCAGTCATCCCATGGCTCTCTTGACCAGGCTGCCACCAAAGAGCAAAACTCCACACCACCTCTCAGGTCCCTTCCTGGCTTGCCCTTGTAATTACCTATTGATATGGAGATGGACTACTTCTGTCCGCCCCTTGGAAACACCTATTGATATGGAGATGAACTAAAACAAGGTAAGAGATTCTGGAAATACTGTAATTTTACCCACAGGCCACACACCTCCAGAAATCTCTCCTCACAGTCTACTTGTTCCCCATCTTCTGCAATGGCCCCTGTGCAAGAAAACTGGAGTACTGTAACCAGGCTAATAACACAAAAATCCTGATAATCCTCAAGCTGGAGAATTCAGCTAAATTCGAAGTCCTAGTCAGATTAAGTCCATAGCTCGCCCATTCCACAGGCAGGCAGTGGATTAACAGTCAGGGAGTTCAAAGCAATCATCACATTGCAGCTACAGCCAGGAGGTACATCCAGGCCACGAGGACTGTAGAAGAAAATAACCTTAAGGGTGAAAAGATACATGTTTTAATCATACCAGCATAGGCAAATTTTGTCCATCAGGTAGGATACATGCAAGAGAGTGGACCTGTGATAGGACAGTGGCAGGAATGGGATCTTGTCCTGGTCTAGTATATCAGACCTTCACCCCCCTCCCTGTGGGAGTTACAGATGGGTCAATATATAGGGCTACAGGAGGCACATGCACTGACCATAATGATAAAACAGAACTTCCCCTTAAGATGCTCTTACCTCCTGGACGTTTTGGGCACACCACTGTGACCTTGGGGGCCACTCTGCTGTTACTCAAGGAATACACATTAGGCAACCTTCCAGGCCTTTCACCCAAAGTGCCAGAAGGGCCAGCCATTGCTGTCCCATGTGTTTAAATGTCCAGGACCGCTTCCACTCAACAGTATCTCCAGGGTTTAATGCAGTTGGGGCTGGTGGCAAGATGTTGCTCTGCTGGCCACATCCTGGCTTCAATAACTCCTCTTTGCTTTGCACATACAGTTGTATAGGAGAGGCAGCAAGGTGTGTTAGCATGTCCACAGGGCTCAAGGCTCCTTTTCCGGGCTTCTCATTCAAATGTGGTAGCACTGTCCATGAGTGAACTGACCAACCCCATAGAGTATTGGTGTCTGACTTCAGGCCATATTTCAACAAACTGTTGTACCTCTTTATCATCCCTGCCCCAGTAGGGTTATATGGTACATGAAACTTCTACTTTGTTCCAAATTGCTACACCCATTCTTGTAATGCATGTCCAGTAAAGTGGTACCTTGATTACTCTCTGCAGCAGGCCATAGACTGCAAAGAGATGCTCTAGGCCCATGTTGGTATTTTGCTGATCTGCATGATGCACAGGAAAAGTAACAAATAGCCCAGCAGTCATGTCCACACAAGTCATGGCATACGAATATCCTTTTGATATGGGAAGAGACCCAATATAGTCTATCTGCCACCTGATAAAGGTTATCGGCCCCTTTACTATTGTCCCATGTTTCTGCAGAACTCAGTGTAAGAACCTCTTAGAGCACACAAGGCACTCCTTCTGGGCTCTGCTGACTTCTTCAAAGGTCAATGGCAAGCCCAACTGATGGGCTGCAGCCCATATTGTCTTTTACCCCATGTACAATGAACGCTGATATAACCATTGGGCTACATCAGAGGTAAGCTTTCCTTCTAGCCAACGCACCTGGGCAATGTATCTGCTTTATCATTCCCTGGGGATGCCAAAGGCAAATGGCCAGTCACATGGTATACAGTAACAGTCTTAGTCTGACCAGAGGCCCATAGGTTTAATTCAACATGTGACCTCTGGTCCCCACCATGTCCCCCAAGGTAGGGACCTTGACTCCCCTCAGTTGAACCACGATGCACAATTGTCCTCCTGTGGGGGTGAGGGAGGCGAATTCTGAGTACTGTCCCCCAGGAAGTTTTGCAGGGGCACAGGCCGGACAAAACAGGCTTTGACTCCTGTTTCCATATCCTGGACCTCAGTGGCTAGAACTGCTGCTCTGGCTTTAATTGGAGCCATAGTTCTAACAAGATTCTATTAGGCTGCCCAACAAGTTTTCCTTTCACTACCCCAGCCTTTATCAGACCAACCCACATCTGGGTCCTCGAGACCTTCACAAGGCCTTTTGCACCTCTCCTTTCAGTCACAGCCCATACTCCCTTCCATACTCTTATTGTTTCAACCCTCCCCAGATCTGCTGAAGTACAAGTAGCCTCACTCATGTGTTGCCCTATGTGAGGGGCAAGAGTAGTCACTATGGTCCTAAAGAGAGATGTGGGAGCTGTATGGAGCATCAGATTTCTCATTCCTATAGTGAACAACTCATCAGAGCCCTGGGGGTCCATATTATAGATGATATTTTTCATGCTCAATTCCCACAACACCTGTTGGAGCTCAACATGCATTTTCCAGCTAGTAAGTAAGTATGATGAACCACCCTGATTAGGCCAAACTGCCCTGATGGCGGCTGTCGGCCAATCCAGAAGGGCCTGATTCCCTGAGATATGATGAGTACTTTGTAACTGCTGCTGGAGGGAAGAGTGAGGCATCAGAGAAGCCAGTCTACTCAGTTCAGAACCCGACATAACAGTGTTTTCCATGCCCATATCCCAGAGACGTAAAGCCATGTAGGCAGGGATTCCGATGGCTTCTGCCTATACCGAACACTCGTGTCTACCAGCTCATCCTGGGTATAGGGGCAGAGCTTGGGGTACTCCATACCCTGGAGAAGGGGTAGCTCTTCCCTCTGAGGAGCATGCTGTTGTTTCATTTTTATATTTTTAATTACAACTGGGTGGGCCTTTAATACAGGAGAGGCAGGTGCCTTGGGCAGTGGCCTCGGCAACAGATCAGCCTTTGGCCCCATCCCCTCCTCTCCTGAAACCTCCTCCACTATCTCCAGGGTTGAGGGCACCACTCTTTCCTTCCCTTCCCCCATGGCTTCATCAGCGCAGCTTCTCTTGCCAACTCCCCCCTCACTGCTGCTAAGGAATCTTCCAGGATCCTGACTTATCTTTTCAATAACTGTCTCTCGTCCTTAAGGGCATCCCATAAGTCATTGCCCAGCTCCTCCAAGCAATGCTAAAGTGTGTCTCTCTCCTGCCAGAATATTTCTCTCTCTTTAATAACCCCCTCTCTCTCCTCGATAACCCTCTCTCTCTCTCTCTGTCTCACTCTTTGTCTCTCTTCTTGATAACATTTTCCACTGTCTCAAGGAAAAAAGATCCTATAATCTCAGCTGCTACACAGCCATTCGGGACCTCTAAGCAGTCTTCTATCTGATGGAGGGCTAATTCTGCAACTTCTGGTGTTTCCAGTCTTCCCAAGTTCTGGGTAAGGCCCCACCCTTCTAGGAAGTGCTTTATCCTAGACCCAATTCCCCATTATGGGCTCCCCAATCGGAAACTCCATAGACAGGGGGGCTCCTGGGTAAAGCTGCACCCTCTACCACTGCAGCCACTGGGGCCTCTCCACTATCCACAGTGGGGGTTCCAAGCATCTCTCCACTACCTCTAGGGGCAGCCCACCCATGTAGATAGATTTCAGGTTTAGAGGTCCTGCCAACTACCACCAGGTGTAACTCTGGGTGGGAAAATCCCAGGGCAAAATACCTTTGAAACCAAAATCAATCAAAGAGAGAAACAAAGTTTAAGAAGCCCCTTTATTGCTTATGAGCAGTCATCCCATGTCTC
Organism: Manis pentadactyla; assembly: GCF_030020395.1. Taxonomy (NCBI): domain Eukaryota; kingdom Metazoa; phylum Chordata; class Mammalia; order Pholidota; family Manidae; genus Manis; species Manis pentadactyla. Next base: position 165,303,695 of record NC_080021.1, on the reverse strand, counting down.
TCTTGACCTAGCTGCTGCCAAAGAGCAAAACTCCACCTCTCTGGGTCCCTCGCTGGGTCTTGCAATTATGTATTGATAAGGAGATGGACTACTCTCTACCCCTTAGAAACACTATTGATATGAGGATGCACTAAGGCTAGGTGAGAGATTTTCAAAATATTGCAGTTTTACCCACAATGACCTAAGCCCGCTTATATGAGTAACTTTCCATGGAAACTTCAACTCTGAGTTTAGAGTTTTACCTTCCTGAAATATTCTTGAACAAAATGTTTGCAGTTTGCTGCCTTGGGCTGTCAGAACAACTTATAACCCATGTGATACCTCTGCTCTTTATTCTGTTGATAAATTTTTGTAATTTATCTTAGGGTCATTCCTGGAGCTTGTCAAGCTTCTATTTTAAAAAAAAAGCATAAAAGGAACAAACCAATGTTACTTTTATTTGGGGCTTAGACAATCAAGTAGGTCAAGAACAAAAGGGATTGAATAAATCTACTGTAAACCACAGAGAATATAAACTCAAGTGGTAAAATTACAGTTAATTTTGAGTTGATACATATAAACTCTTCTCTTGTGATGATGGGAAAGCACTTGTTCTTGGGAGTTTTATGTATTAACAATTGTCCCTCCAGTAGTGCAATCCACTTTTAAGGTCCTGCACACTAGCAATTAATGCAATCTTGTTGCCTCTGCCTCTACTATTTTCAGTGTCACTCCATCATTCATTTTTCTAGCACTGTGGATCAGTCTTATCAGACAGATTTCTAGTTGGTGCAGGACAATGCACAACTCAGCTAGTGTGGAAGAAATAAAGTGATATTTCTTGACTTGCTTAAAACCAAACCAAGAACTTTTCTAGGTCAAATTAGTCCTGCAGTAAGCTATTCCTAAGGCTAATTTATACCTTATATTTAGAGTGACTTACCATTTTCAAAACACATTGATATTTTTCATCCTCCCAGCAACTTTATAGGATTGGAAAATGCAAGTATTATTGTCAGTAATTTTGCAGAGGAAATGGAAGTGTCACAAAGTGAATTTGTAGAAAACCATATAGTTCTTAAATGGCAATATTGAGTTGAAACAGGTATTTTCTTGCCTCTATACTATAATATTTATAAATATTTTTGAATGATTCATGTCTTCAACTTTACGTCCCACAGGCTTCAGTGAGCATGTAAATACTTGATGTAGTGATTCACTGACCTTTTCTCTGATAATAACTCCTAACACACTTGTTACATCACTGGTCTACTAGGCATAGTTTTAATTTTTGCTTATTTTCCTTAAAATTATTTTAAATAATTAATCAAACATCCTGGCTTGGCTGGTACTTTGACTTGCTCTCAAGTTTTAAAATCAAAATTTGTTAAATTACTGTATAATTCTGGGAATGCAAATATATATTCATTGACTAATTACAGTTATAACCAACACAGAAATTCTTAATTAAAAAAGCAATTAATTGTTAGAATAAAAACTATAACCTAGATGGTTTCTTTATTATTTAATGTATCAGAGAGCATGAAGTTTTAGTCATAAAGGAAACTCATTAATCTGGTTATCAATCTGGATTAGTTTTCTTTAGAGAAATGTCTAAATTGTCATTTTCTTTTTAATGAAATGCATATTCTTTTTTTCAAAATGAATTTTCAGTACTCTGTTATATATTATAATTGGAATTAGACTAACAAAGCTTTAGAGCTCTGAAGCTGACTAGCTTCAATGAACAGAAAGAATAAGTTGAAATTAGCTCATCAATTGCTTGTATGTAAATGATATGTAGAGTGCTTGGACACCTGAAAATAGTCCTAACGTTCTTTTCAGTCATTTCAATAACCTCTGGGCAAGTATTAATTTTTCTACCAATGCTTTCATTATAAATAAGTCAAAGCTCAGGCCATTTTATTACAGTTTAGTAAAGGCCCTAAATGAATTATTGTGGAGTGTGAATTAGTGAAATCCAAATTAATGAAAGTGCACCATCATAACTAAAGATAAATATCAGCATAGCTTTACTTCACCCATCCAAATTTATAGCATTAGGTTTTATAACTTCATGGGTAAGTTACAACACCTTTGCAGATACTATACAAATTTTTTGTTAATTACACTGCTTCTATGATGAATATCCCTGTAACTATGCAAGCATAATAACATGATTTCCAGAGGAGCTTATAAAATTTAGGGAGTTATTTCAACAGAATGATTGCATAAAGATAATGTGACATAGTGGGCTGAACACAAGCTTAAAATTCAAGTGATCTAAAGTTAATTCTCAAGTTATCCATCGAACAACTCACTGAATCTTTTTGAACCTCAGTGCCTTCAACTGGAAAGCTTTAGTATTAACATATGCAAGAGAAAGGCATTATTAATACCGATATATTGACTTTGAGGAATGGCTAAAAATACAAATGTAAAATACTTTAAGGTGTAAATTGACATACCAACATGATTCTAATGGGAGATTTTAGCTTGCTAATGAACCTTCGGAGTCATGAAAGTCTAGCCCCATTTGAAGCCAGTACCACTGATATGGTGCAATAAGCTGTATCTGAATGACAGAAGCACTGGATTCCTAGTCTGTTTCTCTTAAATTGGTACCTGAGTGACACAAAGTGATCTAATATGCTCTGTGAACTTCAGTTTCCTCAACTATAAATTGAGAACAATTATACTAAATTCACATGGTTGATTTTGAATTTTAAATGAAATGAGTTGGTATTTGTTAAAACATCAGTTATCTCTAAATTTCTATACATGCCAAAGTTATTTTAGTGATTGATTTGCCATTGCATCTTGGTTAAAACATATTTCTTTAATTTGGATACCTGACTTAAAGGCTCTGTTTATGGAAACCATGGGAATACCAGTCAATGATTTGGTCTGTGTCCCTAGGGAAAAAGAAATGAAAGAAAATTATCTCAGGTTCAAGGGAGTGTAAACTCAGCTCAGGTGAAGGCTAGGGAAATAGGGTATGGACTGAAAGATACAGTGAGAAACATGGTTATAAGGAGTTTACGCTTATTGGTGAAGATAGAGGAGCTCATTGTGTTGGGACTAGAACATTTGATTGCATTGCCGAAGTTTCTCCTCACGGACCTCTGAAACTGTTTAAATTCTAAATGTGGGAACGTTGAAGTATACTATATAAATTGGCCATTCTATCATAGAAGTCTGTAGCAGTCCCTGGTTAGGGTTCCTTAACCCTTTTTCCTTCTTAACTTTTGCTTCACTTTCTGTTGAGAAATATAAAAACATACGGTACTGGACATAAACAAAAATGTAATGCTTGATGAATTAATAAAAAATGAATACCCTTGCAACTATCATACAGGTGAAGCAATAAAATGTACCAAGAGACCCAGAAGCCCGTTGTATCAGCATTCTACATAAAAACTGAACCAATAGGATATGTGTGTGTGTGTGTGTGTGTGTGTGTGTATAGAGAAATAGGTTATAACATATGTATATATATATATATGTGTGTGTGTGTGTGTGTGTGTGTATGTGTGTGTATTTGTATCTATAAAGGGAAGGAGAGGGAGAAAAAGATTTTAAGGAGTTGGCTCATGCAATTATAGGAGCTTGCAAGTTGAATATTGTAGCATTGATCAGCAGATTGAAAATTCTGGTAAGAGCTGCTGGTGCAGACTGGAAACTCAGGCAGGATTTCATGTTTAATTCTTGAATTAAAAATCTTTCTTCTCAGTTTTTATTCTTAACATTTTCAACCGATTTGATAAGATCTACCTACAAAATGGTAGGTTTATATTTCTCAACAGAAAGTGCTTTATTGATCGTTAACTGATCATAAAAGTTTATGACATCGATAAAACAATATCATAGCAACATTTAGAATAGTGTTTGACCAAACAACAGGGCAACATAGCCTAGCCAATTGACACAAAGTTAAGCTATAAATAGAGTGCTCCTTACAAATAACAAATTCTTCCCTCTCTGCTCAAGGTAATCGCTGTGCTGACATTTCTTCCTCACTTCTTAGGAAGTGATTGCTCATTTTCCTTTGTTATAACTTTAATACCCAAGTATAAACCCCTAAACACTATGATTTAGGTGTGACTGTTTTTGAATTGAATATGAATGGAGTAGTATATCATGTTTTCAATATGTCTGGTTCCTTTTGCTAAACATGTTTGTGGGATTAATGTGGTAGCCACTGATGTATTTGATTTTAAATTACCATATTACAATATGTTTTTTATTTGTCTTGCCTGTTTTATGATTATTTTCTTTTTTCTTGCATTTTAAAATTTTTATTATTCATGCTTTTCCCACTAATTTGGTAGTTACACACTCTTAACAATCAATTGGTCATTAAATTAAGTACTATAACATGCAAGCTTGACTTTTCAAAGACTTTAGCTAACAGAAATTGGTGGGAAAAAGCATCTGGGGAAATGAATGGACAAACATTGTTGGTTTTATTCCTTCCATCAGTTTAAATGCCATATATATATGTATATATATATATATATATATATATACATATATATATAAAATTAAGAGTATATTTTATAGTAGTTTAAGGTTCACAACAAAATTAAGGGGTAAGTACCAAGATTTCCCATATAACCTCTGCCCTGATATATGTATAACTTTACCCAATGTCAACATCCCCCACCAGAGTGGTGCATTTTTTAAGATTAATGAACCCACATTGAAACATCATAATAATTGTATTATGACACTATGGTTCACTCTTTGTATGGTACATTCTATGAGTTTGGGCAAATATTTAATGACACCTATACTCTCTTGTGGCATCATACAGATTATTTTCACTGATCTAAAATATCTCTTTGCTACATATGTTAATCCCTTTTTGGAGTCTGTTTCTGAGCTCTCTAATTGATTCCATTGATCTATTTGTGTATTCTTTCCCAATACTACACTGTCTTAATTACCGTAGCTTAAGGGCGACTTGAAGTCAGGTAGTGTTTGTCCTCCACCTTTGTTCTTCGATATTGTATTGATATTCTGAGTCTTTTGCATCTCCATATAAACTTTAGAATAAGGTGGACAATATCCACAAATAAATATGTTGCTGGGATTTTGAGACTTTGTTGAATCTGTAAATCAGGTTGGGAAGAACTAACATCTTCATAATATTGACTCTTCTTACCCATAAACATGCAATATCTCTCTACTTATTTAGTTTTACTTTGATTGCATTATCAGAGTTAGTTTTCCTCATATATGGTATATATTTTATGAAATTTTACCTAAGTATTTCATTATGGGTAATGCTAATGTAAATGGTATTTCATTTTTAATTTCAAATTCTCCTTGTTCATTATTGATGAAGAGGAAATGATTGTCTTTCTGATATTAAACTTGTAACCTGCAACCTAGCTATTATTTCTTTTTAGTTGCAGTTTATTTGTGGATTCTTTTGTATTTCCTAAAGACAGTCACGTAATCTGTGAAGAGAGATTGTTTTATGACTTCCTTTCCAATCTGAATACTTTTTATTTCATTTTCTTGCCTTACTGGATTAGCAAGGACAGCTGAAATGAAGTTGAAAAGAAGTGGTGACAAGAGATATCCTTACTTTATTCCTGATCTTAGTGGGAATGCTTCAAGTTTCTCACCATTAAGTATAAAGTTAGGTGCACATTTAAAAAATATTTTTCAATTTGAGGAAGGCTCTCTCTTCCTACTTACTGAGAGTTTTTAATCATAAGTGAATTTTGTCAAATGCCTTTTCTGCATCTATTGATATGATTGCATAAGTTTTCTTAATTAGCCTGTTGATCTGATGGATTCTATTAATGCATTTTTGAATGTTGAAAAAGCTTTGCATGCCTAGGATAATATGTTGTATAATTCTTTATACATTGTTGGACTTAGCTCACTAATATTTTCTTGAGGATTTTTGCATCTATGTTCATGAGAAATATTGGTCTGTAGATTTCTTTCATTGTAATATCTTTGGTTTTGGCATTAGGGTTATATTGGTCTGCTAGAATGCGTTAGGAAGTATTCCTTCCACTTCTATCATCTGAAAGAGATTGTAGAAAATCTTTTTTTTTTTTTCTTAAGTGATAAAATTCACCAGTGAACCCATCTGGACCTGGTGCTATCTTTTTTGGAAGGTTATTAATTATTGATTCTCTACCATTAAAATATAGGTCTATTCAATTGTCCATTTCTTCTTCTATGAATTTTAGCAGACTGTATCTTTCAAGGAATTGATCTATTCTTCTAGTTTATAAAATATAGACTATAATATAAGCAACTCGATAGTGGGCATAGAGCTACACATAGTTTTCCTTTATTATCCTTTTAATGTCCATGGGATCTGTAGTACTGTCCCCCTCTTTCATTTCTGATTTTAGTAATTTGTGTCTCTTCTCTTTTTCTCTTAGTCTGGCTAGAGGATTATTAATTTCACTGATATTTTTAAAGAAACAGATTCTATTTTCACTGATTTCTCTACTGAATTCCTATTTTCAATGTCATTAATTTCTTATCTTATTATTTATTTCCTTCAGCTTACTTGGGAGTTAGTCTTCTTTCCTTTTTCTAGTTCCCTCAGGCAGGAATTTAGGTTATTGATTTAGATCTTTCTCTTTTTTCCTTATGCATGCTTTCAGTGCTATAAATTTCCTCTAAGCATTGCTTTCACTACCTCCCACAAATGTCGATGTTATGTTTTCATTTTCATTTTGTTCAAAATATTTAAAAATTTTTCTTGTGATTGCTTCTTTGGCTGATGCATTATTTAGTAACATGTTTTTTAATCTCCATGTATTTTGAAATTTTTCTCTTTATCTTTCTATTATTGATTGCAAGTTAAATTCCACTGTGGCCTGAGAGCAGACATATATAATTTGTATTACTTCAAATTTATTTAGGTACATTTTAGGGCCTAAACCTTGTTCTATCTGGGAGAATGTATACATTTGCATTTCTGCTGCTTTCCATTCCTTTTCACATCTCAACTGACAACTGAGATCATTTTCTTTCTTCCTGAAGAAAGCTCTAAGTATTTACTTTATGACAGGTTTGCTGATGGTGAATCTTACCCAGATTTGTTTGTCTAGAAATGTCTGTTTTTCACATTTGCTCTTATCTAGTATTTTTGTTGCATTTAGGATTTGTGGCTGGCAGTTATTTTCAATGCATATATTAAAATATCATTCTATTGCTATATTGCTACCATTTTGCTGTTAGAAATCATCTTTAAGTCCAGTGACTGTTAACTTAAATGTAATCAGTTTTAAGATTTCTTTCCAAGTTTGATTCTTTTTAGGTTCAAATGATGTGGTTGAATATGGATTTCTTTTTATTTACCTCTGTGTTTATTTGGGTTCTTGAATCTACAGTGGTATCTTTTATCAATTAGAGAAAATTCCCATGAATTTTAAAAAGTATATTGTTTCTACCACATTTCCTCTCATCTTTACTGACTTCAATTAAATATGTTTTATTTTCTTACTACATTTTCCATGTCTCTACCCTCCTCAGAGAGTTCTAATCTTTTTGTCTCATTGTGCTTCAGTCTGGAAACTGTTTCTTTGTTTTTTGTTTTTTGTTTTGTTTTTTTATTTTTAGATAATTATTTTTTATTGAAGGGTAGTTGACACACAGTATTACATTACATTAGTTTCAGGTGTACAACACAGTGATTCAACATTTATATACATGATAATTCTAGGTACCAGCTATCACCATACCAAGTTGTTACAATATTTTGACTATATTCCTTATGCTGTACATTACATCCCAGTTACTTATTTTACAATTGGAAGTGTGTACTTTTTTTTTTTTTTTTTGTGAGGGCATCTCTCATATTTATTGATCAAATGGTTGTTAACGACAATAAAATTCTGTATAGGGGAGTCAATGCTCAATGCACAATCATTAATCCACCCCAAGCCTAATTTTCGTCAGTCTCCAATCTTCTGAAGCATAACAAACAAGTTCTTACATGGAGAACAAATTCTTACATAGTGAATAAGTTACATGGTGAACAGTACAAGGGCAGTCATCACAGAAACTTTTGGTTTTGCTCATGCATTATGAACTATAAACAATCAGTTCAAATATGAATACTCATTTGATTTTTATACTTGATTTATATGTGGATACCACATTTCTCTCTTTATTATTATAATTTTTAATAAAATGCTGAAGTGGTAGGTAGATACAAGATAAAGGTAGAAAACATAGTTTAGTGTTGTAAGAGAGCAAATGTAGATGATCAGGTGTGTGCCTGTAGACTATGTGTTAATCCAAGCTAGACCAGGGCAATAAAACATCCACGTATGCAGAAGATTTCTCTCAGAACAGGGGAGGTGAGGTTCTAAGCCTCACCTCTGTTGATCCCCAATTTCTCACCTGATGACCCCCCTGCGACTGTGCCTGTCTTAGGTTGTTCCTCCCTTGAGGAATCTTACCCGTCTCTGGCTAACCAGTCATCTTCCAGAGCCATACAGGGAAATGTAAAGTTGGTAAGTGAGAGAGAAGCCTTATTGTTTGAAATGTTTCTTTGTTTTTTATTCCAATACTGCTGTATTCCCACCTATTGAGTTCTTAATCTTGGTTATGTGTACTCCATTTCTCGAATTTCTAGTTGGTCTGTTTGCACATCAACAATGTCTTGTTTGTCTTGTTTATATTTTTCAGTTCCTTAGAGACAATTTTAAATTTAGTTCTCCTCCCTAATAGGAAAGAATGTCCTTCTACTAAAAGGAATTTCAGTGGGCTTGTATCTGTTGTCAATAATTTCTTTTGGTTCTCAGTCACTTTGATTTACCTTATCCTATGCCTGGAATATCTTAGATGCATATTAGGCAATATATTTTAGAATGTTTTGTGACAGAATTTGGGAAATAGAAGAATATTACATTCCTTCAGAGATTCTTTTTTAGCTTCTACAGCCATGTGTGTAGGAATCAACAATCTAAACTCATTCTAAACCAATTTCAAAGGTTGAAATTTTCTGGACTACCAAAATGACTTGAGTCCAGGACTCTATATCTATAATACCTATTTTGATTTTGAATCAAGTTTACTCCTAGGAAACAGCTGTGCAGTGTAGGGAACATATATATAATTAAGTATAAGCAGAGGATTGTATACCAGATTCCCAACCTTTCAGTGGTTCTGGACTTCAACTTTTTCTTTTCATTTCATGCTCTCAAAATTGCTTCTCAGCCTCTTAGCCCAGAACAAAAGGAACTTAAAAAGATGGCCTCACCTTTCACCTTCTCTTGAATCTTGACGTATATATGAAATTTTATGAATGTGTATATATACTTTTAATAGTCATTTAATATATATAATTTTATATGTTAAGTGTATTATTTATTTATTTATTTATTTATATTTACACCTGTTTTAAAAGCATCTTCATTTGTCCAGGAGGAAGACTGTTCTGAATTACTTGGGCATCCATTACTGACTCCTTTGAATTTTATCCTTAAAGAGTCTTTTTTAGTAATTCTCAGAAGGTTTGGCAAATGCTTTTGCATGTGGCACCACAGAGAGTGTTCTAGAACATTTTTGTTTCTACTAAAACAAGTCAGTAATTTTACTGTAACTAATTTGCCTATATAAATGCCTTATGGTTATAATCACTATCATCATTAAATGGCATTTACATTTGTGGGAGTAATTACTAAAGAGACATAAGTGTGTCACCTTAATATTTCTTAGGGTATTAAAGCAATCCATAAATTATTCAATGACTAAGTGAATAACAACATTACCTCTGGCATGAAAACATGAGTTATTGAAAACATGACTACATGAAACATGACTTCAACCTTTGGACTCTGACTTTTTCTAATCAAAAAAATAAAAGAAGGTGAAAATAAAATATTTTGAAAATAGAATAAAGTTTTAAACAAAGGGAATGCAAATTGAGTTGTTAAAAGCTTTTCCTCTTTAATTTCTGGCAGCCATTTGGTACATGAAGAAAGTCATGGATAAACAAATTGCAAGTTCAAAGAATAATTTATAATACTCTTAATATTATAAGGTCAAGTTTGAACTGACTGTCACAGAAATAGGAAAAGAAACAGGACATATTCATAAAATCAATGTTTGTTGCTAATTTATTAATAAATATAAATTATATGCCTTTGTAACTCCAGAGAGATGAAATCCTGAGGCGAAATACTTTTAAAACTGAAATCAGTCACAGGAAAATAAAGTCTAAAACTCCTTTTTTGCTTACAAACAGCAGTCCAGAGGCCATCTCTCTGTCGCCCCAGCAGAAGCAAACGAAGCCTCCTCTGAACGCCACAGGTTCAGATAACCCCTTGGTCATCCAAGTAATTACTCACTGGTATGGAGATAAACTACTTGTCTCCACCCTTTAGGAATGCTTGTTGATATGGTGATGTACTAAAGGGAGGCAAGAGATTATGGAAATACTGCAATTTTACCCACAGGCTACTTTTCTAGAAATCTTACCTTACAATCTACTCATTCCCCCTCTTCTGCAATGGTCCTTGGGTGAGAAAAAACTGGAGCATTGTAACCAAACTAATGATATACAATAGCAACAACAATAGAATCATGATAATCCTCAAGCTGGGGGATTCAGCTATGTTCAAAGTCCTATGCAGATTAAACCACAGCATGCCCATTCCAGCAGGCAGATGGACTACGACCCACATTGTCTTTTGCCCTGTGTGCAACAAATGCTGATGTAACCATGACTGGCTTTCCTTCTACCCAGTACACCTGGGCCAATGTGTCTGCTTCATCATTCCCTGGGGATGCCAAAAGCAAATGGCCAGTCACATGGTATACAGTGCCCCATTTGTCAGTGTAGGCATCTGTGCCATGCCACTCCGTGGCCTTTGGGTCCACTCTCACACCCACCCTGTGATGCGATAGGTGATTATTACTTTGGTCAGAGCTGTTCTGATGATGGGCTCCGTAGCCAGCAAGATATGGTACACAGCAGCTAGTTGCTTCTCTATCATGGTATACTGGACCTTTTTCTATAGTTGTGACTGGAATCTAATAGGTTGGCATTTCCATTCAAGCTGCTGCCAAAGACCCTCTCTCTAAATTAGTCTGACTAGAGGCCCATAGGTCTTTCACAACTCTTGCCCCTAAAGGGGCCAGTGACCAAACATCCAGGTGGTATAGTACTATGTCAGTAGCCACAGGGTCCAGCCACAATAGACAGCCTAGCTTTCAGTGCAGACAACTATAGGGGAAGGCTCCTGGGTGATCACAGGCCATACTGCCTGCAACTCAGCCCATTGGCTGTTCTTACTCTTCCTATCATCTGTCTATATTGTCTCAGTCTTAGATGGGAAAGCCAAAGCCCTCTACTTCGGGGGGGCTTCCCATGACTGAAGCTGTTTGTATACCAAGCATCTTCAGGCATAGGGGCTTTTCCCTTCTGATAAGGACTCTCAGCTACCAATGGCTCAAAAGCAAGTTCTTCCTGCTTTCTACTGGCATAGGTCACTGACCCCAATAAGCATTGGAGTTCTCCACTTAAGGAGCTAGTAGAGAAGGTGCTTGCTGCTGTAAATATGTGCCCCATTTGTCAGTGTAGTTAACTGTGCCATGCCACTCTGTGGCCTTTGGATCCACTCTCACACCCACCCTGTGATGGGATAGGTGATTATTACTTTGGTTAGAGCTGTTGTGGTGATGGACTCTGTGGCCAGCAAGATATGGTACACAGCAGCTAGTTGCTTCTCTATAAAGGTATACTGGACCTCTGCTTTATCTGTAGTTGTTACTGGAATCTAATAGGTTGGCATTTCCATTCAAGCTGCTGCCAAAGACCCTATCTATAACTATCTTTGGTTACATGAACATCTAGCTCACAGGGCCTTGATGAGTCTATTACACTCAAGGCCTCTATGGCCTTGACTGCCTGCTTAGCAGCAGTAAAAGCAGCTGCACATGTCTCATCCCAGTCCCACCTGATGCCCTTTCATACCAACCAGTATAAGGGCTTCAGAATTTGTGCCAAGTGTGCTATAAACACTCTCCAGTAAGCCAAAAGACACAAAAACTCTTGTAGTGCTGTCACAGTGGTAGGGGTAGGGAAACCCTGGACATTGTCTATAACTGCTTCAGGAATAACTAGCTTTACTCGACCCCCAAGAATTTTACAGACACACCAGGTCCCTGAACCTTGGTGCTGTTCACAGCCTATCCTTTCTCCTGCAGATGTTGCAGCAGTATAGGAGCTGCCCTCCTAAATCTGAAAGAGAATCAGATGTGAACTTAATATCAAAGCAGTGATACAACCACACATTTACAGTTTCTTCCATGTGGCCAAGTCCTGAGCTACAAGTACATGACAGATGGTGGAAATGAGGAGGTATCCCTGTGGAAAGATAGTGAATGCCCACTGCCTGCCTTCCCATGTGAAGGCAAACTGTTACTGACTTTCCTTTTCTATGTCAATAGAGAAGAAAGCATTAGCAAGGTATACAACATAATGATATATTCCCTGTTCATAGCTGAGTGTGTCCAGAATGGCTGCTCTAGAGGGGACAGCAGCATGCAAAGGGGGTGTGACTTTATTCAATTCCCTGTAGTCCACTGTCATACTCCAGGAACCATCTGGCATTTTCACTGGCCACACTGGGGAATTAAAAGGACTATGACTGGGTGTTATGATGTCCACCTTCCCAACTCTCATAGAGGTCCTCCAAATTTCTTGTGCCCCCAGGCAATTTATACTTCTTAGTATCTGTTACCTGCTGAGATACAGGCAGAGTTATAGGTGGGTGCTTAGTATGTTCCCTCAGAACTGTTTTTAGCACATATACCCTTAGTCTGAAGTCACCTGCAGTGGTCTGTAACCACAGGCCCTACGGGATATCTAATCCCAAAATATATTCAGGGATGGGAGAAATGTACATAAAACACTCTTTTGAAGGTAAACACCCTATCCCCAATGGGATTTGGGCTTTCTTCACTCTAATTCCTTGCCGGAGTCCAGCTCCAGCCGAGGTGTGGGTCACGAAGGAAAGGACAGTGTTGGCAAGTGAAGAGATGAGTGAGGATACGAAACACCCAGTTAAAGTTGTAACATCTCCTGACATCAAGCGGCAGGGTCTTCATTTTCATATCTTTTTAAGATTTACATAATGTTAAACATTTTCTTTGATCATGTACGGTACGTTTTTTCCTTTCAGTTTTGGTACAATTCCGGCTCATTTCAGATGTTATCATTTTTTTGAACAGCTTTCTTGTAACATTTAATGTTTCATTTTCCCTTAACCTTTTTGGCCAGAAATGTAGATTACGTGCTTGGTAATGAGAATCCTACAAAATGTAGTTTGTCCCAAAGGTCTATATAAATGTGAGGAAAAAATAATCACAAAGTGACTTGTTCACTAATTTAAACAAATTTATTTTCAAGCCAGGTTGCTTTTGTGTGCAAATTCCTTTCTGTCACTTGAGCCACAGATTTTTTAAAGCAGTGCTAGAGCCAGAAGCCTAGTACTAAAAAAGTTACACTCCTTTAGGATTTTTAAATGAGCAGGTATAACCTGAAAACTTGAAGCATAAAAGAGGTCTTCAGTCTAGAAAGGGAGAGTATAACTGAACTGCAGCTCCTGATGTGGACTTGTTTCATGAATCAGGAAACTCAATCCTTTTAAAGTTAGTCATTATGACATAGATCAAAAATTTAGATTACAGATTTCCAATTAGTAATATGATCATTTCTCAAGGTATAAACTGTAATGTTGAGAAGAAAATTGTGAGAAGTCTTTTCAAACTATATTGAAGTTTTTTTTTTAAGATAGTGAAGATGTGAAATGATTCTATTCTAAGTAGACTCTGGTTAATTTTTTTCATCGTTGCGTTGTTTTCTACAGGGGGCTGACACAAGATTGCAATTCCAAAAAATAGGTGTATTAACTATTTGTAATGTGAATCTAATATCATATTTAAAATATAGGAGTAATTCATCAGTTTTTTCTGTATGCACTAGAATAAAAAAACCTACTTAGCATTACATGATTGTATTATAAATAGCATACAGTCATTTGAAAAATATAGTAATTATCAAGGGTATTACTCTTTTCTAATACATTTGACTCTAGGACGCATCCTGTAGTGTATTTTCTTTTTCCTTTCTATGTGTACCTGCCTTATAAGATGAAGGTGCAAACAGTAAAATTTTCATGACATAGAGATTTGAAAAATATATTTCAATATTTAAAAATTTTAAAACGTACAATAATGCAAATATACATATCTGTATAGAGATACTTTTTTTAGGAGATACTATCTTTGAATTTTTATTTAAAGGAAAACCCTATGTATACATGTTTACTTTCATCCCTAATATAGTATATGCTTTTGATTAATTTCTATTATTATTATTATCAGTTGTAGAATGAAAGTCTATAGAACTTTAGACTAAGACATGAAACTTCAAGGAGACATATATTTAGACACAGTTGTATGTTTTCTATTGTTAGTTTTTTTGTCCCCCTTCTTAACATCTCCTTTATAATCAATTTATCAATTTCTATAAATAGGTTGGCCAGATTTTTGAAAAGAATTATATTGAATTTTTATACCAAGTTAGGGAATACTGTTGTCTTAACAATATTAAGTCTTCCAATTCATGAACATGGGATATCATTCCAATTAGATTTTTAATTCCTTTAAATAATATTCAATAATTTTCAGTGTAAAAATCTTGCACTTCTTTTCCTGAAAGTATTTCTGTGTATTTTTAAAAATTATATTGTAAGTGGAGTTGTTTTCAGACTATCCAGATTGTACAGAAACATTTTTTTTGGTATATTAATTTTTATCCTGCAAACCTCCTCTACATTTAAAGGAAGTTTACCAGATATATAATTCTTGGTGAGTCTTTTTTTTTTCTCCACTTTGAGATATTATTCTGCTGGCTTTGGACTCCATGGTCTCTGATGAGGAGTTAAATCAACTGTTAATTGTGTTGTATTTTCCTTGCTGTTTTCAAGATTCTTTCTGTCTTTTACTATCTACAATGATATACCAAGGATTATATTTCTGACCTTACTGTACCTGGAGTTCATTAAAGTTTTTGATGTGTGAATTGTTTTTCTTCAAATTTGGTAAGTTTTGGCCATTTCTTCAAGCATTCCTTTTTATTTCTTTTTTTCACATTATGATTTCTGATAGGTATACTTGACAGTGCTTCAATGTTTTTGAGGTCCTATTCATTTGTCTTATTCTCCTTTTATCCTTCAGACAGAATACTTTCATTTGACTTATATTCAAATTTAGTGGTTTTTTTCTTGTATCAGTTCATATTTGCTTCTGAATCCCTCCAGTGAATTTTTTTTTTTCAGTTATTGTAGTTTTCCACTCTAGAATATCTATTTGGTTCTTTTTAAAAAATAATTTCTTTATATTTATTGATGTGCTTTATTTTGTGAGATTTCCCTTTAGATCTTTAGAAAGTTTACCTTAGTTGAACATATTTATGACTTATTTAAATCTTTGTCTTTCAAATCCAGTATGTAGATCCTGTAAGGGAAATTTTCTATCACTTGTTTGTTTTTATTTGTTTCCTTCATACATGCAGGACAGTATTTTCTTTCTCTTTTGCTGATTTTTTTTATTGTATGCAGGTCATTTTGAACATTAAAATATGGAAAATCTGAAAATTCCTATCCCTTTTCTCTCTAGGGTTTGTTTTTATTACTTTCTATTGTTGCAGCCTACTATAATTCCTTTGTTTAGTGATTTTCCTGGACTAATTCCCTAAAATTCTTTGCTGTGTATGGCTAGTGTAGCCTATGATTGGTTAGCTTAGTGGTTGAAAATGTTTGGACAGGGATATTTTTTTTAGTGCCTTGAACCAATGAATCTTCCACACTTTGCTGAATGGCTTTGTTTGTGTGTTAGGTAACACCATTAATGTTCCTCCAATTGGCAACCCAGCCTTAGCCTTCACTTCCTTTTTACACAGTGTTTCAGTGTCTGACACAGTTGAGAGATTAAGGTCTTTCAAATCTTTCTTGGCATATACAAAGTTTACCTGTACATGACCTTTTAGATTCTCAGGTATATTCTTCTGAATATCAGAGATTTTCAAGGATTTCTAGTGATATCCCTTTTCATTATATTCTCCTTTCATGCTTTTCAGGCAGCCTCTTGTTTGTTCCCACTGGGTAATGCCACCTCAGGTAGCCATGACGTTAAACAACTTCCACTGATTTTTTTTGACAAACCCTCTGCAAATAGGGTTTTCCAAATGAAGGAATTTCGATTCAAGTAAAATATGCACAAATCATGTGAATCAGAGATCCTTCAGATATGTGAAATAGTAGAAATTTTTTACAACAGGGCTTTTTGGTAAGCTATAAATTGATTCTATCCTCTTTCAGTGTCTGCTTGTCTTCTGAGTTACTGGGATTATAAATCTGATGGGATTATAAGGCTGCTAATTCTTAAATCTATGGCAGGGATAGGACAGTAGATGGGGACAGGGATGGGGAAAAAAACAAGATAAAATGCCACAAAGTTTACTATTCTTACTGAGACTGAACTGTTTCATTGAAGAAACACTTCTTGATTATTGTGATCATTCATTAATTTCCAGACTTGTAAAGGTTGCTTCTGACAATTTTTATCAGTGTTCTTGTTACTCTTATTGAGAAATAGATTTTAGAGGTTTTTCTCTCCACCATTCTGGAAGTGTTATTTCCCTGCACTATGATTTTTATGTATAGAATAAATGAAAACTTTAGATATTTTTATAGTTTTCTACTTCTTTGTTAGACAAATAAATGTGTAAGGCAAAGAAAGACATTTAATTGTTAATTGATTATTGTACTAACTACATTCTTATTTTCTAATCAGAAGTTACCACTCAAAAATAGACCTGTTGAGTCCCAAATAATATTGAACTTTGTATAAAAATTTCATTTTTAAAAGAGACTTCATACACGGGTATCATTTCTATCTTTATATCCCATGATTCTCCTATTAATATCTAATGCACCATCATGATTAAGTTATATGCTATTTAAATTTACCTCTCTACTTACATGCATTTAAAAAATAGCACATAGCTTAATAATAATGATATTAGGTATCATCAAAGATTTTAAATGTGTATACATTTTTTTAAGTCTACTAAATTGCAAACTGTGTTTGCATAAGCTGAGTGTTTATGGTCAGATGTGGCTGTATTTAACCATCTTGTTACACTGTTAGATCTTCTTAAGGCACCTTGTAATTAACAGGCACTAAATAGTATTTCTGAATAAAATAGAATTGTTATCCAACACTACCCAATATCTACTAGATCTACTACAAAAATATTTTCCTATAAGTGAATAAATATGTTCACCTAATATTTACTTGTTATTTAATGTCAGAGCAGTATACACCCAACAAATCCAACACAACCCCTCCCAGTATTGTAGCAACTGTATAACTGATTCTGCATTTAAGATTTTATAAATATACATGTCTCTACAGATGTTTTTAAAGTCATCATTTGTACAATTGTCTTGAAGGTATAAGGCTAAGAACACTAAGCTTGTAAACATAAGATAGGCACTTACTCATTTCTGTAAAAATTTATCTAGACCTTGGTTCCTAAACACTTTTACTGACTATGTGCTTATTTCTCTTTCTCCATTTTGTTTATTTGTTCATTATGTGTTTTACCTCTAAGTTTAAATGTATACATCCTGCTTTGAACCCACTGTACCTCTGATTTTTATTTTGTTCTACAATAACAATTTTTTTTATGAATCTACACAACTATACCAAGTTTCTTCCTATACATTGATAATTATCTTTTATGTGCTTAGCATCTTTTATGTGAAAAGCACTGTACTTTTCCATGACCTTCATAATCTGGACACACATTTTTACTCAGATTCCTGGTTTAACTACTACCTAATCTTTCAAATAAGTCATACATCTGACATTATTTCTAGTGAAAGGTGGATCTATATCTTTTCCTTGAAGCTGGGACATCTAATACCTGCATTAACAGTGCATCAGACACTATGTGATTTCTGAGAATAAAACATAAAATGCTATGCAGTCTGCCTGATTCTCATGGAACACTTGCATTTAGGATGCTCATTTCAGAACCCAGTTGCAACAATATGAGACACTCAAATTACATGGAGAGGCTATGTAGGCATGCTGGTTGACAGTGAAACTTGCCTTCATGACATCTTAACCCATTTACCAGACATGAGTGAAATACTTCCCAGATAATTTCAGCTCCCAAACATTCACATCATCCCTAGCTAATTGAATCTTCTCAGCTGAGGCCCTAAATATATGCAGCAGAGTGTAGCCATCCCATCTGGCCCTACATGAATTCCTCAGCCACAGAATCTGTGAGTATAATCAGCTGATTGTTGTTTTATGACACTAAGTTAAGGTTTGTTTTACATTAACAGGTAAAGAATCTGGGATGGTCCCAAGCCCTAGGTACCACCACTCACTCTGCTTACTAAAGTCTTGGTGAGTGGAGCCTGACAATTAACATATTAGTCTTCCAAGGAGTTTTGAGAACATTGTGTCTTAGCTATTTGCTGGGTGACAATATTTTCTTTGCCTCTCTAATGTCTTTCTCTAGGAGGTGGCATCTTGGTTCAAGGGTGTAAATCAGCACACTGGACCCTTGGATTTCTCATGTGACACTATATAGCATTATGCAATTGGAAAAGGTTGAAACTTAAGATACCCCCACTGTCTCATTACATCACAGTTTTCACTAAAACTGGGGTACCATTTTGAAAACTTATCATCAATCATTTCAAATGTCTGGACCATGAAGTGGTAATAAATGTTCAGAAAGAACATTAGTTTTAAATTGAATCTTTCACCTACATCCATTTACAGTAGCAAAATATATATAAAGAAGACTGTTTCCCTATAATCAATTCTGTGCCTGCCATTTAATGTTGTCACACATATGCTTTATGTCACTGTATTAGTTTAACTATGTTTCAGTTCATGCCATTAATGGAAGTCGGCTATGATAAGTGACAAAAATCCAGTACAAAGCTATAGACTCCGGTTCTGAGCTATCAGCACAAGCTATTATATAATCCTATTCTATCTAAATAATAGAACTTATTTTCCCTTTGAACTCAATGGAGAAAATAACCAAAAAGATTGAGAGCTACAGTTTATAAACTTGATACAAGATAAGGCTTCCTGTATGCTAACTGAAAGAAGATGCTTGCAAAATAAGGGTAAACATTTCTGAACATTGATGATTTACATATCTAGTGATATATTATAGAAAATAAATAGCAATTTAGTGGGCCTTAGCAAACATTAATTGAAAAGTTTATTTTTCTTTGGTTTCACTTAAGAAAATTATGAATTTCACTAACTTATTTTTCTCCTTGGAAAACTGCTATAAACCTTTCTCTAAAATAATCAATAAATATTTCTAAGTGTTAATTTTTAAAGGCATTGATCCCATCTTCTGTTCCTTGGAGTTACTTGTACTTTAAGAAACAAATCAACCAGATTACACATTAACATTTGTTCTTCAAGAAAGTAGTAAGATATGTTGAGCATCTATTCTATGTAAGGCAATCTAAGAGATGTTTAGATGGAAAAAGAAAATTAAAAACTAAATTAAAGGTCACAATTAGATAACGAGACAGCCCTAAGTGAAATATTACAAATGGAAGGGGAAGGAAATATTAATTCATAATTCCAGAATAAGGATGAAGAATATGGTTCTTATATCCATTTCTATTTCCCTAAGAATTTCACTAAAAATCTTTCAAAATAGATCAGTCATATTACATGTCTCTAAAATTGTAGGAAATTATAAAGGCAGAGTAAGAAATTAATTTGGGGTGAAAAACAAGACTGTAAGAGTCAAGTGAGTATGAGTAACATTAGGGAATTAATTTTTAAAGCAAAGTGTACAGAGGTTATTGAAAATGAAGGAAGCCATTTCATAATTTGTCTGTTTCTACAGTAATACTATGCAATAAGTTACAGATTTAACAAACCTAAGGACTTTTCTCTTAATTTCAGCCTTATCCCGATTCAAGCAAGACAAAATCTCTTAAAAGCCAGATTGCTGAGAAAAGAATTTATTCAAAAATTGTGTATTTCAAAATTAATTAAATTTAAATTTAACTTAAATCCACGCAAGCATATGTTACAACTAGAATTAGAATTAGGGAAGTTGCAATGAAAATCTATGTTTTGGTTTCTTGTTTGATTGAACAAATAAAAAATATGCAGATATGGCAATTTTTACAAGTAAATGGATTAAAATATAATCGAATTATTTAAACAGCTTAGAGTCAATTATAAAAGGATGCTTTTCCTAATAGTTAAAATACCTGGGCTAATATTATAAAATAGTCTACATATTCTGACAGAATATTTAACATATAACTTTAGAAAAATACCCTATTGGAAACAACAGAGAATTCCAACTTCATGGATTCAGAATTAATCAGGTTTTATTTAATTTTCCAGTCAGTTGACTACCTGCTATGAAAATCCATAAATCCATTCCATTAGATGGAATTCATTTATATAAATGAGCAGGTCAGACACATTGCTAGGCTCTTGGAATGTTGAGATGAATAGAAAGTAACTTGTTTTGTCAAGAAACCTAATAGATATTAGGGTACAGAGACACAGAAAGAAGTAAATTACAGAACAATTCCAGACATTTAATGATCAAATAATTTATTAGGTACAGAGATCACAATATGAAGGAGGTATCAATTCTGTTTGGAGAGAGGTCAGGATTTCTTGCCTGGGGAAATTCCTTCTGATTTTTTTTTGAGAAATAATTGCTCCACTGTGTGGACATGGAAGGAATAGTTATTACAATTACAAGGAACTATAGTGAAGAATGTATGATAGAAGAGAAATTTGGTTTTAATGCATTGTACCATTGTGTAAGTGAGGGTGTTATTCAAGCGCACACACACTATTTAAATTTGTGCTCTGCCCCTCTGTATCCTATAAACTGGAAAAGGCAGCATCCATAACAACAACAAAAAACTATGTTTCACAGTGTTGTTATGATAATCAAATACTCCACAGCCTTCTCTGAATTTGTTCTTAACATTGCATTCCTACTCCTGGCTCTCTAAACTATGTGTCAACCATCTTAATAGTGTTTTAATTAAATTAGGATGTCTCCCAATATCATTTATATTGGTTTGCTTTTATAACGTGAAAGTAAGTAGTGATGCTTGGACAACTGGCACAAACTGGGACTCCAAGGTCAGTGACCACGTGTACGAATGCCACTTCTACCTTTCCTCTCCTGACAATTCAGCCTACTTTCTCTTCTAAATAGATCTGTTTAGTCGACACCAACTAGATCTTGGTCACTTACGGAAACTTTTAACAGTTCCTCATTTTCTATTAGACAAGGGGAGATTAGTTTTTAATAAGGACTCTTACTTCATAGCCTATTCCAGGTTCAGCTTTACTGGCTCTGCATGTACTTAACAAGAGAGTTGAGCTAGGTGACTCTCTGTTGTTTAATTAATGTATCAGGGAGACATTTTCACATTCAGTGGTGAATTGGTTGGTTATTGTTATTGTTGGTGTTATTTCCTAACATTCTTCCTGTCTTTATTCTTCCTGTCTCCTGCCCCACTACCTTCACATAAGGAGCACGAAAAGGCTTTTTATATGCATTGTCTTCAGAGTAACTTTGTTATTATAGAAAAATGTGGAAGAAGAAAAAACTAGAGCTCAGTTTTGAACTTGGGTTGAATTCTGAATTCAAGTAGTTTTGAGGACCTAGAATAAAGACCATACATTTGAAAGAAAAGGCTTTTGGGATCAGAGCTAAGCCTTATACCATGAACAATACATTACCAGTAGAAGAGAAAATCCAGATTGTACTACCCATAGGACAGATAGGAAATGCTGGAGCAGTGGTGGGAAGGGAAGAAATAAGACACAACACAGGGATAGAGGGAGAGTGTAGCTAAGATGAGAGAATTGTGTCTGCAGGGACTAAAGAACAAGAGCAAAGTCTACATTAGGGTCTCAAGAAAAAAGAGCATTGCCTTTTCTTGGCTCCAGTCACCCATGGCAGGAACCAAGTTCTCACTAGTTATTAATAGAAACAAGAAGTTATCTTGCCTGTGTTGATTGCAATATTATCTGTCCTTTTTATGCTCAAGTAGTGGTAATCTCCCAGCTTCAGTAGCTCAAATGTTGCTGACCAATAGTTCATCAAGCACAGTGTAAATAAATTTGTCTCATGTGATCTAAGTTGTCTGGACATTTCCCTTTTAAACAACACAGTAAGGTCTTGAAGAGCTTGAAAAAAGCAGGGATGAACATGAAAAGGAAGGGGAACTCTTCCCATTTCTTCCCTTTAATCTTCCACCTGCCTGTGAACTCAGATAGGTGGAACCCAAAGTTGTCCCAGATCCCTCATATTTCCTCAGAAATGTTAAAGCCCCCATCACCTGTTTTCATGAATTCCATCTTTTGCTTCTTCTCATACTACTCATTTTGCTTAATTGTTATCCCTTTACCTCATGCTACTATATCCTATTAATCAGCAAAGAATCAATATAGACACAGGCTATTTCAAAATTTAATTGTTAATAGGCTTATTAGAGATGTAGTTTTAAGCAGTACTATCTTTAAATGTCCATCTCTATTTCCTTTTTGGTGAAGAATTCCTTAATAAAACCAATTATTTCTTCCATTAAAATTGCATACCATCCCTTGGTTAATAATAAGCCTGTAAAGTATCAGTCAGAAATTTTGGATGTGATAAATCTCCATCTTTCCCACTGCTAGTATTCTTTGAAGAGAAGAAATTATAACAAAGAATAAAAGATATTATTTATGCATTTGCTCCTCTCCTTTCCTTCTAGCAATTATCAGCTCTGGATTTGAATTATCTTACAAGACTCTTTTTTTATAATCTAGCATTTGATATTTCTGAAAACATCTTTGCAGTCTTAGAATCCACCTGTATTTTTCTCATACTTGTTCCTACAGGGTAGGAGTGGGCAAACTACTGTGCAAGGGACAAAATCTGGCTGACTGGCCTGTATTTTTATGGCCAGGAAAATAATAATGGATTTTATATTTTTCATAGGTTGTACAAAAAGAAGACTATGTAAGAGAAACTGTGTGTGCCACACAAAATATATAAAGAACATAGTTTACCAATTGCTATTAACAATTAGTAACTTTAGAGAAAAAGTGTGCTGACTCTTACTATCGGGTTACTGCCATTACCACAAAATGTCTAGGTTCCCAGTCTAGGATTTGTAGTCAGTCTTGCCTACAGATATGTACCAAATAAGGATTCCTGGAAGTTCTGGAAGAGACTCAACTATAATCTGTGTAAACTCTGGAATTTTCACCCATCCCTTGGTTTTGTTTCAGTCAAATGGGGTCTTAACTGTGGTTGATATTTACATAAATGCTGTTTACTATCCAATTGACAGCAACTGAGACATAGTTTAGATAAGATCATTTGCTTTATTGCATCTGTATGTCTCTTATCTAAAAACATCATTGCTAAAAGTTAAATATGTACTTAAACTTTTCTTTTCTGATAAATAATAATCTGTGTGAAATACAAATTTTAAATACTTATTTATATTTGCTTTCAAATATAAATTTATGCCATGAATTAGGTCAATGGGTTTATTCATTAGGTACACATGAATAAATATACTTCAGAATTTGAACCTTTCTCTTCATGTGATAATATGTACATATGCATATTTTAAAAGGTAGTAAAATGTAAAATGGGGAAACAACTTTGATTCCAACACCTTCAATATTACAAAACTAAGCCTTTCTTCTGAAACAAAGAATGAGGTACTTGTATTCAGGAATGTCACACAGTTATATTAATAAAACTTCACTGAAAAAGTTTAAAATACATTTTTAAAAGAAAGGTAGTTATTTTCCCTGAAAGAGTGGGTGACTATTTCTATTCTCTGACAGTAGGAGAGTTTCCATTATTTCAAAGTTTACATTATACCTCTGCTGAGAAAGTGAAATAAATAAACATTCAATTCACTGAAAATGAGAGCAACAGGAAGGCAGTTGCATTCATTTAAACCCAGAAAATTTATAGAAAGCATTTATCTCAAGGTGAACTATAAGTTGCTGTTGTAAAAGTGCACATTATCCATCTAGTCACTGGCACATCCAAACAAACAAACAATGAGATTGGAAGGATTTAGGAAAAATTCTTTTCTTTACATTTGGCATGAAAGAAATAGTGAGCTAGCTAGGTTCTCTATGTGCCCAGAAGATGATTGGCAGGGTATCACTAACAATGCAAAAATTAAATGCTTTTACTAATACACTCCTCCCATATTCATTGGTGCAGCAAATGGAAAAGCTGAACAATGACACACCTGCCACCTTCAAATACACATGCAGATGTTTATCATTCAAGCAATGGTTTATTTCCCTAGTGAGGATGCACTAAGCACTATCTGAGCCAAATTGTTAAGGAAGCAGATGCCCCCTCATTATCACATCCTGTTCCTTTTCTCTGTTCACTGCAGCCTATATACTTATGACTCCGCAGGAAACTGCTATTCTTAACCTCAGGTTACTAAGGGAATTTAATTTAGGTGCTGTCACTAAGGGTGTATGTGACACTGTTAATTCATTTCTTCACTCCATTCTTTTCCTAACACATCATATGTTACCTACGTGGTTTTCTCTTGTTTCTCTGGACCTTGAAACTATCAATTTTAATGAACCACTGATAAAATCAGAAATGAGACATAAACTATCTTGAATGATTTCCACCAAACTGATTTTACAGATTAATTATGGTGTCAATTCAACTTGTAAGATATATTGACTAACACATATGCTAGTAGGCTACTTGTTATTACATCTGGACCATTGTTGACTTACCAAGGGTTTTACTGGGATTACACAAAAATTAGTTTAATTTTAGCTGTGATGTTTCACTTAATTACATAACTTAATTAAGACTTAGGTATACCAGTAAATAAGCATATAAAATGATATTAGAAGTATTATTGAATGGCTTATATATTCTGGATATTGGGAGGAAAAACACCAACTTAATGAACACACATGAAAATTAATGTTTCTGCAGCAGTATTATTCAACATATTTAAAAAAAGAGATAGACACATATTGACAGATAAGCAAATTGAGAAACAATGCATAATACAGAATTCACTTCCATGTTATCCACCAAAAATAACTTAGAAAGCATTATATGCATTGCAAAATATATTTTTAAAAAGTCATTGTAACTGCCTGCAACAAGGCAGATGGAATTTTCAAGTTTCCAGCATTTTGTTATAAGAAAATCATGTATCTTAAAACTTTAAAAATTATAATTTATTACCTGCTTAATGTGACACACAAAATTCAGAACAGACAGACTTACACAGGAATTTTCCTTTCCATATATTTGAAGGAAGTAGAATCGTGCTTTCAAATTCAAATTATTAGAACTTAAAGAATGCAATATTTTGGCCAGTGACATGTCATCTTTAATGCAGCCTATGAAACACATGGATCTGAATGACAAATGAAAAATTTATGTATTCTATGTTGGGAAAAAAGCAGATAATTTATATCTCATGAAATTGTTAAAAGTTAGTAATATCAAATATACAGTTCATAATATAGCATTCATTACAACACAAAATTCCAAGCAGAATAATTACTAAATCTTAAACTGTATTCTGAAATTTTGATACCAGGGCCAAAAAGTCCTACACAGAAAGAAAACTATAAATAAAATGTTAAATGATCCAAAACAATTTGGAAATTTGAGAATATAAGGAAGACCACACTGAATGATGATTATTTTCTAGAAAAATTATGAATCATATGACATAATAATTGTCCCTCATAAAGCAGATATATGTACATATGGAAAGGAATAAGTAGGGAAGTAAAAACTTTATACAGTTGCTAAGTCATCCTTTGTTTTTTTTAAAATAATAGTTTGTCTTAATAGCTAATACTGTTATGATCAAAAGAATGGAATTGCTATGCTGTGAAAACAATTTTTCATCTAATCAATAAATGGTTTTATTTCTTAAATGAGCTTTTTAATGTTTTTGTTACAATAATATATTTATTACATGATTTTGATAAGTAGTTTCACTTATTTAAAAAAAATGACTGACTACATGTGTGAAAATAATTGTTAAGAGAACATCTCAGGAGGTAGGAGGAAATTTAGGGGAATAGGAAGGCAAAGTGGCAATCTCCTCCCACATACACACCAATGAAGCACCTACAGCAAATACAACTAACCCTGAAAATGACCTGAAGACTGTAAAACAGACCATCTACACCTGATGATAAAGAGGAGGCCACATTAAGAAGGGTAAAGTAGTAGAGCTGTGATCCATTGAGACCCAGTCCTTCCCCAATCCCAGCCCATAAGCAGGAGGGAGAGAAACAGAGGGAATGGCATAAGTGTTCAGGAATCCTGCACACTTGGCCCTGCAGAACTGCTCTGGGAATACACATCTACATTGCACTGGGCTTTGGTGATTAACTGGGATGGACACAGGGAGAGCTGGAGCACTCTGGGAGGCTGAGACTCCTGTCACTTGTTTTTTTTTTAAATAATAGTTTGTCTTAATAGCTAATACTGGCATTCTCTGTCAGTCCTCCTGAGATCTAACACAGAGGCAGCAGTTTGAAAGATCTGCCAGCAGCAGGAAGTGTGCCAGAGTTGCCTGGCCAGTAGGAGGACACTTTCCTGGCTTTCCTGGCCCTCCTTTAGCCCAACTGGTCAGGTGCTCCCAAGAGCCAACTCTAAAATAGTCCATCTCCCTCACTAGCGGCTCAGCCTACCAGTGGCGCTCATCTACACACCCAGCACACTCTACCACCCAGACAAACAGTGGCCACAACTGCTGAACTGCAGGCAGAGTGTGGCCTTGCCAGCAATTAATCCCAGAAGTGCCTCATGTCACACAAAGGGACTAAAGAAGCCAGTTGTCAGCCTCTACTGACAGAGATCAGCCACTGCTGGCAGACAGGTAGAAAGGAGGCCCATCCCACAGCCAAGAACAGCAACTGAGGCTCCACCACAAAGGATAACCAGCCACTTGTGAATGAAGAGTCTTGAGATTCTGGGCACCACAGGACACTTCTTCATAACCTCATTACTTTCTAGACCAGAGAGAACAGCTTCTGTATTTAAAGCAAAGTAGGAAACACAGAAACCCAGGCAAAATGATGAGA
The DNA here is from genome assembly GCF_030020395.1 of Manis pentadactyla. Taxonomy (NCBI): domain Eukaryota; kingdom Metazoa; phylum Chordata; class Mammalia; order Pholidota; family Manidae; genus Manis; species Manis pentadactyla. The sequence goes on along the minus strand of NC_080021.1, from coordinate 165,276,494 downwards.
CAGATGAACACGTTCCAAACTAAAGAATAAAACAAGACACCAGACACAGGACTTAATGAAATAAAGATTAGCAATTATCTTGATAAAGATTTCAAAGTAACAGTCATAAGGATGCTCACTAACCTGGGGAAAATAATTGGTGATCTCAATGACAATTTCAACACAGAAATAGAAAATATGAAAAACAGCCACTCAGAGTTGAAGGAATATACTAACTGAAGTGAAAAATACAATGGAGGCAAAGAATAATAGACTGCTGAAAGTATAGGAAATATAAATGTGAAGGAAGATTGAGAACAAGGAAGTAAGCATGCTGAGGAAAAGAGAAAAAATAATTTCTAAAAATGAGAAGATGCTAAGAGAGCTGTATGAAAACTCCAAATGAAGTGATGTTTGCATAATAGAGGTCCCAGAAGAAGAGAGAGACAATGGAGAAGAAAGTCTCTTCGAAGAAATAATAACTGAAAACTTCCCCAAGCTGGGGAAGGAAACAGACACTCAGGTCCTGGAAGAGCAGAGATCACCTAACAAAAAGAACCCCAGAAAGACAACAGCAAGACATATAGTAATTAAAATGGCAAAGATTAAAGATAAAGAGAGAATCTTCAAAGCAGAAAGAGAGAGGTAGGCAGTAACTTATAAGGGAAACCACATAAGGCTATTAGCAGATTTCTCAGCAGAAACTTTACAGTCCATAAGGGAGTGACATGAAATATTTAATGTGTTGAAAGGGAAGAACCTACAACCAAGTATCCTCTATTCAGCAAAGTTATCATTCAGAAGTAAAGGTGAGATTAAAAGTTTCCCAGAAAAATGAGAGTTAAAAGAATTCACTACCACTAAACCAGCCTTACAGAATATGTTAAAGGGTATTCTGTAGATGGAAATGTTCTTAAGCCTAAGTATTTTTCATCAGTGAAAAAAAAATCTATATTAAAGGCAGTAGAACAATTACTTACTAAGCAAGTATGAAGTTTAAAAAAGTAGTAAAATCAACTATATACAAAATCAATCAAGGGCTACATGAAAGATGGAGATTATGATATGCAGGAGGAAGAATTAAAAAAATAGTAATACTTTTAGAATGTGTTTGAAATAGTGCAACCATCAACTTAATATAGATTGTCTTATATTTAGGAAACTGTGGACCTTATGGTAACCACAAACCTAAAGCTTATAATAGATATACAAAATATTTTTTAAAAAAGAAATCCAAGCATAACACTAAAGAAAGCCATCAAATAACAACGGAAGAGTATAAGAGGAAGAAAGGAACAGCAAGGAATTACATAGACAACCAGAAAACAATTAATAAAATGGCAATAAGTATGTACCTATCAACAATTACTTTAAATATAAATGGGCTGAATGCACCAATCAAAAGACACAGGGCAACAAAATGTATAAAGAAACAAGAGCTATCTCTATGCTACTTATAAGAGATTACTTTCAGACCTAAAGATGAACATAGATTGAAAGTGAAGGGATGGAAAAAGATATTTCATGCAAATAAAGTGAAGAAAAAAGCAGGAGTAGCAACATTTATATCAGACAAAACAGACTTAAAAACAAAGAAAGTAGCAAGAGACAAAGAAGGACATTACATAAGGATAAAGAGATCAGTCCAACAAGAGGGTATAACAATCATATATATGCGTGCACCCAATATAGTAGTACCTAAATACATAAAACAGACACCAGCGGACCTAAAAGGGGAAACAGACAACAATACAATCATATAAGGAGACTTTAAAACCCCACTTACATCAATGGACAGATCATCCAGACAGAAAATAAATAAGGAAACAAAGGTGTTGAACAAGACTTTAGACCAGATGAACTTAACAGATAAATTCAGAATGTTCCACCCAAAAGTAGCAGGGCACATATTTTTCTCAAGTGCACATGGAATATTCTCTAGAATAGATAACAAATTAGGACACAAAAGGAGTCTCAATAAATTCAAAAAGACTGAAACTGTATCAAGTATCTCTTCAGATCACAATGGTATAAAACTAAAAATCAATTACATAAAACAAACAAAAAAAACCCACAAACCAATGGAGGCTAAACCACATGCTTCTAATTAATCAATGGATCAATAATCAAATCAAATAGGAAATAAAAGAAAATACATAGAGACAAATGAAAACAGAAAGGCAAGAGTGCAAAATACGTGGGATGCCACAAAAAATGGTTCTAAGAAGGAAGTACATAGCAATACAAGCCTATCTCAAGAAATAAAAACAATCCCTAATAAACAGTCTAAACTCACAGCTAAAGAAAGTAGATAAAGAAAAATAATTTAAACACAAAGTTAGAAGCAGGGACATAATAAAGATCAGAGCAGAAATAAATAAAATAGAGAATAAGAAATCAATAGAAAAAAAAGCAATGAAACCAAGAGCTTTTTCTTTGAGAAGATAAACAAATAGACAAAACCCTAGCCACACTTATCAGGAAGAAAAGAGAGAGGATACAAATAAACAAAATCAGAAATGCAAAGGACTAGTCACAGTGGATACAACAGAAATACAACGAATTATTAGAGAATTCATTGAAAAGCTATCTGCCCATAAACTGGACAACCTAGAATATATGGACAAATTCCTAGAAAAGCAGTCTTCCAAGACTGACACAGGAAGAAATAGAAAATCTGAAATGATCAATTACCAGTAACAAAATTGAATTGGTAATCAAAAGATTCCCAGCAAACAAGCATTCAAGACCAGGTAGTTTCACAGTTAACAACCATTAAAAGAAGAGCTAATACCCATCTTTCTTAAAGTATTCCAAAAAATAGAAATGGAGGGAATACTTCCAAATACATTCTACTAGGCCTTCATCACGCTAATACCAAAATCAGAAAAAGACACAAAAAAAGAAAATTATAGACCAAAACCCCTGATGAATACATGCAAAAATCCTCAACAAAATATTAGCAAAGTGAATTGAAAAATACATTAAAATGTCACAGCCAAAAGGGGTGCATTAAAGGGATGCAAGGATGGTACAATATTTGCAACCAATTCATGATAAAAACTCTCAGCAAATGGGTATAGAGGGAACATACCCCAACATAATAAAGGCCACATACATAAAATCCATGGCTAATATCATACTCAATGCTGAAACTCTGAAAGCTTTACTTCTAAGACCAGGAACATGACAAGGATGTCCACTCTCACTGCTTTTATTCAACATAGTACTGGAGGTCTTAGCCACAGCAATCAAACAGGATACAGAGATAAAAGGCATCCACATTGGTAAGGAAGAAGTAAAACTGTCACTATTTGCACATGACACTATATATAAAGAAAACCCTAAAGACTCCATCAAAAAATTATTAGAATAAATGGATTCAGCAAAGTTTCAGGATACAAAATCAATATACAGAAATCTGTTGCATTCCTATATATTAACAATGGACTAGCAGAAAGAGAAATCAGGAAAATAATTCCATTTACAGTTGTATCAAAAAGGATAAAATAGATGAATGGATAAAGATGATGTACATACTATGGAATATTATTCAGCCATAAAAAAGAAAGCATACCTACCATCTGTGACAACATGGATGGACTTAGAGGATATCATGCTAAATGAAATAAACTAGGTGGAGAAAGACAAAATACCGTATGATTTCACTTATATGTGGAATCTAAAAACAAAACAAAATAAAATGAACAAAACAGCAATAGACAGACAATGAGAAACGACTGGTAGTTATCATGGGAGAGGAGTTGGGGTGAGTGTGTGAAATTGGTGAAGGGAATAAAGAGGCACAAAATCTCAAACATAATATAAATTAGTCAAGGGGATTAAAGTATAGCATAAAGAATATAGTCAATAGTTCTGTACCATCTTTCTATGTTGTCAGATAATAACTACACCAGTTTAGGTGAGGATTTAATTAAAGAACTGCTGGATCACTATGCTGTATACCTTAAACAAATATAATATTATATCAACTATACTTCAATAAAAAAATAAAGAAAGAAAATATCTACATTATGGGTTCTACAGTGTTAATGAAATTGGCAGGAAGACATTATTCTGGAAGCTGCCTTGTCTGCAGCATTTTTTCTCTGAAAATTTTATTTCTTTTTTTTTGTTACTTCTTCCAATATTCTAAATAACATCAGTCTCATTTCTCCATACACAGTCACACTATACAGCCAGTCACAGCTTTATGGTGAGTAGATAACTATGGAGAAGTTTCCTTTTCTAATCTCAGACCTAGTTTTCCAACAACTTGCTTGAAATGACCAGTTGTACTAATGTCTGACACAAAATTCAACAATTGCAAATTATAAGTCAATTTAATATCCCCTAAATTGATTTTTCCATTTTTGCTTATTTAATTAATGGTATCAGTATTTTACCAATTATTTGGATATAAAACACTCTGAATCACAATAGACTACTCCATCAGACTACCTTTTCCTCTTTCTAGTTAATTAGTAATTATTTTCTAGGTTTAAAGACTTTGCTTTTCATTTCACTTCTCTAGGTGAATCCTTTATTACTCATGAACTACAGTATAAATTTCTAAACTATTGTGTAGAAAAATAGAGGAGTATGTCATTTTTTTCTTTCAAAATTCTTTGATGAGTCCCTGTAAAATACACAATAAATTACACATTTCTTTATATATTATATATAGGGCCAGAAGCAATTCATCCACATACTTAAATTTTAGTAACATTCATGATTCTCTCATTACCTTTTACTTTCTTCTTTCAAAATATTAATGTAGCTTCCGATCTCAGGTTGTCTTTATATATTTTTTAACTCATTATTAATCATTTTTGCAAAAATATATACACTAATTGAAGTTCAGGCTAGCTTTCATTTCTTCAGTAAAATTTTGAAACATTTTTATTGATAATATGAATGTCCCTACAAGCTGGTAAATTTTCATACTTTTATGTGGGTTTTAATTTTGGAAATAAAGTTATCACTTGCAGGCAGAAAAAGTTGAAAACTTTGGGTATCACTTTGGGATGTTGGCTGCACATTATTTTAAAATGACTAATTTGTCTGGCCTGCAAAATATGTCAGATGTAGGGACAGATATTATTATTTTTAAATGGTAAGCACAGTAAAAGCCATGAAAGTCACATAGAACATGGAGCAAATTCTAATATCCATAATGTCTCTACAGAGAGAAAGGAGGAGGAAATGGGAAAAAAATGTTCAAAGATATACTGACTAAACTTTTCAAACATTACAAAAGAAAAACAAACCTTAGATTAATAGCAATATTCCTGAAGGATAATTTTTTTTAAAAAAGAAAGCAAACTGAAATCAATAGCACTGTTACAATGATAATAAAGCATCATCAAGTATGATTCTTCCTTAGGGTGCAAGGATGGTTAAACATGTATACATATGTAAACCCTATAATGTAGATGCTGCCTTATCAATTATTTTGGCACATATAGTTGGTAGTAATTTGAAAAAATCTGTGAAAGTACTTATAAAATCAGTTAATAATACATCATTCTAACAAAAAACATTAAAACTCTCATTTAAAGAATAAAACAATAAATATATGGCATTTATTATATTGAGGTATATTCTTTCCATAACTAAGTTGTTGAGGGTGATTATGACAAAAACACAGCTAATATAATACCCAATGATAAAATATTATAAGTTTTTCCTCTAAGATAAAGAACAAGATAAGGACATCCAGTATCACTTTTATTTAGCATAGTACTGGAAGTCCTAACTAGAGCAATAAAGCAAGATAAATAAATAAATGGAATCCAGATCAGAAAGGAAGAGTAAAATTATCTCTGTGATTATATGATCTTATATATATATAAAATCCTACTGCTCAACCAAAAAACTGTTGGAACTAATCAATGAATCAGTAATGTGGCAGGATATAAATCAACATACAGAAATTGGTTGTGTTTTTATACACTGACAATGAAATATCAGCAAAAGAAATAAAGTAACAATCCATCCACAGTAACATCAAAAGCAATAAAATATTTAGGAATAATTTAACCAAGAAAGTGAAAGATCTGTACAGTGAAAACCACAAGAAATGAAAATACAAATGGAAAGATATGTTAATGGATCAGAAAAATTAATATTGTTAAAATGTCCATACTACCCCAAGACACCTATAGACTCAAAGCAATCCTATCCAAATTCCAATGGCATTTTTCACAGAAATAGGAAAACTAATCCTAAATTGTGTATGCATCCATGAAAGACCCCAAATAGCCAATGCAAGCTTGAGAAAGAAAAATAAAGTTGAAGATATCACACTTCTTGATTTCAAGCTTTATTACAAAGTTATGGTAATTAAAACCATATGATACTGGTATAAAAACCAACACAGAGATGAAAGGAACCAAATAGAGGCTCCAGAAATAAACCCCTTCATATACTGTCAACTAGTATTTGGCAAAGGAGCCAAGAACACTCATAAGGAGATATAGTGTTTTCAATAAATGGTGTTGGGAAAACTGGATAACTACATGCAGAAAATGAAACTGGCACCCTACCTCACACCACTCACAAAAAGTAACAAAATGGAATAAAGATTTAAATGTAATATCTGATATCATAAATCAAGAGGAAAACAGGGAAAAAGCTCTTTGACATTTGTCTGGACAATTTTTTGAATATGAAAGCAAACGCACAGGCAACAAAGGCAAAAATCAATAAATGGGAGCTATATTAAACTGAAAAGCACAGCATACTAGGTGCACAGTGCAGCAAAAAATATCAACAAAATGTAAAGGCAATTAATGGCAGAAAACATTTGCAAACCATCTATCTGATAAAAGGTTAATATCAAAATATATAAAGAATTCACACAACTCTATACCAAAAAGAAGAGAAATACAATTAAAAATGGACAGATGAACTGACATTTTTCCCAAAGACATATAATGTCTAATTAGTACATAGTGATGTTCAACATGACTAACCAGCAGGGAAGTAAAAATCAAAAGGACAATGATAAATCACCTCATGCCCATTAAGATAGCTGTCATCAAAAGCCAAGTGATACATGTTAGTAAAGATGTTGGGAAAGGAACTCTGAATACTGTTGGTTGGAATGTAAATTGTTACAGCTATTATGGAAAACAATAGGAAGGTTCCACAAAAAAATTAAAAATAGAACTATTATATGATCCAGCAATCTCATTTCTGGGTATATATCCAAAGGAAATAAAACTGGATATCAAAGAAATACATGCACTCCCAAGTATATTGCAGCATTACTCACAAGAGCTGGGATAAAACAACTTAGGTGTCCATCAATGGGTGGATGGATAAAGAAGTGATAAATCACAAATACAGAACTATTATTCAGCCATAAGAAAGAAGGAAATCCTGACATTTGTAACAACATGGAGAGACTCTGAGGGCATTATGCTGAATGAAATAAGTCAGATACAGAAAAACAAATACCACATAGGACACTTATGTATGAAATCAAAAAAAGCTGAACTTGGAGAAACAGAATAGAATAATGATTATGAGGAGCTTGGGGTTAGGAGAGATGAGGACAAGCTGGACAAAGGATAAAAACTTCCAGTTAGAAGATGAGCAAACTCTAATGCACAGCATTGTGATTATAGGTAACAATATTGTATTATATTCTTGAAAGTTGTGAAGAGAGTAGAACTTAAATGTTCCCAGCATAAAAAAGAAGGGGTAAGTATATGACATGATGTAGGTTTTAGCTAACACTCTCCTGGTAATCATTTTGCAATGTAAAAGTATATCAAATCGACACATTGTACAACTTGAACTTACACAACTTTATAAATGTGTAATATCATGTATGTTGGTGAAATTATATAGTAAACAAACATTTGATACAGACTGTAAGGTTTTACTCATTCTATTTCAAATTGAATCTTTTTAAAGACAGAACAATGAAAAAAATGTTTTTCTCATATTTTATGCAGTTAACAAAAGGATGGAATATATAGAAATGCAGACCTTTAAATTACGTATTGAAATCCATTAACAGGAAACTCCTTGAAAGAGGTCATTAGCCAACTAAAATATGTTCAGAACAACACATAGGGAAGTTAAATTTTATGTTATAAGACAGAAAATAGTAATACCTTTACCTGAGCTTCTGGTTTGCTAGATAGTGGTCTTCATTGTAATTTGGGCACATTTTTGTTAAAAACATCTGGCAATTCACTTATTTAGTCAATTTGCACATGAAAACCAGCTGAGGAAGGGGGGTGTTGCTTAGTAACAGCTTTCTTTTTCATCAATTCTTTATGACTATATGGAAAAATTCTGTAAATTCTATGATTAAAAAAAAAATCCTAATGAGACCTTCTTTTGTGAATAATTTGACTTCTATTTGTTCTTCTCCCACACAAAAGAGCTAAACCTGAATAGGTACAAACTGTGATTTCTTATAAATAGAACTGATGGTTAAGAAACTAGTTTCACTAGATTATTGAAATAATTGCTACAATGTGAAGATTTATCAGTAATTAAGTCAATCTCTTTAACTCTAATACTTATTTTTTAAATAAGTTACCCAAGATCCTTCTTTTTGTGCCAACATAACAATGATGACATTTTCTTATACTACATACTCCAGGAGTTCACTTTTCTTTCTCCCATAAACTGTCATATACATGCAGAAATTTATAGATAAATTACATGCACAATCACACATACACATCTTAGTATTTGTATCCTATATATTACAAATATGTATGCTATATATATCTTACCCTGTAGTGGAAGTATATACATCTTTTTTTATATCAAGCAGTAACAGAATTATTCATTAGTTTTAGTCTATAGTTTGCCATTAACTTCAATAACATTAGAAACTCAAAGATTATCATCCACTTTCCCTGAAATAGTATTTATAACATTTGTGGTTATTTCATATCTATCTATTCCAATATTTAAAGGAACGGTATAGTGTTAACAGCTAGGATATAAAAGCTAAAGTGTCTGGTTTTCAATACCATCTTCACTTATCTGTATGAACCTAATTTATTTAATACTTCTGCCTAATTTTTCTCACCAATAAAAAATAACTATAACTCCTATACTTTTATATAAACTTAAAACATACTTATTATATGTTCATCAAATGTCCATTCCTTCTATGCTTCTGTGTTTTCCTTTTCTTCATAGAACTTCAAATCACTATGCATTTAGCTGTTTATTTTAAAACTGCCTTTTCACTAAGAAAGTTTCTTGAGGACAGGTAATTCTGTCTGTTTTGTTCATTGCTATAGCCTAGAATAGTGTTTGCTCATGGTAGGCTGTAAGTAAAATTGTAGTATTTCCAGGATCTTTCTCCTGGCTTTAGTGCATCTCCATCCATATCAGTGGATAGTGACCTGGGCAACAGAGGGCTTATCTGAACCTGAGAGGTTGGAGGGAGGGTTCATTTGCTTCTGATGTGGTGAGAGAGACAGATGCCAGATGGCTTTTTGTAAGCAATAAATGGGTTTTAAACTTTATTTCTCCCTTTGACTGATCTTGGTTTCAGCTAGGTATTTTGCCTGGGATGTCCTCTCCCCGGAGATACATCTGGAAGTAGTTGGTAGGAACTCTGAACCCAAAATCTGTCTAAATGGGGGCAATGATTGGAAGGGCTTCCCCTAGAAATGGGGGCAGGGGAGATGCCAGGAACGTCCTCTGTGGATAGTGGGGAGGCCCAGTGGATGCAGCAGCAGGGTTGCAGCTTTACTTAGGAGCCCCCTATCTGTGGAGCTTCCAATTGGGGAGCCCCTAGTGGGGAATTGGTCTAGGGTAAAGCACCTCCTAGAGGTGTTTCTGGGCCTTCCCCAGAAATGGGGAAGAGTGGAGACACCGGAAGCTGCAGAATTAGCCCTCCAGGAGATAGAAGACTGCTCAGAGGCCTTGAAGGCGATGTAGCAGCTGGCATTGTAGGGTCTCTTTTCCTCAAGATAGTGGAAAATGTTACCCAGGAGAGAGAGAGGGCTGTGGGGGAGAGAGCGTTACTGAGAGTGTTAACAAGGAGAGGAACTTCAGCAGGAGAGAGAGACACACTTCAGCATCACTTGGAGGAGCTGCGAGATGACCTATGGAATGCCCTTAAGGAAGAGAGACAGTTACTCAGAAAACAGATCATCCTCCTGGAAGATTCCTTAGCAGTAGCAGGGAGAGAGGTGGCAGGAGAAGCCGTGTTGCAGGAGGCTGGTGGGGAGGGGGAGGAAAGAGTGGAGCCTTCAGTCCCAGAGATGGAGGAGGAGCCAGGGGGGGAAAAGGGGGAGGCAGGTCCATGGGCTGATATGCTGCTGAGGCCACCACCGAGGTACCAGCCTCTCCTGTATTAAAGGCCGCCCGGCTATAATTAAGAAAATAAAAATGAAACAACCTTGGGCTCCTCAGGGGGAGGAGATGCCCCCTCCCAAGATTGTGGAGCACTCCATGCTCCAGCCATATACCCAAGATGAGCTGGTGGTCATGAGCATCCAGTATAGGTAGAAGCCACTGGAATCTCTGCCTACATGGCTTTTATGTCTCTAAGATATAGAGGTAGAAAACATTGTTATGTCGGGTACTGAGATAAGGAGACTGGCTTCATTTACGAATCACCCTTCCTTCCAGCAGTGGTTGCAAAGGGCCCATCATGCCTCAGGGAATCTGACGTTTTTAGAATGGCTGACAGCTGCCATCAGGGCAGTTTGGCCTAATCAGGGTGATTTACCATATATACCCACTAGTAAGAAAACATATGTAGAGCTCCAACAAGTATTGTGAGAATTAAGTATGAAAAATATTATGTATAATATAGATACCCAGCACCCCGATGAGGAGTTGATCATTGTGAGGATAATATGGTGCTGCATACAGGTCCCCCATCTCTCTTTAGGACCACAGTGACCATTCTTGCACTCCACATAGGGCAACCCATAAGTGAGGCTACTTTGCCTTTAGCAGATCTGGGGAAGGTTGAAACAATAAGGACATGAAAGGAAATACAGGCTAGAATGGATAGGAAAGGTGAAAAAGGCCCTGTGCAGGTCTAGAGGACCCAGATGTGGGTTGATTTTATGAAGGCCAGGGTAGTGAAAGAAAACTTGATGTGCAGCCCAACAGAATCTTGTTAGAACTGCTGCACCAATTAATGTCAGAGCAGCAGTTCCAGCTGCTGAGGTCCAGGACATGGAAACAGGAGTCACTGCAAAACTTCCTAAAGGACAGCACTCAGGATTTGCCTAGGCCCTCACCCCCACAGGACGAGGACTGGGCATCGTGGTTCAACTGGGTGGAGGTCAAGTTTCCACCTTGGGGGACATAGTGAGGACCAAAGGTTACATGTAGAATTAGCAATTCATTGGTCCCCTGTGAAGGTACAATGTGTCCTGGCACTTGTGGACACAGAGCTGAGTGTTCTCTGATTTATGGCAACCCTGAGTGTTTTCCTGGGCCCCCTGCTGTGATAGATGGCTATGGGGGTAAGGCAATTAGAGTGAAGAAAGCCCAAATCCCATTGGGGATAGAGCATTTACCCCCAAAGGAGTATACCATGTACATTTCTCCCATCCCTGAATATATTTTGGGATTAGATATCCTGTAGGGCCTGTGGTTACAGACCACTGCAGGTGAGTTCAGACTAAGTGTATGTGTGGTAAAAGCAGTTCTGAGGGAACATGCTAAGCACCCACATGTAACTCTGCCTGTACCTCAGTGGGTGACAAATACTAAGAAGTATATACTGCCTGCGGGGGCACAAGGAATTTGGAGGACCTCTATGAGAGTTGGGAAGGTGGACATCATAAAGCCCACTCATAGTCCTTTTAATTCCCCAGTGTGGCCAGTGAAAATGCCAGATGGTTCCTAGAGTATGACCTTGAGCTACAGGGAATTGAATAAAGTTGTATCCCCTTTGCATGCTGCTGTCCCCTCTAGAGCAGCCATTCTGGACATACTCAGCCAAGAACTAGGAATGCATCATTATGTAGTAGACCTTGCTAATGCTTTTTTCTCTATTGACATAACACAGGAAAGTCAGGAACAGTTTACCTTCACGTGGGAAGGCCAGCAGTGGACATTCACTGTCCTTTCACAGGGATACATTCACAGTTCCACCATCTGTCATGGACTTGTTGCCCAGGACTTGGCCACATGGAAGAAACGGCAAATGGTACAGTTGTATCACCACATTGGTGATATGCTCATGTCTGAATCTCATGCAGATTTACAAGGGGCAGTTCTTAGACTCTGTGACATCTACAGGAGAAAGGATAGGCTGTGAACAGCACCAAGGTTCAGAGACCTAGTTTGTCTGTATAATTCTTGGAAGTTATCTGATTGGGTAAAACTAAATGTATCCCAGAACCAGTCACAGACAAAGTCTAGGCTTTCCCTACCCCTACCACCGTGACAGTCTTAGAAGAGTTTTTGGGTATTTTGGGCTACTGGAGAGTGTTTACTCCATACTTGACACAAATTCTGAATCCCTTATACTGGTTGGTATGAAAGAGCATCAGGTGGAACTGGGATGAGACATCTGCAGCTTTTTTTACCGCTGCTATGGGGGAAGTTAAGGCCATACAGGCCTTGAGTGTAACAGACTCATCAATGCCCTGTGAACTAGATGTTCATGTAAACAAAGATGGTTATGGATGGGGTCTTTGGCAGTGGCTTGAACAGACATGCCAATCTATTGGATTCTGGTCACAACTATGGAAAGGAATAGAGGTCTGATACACCTTGATAGAGAAGCAAGTGGCTGCCATGTATCATGCCTTGCTGGCTACAGAGCCCATCACCAGAACAGCTTGACAAAGGTAATAATCACATATCCCATCATGGTGTGGGTGCGAGAGTAGACCCAAAGGTCATGGAGTGGTGTGGCACAGATGCCTACACTGGTCAAATGGGGTACATATTTACAGCATATCACTCTCTCTACTAGTCCCTTAAGTGGAGAACTCCAACGGTTGGGGACAGTGACCGATACAAGTGGGAAGCAGGAAGAACTTGCTTTTGAGCCATTGGTGACTGAGAGTCCTTATCAGGAGGGAAAAAATCCCTATACCTGAAGATGCTTGGTATACAGATGGCTCCAGTTTTGGGCAGCCCCTGAAGTGGAGGGCTGTGGCTTTCCATATTAAGATTGAGACAATATGGATGGAGGATGGAGAGGGGAAGAGCAGTAATAGGCTGAGTTGTGGGCAGTATGGCTCATGATATCCCAGGAGCCTTCCCCTATAGTTGTCTGCCCTGACAGCTGGGCTGTCTATCGGAGCTTGACCCTGTGGTTAATGTCATAGTACCATGCCAACTGGAAGGTTGGTCACTGGCCCTTTTGCAGGCAAAAGTTGTAGCAAGACCTATAGGCCTCTGGTCAGACTAAGACTCTTACCATATATCATGTGACTGGCCATTTCCCTTTCGCATCCCCAGGGAATGATGAAGCAGACACATAGGTTTAAGTGCACCAGCTGAAGGTAAGCCTTCCTCTGATGTAGCCCAGTGGTTTCATAAGTGTTTGCTGTACATGGGACAAAGGACAATACGGACTACAGCCCATCAGTGGGGCTTGCCGTCAACCTTTGAAGAAGTCAGCAAAGCCTGGAAGGAGTGCCTTGTGTGCTCTAAGAGACACTTACACCAAGTCCCACAGCAACCTGGGATAATAGAAAAGGGGCCAATACCCCTTGTCAGGTGGTAGATAGACTATATTGGACCTCTGCCCATATCAGAAGGATATTGGTATGCCATGACTTGTATGTACATGGTTACTGGACTATTGGTTGCTTTCCTGCACATAATGCTGATCAGCAAACCACCAAGAGGAGCCTAGAGCATCTCTTTGCAGTCTATGGCTGGCCGCAGGTGATTGTGATCAAGGTACTCACTTTTCTGTATATGCATTACAAGACTGGGTACAGCAATTAGGAATTAAGTGGAAGTTTCACATACTATACAACCCTACCAGGGCAGGCATGATAGAGAGGTACAAAAGTTTGTTGAAATCTGACCTAAAGTCAGACACCAACAGTTTATGGGGCTGCTCAGTTCATTTATGGACAGTGCTACGGTGTTTGAATGAGAAACCCCAAAAAGGAGCCTTGGGCCCTGTAGATATACTAACACCTTGCTGCCTCTCATATACAAATGTTTGTGCAAACCAAAGAGGAGTTACTGAAGCCAGGATATGGCCAGAAGAGCAATGTTCTGCTGCCAGTTCCTACTGCATTAAACCCTGGAGACACTGTTGAGTGGACGTGGCCCTAGACTTTTCAACCCATGGACCAGCAATGGCTGACCCTTCTGGCACCTTGGGTGAAAGGCCTGGAAGCTGACCTCATGTGTATTCCTGGAGTAATAGCAGAGTGACCCCCAAAGATCACTCTTTGTAGTGTACCCAAAACATTCAGAATGTAAATTCATTCTATGATGAAGTTTTGTTTTATCTTTATGGCCAGTTCACATACCTCCCATAGCCCTATATACTGATCCATTCATAACTGCCACAGTGAGGTTGGTGAAAGTCTGGTATAGCAGACCAGGATGAGATCCCATTCCTGCCACTGTTCTATCACAGGACCACTCTCTTGAATGTTTGCTACCTGATGGACAAGATTTGCCTATCCTGGTGTCATTAAAACATGTACCTTATCACCCTTAAGGTTATTTTCTTCTACAGTCCCTGTGTCCTGGATGTGCTCCATGGCTGCACCTGCCATGTGATGATCATTCTGAGTGGGTGAGATATGGACTTCATCTGCATAGGACTTTGAACCTGGCTGAATCCTCTGGCTTGAGGATTATCATGATTTTATTGCTGTTGCTATTGCATGTCATTAGTCTGGTTACAATGCTCCAGTTTTCTCTCCCAGGGACCATTGTGGATGAGTTGAAAGGAGTAGATTATAAAGTGAGATTTCTGGAGGTGTGGCCTGTGGGTAAAATTGTAGTATTTCCAGAATCTCTTGCCTGGCTTCAGTGCATCTCCATATCAACACGCATTTCTAAGGGGTGGAGAAAAGTAGTTCATCTCCATATCAGTGGGTAATTATCTGGGCAATGGAGGGCTTATCTGAACCTGAGAGGTTTGGGAGGATTCGCTTGCTTATGCCGTGGCAAGAGAGAAGCAGATGCTTGGCTTTTTGTAAGCAATAAACAGGTTTTAAACTTTATTTCTCCCTTTGACTGATTTCAGTTTCAGCTAGGCATTTTGCCCTGGGATTTCCTCTCCCTGGAGTTATACAGGCCATTAAAAGCTATAACTGTATTAACTAACAAGTTAATCATCTTATTAAACTACTCATATTCAAACTTATAGCAGAAGGTAGTACCTGTTAGGTCTCATTGATATGTAATTGGGGCAACTCAAATCTCTTTTTCTGCATTTCCTAATGGAAGTTTTCAAATATCCAAAATTTAGGTCATTGTCTAGGTAAAGTAGACCACATTTTTATTGGTGACAAATGTAATGGATGCTATAATACACCACACAGAACCCTCTTTAATGAAAGACTTGTGGCTGCAGATGTTAAAAATACTGACATCAGAAAAATCTTCATTTTGCAGGGTTCTTCAGAGATTACCAGAGCCTCGCTCACAGTTGCACATCTTCCTGGGCTGGCCCATCTCTAATAACCAAGTGAATAGGAAGTATAAAGTCATGACCATAATAGAGCAACTCCAGACAAGTCTAAAGATCCCTTCTTATTCCAAGAATTTTAGCAGGATTAGCAGGGCTCCTGTTGAGTTTATAGCAAAGCTCAACTTCCGCTCAGTTGTGTTTTGTTCTTCTC
Organism: Manis pentadactyla; assembly: GCF_030020395.1. Classification (NCBI taxonomy): domain Eukaryota; kingdom Metazoa; phylum Chordata; class Mammalia; order Pholidota; family Manidae; genus Manis; species Manis pentadactyla. Next base: position 165,260,727 of record NC_080021.1, on the reverse strand, counting down.
TCTTCCATAGTATTGATCCCAAATGCCCTCAAAAATAAACAATCTGCATGGCTAACTCAGTTTTAGAGTCACCTTCCTGAGAAACCAAGCCTTCAACACTTACTTGATAAAGCAGGCACTGTGTTGGTGTTTGGGCCTGGATCCTCAGCTCTTGACTGTCATTGAGGACCCCACCCCTGATGATAAGTCAGTACACACAGTGCCCGGCATAACATAGCAAACCGATTGTTAAAATATCAATTATGTGTTGAATTAGAATAATTTGCAGATGTAAAGAAGAGTATTAGCTGATGCATTTAACAGGCTTTTAAAACTGGTGGGAAACAATAATCATAAAGGCAATGATTTTGTTGTCTATTTTTAAAATCAGGAAAGTCTGTAAAATACTAAAAGAAACATGAGTAATTAATTTCCAATTATTAAGTGAAAGCAAGTGTGAAATCCAGAGGTTGTCCTTGGTAACTTTGAAAGACGCTTGTACTCCCTGAAGTGAGAAAATAGAGAAAACTGAAGATCAGACTAGTGATTTAATGGTCAGTTTCCAAACCCCAAAAGAGATTAAATTTCCAATCAGAGTATGTCAGCTATGGTGAGTTCAGTCCCTTGACTGGGAAAGAATGGAATTACTCCTCATGGTACAAAGCAGTTTGTGTTAACCCCCCAAAAATGTGAATGAAAGATTTTCCTAAACCCTTGAGTTTCCAGAAATGATTAATCTCTTCCTATTACTGATAGAACCATGCCCCCATGCTTTGAGATGATTCAGGGACTCATCCTTATAAGGCAACATGTGTTCTTCTGAGGATCTTTGTTCCCAAGGGGGGGAACAGTTCTGAAAAGGTCCATAGCGAGAGTCCCATTGGATTACAATCTTTAACTGCTTCTTTATACACTTGAGGTCCCTGCACCAAGGGACTAATGGGAATAAACAAGAGCCAATTTAGCAGCATAGATAATTGACTGTACTGCTTTTACCCAATAGGACAGTGAGCGATATTTTAGCACCTAATTATTTTATTGAACACCTATCAAAAATGTCTTTCCCAGTTGTCTTATTTGACAATAAAGACAAATAAGAACTCTGACCAGGGAAGGACAGGGTTTAGACCCCATGGGTCAAATGATAAGGTATATCATCAACAGGGCTGCTAGTCAAGGATAAGGGGAATCTAAAATACAGAATAGTGGTGGGAAACAATGAAAATTAGCTATATCCCAAGACTAGCTGCTCTACTGGTCAATGTAAAGCTGTTCTCAAACCTTCTCTCTCTAAGTTCACCCCAAAGTAGAGGTCAACTGATATCCTGGAAGAGCTACTCCTAGAGGGAACATAAAGAAGTGGACCAGAGTGCTGCAGGGTATGAACCGTGGTGGACACTGTGATGGGGCTTCCCAGAACTCCCTTCAACGAATTCATTGCCCTACTTCTGAGACTGCTACCAGAGGACAAACTTCAACTCTATCCTCTTTAGTGATTGCTTCAACATTAGAAAGCTGCCTGGCCATGGCTGGGCCCCTTTGTGCAGCCTATATATAACATTAATTGAGGTTGGAATATAAAGTTTGGACCATCCAACCCAATTTCAGGATGATTCTGAAGAGCTGCTTATGTTCTAAGATTTCCAATGGAGTTAGGTGAGGCTGTTGTTAGGTCTGCCATGTGATTTAAATTATCTTTTTCCACTCAATCCTGCTCCCATTCCCCCTGTCCTTATACAGCTATCAATCCCAAGAGCACTTCTTAATAAACTGACTGCCATCAAATTCCATCTCTGGGACTCATTCTAGAGCCTCTCAATTCTAAATTTTATTCCAGGGCATCTAATCTATGGCAACATTCTGAACTAAAAACCTTTCCGTTTTAGTAAAGGCTAACTAATCTCAGGATCTGTTATGATCCAGTCAACTTTTATTATCTGGTTCTTTTGCCTTCCTATTTTGTTTGTTAATCACAGCATTATTAGAATTTCTACAGAGAACCAAGTGTCGGAAGGCTCTTTAACCAGTAAATCTTAAAGACCTCTGTACTGTACAATTATTTGATCATATGAGGCTTATTTTGATTCCTTATTTACTACATTGCTGATTATTTCTCACTGAATTGCTATTCTCCAATTGATTTGCTTTGGTTATATTCTATCTGATTATCTCACCAGTTCTCTTGGTACTTATCTTTTGCCCATAAGAATTAGTTATTATTTCCATTCCCTCCATTTTAAAGATGAGGAAACTCAGGACAAGAGAGTGAAGATACCTACTCATGTTACATAATGTTTCTCTGTTTTAGTTTTCATGTCATACTTGAGTTTTCATTCCATGTTATTTTCCTAGAGACATTACAGATTAAAAGACTTTTATGTCTTTTTCTGTCCTCTAGATCTCATACATGTGTTGCTCATTAGATTCTGATTTCATCAAACACACTATAAAATGCATCCTGATGTTAGATAATTCTGAATGTGAAAATAACCCAGTGAATAATAGCTGTCTGTTTTGGGGCAAGTTGTGTAATGTTCCTCATTTGTAAATCTTTGTCTTGGGATATCATTTTCTTAGGCTATCCATTATATATAGGTAACTCAACATTTAGATACTGGTGAACACTGGAAAAATTAAGACACGATACCTGAGGTGAAATGGGAAGATGTACATTAGTATTATATCTAAACTTGAATGTATTTGTTAAGCTGATTAAACACAAATAAATTTAATACATGGTTTGATATCACTGCTTACTTAGTAAATAATTGATATAAATATTGATATCAATAGCTACTTAATAAATGATACTAGCCATGACCTGAACACGTTATGTATAGGCAGAAAAAAGCTTAAGGAGTTTCAAAAATTAGGATGCTGAATATTCTGTGGCTTTATTACTTTTATAATAATTGTATTTAGTAGAACTTATCCAAATAAGACAAATATAGATATTTAGACTGAATACTAGCTTAAGTATAACATTATATTCATAAATATGAAGCAATTTATATAAGAAAAGGACAAGGTATATATTCTTGAAAACATGTCTCATTGGTATAGGATTTTTAAAAATTTCAGCCTAGTAATATTGAGAATGAAATAATATGAAAATTAAAAACCAATAAAGACTAGGATTTGTGTGAAGAATATTATAAATTTACCATAGGTATATATGAGCAAAGTATAAACAAGTCCTCAGAAAGGAGACTTTCTACTCTAATTCGATCCTTGTTACTCATTTATTCATCATATCCATTTATTTGTTCATTTATTCTAAGCAACTGTGAAAGTACAGTTGTATCTGGCAGTATAACAAGTTGTACTTCACTAATAAACTAAAAATCTCTTACCTGAATGAAACTAAAGTTTATTTCTCCCTAAATTTACATCTCTTTGTAGGCTGACAGGAAAATTTTGCACTTAAAAGTCAGCCAACCATTTAGGCAGCTCGAAGATTTGGTATAATCACCCCTGATTTAAAGAGAGCTCTGAAGCATATAAAATTATAAATTAAGCACAAATTCTCCAGTGAGTCACTGAGAATGATGGTAAATGAGGCCACTCCAGATTTTACTCCTTGTCCTGGACCCAGAATTTTTCCTACTGGAGATACAGTATCATATAGGTATCTTTGATTCAGTGCATATCCTACATCCTGAATGATGGCACCTCCTTCTTGCTGAATGTCTCCAATTGGCACATCAGTTTCACTTCCTCAGGTCATTCTAGTGCTCTTTTAGGAAGTCTTCCAGATAGTGTAATGTATGAAATGTAGGATGCCTGGTCAAATTCCACGTAAATTATGCCTAAATTGATCTAATTGTTCAATGAAATCCCAATCAATATCCAAGCCCAAAATGAGAGTAAATATTTAGTAAACATATGTCAGATGAAAATTCAATATTAAGAAGAAAAACAACTCCATAAAATATGCAAAATATCTGAAGAGACACTTCATAAAGTATGCCTAGGAATGGTCAATATGAACATGAAAACATGACCAACATCATTAGTCACTTGGAAATGCTACTTATACTCACTTATATGATACCACTGTATACACACTAGAAAAGTTACAATAAAAATGACTTATTACAAAATGTTGACCAGGATGTAGGGCAGTTGGAACTCTGACACATTGGTGGGGGGAATGCAAAGTTTGCAGTTTCCTTGAAAACTAATTTCGTGATTTATATCCCACTCCTACATATTTACTCAAGAAAGAAGTATATGAGGCCCAGAAATCTTTAAATGAATATTCACTGCACCATGATTTATAATATATTCAAGCTGAAAACAATACCAATTTACAACAACAGGAGAATGAATGGCGCAGTGTGGTATAGTCATACAATGAGAAAGATTATTGCAGCATTCTGTAATATAGCAGATATATATATTATATTACCGATATAATATATTTGTCTTTGCTATAGTTTGTCATTTGCTATAGTTATGCAAAGGAATTCTATTCAACAATGAAAATAAATGAAATATGAGTGATAAGGATGAAATTTAAAAACACAAAGCAGAGGGGAAAAGGTTAATTATAGGAGAATGTATATAATGTTTATTTAAAAATAAAAATGACAAAAAAATCTTAAGAATCATATGAATGTGGTAAACTTTATTTTTTAAATAAAGCAATGAAATAGGTACTATAAAATTCAGTAATTATCCCTGAGGAAAAGAAAATGAAGGAGAAGCTACAGCGTAGAGGCACACAAGGTTTTCAAATATTGGCAAACTTCTAGTTAGTATATATGGATGTGTAGGCATTCACATTTATCCTCTTCATTAAAACAGAATATATGCTTCATATGTACATAATAAAGATGTATGTTATATATATATATATGTATACACATATATCATATATATATAATTAATGCTTGATATAGATAGTTAACTTTTTTTTGAAAGATTAAAAGTAGAAAATGAGGTCTTATTTGTCTAGAAAGTGGTTAAACTGTGCTTTACACAGACTTCTCTGATCCCAAAGTCCATGTTTGAAACCACCATAGTATAGTCTTGGAAAAGTAATTTCAGAGCAACTGGGTATAATAAAGGGAAGGGAATCACTGTCTATTGAAGTCCTAGCTAGAAAAAGAGTTTCAACCTAATTTAAATTAACTAGAAAGGCAGTTTATATTTGTAGTTCCTAAGTAAAATAGGTATAAAGAAATAAAAAATAATTATGGTAAGAGAGGGGAAGGCCAACAAGGTTGGATGAAACTTCCTTGAAATTATGTGGAGAATGTAAAAATTAATGCTTTAATTTAATACCTGAAAAGAGCAGGAAAATACTTTTACCAAGCAAATGGAAGAATAATTGAGTGTGGGGGTTGCAAATAAAAAATATAAAATTTCTTGGTATAATTAGAATGGTCAATGTAAAGCTATTATTATTTCTTCCTGCTAATTTATATTTCTTTTTAAAATTATTAACTATATTTCTTTACATTTACTTATTTTATCTCTCAATCTTTTCCATGGCGTCTCAGTTGCTCATTCCTTAGAAGCACTTTTTAATATTTGTTTTCATATTAAAGTAAACATTATCAGCATGAAAACAAAATTGAAATCCAACACTCATCTCTAGGGCTGAGTGTCTTACAGAGTAGACTAAGCAGTCCCTAGACTTCCCTGATTTCTTTCCTGGCACTGCCATGGACTATATGAGCTTTGGTTTCTCTGTGTCTCAGTTTCCTCACATGTAAAATGATATTAATAAATTGTAATGTATAGGATTATTGTAAATATTAGATGAGTTGGTGCATATAAAAATCTTAAAAAAAGAACAGGGCATGGCACTATAAAAATCTTGGTAATTAGTATTTCTTATTGTCTAGTCAACCTCAGTATCTAAAACAAGTACTTTAGTACTTTGTGACATATTGTATACAAGGTTGTTCAATACATTAATTGGATGAGATTTCAATAGTCAAATATGGCAAGCTTATGAATTCCAGGGATGGATACTGTAAAGACTGAAGTTTGATTCCCAGCATGGAAGATTAACAAAAAACATCCCTGAACAGGGATAATATGGAAATGTAGACAGTGGGATGAGTGCCCTCAGAAAAAGAGTCCTCGTCTTTCGAATTGGGAAAGAATTCTTGTTCATTGGGTAAATTCAATTATATACCTTCAGGAAATCTGGGAAATAGGCACATGAAGTAATTATTTTAAGTCAAAATCCTATGTCCAAGTTAAAAAAAAAAACAGCTGGTAAATTGAAGTGTGAGATGAAGTCCTAGAAAAAACCTGAGAGTCTGTAAATTAAAATGTCTAAAAGTATTCCCTAGTAAATTTTTCTGAAGAAGCTGCAGAGGATTAAGAGGGATTTAGAAAAGAATGAAAGATGAAGGAAGGAAGGAGGGAGGGAGGGAGGAAGAGGAAGGGAGGAGAGGGCTGGCTATAAAGGAAGGCTGCTCTAGACTTGTGGACACTACAATTCTTTGAGAAATATCACATAAATATTTAAATTATGTTTTAATTACCTTTGCCTGTCAAAAGTTTTTAAATACAATTTCTTAAAAAATCAGAGATACTTGGGGGTAGTGTATTTTATTTTTGCCTGTTGTTATTGTCAGTGATCTTTTTAGTCTCCCTTTATTATTTCCATCTCAGTTCTTAATACTCTAATATTTTAGTGAGCAGTGTATGCCTTCTTAGAGTGATACGTGTTAGTATGGACATTTCACTTGGTAAGAGTAAGGAGCAGAGATACAAAAATTATACTAGATATTATTTAAACTTTGTGAAACTTGCTTTTAATAACTTGCCTGATAATTAAAATACATAAATCATTTGTTTCTAATGAATGTGCTTTTTCTTGATTTTTTGAATACATTCTCCTGGTTCTTCATGTGTTTTTATTTTTAAGTTGTACTCCAGACATGGTGTAAAAATGAATGGGGGAGCCTGTAGCATAGTATTTTGTTTCCCTATAAATGTTTATTTCCAGAGACAGCAAATCATTTTCAATGTGAGGCCATTATGGTGAGAAAGTTTTCCTACAGCTCCTGATTACAGTTAGATTCTCTCTTGCCTTCTTGAAAAACGTTGAAGGAGAGAAGATTAGGGCAAGAGGTTGTTTGACTAAATTGTCCTTGAATTGGTGCTATTATATATTCTGATAAATCTCACTAATCTTAAATGTTCTCCAAAGTTGGCCCTTTTCTTCTTATCTGTTATTTTTCCCATCTATAGTTATATTGTAAGCCCAACTCCATGTACAGAGCTGCAAAAACGCTATGCTCACACATGAATATGTCATCTTGCTCTAAAGTTTAATTTTGTTTGTCTTGCATCCAATTATCTTCACAAGATCCATATAAAAAACAGGTGAAACTAATTTGATTAGTATATTTAGCCCACCTAATACATCCAGAATATTATAATTTTAATCTGTAATCAATATAAAATTATTAGTGAGACATTTTACATTATTTTTATACTAAGTCTTTAAATCTGGTATGTACTTTACTCTCACAGCACATTTCAATTTACATGCTAAATTTTCTCCAGTAACATTTGATCTAGAAGTATTTTACAAAATTTATAGTTGGAAAAGTAGAATTATATAGCCAAATTATACCAACTGTAATTAAATTTTCATACATAAATAAATCAAGTATCTTTTTCTAATTTAATTATAAATAAATAAAATTAAAAATTGCTGCATGTGGTTAATGGCTACCATTTTGGTGATTACAACTGTAGCTGCTCCCCTTGTTTTGAATTTTCTTCTCTCCAAACTTACATTCCTAATACTCTTGCTTTCTTGAAATCTCTGCTCAAACCTCACTGTTTAAATGAATCAAATTCTCCACCTTTTTAATTCAGTTCCTTTAATGCCCACCCACACGCATTCCTCATCCTTCTCACCTGTTCCACTTTTTCTTTTATTCCTTATCAGGTTCAACTCCAAATACTCTACATTGACCAGTTATTTATTATATTTTATTGTCTTCCCACCTCCTACTAATATGTAGGCTTTACCAAGGCAGCAGTCTTTATTTTATTCATTGAAATATCACAAGCAGGTAAAACAGCACCCAGCAGATAGTAGGTGCTCAGTGAAACTTTGAAGGAACGGATTTTCCCAAATATATATTGCAAAGTATTCTATTAACTGAATTTTTTTCCACATCTATAAACAAATTGGTTTTGAATGCATGTTCTTTTGAACTTTACAATACAATGAAGAAGAATATGGTTTGTCTTTGTACGGAATAGGAAAGACAAAGAAGTAGTAAGATTCCAGACATGTTTGTTCCTGTTCTCTGTCTTTGTTTTTTCCAATAGTTGTTGGTTATGGTAAAGTGTTTGATAGTTACTTTTTGATGTAAGCAGGTGTGAGAAGAGAACAGTTGCTTCTCTGAGTATATCTGAAATTGCAATCAGCCACAGTCAGTCAGTACCAATTTTGCTACCCTTTATATATAGATGTCTTGTTGCCTATTGCTAGTCTTACAATACCTCTTTTTCTTTGTCTTCTCTATTGATTATCACAGTAAACACTGGCTTGGCATGTGTTTACATAAGGAACTTGTTATTTTATGCAACTCTGCCTCGAGATTTTGGTAGAAGAAACTAAGAGGGAAAATACCTAGTCCAAATTTGTACAGCAAAGCTGATGACAAAAAATTGAGACTCATTCCTTATGTGAATAAGGAACTCCATGTGTTCACTCTATTTGCGTCATTGATAGAGACATTACTATGCTAGCAGAATCCACAGAAGCAACAGATGGGCACTTTTATTTTTATCTGAAAGATCAGCTGATCTCTTAATGTCATTTTATTTTTAGTACCTTGCATCCCTCACTCCTGCATATTATTGCTATTTCTTAGGCCAAATTTAAATTGGTTTGGAAAATCTCACAAAAACCCCAAACCCCACTGTGCTGGAAGATGATTTCCTCCTCCCCATTGAGTCTGCCTTCAGATTACCATTAAAATTCTAAAATCACCATAGCTATTTTTGACTTAGGTTTATTCATTCTTACCACATATATTAAATTCTGTTCTCTACACTCAGAAGAATTGATTTAAACAAACCCTGTGGCTTCATCATTTTACTGTATCTGTTTTAAATATATCCAATTTGATTTAATTTGGTTTGCTTTATTACTTTCCCAAAATGTCTGTTAGTAAAATTTGACAGTGCCTAGAGTATTGAATGATTAATTGATGGATATCCTAAACCCTGATTTTGTAGCTTATGAGTGAAACTACAGCTACACTTTCAAATGTTAATCCAGCTTTTTGGAAAATTCCCAAGCTCTAAGAAAGGTACAGAATGAATAGTAATACTCAGTTGTTTATTATGCTTGCTCTTCACTTTTTGAAAGCTTTCCAGAATCTTAATCATCAGATCAGAAAAATCAGTTGCTGAAAAGTCAATTTGAATTTGATTAGGAGATAAAGATTTCATTGTGAGAAACTGTAACCAATCAGAAGCATCCACCAAGCTTTTAGCCTTCAAGTTCCTTGATGAAGAGACTATCATTCTAACTCTCAAACTATAGTTGATGACCAAGGTCACACACAAAGATCTTGCTTGTAATCACATGCTTCACATTTTAGTTTTAGACCTTAGCCATAATAACTTAAAAGTATTAATTTTGCATTTGGGATACTTATTTTATCTCTCCTTATGTCATTGGAACAAACCATTTATAGCAACTGAACTGATCTTTAGGTCCCTGGCAGCAGTTTCAGTGAAAGGAAAAATTAAGTCTATTATAGCTGAATTCATGTCAACAACAAAACAAAGACACACTAAGTCATTCATGCAGTTCACACTATTTACATGAATATGCTTTACAAGTGTTTTTTCCTCAGGGACAGCAGCCATTATGGAACTATCCAAACCCTCTTTTTTGAGAAAGTATCCATACCCTCTTTCTTGGGAAAACTAAGATCAGTAGCAGAATGTATGCACAGTGTGAGACATTAACACCCTATAACCTTATATAGGGCATTTTAATTGCCCCTACTTTCTCTTTTGCAATTAACTTGTATTTTCATCTTAGGAACTGGGTATTTACTAGAAGATATTTTGAGATTTAGCAAATGGACAACACTATTTTCAATACATTAAAACCTTGTACTGTTTGGTGCATATTAGTCCGAACATGAAGAATGAGGGGTAGAATTAAGGACTGTAAAATCCTAAATGACCTATTTAATTAGAGCAACACATTTTTCTCTCACTGAATAGTGCTATAATTAAAAAGCAGGAGTTCCTCTAATGTTTGAAAGTGATATTTTTTTTTCTATGTAGTATTTTGCAAAGTAGATAGTGAATATATGGAGAGAAATTGCACACAAAGATTTAACTGAAATCAGTATATTCTTACACAAAAGTTTAGGTAAAATATTGGGTAAATATATTTAATGAACTTCTGCATGAAATGAGAATATCTGGATAGTACATTTTTAGCCATTTTAGATTATACAAGGCACAAGTAAAAAAATGTAAAGGAAATAATCATTACTTGTTACTTTGTCCATTATTTTTTCAAGAATCTAAGCTGTTTATAGTTTGTCAAATTTATAAGCTCAGATTGCTAAATATTGTTTAAGACATTTTGGTGGATATTTAATTCTGATATCAAGTAAGTAATTTCAGATATTACCTTTTGCTTAGAGGAAACAGCTTATCAAACTTACTACATATTTGTGGAAAATGTTTCTTTATATTGTCCCCTTTATTATCTTTAACACTTGTTTTCACAAAAGTAACAGTGTTTGTTTTGCACTGCTGGAGAAAATTAAGTTCCCATTCACTGAAACATTTAGCACATGCCTTGTTTCAATAAATTTTTATCTTTTGTGTTCTAACCATAATATTAGTTTCTACATATACACTAGGTATTGCATCAGAAATATGCCTCCACTTAAAAATTTTTAAACTGCCCATAATTACTTTAATTCAAAATAATTTAATTATGTTAAAATATTTCAAGTTAATTACAAATTATGATTAAATAGATATTACTTCATCTTGTTTTATCTGCATAACACATTAAAATAGACATGTTATGTTATATTTATGTCTAGAAATATTCAAATTAAATAAATTCCATGAAGCAGACTAGATGAGAGATGTGTTTATATAGAATCCTAGAAATGAAACATCCATCCAATAGCAAACTACAGTAAAACAGCATCTTATGCAAAAAGAAAATGTAACATTACAAAGTTTTGTATCAATAAAAAATATTTTATATGTTTTGGTTTTTAAGTGTATTAAACTTAAATGATGTTAAAAATTGAGTTCCTCAGATGCATTAGCCACATTTTAAGTGCTACTTGCTGAAGGTGTCTAGTGGGTATAATATTGGACAACAAAGGTCTAGAATGAAATTATTAGCATATATGGAAAAGGGATTTTCTTTGAAGAAATGCTGCACAGAGAAGAAAAATAAAATTAAAAAGAATAAATGTTATAAACCATATTGGTGTCCCTACAAATTCTATCAAGGCAAAGGGTACTTCAAGTCAAAAGAAGAGGTTCCTTGGTGACCAATACATGCCAGTTATTGAGATGAAAGCAGTAGATATTAAGAGCTTAATACCACTAATCTCTCCCATTGCAACTGCAAATTCACCATGCACACTACTAATAATTCACATGTCTTTGGATTTTCTACAGGGATGTACTGGATAATAAATGAATGTTTATCTCTATTTGCAAATTTTTACATTAAATGTGTGAAGCACAGTCTTTTGAATTTTGTGAATATTGGTAGGTTGCATCAACCTATTAAACTCTAAACAATGCTGAAGCACTGATGTTATATGCAAGCCAAGCAATAAATTACGTGCTGTTGCATATAACCAAGGGAAGTGGCAAGTTATCTGTAAAATAGGCAACCACCTATATTATGTCAATAGCTTGACTGCTCATTTCATTCTTTTTTTAGTTTCAGGTCCTATCTAAAGCCTTTTTTCAAAAGTTTTATGAGTAATTGTCTTAGAGATGTTCCTTATTTTTCTAAGAGCTTCAGTATCCTTCACTGTTGTTTCGAAGTATGCAGAAGAAACTACTCTATTAATCTTTTGAAAAGTATCAATAAAATTAATATTTTTAATCACTAAATTTCCTCTCTGCTCTTTAAAATTGGTTTTGCTCCGTTTTACCAGTTGGCAATTTTCATTTTTCTTTTATAGAAAATATGGCTACAAATTTGTTCAGATGATTGTAAAATCTTCTGAAAAGCTCACCGTCTGTCCTCTATCAGACTTAGGATAATCCTTCTGACCAACCGTCCACGACTTGATCATGCTGCTTTATCTTGGATGGTCAATGTCTAATGTTAAATCACTTATTTTTTCATCTTTTGATACCACTGCAGACCATATTTTACACATTCTTTCTAAAAGTTTCTAATTCCTAAAATAACATTATAAAGAACTTTAAAATCTAATGTTCTTAAGAAATAGCATTATTAGTTGCTGTCATCCAATAATATTTTTAACAACTAAAAAATAATCACTTAAAATGTAAGAAATAGTTAAGCAAACCAAACTATTTGTTTCATAATTTTTTAGTTTTAAAGAGTCTTATTTTCCAAGTGAATTCTACAAAAATATGTTAATTTCCAAGGAATCCTGTTGCTATAAGTACAATATTGTGGTATGCTTATTCCATGTTTATCGCCCTCTCTGAATTGTATAACTAAGTCTAGGGCTTTCATTTTATTCCTTGGAATTTTGTAGAGAGACAATTTTATTTGTTAGAAATGACTTTGCCTGCAATTATCAGTGATTTGGGGTTCCTAGACCATTCTCAAGTCCAATGATTCACCAGAAGGGCCCACAGGACTCAATAGGATGTAAAACATATGGCTAAATTTCACTACATGTAGTAAAAGTTACAGCAGAAAAGTGACAGAAAAAATACATGCATTAAGCAAAGTCCAGAGAGCTTAGGTTCAGGCGACTGAGATCTCCCCATCTAGCAAAAGAGGCATGCTGTTGCTACCAGGAAATTTGTATTTTTCAGTAAACAAGTCTTTCACATCTTTTGTTAAATCTATTCACAGGCAGTTAATTCATTTGGATACTATTGTAAATAGACTTGTTTTCTTGATAACCTTTTGTTTATTGTTAATATGTAGGCATGGAAATGATTTTTGTATACTGTATTTTACAAACTTGTTAAAATCATTTGTTATTAAGAATGTTTCAAAACACTAAAATGATACAGTAAACTTTTTTTGTGGAGCCCTCAGGATGTTTTTACATACCAGATCAAATTATCTGGGAATACAGAAAATTTTTATTTCTTCTTTCACAGACTGGGCCCCTTTTTATTTGTTTTTGGGCTTACTGTACTGACTAGAGTATCTTGTACAATGTTAAATGGAAGTTATGACACTGGGCATCTTTGTCTTTTTCCTGATATTATGGTGAATGTGTTCAGTTTCTTGCCATAATGTGTGATGTTAGCTATGGGCATTATAGAGCTGTTCTTCATTAGGTTGAGGAAACTCCATTCTAATCTTGATTGTTGAGATGTTTTAATCATAAAGAATGTTGTATTTCATTAATGACTTTTTATTTACCTATTGAGATCATATTTTCATCTTTATTCTATTAATAGGATGCATTTCAGAGACTGATTTTCATAAGTTAAACCCCCTTGCATTCCTGAGATAAGTATCACTAGATCATGGTGTCTATTTTGTATGCTGATGGATTTAGTTTGGTTTCTATATGTGGGTAAAATTGCAGTATTTCCAGAATCTCTTGCCTGGCCTCAGTACATCTCCATATCAATAGGTTTTACCAAGGGGTGATGAGTAGTCCATCTCCATATCAATAGGTAATTACAAGGGCCAGCAAGTGCATATCTGGACCAGAGAGGTTGGATGGGGCACCTTCTTCTAAAGCCAGGTTTTGAGAGACACAGGTGAAAAGAAGTGGATAACTGCTTGTAAGCAATAGATGGGCTTCTGCTACTTTATTTCTCTCTGTGGGTAAAACTGTGCATCTGTATATCAATAGGTGTTTCAAGGGTGTAGAGGATTACTTCATCTACATATCAATAGATAATTACAAGGATGTGTGAGGGTTTATCTGAACTGGAGAGGTTGGGTGGCATACTGCTGTTGCAGCCAGGTTCTAGAAAGAGTGGGGATGATTGCTTTTAATAAATAAATGGGTTTATTAACTTCATTTTTCTCTTTGACTGCTTTCAGTTTCAAAGGTATTTTGCCTGGGGATATTCCCCAGAGTTACACTCTCTTTGACTGATTTTGGTTCAAAGGTATTTTGCCCTGGGATTTTCTCCTGCAGTAACACATGGCCGGGGGGAGCTGGCAGGACCTCTGAACCTAAAATCTGTCTTCATGGGTGCGGACCTTTGGGTGGGCTTCCCCTAGAGATGATAGGGAGATACTTGGAACTCGCGCCTGTGGAGGATGGGGAGGCCCAGTGGCTGGAGAGGTAGAGGGTGCATCTTCACTCGGGAGCCCCCTATCTGTGGGCTTCCAATTGAAGAGCTCCTAGTGGGGAATTAGTCTGGGATAAAGCACCTCCTAGAGGGGTTGGGCCTTCCCAAGAAATGGGAAAGGGTGGAGACACTGGAAGTTGTGGAATTAGCCCTCTGTGAGATAGAATACTGCTTACAGGCTCTGAGTGGCCATGTAGCCCCTGGGATTGTAGGATGTCTTTTTCTTGAAATAGTAGAGAGGGTTATTGAGGAGAAACACTTTGTTATGGCTTGGAGGAGCTGGGCAATGACCTATGGGATGCCCTTAAGAAAGAGATACAGTTATTGATAAGACAGGTCATGCTTCTGGAAGATAGTTAGCAGCAATGGAGCAGACAGCAGGAGAATCCGCATTGCAGGCCATGGGGGGTGGGAGGAAGGAGCGGTGTCTCCAGCCCTGGAGATAATACAGGAGAGGTTGAAGGGATGGGGCTGAGGGCAATATCTGTTGCTGAGGTCACCACCAGAGGCACCAGCATCACCCATACTAAAGGTTCACCTAGTTGTAATTATGCAACAACTGTGGGCTCCTCAGGGGAAGGAGTCGCACCCTCCCCAGGTTGTGGAGCACTGCATGCTTGGTCCCTATACCCAGGATGAGCTGGTGGACATGTGCATACAGTTTCAGTAGAAGCTGTAGGAAACTCTGCCTACATGGCTTTTGTATCTCTAGGATTTGGGGGTGGAAAAAATTGTTATGTCAGGTTTTGAACTGGGTAGACAGGTTCCCCTGATGACTCACCCTTCCCTCTGGCAGGAGTTGAAAAATGCCTGTCACACCTCATGGAATCAGATGCTTCTGGATTGACTGACAGCAGCCATCAGGGCAGTTTGGCCTGATCAGGGTAATTTACTATACTTACCCACTAGCTGAAAAATGTATGCAGAGCTCCAGCAGATGTTACAGGAGCTGGACATCAAAAATATTATCTATTATATGGACCCCCAGAGCCAAAATGAGGAGCTGTTCACTATAGGAATGAGGAATTTGGTGCTGCATACAGCTCTTCCATCTCTCTTTGGGTCCCTAGTGACTATTCTTGCCCACCATATAGGGCAACCCGTAAGTGAGGCTACTCATACTTTAGCCGATCTAGAGGAGGTAGGAACAATAAGAGCACAGAAGGAAGTATGGGCTATGACCAAAAGGAGAGGTGCAAAGGGCCCTGTGAAGGTCTCAAGGATTTAGATGTGGTTTGATTTGATAAAGGTCAGGGTAGTGAAAGAAAAACTTGATGGGCAGCCCAATAGTATCTGGTTAGAACTGTGGCACCAATTAAAGCCAGAGCAGCAGTTCTAGCGGCTGAGGTCCTTATATGGAAGCTGAAGGCAAAGCTCCATGTCTGGCCTGTTTCCATGCAAGATTTCCTAGGGGACAGTACTCAGGCTCCACCTGGGCCCTCACCCCCACAGGAGGAATTTTGGGTGTTGCAGTTGGACTAAAGGGGGTCAGACCCCTACCTTGGGGGACATGGTGGGGACCAGAGGCCACATATAGAATTAGCAATCCATTGGTCCCCTGTGAATGTACAACATGTCCTGGTGCTGGTGCACACAGGAGCTGAATGTTCTCTCATTTATGGCAACCCTGAGCACTTTCCTGGGACCCCTAATGTGATAGATGGCTATGGGGGTTAGGCAATTAAAGAAAGCCCAAATCCCATTGGGGATAGGGCATTTACCCACAAAGGAGTATTCTGTGTACATTTCTCCCATCTCTGAATATATTTTGGGGTTAGATATCCTTTAGGGCCTGTGTTTACAGACCACTGTAGATGAGTTTAGACTAAAGGTACATGTACTAAGAGGCAGTTCTGAGGGGACATGCTAAGCACCCACCTGTAGTTCTCCCTGTACAGTAGAGCCCAGAAGGAGTTTTGTGCTCTAAGAGGGACACACCGAGTTCCACAGCAACATGGGGCAATAGAAAAGGGGCCGATACCCCTTGTCAGGTGGCAGATACACTATATTGGGACTCTGCCCATATCAGAAGTATATTGTTATGCCGTGGCTTGTTTGGACACAGCTAATGGACTGCTGGTTGCTTTTCCTTCATGTCGTGCAGATGAGCAAAAGGACCCTAGAGTGTCTCTTTGCAGCCTGTGGCCAGTCACAGGTGATGAGAATGAACAAGGCACCCACTTTACCAGACATGCTTTACAAGAATGGATGCAGCAATTAGGAAAAAAGTGGAAGTTTCATAGACCATATAACCCTACTGATACAGTATGATACAGAGGTACAATGGTTTGCTGAAATCTAGCCTGAAGTTGGACACCAATAGTCTATAGGGCTGCTCAGTTTGCTTATGGACAGTGCTATGACATTTTAATGAGAAGCCCTGAAAATGAGCCTTGAGCCCTGTGGACATACTAACACCCATTGCTGCCTCTCCTGTATAATTGTAGGTGCAAATCAAAGAGGAGCTACTGAAACCAGGATGTGGCCAGCAGAGCAACAACCTGCTGCCTGCCCCTTCTGTGTTAAACCCTGTAGACAATCTGGAGTGGATGTGGCCCTGGACATTCCAACATATGGAACAGTGATGGCTGACCCTTCTGTCACCTGGGGAAAAAGTCTGGAAGCTGGTTCATGTGTATTCCTGGAGTAACAGCAAAATGGCCCCCAAAGATCATGGTAGTGTACCCAAAACTTCTGAGAGTAAGAGCGTCTTACCGGGAAGTTTTGTTTTATCTTTATGACCAGTGCATGTACCTCCCATAGCCATGATGCATCTGTAACTCCCACAGAGAGGGAGGTGATAGTCTGGTATACTAAACCAGGACAAGATCCCATTCCTGCCACTGTTCTATCACAGGACCACTCTCTTGCATGCATCCCACCTGATGGACAAGATTTGCCTATGCTGGTGTCATTAAAACATGTATCTTATTGCTCTTAAGGTTATTTTCTTCTACAGTCCTGTGGCCTGGACCTACCCCTGGCTTCAGCTGCCACATGACGACTGCTCTGAACTCCCTCCCTTTTCAGCTACTGACTGCCTGTGGAGTGGGTGAGATATGGACTTAATCTGCATAGAACTTTGAATTTAGCTGAATCCTCCAGCTTGAGGATTATCATGATTTTATTGCTTTTGCTATTATATATTATTAGTCTGGTTACAATGGTCCAGCTTTCTCCCACAGGGCCACTGAGGAAGATGGGGAACAAGTAGATTGTGAGGTGAGATTTCTGGCAGGGTGGGCTGTAGGTATAATTGCAGTATTTCCAGAATCTCTTGCCTGGTCTTAGTGCATCTCCATATATCAATAGGTGCGTCCAAGGGGTGGAGAGAGGTAGTAGGTAATTACAAGGGCCCTTGAGGGCATATCTGGGTCAGAGAGTTTGGGTGGGGTGCCTTCTTCTGCAACCAGGTCGTGAGAGACAAGGGCGAGCAGAAGTGGATGACTGCTTGTTAGCAATAAACAGATTTCTCCCACTTTATTTCTCCCTTTGACTGATTTCAGTTGAACGGTATTTTCCCCTGGAGTTACATTATAATTCTAATATAATTACAGATATGCTAAAAGCATTCAATGTTCAATCAAGTTTTTTTTTAAACCTTCTCTTCCCTGATTCTGATGACCCCAGTCAGTAAGAATTCTCCAGTAAGGCCTACAATTTTCTTGGTCTGAACTCTTTCTCTGTCCTACCTGGCTTTCCATTCATTAATAGGCTCATCATTCTTCTGACTTCCTATGGAGTTCACATTCCATAAATTTTTCAAGCATCATCCTTAATCCACAAATAATCTTTTATCTTAAACTAGCTATGTATCTATCCATCTACCTGATATACATATATTTTAAGTATCCTTATATATTTAATATTAATTTATTTTAAATTTTTTTATTTACCATCTTGTCTTCATTTTGAGAGGCTATACAGATTTTCACTAATAGGATGGTAGAACTTTCAAACCCTCAAAGACTGTTTTCTAACTGCTCTTAATATAATGGACTCTAGTCAAACCTTGTAAGAGAAACTTCTAATATTTTCCTTGGTTCTGGTTCCTTATTTAGAAGTAATTCCAATATGCATTCTTATATTTTATTTTTATTTTTCTGTTACATTTTTATGGGCCCCATATACCCTTGCTTATATTCTAACAATATTGCTTCCCTTTTTTATTACTTCTTTAAGAGCAGTCAGATTTGGGAGGCAATCCTTACATGTCTACGTATGTCTTTCCTAGAATTATGATACGATCTTTCATATATTATCAATATGTTCTGGTGATAGTCAAAATACTGTTAAGATAATTTCTCTCTCCTTATTCAGTTTAAGTGGACAGCTTTTATAAATTTTGTCTTTATTCTCCCAAACCCTTATTTTGATAACATAATTGAAGCATCTATTCCAAACATTTTATTCTTGATATTCTGAAGAAACCACTACTAGAGATAGGGTGTTCCAAGCACTGGTTTTTGAGATTGTCTTCTTAGACAATTCACTATATTTATTGAAGTATCTCTTTATGTGGGTCTTGATTTTTAGTTGTTTATTAACATAATCAATTGCTAATGCTATGTGTGATGGGACTGCTGAAATATAAAGTGTTTTCATCAGTTACTATTATTACTTGTAATTACTGTTTATAATCAGTCAACTTGAATCTATATTCACATTATCCTTGTAACATACCTAATAAGCCTCATAAACTCAAGAGGTGAGCTATTCTGTAGTTCCCTCCTTTTGCCCTGAATATAGTTCAAAACATCATAAGGAAGAATGAAGTATTAGTAGCCAGTTTAACATAAACATAGGTCTCAACATAATTAATGTTGCAACTTCACCAGTGTTTTAGGACTTATGGAGCACAAGTTTAACATTCCTGACTGTAAGCCTGGCTGAAAAACACAGTGAAACAGAAAAATTAAATGATCATCCTCCGAGTAACTAAAACAATAGAATTCCTACTTCAGCCTTGAAATATTTGGCCAAGCTATAGCATTTAGGTTTCAAATGGTTCATTTGCAAAAGTGAGCTAAAACTAGTGTCACCTGCAGGTAGGTGAAGCTACCCTTAAAGAGCAATGATCTCGATCAAAATGACCTGCAGATCAAGCCCACACCAAAAATCTCATTTTCTACTTAGTAATTCTTGTTAACCTTAGATTTCTAAACAATGCACCAAATACTAGAGTTTTCAATATAATTTAATTAATCCTTCATCTTCTCAACCTTTTGAAAGTTGGTTAGACAAAATAATCATGTAAAGAGAGAGATCAAAATAGTCCATATCTTACTAATGAAGCTGTTTGGAGCATGAATTTTAGGTTTCCAATCAACTACAACCTTTAAGACTTCACCCTTGAAATAAACAGTCTTAGAAGTTCCTGGTGCATTTGGACAAGCCACTGGACTCAACTTTAGGAACAGACTGCTTACCACAGACAAACAAAGTCAAAGAAAACCAGAGAGAGATAAAGGAGAGATAAATGGTAGTGGGGGAAAGGTATATAGAGAGAAAGTGGGAAGGAGATTCTCTGATAATAGTCTCCTCATTACATATGTTAATGACACTTCACTGCGTCTTCCCTTTATTTCTGTCTTCTACCATTGAGTGTTATAATGATAAATTCACACCAGTAAGATTTTTAGTTATTTAGGTGATTCTTTAAACTTTCTCTTTAATAGGTTCCAGAGGAATCTCATTTGAACCAAATACCATGTGAGAAAGATTCCAGAGCACTTGGAGAACCTGTACTCAGGCTGGACAGAGTGACTCAGTAGGATTTTGTCTTGGGAGAGTAAGCACATTATTCCATGTGTAAGATGAAGTAAGTAATGGATATTAAGTGAACAGAACACAGATATGCAGAAATGGTATGTGCTCATCAAACCGTTTATCTATTCCTAGACAAGTAGCTAAATTATATTTCCAAGTTCTCTGTGCTTCTTGCTTCTTGATAAGGTCAAAAATTATTTTTGAACCTTAAATATGAACTGAAGTAATAAAGTGATCTGTCCCTTCCAGGTCTCTCTCTCTCTCACTCTCTTTCTCATCTTCCCTGTCAGTTGAAAGGCTGAAAGACATAAGTGCTTCTATTGATCCAAATGTTTAATATGATGGAGCCATGCCAAGGAAGGACCTTGGTCCTTATCACCCCTTGGAAAGGAGAAGCGAAACTGTTTTGGGTTGTGACATGAGCTAAAATTCCAGTGACATTTTATAATTTTTCATTAGAGCAGTTAGTGTACAGTGACAAAGCATAAGTCCAAAACATGTAACATTGGCTTAGGATCCTTGAAGAAGGCAGAGCATAACAAAAGATAAAGCAGGATGCAATGCTAGAAGGTCACCTACTCATTGCCAAGCAATTTAGTAGAAGTCACGAGTGGAAACTTGGAAGTTAGTCATATACATGACTACTGAGCTGGTATGTCTAAGGGAATGATTTGGAAAATAGAATTTTAGTAATGTGTGCTGGTTTTTATTGATTGCATTTGGCAAGGTAAAACCAGAAAGAGATAAGCTCCAGAAAGAATCAGTCAGTTGTGTAAGAAATGAAGCAAAAAGCAGGTAGAATTTTGCAATGCCTAAATATTGGATGAATCAAATATTTCGAGATCCTTGGGAGAGATAAGATAGAAAATGGTTTTCAGCTAGATAGGCTGGTGAAGTTTTTCAGCTGATTCAGCTTTCTGACAAATAACAAATCAAAGATAAGGTCTTTCCACCTATTGTTTCATCTGGCCTCGACATTAACTATTCTTCCATATAGTCATTAAATGGAGAGATAGGCAACCCAAAGAAATAGTATAATTTTGAAAAGATCTAGTAAAGAACTTTAGAAGGAGTTGATATCACAGAAAAGTAAAACAAACAGATGAATAATAAAACATTTTGAAAAAACTGCCAAGAAACCACAAGCCTAAAACTAAAAAGCATGTCGTTATTTAACAATCCTTAAAACACCCTGAAGGCAGAGAAGACTATGAAAACCAAGTATCTTTTAAGGAAAGCACACCTAAACACACTCTTCAAACATGATGCGGGAGGATAACAGTCAAATAGAACTTCTTAGAGAGCAGAGTGCCTACTGAAGTTGTACTCTAACATTCAATTTTAGGAGTGAGCAAGCAGGTAATTTTTTTTTTTTTAGTTCGTACTTCATTTCCAGACCATGTGGATCAAAAGGATTGCACTCATCACTTGGGAATGTATCTATTTATCATCTAGCTTGCTGTCTGTCAGTCTGCCTCTTTACTTTCCTGCCTCTGTGTGTGTGTCTATCTCCCAGTTCAGTATATATATATATATGTATATCTCCTTATCAACATTTATACTTTCACTACATCTGCTTATCAAACTTCACTGGGGAAAAAAAGGAGAAGTTTAAATAATATGCTTTTATGATGATGATGCAATTTTGGCTGAGTCTCTTTCTGTAATTGGCTAGTAGACATGAGAACTAGAACTCGACCCACTGCAATCTCACAAATGGAAAATTCATTCATAAAAATGTGTTTATAAATTATATTAATTGACTACTATTAGGATAAAATTCAGTTGCTTCAGAGATGTATTAAGCATTACTTATAATGCTAATTAATAAAATTATCAACAAAAACACCAGGTATTCATTTCAATAATCCAGAACTGTATTTAAAATTTGTATTCTATCATATCTACTGAGACTTTGTTTTCCCCTATTGGGCAGAATTCAACTCCTGTCTCCAGTTAGACTTCACATCTATTAATATACAATGCTGCAATCCAGTATTTTATGTGAGCATAAATTTGAATTCTTGTAGACATGTTCTTTTGATAATGCTTCTATTCACCATGTCCTGCCTATCTGGAGCAAACTTGGTGTTTTTCTTTTTCAGGTTTCCTTTTCCATAGTTTTCATATTCTGCTTCCTTGGTATGTTCCCATTCAGGCTTCCCAAAAGGCCCCAACCACAGGCCTTGGCGAATGGTGCCACTAGGACATTAACATCTCAAAACATTTCACTCTGACAAGTTCTCCAGTTGCTACATGAAAGTAGCAAAAGGCAAAGTTTAAAGAGTAAGGATCACCTAGAACTGCAAATAATTTTCTTTTCCAGAGAGAAATAATTTCCATGTCTTCCCCTAGTTTTCTCTCCATTTTCCTTTTCTCTTCCTTTTATTAGAGTCCTCTTTACTCTACTTCTGGAATAATAAAGTTGACAACATATTGTTTTTCTGTGATTTAATATCCTTTCCTTTTAAAATTGAACCCACTTTTTTTACTTCTTACATGGATAAGTAAAAGTTCATTTCTATCCATTTTTACTTCATTGTCCCTAGGAAGCTTCAGAAGCAACTATGAAACTACAGAAAATCCATTTCTTGCAATACACTTTTCATACTCATATGTATTTTATGAGCAACTGAATCCTCTTAATTTGGACAATTATGTATATTTTGAAGAGCTGTAGGTAAAAGCAAAGTTATGATTCTATGCTGTTTAAGGAAAGGACTTGGGTTCCCTGATATCAGATATTAATTGGATACTGTAAATATATCTGTCTAAATTTTGCCTATTAACATCAATTGGATTATATTTACTCATCTAATTAAAGATCTTACATGTTATTTAGCCTCATAAATGATTCTGTTTATTGATTGGCATAAAAAGTAGTTCCATTTACACTGAAATGTGTTACAGTACTTCCTTTCCTTGTTTTTACAGATGAGGGAATGTATTCAAACATGTCATTTGTAAAAACTACACTAATAATTTATATATACAGAAGAGCAGATAAAATATATGCAATGTATAATCAGTATTTGAAAAATAAAAGGGTCTTCAAATTTCTATGTTCATAAGCTCTTCTCTAAGGTAAGAATAAACTACATATGTTTCAGCTTCTTTAGAATCAATTTCTATTTTGATATACTGTATTGGCAAGGATTGGAAATTTTGAGTAAAAGAGAACAGAGTAATTTGTTTATATATTAAACAAAAATTATATATTAATGGATAACACAAACCCAAGCAGAGCATCTTAGAATTTAAAACACAGTAAATATATGAAATATTGTCGATTATGTAAAACTTTGATGGATCCTTTCCATTCAGATATCCTTCCTAAGACAATATCCCCCAAAAGTACTAGTAATAGTAAACTGATATTTATCTTTCAATATGTGATCAACATGACATATTATTGCTAAAAGACTAGCAGATTAAAAAAACACCCATCCCACTTACAGCATTTCCTTCCTCTCTCCCAGCCCCTCTTTCCTGTGTATGTGTGCTTGTCTATCTGTCTCTCTCATTCTCTCCAGAGAAATATGTCTAGATGGCTTCATCCCTTGGCTAATGAATTCATATGTCAGGTGATCAAGAAATTTCTTTTGTGCCATCATTGTTAAATGTTCTCTAAAATGGTTTCCCTTCCTATGTATTTCCCTGTAAATGTCCTATACTAGCACTAAAATGTGTAACTCAAGTTTATTCTGAATATATGCTTTAAGTCCTTTGTTGCCTTTTTTTCCCAATACTTATTCAGATTGCTGAATTACAATTCTAAATGAGTGGCTCAAGCTGGGTTTCTTTAGTTATACTGACATAATCTGAATTAGATTGAGTTGAATATCTGCAGATAAGGAAAATTTAGTATTTTAAATCAATCTTTGTCCTTAATGAAAAATTAATTGAAGTTTAAAATATCATCATTAATGGTTAAAATAAGCAGAATTCTTAGAGATAATTTGCACCAATCCCCCTTTTTTTTTAATCTGTAAGAGATTACATGATTGCCATTGAACCATCTTCTAGTTAAGTACTCTGCGCTGTAGAGCTTCTATCCAATTAAACATTGTAATAACTACTTGACAAGATATGTATGGCCAGAATATATTCTAACATATGAAAATAATTTCAATTTTATTCTTTACATGTGTGTTAAAGTAGGTTTATGTCTGCACTGAAATCACAATGATAAAGTTACTATGAATTCTAAATCTATTTAATTAAAGTCTATGAGAATACAGCCCTACCGTTAAATTTTTTGCAGCATGAGATACTTGACTGAGAAGAACCTTGTCTGATATCAGTAAGTACATTTTTATGCTTATTGTAGGAAAAGTATTATGAAAAGACTGATGAAAAATGCATTAGTTAAAGATATAATTTGAAAGTGCCAGAGATGAATTCAATAGGCATTTTTTAATGAAATAAGCATTATAACAAAAAAGGGTCTTCAAATTTTCTATGTTCATAAGTTCTTCTCTAAGGTAAGAATAAACTTATTCATAATTTTTAATTGTAAGAAAGTCCAGTGCAAAGAAATTTTTTAAAAAATCAATAAAAGTTTAACAAACTTAAAAATAACTCACATGATAAGAACTTTTGGTCATCCTGAAATAAAGCATCCTGCCCTTCAATACACATACAATTTAACAAAATAAAAGTATGCAAATGGGAGGCAATATATTTATCTAGAAAAAAGTAAAGTTTTAAAATATAATCAAGCTGAAATATTATAAAATGATTTGTACTGCAACAATATTTTAGGATAATAGCAGAGATGTCAGTTAAGCAATTTGCAAATCGTGTATTTCCTTGCTGTGTTTGCAAGATTACCTTGTGAATCATCAGGATCCATAACTCTAAAGGCTTTTGATTTACATTTGCCTGAAATGCAAGGCCAGAAAGGACATTGCAGATAAGACAAACAACAAGATGATCTAGTAGCTACAATACCAATAAAAAGTAAACAAAATAGGTCTCTTCTTCCAAAAGGCTGAAGCTGACACTTTACTTTTGCAACTAATAATTCTCTGCAAATATATAGACTTTTTATATAGATTACATTGGAGCAGCATTTTTACTGAGCCTTGTACATGTATTTTATATCCAAAGTGATATCTGAGGCTAAAGGTGGAATGAGAGTGCTTTTTTAACTATGACGTTTTCCGGAATCTTTGTAATCTTCCATTCCTGTATTTTTGGCCACACTCTATTTCCCTTTGCTCTCTTAATCAAATAGAGTTCTATTTTCTTTGTATTCAAACTTTCATTCTCACTGGTATGCTTGCATTACTTTTTTTTATCATCACCTGTACTTTTACCAAGCATGCTTACTTTCTCCTGATAAAAATAGATAACTAATATTTACCCAGTGCTTCATACATGCCAGGAATTTTCCTAAGTGAATTTAGATGTATCACTCATTATTTCTAAAAATAAATCTAGACTACACACACATACACACACACACACACACACACACAAATGTTAAACAAATGAGCAAAGTTACTGAGAGGTTAAACAATGCTCCGAGGGTCATTTGCCAATAGATAATAGAGCTGGATTCAAACCATCAGTCTGGCTGTTTTTGAGTGTCTGCCCTTCATATAGTACCTCCCTCCTTTTCTTCCAGAATGTTCCAGGCGTAACCATATATGTGACTTTCAGCAGCTATGATTACACTTTATAAGCATAGTCTTCCAGGTACAGTTGATTGAACCTGTGTAGATGTTTGCTACAAGCTTATTTTCTCTATTGAATAAAGGAGGTGTATATGTGTGTATATCTGTAAGCATATATGGGTGTGTGGCTAATGTGTGTGGTTGGTGGAAGAAAGCATTTACAGTGTAAGTGCAAAACTAAAGAGAGCTAGTCTGAACAGAGAAAGTAAGATTGACACACTAATAGAACCAGAAATAAGATAAGAAAAACCAGATATAGTACACATATCTCATCAGTTCCAAACATCACACATCCCTTGCAACCTTTCCCCACCACATCCTTCCCTCCCCTCTCTCTCTCTCTCTCTCTCTCTCCACACACACACACACACACACACACACACACACACACACACACACAATTTAACCAATGCAAGTGAATTTAAATTGCAATTTGGGTTTGCTCAATTAATCTCTATAAATGCCTATAAAATCTAATTGTGGATGTTGGGGCTACGGTATTCCACCAAATGGTGAATATTCAGTATTCTATGTGGACTAAGTAGAGAAAGTAAGCTTAAAAAGATGGAGCAACAAAGATTTAAAAGGATGCATATAGTACTAAGCAGATAAGGTACACAGAACTATTATGAGAGCTCGAGATCTATAGATACAACTGTAGTCTGAAATTTTGATAAGCCCTATTCATTTTTGCTTAGTATAGATTAAACTAATTATATCCAATAAACATATAAACTAATGTATTATATTATCACCTGCAAGACTAGAATAGTACTATTTTTCTCAAAGTATTTTACAGGAATACAAGTGATAGAAGAATCAAATGCCTAGCCAAAGTAAGTATATATAATACATTTGTTCTCACATATTTGACTCCTTTTACCTTGTTTCTTTCCTTCTTAATTCTGGTGTTCTGAATTCTTATCATTTATGTTCTATACAATAATTTTTAACATTTTTTCAGACTTACAAAAATATCACAAGACTTTCTGTGTACCCTTTACCCAAATTCTTCAAATGTTAAGATCTTACATAATCAGAATACAATTAGCAAAAACAGGAAATTAATATTGCCTTAAAACTATTAACTAATCTATAGACCTTACTCAAATTTTAGCAGTTGTCCCATTAATATGCTTTCTCTCATCTAAGATCCAATCCAGAGTCCCATCGTAGTTAATTGTCATCTTTCAATATTCTATGCAGGAAAGTTGCTCAGTTTTTTTATGATTTGACATATTAGAAGAGTACTAGTCAATTATTTTGTAGATTTTAATTAAGATTTGTCTGATATTTTGGCATAATTAAATTTAAGTTACACTTTTGGTAAGATTAACTCTAAATATTACAATAATTTAATAATCTGTAATAATCTTTTATTTAGTATGAAAGATTACTCAATATTTATGAAATATTTTATGTGAAGATAGTTCAAAAATATGCAAATATCTGGTATGTTATTATGCTTTGCTCCATTAATATTTCTGATTCTTGCCCATGGAAGCTATTACTATAATGAATGCCAAAGATAATTTTGATTTCTTATATTTTGGATATTTCTCTTTTGGAATTATATATTAAGAAAGAACAGTCTCTTTTATCCAATGTATTCATTTATTTCATGTATGTGTTTTATTCTGTGGTTAGTAATTTTTTCACTGTCAAAATTGTCCTAGATTTGAAAAGGGGGAGAGTTTTCAAGTTGGTTTCTCTCCTTGGACATGCCAAGATCAAGATCATTTTTCAAAGATGTAGGGCCTTACTTTCAGTACCATTAAAAGTTCCAGGCACATCTTACTCTGGCATCAACATTTTTCCAAAGAGCCTTGGTTTATGTTATTGGAAGAATGGCATTTAGAGCAACATCTAAGTATCTAAGTATAGGGAATGTTCGTTGCTACTGGGTTGCTACTGTTCTAGAAAGTCACAATAAACAAAGCTAAGATGTGTGTGTGTGTGTGTGTGTATATATATATATATATATATACAGGTGTGCATATGTATGTACGTGAGTATATGCAAATAAACATACACTCATCTGTACAGGACACTTTTTTGTAATACTCTTCTTATTTAGAAACATTAACTATTTACACTTCTGTGTCTTTTGAGGGAGAATAAGCACCTTTAAGCCATGGATCAAATTAATCCTCATAATCAGAATGGTGCATAGGTCACTCAAATACCTACTGAATAAATAAATAGTACAAGAGAATTTCTAGATCAAATTGAGTAAATAATAATAGTATTTCAGTCTGAACTTCAAAATTCTGATGTTATCAAAAAAAATGTGTATTAGGACTACAATTCTTTTAAAGTCTAAAAACGTTTAAAAGATGAACAGACATACCTACAGTTAAGAAAAACTTATTGGTGCTTTTGGAGATAATGCCATCATTTGAGTGTCCATCACCATTCAGGATTTCTGTATGTCTTACTGAAGTTTGAGGACCCTCAAGTTTGTATCTGTCCTGAACATTAAAGAAAAAATATATGCTTTTCAGGCAAAGATAACAAAAAGTGGAAAATAAATAATTAAATATTTAAACTAAAGCTAAACTTTTAAGTTCTTGTTTTATACTAATTATTTCATTTTTTTCATTATTTCATGAATAAATTGATTTCTTCTCATAATTAATCCTCAGAATAGTGCATAGCCTATCATAGTCACTTAAATACCTACTGAATAAATAGTATAAGAGAATAAATAGTAAATTCATGAAATTATGTCCAATCTCTATTACAACAATAAATTTCTAAGTGACAAATGCAAAGCACTCTTGTGTTCTACAAAATGGTTTATCCTACAAACCTTTACTTTTTTTTCTCATTTGGGTTAGATCTGTAGTGATTATAGGAATTAAAGTTTACATATGTTTTGAAAGTCAACTATTAGTAGAAAATATCATTAAAAACCAAGTGACCTCCTATGGAATAAGGCAAAAGGTCAGAAGCATAAAATTTCCTAGATACTATGTCATGAGCAGTGGCCCTATGAATAAATTCTCCTAAAAAGGTTGATAAATTTATCTTCTATTATATCCTTGGAAAAAATTTTTAAATTATTTTAGAATTAGCTTATTTGTTTCAATTGAAATGTTACTACTTATATTAAACAAATCCATTTATTGAGTCTTGATCAAAGTACTTGGATGAATTATAAAAGGACAATAAAAATGGACAAAAAGTCATTTAATGTAATCAGTAGAACAAATTCAATTGACTTTTATTCAGTCCTATCAGTATTTATTGAGCAAGGAAATTTGATGGGTCTTGATATTGAGAGAAAAAAATAATAAGACAGATCCTTCTGGAAAGGAACTTATAATGGATAATAGGGAAGAAATTTTACCTATTAGCTAAGGAAAATTAACTTATTCTTAGATACCTAATCAGGGTTTCTTAAACTATACAATGAACCTGAAACTACTGTTGATATATAATTTTAATTATGTGAGTCTAGATTACTCCCTGACTTTCCGTATTTCTCACTTTGATAGCAAGGGGCTAATCAATATCATGAAAATGAAATGAAATAGCAGTATACAAATGAAATAGTAGTTGATATTATTAAAAGTCAGAAAAAGATTATAAAGCTGATTACATGAAATGATGTATGAAAGGATTTCAGTAAGTGCTTTATTTTTTGTTGCAAAAGAAAAATAAAAATTCCAATATTAATAAAATGCTTGCTTAATTGTCATAATTCTATCTTGGATCTGATGTGAGGAAGTTACAGAGAGAACATCTCAGTACTTTTGCTTAGATTTGTCTCTCAGGGAAAGCATAATTTCTTCATGGCCCCTCTTTGTCAAGGTTTTGATTATCTAGTTCTATTCATGAGGCTTTGGAATGGTCTTGACCTTGTCAGTAGTCAGGGGTAGTGAATAGTCCAAATGGAAACTTCCACAGTGGATTACCTATCCAGATAACTCATTCATGAGACAAGGAGAACATATCTCTGATGTAGGTAGGCATGATGGATGAGAAAATGTGCTTCTCTATCCAAATAGGAAGAAAAACTAATCATACTTAAATATTGTCAGCACAATTTGTACTGACTCAGATCAAGTGAGAGACAGAGCACAGAGCCCATAAGTTTGAGTGCATTATGTTTCATAACCAAGTCCCTCTTCTGATCTCTTATCTTCCATTTGTCCACTTCAAAATTGCCTTCCATACTTCTCTCCCATTATTCCTTTAAAGTGGAGCTTACTGAGACCATGTGAAATTAAGTCCCCAAGGTTGATCTATTTTATCTGGACATGACCTTACTCATTTTGTCACTAATAGAAAGAGTGAAAACATAATAATCACAGAAATTAGAAGGTGTTTTGTAGTTCCTTCTTGATCAAGGTCTCTAGTCTTAGCTGAGTTCCAGATGTATCCTTATTTATATAGGAGGCCACAACCAGGCAAATATAATTGGTCCCTTTGCTTTGTATTCTTTCTACCAATGATACTACATAAAATCAAATTGTTCTTTTTATCTTGATAAGCAGGACAACTTAATACTTTCCAAACATTTGTATTTGCATGATTATTAGTAACTTTATAAGTCCTTTCACTAGACATAATGGTAATTTATAATAGCAGGTGTGTACTTACACATGTCCCTAGATTTTATAATTTTTACTAATCAAATACAGTCATTCTCTAGATTTATTTTTGTTAAGTCCTACTAAAGTCTTAAAATTTTTGTCTGGTAGCAATACTCAGAGCACAACTACTCTAGGAATACTCTCTACTGGTATGTTACTGCTTTGGCAACCTCATCTGTATGAGATGAGGGTGATACAACCTCTTACTCTGAACAGAAATGTAATTACTGGATTCATCTACAACCATACACCACATAAAAGAAGAGCCTGAGTGTAGGAAGAATTTTCCAACACAAATGGCAAAGGGCACATGGTGAATCAAACTACTTAAATAAGAAACAAATGGAGGAAAATTAATCATACTTTAAATATTTTATATTATGCACAATTTCAGATTTACTTGACTAGTCCTTAAATTTTATTTTTATTGTTTGATAAAGATTTCACTGTATGGATGCAAGTACAATTAATTGTGACATACTGTAAAGTACAGTAAAAATTCACAGAGATCATTAAAAATCAGTTTACTATATATGCCTTTAAATAGATAAGTTAACTGAGTCAAAGTATTATATAACCCCATTCTCATCAGAGGACCACACCTTTTATACTGATTTAATGTTCGTTGTTAAATTTGAACTTCGTGATTAAATGTATGTGTGTTAAATATTCCTCTTGATTGAGTAATCTCAATGGATATATTCATAAATTGTACTGTTATGAAAAACACTAGTAAAATACAAATTGGTTTTTATATAACATGTTCTAGACACATTTTTCATATTGGAAGCAGATTTATATGCAATATTTTGCCATGTGTAGACAGATTTGGAAATGTTTTAATTATTCACATTGCCAAATGTTTAAATATCTACAAAATGATTGACACATATTAACTATTTTTATGTTACTTACTAACATTAAATGTTCCAGAACAGGTAATTTAAAATAGAACATTTCTCCAGTGTTATTCAGATTACTTAACCTAATAGAGCTATCTATGGTTTTAATTCAGCATTTAAGAGCAGTGAATGTTAAGTGGATACTTTTAAAATAAAGGCACAGTATGCAAATTTATCTTCAATTACACAAAAACTTTTTAACTAATTTTTTATGATTCATTTTAAAACTGATATTTTTTTACTTGTGAAATGTTTTGACATATCAGATCAAGGAAAAATTAAGTTTTTATAATATCTTATGTCTAATAAGCCTATTAGAAACAAATGAAGATTTGCTTATCGTTATATTCTTGAAGTGAAAAATAATTAAAACATTTTTCACACTAGAAATACTAGGGTGCTGGGTCAACTTAATATGTTTACAATTTACAGAGAAATATACTTGTCTATAATGTTATCCTTTCCTTATAAATAAAACAAATTTTATAACTATGTTAAAATCTGTACAACAAAATTTCATAAAACATAGCATGTTTGATAATAATTACACTTGGCATATATTTGTGCTAAATTTTCTAAAATCCACATATTGGATTAACTAAAATTAGGCTTTTGCATGATTATATGATATAGTAGGTTATCAAAGTTAAGATGTTCTTAAATTATCATTACATTGTCTCATAATTGCATGCAAATCTATCAGGGATATTGAGATATATTTACAAATTTGGTTTGCCATCTTTCCAGAGATGTGGTTTTTATTTCTTCCTAATTATTCCTTCATAACTTCTTAACAACTTTTGAACTCTTTCCTCGTTAAAACATATTTTTTATTCATTTATTTACTATGGTTAATTGTCTTGGTTTGTTGTAATGGCTTTAATTTTTCTATTTCTTGGAATCTGAGAAAAGATATTAGTAAGTAGCTAGATTGTTGCAGGAAGTTGAATGGGTTATTGCTGCTACTTAACACAAAGATTTTGAAAGAGGCATTCATACTTAGGGAATAAGTCTGGAAATTTCTTGAAATTATTCATTTAGTGGAGGACATTTAACACCTTGGATATGTAATTTTTCACTTATTTTTCACCACTATTTCTTTGTCATCCTCTTGACAGGTATGTCAAATATGTTCAATGATATTCACTAATGTTTCATTGCAATATTGCTATGCACTCATTAAATAGGTATTTTTAAGGCTTCATTTAACATAAAGCACTGCACAATTAACTGGGAAAAGAATAATGAATAAACACACCTCTGCTCTCAAAAGCTTAGTATACAGCAGAAGACTATAAGTAAACATAATATATATGCATATTTAAAGCTATATATGTTGCAAAAACTCTCCAAAGAGGATGACCATCATTTTCCTTTCTTGGCTTAAATGGTACTTCTCACAAACAGAGGTGAATTGTCTTATCTTCCCTTGGATCTATTCTGGATTTAGCAACTTTCTTGCCCCCAAAAATGTGGATGAATTCCATTCTGAGACTGTGTCAAAGGACGCCTTCTGGATTCTACCTGTACCTCCAAGAAAAGGCAGGACTAGGTAGGAAATCCAACAGATGGCAATGTTTTGAATAGGCCCAAAGTAGCCCCGTGGAAAGGTCTTATGAAAAGAGTAAAAGCTAACCAGCCATCCTGCAGCTTTCCAGCCATTTCAGTTGAAATAGACATGTAAGTAAAGATACTCCCACACAATTGAGCCTTCAGATGATTCTAAACACAGCAACTATTGACTTCAATAAGCATGAAAAGCACCAATGAAGAGCATGTGTCTGAGCCCTGTTAGCATACATAACATGAATGATAATAACACACTTTTGTTTTAAACCACTAAGTTTTGTGGTGATTGTTTATCCAAAAGTATATAAATAGAAATCATGTGTTTATATTTAGATATATTATATATGATAAAAATATAACAGACAATAATATATATGTCTGTGTATATATAGAGTGACGAAAACAGACAGAAAGATCTTAGTCAACCAAATATATATAACCAAATGATTTTGGACTGATGGAGAAAAGTTAGAGAAAAAGGGCTGTAGAAAACTTTCTCTGAGAATATATGAATGCTTCAAACTAGGGTGCCACTGATGATTGTGGCAGAGTGTACGAGCTCATTTTCTCCTCTTTGAGTTCTCCTTGGCCTTTCTGTATTTTACAAAGGGTCCTATATTGCATTTTATTAAATAAGAGTGGAAATGTATGTGTAAACTGAGTGGCCTGCATAGTACCGACAAAATGTTAGACAACGTATCTATTCTGATCAATGAAATAGTGTTTTGGAGTTATCCAATAAAATATAATTTAATTTTGTTTCTAATATGTTATTTACTATTAGCTAACTATATTTTATCCAATTTAATTAGATTGTATTCAAGATTCATATACATATGATATCAAAACAGTCTTGAACTTCCATTCACAATGATTCCATTCACTATAAATTAACATATGAAAAAGTGAAGTAGAATTTTCAGCATACTTTAAAAAGTCAGTAATAGGTTCAAAAGCATATGTCAAGAATTCCATAATCTTTGGGTACCTCTGAAGAAATCTTAGAAACTATCATTTTCATTGCTTCCAATACCACCAAACATACACATAAACAAGATGTAGCTGAGAAGAATAAGAAATATTACTAATATTTTGATTGAAGCCTGGCATTTGTACTTATCCTGGATATGTGGTCCTAAATTCCTGAGGACAAAGTATGAAAGTATTAGTTTTACTTTCTGAACCTGTTATGATGAGAAATAGAAGTCTAGTATACTCAACTAATTTTCAGCCAGCAATACTACAGTTTTTTTCTACACATCAAATGTAAAAGAGAAATTATAAATCTGTATTAACCTTGTTATCTCAGAAAGGATATCAATAGGTTAATTTTCTTTAGCTTTGAAGGTATACTTTTCCTATTAAATTTGAAATTTGCAAAGGAGTTTAAAAATGTTACCCTTTCTCAGTGTTGCTTGTAAAATGATCCCTTCTAAAGTAGGATGTCTGTAAGGGGAGAAGAGGAAGTTGATCATGCATTTGATTATTTAGGGACTACATAAGACATATATCATGCCTTTATTTAAATGTGGAAATAAATATATATATACACATATATGTGTGCATGTGTTAAGTTTTGCTATTAGCAAAGATAACAGAGTAGGGGAAAAGAAAGGGAGCTGTGCTACATATTTTAGAAATTTATTTCTATTTCTTACTTTCCAAACTTTATTTTTTAATTTTAATAAATTTTAAATTATAAATTGGAAAGTGTTCCAAATTATATTTCCAAATTTATTGAGATATAATTGACATGACACTGTGTAAGTTTATAGTGTACAATGTATTGATTTGTATCACTTACATGTTATAAAATGATTACTACCAGAGAATTAGCCAAAAACTCCATCATGTCACATAATTACCATTTCTTCTTTGTATTGAGAACATTTGAGATCTACTCTCTTAACAAATTAAAAATATGTAACAGTATTAACTATAATTACCATGAGGTACATTAAACCACCAGAATTTGTCTTATAACTGGAAGTTTGTATCCTTTGACCAATATCTCCTGATTTCTCCTACTCCTCAGACCCCACAACCACATTCTATTCTCTGTCTCTACAAGTGTGGTTTTTTTTAGATTCTACATATAAATGAGATTTTTTCTCCAGTGATGCTTTACTTTTGTCTCTCTGTCTTATTTCACTTATGGTGTTTGTCTCTCTGTCTTCACTTTGCATAATTTCCTCAAGGTCCATCCGTGTTGTCACAAATAGCAGATATTCCTTCTTTCTTAGAGATGAATAATTTTCCATTATTACACACACACACATATATATATATGATTAAGTATAAATATAAATAATATATTATTTTTAAAAACAATAAGGGTGGTCTTATGTTGCTTTGATGCTGATGTGATTTCTATTACTTCCCCTTTGATTAAATATACTCAAACTGGATTGCCATATTCTTATCAAAATGATAATATATGCACTGTTTTGACATTTGAAACATTTTAATTTATTCGATCTTTATAAAAATCAGATTTAACATATTTTATTACATTCAATTTACAAATCAGTGTTTGCAAGTGAATTTATCTTTCAGGCATCTCAGGGAAATGTGATGGTTTATATATGCTATTCCCTCTTTCTTGTCCTTTAGTGAGTAGGTGTTTGATAACAGTATCACCAAAAAGAAAAGAGGACTGCTATTCTAATGGCATTTTAGTGCCATGTAGACACTGATTGCTATAGTTCCTTCTAAAGGAAATGGTTAAGACATTGCTCTTCTCCATATTAACCTCAAAGGCCATTCTGCTTTTGCCAAAACCCAGAAAAGTAAAGCATCACTGGAGAAAAAAAGAATGTTCTAGAACATACACATTCAAGGGGTCCTTCACCTCAACTCTCACACTCTAACAGATGAGAGGGTTTTCACACAACACATGATAAACTGCAATTCTCTCCTATGCTCCAAATACAGGTAACTATTTGGTTCTGTTTTTTTGGAGATTCTCACCTGGGAGCTTTTGATCCCACTGCTGGTATTTATTTATTTTGCATGCTTACTAAAAAATGGTTACAATCTGTTCAAATTTGCACCCATAGAAATGGCCATTATTCTCTAAAACTACTGACCCAAAATTTTAATTGTCTTTCTATACTTTGTGAACTTGATTCCCATTTTTGTATGTTGGTTCCTTTCTGTCTCTGGACTGGGTGTAATTTTCTTGTTTCTAATATTACCTTAGAAGTGAAACAAGTATAGACTATGGATCATCTTGACAAGTTTCTCCTGCTTTAAAAAGTCATGACTCCAGAGAAGCCAATGAGTCAATATGAAGAGGCATAGTGCCCCTTTCTGTCACATTTGAGCTTGTATTGGGAGAAGACATCGTGAACTAAATTTATCATTAGAAAGATCATTTATTTCTGGAAATACTGATCTGACCAAAGCACCAGGAACTGATCTCTTGTGAAAAGGCCTATGAGACTTTAAGTCTGAGAATTCATTACCCCAAATGCTGAAGGTCAGCAATGACTTTTATCCCCTTTTTAAAGATGAACTTTTAAAAGTTTAGAGACTTAACTGTAGCTACTGTAAATGAAGCTTAAGGCCAGAGCAGAGACAGAAATCAAAGGCAAAGTGACATCATGTCACTAAATTAAACTAAATTTATCCTTATCTGAGTTCTCCCTTTTTTTCCCTTCATATCATAACTCTCACATGCACACAAGCTAAGAAAAGCAGCCCTTTACAGGAGAAAAAATGTTAATAGACCTGGAAAAGAAGGATTGTAGGTCTTGATGCAGGGTTCATGCTGATGTGCCTAAGGAAGATTTCTTAATGCCTATTCACCCTTCCTCAAGCTTAGACCACTGGGGTATATTGTACTTTTATAAAGACCCAAATCATTTTCAAAGTTGAATGGAAATTATCTCTTTAAAATCTGCCTGTCTTGTGCATTTGCATTAGCATGGGTCTCTCCACTCTTCATCATTGAAATGAGTCCTGCACCTAGCGACATCTGTCACAACATGGTCACTGCTTTATACCAGTGCTATCCATTATGTGAAGCCCTGTTTGATAAAAGAAAGAAACCTGCTCAAAGAAGAAATTTACTGTACAGTAGAAGGATAAATTAAGAGATCTCTAAACTCTTGGGAGTGTTCTGTATTCTAGCTATTTAGAGTATTTATTAAAAAAACAAGCAAGAAATACCAACTAGCCTTTCCCTCAAAAACTATTTTTGACAGACTCCTGATTCAGTTAAGTCTTAAGTATTGAACCACATTTTTCAAAGATCAGTATAGATTATAAATTAAGAAGTGCGGATATTATTTGTATTTTGTGCATGAGTGTGCTGTTATTTAAACAAGGAATTTGGAGAAATAAAGATTCACTCATAGGTTAAAAATAAAAGTAATCACTTGAAACTAGAAAAGAGAAATTAAAAATCATCATATCATAGGGAAAATTAAGATTCAGTTAAGATAACTTATAATATCTGATCTCATATACTTTCTTGCATCATAGTAATTGGGATATATATATATATAAGTAACACAAAGAGAAAATTCTACTTTATTTCATAATTAAAATATATTAAGAGGACTCTCTCTTTGAAAATAATATTTCAGCACTAGTGAATATAAATGAAATTCCAGCAATAGGAATATATATCCACATTCTTGAACATTTTCCATGCTCTACCAAAGCTTCAGAACTAAATTCAGTAATAAATATTTTATTTAGGAAAATCAAGGAGCTAACATTTCCTATTTTAAAAGTTTAGCAGATAACTTCAATTGGCCTAAAAATTTATCCTATAAAATTCAAAACTTAAAAAAATTTTTCAAGACAAATAAATAAGAATAAAAATAAATACAGAAATAAAAAATATAAACAAATAGTAGGTAGGTAAACATATAAATAAATAAATGGTGGAATCATTATACTTGGCATTTAAAGTTAATTCCTAGATTCAGTTTATTCCCAGCTATGTTTTCCAAAGTATTTTTCTTCAGTATAACATACAGTGTCTTGAATTTTATGTGCTATTATTAGTTACTCAGAATCTTTTCTCAATATAGTGGAGTAAATTTTTAAAAAACATAAAATAACTATTTAGACATGGATTTAAATGCATTTGCATTACTTTCTTAAAAATTATGCCAAACTTGTTTAAACATTTGTGACTGAAGTTTATAACATTAATAGTATTACAACACTTTTGTGTGGTGACACTCTCAATGAGCCCTGAGATCCTAAAAAATAATTTGACTCTAAGATAACTGATATCATATCAATGTAACTTCTACTATTCTGTTTCTTTCTGCAATTATCAAGCTATGTTATTTCTTGGTGGGTAAGTTTATACATGTGTTTATATGTATGTATGTATGTATGTATGTATAATACAATTACTAGTGTCCCCTCTAAGGATGAAAATTCCTTGCAAATGTGAAAATAAAATGAAAATGATTTTGGAAAACTATTGCAGCCTGGGGAGTCTTAAAATAAACTTAGTACTTTCCAGTTCCTAGATGAATGTATGGCAGTTAAATCATTCTTCCATAAATATGAAGTACATTAATGTAAGACAAGAAATGAAACAATTATAGCACTATTAAGGAAAATCATGATTCAGATAAGCACTGGCTAAACTTCAAAATGAGAAAATCAAGTCAAATTAATTTACAATTAAAATTAACCCTGAAATTCACTTAAGAATGCATCACATTAGAGACTGGCATTCTTACACTTAGCTAGTCTAGTTAACATGATTTCTTCTATTAATGCTGGAATCAATTGCTGTTTCTTTAGTTAAGGATTAGATGAAGTAATTTGTATGCAACTGAGGCAAAAAAATAAGTAACTTTTGTGGTAGAATAATATTCAGTGTGAAAAAATTCTTATAGTATTAAAAACCAGTAAGAAACAATTTTGGATAAAATCACTTAAAACATTTGAAATACATTATATATATATACATATATAAATACATTATATATATATTTCTTCTTTCTTTAATTTGGTTGTTTTTTTCTTTTGTCAAGCATATCAGCACAGTTAAATTTTAATAATTCCATTGTGTATATACACACACACACACACACACACACACAAAATGAGACTATAAGAAAATACCTGATATTTTTGTCATTGGAGTTCCAGTGAAAGAGAAAAAAATACTTGATGACATAATGTCTGAAAATTTCCAACATTTGCAAAAGAAATTAACTGAAGGAACTAAAAGAACCCCAAACAAAACAGTCCC
This sequence comes from Manis pentadactyla, assembly GCF_030020395.1. Lineage (NCBI taxonomy): Eukaryota > Metazoa > Chordata > Mammalia > Pholidota > Manidae > Manis > Manis pentadactyla. The sequence continues at coordinate 165,221,516 of NC_080021.1, read as the reverse complement.
AACTAAGTCTAACACATCTTTGTCAAACTTCTAAAAAGCAAAGAAAAACTAATAAGCCAGGAGCAAGGAGAAAAAAAAAAAAAAGACACCTTACCTATAGGGAGGAAAGACCATTTTGAGAATGATGGATTTCTCATCATAACCATGGCCATTGGAAAGAAATGGAATAGCATTTTTAAAGTGTGGAGAGATGATTATCTACCCAGATTCCCATATGTTGTAAAGATATCTTTAAAGAATGAAGGGGAAATCAAGACATTCCCAGATAAAGGAAAACTAAGAATTTGTCATCAGTATATATAGCCTAACAGACTAGTTAAAGAGAATTCTCTGTATAGAAAGAATATAATAGAAGGAAACTTTCAATATCAAATGTTAGAAATAATACATTATTCTTTCCTTCCCTCTTGAGTATTCTAAATTATGTTTGACAGTTGAAGCAAAACTTATACTTTTTAATGTAGTTCTAAATGTATATAAAGGAAATATTTAAAAAGATAATGTTATACTTGTTGTAGAGCAAAGAGAGATAAACAGGGTTAGTTTTGGGTGCCAATAAATTATGCACATATAATCAAATAGGTAGAGCAACTATTAAAAGATACGCCAAAATATGCACTCAAAAAATACTGTAGATGAATCAAAATGTAATTCTATAAAATAGCCAAGTAACCTACATGAAGTCAGAAAAAGAAGATGATGAATATAAAGAGGAAACAGAAAACAAAAAATAAAATGCCAGACCTAGAAACGATAAGTACATTAAATATAAACAGCTTAAATACACCAATTAAAGCATGGCGATTAGCAGAGTGGATTAAAAAATATAACACATATGCTATTTCCAAGAAAACTCAAGGTAGAGCAGCATAATCAGGTTACAAGGAAAAGGATGGGAAAAGATACATTATTCAAATATTAATCATAGGAAGGCTGATTGGCTATATTAATAACTCATAAGTAGACTTCAGAGTAAAGAAAATTATGAGAGACAGACAGGAGCATTTTATAACACTAAAATAATCAATTCACCAAGAAGACATAGGAATTCTAAATGTATGAACAATAAACAACATAGCTGTTAATTCTGTGAAACAAAACAATAGGACTGAATGAGAAATAGAAAATTCATGATTATATTTAGAGACTCTATCACTCTTTTCTCAACATAATAATTAGAATAACTATTGATAATATAAATAGCCCTAAAATCACGAAGGATATAGAAGAGTCAGCAACACCATCAAACAACAGGATTTAGTTGACATTTATGGAACACTTCACCCCAAGCCAACATACTACATGTTCTTTTCAAATCCCCAGGCAACATAAACTAAAATTAATAATAATCATGGCCATAAAACAATCCTAATGAAACTGAGACTAATTTAAAACAGGGTGTCTTTGCTGACCAGAATAGAACCACGCTAGAAACCCATAACAAGAAAAGAGGGAAATCTCCACTCAACTGAATATTCAACAACACTTCTCCAAACAATCCATGGGTTACTGGAAGCTTCAAAGGAAACAGAAAAACATTGAACTCAATGAAAACGAAAATACAATTATCAAAATTTGGGGGATACAGTTCAAGCAGGGAACTTATAAGGAGCAGGGAAATTATAGCAATAACATATATTAGACAAGAGAAAAAAAGTTTCTAATCAATAAACTCCTACTTTAAGAACCTAGAAAAAGAATGCAATAAACACAAACCAAGAAGGAGGAAGGAAATACTAAGGATAAAAGTAGATATCAATGAAATTTAAAATTGAAAGACATTAGGAAATATAAATGAAGCCAAAAATTATTTATTTAAAAAGATCAATTACAATGAGAAACCCCTAGAATTACTGACAAAAAGAAAAATGAAAGACATGAATTAGTAGTATTGAGAATGAATAGGGGATAGCTCCACAGGTATGGCAGACATTAAAAGTATAAACATATGTTGGAAACAAATCTACACAAATGTATTTGAAAACTTAGATGAAATTAACCTATTTCTCACAAAGTATGAACTGCATCATCTGATTAAATAGGAGACAGATAATGTGAATAGCCTCATAATAAGGAAATTTAAACTTATAAATAAAGAAATTCTGCAACCACTTCCAGAATGGCAGTATAAAGAGACCCACATACCAATTCCTCAGTGCAATGACCATTAATTGGTGAAATTATTTAAAAATGCAACCATTAATAATCTCAGGAAACTACAAGAGCAGGCAGCAAAGGGGGAAATATTTTTTTAAGAAAAATTTACTAAATCTAAGTGAGAAGACTGGGAATCTATTGCACTTGAGCCATCATCTGCTCTTGCATCTTCCCCAGCTCATTCTGAGAGAAGCTCCATTTTGGACATGTGTGGCTCAAAAGACAGGGCCCCTTCTCCTCTAACATCCCTTATCAAAGATGTTGCACCTCATAACAAGGTTTCTTATCCACTCCACCTGCAAGTTCTAAGGCAAAATCATGGTGAGTTTGGCTAAGAGGTCAAGGCTTTCAGCTGCCATGCACCTGCAACTCAAATTATGGTAGGTTGAGAATACTGGGGTCCTTATTGCCTATACCCAGTTTTCTAATAAAGCAGAGATTCCATCCAAAGAATGGTGAGCTGAGAAGACCAGAGTCTATGGCCTCTGTCTAGTACCTAGAACAGTGACTCTGAGTTTTCACCCAGAGAACTCTCAAAATGCATTCTGAGAAACATACTTTATTTGAAACAGAATGTTGGAATGTTCCAGTTTAAAGACATTCTCCAAAACAATGAAAATTTTGGTTTTAAGAAATTATAAGGGATTTTATAGTTCTATCAGAAAAGCAACTTAAAACTACAGAATAGCTAGTTTACCAAAGAGGATCAAGAAATAGACAGCTAAGAAAAGCTCTAATGGGGTCATAACAAACCGCAAGGATTTTCCTCAAAACTCTCTCTACCCAAATTTAATTAGACAAGCCAGAGAGACAATTTATATACTACTTATACTTTATTTATACCAACATATACACTATGGTGTTATAAACAAAACAAACAAAAAAATGGAGTAATCAGCTAGGAATAAGTGGAACCTAACATCTGAGTGTGATACCAAAAGTATAAGGCAGTTTAACAGAGATATCAGGGAAAGGGACAAAGACATCCCTGCTAAGAATTACTGCTATAGTGACTGTGCAGATGCTGACAGCTGTGTTCTCTGAGGAGTAATTAGACATTGCCTATTGCTGAGGAAATAAATTTTAAAATGGTCTACCCAAATAACTAATCAAATAACAAGAAAACAAAAATAGCAGTGGGACCAGAAGAGGAGGAATGGGATTTAGTATCCAGAGTGGCTACAGTATATTATTAAAAATCAAAATTTCACAGAAGTTTATAAACTCCATGGCATTATTCATGGCAGTTTTCATGAATGTCATACCAAAAGAAAAGGCAATAAAAGCAAAAATAAACAAGCAGGATTACATCAAACTAAAACCTGCACAGCAAAGGAAATAACAGAGTGAAAAGACAACCTATGCAATGGGAGAAAATATTTGCAAACCATATATTGGGTAAGGGGTTAATGTTTCAAATGTGTATGTAATTCTTTCAACTCTATAGCAAAAAACAAATGAAAAAAATAAACAAAGATAGCCCAATAAAAAATGAGCAAAGGAGCTGAAGAGACATTTCCCCAGACATACCAAGAAGACATACAAATGGCCAACAAGTACATGAAAAGATGCTCAACTTCACTAATAATCAATAAAATGAAAATCAAAACCACAATGAGATAACATTTCGCACCTGTTAGGTGCCTATAAACAAAAAAATCACAAAATATGGCAAGTGTTGGTGAGGATGTGGAGAAATTGAAACCCTTATTGACTATTGCTGGGAATGTAAAATGGTGCAGCCATAATGGAAAACACTATGGCATTTCCCCCCAAATTTAAAAAGAGAACCACGAGATGCTCCAGTAATTCTGCTTCTGGGTACATATCCAAAATAACTGAAAACAGAATCTTGAAGAGACATACTCCTTCCCATATTCACTGTGGCATTGTTCACAATCACCAAGAGTCCATCAACAGAAGAATGAATAAAGAAAATATGGTATACACAAACAATGCATTATTATTCAGCTTTAAAACAAAAAGGAAATCGTACCATATGTGTTAACATGGATGAACATTAAGGACAATATAATAAGTGAATAACAGTCACAGAAGAACAAATGCTCTGTGACTTCACATATATGAGGTCTATAAAAGAGTCAAACACTTTGGATCAGAGAAGAGAATGCTGGTTAACAGGGGTAAGGGGATGGCAGAATAGGGAGTTATTATTCAATGAGTAAAAAGTTTCACTTATGACAGGTGATTAAGTTTTAGAGATCTGCTGTACCTCATCATGCCTATAGTTAACAATACTGTATTTTACACATACAAATTCGTAGCTCTCATGTCAAATTTTCTTACCACAATAAAAAGCAAATAAAATTAATGCTCTGCCACAAAAAATGACTTGTGCCAGATGATTTCACTAGTGTATTCTCACAAATGTTTAAGGAAGACAGATAACCAATTCTTTAAGGTCTCAAGAAAATAGAAGCAGAGGGAATACTTCTTAACTTACTCTGTGATGACAGCATTACCCTAATATCAGTATTACATAAAGATATTACAATGAAAAACTACTTATGTGTATGTCTTATGAACAGATAAAAAATTCCCTGACAAAATATTAGCAACTCAAAGTCAAAAATGTCTAATAATTATACACCATGACCAAGTGGGACTTATTCCACAAATACAAGACTCATTTAATGTTTGAAAATCAGCATACTCTATCAAATTATTGTTCCTAAAGAAGAAAAATCACACAATCATATCATTAGAAAAAAGGATTTTACAAATCCCAATGCCAAACAAATTCCAAAAGCATTTGACAAATTCCAATAACCAAACAAGAAAAAAAGGGCAACTTCCTCAAACTGATAGAGAATACCTACAAGTATTTACAAGTGGAAGGGTTTGCAAATGAGTTAGACAAGAAAGGAAAAGATATAAAATTGGTAAGGAAAAAGAAAACTTTGTTCACAGATGACATGGTTGTCTGTAGAAATACTAATGTATCAACAACAAAGTAAAACCCTGAAACTAGTGATTATAACAAGCTTGCAATACATAACATTCCTGTGAAAAATTAAATTGCTTCCCTATATAGCAGAATTAACTACTGGAATTTGAAAATAAAGACACAATATCGTTGAACATTGCACCTTGAATTAAACACTTAAGTATGACTATAATATGTGTATTTATTCTTAGATTTTTAAAAAATTAAAAACAGATAAAAGAAACAAAATAAGATCTAACAAATGGATATTCTGTATTTATGAATTGGAAAACAGTATATGTAAAGAGTGAAGTCTTCGCATTTTGATGTATAGATTCAATGCAATAACCATAAAAATCCTACTATGCTATTTTGTAGATATCTACAAATTGATTCTCAAGTTTATACGGAAGGGCAAAAGAACAAATTAGCCAACACAAAACTGGACAAGGAAAGACAGAGGACTTCACAATTCAGCTTTAAGGTTTACAATAATCAACACAGAATGGTACTGGCAAAAGTGAACATATAATTAAATGCAACATGATAAAGAATCCACCAATACACCAACACAGTATGGTCAACTGATATTTGACAAAGGAGCAATGACAATTTAATGAAGTCAGGATGCTCTTTTCAAGAAATGGTGCTGGAAAAAATGGACCGTTACATGCCAAAAAAAATGCAGACATAGATTTTATGCCTTTTCTAACATTAACTCAAAATTATTGGCCATAGGCCTAAATGCCAAATGACAAATTTATAAAATTCCAGAAGAAAATACAGGAGAATATCTTCATAATCTTTCATATGGCTTGGGTTTTTTAGATACAAAACCAAAAGCATGATCTATGGGGAAAAATAAAGATAAATTGGACATTATGAAATGAAATACTTCTGCTTTGTAATATGTAATGTTAAGATAATGGGGAAAAAAACACAAGAGATTGAAGAGGAAAATTTGTAATATGTATGTATATATATATATATATATATACACAAATACTAGACCTTAAGTATTTCATATATATTTACATATATATATATCTGTAAAGGACTCATATCTAAAACATAAAAAGGACTAAAAAAAACTCACCAATAGTAAAACATACAATCCAATTTAAAAATGAGCAAAAGATCTGAAAAAGTCACATAAAGAAGATATACAGATGAAAAATAAGTAATGAAAATGTACTCAATTTATTTGTCATCAGAACATTTGAGCTAAAATACATGGTGCTACATCTATTAGAATGGCTAAATTCCAAATATTGACAATACCAACTGCTGGTGAGGATGCGAAACAACAAGAAATCGAAATCATTTGTTATTGGGAATGTAAAATGGCACAGACATTTTGGAAGAATATCTGGCAATTTTTTACAAAGTGAAGCCAATTGTTACTGTACAAACTACTAATCCTTCTCTGGGGTATTTATCCAACTGATTTTAAGATTATGTCCAAGGAAAGACTGGCATGCAAATACTTAAAAAATTTTTTTTCATAATCATTGAAAACCTGAAGAAACCAAGTACTCTATAATAGGCGAATGGATAAACAAGCTATCTTAATGCATACAACTGAATATTATTATGTGATTAAGAAATGTGAGCTATAAGTTTACCAAAATTATATAGAGGAAGCTTAAATGTATATTGTTAAGTGAAATAAGCCAGTCTGAAAATGCTGTATATTATTCCAATTTTGTGATATTTTAGAAAAGGCAAAACTATAGAAACAGTGAAAGAATTAAGTGGTTGCCAAATGTAACAGAAGGGGAGAGGGAGATAACTGAAAAGATAAATCATGGGGGGTTTTAAGGACAGTGAAATTATTCTGTATAATACTATAATGGTGGATAGATATTTTGAATTTGTCAAAATTTATGAAATTTGAAAATATAAAGAGTGGACCTTTATGTGTCCTAATTTAAGATGAGCACCTAATTTAAAATGAACACTTACTTAATGAGTGCTAATTTAAAAAATAATAATCATTTAGAAAACCAGAGAATCCAAGAAAGGAATGCAGAAAAGTATCTGCTTTAAATGTGTGAATCTCTCTCTCAAGAGAATGGGGTTAAGTGCAGACAAGTAACTTTGGAAACATGTGAAGTATGTAAGATTAAGGCAAAAGAAACTAGGTAAACACTCTACACTGGTAAAGCTGTTTTCCAAATTGATTAATAATTATGATCAGCTGTACACATTTGTCATATTGTATTATGTGTTATTATATGTACTAATTTTTTTCCTTCTTTTCCTCCTTTAAAACATTATTTTGCCTTAAGTGAATATGTGTAGTGTAACAATGTCATTGCTTTAAGGATTTTTGCACTCTATATTTTTTACTTAGTATCTTAGTGTTTGCTGTAGGGCTCCCAGTGTACCACTTATTTTACCAAACTCTACTTCTGAATTATACTAATTTAATTACAGTGAAATATGTAATTGCTATGCCTTTATAACTCTATTCTCTCTTTTCTTCCTTTTCTGTGCCATCATTGTTATACATAATAAATACAATTGTTTTCTTTATTACTTTATATAATTTTTTTTTTCCATATAGTTTCTTTTTTATTCCACAGTTCCTTCATTACTTCTTCATCCTGTGTTAAGTACATATCTTATAATGTGGGATTTTAATTTTCTTGTTTTTTTTCTTACTATATATTTGAGGTACTTTCTAAATGGCTGCACTGAGCATTACTATGAATATCTTAATTTACATGAATCTAGTCCATGTTAATAACAATTTAATTTCTATAGTACTCAAAACCTTCCATTTATATACTCTGTCCTATCCTCTATTATGTCACATATTATACATTTATACATAATATTTGAATTAAAAAATTATCATTGCTTTTTACAGTTGCATTTTAAATCTCATAGGATAAAAGGGGAGTTTCAAACAAAAACACATTATACTATCATTTTAAAAATAGCATTACTGAGATATAGTTAACACATCATAAAATTCCCCCATGTAAAGCAATTAATTCAATATTTTTTACTATATTCACAGATTTGTATGCCATTATTACAATCAATTTTAGAATATTTTCATCACTTCATAAAGAAACTCTAGACTTCCAGTTGCCATTTCTACATAGAATTTGAAGTCACCACTCTGTTCTAACAAGTAAAAAGCTGAACGACAGGAAAAATCAACAACGCTTCTTAGATCCATGAGAGAGGGGAGGACATAGGGCAGACTACTGCTCCCAAAATTGGAGAAAAGAACAGAGTTACAGCTTACCTGAGTACAGAGTCACTGGTAGAAACTGCTCCTGAAACCAGTATCAGGAAGGAAAATCTGAACTGTAAATTAAGAATTGCTGGAAGCTCCATGTGGACAACTCTGGGAGGTAAGAACTGCAGGGAAGCCCAGTCACAGGAGGGAAACCACAACGGTGTGAGATCCCTTCCTGCTTGCCCCAGCTGACTCGTTAACTTAAGCCTAATCAGCTGGGTATTATCATAAACAAGTTGAACTGGGGAGGAAAATAACCAACTCCAGCTCACTCTACCTATCCTGTTCCATTGATAGCGGAAAAAATAAAATAAGAGATCTTGTGAAATCATGCAAGCAAGAAAAGAGGGATTGAAATATTTAAAGAATTGGGAGAAAAAGGCACTGACCTTTAATTCTGTTCCCTGTGAAATAATCCTTCAAAAGTGAAAAAAAAAACTTTCTTAAACAAACATTGAAGGAATTTTTGCCAGTAGACCTGCCTTGCCAGAAATGTTAAAACTTATTTAGTCACAGAAGAACATATACTGCATGATTCCACTTATACAGATATCTAAAATAAGAGCAGAGAGCAGAATGGTGATTGCCAGGTGGAAGGAGAAAATGGGAGTTACTAGTCAGTGAGTGTAAAGTTGCAGAAATGCAAATGATTCGTTTTAGGGATCAACCATATAACATTGTTTCTATAGTTAACAATACTGTCTTATACACTTAAGGATTTGTTAAGAGGCTAGAACTTATGTTAACTGTTAACACAAATTTAAATATAAAAAAGATTGATTCATAGGGGACAGTACTGAGAACAAATACCAGACCTTAACTTGGATCACTAAAATGTAATTTTTTTTGATACACCTATGTGGATAAAATGAAAGTTCCTGTGGCCAGGATGCTCACCTGGCTCTGGTTGGCTGGCTCACTACACACGTGTGGGCAATACATTGCTACTGACTCTATTTAAGAGTTCCGCCCAGTACTCTGGGTGACCTGGTGGCACAGCTGCAAGGCTGCAGGAGAGCAGAGCAGAGGCTGGAGTGGTGGCAGCGCCAAGGTCAGAGGCCCAGAGGATGGCTGTGTGGGACAACTGTGTGGACAGAGAGGCCCAGAAGCAGAGACCGGCTTGCTGCATGCAGACTTGCTCTGAGTGAATGGGATTTTAGTGATTGACCTGCTACCGTGGAAATAAAGCTGGGTATAACCCTTTCACCCCAAGAACATTTTACTGTCATTTTCTTTGGTCACACTGAATCCATAGTGAACTTGCCAGGGGCTGATACCCATTGGCAAGAGAGCCTACTTTGTCTTTGTGTTTCATTTCCAATAGTTTGAAAGCATCATTTTATTTTGTTGTGATGTCCTTTAAACAATGCATAATATTTCCATTTATGGAATGTTCATAGTCTCACACAACCTATTGAAATACTTTTCAAATAAAATAGTCATTTTTAAAAATATACAAATAACATATTTAGATAAAATGTAATTGCACTGAGCACAGTGACTTAGAATGTTTGATGGTTGATGAATAAATTAATGATCCTCTGGAAAAACAAAACACAAACCTCTATTGTAACTAAGTAGCTAAAGCTGGACAATTAAGGCTAGATATTTGGTTAACATATCCAAAATTTGTAGGTAATATCTCTACAGATATATAAAAATGTGAACTATTTACATAATGCTCAAAACTTTTATTTTAGGGTTCTCCGACTTAAATTTTTTTGTTTAATATCTATACACCATGTTTTTGCTTAGAAGAATGAAATATTCTAGATAGAATGATCAAGTACATACAAGTAGCCATTCCAAAGTTTTCATTAAAACAGAGAAAGTTTTAAATATATGTTTGTGTGATATTATACCATCATTGATCAGTGGCATAAGTCATGATTTATATGATTTAGCATATAACACTGGCATTGCAGTGAGGCCACACCTGTCTCTGATGTAACACCATTAACACCAGGATTGTTTAGCTCATTTATATACTCATGGGAAAAGAGGTATACCAAATCACTTCTCATTTGAAGGACTTTATGGACTACTGAAGGGAAATGCATTTTGGTAAACCAAGAAGAAAAAGAAAAAATAAATTAAAGAATGTATAATAATTGATGATAACAATATAAGAGATGCTATAAAGCAGTGCAAGATTAATTACCTAATGGATGACACAGACAGCAGGACTTAAAAGAACTCTTAGGAAAAAATGAGCATAGATGATAAGAAAAGAAAAGCTTCACATGGAGAGAGAATTTGTACTAGGCTGAATATCAGGGCACCCAGTGTAAACTACAGCTAAGGGTCTTGTACCCAACTTTAAAAATATGTAAATTTACCTTTTTAAATATTTTTGAATTCCTGTGTCTCAAAGGAAGTGTAGATTTTGCTTTATAAAGTGAATTTCTCAACCCAATGAATCTTTTCTTAATTATTTTCTCTCTAATTAATCATAATGTTGATATTGAAAAATTCACCTATTGTACAGGCATTTCCTATTAACTTATAATTTAAATAACACAATTGCAGGAAAAGGGATGCATAACTTAAAAGTTTGGCAAGGATCTTATAATAAACTTTGCCCAATGCATGTTTATATTTAAAGCAAGTTCTATCATATTCACCACAATTATCAATATGTGTATATATGTCAATATTTTTTTAAAAATTAGTGTTTTCATCTGCCGTGTTATGATGCAGGCCATGATAAGCTCTGAGATGTGTTATAGATTTTTATTATTAATAATAATTGAAGCACTAAAATTCAGTATTATGTCTTTGTTCATAATTGCCTCATTAGCACCAGTTTAAGTCACTACATAATCTCTTGAATGGAAAATAATAAAGTCATAACTGTCATGGAGAATATGCACAACACAGTATATAATCATTAGAGTAAGAGTGGTATGAGTATAAGTATGTACCATGAATATGTGGCCACAAGACTGCTATTAGTAATATACACTGTGTTGGAAGACAAATATAATGGACTCCTTTAAGAACTGTCAGCAGAGGGAGAGTTTAATAAAAGCTCTTATGACTAAATATAACATGAAAGTAAAAACAAATGTGGAGCTTTAGTATATTCTTTCTAAAATGCATTTTAAAATTGTTACATTAAACCTTTCTTGGAAATGTAGTAAATTTAAAAAATATCCACATTTTTAGAAAAAAATTATGTTCAAGTAGCAATTATGTAAAATAGTTTAAAAAATGTCTAAAGATGTCAATAATACTGTGTCTGGGTATAATTCTTAAGTAAGTAGTGTTCTTAGACCAAAGAGTATATGAGCATACTAGTTTTATTTGTACCAATAGTTTTTGGGGTAAAGTCAAATTATTTCTATTAACTAATAAATTCTCCCACAGTAATGCTTCATCATTGTACTTGTTTAATTTATCCACTAAGGAATTTTAGTTACTTTTATTAAACTTTGTCAGAAATTTAAGGAAATGATTGTTTCATCCTTCCAAAAAATAGTTCTTTTGGGTTTCCTGAGTGACTGACAGACATTTAATTAATTATATATAGCACAACTTTTATCTAGGAAGCTTAAAATAAAACTTCCTATGAAGGAAGACTAAAAAATGATACAAATGGAAGAAGATATTAGATGAATGAGAGAAATGCTCAGACATCAGATTAAAGCTTTTATTTATTTTTTTAAAGTGTCTTTGAAGAAGTTGAAGATGTTAACAGTCATTACATATGTCTTTTATTGGTCTCCATGGTACTGTTACACAGGCCTCAGTTTATCACATGGTTTTCTTACTATAAGTCATAAATTACAACTCTCCTCTAGCCTGTTGTTTCAAATACTGCGTTTTCAAACCTCTATACTAATCTCTGTCTTCCAAAGGAACACTGCTTTCAAACACCTGACAAATGGAGACACCCACTGGCACTATGTAAATGAGAAGTAGATAGCTTGACAGGAGAAACACAGAGAGCAGCATTATCTAAACGCTGACCCATTCAGTACAGCTTTCTCCCCAGTAATAATTAGATGTTACAGCTTAGTGATGTGTGGCACTGTTCAGGTTCCAGGTGTGTTTCTTCCTGAAAATATACCCAGATGTGTATCTCCAAAGTGCATAAAAATCACTGTACTTATTTATACTGGTACCACACACACACACACAAAAAAGGAAATACATCCCTAAACAAAGGAAGACAGATAGTATCTCAAAAATGTGGAAAAGTCTAATGCTTTCCTTGCACATGTTTTATTCAATAGCAAGTTTCCTATTATCATCCATTCACCAAATGTTTAGAACTGGAAAGTTCCCTGAAGCAGATTTTGGAATTTCTTTCTCTTTCTTTCCTTTTAAAACTGTAATCTCTTTGGCCAAGGACTTCCTCCATGAAGGACTCTTCTACACATGCACACACACAGGCCGCTCATGCGTACACACATGCCCAGTTGTCAATTGCATATACAGTCAAGTACAAATGTAAGATTATTGGAGTTATTCAAGTGTTGAAAAAAGTAATATAAAGATATATAAGCAGAACAGCTAAAATAGTTGTTTGGAAATGATATATCTTCAACCCAACAATTGCATTCCTGGGCATTTTTCCAAGCAAAACAAAGACCTTTCAAACAATTATTTGTGCACAAATGTTTATAGAAGCCTTGTTCATAATAGTAAGAAATTGGAAACATCTCTGATGTTATTTTTCTCAACTTTAGATGAGATAATAGCTGCAGTACCCCTAGCATTACCAACACTGTAGATTCTCAGTGTTGGGGTAGATTGAGAGTCAGCAATAGATCTTTTTGATTGGTTGTTTATGTCTTCATATGAGCTTGCAAATTCATTCCATGTCTTGGTGAGAACTTCATGCACTTCCCATGTGCCCCATGTGTTTTTGCTATCTGAAGTGCCCTCATTTGCCTTAAGATGGTGGTGAACTTCCACAAATTTTCTAACAAGGAATTCAAACATTTCTTCCTTTAAGAATGTTTCCTTCCACTTAATTTGTATTATTGCTAACATAGTTATGTGCGCCCTCCATTTTATCACTAATATTTATTATATATGTTGCTGGTAAAATACAAATTAATGTCTACTAGATGTGTCTCCTTATGTGTAAGTTATGTGGTCAGTAGCCATATAATTTGCCATCCAAACTGGAACACTTTTGGAAGTAAACTTTGATGCTGTTAGTAATAATGCCAGGCTGCCTGATAAAAATCCAGATGAGAACTTAGGACCTAGGATCAAATTCACCATTAAATAATTGTGTGGAGTCTGGGGACCAAATATTATGGTTACTTATTTATGAGGAGTCTAGCAATTTGCTTTTCATATAATCAATGTGCATTAATGTTCATGGCACCTGAATACACAAATGATTCCATAAATGACTCACTGTATACATGCTTTGGCCAGTGATCTCTGGTGACATCTTTGATACAAGTTAGTAAGGTTTTGTCCTTGAGCAGCTTGTTTTACAAACCGGGGATGGGACCCTGCACACCACATTTTTCACTCTGTCACCTTGCTCCCCTTCAGGATCTGCCAATGGACACTTGAGAGAGACTGAGAAGCTGGAGGTGGGAGAGGCCTCATTTTCTGTTTGCCTCCTGCTCCTTTAGCATCACTGCTTCTTCACCGCAGAAGCAGCAGATACTTCCAACAGCAGCAGCTGAATCTGATTTATGGCTTTTTTACATAAATCATGACACAGCATCATTCTTTCCCCTCAAAGGTACCGGCACCTTGGGCTGGCATCTCATCTTCAGACGTCTGGTTCCCTTCGAGCTCAGGGACTCCCACAGCAGCTGGCCAGAACCCACTCAGAGGTCAGAGTTTCAGTCATGTAGGACCCTATCTCCAAGCCCTTAAATTTTGATGATCCAAACCACCTCCACCCTGTTCCATCGTCCCTAAGGGTGGCAGGTGTTCATGAAATTGTCATCTCCATGATACATTGGTATTCTCTCTGTGCCTTTCCAGTCACCTATTTAACACTAGCAAACTTAATTAAGAACTATTTACAATAAGCTATTTTGTTAAATTACTGAATTGTACAGGAACCTTCTATACAGGAATAATATTGTTACACATTCCATAGAATGTGGGTTTTCCGCCTTTGGGCTCATGTTCTTACACTGTTCATTACCAGTTGGCTATCAGCCACCAAGAGCATAAAATCAATAATCCGGCCTAAGCAGGAAATGTGACACTGGATTTGCTTTAACAAATATAAACACACACATAATCCCAGAAAAGGAATTCCTATTGGCAAAATTTTAGTTTATCTCCAATATCCATATTCCCAATATCCAATATTTATCATATTTTTCCGTTTTTACTCACAATATGTAATATAGTGGCTGTAATTATAATTTAATATAAAAAATACAGAACTATGAGGTATTAGTTGTACTGATATTACAGTTAATTTCCAGGTACCATGTGTCCTATTTTAATTGGTGTAGCACATTATTAATTCAGCTATTTTACATATCAAAAATAATTTTCTAAATAATGTTCATATAAATCTTCACAATGACCACTTATACAGTTAAAAATTATTCCATTAATTTGGTATGTAAATATTTATGTAGCCATACACCAGCTTCTGGACTACCACACCATACCACAATGAATATATTTGCATATATGTTTATATCTACTTTTTCCTTTAGGATATGTCTTTGTGAAAATATCTAGTTTTGGAAATACTGAGACTGAGAAAATGAAATCATGTGCCTGTAATAAAAGACAGAATCTGCTATCCTGATGGTTTATCTTTAGACTTAGCTACACCAGGGGAAATCATGGCAGTCTTATCCTCTGTAGCCTTTAAGATTTTGCATCAAAATTGGTACTAAGAGATTGGGGACTGTATTTTTCATGGAAAGCTTATTTGTTAGAATTTCTTTTTTTCAGGTATTTGGAAAGTGGGAAAGATTATAATTCAGACATAAACCTGATAGTCCATTGAGATAGGGTGCATAATTTATAGAGTGGTGTTGCAGACACTCCATTTTCTGAGAACATTGGTGGTTTGCTCTTTCTCACTCCCTTTGAAGATAGGTGTAACTATCCATCTTGCTTTCACCCATGAAATATAGGCAGAAATAATAGGTTCAATAACCTAGGTCAGAGCACAGGAGGATGAAGATGTGCCTAGCAAATACAGAGAAATTAGGAGGAAAAACAAGAGGATGTGTGGAAGAATAATTCAAAAGAAAGCAGTGGTTTACAGAGTTAAGTTCTGATGAGAGAGCAAAGGACAGCCAGGTTGAAAAATCTACACTCTTGGAAAATTAATAAAAAAGACTGTTAGTAATTTTTGGAAGGGAATTTTCAGTGAAGTGACATGATGAGGACTAGATTACAGTATATTAAGGAGTGAGTAGAAGTTGAGAACATGGACATAAAGGATTGGACTGCTTACTCCAGAAGTTTGTTCATAAAGAAAACAAAGGAACTAAAGTGAAAATTATAAGGAGTAGCAAGATCAATGGTTGGTTTAGATATTTATTTGTTGTATTCAAGACAAGGTAATTTCTGCATGTTTAAATATTGATAAAACTACAATGATTAGGTGATTACTTTCGCATTTTCAAATTGTATAAAGTTTCTTTCAAGACATCATATATAAGAAATTCCTACTAGCAACTAGTAGAATTGGTAGGAAATGTGAAAGCAGAATCCTCAATCAAACCCAGATAGAGATGCAAGGAGCTGAATATATGGTTGTATTTTATGAATAAATTTTGAGTTGAAGACATATAGAGTTTAAAGTCATGAATGTATAGATCATAATAGCAATAGTGGGGGTCAATAATATTGCCAAAAGAGTATTCAGAGTTACAAGAGAAGGGAAGAGAAGAGAAAGAGGAGAGAAAAAAGCCTTCAGAAATGCCCTAGAGTTGGTTAAGGAATAGGATGCTTTTATTTATGAATGGACATATTCATTTAATTTTTCAGTTGCCAATACCTATATCTATATATTTATAACTATATCAGTGTATACATTGTATACATTTATAGGTATAAGAACTAAAAATATAGAAAAATGGGAAAGTTTCTTGGCCTTTTTGACAATATTTATAAAATTTTGGAAGTGTTTTGTTGTGTGCTACTTAAAATTTTTTGTTTTTTTTCTTAGTAATGTATTTTCAGTATCAAAAATGTATGCTCACTAAGATTAATAAATAGAGCATAGTTTGAAAGCTATATCTTTAGTTTTTATGGGAGGCAGAAAACTAAGTGTAGCCAATAATAATATGATATTGGGGTATTTATTCCTCCAAAGTAGGCTACAAAAATATAGTTCCTGATAGTTGTTAGGTATATAATTTCTGCTTAATTGTGATACATTATAAGAATCAAAATAAGTTTATGTCTGTTAGTTGCAATTTTTACTGACATTATTAATAATATTGAATATTTTAAAATCAGAGCATGGTACAATTAGTCTTTCCCCATCATGATTATGTGGGGTGGCCATTACCCCTACCCCAAGATATAAGCAAACGAAATCCAAGGGAATGAAACAAAGGGATCTTCATATATGACAAGCACTTCAGAAAATTACTGTGTCAGGCAGCCTCTGAAATGCCTCTCAATGATCCCCACTCCTTGTACTTCAACTTCGGTGCATTTCCCTTAAAGTGTGGGCTGGATCTAATTATTTGGTTCTAACAAAAGAATACTCCAATGTGATGTAATGTCCTTCCAAGATCAGGTCATGAATCACGCGGCTACTTTCTTGTTCATCTTCAATTTCTCCCTCTTGTTCACTCCCACTTGCTCAAATAGATGAAGCCAGCCATCATGTTGTAGGCTGCCTTATGGAGAGGCCCATATTACAAAGAGTTGAGGACAGCCTCTGACAAATAGCTGGCAAGGAATTAAAGCCCCCAGTTCAATAGCCTGTAAGAAATTACATGCTGTCAACAATGACCATTTGAGCTTGAGAGGTCCTTAGAGCCTATCTAACCAAATATCGATATGACTGCATCCTGGATGATACTCTGATTACAAGCTTGTGAGAGTCCCTGAATCTGAGAACTCAGCTAAGCCACGTGCAGATATCTGTCCCACAGATATTATAAAATAATAAAAGAATGTGTTATAAAATCCTAACCTTTGGACAGTTAGCAGCACCAGATAACTGCTATAATAGGTTTGTACACTAAGATCTAGAACCACCATTTAAAAAAAAATGTGGCAAAATCAATGATGAAGAAGGCAAAAATTTTCTTCTTCAAGCCTTAGAATTTATTATCACATGTTGAATGTTTTGACATTATACACAAACCAAAAAAAAAACCCTGAAAAAATACTCTGGGAATCACTCATTGATACAATAAAAAGATCTCAAAATACAGTGTCTTAAATAAGGGAATTTTTTGCTTATTATTATTATTTTTTCATTTCACCTAACTTTGTAAATATAACTAAATTGTCCAGAGCTGAAACTCAGGTCAGTTCAAGAAGTAACAACAGGATGCAGAAAAACCATCTTCCTTGTTCTTCTGCCATTAGGAACAGTGCTGACTCAATCTACATGGTTAAAGCAGTCTTACAATCATTACATTACATTTTTCGCCATTGAAAGGGGGAAGAAAATGTGGAGAGTAAAGAGTTTTAAAAACATGGCACTGAAATTGTATTCATTTTTTTCTGTTCACACCCCCTTAGCCACAATTTATTCACATGGCACACTAAGTTTCAAGGGAAGCAGGAATAGGTAGGTTCTAGCAGGCAAGCCATATGTCCAGTCAAACTGAGAGCAAGCACAGATTTTGGGAGACATGAGCAATATCTGCTCTTAAAATCAATTCTACATCAAAGAGATTGAACACTCTCAAAGAAAGAATGACCAGAGCAAATTAGGCAGACAAAACATAAGCAAACTATTAAGTATGACAGGAGTTGGCATTTTAAAGAAGTAGGCAATGATACATATGGCTTCAGTGTAGAGCTCTGGAGGAATCTGAATGAGCTTACTGAAAAAGGTGAGTCCAGAAAGATAGCTTGGTGTCTTGGCAGAAGGTTTGGAAACCCTACAAAGGAATTTTATTTTTTCCCTAAGAAGAGTGGAAACTGTTACTTATTTCAAGCAAAAAGTAGAAGAATGAAGTTTGTCTTAAGAGGCATCTCAGGGAGCAGAGATTAGGACATTAGGCTGGAGAAGAGGATATTTTTAAACCATATTTTAATTTATAGTTAAATTTTAAGGCACATTAGAAATAGAGGAAGTGAGAAAGAAGGGATGACTTTTTAGACCATGCACATGAAATACAATAGAAAAACAGGATGGATTAGAATGAAATGGAATAGAATAGACTAGGATATAACAGGATAGGATAAGATAGACTAGAACAAACATAACAATATAACATACGACATAGCAAAACATATATATTGATAGAAAATTGAATGTAAGCATGAGCCAGAATGAAAATTTGACTAACTTCAAAGTTTCTGGGCTAAAATTCTCCCTAAACAGGTTTTCTGGGAAGTACTACAGTATAAATAATTGAGTTTTTTTGGAAAAGAGATAATGAGCTCTGTTCAACATATGTAGAGTCTCAAGTACCTAAGGGATGATCTGATAGAAATTTGTGAGTAAAGTCAGAAATTATATTTTAGTTTGTCCATGTTTATTGCCTTGGCCTTATTTTAGAACAAAATGTCTTTGTTGTGCTGAGTTGATTGACCTAGTAATCTGTCACCAGGTCAGTATTTCCAGAACCTATTACCCAGTTAATAGCTTTCACTAGCTCTTTTTCTCTCCATCAGCATGTGTTGAGCAATGAAGCACAAAAATTGCATATGGTGCCTTAATTTTAATACACAAACATATACTGCATTACTGTTGTATTTATTGCTTTTCATTTCCTGAAAGCATATTTGATTGAATTTTTGGCTCTAATTGAGAAGACTGAAATAAACCAGCTTTACCTTGAATAATGATTTCCCATCATCTGCTCTCATTGAATAACATGAACTACATACCTAACCAGACAGAAATTAAATTTCTTTAGGAGATTATGAACAATACTTGTAGGATTTATTTCCTTTAAATAATGACTTTAAATGCTGGTAAAAAGAAAAAAAAGAAACCAAAAAGAGAGTGTGCATTGAAATAATAATGAGTTTTCTAAGAAATTACTACAGATTTGAGTCTTCTTCATTTATCCCATCAATGACCTAATATACTGCCCTGTTAGACAAGGTCTTTAAACCAATTACATAAGGTTAATTGTATAAATTAGCATACCTAATATGATAGCAACAGCACTAAATGGGTGAATAATGAGTGTTACCTAACTCGATGCATTAAATCTGTCTTTGTTCATCTAATAATAAAAGCAATACCCTTTTAACTATTAAATGGAATAACCATTATTTGTAAGTATTTGCTTCTTAGAGAAATACACATGAATCATGTCATTTGCTTTTATTTGTAATTTTGAGTACTATAATGATGTTCTCACAGATCATAATACTTGAGTATGCTTCCAAATAAAATTACTACCCAATGATTAAAAAGACTGCAGAAAATGGCCCTAAATGATGGCAAACTATATTTGGCATTCTCTTTATATAGTGCGCCCTTAACAATAGTTTGCTGGATTTTGGCAAACCTAAGACAACTGCATTGAAACCAGTTTACTTCTGAAGAAGACATTCAAGGTATATCCCAGTTGGTCTCCAAAATTGTTCCTATTCTATGCCCCATGTGAACCAGCCACAGCTATTTCTCATTGCTTGAAAGTGCCATGTTCTCTCATGACTGAATTTGCTGGTTATCTTCACCCCTTCCTGTATTGCCATCTCTCCTTTTTCTATGTGGAGTTCTTAATCCTCACTCCTTTACCATGCTTTTCATGCTACTGTTCTTCCTTCTCTTTCGCCTTCCTTTCTTCATACTTCTCCTCTTTATCTCACCAGCTATTATCTTTCTTGGAGATCCAACGCATTTCAGCATAAATAATTCTGTACCTCTATGTGCAGATGTAAGGTAGTTTTTATTGTTTTTATTTTTCTTATGCCATCAATCACTGTCCTCCTTCGGCTATGACTTCTTGTACATACACATGCCTACTGCCCAAGATAACAAAGATTTGAAAGATACATGTGTTTCATTCACATTTTTCTTCCGTAGTACCTATCCCTAAACTTTAACATGTTTAGTCTTTAATAAAGATTTGCTGAAATACACTACATATGCATTGTAGTTACTGGCAAGATAGATCCACTGAATCAAACATTACCACATTTTAGCAAAATAAATGAAATTGTTCTTTCCATTTATAAAGAAAAAGAATTAAACAGGAAAATGGAAGTGCTTAGATAAAGTTATGTTTCCACATGTGAATTCTAGCTAACACTAGCTTGGGAACTGAGGTGAATCAAATTTTTTTTATGACAAAGTGAGTTCATAAGATCTCCAAAGGAGAAAAAATGTTCCCATTTGGATAAAAAAGAAACATTTCATTATTGTTAGAAATAGGAAGCAAAAAAGACAATGGAAGGAAGATCATAGAAAAAGATTACAAGTGAAAGGCAGTAATTATGTTAACTATGTAACTATGTTAATAAAGGAAACCACAAATGCTACAGGTAAAAAGGATAGATGAAATGATATCACAAGCAATAGAGAGAAAATAAATTTAAAAGCATAAAATTAATAATACATTGTTTAAGTGTAATATAAATTAATAGAAATGGAAAGGCAAAATTACAAAGATTGAATATTTTGTTTTTGCACTTCTATAATAAAGACTGCCTAATATAAGAGAAAAATAAGAGCATAAATGTGAAGAAATATCATTCATAATTATAGCCATTAAAAATTTTTAATCTTTGCTGATACATTATAAATCATATGAATTGAAGTCTACCAGCCCCTTATTATCATCTGACATATCTTCATTTACTTAATATTTTATATTCACTTAATGTTTTATATATCCTTGTCCTTGACTCTGATTTCCCAATTCATTCATAAAATACTCTTCTGCTGTATCTTGGAAATGGCATCCCATAAGCAGAGAGCTCCATTATATCCTAAAACTTTTTCTGAAACAGTATGACCACATCCACATCATAAGAGAAAATGAGGTCTTTTCTGAACCCACAATTTTCTTTGTTTCTCTCATAAATGGCAGCTTTTATTATCCAATACTTTATATTCTTCAGAGATAAGTGGCCTTGTTTCCTATTACTTTTATAATTTATCATTTTTTACCATTTTGTTAAAAATAATTTCCATTCCTTTGATGCCCATTTGGTTATACCAAAGTTCCCTCTCCTGGCAATTATTTATCAATATCTTGATTACTCTAATCCAGTAACTTCACAACTGACTTTTTCAACCAACTTTCCATTTCTCAGCTGAAGCCATGTTTTTATCCTGGATGTATTAAATGCCCACAAGGATAGGTTTCTAATATTTTGCCTGTTGGATTATTTATCTCCCTAGTCCAAAAATTATTTCCAGGTAGATGACATATCTTGATCTTTTAATTAAACATTGCTGGAATCCCAAACAATGACTTTCCCTTATATATTTTCAGTTAAGTGGATCACAAGATTATGCCTAACAACAATGAACTCATGGGAGATTAGTATTTTTAACTAAATAATGAACATCATACTAAAAGTTCTAGTATCATGTATAGAAGACCTTGGATATTGGATAAGCAACCAGCAGTCTGCAACACCATCTACTTTCATATCTTAAAGAGTTTATACAACTGATAATTTTTCTCTCCTAGATATACTTCAGCTATTTGAATCTCTTTGCTGTTTAAATATGCTCACAACTGTATTATTAATATAAATAATTATATAAGCATATACACATAATTACATATATAATAATCATAATATATATAATTATAATAATTCCTACACTCAAGCACTTATTTTTCTGAAGCTACATTTCTTGACTCCATTACCATTCAAACACTCCTGAAAGGATTGTTTAATCTGAGACGCCATTTCTTTGGGTCTCATTTATTCAAAAGCATAATTAAATCAGATTTTGCATCCCCTCTAATGCAGCAGTTTTCACTGAATTCTTCAGTGATATCTATGACACAAAGTCCTATATGACATTTCTTTAATCCTTTTTCTTGACCACTTCAACCTCTTGATACTATTGGCTACTCTATCTTCTTAAAATAATCTTTTCCCTTGGCTGGCTTAACAAAACAATTCTATGAGTTTTCAATCCACAAATCTGACTTCTGTATCCCTTATTGGAAGCTATTACTTTTCTAAACAACCCCTACATTTTGTTTTTCTTCAAAGTCACACTTTATGATATTTCTAGCTATATTATCTTCCTAAGCCATCTAATACAGTCACTTTTTCATTTCACAAACATATATCTAACTACCTATTCTGTGCCAAACACTCTTTCATAGGCCAGGAAAATCCTTGCCTACAAAAATTCATGATCTCATGAAGTTACATTTTAGTGTAAGGAATGGCTAGTACACAGAAAAATAAATGAAATATATAGTATATTACAAAGTGACAAGCAACAAGAAGTAAAATGAAAGCAGAGACATGACATAGGTATTGTCAGGATGGAAAGACTAAGTTTTTAGAGACAGTAAAAAGAATACCTCCCAGAGAAAGTGATAGTTGGGAAAGCTGAAGGAGGTGGTAAGAGAATGGAGTTATGTGACTATCTAGGAGGGGATCATTCTGAAAGGAGGAGGAACCTGGAGAGTATATTTTAGACACCATATTCAGAGCTTCATTTGCATTCCATAGAGAGGTACTAATTTCTTGAATAAAGAAAGAATCTTCATGATTACTATTGTTCATTTGAAGAGACATAAGTCAAATATTTTATAATCAGTGAAATATATTTGGGTTATTCTGTCATTCTTGCATTGCTAATAATTATTCTTTTATAGTGTAGATTAAATTAAAATATAAATATATTAACATAATGTAAATATCAATATAAGATTATAAAGTATAAATACAAAACATTGAAAATATAAAGCATTCATAAAATATGATTTGTGATTCAGTTTACTAGCACTCTCCTAGATTATGGGATTAAAAGGATAAAACTATATAGAAAGATCATAGTGGGTTTTAAATACTTAGTCAAGTCATATACATATAATCTAAAACCTTGAAAAGTTTGAATTCGTACTGTGGTCTACCCACTCTGCTACCTCTATCCTCTCTCTTTACTATTGTGTAGCTGTTTTGGTGGCCACACACACACACACACAAAACAGCTTTTAAGCTAAAGAATTTAGAAAAATATTTTTATAAAAATGAGTTTATTGGTTCCTCAGATGTTCTACCCTTAAATAATTTTATCTCAACTTTCTATGCTGCTGGTGATTAAAGCCAATGCTGAGCTTGAAGGATGTTGGCTCAGATATATATCTTGTTTCCTGAAGTTCAAGCAACAGTTTAATTTGTCACCCCTCCTTATTTACTAAATTCCAGAGGATCAGCTGTGACCTGGTTAGTCAGTCAACAGCCTGCATTATTTTGTGGGAACCTTTTGTTTCTATAAAATAATGAGCCTCACCAACTGGAAATGCCTGGCCTTTCCCTTCCATTGGTACATTCTCCATATCTGATCTCAATGCCTGATCCATAATGACTGAGCAGTGGTAAGAGAATAAGGAATCCTTAGAGACTGATGACCCAATGAGATTTTCTCTTCACCTGACAAATAATTTCATTATTTTAGTTTAAAGAAAAATATATCCTCTTATTGAGATTTATTGTGATTTTGCCTATAGTTTTCAGAAAAAGAGCAGAAGAGATGGTGAAGATGGACTAAAAATATAAAACCACAGAAACCTGGTAGGAGTTAGGGGAGAAGGTCTATATGTTAAATAAAGGACACCTATGGATGTCAGAAAGAATATTGAGATAGGTAAATATATGTAGTAATACTGCCTCCTCATACCTACTTAAGAGACTGCAAGCAGTTCACCTCCACACTGCTGCATTGCACATTCACATGCTTATTAACCATAGTCTTACACTGGGGTCAGGAAGTAATTCTCACCTACGTTAAGGGATTTTTAAATGTTTAAAAACCCCTATGTTTCAAAATACATGTGGACTTAATTCTGTTTCTGCTAATTCTGACACTCTAGACACATCTTCCTAAATGTCATGCACACTCTCTTAGAATATTCCTTCTTGTTATAAGAAACTTTGCATATATTTTTTCTACTATGGTTTTGTTGCTTCTACTCACTGATCCTAGTAACATATAGCTCCAGTAGTCTCAATTCTTCTTCATTTTGGCATAATTACAATTCCTCTTTTCACTACTGACATGCCAATCTCTTCAACTTTGCCTGCTTCTATTAATTATTCTGCATGATAGTTGAGCAACCACCAAAGTGCGAGAAACACCTTGAAACAAGATACATGGCAAATCGTAGAGTAGAAGAAATATCGTTTTATTGAAAATTATCACGATTTGGATAACAAGTCACAGAAATAGTAGGTTTGGAATCTGAAATTCAAATCAAATGTTTTTTTCCAAAATCAGCTATGTTTCCACTCTATTTCTATCCTTTTGCTTTTTATCCTCTATTGTTCCTTCCTTATATTTATTAGTTTCCTGAAACTAACATAACAAATACCATAAACTTGGGAGCCTAACAGAAATGTATTCCTTTACAGTTTTGGAGGCCAGAAGTCTGAAATCAGTATCACTGGGCCAAAATCTCTGAGCTGACAGGGCACACCACCTCTGGAAGCTCTATGGGAGAATCTATTCCTTTCCACTCATAGATGTTAGTGGCTGCCAGCATTCTTGGCTTGTCATTATATAATTCCACTCTCTGCTTCCCTTTATCCCTTTATCCCATATCCCTTTATCATCTACTATCTATGTCAGATATACCTTTGCTTTCCAGTTATACTAATACACGTAACGGCACTTAAGCCCCATCTTATCATCCAGGATAATCTCCCCATCTCCAGATCTTAAACTTAATCACATCTGCGAAGTCCTTTTTGTCATATAAGGTAACATCCACAGGTTCCAGGAATATCTTTTGCAGGGAGGGCATTATTTAGTCTACCACACTCTCTATTCTTCACCGCTCTACTCTTTACCCAGATTCTGGAAGTCATTCCCTCATTCTTACTGCCCTACAGGGAGCTACAGAGTCTTCTTATTAACCCTGTGGCTTGACACTGCTCTTTGTACTTTCACTCACCTATCACTTTGTAAATAGTCCCTTTATTAAGCACTTCTTGAATCATCCTTATTTGTGTATGTCATCTATGTCGTATTTGTATCTTTAAAATTTCTAAGACAGAGATATAATTCAGAACATCAGCAAGGTGGCAAACGGGAAGTCCTGAAATCTCTCTCTCTCATGAATACACCAATTTATTGACAATACACATAATAGTTCCATTTGTGAAAAATCCAGAAACTAATTTAGAGGATCCTGCATTCTAGGTGAACAAAGAACCAGTCACAGCAAAGCTGGCAGATATATTTGAGACATTATTTCACCATAGCCCTCTACCCCTGGTAAAGCATCACACTATTTGAAGGAAACCCCTAGCTCCCAGATTCCTCCTGGGGAGGGGAGGGAAGGACTAGAGCATAGTTCCAAAGTTCTGATTAGGCTGGAGTCTTCTTGACACACTGACCTCTGTCTCACCTGTCGTGGAGCTCTGATAAGTCCAGGCATACAGTAATTCCCTGATGTCCACTGAGAACAAAGATTGTTGTCTGAACTAACAAACACATGCCACAGCGCCACTGCCAAGCTCAGCACAAGTAAATAGGAAAAAAGAAACCCAGCTCCCAGCTTCTCCAGGGAGGGAAAAAATAATGGACTATATGTCCAATGCTCTGACTTTTCTAAGGCACTGGAATTTGTCTTGATTGTCTCGGAGAACTGATGGGATCTAGCATATTCTAGCTGCCTGAAATCCACTGAGAACAATAGGGCATTTTGAGCTTTTTGAAGGTTTGAAACGTTGCCTGGAATCCATGGCTGGGCTGACTGGTGTGTGTCTTCTCTTGTACAAAATCAGTTCATGAAGACTAAGAAAGGTGGCTGTATTGTCTAATGTGCAGACACAAACACAAAGAAACAAGAAAAAAAAACTTAAAAAACAGAGAAATATATTTCAAAGAAAGGAGCGTGACCAGTTTCTAGAAATTGACCCTAATGAAATTGAGACATGATTTACTTGAAAGAAAACTCAAAATAACTATCATAAAGGTACTGAATGAAGTCAGGAAAACAATGCATGAACAAACTGAAAATTTTAACTGATAGGAAGTATTAAAAAGTACTAAACAGATGTCATAGAGTTGAAGAATAAAACAACTGAACTAAGAAATTTTCTAGAGGTGTTGAACAGAAGACTAGATCAAGCAGAAAAAAGCCTCAATGAAACCCAAAGACATGTTATTGGAATTTATTCTGTAAGAGAACCAAAAAGAAAAAAGAATGGAAAATATAGAGAAGAAACCTAAAGAGACTTGTAGGACACATTAAGATTTAAGAGGCTCAGTAAAGAAAGATATAGTAAACTACCCAAAGAAATAATGGCCGAAACTTCCTAAACTTGGGAAGGAAATGAGCGTCCAGATCCAGGAAACCCAATTTATACCAATTAAGTGGAATTCCCCAAAATATCCTCACAAAGACACATAATAAAGTGACCAATGTCAAAGACAAAGAGAGGATTATGAAAGCAGCAAGTAAAGTGAATGTCATTTACCAAGGAACTCCCATGAGACTATCAGAGGGTCAAAAGCACTTTAGTCTGGGAAGAGGCAGGGAGGGTATAATATATTCAAAGTGCTGAAAGAAAAAATAACTGCCAATAAAGAAAACTATACCCAGCAAAACTGAACTTCTAAAATAAATAAGATATAGAGGATTTCCCACACAAGCAAAAGCTGAGAGTTCATCACTACTAGACCTGCCTTATAAGAAATAATAAAGGGAATTCTAAGTTAAAAAATATATACCAAACAGCAATACAAAAGTATAAAAATCACTGTAAAGATAAATATATAGGAAAATACAAAATAATGCAATATTTTAACGGTGGTGGATAAATCAATTTTAATTTTGGTATAAAATTAAAATAAAAAGTATTAAAATAACTATAAGAATATGTTAATAGATACAAAATACAAATGGATATAAATTGTGTCGTCAAAAACATAAAATGGAAAGAAAGGAAAAGTATAGAGGTTTGGTATGCTATTGAAATATCAACTTAAAACAGTTATTATAATTACAGACAGTTTTATTTAATCTCTATTATAGCCAGAAAGAAAATAACTATAGAAGACATACAAAATAAAAAAGAAAGGAATCAAAGCATTTCAATACAAAAAAAAAAATCAGTGAGACACAAAGGAAAAGGGCATGACAGGAAAAAAGGGACAAAAAGTATAAGGCACAGAGGAAACAAAATGGCGACAGCAAGGAATCTCCTATGAATAATTATTTTAAATTTAAATGGTTTAAATCCCCAATCCAAAGACACAGAGTAGCTCAAAGGATTATAAAATACAAAGCCAAACAAAAATCCAAGATCCAAGTATTTGCTTTTTACAGGAGACTCACTTTAGATATAAGAGTGCATATGGGCTAAAACTGAAGGCACAGAAAAATATATCAATGCAAATGATAACCAAAAGAAAACAGGATTGATATTCCCTACATCAGATAAAATAGACTTTAAGTCAAACACTGTTACAAAAGACAATTCTTAGTTGCTCCAAAATGGAGTTTCCATTTCATAGAAAAAGGGAAATTTCATGATTATTCCTTGTGTAAGTCCATATGGACAAAATATTATAATTCGAATGGATATTTTAGGATCTGCCAGCCTTATGGCACTCTCAGTGTAGACAATGCCAGTCAAGAAACTCTGTGTCCCCAAAAATACCTAACTTTTACTTATGTCATATAAAAGGAAAAGAGGATTATGTAATGATGATGAAATTTATCTTACTCTCCTTATTTGGAAATCTTAATAACTTTATACAACTTGTACATTTATGTTGTCTGAAAATTACTACAACATTAGAATACTTTAATTTTAAAATGAGACTAAGATCTTCCAGGACAGTTGTAGTTACTAAAGGACAAAAGAAAAAAAGAGAAAGAAAGAGAATGAATTTAAACTCGGAATTAGTAGTAAGTGTACCACACATAAAATGGAAGCCAAGTAAGTAATCCCTGAAGAGTATGTTAGATGGACCATGGAAACCTATTGTTCTTCCTTTTAATAGATGGTATTTTACATGTTCTAAAGTGAATCCCCAAAAATATCAAAATATGATTTTGAAGTTACTTTTCAAAAAACTGAGTATGAGGGTCTATCATTAAGATTAAGAAGATGAAGTTATAATTTTCTGTAAAAATATTCATAAAATAAGTTATAATATACAATCAAATTGTGTCTTACTGAAAATAACCTCATTGTAATGATTTAAGAACATTAAATGTAATAACTATCATGATAGAATCTCAGGGATTATATGTACATGTGAATTATAAAATAGCTACCTGTTTATTAAAAACAATTCTTCTGATAGTTCATGTATGATTTCCATAAATACAGGCACTATAAACCTCTACAAACAGACCCAAAATTTGTATTGGCCCAATATTCAGAAAGCCAAAGAAGAATGAAGGCAAGCTAAATCAGAAATTTCTGAGTAAAGTATAATTTAACTCATATTTAACTAATATACTAAAATTAAAATTGTCTGGGTTTATTTCCCTTTTTTCCCTGAAGAGGCTTACAAAAATATTTTTCAGATAGTGTTCAGACCTATGCTGAACTTGCTGTTAGTATCAAATAGTACTATTATCATTTAAGATTGTTCTCTTTGGTTAAATAATAAGCAAGCTGCTGTCCATTCATCTCTTTAAGTATGATGAAACATTGAAGTTTCCATTTTGGAGAAAAATAATGTGGATTTGAATAGTCAGTGTTAAGCATTTTTCAGTTGAAAAGTAAATAATCATTACATTCACATTTTTAATGTCAGGGTAAATAAGTTGATGTTGTTGACCTTCGAGGTGTGAATTGAAATGATTCTTCACAGAGTAAATGGGAAAGAAAAAAAAATGTAGCTACAGATGTCTCAACTTACTGCAAGGAAATCCTAATAATAGGAAGGCAACATATACAATATATGTTATGATTGATTTTGAAAGTCTCCCCCTCAGACCAGCTTTTGTGTTGATTTTTCTAATGCAATTTAAAAAAATAGAAATATAGTTGGAAAATGTAGTTACCAAAATTAGCCTCTCTCTAAGGGAAATATATTTGACTGTCCCTGAGGCTATTTTATGTATGACTTTCTGATAAAAAATGAAATATTCTTGGAAATTAGACAATTCTAGGAACAGAAGGAAGAAAGGAAATCTGGAGGCTGTCTACCTCATCTACTCAGAAGCCTAGTCTTACGTCAAGCAGTAAGGAAGCATTCCTTGAGTGAAGAAAACTGTCTTTGTCTTAGTAAATGGTTAACTGCTCATATGGACAATGTCTGCATAAATGTCAACAGCAAAGGTGGGACCATTTATCTTGAACACATTCTCTTCCATATCTAATAGTTAAATTACCTTGAAAACATTTTTTAATTTTATAGGTCAATTTTGCCTTTAGCCTGTAAGGGGCTTAACTTGTTTCTCAATCTAAAGCCAAAATTTATAACTTACAGGGCTAATATTTGAACTTAACATGTCTGTCAATATTAGCAATTTAGACATGAATAGTTAATCACACTCAATCCAAAGCTGCTACTCAGCAGTATTAGTCAAACTATCCTCACAACTCCTTCTGCTCCCTATTAATTCTAATTCAACCTCTAGACGCATGTAAAAGTTTCCCTTCCTGGCGCATGCTTTCTGCTACTTGACTTGCTGAAGTCCAGCATTTGCTCATTACCTTTAGGTCATATCCTATATGTGTGCCCATCATCGTGTATCTCAGATCAGATTGTTCCACATCTATTAACATAATACTCTGAGACTCAGGTGTTTGTTTCTATATAGTCGTATGTTGCTCTGGGTGTAACAGGTTCCAATTATTCTCTGAGATCCTTTATAATGATATTATTGAATGATTGTTGGGGATATGTATACACATTAAAACTAATTTATAATAAAAGTAACAATTGTAAATATAAAACTCAAATGGATCAGAAGGCTATAAAGTTAAAGTAGACCTTTCCTAACATCCAAACTTCATTCACAGTGTCCAGATATAATCACTGCTAACTTCATCTAGTTATGTTTTACTAAAAATGGCCTACACATATGTAGGTATAAGTGAGGTCATACTATCATGAAACTTTGCCTTTCACTTAACAGTATATTGGAAAACTTTTCCTCTTTTAGGACATATTACTTGATCTCATATTTAAACAGATAAAATTAATCTATCATACAGATGTGATTTCATATTGAAGCTATATTCGATTGATTGTTGGATATTTGTATTCTAATTTGTATACAATTGTAACCAGTACTGCATAGCATGCCTTTATTCTCATGATTGTGTTGTCTACAACCTGTGATGATATAAGATACATTCCTACAAATAGAACTGCTTAATCAAAAGTAATGTGAATTTGTTACATATTGGCAAATAACCTTTAAAAACTGCAACAATTTACAAAAATATTAATAGTATCTGAGAACTGTTTTCTCATAATCTTGACAAACTTACTATTAATCATTTTAATATTTGCCAATAATAAAATAATCTAGTTGTTAGTACCCTTAAGTATGTGTACTTATACATATATATATGATCTATTTTTATTTTCTGTGAATTGTCAGTTTCTTTTTTCCTCTGACGTTGCTGTATTTTCACTTATTTTCAATATATAAAGGAAATTATTTTCCATGAATTCTACAACTCAATATTTTTATTTGTATTATGTATTATTGATCCAAACCTTACATTTCTTGAATTAATTTCATCTGATAACACTATTATTTTTATAATAGTTTTCAAATAATTTAGTTATGATATCTGCATCACTATTAATGGTAATTGATCTCCATTTCATTTACTTATTTATTTTTATTTTTGAGCTTGTGCTACATGAATACTCCACACCAGATGCAGCAAAAATCAGAACTAAAGCAAAGACATGAATCAGTATACAGTAAACTTGTGAAATGTGGAATTGTTTATTGTTGAGATAATCTGTGCCCCCATATAATTTGTGTGTTCTCTGTGAATGAGTTTTCAATGTGCTATTATAACTCAACCTGGGTGCATAACTAATTTCATTGTTTGATTAGTTTTTGTTATCTTTCTACTCCACAATCTTTCTAGGTTCCTCTCATATTTGATTAATTTTTCAGCTAGTCTAGTGTGCTTGCCTGACAGACTGATCCAGAGTTCCATCACAGAAGAATCTGAGAGTTTGTTTTTCGTTATCTTTGTCAGGTAATGGTTCTCTGAAGTACATATTCGAGAGTATCATGGAGCACGAAAACAACAAGAGATTTCCTTGAGTTCAAGTCCCTCTTACATATGTTTTTGTGGGACACCGTATCTAACTCCTCATAATATTATGAAATTATTAATCACTCCCATATTATAATTCATTTCTCTTCTTTCTCATATATCAGTTTACAATACTCAAAGTGAACAGAAAAAAAGTCATTATTTTAGGTTGAGGGTAATTTTTACTTTGTTCCTGGAAGAAGAACTCATCTTTTTATCCACTGAGCAGGACATCTAATCTATAAGGATTTAGAGTACCAAGGATGGAAAGCATATATTTAAGATAGTGTTAGTGAGAGCGATGGCAATCCTTCTTCCATATTTTTCCCCAAACATAGCCAACACAAAATATTATGCTGTTGCACTTGACTAAGCACATTTACTACAATTCTGAGATAGAGAGCCCCAGACTCTCAAGTTGCTTCCCCTGAGGCAACAACTTAGCTGAGCCTTCAACAGGTCACTCTGCCATTCTTTTAGTTTGTGTAGCTTCTAGTGATGTGTATTATGTTAGGAATGGTCATGCACAGCGATGTGTTAATTATATCACTTCCTTTATCATTAAATAAGCACCTTTATCTGAAAGAATGCTATGCGAATTTCTATGTCTGTTAATGCAATTTCCAGTAAGCCCTTTAACACTGTGGGCAAAGACACTGAAGGCAGGAAAGGCAAACCCAATCTTGGATTAGTTGTCAATTCTGGTGAATTACAAATTACTACCTTTGCCAAGGTGAAAGGGATATAATCCAACTAAATTGAAACTCAGTAACTCTGATCACGTGGATGAATGGTGAAAGGAAGGGAGTGAGACATAGCAGCAATTCACCGGAGAATTCCGCTTTATTAGGGAAAGGTGCTGGGTTATATAGGAAGGGGCATGGGGTGATTGTGGTGTCACTTCTACGGGGCTCGTGGCTATTGGCTAGGTGCTGGGAGTGGGAGTGGGGAGAGAGGTGACTGGTCTTTAGGTGGCGCCGTCGGGAACTGAGGACCCGGAAGAGAAGCTGGAAGTTCGCCATCTTACTGGTGGGGGCCCTTCATTCCCCCCTTTCTCCTCTATGGGGTTGGGAACGTTGCTTTCTTTCTGACTGCTTCCTGCTGAACGGGGGCGGAGAAGGGAGTGAGGGCTTGAGGACTGGGGGGAAAGGGTTGATAGGACTCCCCACAGTAAGGACGAGTAGATGTGGACTTCTTCAGATTGGAAATCAATGAAGTTTCTTTGTAACTATAGGGTGAGGACTTGTTGATTCTAATGGTGACAAGAGGATATGGGTGCCAGAAGCCAGGCGTCTGTGGCCATTGTTTCCAGGAACAGTTTCCAGTGGAGAGAGGGGTCCATCTCAGCGTGTGGTGAGGAGGTTACATGAGGGTGAGGGATCTTCTGTGGCCAGAAGCTGATAGTTCCTGAGTAAAAGCTGGTTGAAAGTTTGATTAGAGATTTTTCCGACTTGGGAATTGATGAACTTTATTATACAGGGTAAGAAGAGACAGGCGAGAAGAATGATTATTATGGGGCCTGCAATGGGCCAGAGCCAGATAAGGTGGGGGTTTGTTAGTATTGAAGAGAATGGGTTGGAATTGGAAGCAGAGTGGAGGCTGGAGCAAGGTCGGTGGGTTTGGTAATGTCAGTTTCTACAATGCCGGATTCATTGATGTAATAGCAGCACTCTTCTTTGAAGGAAGACGCAGTGCCGCCCTTTTCAGCTGTAAGCAGATCTAAGGCCTGCCGGCTTTGAAGGGTGACTTTAGCTAGCGAAGTGACCTGTCTTTGGAGAGAGGCTAGGGAATCGGCAGTGGATGTCAGGGCTCCCTGAAGTTTGTCGTTGAGATTTCTAATTGCCCATAGAGAGTGACTCAAGGCTCTTCTGGAAAACCTTGCCCCAATGGCTGAGGTGGTCAAAGAGATACCGACCATGATGGGAAGGAAAGCAGCCCTTTTTGTGCACAAGGGCAAGGGAGGTTGGAGCTCAAGAAATTCTGCCATGCTGTAAAGTGTAAGCTGTGGGATTAGTGTGATGAGAATGCAGGGTATATTGGAGTTGGGAGGCAGTGAGTTGAAAAGACTGCCATTACACTAAAAGAAGTGTCCCGGTTGAGTGAAAGTCTTAGAGTCAGAGGTAGGGGTGTAGATAGAGAGGCACTGAAGTGCGCTGGAGGGGGGTGGAGCTGGGCCTACACAGTAGTGGATGGTGAGATTATCTGCATATTCTGGTTCTCATAGGGGTATGTCTGCCAGGGGGCGGAGGGGTTGTCCTTCTGCATGGAAGGAGTAGTTGGAAATATTAAGGGGCACGGCGGCCAGCAATGGGCGCTGTAGTGATGCGCACAAGAAACAATTGGCAGTGTTGAGGGTGTGGTTGAGAAAGATGGTGGTGTCTTGAATAAGCTGTAACCAAGAGTAGGAGGAATAAGAAGATGAAGAAGTGCCATCAAGAGTTTGGATAATGACTTTTTTGGAATGTCCGATATCTGATGCAACTTCAGAGATCTGGGAGTGAGAGGGAACATACTCTCGAGAGATATGAAGGGTACCGTGGGGAGTCGAGGACTCCCCATAGTAAACTGAGGCTGTGACCCTGGTGGCCCATCGAGAGTCCCAGGGATCTGGGATTGATAAGGAGAATGAGCTGTTGGGGTATTTCATGAAATGGTTGGAGGAATAATACTGTGGGTACTGGGAGTTACTCATGTAGTGAATGGTGCAAGACCAGTAGGGACATCCCCCATAGGTGTCTTGCCATCGCCTGCAATAGGCTTGTCTTTGGTCATAGAGGAAGCAGAGGTAGGGAGAATAAAGGTAGCTGCTAGTGAACACTTCGGTGGAGGGAGGAAAGTGGAGGTATAAAGGCTCAGAGCAGCTTTTCAGAGGGCAGTCTGATGTGGCAATGAGGGCAGTAACTTTTGTTTGATGCTGTGTGTAAGTCTGTCTTACTTTGAATCACCATACAAAGGAGGCTGGGGTGGCAGGGAAGACAATAGGAATGAGGAGAAAAAGCAAGAGAGTGGTAAAGGAGGAAAAAGTCATGATTCGGGTATGGATGGCAAAGGGGGTGAATGGGATTTTGGAGGAAAAAGGACAGTAAGGTCAGGAGTCTGGAGGGAGGGAGAGTCTGTAAACTTTTGTAGGTTAAGAGATCTTTTAGGTGATATGGGGACAGAATGGTAAGGGGCACCCCGAATGTCAGTTTATGAGCTTCCTTATGCAAGAGCTGTCCAGCGCTAATGCCCATAGGCAGGGGGCCCATCTCCGAACTGTGGGGTCTAATTGCTTGGAAAGATAAGCTACTGGGGCAAAGGATGGGCTATAATATTGGCCTAGGACTCCTAGAGCTTGACTGGACTTCTCATGAATGTATAATGAGAAGGGCTTTGACAAATCAGGAAGATGGAGAGCTGGGGCTTCCACAAGGGCTCGATGGAGCTTAATGAAGGAGTGTCGGGGTGAGGAGGATAATGGTTCTTCAGGGGGGCCCTTGCTGAGGTCGTATAGGGGGCTTGCCAACAGGGAGAAGTTAGGGATTCACACTTTAAAATACTCAGCCAGGCTTAGAAAGGAAAGGATTTCTGTCTTGGTTTTGGGGATGGGCAGGTCAGAGAGGAGCCGTTTTCTGTCTAAGATAATGGACTTTCTTTGTTGAGATAGAAGAAATTGGAGGTAAGTGACAGAAGGGGAAGAGATTTGAGCTTTGATGGGGGATACTCAGTAACTTCTGGAAGCTAGAAGGTTAAGTAGGGAGGCAGTGTCAAGTTGAGACTGTTCTCACGAGGGACTGCAGAGTAGAAGATCGTCCACGTATTGTAATAAGGTGGACTCGGAAGCTTTGTGGCAAAACTGTCCAAGTGAGTTGATCAGATTGTCGTGTATGGGTCCGTCCAGGTGAAGGCAAAAAAATCTTGGGAGGAGGGGTCTCGGGAAGCCAAGGCAGGGCAGTGATAAAAGGGTGTATGGATTTGGGACTAAGGGATGGATAGGGACGATGGCCATGTTGATGAGGCGAAGGTCTTG
This sequence comes from Manis pentadactyla, assembly GCF_030020395.1. Lineage (NCBI taxonomy): Eukaryota > Metazoa > Chordata > Mammalia > Pholidota > Manidae > Manis > Manis pentadactyla. Next base: position 165,185,630 of record NC_080021.1, on the reverse strand, counting down.
GATGAGGTGGAAAGATCTGTTGGTTTTTTTAACAGCTAATATGGGGGTATTAAACGGGGAGTGAGTGGGTCTGAGGTAATTTTGTTTAAAAGATCTTGAATGATGGGTTGGAGACCTATGAGGGCAGAAGTGGTTAGGGGGTATTGGGCCTGACAGATATACTAAGAGGGGTCACGTAATTTGATAGAGGCAGGAGGACATAGAGCCACGGAGGGGCTTGTAATGTCCCAAACTCTGGGATTTACAGGGTGTATGAGGGCGGAACTGGAGCTTTCATTGTGTAGAGGGGGGTCGTAGGCTATGAGCGCCATTAGAAAGGGGGTACTGGGGGCTGTGGGAGTGGATATAGTTATGGAAACATGGAGGAGAGAAAGGATGTCCCGTCTTAGTAAGGGGATGGGACACTGGGGCATAACCAGGAAGGAGTGGGAGAAAGGTATGGGATTGTCTTGGACTGTGCATAAAAGGGGGGGGTTTAATGGGAAAATCTGTTTACCTCCTACCCCGACTATAGGAGTAATGGCAGGCATGGTAGGGCCCCGGTATTCCCGCAAGACTGAGAAGGTGGCTCCTGTATCTAGGAGGAAGGAGATGGGGCGACCGTCTACTATTAAAGTAACCCTGGGCTCCTGTTTGGTGATGGAAATGGTTGGGCAAGAAGCCCCCGGGCCCCGTCAATCTTCTTCTGCCAGCCCCACTACGGCGGGCTTAGGATGGGGGTTGTTCATCCAGCCTCCCCTTCGGGTGGCTGGGCAATCAGACCTCCAGTGGCCCTTTTTGTGGCATCTGGGGCATGGGGTGGTAGGAGATCTGGGGGAGGGGCACGCCCTTGACCAATGTCCTTCTTTTCCACACTTGAAACAAGCTCCTGGGGGGGGCTTGTTTGTAGAGGGGCGCCCAGGTTGTGGTTTTATCAGCTGGGCCAACATTTGGAAATTGGCCTGATCAGCCTTTTGTTTACAGTGTTCTTTCTCCTCCTCCCAGTTATGGAAGACTTTAAAGGCCACTGTTAGGATCTCAGTCTGTGGGGTAGCGGGGCCCTGTTCTAACTTTTTGAGTTTAGCTTTAATGTTGGGGTAACTTTGAGCTAGGAAGTATGTCATAAGGACATGTCTCCCATCAGGCGTTTCTGGGTCCAGGCTGGTATACTGTAATAGGGCTTGAGTGAGTCTGTCTAAGAACTCGGAGGGAGCTTTTGAAAATTGACTATTTACCAGCTGCTTTTTTCAGACCTGCTATTAAGCATCAGGCGAAGATATCTTGAGAGCGGAGACTTATGGTGGTGTTATCATCTCAGTGTGGGTCTTGTTCGGGGACAGGGGTGGGGCCAGGGGAAAGTTGGGGTCAGTCCTGTGGGTTTAGGTGGCGTGCGTTTGGGCGAAGTCTCAAGCTCGTCTATGCTCTTCAGGAAGGAGGGTATTGGCCAGGAGCATGAAAATGTCATGATGTGTGAGGCTGTATGACTGGAGGGTCTATTGAAACTCTCTGATATATGTTGTGGCATCAGTGAAAAAGGAACTTAGGCGTTTCTCAAGTTGGGCTAAATTTCTTAAGGAGAAAGGGACGTGAACGCACACGATGTCTTTGGATCTTGCTACCTCCCGGAGGGGAGTGATAATTTTGGGAGGCACTCGGGACTGAGTCTGAGGAGGACTGAAGGGTTCTGGCTCAGTCTGTGGGGGAGAAACAGGTGATGGGGGCAAAGACAGAGGAGGCTCTTGGAACTTAGAGGGGGGCTGAAAGGCTCAGGCTTGAACTGTAAGGGGGGTGAGGTGGGGGAGGAGATGGTGGGGGAGGAAGGGGGAGGGGCTGTTGTAGGAGAGGAGGGGGAAGGGAGTGAACGGGAGGCTTTTGCAGGGGAGACGGCTTGCAGGCTAGGAGAACTTGAGGGGGGCAGGGGGAGGAGGCAGAAAGCTTCGGTATAGGGAATCTCCTTCCAGTTTTTCAGGCGCTGGCAGTAGTTAAAGAGATCGCGAGTGATGTTAGGATCAAGAGTTCCCCCTGCCGGCCATTGGTTGTTATTGTCTAGGGGGCATGTTGGCCAATCTTGGAAGCAGTATTTACGGAGAACTTTTGGTTTTATATCAGGCGTCAGGGAGAGGGTGGCTAGATGCTTGAGCAGGCATTCAAGAGGTGAACTTTCAGGGAGGGATGAGGAGGCTCCCATGGCTAAAGGACAGAGAAGGAGACAAACAGGGGAAGACGAACGGGGATCCTCGGACTGGGAACAGGCCGCAAGGAGACAAAGGGCGTCCCCGATGATCCTTGGTGGTCTGCAGAAACTCGTATACGAGTCGGTTTCTTAGGAAGTGTGGGTCGTCACCCAGACTTCTCTAAGAAGGCAGAGTGCTGGAGTCCGAGGTACCTAGTACTAGGAGTTTTCGGTGGACAGAATGGATTTCGGCAGGTAAAATGGAAGGAGGAAGTGGAAAAGGGAGCGTTCTCATCCACAAAGGAGTCACCTCGTTTATGGCTGTTGGAGGAGGGGCCTGAGGGTCCGCCGCAGCCGTGAAGGCCGGAGGCAGGGAGAGTTCCCTCCTCGTCCCCGGGCGTCAGGGCCTTGCCGGACGATCACGGTCAATGGCACTGCGATAGCTCGGGGAAGAGCGGCCCGCTCCAGGGGAAAACTTACCCAAAGGCCAAAGAGCAGTGGTGAGTTTGAGGAGTCAGCACCAGAAAAAAGAGGACGAGGGCAAGCTGCTGCTGGTGTCGGGGGAAGACAGGGCCCAGTTGGGGTGTCCTGTCTCCCGGGTTTCGGCACCAATGAAAGGAAGGGAGCAACACACAGCAGCAATTCACCGGAGAATTCCGCTTTATTAGGGAAAGGTGCTGGGTTATATAGGAAGGGGCATGGGGTGATTGTGGTGTCACTTCTACGGGGCTGGTGGCTATTGGCTAGGTGCTGGGATTGGGAGGGGGGTGAGGGGTGATTGGGGTTCAGGTGGCGCCGGCAGGAACCGAGGACCCGGAAGAGAAGCAGGAAGTTCGCCATCTTACTGGTGGGGGCCCTTCAAATGGTCCAAATGGAGAGTTTGTACAAATCTCTTCCAGTAAAAATACCATGTATGGCAAAGCAGCTGGAAATACCACTGGACTAGGTATTGCATTCCATTTTTGTTCTTTTTTATTTTTTAATTTTTTTAGAGAGGGACAAACAGGTGAAATAAAAGGAATATAATGGGGACCATGAATCCCTGCATCCTTTAAACTCATGGATTACATTGAATATTTCAACAGTTTCTCCCAGATAAATTATTACTTATGATTCACTAACTTGATAGGAAGGGATGAGGGACAGTTTTGGGGGCTTCAATTTAGGCCTTTTCTAACACCTCTTTCTACGTCTTAGGTCAGGAAATCACTGTGAGGACTCTTTCCCCAGCTAGGTGTGTCCATTCTAATTATGCATTAAAGTACCAAGTAAATAAGCACAAACTGGATCTGAGTACCTAGCGTATCCAGTGTGAGATGTCTGTGTCAACCCTCTATGTATTAATCTCATTCTGTAAGACTGCCTCTACAAAGGAGGCCCTAATAGCAATTCAGAACCTGGTATCAGTGCTAATGAGAGTCTGCATATAGCAGACTTGAAATGTCTTGTATTTTTTGCCCAGTAGTCCCTTTGGATTGAAGGGCATTGCAACCTTCCTCCTCAAGAAACCCAGCCTCTACATCAGTCAGAGTGCTTTTGATCTGATAGTAGGTTTGAACCGAAAAAGTGAATGAATGATTGCAATCTTTCCCTGTAGAAGCTGACTCCTGCCTTCTTTTTCATCACCTTTATTTTTCATATTTTTAAGCACAGAAAGGAAGCAACTTCCTAGATGAGAGCCTATTTTGTCCTTGTCTCTTAAGTTTACTATCCCTGCATTTTGTCTTCCTAAATAATGCTTGATTTACTAGGCTAATTTTCAGTTACAATTTAAGATTGAACTCTATTTTGTTTCTTTTATTCTCTCACCCACTCTAGCCCAAAATATTTCATCACATACATTTTATATGTGCATATAAAAAGGACTCAGTTAAATGCACACAACAAATTTCTCATTAGGACCTTTTACCTGCTTCCAATTTTCTGTAGTCGTATCTCAACCTAAATCTTGCACTATTCTGCTTGAAGATAAGGCTCCTACTACTGCTTCGTATTGATATTCAAATAGAGTACTCAACTAAAAAAAATAAAATTTCATTTGGAACAGCAAATAGTCACATCAAGTACGTTCCTATTTTTTTCCTGGAGATAACATCTAGACTAATCCAATTCAGAACTGAGAGGATTTAGATGATACTATTTTTCCTTGAACTTTCCAAATGATGAATCATTTTAAATACACAATTATGATAAATCATCATATGTAGGATTTATCAATTATGATAGCAAGTAGGTTATTTAAAACAGTTTTTAAGGTTAAATTTATCCTTTTAGTAGAATATGTTGTGTATTATAGGTATTTAAATCTATTTACGTATTAGGCTCATATCCATTCACTTTTTTGGCCTTGTTTCAATAATGCTTCTTTTATTTCCTTCTTTAGGAAGTTCTCTCTCTATTTTCACTCCATGTGATTAATAAAAATTCATAGAAAAATATAAAATCCTGGCTTAAACTGAGTATATTTTATATTCTAGGCTAGAAACATTTTCTATATTAAGCATGACCACTTGATTTTGAATGTATACTTATAAGAATATGATCCATTTATTTAATATTACCTTCTGAAAAGGAAAGCTGTTGTTGGTGAATGTCAGCTACATGAAAAGGTATCAAAGTTCACATGTTAAGTGTAATCAGTGTGTGCCATCAGACACCACTTCCTGAAAGTTGAAGAAGTCATACAGAGCATCCCTAGCCATTGAAAAGAATTAACTTCTCACTTCACTCCTTGTGGTATCAGGGCTCAAATATATTAAAGACATACTGATTGTGATTTTGTTTCAGTTCTTAAAGAGAACTGTGGGATGTTGTCTGTGTTACCCTCTGGCCTTGGGCAATGGTTGTCTGTGTTACTTTCTTGTATATTTAAAGCAGAAAACTAAGTGATAGACAAGTGTGGCAGAATAGACTATATTTTTTCATATCAGATGTTTCTTAGAAGTAGGCAATGTGCAAGCAATCAGCAGTAATACTTTAACATAGTTAATCTTAAGTATCAAGATGCAGCCTACTTTTCTCTAATACACTTAAAACCATATAGTTGTTTCTGTTTTTGGTGTCAATTTGGTTGAGTGGGCAATACTTAGGCACAACATAAGACATTTTCATTGATTCTTGAAAGGTCTTTATTCACACTTGAGCTAAAGCAGCTGGTGGAGGGTTAGAGAGCGTGCAAGTCACCAAATCTCTGGATATTGCTTTCTGCTGCACCATCTGTGCCCTGTTAAATATTCTTGATTTTTGCCAAGTTTGTGCCAATTTATATGTTAAATCAGTTACTGAAATCAGGATCCAAGAAGCTTGAGGGAGAAAAAAATGATATTAAACTGCATAACTCTTATACATTAATCATTACTATTGGAATGGGAAGTTCAAGTACTGCCACTCAGAAGATCATTGTGAGGAAATCAGGCTCCCTAGATTTTGGGAGGACTGTGAATGTGAATTATTTTTCAGAAGCATTCACCCCAGAGAAATGTATCCCATGCTAGTCTTTCAAGATAGTGAGTGAATTTTGTATGGGATGCTATAGAGCAGCTGCAGACTCAATTCTTTTCACAAATGCTTTTTAATCTTCTATGCACCATAGCCTAGTAAGACCTAATATAGTGGCTAATTACTTTGGTAGCCTAACATTTTTACTGTCTTGTACTTGACAACAGCTTTGAGTAATATGGATTAGCCAGTATGTACTTCTCACTTTAAGAATAACATTCTAAATTACTACATGAACAAGGGCTCAAATTAGGAAGGCTACTGTCCTGCTTTTGAAATATTGATTTCAACAGTGAACAAGACTGTCTTGTTATTTCAAAATTAAAAGGAAGTCTTAGCATATAAAAGTCAAATTACATTACATTTCAGATGTCTTTGATTAAATTAGATATAACGTTCACTGATAGCCAAGAATGGAAAACACTAAGATTTGAGTCTGGACGTTTTAGAGAGTGAATAAAGAATAAAAGAAAGACCAAGGGATGGTTAAGAAGTAACAGAGAAAAAAACCACATAGACACATTTCTCCCAAATATTTATCAAAGCTTTAAAACATGAGCTAATACTTAATCTAATTGGACAATTTGTTTAATAAAAGATCAATATATTCTAATATGACTGATGAGACTGATATCCGCTATTATTTGCTAATTACCTTCTATGTGTCCAGTACTGTGCTGAATGCACTGATTTATTATCTCATCTAGTCTACTCAAACCATACAACTGTATACACTCTAAATACACATTAGAAACCACATAAGACCTGTCAGTGTTTTATGCACAGGTGCAGTAAGAAAATATTTATTGACATCAAAGCCATTTCAAATTCACTCACTGCCAAAAATGCCTGTTAAGTCATATATAAATTTCTAAATCATAGGTTAAAAAATATCTAGCTGATACAACAACCTCTGACATCCCATGTTATGAACAGAAACTATACCTTATTATTCCTTCATGTTGCCCTGAAATGAGTAGTAATATATTCTGCAAAGAGATAGTATTCAATACATTGCCCATATAAGAACAAAGGTAAATAAAATGGTCTACTGCCAAAATATCAAAGCAAACTGGCAAAGCATGTCTTCAGAATTATTTGAAGATCTTCCAAGTTCTCAATACTTACAGCTAAAACAGCAACATTCTGTAGCATTCAACATTTAGTTTTGTTTGCCACAAGTAAAGCTAGAAATAACTTAATCTCTACATAGATGTTCAACCCCATCTATCCTATTTGTCAAAATTCAGGTAGCACTACCAGGCAAGTATTCTAGGAAGCAGGGAGTTGTGTGAAATAAAGCCTAAATAAGCCAAAGAGACTGAGCTTTAAAATTATTTTTATATATTCCAGAAAAGAGGAACATCTATTTTCTTAGAGGAAGTAAATGTAAGTTCATAAAATTCAGTATTATCTAAAAATCCTTGAGAACCTACTGTAAATAATGTTATAATTGGGAAATTTTACTGAGTTTATGTAATTTCTCCAGTAAAATGTATAATTTTAAAAATGACCAAGGATTTCACAGATCACTTTGTCAGTGCACAACTTCTACAGTTTACTTTTTGACTGATACGAAGGATAAAGAAGGTAAGGAATAATGTATATGTTTAAGTAACAACTCAAGTATGGAATTACCCTAATTGCCTTCTATAAAAGAATCATGGTCAGTGGTCACCAGGTCCTTCGAGCTGTAAAGAAAGATCTCAGTGAATGACAACAGTATTTCATCACTAAGAATCATCCATCTAAACCAAGGAGAATGTAAGAAGGCTGATGGTTATGGTGTGACAATTATTTTCCAAAATACATCATAGTATTATTTAATATTTTATTAAAGATTCGTGAAATGTCATTTCTAAAATTATATCAAAATTTCAAATACTAAAATTTTATACAGTCTGACATTATACTATTAATGGATTATTAATGGCTAACTTTCCACAATATTTACTGATGTTAGAAAGGAATTTCAATTTGGTTTCATATCACTATACAGGCAGTCACTAAACCTAATAGGAAAAGTCAATGCCATTAACGGTCCATCAAAACATCACGTCTAACAACCTAAGACAGGCACGGTCGCAGGGGGCCATCTGGTGAGAAAATGGGGAGCAGCAGAGGTGAGGCTTAGAACCTCCCCCCTCATGTTCTGAGAGAAATCTTCTGCATACATGGATGTTTATTGCCCTCGTCTAGCTCGGATTAACACGTAGTCTACAGGCACACACCTGATCATCTACATTTGCTCTCTTACAACACTAAACTCTGTTTCCTACCTTTATCTCGTATCTACCTACCACTTCAGCATTTTATTAAAAATAATAATAATAGAGAAATGTGGTATCCACATATAAATCAAGTTTAAAAATCAAATGAATATTCATATTTGAACTGACTGTGTATAGTTCATAATGCATGAACAAAACCGAAAGCTTCTGTGATGACTGCCCTTGCACTGCTCACCATGTAACTTATTCACTATGTAAGAATTTGTACTCCATGTAAGAATTTGTTCGTTATGCATCAGAAGATTGGAGACTGACGAAAATTAGGCTTGGGGTGGATTAATGATTGTGCATTGAGTATTGACCCCCCTATACAGAAATTTATTGTGGTTAACAACTATTTGATCAATAAATATGAGAGATGCCCTCACAAAATATATATATATAAACACACTTCCAATTGTAAAATAAATAAGTAACCGGGGTGTAATGTATAGCATAAGGAATATAGTCAAAATATTGTAACAACTTGGTATGGTGATAGCTGGTACCTAGAATTATCATGTATATAAATGTCGAATCACTGTGTTGTACACCTGAAACTAATGTAATGTAATACTGTTGTCAATTACCCTTCAATAAAAAAAAAAAAATCACGTCTATATATTAGTTATATAAACTTAGATAAGTAACTTAAAATGTATTCCTTTTCAAGTAGTTATGATTTTCAAAATCTATATTTTCAAAATCTATATATTGAAATCTGGACCAATAAAGAATATGTGTTAGGTAAACTTTTTTCTATATACCCATATATATTAGATTTTTGATTCAAAATTAAGACACATATTTTAATATCTGAAGTAAAAGAAAAGTTATGTATAAAAAAACAAAGTTCCTTTTCCTTTTTCCCTATCTTTTAATAATTCCTCTGTTCTTCTCTATTCTCCTAGCTATCTTTTTCCTTAAATTTTCTTTCAGCTTATTTCTTTCTTTAACTTCCTTTATTTTCTCTTTGAAGTTTAAGTTATATTACTTGAAATGTACAAGGAATGACTGTCCAAATAGACTAAAACTAAAAATGGATTTAAAATTATCCAGATTCCATATCATTATGATAATTCATTAAATTCAATTTCCATAGAGCTTTTTATTTATATCTGTCAGTTTACCAATGTTCATCATAATTTTGGGGGGTTTACATGTTTTATATAATTGTGAACATAATTTTGGAATATTATTTTGGTGGTTTTTAAGAATTTTATTCTGGTCTCTAAGCTGTAAGAATGGATTGCTAATTTTGAAAGACAAAATGATTGCCAATATTTAAAATGTCTGTTTTCTAAAAAATTAAACATTGAGACTTAACTAAAATAAAACTCACTGATAGGTTTATAATATTTCACATGACTTAAAATATAGACTTATGAGAAAATCTGAATAAATTTAAGCATAAGATGTTTTTCTATTACAGGGGAAATTTGCAGTATTATTAAGGAAATTAATTTAGTTCAATATTACAACATATGAAACTGCTTTCATTGCTGTTTTTATGTAGATCAATTTTTAATAGAAGGAAAACATTAAAAAAATATCATGGATGAAAAATCCTCAAAATTAATGGATACACTGCCACAAAAGGACATTTTGATAAAAAGATGTGAATTGACCAATTCCATAATTTAATATGGATGTGCTGTGTATTACAAAGCATAATTCTCTTAAAAGATCAAAGTGATTCCTTGCATTCACAAGAAATAATAGCAAGAGAAAATTGGCACATCTACATGGTAATTTCCACATAGGTTATAAATTCTGATTAAGGTGATGAAGTATAATGGATTAGTTCAATGATGACTTCAGATTACCACAAAAAAAAGAAGCTAACAGCTCAAAATAATACTTTAGGCCACTTTAAAAATCAATGTCTCCTTAAAATAGCTAACTTTAGAGAAGCACCATATAAAGTGATATTGTCCATTCTAAGTTTCTTTTAAGTAAGCAGTCTTCATGGTGATTTCAATATTTGAACATGAGTGTTCAGGAATGTAGACTAAGGTTTACTTTTCCATAATAATTTGTATTACTAATATCTGGAACCCAGCATACCTGATAATGATAATAATTTGTTTAAATAAATTATGAAAGATATCTTAATCTGAAGTAATGACTAGCCTTCCTGCTAATACATGGAAAATTTTTGAAAGAATTAACCTCTATTCAGTTTAAATCAGTACAAGCTAACCATTTAACAATAAAAAAACTTTCTGTTCTGTTAGAATTTAATTTCAGAGTTGAAAACATATTTTGAAGAAAAACAGAGAAGTTCATTATCTCTAGGGTGTTAAAAATACTGCCATTGTTCTCATTTAACAAAACCAAAAAACAAAGTATCTGCAGTTGTACTAGTACTATGAAATACCAGCAAGACTAAAATTAAAATGAGACTTTCATGGCTCAATTCCTAAAAATGTTAAAATATCAAGGAAGTGTTAAGCAAACAAGAAAATAAAAAATACTTTTTCTAAATATAAATACATATGAGTCTTTAATGCTTTTTAAATTTTTCTTAAGGGTCATGTGTCTTTGCAAATAAGGTGACTGAATACATTTAAAAAAAGAGATGAAGAATATCTTCAGATACATAAAAGAAATTTATGTTGTACCAAATAGAATATCGGAAAGAAATGTGGAAAAATCAAACCTGACTCACAGGACTATCTTCTAGATAATTAGAAGAATAGTGTGAACATTATCTGATTTAGGTAAACTGAATAGAAGGACTATCTTCTAGATAATTAGAAGAATAATGTTAACATTATCTGATTTAGGTAAACTGAATAGAACATGAGTATTATTAATACAAGGAAATGAAAATTTAGATGCAAGTGTGGAAGTGGCAGCAGGACCAGAGGTATGGATTTAGGAGAAATCAGAGTTGATGTTTAAAGGCAATGTAGTGATGTAGAGAGAAGTGAACAGAGTTTCAAAAGGTTGAGATTTTAGTTATTGCCTTTTCTTATATTTCTTTTTCCCAAATTTACCTTATGAAGTAGGAGCAACTCCCCACCACACACACTATGTTTTATAGAAAACTAAGGCTTACAGCACTGAACTCAATGTCTCAAGTTCATGCAGATAGTAAGAACAAACCAAATGTTCATTTATTTGTGGAATATAAAGACAAAGTAAAACAGAATGAACAAAACAGCATGGGACTCATAGACACTGAAAAGTGACTAGTGCTTACCATGGAGGAGGGGTTAGGGTGGGTGGGTGCAGTGGGTGAAGGGAATAAAGAGGCACAATAATTTGCAATCACAATATAAGCTGGTCACGGGGACAGCAGTACAACATGGAGAATACAGTCAGTGATTCTTGTAACATCCTTCTATTGACAGATAGTAACTGCACTAGAGGGGGTGAGGATTTAATAATATGGGTAACTGTTGAACAACTGGGTTGGTACATTTGAAACAAATATAAGATTGTATATCAATGATACTCAAATTAAAAAAAAAAGAAGAATCCAGGCTTCAGGCTTCAGCTATTTATAACAACAAACCATTACACTAAGGAAGAGTTATTTAAAAGGAAGGAACAGTACTGGAGTAAAATATTACTATTGATAAGTTACAATAAATATTACTCCAAAGAATTTAAAAAAGCAAAGAGGTGAGTTTCATGAGTGACTTTCTAAACTAGATAAAAATATCCATTTCTTATAAATAGTTTGACTCAAAGAGAGGGTGGAAGGTCATTAACAAAAATGAAAAAATACATAGACATAGATTAAAAAATTAATGAAAATCTGATTTATGTTCTGGAGAGAGTGAATTAAAAGTTGATATATGGAGGATACGGCTACGGGTAATGGCTTATTTGTATAGTCAGATCTGGATGGAAATTTCCAACAAGGTTAGTATTGAATACTAGGTCACCAAACAGCCATGGGGCTTACACAAAGCCTGTCTCCAAGTCCTGATGTAAAACCCCTTCTTGACAATTTTGCTGCCTTCTCTATACCTATGTTGAAGAGTCCTATAACAGAGGAGTTTAATTTGCTTATGCCCTCATAAAGGTGACTTTAAAACAAGAAAAATTTTTTTCTTCCTTTTAGCCACAAGCCTTTTAATACAACGTTATTATTTAATAGTGTGCTGGTAATGTCAGGAACTGTGTGTTGCATTGGAGTTTGACAATGATAACTGGTCTGCTTGACTGCAGAGTGTAGAAGATGTGTTTACTTCTATTGGTGCTGCATCTGAAGCATTCTGGCTCGTACTTCATTCCCTCTTTCTTGGGCTTTGGAAATCCAGACCTGCATTAGGGTGTGGGGAAATGTTCTTTCAACATGATTCAGTAGTCTGACATAAGGGTAATGAAAATCTGATGGAAATGTCTTACTAGAAAACTGTCAATAACTAAAAGCTAAGTTAGAAAAAGAAAAATAAGCTCCAATACTTAATATATTTGTGTGTGTTTGCAGAAGAGTGAAATGGAGAAAGTAGTTGCTTTGAAGGAGCAATGAAAGCAAGCAATTAGTTTCTTCATTAGGATATATGATTAATGTAATTTTAGTGAACACAAAGCAAATAATTTTATTGTGCACAGTATATATAATAAAAACAGTACAGCAAAGAAAACATCAGGAACAAGAAAACTAACATTCTGAAATCAAAACTTGAAAATCACTGAGAATTACGGGACAAAATAAGATTTTTTAGCTTTTATATGTAATTAGAAACTGAGATTGAAAAATCATTCAAGAATAAAAGAAATTCTGAATGCAGACCATAAGACTTCAAAAATTTATAAATGTGTTTAATTTAAAAAAATCATAAAAGGCCTTTTTGAATCATGGGTCAAAGTCTCACTTAGGCAATATTAAAATGTGTTTTAAGAGAAGCTAAGGACTCCTAGCATAATAAAATAAAATTACTAAAAACCACAAAGATCAGCACAAAAAGTGGATCTTCTCCAAGAAACCTTGGCAAGACACAGTAGAACAATTTACAAATTGCATTCACTCTTCTAGAACACCAACCAATTAGACCTAAGATTTTCTTGAATATACACTACAATTGTAGAGAAGCAAAAATGTGAAATATTAATTTTATCAAGCTAGTTGAGAAATTTTTCCTGAAAATTAGATTAACAACTACAAAAATCACATTTTGTGGTATTTTAACTGATTATATGCTGTGAGTTATAGGAGTCACATTGGTTTATTTCCTGCCTCCTAGTCTACAAATATCCATGTATTAGTTAACACTTGTTCAAATACATTTTCACACAAAGTATTGGAAAATAACATTTTCATAAATATTAAAGTTTGATCTAAAAATATCCAATTAATAGCTTTGAGGAAAATAGAACATGCTAAAAAAAACCCCACAAACACTTTAACTATGACCAAAATGAAGTCAAAGGCCAGTTATGAAAGTATTTATGTTATTTTCATTCAATTCAGTTATTAATTGAGGACCTTCTATATGTCAGGAATAAATAGGATTGTGATGATGTACCATTTTTTTTTGTACCTAACTGAACCTTCATTCCAAACAGATCCTTTTGGATTAAGCACATAATTTGTTGGTAACTGGAAGCAAAATTAACATACTTTTCACTTTCTTTGTCTTACCCAAATTTAATTTTAAAAAAAAGTAGGAATTAACTACTTTTTGAAGTTTAAATTTTGTATCTTTTCATCATGAAAACTTCCAAAAATACAGAGCAGGTTGAAATAATAAAAATAACCATATAGATTCATCATTTAATCTTTTTTTGATTTTTTTAACATTTCTATCATAATCTAATCCACCTATCTATATCTATTTTCCCATCTATTTTTGCCTTTTTATAAAACCACTTTCAAGTATATAGTCCATATTCAAATATCTTGAACCAATATTTACTAAAAAATAACATATTTGGCTCCTAGATCTCTTTAGAGTCTTTAAATGTATATATCTCTACAGTATTGAGTTTTTGAAAAGATCAAGAGAGTTGTTTTTAGACCATTTGGAAGTCTGAATTTGTCTTTTATCTTTGTAGGTGTTCAACTTGTTCCTTTATATATTCTTTATGAACTGGAACATAGGTCTAAAGACAGATTGAGCTTACACATTTTTTGGCAAAAATACATCATAGTTGGTTGGGTAGTTCATTGAACCTCATAAGGAGACATTTACTGTCAAGTTGTTTAGCTACTAAACATCCTAAATTGGAACACTAGATTTGGGGAGACACTGAGATCTTTTTATTGTAAAGGTACATTTTCTCCTCTGATATTAGTAAGTAACATTTTGGATGTCTAACCCTTTAATGGTATGTACCTGAAAACTTACTGTTTTAAGGATTAAATCATATGAAATTTTCTTAATTTATGTTGTTGTTTCTCCCTATTTATTAAAGGGTATTCTTTACAAAGGACTAGTGCTAATCTCATAGAGCCGATGTCATCAACTATGACAAATTATTATGCTTCCTTTTAAACTAAGATATAAGCTTGATTCTTTTTATTTATTTTTTCTTGTTGTTAAGGATTTGTATGAGTTGTTTATATTTGTTTTATTTCTTTTTGAGCATCAATATAAACTTACACATATTTATATATTTAGTGTATTACAATCAAATATAGCAATGATCCTTTTAATGCATAATTGATCCAAATTTGGCCCAGGGATCTCCTTCAGTTTTGTATCTGTGTCAAAGACTTAAAATAAGTCTTTAAAAGGTCCCCTGCTTTTGATAAGACAAGATACACCCCATTTTTCTTATAATTTCCCTGCCTTACTTATACAAATACCCATTTCTCCAAGAGATCCTATATTATATTAGTGAGGAACGATGTTTAAAATTCAAAATTTGCCATTTAGAGGTGCTCATTTTTAATGGTCATTCAGTTTATAGAGCTCAGAAATGAATTATTAACATTGGCTTATGTAGACATGCCTAGTTTAAATTTAATATTAGATATTTTACTTGTCTGAAACTATGCTTTTATTTATTTATCAACTTAAGACCTAGGTTCTAAAAATTTACATATTGTATGTATTTTCTTATCCTATAATAAATATTAAATGGTTTCAATATTATTATAAGTAATATTACTATAATATGTTACTAAAATAATATTATACTTGTGTTATACATGGGTAACACAAGGGAAATTTATAATTTTTTTGTGGGTTTTTTTTTGTTTTTGGAGGGGTTATATCCCAGTGATGATTTATAGAGTTCTCAATTTAAAAAAATCATTCTAAGGTATTGGGATTTTATTGTCTTCCTTTATAAGTGTTTGCACTTGTTTTGGCAAATTATTAAATCACTTTCATATCATCTTGGTGCTTTCAAGTCTTATTTGAAAGCTTTGTAAGGGCAGGTCTAAAATATCCTTTATTAAAGAGCTAATTTAACTACAGAAAAAGTGTGACCTACTGGGTTCTCTACTAGAGTTCCTATGTTTTCCCTACTGTGTCTGATAAAAACTCAAATGTCACCCAGCATGGCTGGAGCTCTTGTAACTGTTTAGCTTACATCTTGTTTGTTTGCTTCTGTTATTGTGCATGCATGTGTGTAGGTGTGTGCACACTTTTGAAATTTTTTAGTGTCTAGCCTAATAAAGCCATACTGAAGCTTTTTCTTTTTTATTTAATTGTATTGTCTAATAATTCCAATCAAATGCTAAATACCACAGAAAGCAGTGGCCAACTCTGCCTTTTTCCTTTCCACTGTAGATATACTTCAGTTTTCCCCATTAAGAAAGATGTTAGTCTAAATAAAGCACATACATTTTGTCACGGCGAGAAAGATACCATCATTTAATATATTACTCTGTGTTTTGTGTGTGTGTGTGTGTGTGTGTGTGTGTGTGTGTGTGTGTGTGTTCTCATCAGAAATGGGTACTGAAATTTGATGAGGTCTTTTCAACATCTATGAATATAATCATAACATTTTTCTTTGACCCTATTAATATGAAAACAATATTTTAATCCTCTATTTCCTCAGCTGTAAAAACCATAATTATGCATTATGCAAGCTGGGGCAAAGATAAGTAAATATCCATATCACTCACAAATACAAAAAATAAATAATTAGAATTAATAAATGATATTGTGTTAACAAATAAGATCTATCAAATTGGACCTCACTCCAATGTCATTTTGTACCAATTTTCTGAATAAAATCAGTTTTCATTTGTATTAATAGATATGGATCATAAAACATAATTTTATATGGCTGAGAAGCTATTCTCTTTCATTTGACTGTTGTGCTATACTTCAGACTTCTGATTCTCCATTCACAAATTTATATTTACTACACTCCTAAAAACTGTGAGTAATAGTGGCTAAAAGTATAGAATAACAGAGGCTGAAATTAAATATAACTGTCTAAATCTACAAAAATGTAATATGCCATACTTTTTAGCTCAGCAAGTCCACTTTAAAAAGGTCATAAAATATACATAAATGTGAAAAATACATGGGTAATAATATTCATTATAATTTGTAGTTCAAGTACCCAAAACTGGAAAGAATAAGTATGTTCATCCAAAACTGCTTATGTGAATTATAGTGCATCTATACAATGAAAAACTATTAAATTGTTAAATGGAAAGTAAAAATTAGTATGTGCTGAGATGGAAGGATCTCAAAAATGTGGTAAAAATAAAAGCAATTTAAAATATGTATAATAGGATCCCATTTTAAAACTAATACATTCCCAGAGAATTTCTGAGTGAGAATATACAAGAAATTTTACCTCAGGAAAAAGAACTTAAGTTACTGGGAAGGAGGTCCTTTTTTATTTTCGAAATATTTTTAAATGTACACATATTGTTTTAATAACAAAACATTTAAGTTAAAAAAACAAATTTACAAAGATATACTGTTAAAAGTTGTCTAATTAAAAAAAACAAATCATACATAGAAAATCAATGATTCAATTTGCACACTCAAATTAAAATTTCACCGATTTTTTTTGCCCTAGGAATTAGATTCCAGCACTAATTTCCAAAATAAATAAGCTTCAGAAATGTTTACCATCACAAAGCCACTTCATTGTTATTCTATTTTGGTTGTTATTCTTTAAATTAGAGAATTCAAAGTTTAGTATATTGGATAATTTGGAAATGCACCATGCAGAGGTGAAACTATTTTGTCCTTCCATCACTCTTATTTCTGTGTGAAGTTTATCATTCTAGACTCTAAGCAGAGGACTAGGGAGCCCTGAGGCTCTATATACCATAGGTACATAGTAATCAGAGGTGTCACTGAAACCACAGTGGCCAGAAAATATTAGATTCTATATCTGAATACCTAGACTTTTCCAGCACATTTCAGAATCACTGCTTACCAAAGAGCCAAATTAGACTACAAGAAGCCAACCCAAAATTCAGAAGCAGCGTTTATGCATCTAGAAACTGCTGAAACCCAAAAGTGAAATGAAGTTAATAAAAAAATTGTTCTCTGGCAGTACACTTTCATTAGCTACTCTGACTCTCAAAGTTTTAAAAAATGACAATGTCTTGCTCTTTTCTTTTCTTTCATCACATAAGTCTCTAGCCAAGTAGTATCTTTTCCACCTGGAAAAGCGTTGATCTCTTAAATGCCCTTTACTGTCTAATTATTAGACATACACTGTTGGAGTCATTTTTAAATAACTTCTCTATTTTCCAGTCCAATGTGGGTGAGACAAGAACATGTTATGAAGTTTAAACTATGAGATGAGTGAGCCCTTGGGTAATGAGATAGTTTTTGTGCATTATAATAGCCCAAACCTAAATAAAGTCAAGGATACTTATGTGGATAATATTAAAGGAAAATGATTTGGTTGAATATCTAAGCTGTAATGTATTTTTAGCCATAGATGGCACATTTTAGCATCATAGTGAATGGTAAAATTATGAACTCTTAGTTTGGAAATGGGTTTTTTGAGGTCATAAATTGCTAGTCTAACTGTTTATCCCTGGTGCATGCTGAAAAAAGTGAGAATTTATTTTGGTCATGTATATTTTCAGTGAGAACTTTATCATTTACAAGATTGGCATAATTACTAGTACCATCTTCTTTAAGCTAAATTCTGTCTCCTTGTATCTTTATCCTAGTCTTGGTTTGCCCTCTAAATAATGTAGAACCAAGTCTCCCAATTTCATGATACAACTGATTAAATAGCTAAATATTTCTACTTATCTCCATTTATAAACTACAAGCTAGTTGTCCTCTATTCCGCAAATCACTTTCTTTAGGACATGATACCAAACACTTCAATGTTTCATGTAGAACTTTCTTTTAGACATTCTTCTCTTCTGTTTTTCAAATTCTTGGCCATTTTAAGAATCAAAAGATATAATGCTCTGTTTTAATAACCACTATAAAGTGCCATTTTTTTGTCCATCGTAATGTCAGACAAATTTCAGAACTCTGTATTTGATTTAAGATTCATGAGGTTTTCTTAACTTTCAAACAAATATTCTACAACAGCTATTCTCAGTTTAGTTCACAGGCCTATGAGCATCCCTAACACACTTTCAGGGGTTTTGCAATGTCAAAAAATTTTTTTAAATAATACTAAGATGTTATCTGCCTTTCACTGAATTGACATTTGCACTTCTAAAACAAAAACAATGGTAGATAAATATGGTATGCCATTTCATGAATCATGGTAATGGCATCAAACTCTACTGGTTGTCATTTCATTTTTACTATCAAGCTCTCAAAAGAAAAGATTGTTTAAGATTATTCTAATGAACCAGCAAACCTATTTTTAATACATTTCAATATTTATTATTCGATGTAATTAGAAAACATGTATATATATATATATGTATACACACACACACACACACACACACATATATATATACACATAACTATGAAATGATTAAAAAAAAGGTATGATCAGTTCCAAAGTATGACCATTAGAGAGAGAGAGGAGATGGAGAAAAACATAATTGAAAATGAATAGTTCAAGAGACTGAGGAGCCAACATGTCTTTTGGATCCTTATGTGGGTGCGTAAGTCATCAAGGTGGTGACAGCAGTAGAGGCAGAGAAGAAACAGTAAGGCAGAATACAGAACATGCTTCAGTGTTTGAGAAGGGTGATGTAGATATCAAGGGGTTGGTAGATAACAAATTAGAAGGAGGACCTTTCTTTTTGTTTTAGTAGTTGAATGGCATGAGGTTCAAAGAAGATGGTTTTTTGAAAGAGCATCTGAGGTAAGTGGTTTGCATTCAGAGAATGCACTGCCTCTGGTTCCTAATTGTAAGGAATAAAAGTATAAGACATCTTCCACTAGAGAAGCCTACAAGGGAAATTGCTTCATCAAGAAACAAGAGAACTTGAGTTCTCACTAAGAGAGAGAAGATTAAGGAAACATCAAAAGAAGGTCTTGAGGTTAAAGAAGACTTTTTAAAATCATATGTCTAAAGAGTTTGTGGGACAAGAAATAACAACTGTTGGAGAGAATGTAGAGAAAAGGCAACCATCGTATACTGTTAGTGGGCATGTATATTGGTACAGCCACTGTGGAAGCAGTAAAGAGGTTCCTCAAAAAATTAAAAATAGAAATGCCAGTAATTTTACTTTTGGGTATTTATACAATGAAAACAAAATCACTAATTTGAAAAGATATATCCATCCTATGTTTATTACAGCATTATTTACAATAGCCAACATATGGAAGCAACCTGAATTTTCATTGACAGATGATTGGATAGAGAAGATGTGGTACTTATATACAACAAAGTATTACTCAGCCATAAAAAGAATGAAATCCTGCCATTTGTAACAATGTGGATGGACCTACAGGGTATTATCCTAAGTGAATCAGTTGCACAGAGAAAGACAAATGCCATATAATTTCACCGATATGTGGAATCTAAAAAATTACAACAAATAAACAAATGAACAAAACAGAAATAGACTCATAAACATGGAGAAAAAATTGGTGGTTGCCATAGGGGAGGGAAGTGAGGGATGGGTGATATAAGTGAAGGGAATAAAGAGGTGCAAACTTGCAATTGTAAAGTAAATGATGAGATGAAAATTACTGCATAAGGAATATAATGGGTAAGAATGCAATAATTTTGTAAGATTGTAATAACTGAGATGTTAACTACACTGATTGTGGTGAGCATTTTTTAATGCATATTATTGTTGAATCACTACACTGTACATCTGGAAATAATATAAAATTGTATATCAATTATGCTTCAGTAAAAATGAAATAAAATCAAGTAGTTTATGGAGAGGAGAGGAGTAGGGCATTAGGATTATGAGAAGATGAGTAGACTAGTATGGTGATGATTGTCCTCTGGATAATTAAAGGTCTTAGATGAACAGGATAAAAAAGGTGATGATATAAATCCTGATCAATTTCTTGTTTTAGAGAAAGCAGCTCAATCAATTAAAACTGTGGCCCAGAACACTTAACATGGGGAGAACACTGTAATTTCTCCCTCTTGAAGCTACTGAAGATATTTCTGTGAGGACAGAAGAGTAAGAGAGATCTTTTACTGAGGGCAAGGGAAAGACCATTTTCTTTCCTGTGTCCTGTGCCTCACCATCATGTCCTAGTGAGTTACCACAAGGTGATGACTGCTTCCATTGTTTCAGACACATTGCTGCTCCTGGTGGTGACAAGGCCCTGGGTGTGATGTAACACAGTGCTTGACAAGGAGAGAAGTCTTCGTGGCTCAGATTAGTGTGGCAAATGAACACACTGGAAAAATAGGGCCAAGATGTGCTTCACTGGGGGCTGAAACTTGGTGTTACTATGCGGTGGCTGACTTGAAAGATGCTGACTAAGAAGGATGAAGTTGAAAGCAATGAAGTAATATTTAACAAACATGGGAGTATGACTCAATGAGGAGTAGAAATCAATGAGGCAGAAAAGGACTCCTCTTGAAAACAAATGAGGCAAAAATGGACCAACTCCCAATCCTTTTCAGGATCCTTTTTTTGTTTGCAACTAAGTCAGCCAAGCTGCGTTCCAGTCATATTTCTTCCTGCTCTGAATTGCCTGTATTTATGTCCAGTTATGGACATGAAAAATAGCCCACTAGAAGCATAATTGCCCATCCTCCTTACTCCTCAGCCAAAATTGCTGTTATACTGCACGAGTTCTAACTCCCAATGTGTTTAAATGTCATCACTCAGTCAGTGCCCTGCCCAAACCAAATACATCATCCCATTTCTCTTTTCAGAATATTGGGTTTGGAGTAAACAAGGACATTAGAGAGGACATTGTGCTAATGGATAGGAGTAGAATTCACACAAAAAATATCAGCATCAAAAGGAAATCTTCAGACTGTAAGTTATGTTGTTTTCCTAGGAACACTTTTGCAATTTCATAAGGCTGCTGAGAATGATATTTGTAGTTTTGCTCAGTGCTAAGGGGCCATCCCCAAAAACTGTTGAAAAGCATAGGATGGGTTCACTGTTTTGTAGCAAATATTCAAGCAAGAATGTGTGGAGAATGACTTAGTGTCTTTAGAAACAAACTATGGAGTTTGTAAGGAGATAAGAATAATTCATCCTAAAATTTGGGGTTAAAGTTCATATTCTGTAGCAAGGCTTTTTTGAGGCTTTCTGTCTGCTTCCTCACCGGACTTATTCCTCACTACAGACACCAGTCATATAGAGATAGTGAAATCCCCTTTGCAACTTTTCTCACTCTGTTCTCAGCATGGAATACAAACTTCTGATGCTCAGGATGTGACAATTTTACTCTCCAAAGCTCATCCAAAATATTACCCCTCTGTTTACTGGTCTTTATAAGATCATAAATTGCTTGGGGGAAAAGGCTGTGTAGTCATGTATTCACCCCCTCACCTTTTTTTTTTTTTTTCCTCCACACTGGAATTAGTACGGTGCTTTGGATTAATATACATCAAAACCCTTCTATGTACTTTGAGATGACATGTAACATGAGATGAAATGTGTACATGGAGACACAGATCTAATATTTAACTCCGTCTCCACTATATACACTATGACACTTTAGAAAAATTTGATCAACTAATGTTAATTCCTTTTATTTTCCAACTTAAAATAATACCTCAAATAAAGTAAGAGAAGAATTCAAGACTGAAAATAGGTATCAAATTTGGCTAAGCTTTGAGATAAGGTTGTAGAGACAGTATGCGTCTGAGAACAAAGGAATTTCTTACTCTTCTAAAACTTTTATCTAACATTGCAATAGAACTAAAATATTTCTTACTGATTATTTTTTAAATTTAATGTGCAAGGCCTTTATTATACATAGTACTTGGGGCACAGAGCTGGTAGGCCACCACCTAGGCCTTAGTTTTTTTAACTTTAAGTGAGAAATGGAGTGATATTTCCTGTAGACCCTTAAAGGACAATGAATACTATTTTTAATGACCACAACATCCATTATGATTATGTTTGTGTTAATGAGCAAAGAATACTGAGACAACTTATGGAATTGGTTATGGAGTTGTAGAACCATATTAATAATGATGTTTCTTCACATTTTAAAATAGTATTACTTAAAAGACATTTGCTTTTACAAAACATACACTAAGGGTATTTCAGATAATTATAATTCAGAATTAACTAGTGTAGAGCTCAGAAAAAGATATAAAGTAGGAAAGAGTAGTATTACAATTTGCCACTTATATCCTTATTGCTTTTAACAATGATTAATTTTGCCTGATTATTTGAATCACTGTTAGGTCATTTTATTTGTTTAAGTTGAATCAAAGTTCATCAAACAATGTCCATTTAAATTTTGATGGATAAGGCATCACCATTCTCTCTCTCTAAATATGTAAAATTCTAGTAATAGATTGCTGTGATCTATGTGGCAGTCATAAATGCTTTCTTCACAGTCCCAATATACCCATGATAGACTTGATATATGAGTGAAAAAGAAAGCTTCCTTTTAAGCTACTCTTATGGTAATGCTATTTTTAAAATAGTTACAGCTCTTCTCTATCTTGATACATGATAGGATTACACTGACTGATACCTTGCAGTTAAATGTGATCATGAACATACTTGACTAATGAAATATGAGCGGAAATGACATACATTGCTTCTAGACAGAAGTCTTTTAAAGTAGGTAAGTAACTGTTAGGTTTCCTTCTTCCTGATGTTATAGCAGTCTGCATGTGTGAGTAAGGAGCACATAAAACACAGTCCCAATATACCCATGATAGACTTGATATATGAGTGAACAAGAAAGCTTCCTTTTAAGCTACTCTTATGGTAATGCTATTTTTAAAAGGTTATTTTTAATTTCAGCATCAGACTAACCTCAGTGATCAAGAAACTGAAACCAAGAATTGAGTGTCTTCATAACAAAATTATAAGATACGTTGCATAGGCTTAATGGTTAGGGGGCTGGACAGAAAGAAGACTGTGATCCAGGGTCTGAAAGATGGCCATCCATGTTAGATAGTAGCAAATTTTATATTAAACATCTGGGGGAGAAGTTAGACAATAGAAAATTATTTGTATGTATTGTTTCTTGGAGATTGAGATTGGTAGGGTATCATGGGAAAGAGATGACTTCAGGAAATAAGTGTGCAGTATGAAAGCAAGAATGAATGGAAATAAAGAGAAAATAATTTTCAAAACTTTTACATTTGGAAGTACTAGTGATTCTCAATTTGTTGTAATTAAATTATAAGTCAAAAATGGCTTATAGCAACAAAGACTTCTTATGGCTGTCAGCAGTGGCCATTATTCCTTTGTGAAAAGCTCTGATAAACTTAAGTATACGTGAGTAAATATCCAACAAGAGATGTATCACAAGTGAAACATCACCATTACAGATAGTAAATATGGCTCATAGAAAATTAACTAAGGAGTTGTATTTTCCATTATCATATGGTAGGCTCAGGGCAGTAATAGCTACCTTGAGAGAGAAAGAGATACGGAGATCAGAAATAAAGAAATATGGTAGACATAAGAATTATAACTCAAAGGATACTCCTTGGATATTGGAACATAGAGCTGTTTGAAATCAGGTAAGAAGCTCACTTAATTTTTGGAAGAGATATAAGACTAAAAGAAGCATCAATTGGGATCTAAAATTATTTCAAGGCTAAAAATGACCATACGGCTCCCAACTACTGGAACAGTTAGGTGGGCTGACTAATCAGGTGAGCTGTTAATAAAGGAAAATTTATCACAACCTACTTTTAAAAGGGAAAGTCTTGCAAGTGTCAGCGCCGTAGCTATGAGAAGTAATGGCTAGAGATGCTACTAATTTAGGGAAGCAGCCTGATTCAACATCATCTCTCCCAAGACAGGAGGGGAATTTCTCAAAATACCTACTCATAGATATGTCAAAATTCCTATGGAACAAGAAACAAGAGACATTATTTGTCTCCCTTGTTTCTTCCCTTTCCAAGTGGGGTTATTTATTGAAGTCATTCCTTCTCCTCTGACATACAATATTGAAGGGTAGGAACATGTACCTTTTATAGGCTTCCAGAACAAGTAAAGCCATACCTAAAACTCTAGAATCAGTTTAGGACTAATTCACAGCCCTCAATTCAGAGGTTGCCACAAATTCTCATAGACTCTTTTCTTGAGTATGGGTAAAGTAACCTGCATAGGACTTTTGGATTTTCCCCTTGAGAAAGGCATGTGTTTGGTCTGGAAAGAAGGAACTGAGTATACGGTAGCTAAAAGGCGAATATGGTAGTCACTCATGTGTTTACCATTACTTCTGGTTCTCCTCTGGGAATATGTTTGGTTTGCACACACTTATAATTAGGTGAAGCCATGACACCTACCTTAAAAAAAATGGAGAGAAACTATATGTGTCACTTTCATATTGAAGACATCAAAAGCAGGTATGTAATTTATCATGCTCTCTTTTTCTCTGATGCGGCAGTCAGTGATGTTCCAGGTGATGGAGGTTATCTTAGTCTGTGTATCTGAGAGGAAAATATGGAGAAGAGCTGCAACTAAATGATAATAATCCCACATCATACAAGCAATAAGTGAGCCTGCAGTTATTTATTACTGCAATATATCCTAACCTGCTTTAACTGAAAGTACAAAAGTTCTTTTTTTTTAAGTCTGTTTTCTTTAAATCACTTCAAAATATTTCTAACTATAATATATGTATGATGTGGTAAAAAAAATGCTAGATATACCCCTGCATTCACTGTATTAAAATGTTAGAAATTAAGTTGGGCTAGGATTCAATGTATATTTGCTTTAATCCTAAATATAATTGTAAATAAATTGAAAAAATTATTTAACTATGTCCTTCCATTTGTAAAATAAAGGACATCTACTAAATTTAATTCTAAATTTCTATGATTCTTTTAAATCTAAAATGAAAAAGAAAAATTTTTAATGAATTTTCACATTTTTCAATGCAACTGATTTTAATTTAGCAACACATTATATGTATAATGTACATATTATTAGCATTTACCCAGAAATCAGGATAACATATCATAAATTTGGGGGAAAACTATTCATAATTCTCAAGATCTCCCTTCTTCAAGCTTCCTCACTACCACCAAGAAGTTTGATATTTATTTTTAGCTTTCTGAAACTCAGAGCCTCACCACTATTACCTGCCTTGAGATAACCAAGATCTTAATTTTATATCACCAAAATAAACCACAGTTTCCCAGGTCCCCTCTCATCTTCTATATTAAAATTATGGGTTTATATGTTCTTGCTTTATTCCAGTATCATTCTCTCCTTCAAAGTCCTGAAATTCTTCAATTTACCACTTTTGTAATGTGGTCCACTATCAACAAGACCTTCTATATCTTTAACTCCTTGTATAAATTAGGGTTCTCCAGAGAAACAGACATGTTTCTATTTCTATATACATATCTATTGTATATAGGTGTGTATACAAGGAGATTTAATATAGGAATTCCTTTATATGATTATAGAGGCTTAGAAATCCCATAGTCTGCTATCTGCCAGCCTGAAAGCTGGAGAACCAGAAAAGTGGGTGGTATAATTAATTTAATTCAAGTCAAAAAGCCTGGGAATAGGTGGTGGAGATAGTGTAAATCCTGATCCATGACCCAAGGCTCAGGAACCAAGAGCACTGATGCTCAAGGACAAGAAAAGACAGATGTCTCAGCTTGAGCAAAGAGAGTGAATTCCCCGTTTCAGACTTTTTGTTCTATTCAGGCCCTCAGTGAACTGGATGATGTCCAACCACTTTGATGAGAATATCTCTACTCAGTTTACTGATCCAAATACTAATCTCTTTCAGAGACATCCTCATAGAAGCACTCAGAAATAATGTTTTATCAGCTATCGGGGCATCCCTTAGCCCCAAGTAGCACATGAAGTTAATCATCATGTCCCTTATCCAACCTCCTACAAATGTCTTCGTCTATACATTAATCTGAGTCTGTGCAAGGACACAGCTTCCTCTGCATACTTCCTTTGGTGGTCACTTTTCTCAGATATAAAATAGATGTAATTGTCTCACTATGATTTCTAGACAGATAATTCTTTCTCTGTCCTCAGCTAACTCACTCTTATTTCTTGGATAATGCAGCTTCTGGATCACTGTAAGTCTTTCTAAAATGTTTTGTCTTAATGTTTAGTAAATTCAAAATATATGTGCTCATAAAATTACTATGAAAGTAGTAAATGTGGACTAGATATTTTGTCTTCTAATATTTTAAATAAAAATTATTTTCCTTAGGTACTCTATTATCAGCTAGCATTCAAAGGCATAATTAGGAAATGTAATAGGTCACTAAATATCATATTAATGATAAATACTGAGCATAATGTATATTATATCATATAGACCTCCTTTATGGCCATACATTCCCAAACAACTGGTTTACTTTTTATTATGAACAGAATAACTCTTATCAATGTTTATGACTCCTTCTTTGTTTTGCTCATAAGTCCAAAGCCCATTTAGCATCAACTCTAGCAATCATACTTTATTACATGGCATCTTTCTTCCATTTTCTTCTTACTTTATGGCATTATTTTTCTTGTGCTCCACTCTATTCATCTATTTGCTTGCTTTATTTTATAGCAATGTGGCTTTTTTCTCTGGAACTTGACTTATATATTCCCTGAACTGAGGCAGAATATCAATCAGTTAATCAATTTAAAAACAACAACAAATAAGTCTGGCATACTGATTATAAGTTTCGGGATAAAAACTTTATATGGCTTCAAAGATAATAGATTATCAAAACAGACCCAAGCACTAAGAAAAAGGCAGAGATTCAATCTCCAGAAATGAGAATCATGACATAGAGACATCTGTGAAATTAGGCAAAATTCTAATTATCTAAATTGGAATCCAGCTATTTTAAATGCTACCTAAGGTAAGGGTCCTCAAGAAGGGAGAGTCTGAGGAATTTAAATAGGGCAAATAGTGGTGAGAAGATTGTTGATGGAACTCGGTGTAGACAAGAGGGAGGGAAAGCCTGACATAAGTCTTCTGGTCCTACATGGATTTTTCAATGACATATTACAAGTTAAACCTCTCCTCCTACACCTAAATCCAGGTGGCTGCTCCCTCACTTAAACCAACCTGAACCTGGTAACAGTTCTTTATGTGTTTCCTTTAGCAATAGTCCCCAAATTCTGATCTCAAAACTAACCTATAATTTCATGAAAAGATAACTCAAGAATTTAAGGGGATTTTACCTTGTGTCTGATCACTGTACTTTCACAAGCAAGGAAACACAGTGCACATTTCATGCATGCATTCATATATTCAACATGGATCCAAAACGCATAGTTCAATTTTATGTTCAGCAAGCATAGAGCATTTGCCATGATGTATGTTGAAGTTGAGACTATTTCTATCTACATAGCTTTATTGTGACTAAGAGTGGAAACTACCTTTCTCAACACAAGTTGACTATTTATTCCAAAATTATTTCTTAGGAAAGCAAGGCTATAAACTAACGAATAGTTTCATTATTTGGTTTTGGAAAATCTTGCAATTTACCCAGACAAAAATGTATTCATATGGGCAAAATACTTGTTCATCTGCTTAACAAAACACACTTTACTTATCGAGGTTAACTTAAAAAAAAATCAAAACACCAAATGATCAAACAAACAAACAAACAAAACAGAAATAGACCCATAAATACATGAAACAAACTGGTGACTGCCATAGGGGAGGGAGGTGGGTGAAAGGTAAAAGGTTAAGGGGATAATGCAGCACAAACTTCCAGTTATAAAATAAATAACTCACATGGATGAATAATACAGCATAAAGAATATAGTCAATAATATTGTAATGTCTGGATACTGACAGTACCTACACTTATCATGGTGAGCATTTTGATGCATATAATTATTGAGTCACTATGCAGTACATCTGAAACCAATTATATCAACTATACTTAAATAAAAAATATCTCTCCTTTCTGTGTCAATGAATTCTAAACAGTAATGTTAAATTTTCCCAATTAATATCCAATAATATGCTAAAATGTGCCCCTCTTCATAAAAGATGTGCCTTAAGCTGCTTGAGCCCAGATCCCAAAGCCTGTAATACACTCCTCTGCCCCTTCTTTCATAGACATTATAAAATGTTTTCAAGATTGTGTTCTTTATTTCAACTGTTTTAATGAACTGGGTTTTCCTAGACCAGCACTTCTCTTGGTCTTGGTGGGAGGCTGCAGATGATGATGTAAGGCCAGAAGTATTGTATCCTTGTATAAATATCCGAAAGTATTGTCTGCAATTAATGACTAACGCTGGGGAATGGACAGCTAGAAATTAATGGCTTTGGAATACAACAAGCTTGGTTTGAACTCTATATTGTTAGCTAAATACCTATTATAACATATGTAAGATATATACAGCATATATCACTGTATGTACTGCTTGGATATAAATCCAAAAGTCTGAGGTTAAATAGAAGAAAAAGTTATAATTAGATGACTGGAACAAGGAATAGGATTAGGCACCCATAAGAACCTTGAGTCTGATAGGCAGCAAAAGTAAGCATCTAGGGAATCAGGTATAATACAGAATTTAGCCAAATTGATAATAATCATCAAAGTGCAACATCAAAAAGAAAAGAATTGTAAGTAGGATTGGTGGTAAAAATTACCTTGTAACTGAGCCAACCTCTTTTTAGAAAGGAGTCTGTATTTTCCCTATGCAAAGGCACAACCAGTAGTAACAAGCTTGCCTTATAACTACATATATTTTCAAAAGGTGTTCAGGAACAGAGCCCAGTGGGTTATCTTAATAACATCCACTAAATATTAGAACAGATGAGTCCTCTTAGTTAACATGATCTAATTTGACATAGACTCAGAAAAGAAAATGTGGCTGAGTATCTATAATGATTTGCAACCTTCTTTTTTCATTTATTTCACCAAATTGCATGAGAAGGAGGAAACTTAGTTTTCTAGGCAATCTTTAATCCTTTCTGTGAGGGGATTGAAGGTAGATTGTTTTCTTTTTTAGCATCTTTACTTGCCTAGGCAAGTTAAACATTTCACATGACTGACATATCTGACAGAAATTACACCAATGAGAGAGTTCTTTTCCAAAAGCATTACTGCAAATTTCTATTATACCAGTTATTATTTGAAGATACAATGCCTTCTCTTCCTTCAGCCTAGCTGTCAGCTTTTTTCTTTCATTCCATTGCCACAAAGGTAATGGGCATCACTGACAATTTCCATTAGGAATGTTGAATATGAACTATTTATGCTTCTTAGCTGAGAGTGTTTATGCTGGCAAATGTATGTTTCATCTTATCACTTTTTGCCAATATCTTGAGATCATTTTTATCTGGAAAAAAATGCACATTTCTAAAAAGAAATACTATATGCTATTTGTGCTCATGTTATTAATAAGTTATTAATAGTAGACACCATCTTTAGAGTTGCTATTCTGAATAACTGTTTTCTATTTTAGTCCATATTTTTGTTGAAATATGGCTTATTTGTTCCAGTAACATTTTTAATGTTTTGTTTAAAGCAAAAATAAAAAATACAGAGTCAGAGCTGGGATGTTTAGTTTGCTATGATTAACCTTAGAGACATCATTCATTTAGCCATAAAATACAGAAAATTAATAACATATGAAGAATCAAAATGCAATTTTAAGCAAAATTTTACATTTTTATATAAAAACAAGTAGACATTTGTCTCAAATTATTTAGTACGTTTGAACTTTAAAGTTTTTTTTTTATGGATATTATATATTGCAAAAGTTGATCTTAGTGCTTTTGGACAAGCTGTTTCCACTCTTTGGAATACGTTTTCTCACCTAAGTTTCTTTAATTCTCAGTTTTTCATTTTAACTAAAAGCCTCTCTTGAACCTAATCAACGTTAGGTTCTCTGCTTTTCCCTCATAGCTCACATATTTACTCTACTAGCATGATTACTTCTTAGTATTTGTCTCTATTATTGTTATTTAGACTGTTAGAGTGAAGAATTTATCATCCTTGGACAAGAACAGAGAGACAAATAGTCAACAACAAGGCCGATTTTTACCAAGGAAATAAATGTATACATATGAACTGTCATTGAAAGCATCTTTAATACAGTGATCTCATTCATAAGAGGCAGAAAAAAAATCAGCATTTGGGAAGTCAATGAAAAAATTAAAAGACTCAGTTTAGATGGAACCTGGTACCTACCTCACTGCCATGAAGACAGAGAACCCAGAGCAAGAGGCTCCTGGGACCTCAAGGGAGTATGCTGTGCCCAAATCAAGGGCCTTGACACATGGAAATGAGCTTAAATTTATTTTTCTGGGTATCGTATTTTGTAAAAGTTGTCTCAGGGCTTTGGGGCTAGCTATTTCTACTCCTTGGAATACATTTTCTTCCATTTGTCACCTAATTCCTATTAACACTTTAATTCTTAGCTGGCACTTCCTGAGACTTCTGGGATACCTAAGCTCCCACAAACATTACAAGAAAAATAGTTGCTTTGGCAAAACTATGGCTACTAAGTTTACTGCAACAAGTAAAAACATGAAAGTCTTGTAGTGTCTCAAGATTATTTTATAAAATATCTGAAAACTGATATTCTCTTTAAAATACTTTTTATATTGCTCCTTCACAAATATTACTATTATTACTAATACAAATAAATAATAAATTATGTATAATGATATAACAATAGCAGAATAACTGATATTAAGTTAGTTCCTAACATTGCTTAGCAATATGTACAATGTTTTATTGTATACATGTTTTTCTTATTTGCCATAAAACTCCATGATGTAAGAAGCAGGAAAAATAAGAAAACATGAGAGATCAAAATGTTATAAATGTTAGAACCAAAGTTGGAATCAAAATCAAATTCCTATTATGTAACAAGCACTCTTGTAAGCAGTGATTCATTAGAAAACAGAAAGAAAAGAGTATCTACTGTTGTGGAGTTTATATTCTACTAAGCAGAGAAAGACAATACAAAAAAAAATAGCAAGGGAAAGAGTTAGAAGGTAACAGTCACAATGGCAAGTTAAATAAGATGGTCAGTGAAGGCTTACTGAAAAAAGACATTTGAGTAAAGATACAGATGAAAGGGGAGTCTGGATTCACTCCAGAAATAGCACTAAGAACAACATGGCTGTAAGAAGAGAGAATCAAGGAAATGTTTAAGGGGAGTCAGATTATAAAGTCTGTGGAAGCCATTTTATTTTCATTTTAAAGACTCTGTCTTTTATTCTGAGAAGATTTGAGAGACATTGGAGAACAGTAACACATTCTGACTTCCGTTTTGATGATCTGTTTTTGGAAGCTGTGTTCAAAAGAGTTTGTAGGAGCACAAGAGTGGAAGCAAGTACTATGTAGGAGGAATGATGGTTATTAGGCTATAGCCTCTTGGCTCTAACCCATTCTACTTTGTTATGCCTTGTGATCTGGGGCTAGGACTCTTTAAACTTGCTAGCTTCCAAAACAGTTGTGCCATTAGTGACTCATAGGTAGCCTGGAAGCTAAAGGAGAAAGGAATGGCACTTGCCATCCTCTTTTCCTCTTGCCCCTTTAGCTGAACTTCAGCAGTTCGGTAACAATTAGTTGCAACAGCAGTGACTGATTCCAGGGCGTAGTTTCCTTGGAGCTCCAAGAAGCAGCCTCCTTGTGCCTTCTCCAGAGCTCAAGCACCAACACTTCAATGGTCTGGAATCTCCTTTCAGCTCCTGGGCTACCTGTATTTTGTCTACAGCACCATTAGAGCTCATGAAACACGTATATGAACACTAAAATTGATAGTAAAAGCAAGAGAGTGATTATTACAAATGTTACGAGTGTTCACCCATGAAAGGGTAGGAGTATCTAGAAGGGGATTTTAGGGGAAGGGGCTTCTGTTGTGATTGTAACTTTATTGATAGGGGTGATTGTTTTATGAACATTTGTTTATAATTATTCACTATGCTGTATATTTGTTCTATATATTTTGTGTGTGTGTGTGTGTGTGTGTGTATATATATTTCACAATAAAGAACATGGAAAAATATCAGTGTGAATTTTAGAATCATTCTGTCAAATTGTCACAATATCAGTCAATTGCTTAATAGATCTACAAGTTGCTAAAACAAAAGCAAATCTGGGGAAACCTGCCTAATCCTTGGGGATAACAAAATTCTCTCCTCCTTCAAAATTTGTATGTAATATTTTCACATATGTGCTCTGAATTTTTTCCGATCTTTTCCTGCTGCAATTAAGGTAGGTATACATTTTTTCTC
Source organism: Manis pentadactyla (assembly GCF_030020395.1). Taxonomy (NCBI): domain Eukaryota; kingdom Metazoa; phylum Chordata; class Mammalia; order Pholidota; family Manidae; genus Manis; species Manis pentadactyla. The sequence goes on along the minus strand of NC_080021.1, from coordinate 165,153,072 downwards.
CCTTAGCTTGTTTTTGCAATGAATTACATTTACAGAATTTACAATGTTAAATAAATCTTTCCCTCTTGGATTAAACACAATTCGTTCATCAGGATCTGAGAATTAAACTGAAGGAAGATTACCAAATACATGCTGTTAAATTGAAGTGCTTATAAGATTACTTAAACATCATTTTTTCATAATCCAGTTGGTAAAGAATTTTATTGAAATTTTTAAATTAGTTTTGATTTACTTACATAAAGTACTGTATTTTAGTTTTCTCAATATTTAATCTCAGATTGTAATTTATTGTTTATTTGTACATTCTTTTTTCTCTTTTATCAGTTTTAAAATGTTTTTGAATATCATTATTTTAAAAATAAACTTGCTTTTGTTAATCATTTATATCTTGATTTTATTTTTCCATTTCCATGCCTTCATTCTGTTATTACATTTGTAACTTTTTACCTGTGTGCTTAAAGCATTAATTTTCAGCTTCTTTTCCCTTAAAGTACTTAAAGTACTGTTCTTTAAAATACAACCTTAGGTGTATGCCTCATGTTTCTGCATGTGGCATTTCTAGTGTCATTGAATTCTTAATAGGTTTTAAAATTTCATTTTTTGGATATTCATATTTTTTAATGTATGGGTTTTTAAGTTGGCTTTGGCTTACTTTTTAGCATAATTGCACTGTGCATAGAGAAGACTGCCTATGTGTTACAGCTATTTGGTATATGCTAGTGTTTACTTCAGGACCTAATATATTGTGACTTTTGGGAAATGTTGCAAGTGTTCTTGATAACAATATGTATTCTGCAATTGCTTTGTGCAGAATTCATTATGTTTTGCTTGTTAATTGTGCATTTTAAAATATGTTATAGCTTATCTATCCATAGTTTGTATATATGTCTTGACAGCTGTCATAAGGATTTGTTAGTTTCTCTTTGAACTTCTATCAAATTATGGTTTATATATATATATTGAGGCTTTCTTATTACATGTAAACAAGTATAAACTTGTTACTGCTTTCTGAGTAACTGAAGTTTTCATCATTATACAGTGAATTCTCCACAAAGATTGTGTATTAAAATCTATTTTGTACCAAATTAACAGTTTTATTTTGTTCACCACTTTATGAGGTTTTTCCTCCATTAATTGATTTTCAAGCATCCAACCTTAAAAACTTTTTGGTCATAATCTCAAACAAAGCCTATAATTTGAGTTTGCATTTTCATCCAGACCAATCATTATTGTTTTTGTTTTTAATCTAGCATGTTTAATTTCTATGTATACAGCATTGCAACTGATAATATGCACTTATTTCTATATATTGTGTACTTTCAAACCACCTTTCTTTATCCTTCTTTTTTTCCATTTTATTACCTTATTGTGACCTAATTAAGATTAGCCTTTCTCATGCCATTCTATTTATTGCTATGAATTTGGATGTACTTAAAGAAAATCTTTGAGCATTAAATATGTTTATCTTGCATATTTATTTTTAAATGTAAATTAATATTTTAATCTTCTCATATACTACCAGATGTTAAAACATTTTAACAAATCTCCTCTTCCAAAGTTATATAACTTTAGTTTTGTCTTTTTGCTGTCAAATATATATGTAATGCATTTTGTAGCCTTAAAGTTTATTGTTTTGCATTAACATCAGATAAAAGTATATATTGTAACAGAGTGAAAAACCTTAGTATCTCTGCCTTCATATTGTATCTGTCTCCCTTTCTGCCTTAATCTTTGGGTCAAAAAGATTCTGCTCAGCCCTGCAGCTTTGCACATAGGCTTGTTAATAATCAAAAGGAATTTTGCTCCCAGTGTAAGATTGATGCAACTAACCACTTACCCAAAATTTGCCCCTCCAGAGGAGATAAAGAAGTATGTACAAAAATGATGACTGGATTGTCAAGGACTTACAGGAATATCATGACCAGACCCATGTCAACCAAATGACTAGAATCAATTAACCAAGGACAAAAAGTTTCACAACCTTTCTCAGATGTCTGGATGCCTGGTGTCAATCATCACCTCCTGACCTCAACTCTCTTCTGTTTCCCCCTTCCCTAATATACAAGAAACTTGAAATCAACCCTAAGATAAATAGTGCTTTAGGACATTAGTCTGCAATCTCTTGATCTGCTAGCTTTTCAAATGTAGTCACTTTTCTTGACACAACACCTTGTCTCTTATTTATAGTGAGTAGTATGAGCTTAGATTCGGTAATAGTATTTTTAGAAATTTCAGAATATTTAGTCTAAGGTTTGATTAGAAAATATCATTTTACTATATACTTGAAAGACAATTTTTTTCTGAATTATGTACCTTTTATGGGTTGTATGCATATGTTTTCTCTGAAATCTTGTTCCCATTACAACTGTCTTGGGAGTATTTTACATCACAGTCCCTAACTTCAGATTATGACATTTAATCAGTCTAGGTTGAAAACTGAGCATTCGTACTTTTACAGACAACCCCCCATTCTGGTCCCCAATAGCAGCCAAGTTTAAAACAATAGGCTAAGTTGAACAGTGAGCTCTCTGAAATCATAACAATATCTTGTTTTTCTATATATTCCTAGTACTTTTCATAACATGATGTAGTACTGGCATGTAAGACAAATAAGTGAATAGTCAGATATCATAATGACATTCACCGCTTAGAATAAACAAATTCAGTATGTTGACACAGTCCTTCAATTTAAGTTAAACATTAAAAGTAAACAAAAGCCTGCCCACTCACTTTTCTCTTAAAGGGTTTTAATAAGCTGTTTCAACAGTTTCATTTACTTTTTGAAAATAGAATCGTTATCAATCATAATCTTCCATCTCCCTAATTTATCCATCATTTGAAACTGTTAGCTATTGTTAGTTTTTCACAATGCACCTGTTTATCTTCATTAAATAAAATCAGACTTATTTGTTGATTATTACTGAACAAGTTTATGGTTGGTGGTATTTTTAAATGGAAGCAGCAGTTTTGACTTGTAGCATATTCCACATGACAGCTGTGAACGAAGGTTTTTTAGAACTGTTACATCTCTGGTGAGGTTGGTAGGCTTAATTAATGCCAAATGATGCTCACACCAGGCAAGAGACTTCTTGCAGTGCAGAAGGAAGCAGCACATTTAATTTGTTATTATTAAAGGAAATGTGATACTGGAACTGGATGATGTTGAAGGCAAAACGATCTATCTGGCAGTCAATGTAGGCTCATTTGCATTCAATTGGTAATAAAACTATATTTTATTAAATATCTAAATACAAGCTACATTTTTGTATTGGATTGATTTGCTCTTAATTTTTGTTTCCAGAATGTTTTTTGAAAGTCAGACTCAATGTAGAGAGCTTCACAGGAATGCCATTCACCCACAAGTCACCAGTACGTTAGATTATTCTTAATCTTCCTTGATTGCTAGTTTAAGTATTAAACTTTCTATTTAATCACTAATTCATGTTCCCAGTTGAACATACATAGGACATTTAATAAACAGAGTCATATATATATTTGTATAATTCTGATATACATAACCAAGTTTTTATTTTCTCTAGATATATTTTTTTCCTAATATTTCTATCTAATTATGAAAGAGGTTTCTAGAGGTCTAGTAATAAAAATGAAGTTTCTGTCAATGGCTCCTTGCAGTTCTATATTTTTTGAAAAATGTTTTAACTGCTTTATTATTTGGTACATACAGTTTTATATCTTGTGTTTTCTGCATAAATTATGTACTTTATCATAACCAATGTCCTTTTATCTTCCTCAGCAATTCTTAAAATCCATATTTTCTGTTATTTTTATTATTATTTTAGCGTGCATGACATTTGTTAGGTACTGTTCCTTTAATAACACCTTTAAAAAGACGGTGAGAAGACACAATTGTATAGAAGACACCTATCAGGAGCTCTGAAGCTGAAATGACCCATCAGAGTTATTTTGTACTGACAAATGGCTACTTTATACCTCTACCTGGAGCAACCATTGCCTGTAAGAATGTGCCACACTCTGAGGTGCCACAGAAGATCTTGTCAACTGAAGGCTGTTTGCAGCCAGTACTTCTCCCTTGAAGAAAGACCAGGGTGGCACAGTATCATGTCCACCATGAGCATTACCTTGGTGAAGATATTCTAGTACCATTTCTTTTGTTCTTCAGCTCTAGCTGAAAACTGTTTCCCATATGTTATCCTTTCTGAGTAGCCTCAAGAACATCCTTTAATATTTCTTGCAGTGCCTGTTTGCCGGTGAAACATTTCTTAGGTTCCCTCTACCAGACATATCTTATTTATATTTTATTCTTGAAGTATATATCTGTTGGGTGTAGAATTCTTGGTAGACAGTTTTTGTTTGTTTTAGTATTTGGTTTTGTGTCCTTTCAGCACACTCAGTAGTTTCATAATTTTACAGCCTCCATAGTCACTCACAAACAGCCAGAAATTGCTGTTCTATATGTAACACATCTTATCCTGTCATGGCTTTTAAGACTTTCTCTTTATCTTTGGATTTCATCAGTTGGGCAATCATGTGTCTAGGTATGGTTTTATTCATAGACATCTTGCTTTAACTTCACTGAACTTATTGAAACTCTAGATTTATTTCTTCCAACATCAGAAAATGCTGTCATTATTTCTTCAAATGCCTTTTCTGCCCTATTCTTACTTTTCTCCTGAGACACCTATTACATGTATGTTAGAATTTTTGATATTGTTCCATAATCCTCTGAGACTGTTCATCTATTTTCACAATTTTTTCTGCATCTGTTCTTCAACTAGGATAATTTCAAGGGATTGCCAGGTTAACTGAAATTTTCCTGTCTTCTCCATTCTGCTCTTTAGCACATCTAATAAACTTTTAACTTCAGATATTGCATTATTCAATTTAAAAGTTTCTCTATTTTTTTCTTAGTTGTTGTTGTTCATATAAAATATGCAGATTTTTCTCCACTGTAAGCATGTTTTATTGTACATCTTCTAGCATACCTGCTTTAATATTATTGTGTGTTAACTCCATATGTTATACCAGGTGATCTTTGCTTTTGAAATTAATCACATTTTCTTTATTTTCCATAAGTAGGCCTATTTTGAATTGTATTCCAGACATTGTAGAAACTCTATATGCTATTGTATGCCTCTGACGAGTTTTGGTTTGTTATTATAACAAGCAATTAATTTTGTAGCATTCAAACTGCAGTTAACTAACTGGGATTTAGATCTGATCATTGGAAGTATTTTAAAATCTGGGAATCCACAGGTGTGAAGGAGCGAGGAGGTCTTTAAGTCTCTGGACTTGGCATGCAGTGGTGGCCAAATGGAGCCTCTGCAGAATGTTTCCTGATAGCACACAGAGAAAGACTCTGTGGGTAAGACTCTGCCTCCATATATAGTTTCTTCTTGCTTCTAGGAATCATAGTGTCCCTCAACTTACTGTGAAAGAGTAAAAAGGAGCCAATTTCCACAATGATCCCAGTAGTTCTAGACCTCTGTAAGCCAAACTTACACTTTCCTCACAAAAAAAAAATACTATACTTCTGATATTTTAACAGGTAATAAGGGATAAAGGTCTTTCCTACTGCCAGTTTTATCTGCCAGCATCATAAGAGTGGCCCAGGTTCATTACACCATGCTGCCGTGTAGATCCAGAAATCTTTTGGCTTTGAAGAGGCAAGTAGCTTGAAGCTGGGCATGGTTAAAATTGGACCATATTCTGATCAGCATGGTCTTAAAACTCACAGATTTTGCCTGTGTCCTCTATACTGACACTGAATCACATACATATTTTGTTCAGTGTATGTCCTTAGTTCTATGACTCTGTGTTTCATTTTTCTGGCACATCTTTGCTAACTGTCCTGCTTCTGTAGGTGACCGGTTTATGCTTATATGGAACAGGATGTAACCTGGCTTTTGTTCTTCATGCCACATCTTACCCCATGATATCTAATATTAGGTTCCTTGATAAATAAAACTTTCCTATTTACTCACTAAATATAAATGGATCTGCCATTCTGGCTTATTATATAGATAAAGAGAAAACTACAAAAATTTTATAATATAGCTTAGATACATATGTGGCAACGGTTTTTAACTATAAGCATTGGTAAGAGTTTTCTCAAAATTTTTTCATTAATATCCATTATTCAAGAGGATGTGCCTATGGTTTTGTATGTCTTTCAATGCACTGCTACTCAAAATGTGGTTCACTGATTAAAGCCATTTTAAAAACAGTTAGCTGTTGGTCTGTCCCAAGGTAAGCGCAGATTTTGAGAGTGTTTTTTTAATAAATTTTTACAGAGATTTGTTGGAGCTATTCTTATCTATGGAATGTAAATTAATGCAACCATTCCAATACAGTCGGAAGATATAAGATATTTGCTTTTATAAGTAGTATTTATTAATATATTTATTTGAGAAAATCTTCAAGTTTATAAGCTAAAGATCACCTAAGTAAGATTTTCCAGTGGATACTTGGAAGTCAGAATAGATTGCATTATTTCTTCCTACATTCTTTTATAGAGAATGACACATTAATGGGACTTGATTGGGATAAACAGAAATATGTTGTATTGAATCCTGGTACCTTCAGAGAGAAATTTATTATTAAATGATATCAATCCTAGCTGATACAGATATTGAGATATAAGGAGGATGTTCATGAAAAAAACAGATATGATGATGGTAGCAATAGATACATAGTTTGAATTACACATGTGACTCTAGGGGTTCATTGTTTATATAGGGTGGTCAATTTTTTCATATATTTTTACATATTGAGGTAGATTATATGGAATTATGGGAAGTTTAATGAAATGGAGATTCTATTACTATGTGTGTGAGTGAGTGGCTGTGCATATGTGTGTCTTTAATACCATTTTTTATGCATACTGGTGTGTCAGCTAATTTCATTAATACCATAATCCTCATTTACATGACACATGCCATGAATGTGTAATGTAGTTAGAATCAGTTCCCATGATTTTGATCTACAACAGTATCAATCAATCAATCAATGCACAGTTACGGTATTTCATTTCCTTGGATAAATTAAAACTTCTATATAAAGTTTAACTATGTTTGGGTGCCTAGATAACTGTTTTGTCAATTTTACAGTTACTTGCTGTCTCTTACTGCCCAGATTCTTCAGTCAGCATCATTTCCATCCATTTGAACTGTTCTGCAAAACTGAATCCCAAAAATGAACTGGCCAATCTCTTTCCTCTCAGGAAGCAACTCACTCTTCCACTAATTTACCCACAAGTAAATCTGTAGGGAAAAGATCTTTGGGAGATCATCTTTGAAAGGGTGTATGAAACTATCTGTGATACTTTTCCCTTCTTATAAAACAATGCATATTACTTGTCTTACATTGATAAGGGGCCCACAATTTGTTTTATTCCAAAGAAGCTGCCTAGATCCCTACATGTAAGATGCAGTTAAAAGTTGGTGGCAGTCTAAAAGCAGAGCACCTTTTAAATGAATAAACTAAACTTAAAACTTTAATTTTTCACTCATCAGAACACCTGGCTACATCTTATTTTGGGTTTCAAATGTCAATTACACCAATTTCAGATTATTTGTTTTGTCTTTAGGTCTGATCTTTTTTTTTAATTCAAATAATAGAAAAGGACCCTCATCGATGAAAAGTCCCAGATATTTATGTATGTTTGTATAGGGAACCATAAGAGAACCAATGTGGGTAAGTTTATGTTGTTCAATATACAATAATTCTTGATTTTTAGGCCATATGCTGGTGGAAATTGCTTGTGGTAGAAAAGTTTTTGACAGAGTGCTTCTTAAATTATTGGACTACAGTCAACAAATGTGTATATTCCTTAATCTGTATTGTATCTAAGTCTTTTGTATATTTTGTTCTACAGAAAAGAGGAAGTTAACACCATTAAAATCTATTATGTAAATAAAACCATGCAACAAAATTAAGGAATCTTTAAGTATGATATATCTTTACATAGTGACCCAAACTGAATAAAAGGAGCAAAGAATCAAACCTAAAATCATCAAAGGGAAAAAAAAGATTAACATTTAGAATTTTTATATTCTGATTACCAACAGTGTAAAGTTAGATAAAAAGCTCAAGCTCAAGCAACAATGCCCTTTGTTCTCAGCAGAATATGAAATTTTGCCATTTATGATACATTTGAATAAAATGGATTGGTAGTTACCACCAAATTACATTTAGGACAAGCTTTGAATCAAATGTTTTTACTTATTTTCTTCCTTTTTCTAAAAAATGTCAAATATCCTAGCTATGCTGATATTAATTCATTTCTATGGTTTCTGTTTACAATATGATATGTGTGGTTTATTTTGCTTACCTTAGTTCAACACCTTCTTCTTATGGCAATTTGTTCTTTTCTCTTATTTGCCACAAACAGATTATCGTACCTTTTCTTTTCTCTTAGTTACTATAAACAAATAGCCATTCCTCTAGCCTTAGCTGTTAACTTGTTCTAAGATGTCTTAGGGCCTGGTTTTCATCACTTTACTCCTATTTTTTAAGGTAACACTCTTCACAGCTGAGCCTTTTGCAACAGTGACTGATATAATTCTTCCAATAAGAAACAAAACTTCCTGAAGTTCTTCCATAGTACTTGGGCATTAGCAACCTTTCCAAGACCATATGGTACAGATGGTCATCCCATTTCATCTGGCACCTTCCCAAATTCAGTTCAAATTTAATACCAAATTATTCAAAGTCAACTTATTGCAAGAAGTTAATCTACTATTTTAGTAACAACTGGTGTGTGGTTATACATAAATTTAGAAATGTGATTATTAAGTAGACTCAAAGATACATATTTTTTGTTATTCTATCTAAGGTAGTATATTAATGTTTCCTAATTATTATGTGTGGAAGCTATTATAATATCAAAAATTTGTTTTCCTTTTTAGAAATACCATTCATTGTCACAAACTAAACCAAACCACTTAACATCAAAAGCAAATATTTAAAATATTTAATAAAAATATATAAAATAACACTGGATAAAACCTGTGGTAAACACTGACTTTGTCAAACATTATAATACTAGAAAAATACTTGAAGGATGAAATTCTGAAGTAAAATAAAGCATGTTCTGTTTTAACTCAGATTTTGACAACCTTAATCAAATCATCATTATAAGTTATACCTTCAAACAGGCTCATTTTTAACCATATATAAGCATCCTTAATAAATTATTAAAATAATGCATATTTATCCAGGGTTAAATTCCTAACTTGTTAGAATTTGAAAATTCAATAGATATTGATTACACCTGATACGTTCATAAAATTGTGCTATATCTGGAAACACAATGATGACAATTTTTTTTCATCTTCAAGAAACTCATAGCCTAAGGGAGAACACAAATGAATAAATGAACAATGACAGTATAATCCAGTATGTTGAGAGCTATAATAGAAATTTTAACTTATGTTGTGAGTTTAGAGAAAAACAGCTTTTATTTCTGTCTAAGAAAGTGAGGCAAGACCTAACAAAAGGGAAGATAGGAGCTAGTTTTCATTGAACTCAAATATGCTAACTGCAGGAACATTAAATGGGGAGGATGAGCTACAAAGAAAAATATGAACAAATGATAATGTCTGGCACATAGGTTAGCCAGAGTGTCCTAGAAATAATGCTGGTAAATGTCATCATGTTGAGAGTTCAGCTATAAGCTACCCTTAGTATTACTGCCTCTGCATCCATTTTGTTAGACCAAGTGTCTAGCTGGGAGCCTTAAAGTGACTGACATTAGCCACTCATCTATTTGCATTTCCTAGATAACAGACCTTAAATTCACAAGTAAATGTATGTTCTTGATATGACTTCACCAGTGGCCCTTATGATAAACAGTCTCCCTCACCTCCTGGTGACTTCCCTTTGTGCACCCCATAGGTAAGGCTACTGAAGAATTTACCAAAACCCCACCTTTTCTTTTGGTTTGAATCTACCAATTCAGCCTTAGTCTGGGAATACCAAAGAACTCTGCCAGCAGACTCTAATAAAGGCATGTGTCCTAGATCCTGTGACTCTGCCTTTACCCTGACTTGACTTCCACTTGTGGCCCTTTGAGGTCTGTCTTTATTTCCTCCAGGAACTCTGAGTAATAAACTTCTCTATTTCAAATCTGCTATGGTCTTCTGTTGAACTTGTGCTCACCATTCAACACCCCAGGCTCTATGTAACAAGCATTAATTTAACAATGTCATCACACACAGAAAAGATGTAGGGGTATTTTGTGAAAGGTCTTTCATCTTATAGTAGAAGTGTTATGTTTTCTCTTTAAAAACAGTAATTGAGTGAAAACCCTCAAACAGGAATTTGACATTATAAAATACCTTTTTTAACAAGAAAACTTTGGTAGCTCTGTTGGAAGAGGGATGGAAGACAGAATAGACACTTAGCAGGACAAACTAAGTTACTGATGTGATAGAAAATGTTGGGCAAGTAGAGAAATGATGCATAATTGGAAATTAAAATGAAGAGAAATCTTCAAGAGTTGTCCTCCTCACCTTTGGTAAAATACTTGTTCCATTTAGAGAGAAAAAGAAAGCATATGTGTTATTTAGTTTTGGGGTGATTAGTGATGGGATTTATACTTGAGACATCCCCGACTTTTTTTTACTGCATTGGATAACTTACAAAAAGAGAAAATACTAAAACATGGACAAAGGACTTGAATCAGGGAAATGAAAATCAAAACAATGAGATATTGCCTCATACCTGCTAAGATGGCCATTATCAAAAACAAAACAAAACAAAAAAATGTTGGTGAGGATATGAAGCAATATAAACCTTTGTATACTGTTGGTGGAAATGTAAATTGTTACAGCCATTATGGAAAACAGCACAGAGGTTCCTCAAAAATTAAAAGTAGAACTACCATATGATATAGGAAACACACTTCTAGGTGTTTATATAAAAGAACAGAAATCAGGATCTCCACGATATTTGCACTCCATGCTCATTACAAAATTGTTCACAATAGTCAAAATGTTGAAACAACTTAAATGCTCATCATACATAAAATGGCATATTATTCAGCCTTAAAAGAGAAGGAAATCATAGAATATATAACAATATGAGTGAACCTGGAGGGCATTAGGCTAAGTGAAACAAGTCAATCACAGGAATACAAATGTTTGGTTCCATGATATCTGAAATAGCCAAACTCACAGAAGAACTCTATTCAGAGTAGAATGGTGTTTGCTGGTGACAGAGGCCTGTAGGGGAGTAGGGAGTTACTAATTAACAGTTATAAAATTTCAGTTATGCAAGATAATTAAGTTCCAGAGATGTGCTGTACAACACAGTACCTAAAGATAATATTTTATTGTACACTTAAAATTTATTAAAAGGCTTAATCTAATATTAAATGTTCTTACTATAATAAAAATGGCATTATCTATTTTCTCATAACACTTATAATGATATAGAATTAGGCCTTTATTCTTTGGTATGAATAAACTAAACTTCATTAAAACTATGAAGCACATAATTTATCATGTAAAATTATTAGAGAGGTATGCATTTTTAAATGGAGCACATCTTGAAATATGCAAATATCTTTCTTTCAATATATGTATTCTGTATGCCAGAGAGAAAATATTTGAAAATTTTTATCAGCTTAAGTGGCTCTCCCCTACAACTTCCAGTCAACATACTACTCAATAGGGTATGGCACCTCTGACTCCAAGTGATAATTTAAAGGTGAGTCATTCAGTCTTGCTAGAATCTATTAAAAATTTTCTGGAACTCTTAAAAAAATTACACATCTTTCTAGCTGTGCCAAAGTGTGTGACTACAGTCTTTATAATTTATAGTGAAACTCAACCCTAAGTGTTAAGATCATGCACTGCCTTTGTTCTGGTTTGATTTCTTTCAATATTTCAGTTATAATGTATAAATATGGAATCGCCCTCTCTCTAGCTTTCACTCTCACTTTCTCCTCTCTCTTTCTCTGCTTATTGCCCTTAAAAAACAAAGATAAGCCTGCTAGCCTAATGATTATTACTAAATGATACTAACTTGGCCTTATCCATGGTAACTTTTGGCCATCACTTAAACCACTGCTACATGTGGAAGTAACCTTGGCATCTATTGTTACAAAAAAGAAATCCAAATGGGAGGAAATAAATGCAATGAATTTACCTATTCTTTCACTTTCAATTGAAAATTTCTTTGAAAACAAGAGAAAGTAGGAAAAAGACAGTGAGTCAAAGAAAAAAAGCCATAATTTTATATTTCCCATGCTCAATGTAATATGTCGAAAAATTATGACTTTTATTAACTCCCTACTGATTACCCGAACATAAATATCTATTATTGCTTGTGTCTTTCCTTTCTAAGAGGCAGAAAGCCTATTATGAAAGAAAGTAATTTTTAAAGGTGGTGTAAAATCTTAATTTTGGTTGACGTAGACCTGCTATACAATTTAAGTGTAGAAATTTGAAGTGTTGTGAATAATATTGACTTCATTTGGTTCCAGAAGCTTAGAGCAGACACCAATGCTTTGAGCTTTATTTAGCGTAGTTTTTCATTAATGTTTTTTATCATATTCATGTCCCTTAGGTACTATTCCTACCCAGATTTTAAAATCAAAACTCATTTAGTGCCATAGCGACAGTGCTGTTTCATCAGCATCAGCACAACTCAAAAGTCATCCCTAAATATAAACTTAGAATCAATATGTCCTCTTCTTGTGTAATCACTGTGAAAACAGTTACCTCTGTTTACCAACTCATATCTGACCACATGTGAAACGCTCACTGATGATACACAGTTGGCAGGGACTTTGACTCTTCCTATTCTTTTATCTTGGGGTACAACTACCTCATCAAAAATAACAGATTACTGTTTTTTAAAATCATTGTTAACAAGCATAACATTATAAAGGCAAAACATTAATAATGATCCAACATGCTCAAAATAAGAAAATTAAACTGATAAAAACTGAAAGAATACAAAATATATTTGTACAATTAACTTAATGTTTATAGTTTTAGCACATTTTCCTTTATATTAAAGATGCTAATAAGAAAATTATTATTTTTATTTAATTTGTGTTTACTTTGTACATTTTTGGTGTTACCGAAAAAAGAAAAACTGTGAACTATAAGCTCAAATAAACCATAATTATCTTTACATTTATTCATGTTTAGTTATACTATAAATAAATAAACTATATAAAAAGTACCTCAAAATATCTTTCCATTAAAAGGTTAAGCAATATTTATTTTTTTTAATTCCTTTGATGGCTAGTGTTACTCAAAGGTATAACATTAGTTTTCTTTTTCTCTTAATTTCCTAGAGTGATACACCAAAGATTTCCATTATAATTTGTATGAATTATCTGCATTATCTGTTATGTATTATGAAAACTGAGGCTTTACAATGGAGCCCTTTTGAGAAGGTGCAGTTCAACCTCCATGTGCAATGCACATACTCTTGGAGTAATTTATAATTTGTTGCATGGTATTTCTAATATATTATCTTTATATGTTTATATTTATACACATACAGAAATGACAGGGTAAATTACATTGACAACTCTATTAAATTAATCTGAAATGCTTATGTATGTCTTCTTTTGGAGAGCTTTTGTGTAAGGGAAGTTTTATATTGGTGTTTTTTATGAAAATTAGTGATATGAGTTGTTATCATTTCAACTGGACCAAAAATTGTAATAAATGCTTTCATTTGATTCTAAAACGACCACTAAAATTTATCAAGTTCACATTTTTAAATAAATGAGGTAAGGATTTCTGTGATGGTGGGTAAGTTTAACTACAAAACTCAAGTCCTTTGCTACCATATTCTGTTAGTACCCTTGGAAAGATAGGTATTAGAAGAGTCAGGGAATTATAACAAAACTTGCCTTGGCAAGGTGGAAAAATTCTGCTTTTAGGGAATGGAAGGCAGTGCAAGACATTCCTAGAGCATATTTTGAGAACTTTAGTTTGTCTAGTAGTTCAAAATATGAATGTGTGTTTATACACATTATAATCACATATATATGATTTTGATAGTGCATATGCTAAGAACTCTAATTTGAATTCAAGTCAGCATGGTAATTATGCAAAAAGCTGGCACTAAATATATGCAGTCCAAGGTGGTGGGGAATTTTGTATCAGTAGGAAAGGAAATAAGGAACAGGGATTACCACAACTCTAAGTATTCAGGAAATATTTCAGAGCACCATCCTAAAGCATTTAGTCCCAGGAAAGACTCTTGGAAATTTCAAGTCTGTCCTGGAGAGAACATATTAAGTCATACTGATCAACACTTTGGACCTAGGGACAAAAAAAAGATTTATAAAAAATGAAGTTATGCTATGTGAATTAAAGCAGAGGAAGACAATATTGCATTGTGTGACTTACATGTGGAATCTAAAAAAATGTCAGATTCAGAAACGGAGAATCGAAAATAAAACTAGTTGCTGGAGCTTGGGGGTGGTGAGGAAAAAAGGGAAATGGTAAAAGGGTATAAAATTTCAGTTATAAGATGAACAACCTTTCTGATGATCTAATGCATAACATAATTGATAAACACTGCATTGCCCAACTGCAATTTGCTAACAGTGTAGAATATAAATAAATATTCTCACCAAAAAAAGGTAAATATGTGAGATGAATATGTTAATTAATTCCATGTGGGAAAATGTTCACACAATGTATGTATATATCAAATCATCACATTGTACACTTTAAATATCTTTTTGATTTTATTCTCCAATTATACCTCAATAAAGCTGGAAAAAGTGAAGCTGGGTTGGATTATTATAAAACTCTTAGAATTAGTTTAACTGTTTATTGCTGCATGCACAAAACTTTACTCAAAATATAGCAGCTTATGGCAATATTATTAGCTCACAGTTTCTTTGGGTCAGGAATCCAGGCATGATTTTAGGTGGGTCTTCTAGTTCAGATGCTTCTGCCACAGTTGATAAGTTTAATTACAAAACTGAAGTTCTGTTGGGTGGTTGAGGGAAATAAGGAGAGATTAGTAAAGTATGCACATATGAACCAATTAAGATGTCATCTGGAATTGTCATTTTTCCCAGCGTTTAAATGGGGAGAGATGTGTTTCTAAGCTCACTCACATGGTTGTAGATATATATGTACATGATTGTATAGATATGCTTAATGCTGGGAACCAGTTATTAAGCAAATGTCTCTGCAGTATCATTAGAAAATCGTTTGTCTAATAGTTTAAGTAGAAAATGTTCATAGGAAAAAAGATAACACAAGTTACTTTATGTTCATTACAGTTTGTGCATTTTGTCTGAATGTCAGCTTGGCTTTACATGAAATTCTAGACTAACATTTTTTTGAGTATTATATATGTTAATTATTGTCTACAGGCCTAAACATACTTGATGAAGAGTCTTATTTTTTTATATATTGTCCTTTTCTCAAAATAACTTTAGAAACAATTTTAAAGTTTAGGTGAAAGTGATAAAAATGATAGCTTTTTTTTTTTTTTTTTAATAATTATTTTTTATTGAAGGGTAGTTGACACACAGTATTACATTACATGAGTTTCAAGTGTACAACACAGTGGTAGAACATTTATATACATAATTCTAGGTTCCAGCTATCACCCTACCAGGCTGTTACAATATCTTGACTATATTCCTTATGCTATACCTTACATCCCGGTTACTAATTTATTTTACCATTGGAAGTCTGTCCTTTTTTTTTTTTTTTTTTTTTTTTTGTGAGGGCATCTCTCATATTTATTGATCAAATGGTTGTTAACGACAATAAAATTCTGTATAGGGGAGTCAATGCTCAATGCACAATCATTATTCCACCCCAAGCCTAATTTTTGTCAGTCTCCAATCTTCTGAGGCATAACAAACAAGTTTTTACATGTAGAACAAATTCTTGCATAATGAATAAGTTACATAGTGAACAGTACAAGGGCAGTCATCACAGAAACTTTCGGTTTTGCTCATGCATTATGAACTATAAACAGTCAGTTCAAATATGAATACTCATTTGGTTTTTATACTTGATTTATATGTGGATACCACATTTCTCTCTTTATTATTATTATTTTTAATAAAATGCTGAAGTGGTAGGTAGATACAAGATAAAGGTAGAAAACATAGTTTAGTGTTGTAAGAGAGCACATGTAGATGATCAGGTGTGTGCCTGTAGACTATGTGTTAATCCAAGCTAGACCAGGGCAATAAAACATCCACGGATGCAGAAGATTTCTCTCAGAACGGGGGGGTGAGGTTCTAAGCCTCACCTCTGTTGATCCCCAATTTCTCACCTGATGGCCCCCCTGCGACTGTGCCTGTCTTAGGTTGTTCCTCCCTTGAGGAATCTTACCCGTCTCTGGCTAACCAGATAGCTTTTAAAAAGAGGGAGCAGAGAAGAATAATGAAGGTGTCTAATGCTACAAATATAAGAATATATGTGTTTTGTTTTGCTGTATTGTGCTAAGAACACAACATGAAATCTACATTCAATAAATTTTTAAGTGCACAAAAACTATATGTATTTAAGTTGTAATAATGGAAACACACATCCCACACAAAATAAAAACATGGAAATACCTCATTTTCATACTGGTATATAGAATGAATCCAATTGTAATAAATCCTCAAAAATAACGGGACATTGATTCTTAGTAATTGATATTGGATGAATGAGTATTTCAGAACATTAAGAGCAAATCTTAGTTTCTATTATAGTATGGTACATTTGTTTTTAGGTTAAATATATAAAATTTAATTCTTAAGAAATATTTACCAATGCATAAGTGAAATGTGAAACATGAAATGAAATTCTTCTAAATAAAAATAAAAGTCTTACATTCAAATGTAATTTTTAGAATCTGAGAAAATTAAAAGTATTGTTAATATTAAATATGGAGGGATAGTTAAATAAATAATGGTCTGATATAATGCGATTATTTTCAAAAAAATACCTTCTATTGCATCTCCAACTCATTCCCCTCCTTAATTTCTGAGAGGGTAATTAAGGTCTCTGAGCCACACAATAATAAAATTTAAAACAATAATATTATGTTTCTGGAGTTATTGTGAAAATTAAATGCAACTATTGGTTATCATTGATGTTAGTGTTGTTACTAAATAATAGTATTAATATTTGATGGAATAATATGCAAACATTAAAATGAGGCATTTGAACTACTTATTATTACATTTTAACTAAAAGTGAATTCATAAGACTATCAAAATCACATATATATGTAAATATATATGTGTGCATACCTGAAATGGAGGAAAATTCCTCTAAATCAAGATAACTCTAAGTGCTATGATTTTAGGTGATTATTTTTCCAATTTTTAACAATTCTACAAAACAGGCATATGTATTATATGCAATATATTGAAATTACATATTACATATAATTTTTCTATGCTGTAAATAATAATTTGATACATATGTGATATAGTATATGTCATTGTGATGTATATACTATAAAATATTATAACATTAATAAAAACATCTTTCCCTTATGTAGCACTTTTTCCACTGCAGCCCTGCCAACCACTAATCTCTGTTCTGTCCCTCTAGTTTCAGCCTTTTCAGAATATCATATAAATGGATCATTGAAATCATGTTAAGTTTGGCTTCTTTAAGTTACAATAATGCATTTGTGATTATTCATGTTATGTGCATCACTAGTTTATTCCTTTGTATTATTAAGTAATTTTTTATTTATATTAACAGCAGTTTGGTTATTCTTACCCCTTTTAAGGGCCATTTGAGCTGCCTCTAGTTTTTACAAGTTAAGCTATAATAAACATTTGGATACAAGAATTTGTATAAGCACACATTTTATTTCACCTCACAAATACTTAGGTGAGAGAAAACAGTCATCTGATAAGTGTATGTTTAACTTTGTAAGAAACCAGTAAATCGTTTTCCAAAGTGACTATACAAGTTTACATTCCCACAAGTAAACATGAGAGGAACAGTTCTTCAGCATCCTTATTTGCTATTATTAGTTTTTTCAAAAAGATTTATTCATTTTAATAGTTGTGTAGTAATTCTTCATTGTACTTTAAGAAAAAATTCTAACTGGAAGTTTATATGTATTTATTCCCTTCATCTTATTCTGACCTTCACCATACCCTCACCTCTCTGGCAACCACCAGTTTGTTCTCTATATTTATTGAGTATATTTATTTTTGTCTTTGTTCATGTGTTTTAGATTCCACATGGAAGTGAAGCCATTTGGTATTTGCCTTTCTCTGTGTGACTTTTTTCACTTAGCATAGATACTCATCCATGTTCTTGTGAATGGCAAGATTTCATTCTTTGGTTTGCATCTCTTTGTAGTGTGTATGTGATGTATTTACCCATTTTTAAAATTTGGATGTTTGTTTTCCAGTTATTGTATCTTCAGAGAAAGTTATATATTCTACTTACAAATACTTTAAGAGATGAGATTTTTCAGACGTTTTCTCTCAGTACATAACTTGTTCTCTTAGCAAGAATTTTTAAGTTCTTAATTTTGTTCAAATCCAACTTATCCATATTTTATTTTATTAATTGCATTTTGGCATCATATCCACTGAAGTTTTGCCTTATCTGGGGTCTCAAAAAATTTTCTCCTGTATTTCCTTTCAGAAGTTTTACAGTTTTCTTGCCTTATATCTAAGTGTAATTCATTTTGAGATTTTTTTGTATATGTTGCTTTGTATGGATCAAGGTTATTTTAAACAATAAGTATGTCCAATTACTCAACCATACATTGAAAGAGCTATCTATCCTTCCTTAACTGGAATGCTTTAGCATCACTTTTAAAAATTGCTTCCCTATGCTTGCATTCCTCTATTTTTGGACTTTCTAGTCTGTTTAACTGATGTACAAATGTAACTTTTATTCAATAGCACATAATCTTTATTCCACCTTTATTCCAAAAAAGGGAGTGAAGTTCTGTTTTAAATATTGAAATCAAATAGTGTGAATCCATGAACTTTGTTCTCCTAATTATTTTAGCTTTTTGGGTTTTTTTTTTTGGCTTTTCCATAAGAATTTTAGAATTAGCCCGTCAATTTCTACATATACCTTACTATTATTTTGATTGAAATTTCACTGAAAATATTGGGGGCATTTTGAGAAGAATGGACATCTTAACAATAGCCATTATTCCATGATATATTTCTCCAGTGATTTAAGCTTTTTTGATTTCTTTCATTAAGATATTTTCTGTTCTCAGCAATAAGACATTACAATTTTTTTGCCAAATCTATGACTAAGAATTTCATTTATTGGTGCTATTGCAAAATATTTATTTCAATTTCCAAGATAACTGCTATTATTTAGAGATCTGATAAATTTTTGTATATGAAATATAAATCCTACTACTTTACTAAAATCACTTAATATGACTGGTACATTTTTGGTAGAGTTTTTGGATTTGTATAAAGAAAACTTTGTGATCTGTAAACACAGCCTTTTATTCTTTTAATTTTTTTAATGCTGTGTTGTACTGGTTAATATCACTAGTAAAATAGTGAATTGGAATGTTGGGAGCAGAAATGTTTGTCTCCTGAAATATAATTAAAATCTCATTTCATAGAAACAACTTTTGGTAGTGTTGGTTCTATTTTTTTTTAAATTTTCTATTCTATTCATTTCTGCTCTAGTCTTTATATTCTTCCTTCTACTTTTTTAGGATTTAGTTTGCTCTTCTTTTTTAATTTTCTTAAGGGAATGGTGTAGGCTATTGATTTCAGAGCTTTCTTCTAATATTTACAGCTTTAAATTTTCCTCTATATACTTAATTCTATCATACCATTTTTGGCAAGGTGTGTTTGTTTCAATCATCTGAATTTCTACTTCCCTTTCTAATTTATTTGATGGGCTATTGCTTATTTAGGAAAATGTGCCTTAATTTCAGCAATTTTTAAATTTCTTAAATTATTTTCTATTGTTCTCTAATTTCACTCCAATATTAATGACTATACTTTGTATTATTTCAATTATTTCACATTTATTGAGACTTATTTTATAGCCTAACTTATGGTCTATCCTAGAGAATTATCAAGTACAATTGAGTAGAATGTATATTCTTTGGTTGTTTTAAAGAGTGCTGCATAGTCTGTTAAATTTAGTTGGTTGTTTTTCTATCCCCTTACTGGTTTTATACCTATTTGTTAAATCCATTATTAAAATTGGGATACTGAAAGCTCCAACTATCATAAAATTGTCTATTTCTTTCTTTGATTTTATCAATATTTTTTTTTGTACAAAGTGATTATAAAACTTTATTGCAACTTCTCACAACAGAACTGAGTTCACAATGCAAGGTCCAACTTAGAATATTTGGGGGGGAGTCCCAAGGAGAAGGGCACAGGAATGGAGGACAGTCACCTCCAGGATACCACTCATTTTTACTTCATTTTGTGACTCTGCTGTTAAGTGCATATATGTATTTATAATTGCTTAATATTCTTCATGGATTGACCTTTTTATCAAGTAAAATATCCTTAAATATTCTTTTGTTTTTCTAGTAACTTTTGGTGTCTTAGAGTCTGTTTTACTGATAGTAATATAACCACTGCTGCTCTTATGGTTAATGTCTGATGTCTTTTTTTATGCTTTTATTTTTAACTACTTGTCTCTCTGAATCTAACCTGTGACTTGTAAAGACAGAACAGAGTAGAATCATGTTTTTGTGTTTGTTTTTACCCCTTCTGCCAATTTCTGTTATTTTATTGTAGTGTGTAGTGCTAATCTACTTACATTAAATATAATTACTAATAATGTAGGATTTATGCCTGCATTTTGCTTTTTGTTTCCCATGTCTTTTTTTCTGTATTCCTCAATTACTTCCTTCTTTTATATTAAAAAGATATATTAAAGTATGTCGTTTCTTTTTCAACATGTTTTTGAATTATGTTCCTAGTGTTTTCCTAAGGGGTTACAATGATCAACAATCTAATTCATACTGTTACTAACTTAATTTCAATAGTACGCAACTAGCTCTAAAATATATCTATATCCTCTCCCATTATGTCATTGCCATACAAATTACATCATCATATAAACCCATCAAGATGGATTTATAACACTACTTGTGTTCTTTCATCATTTATTAGTTCTAGGATATTTTTTGGTGGATTCCTTGAGATTCCACGTAGAAAATGTTATCTTTAAATATTGATAGGTTTACCCATTTCTTCCAAATCTGCATGACTGTTCTTTTTCTTAACTTATTGCATTGGTTTAACTTCTAGTATGATGAATAAAAATGGTGAGAATGGGCATCGTTTGTTTCTGTTCACATGGGAAAAGCAGTAATTCTTTCACTATTAAATATAATATTAACTGTAGGTTATTTTATGGCTTTTCTTTATCAAATTCAAGAATTGTCCTCTATCCTAGTTTTCTCAGAGGTTTTTATTTTTCCTACTGTATTTTCTCTCTGTTGGTCAGATTGATCATTTCTATTGTTTTATCTTTCAAGTTCACTGTTTCTTCCTTCTTTCCCTTCAATCTATTTATGAACTCATTCACTGCCCCTTTTAAGTTATTGGCTATTGTATTTTTCAGCTATAAAATTTTCATTTGGCTCTCTTTTACAACCTAATTTTTTATTAAAATTTATATTTCTTTATAGCAAAGGAAACCATCAACAAAACAAAAAAGCAATCTATGGCATGGGGGAATATATTCACAAATGATACATCCAATAAGGGGTCAACATTCAAAATATATTAAGAACTCATATGATTCAATACCAAGAAAACCCCAAATAATCAGTTTAAAAATGTGCAAAGAACCTGAACAGATGCTTTTCCAAAGAAAACACAGATTTCCAAGAGGCACATGAAAAGATGCTCCACATCACTAATTATTACCGAAATGCAAATCAAAACAACGAGATAACACTTTACACCAATCAGAATGGCCACTATCCAAAAGACAACACATACAAGTGTTAGTGAAGATGCAGAGAAAAGGGAATCCTCCTTCACTGTTGAGGGGAATATAAATTGGTGCAGTCACTATGGAAAGCAGTATGGAGGCTCCTCAAAAACTAAAAATAGAAAGACCATATAATCCTATAATTGCACTTCTAGGAATTTACCCAAAGAAAACAAAATCCCTGCTTTGAAAAGATATATGCACACCTATGTTTACTGCAGAATTATTCAATAGCTAAGATATGGAAAAAAACAGTGTCCATTAATAGATGAATGGATAAAGATATGGTACGTATATACAACAGAGTATTATTCAGCCATAAAAAGAAATCTTGCCACTTGCAACAACATGGGTGGACTTAAAGTGTATTATGCTAAGTGAAATAAGCCAGGCACAGAAAGAAATATGCCATATGATTTTGCTTTTAAGTGGAATCTAAAAACAAAATAAAACAAAACAAAGGGAACAAAACAGCAAAGGACTCATAGACACTGAGAAGTTACCATGAGGGAGGGATTGAATGGGTGGGTGAAATAGGTGAAGGGGATAAAAAGGCACAAAATCTCAATCATAATATAAATTAGCCTCAGGGATGAAAGTACAATGTAGAGAATACAGTCAATAAAAACACTCTATTTATTTTATGAAATTTTGTTTTGAAATATTCATAGGTACTCAGTGAAAAATTTTTATCATGGATGCTTTAAAATCTTTTGTAAAGGTACTCTAACCTGGGATGCAAGTAAATTATAATGTAAGTAAAGCATCCAGTAGATATTCAATAAATGTAATCTTATTTACATTTTATTTTATAGTCAATAAAACACTTCTATTTCTTTTAGGAAATTTTGTTTTAAATGTGTTCATATGTACTCAGTGTATTATTATCATGGCTGCTTTAAATACTTCTGTTAAGGTACTCTAACCTCTTCCTTATGTCTGTTTACATTTAGTGATAATTTTTTCCAGCAGCTTGAGATTTTCTAGGATCTTACTATGATAAATGATTTTCAATCAAACTCGGATATTTTCATATTATGTTGTGATAATGATATATTAATTTTTTTAAAGCTGGCTGTCTTCATGCTGCTGCAACAGGGAAGGGAAACACTGTCTTGTAATTTCCAATTAAAGGTAGAAATAGTGGTTCCTAATTCAGCCTCCATTGACAAATGAATGAGATATCTGGGTAGAGGTGGAAGTTCCAGATAAACACATGGTCTTTATTAACAAAATGGTATGAGTGGTAACTCCTGTGCAGTGGTTTAAATGCTGACTCTCCATTAGGTCCCCTCTGAGAGTGCCACAATGGGGAGGTGTAAGAATGCCTCCTTATTGCTTTGTGCCAGTGTAATTTCAGGCTTCCCTCATACTCTCCACTGATATCATGGCGGGTGGAGGCTTTGATACTGCTGGCTAGGTTGAATATCTAGCCTCCCTATTTGGCCTTCTCTGACACCCTGCTGAGGATTCTGGAGATCCTCATTTTAGACTCATGAGAGTGAAAGCTGCTCCCTAATAAAGTTTTGCTGGTGTAGAAGGCAGAATCTAAAAACAAAATAAAACAAAACAAAAGGAACAAAACAGCAAAGGACTCACAGACACTGAGAAGTTACTGCTGGTTACCATGGAGGAGGGATCTTCATATATTATATATATATAATGTTCTTGGTTTTTAGTTATACTTAATGAAAAGATAGGGAAAAGTATGTCTCTCCCTCTTCCTAGATGTCTTAAGTTCTTCATTGTTGAAGGATAGCTTTCCTGGATATAGAATTCTTCTTTCAGCACTTCCAATGTCAACTTTTTCGAGATTCAATTTTTTCTTTGGATTTAGACAATTCCACTATGATGTGGCTAGGTGTGGATATCTTCATGATTTGCTACCTAGAGTTTGTTAAGCTTGTATAAGCAAATTGAAAGTTTTTCATCAAATATGGGATGTCTTTGGCCATTATTACTTAAAATATTTTATGCTCTTTTTCTTAACATTTTCTATTTGTGGATGAAATATTGTTCTCATACTTTAATTCTTTTTTTTGATATATACTCTTATGAAGGTTTCACATGAAAAAACAATGTGGTGACTATATTCCCCATATTATCAAGTCCCCACTCATACCCTAATGCAGTCACTGTTCATCAGTGTAGTAAGATGCCACAGATTCACTGTTTGCCTTCTCTGTGCTACCCTGTATTCCCCGAGATGCCCCACACCATGTGTACTAAACAAAATATCCCTTAAAACCCATCTCCTTCCTTTGCAACACTACATCCCACACCCCTCCCCTTCAGTAACCACTAGTTCCTTATAGGAGTCTCTGAGTCTGCAGCTATTTGTCTTTCAGTTCTGTTTCATTGTTACACTCCACAAATGAGGAAAATCACTTGAAATTTGCATTTCTCCACCCAGCTTATTTCACTGAACATAATACCATCTAGTTCCAACCATGTTGTTGCAAATAGTAGGATTTGTTTCTTTCTTATGACTGACTAGTATTCCATTGTGTATATGTACCACATCATCTTTATTCATTCATCTACTGATGGACACTTAAGTTGCTTCCATATATTGGCTATTGTAAATAGTGCATACGTCTTTTTGAGTCTGAGAAGTTGTATTCTTTGGGTAAATTCCAAGGAGTGGGATTCCTGGGTCAAATGGTATTTCTATTTTCAGTTTTTTGAGGAACCTCCATATTGCTTTCCACAGTGGTTGAGCTAGCTTACATTCCCACCAGAGTGTAGAAGGGTTCTCCTTTCTCTGCATCCTCGCAAGCATTTGTTGTTCTTAGTCTTTTCGATGCTGGCCATCCTTACTGGTGTGAGGTGATACCTCATTGTGATTTTAATTTGCATTTCCCTGATGATTAGTGATGTGGAGCACCTTCTTATGTGCCTGTTGGCCATCTGAATTTCTTCTTTGGAGAATTGTCTCTTCATACCCTCTGCCCATTTTTTAATCGGGTCACTTGCTTTTTGGGTGTTGAGGCATGTGAGTTCTTTATGTATTTTGGATGTTAACCCCTTGTCAGATATGTCATTTACAAATATATTCTCCCATACTGTAGGATGCCTTTTTGTTCTGGTGAACATACAGAAACTATTTAGTTTGATGTAGTCCCATGTGTTCATTTTTGCTTTTGTTTCCCTTGCTCGAAGAGATGTGTGCAGGAAGAAGTTGCTCATGCTGATAGTCAGAAGATTTTTGCCTATGTTTTCTTCTAGGAGTTTTATGGTTTCATGACTTACATTCAGGTCTTTGGTCCATTTCTAGTTTACTTTTGTGAATGGGGTTAAACAATAATCCAGTTTCATTCTCTTGCATGTCGCTGTCCAGTTTTACCAACACCAGCCAGTTGTTGAAGAGGAGGTCATTTCCCCATTGTATGTCCATGGATCCTTTATTGTACAATAATTGACCATATATGCTTGGGTTTATATCAGGACTCTCTATTTTGTTCATTTGGTCTATGGTTCTGTTCTTCTGCCAGTAATAAACTGTCTTGATTACTGTGGCTTTAGAGTAGAGATTGAAGTTGAGGAGCATAATCCCCTGAGCTTTATACTTCCTCCTCAATATTGCTTTCACTATTCGGGTTCCATGTGAAGTTTAGAATGATTTTCTCTGGTTCACTGAAGAATGCTGTTGGTATTTTGATAGGAATTGCATTGAACCTATAGATTGCTTTAGGCAGGATGGCCATTTTGACAATATTAATTCTTCCTCTCCATGAGCACAGGATGTGTTTCCATTTTTTGGTATCTTACTTAATTTCTCTCATGAGTGTCTTGTAGTTTTCAGAGTACAGTTCTTTCACTTCCTTGGTTAGGTTTATTTCTAGGTATTTTATTTTTTTTGATGCAACTGTGAATGGAATTGTTTTCCTGATTTCTCTTTCTGCTAGTTCATCATGAGTGTATAGGAATGCAACAGATTTCTGTGTATTAATTTTGTATTCTGCAACTTTGCTGAATTCAGATATTAGATCTAGTAGTTTTGGAGTGGAGTCTTTAGGGTTTTTATGTACAATATCATGTCATCAGCAAACAGGGACAGTTTAATTTCTTCCTTGCCAATCTGGATGCCTTTTATTTCTTTGTGTTGTCTTATTGCTGTGACTAGGACCTCTAGTACTATGTTGAATAGAAGTGGGGAGTGTGGGCATCCTTGTCTTGTTCCCAATCTTAGAGAAGCTTAGAGAAGCTTTCAGCTTCTCGCTGTTAAGTATAATATTGGCTGTGGGTTTGTCATATATTGCCTTTATTATGTTGAGGTGCTTGCCTCCTTATACCCATTTTGTTGAGGGTTTTTATCATGACTGGATGTTGAATTTTGTCAAATGCTTTTTCAACATCTATGGAGATGATCATGTGGTTTTTGTCCTTGTTTTTGTTGATGTGGTGGATGATGTTGATGGATTTTTGAATGTTGTACCATCCTTGCATCCCTGGCATAAATCCTACTTGATCATAATGGATGATCTTTTTGATGTATTTTTGAATTTGGTTTACTAATATTTTGTTGAGTATTTATGTTCATCAGGGATATTGGTCTATAATTTTCTTTTTCTGTGGTATCTTTGCCTGGTTTTGGTATTACAATGATGCTCGCTTCATAGAATGAGTTTGGAGTATTCCCTCTTCTCTTACTCTTTGGGAAACTTTAAGGAGGGTGGGTATTAGGTCTCCACTAAATATTTGGTAAAATGCAGCAGTGAAGCCATCTGTTCCAGGAGTTTTGTTCTTAGGTAGTTTTCTTATTACCAGTTCTATTTTGTTGCTGGTAATGGACTGTTCTGATTTTCTGTTTCTTTCTGGGTCAGCCTTGGAAGGTTGTATTTTTCTAGAAAGTTGTCCATTTCTTCTAGGTTATCCAGTTTGTTGCCATATATTTTTTCATAGTAGTCTCTAATAATTCTTTGTATTTCTTGGTGCCCATAGTGATTTTTCCTTTCTCATTCCTGATTCTGTTTATATGTGTAGACTCTCTTTTTTTCTTGATAAGTATGGCTAGAGGTTTACCTATTTTGTTTATTTTCTTGCAAAACCAGCTCTTGCTTTCATTGATTCTTTCTATTGACTTATTCTTCTCAATTTTATTTATTTATGCTCTAATCTTTATTATGTCCCTCTTTCTACTGACTTGGGGCCTCATTTTTTTCTTCTTTTTCTAGTTTCATTAATTGTGAGTTTAGATTGTTCATATGGGATTGTTCTTCTTTCCTGAAGTAAGCCTGTATTGCAATGTATTTTCCTCTCAGGGTGGCCGTTGCTGCGTCCCACAGATTTTGTGGTGTTGAATTATTGTTTTCATTGGTTGAATTATTGTTTCATTATACTGTTTGATCTCTATTTTTGTTTGGTAATTGATCCATTGGTTATTTAGGAGCATGTTTTGAAGCCTCCATATGTTTGTGGGATTTTTCATTTTCTTTGCATAATTTATTTCTAGTTTCATACCTTTGTGGTCTGATAAACTTTTTCTCTCTCTTCTTCTTCTCATACCCCTATAATGCGAGTATCATCCCATTTGGATTGGTCACACAGTTCTCTCAATATTCTTTCATTCTTAGAGATCCTTTTTTCTCTCTGTACCTGAGCTTCATTGTATTCCTCTTCTCTAATTTCTAATTCATTTATTATCTCCTCCACTGTATCTAATCTGCTTTTAATACCCTCCATTGTGCTCTTCAATGATTGGATCTGCGACTGGAATTAATTACTGAGTTCTTGAACATTTTTCTGTACCTCCATGAGCAGGTTAATTATTTTTATT
This sequence comes from Manis pentadactyla, assembly GCF_030020395.1. Taxonomy (NCBI): domain Eukaryota; kingdom Metazoa; phylum Chordata; class Mammalia; order Pholidota; family Manidae; genus Manis; species Manis pentadactyla. Next base: position 165,125,391 of record NC_080021.1, on the reverse strand, counting down.
TTGAAATTCTTTTCAGGGAGATTCATGAGGTTGATTTCATTTGAATCTTTCTCAGGTGTTGCATTCATAATTTTACTTTGAACCAGGTTTTTTGGGCATTTCATATTTGTATATGGCACCCTCTAGTGTCCAGATGCTCTACTCTCTGGAACTGCTCAGTCCCTGAAGCAATGTTGGGGGTCACAGGGGAGTGGTATTGGTGTCTGGGGGAGGAAAGAGCTGTTTGCTGCTTCCTCACTGCTATGCCTGCCTCCACTGCCAGAACCAGTGGGCTGAGCACACACACACACACACGTATTAGCCTCTATACTTTGTGTTTGTGGTTGCTGTAGATTTGGCTTCCCTCTGGCTGCCCTAATGCCAGGATAAGGTTTGTCAGTTTGTGATCCAGGTGGAGCTGGCCTGGACAAAGGCTCAGTAGGCTGTGTATCATGAGGGGGTCCTTCGAGCTGTGTAGCCAGCCAGAGAGATGGAGCACCTGAAAATTGAGAAAAGTTCCCAACCTGTTGGGCTGAGTGCACCTGGACAATTTTGTCTACTTGTCCTTTCTCCTGATCAGTAAGCTCTGTCCAATCCTTGCCCCTTTAGCAGCCCTCTTGCTGTTAGGAAGTCTCTCAGACTGCCCACCTTTCTTTTGTCCCAGAGCAGCCTGATATGGATCCCTGCTTTCCACAAGTGACTGGAATCTCAGTCTCTTCAGGAATTCTGCCTGTATTAGCTTTCCAACCCCCTAATCAGGAGAGTACCATGAAAGCACCATGAAATGTAGGTTTGTGCTCCCAGAGCAGATCTCCGGAGACAGATATTCAGCAGTCCCAGGCCTCCACTCCTTCCCTGATCCATTTCTCTTCCTCCTGCTGGTGAGCTGGGGTGGGGGAAGTTCTTGGCCCCTCCAGGTCATGGCTTTGGTATGTTACCCTGTTCTGTGAGGTTTATTCTTTTCTCCAGGTGTATGCAGTTTGGCACAGCCCTTTCCTGTTGTTCTTTCAGGATTGGTCATATTAATTTATATTTTCATGTTATATGTGGTTTTAGGAGGAAGCCTCTGTCTCACCTCTCACTGCCATCTTTAATGCTCTCTGTTAAACCATTTTTAAAAACTCTCATACTTTAATTCTTTAGACTTGGTTTCCTTTAGTTCTTTGAATATATTTTTAATAGCTGATTTGAAGTGTTTAGTGAGTCACTGTCCAGTCATTTTGGGAAGAGTTTCTATTGACTTTTTCCATCTTTCTTCTTTCTTTAGATGTTTTGTAATTTTTTTGTTGAAAATGAACATTTTAAATAATACAATGCAGCATCTCTGGAAATCAGTTCTCCTCTATTCCCCAGTGGTTATTTTTGTGATTATTGTTTGTGATTTTTCTTAATTAACTTTGTAACATCTGTATTATTTATTGTCTAATGACCATTAAGGTATATGCTTGATTATATTAATAATAAGCTAATGATTAAACTTAGGTCTTGCTTCAATGCCTTGAACTGATATATCTCTGAGACTATGGCAATATGCTCTGTGTGCACATTGGCGAATTTAAAATTCTTGCAATTTAAAATTCTGCTTTTGCTTCAATTTCTGCTTACAAAAGATTAGCCTGGAATTACATATTGGGTGAGACCTAATCAGATCCTTCTCAGCTTGTGTACAGACCTCCACATTCATCTGGATTTTTAGATGGCCAGGAATAGATTGGAGCTTTTCAAGGACTCCTATTGGCATCTCCTTCCCAGCTTTTCTTTCAAGCTTCTTGATCAGTTTCTAGTTTATCCAAATTTTTACTTCTGTCTCAAACAGTTGCATTGAATATTAATTGCCACTGTTTTTGTTTAAGGTCCCAGGGTAAAGGCTGCACTGAGTGGTTCTGAGTAGGGCCAAAAAAAAAAAAAAATACCAACAGTTGTTTCCACAGAACTACCAGACAGGTTAAATAATAAAAACTATCTGATATTGGGACTTTGGGGAGATCTTGAAACATATTCTACTTTAGTGATTGCTGGTCTCCCAGGTTTCATGACTACCATAATTGCAAGGTTCTTGCTTTTGAAGGTTATTGTGGAGTAGGCATATGGTGATGGAATAGAGAAAACTAAAATACCACAAATCTCACCATCCTTAATAAGATACAATTTTTGTTCTTAGATAAATGTTCTTCAGATTGTTGCAAGTCTTTGGTTAATTTTCTGAATTCCAACAAATTGATTTTGACAATTTTTTTCAATGTTCTTGTACTTTTATGGAGCAGCAAGTTTCTGGAGATTTTTACTCCATCACTGCAGAAATCTCTTCAATATTATTTCTTTAAAAAATCAGTATAATTTTCTGGGGAAACCTTGTGAGCAAGGAATATTTTTTACCCTGAACATTTTTATTACAAATTCAATTTCCTTAATCCATAAATAACTACTCATGTTAAATACTTTTCCTTGTGTACACATTCATAGGCTGTTTTTTAAAATTATTTATAGTTGTCTTATTTTTTAAATGTCTTAATGGTCTGTAGCAGTGCTTCCTCTTTTATTCCTGACATTTGCAGCTTGTTATCACTCACTTTTCTCTCATTGGTGAGTCTAACTAGAGCATTTCAATTTTATTGATGTTTAAAAATAAGTAGCTATTTATTCATATTTACTATTTTCCCTATTATTTTCTTGCTGTCTATTTTATTGATGTTGTTCTTGTATTTACTGTTACTTTATTCCTGTATTTTTGGAGAGCAATTAGTTTTTTTTCCCCTGGGCTTCTTATAGGGAAGCTTAGATCACTATGTCTTCAGTTTTCATTAAGTACCGCTGTGTTATTTTCCCTCAAATTCTGGTATGTGTAGTAATCACTTTTGTTTGGTTTGCTATGTTTTTGTTTCCTTTATGACTTCCTCCTTGACCCTATGGGTTACTTAGAAGGATGTCATTGAATTTTAAAATTTAGGAATATTCTGAAATCTTTTACTTACTGAAGACATTAAAATAGTTATAACTGTATCCAATAAGTTCAAAAATCTAACTAGATGAATAAAGGGTATAAAAATAATTAAAACTAATTTCTAAAATTGAAAACTGAAAAATATACATTGGATGAGATTAATGGCCCACCAGATACTGAAGAAGAAAAAAAAGTTGATAAACATGATAAAAATAGCAATAGAAAGTATCCAAAATGAAATACAAAAGAAAAACAAATAACAAAAAGAATGCATAGAGCAATAGTGTAATGTATGACATCAGGTGGCTTAATATAAATACAATCGGCATCTTGTGAAAAGTGAGAGATAGGAATAGTGAGTAAATCTTTGAAGAAATAATGGCTGAATGTTTTTTGAATTTAAAATTTTTTTCTGTAATATCATCTACTTAAGCCTTTAACATATTGGTAAGTTATGATAACTATCTTAATGTCTTTGTATGGTAATTCAAATATATGTTTCAGTCTGAATTGATATCAATGGATTGATTTTTCCTTGCTTTTCTGGATATCTGATAACTTTTTTTCTGGATCCACGCGTTGTGAATTTTACCTTGGTGAGTGCTGGATATTTTGGTATTTTTATAAATTGTTTTTGATATTTGCGCTGAGATGCAGTTAAGTTACATAGAAACAGTTTGATTTTTTAGGTCAGGCTTTTAAAACTGTTAATCGGTACTAGAGTAGTGTTTAGGACTAATTATTCCCTATTTCTGAGGCAAAATTCTTCTGTTTATACTATCCAATGCCCCAAGAACTGTGAGTTTTCCAATCTACCTGGTGGAAACAGGCACTATTTCTAACTCTATATGTGCCAGATATTATTCTCTTTCCGCACTTAAGGTGGTTCCTTTCTCATACTTAAGTAGTTCCCTTTCATGCATACACTTATGCATATTATTTTGTATACTCTAGTGGGGGTCTCTGCAGAAATCTGTACTTCTTTCTTTATGCAGCTCTATTACACTCTGACACTCTATCTTACAAATTCTAGCCACTTTCAAATTTTTCAGATAAGATTTTCCCAACTTTAGCTCCCTCTTCATATCAGATACTAAGCTGGGCTCTGCCTGGGTTCTCTCTCCCTGTGCTGTGGGCTGGGAGCTTACTCAAAGTAGTACAGAGCTCATCTCTTGATTGACTGTCTTTTTTAAATTATTTTTTTATTGAAGTATAGCTCATATACAATATTAAATTCAAGTATACAACACAATGATTCATAAGTTACACACAATAGTCTTCACCTTAACTAGTGCAGTTACTGTCAACATAGAAGGATGTTATAGAACCATTGACTATATTCTGCATGCTGTACTTCCTTCCCCATGACCAATTTATATTATGATTGAGATTTTGTGCTTCTTTATCCCACTCATCCACCTCAACAACCCACCCCAACTTCTCCCCCATGGTAACCACAAGTCCCTTCTCAGTGTCTTACATTTTGTTTTGCTTTTGGTTCCACATAAGGTGTTTTGTTCATTTTGCTTTGTTTTTATAATCCACATATTAGTGAAATCACATGGCATTTGTCTTTCTCCACCTGGCTCATCTCTTTTGTTCCTGTCTCTTAGGGATTATTGTCCTCCTTTGCAATTGCAATTGTTGTCTCTCTCTCAATTCTCCGCGTTCTCTCTAGGCCTTCATCACAAGAGAGGGCTTCTCTAGTCCCCCTGATACTCTACTCCCAATCCTGCTTGCATAAACTGGGTAAGGAAAAGAGACTGCAAGTGGGTGTGAATTCTCCTGTCTGTGGCTACAAAGTATTCTATAATCTGCTATTACATGCTTAGCCTTTAGTAATTTGTTAAAATTTAGAAACTTCCTAGCTTGTAAAATAGGGCTTTTCTCTGTTTCAGTTAGTTGAGTGCTTGTATCACATTTCTTCTGGCAGGTGACTGCTTTTCCTTGTAATTTAACTTAGTTGATTGCTGTGTGACTTCAACTTGGAAAGGTTCAAGAAAAATTGTAATTTTGCTTCTCTGAAACACTTTTTGGGAAGACACCTTCTAGTTTTCTCCATTTTATGTTAAAAGCTTATTGTTTAATGTTTTTAGCATTTCTCTTTTTGTGATGGGGGTCAGGAATGATGGTAAGAAGTAAGCAACATAAATTATAGAGCTGTCTAACAAACTTACATTTGTCTTTAGTGTTTGTATTATTTTGTTAGAGTTGCCATAACAAAATACTGTAGACCTGGTGGCTTAAACAACAGAAGTTAAGCAGGTTAGGTTTATTTTTAGGCTTCCCTTCTTGCTTGTAGGTGGCCACCTTCTCACTGTGCTCTCACAGGGTTTTTCCTCCATCTCCCTGTGTCCCAATCTCCTCTTCCAGGGATACCAATCACACTGGATTAGGGCATACCCATACGATTTTGTTTTTTCTTAATTACCTCTTTAAAAGCCCTACCACCAAATACAGTGGCATTTTGAGTATTGGAGGTTAAGACTTCAGTGTCTGAACTTGGGTGAGGATGCAATTCCATAATAGTATTGAAAGTATCAATTTTCAACTTAGATTTAATTTTTTATGTTGTATATTTAATTTACAAACTACTTTTAAAAGCATCTGAATTTAAAAGACAGGTTACTTTTGAATGTTTAAGAGTCAATTATTATGTACATGTGCAACACCAGAAAAACACCAAGGTAATAAATTGGCTGTGAAATAAATACTAGCTTTTTTAAGTCATTACCTACTTAGCTACTAGTTCAGTATGTATATCCAGTCAGTTCTGATATAAACTAAATAATATTTCAGCTTAAACATTCCATCTGTTATTTTTATATTGAAGATGACATTCCTTTAGAATGCTTTTTAATAATTTTAAAGATGATAAAATTTACCCATTCCATATTTGTAATTATGGGTTATGTATGTGTTACAAAAAGAATTTCTGTAGACCAGAAGAATCATAAATTGGAACTATAAAAAGTCCTAGGCCTCAGACGTAATTTAGATCTGCCAGTGATGGTTTCTTTCTTATATATTACTGTCAATGAAGTTTATCTCAGTTCAAAATGCAATATAGCTATTCCCTGAAAAGCAGCTTAAAATGTTGTTTCTGTGTAGCATATTATTATTCTAGTTATCATACCTCATATCATTTTATTGCTTATTTGGCTTTACTTATAATCAGTGCTTACATATGTACACACATATACAAACATATAGACATTGTATGTGCACAAATACACACACAAATACATACACATACAGTCTCCTTTTGCTCCTTCAATCTGTGATGCATAAAGGTATTCTCTGATATTTCTTTCCCTCCATGATCAGTGGTATGAGAGATAGGAAGGCATTACCGTGTACTATTCTAGTCCTTAATGCCATAATAAAATTCACCACAGTTTAGAGCTTCTTCATGCTCATATTAAATCAGTCTTCTAATACTGCACTCTAAATTTATATCTTTCTCGTATGTTTTCTCTCTCATAGATTTTTCATTATTTTTCAAGGCTTAGCCAATGACAGCTACTTAAATTTTATAGCCAAAGCAAAAGTTTCAGGAAGTCTCCCCAACCCTTTAACTCTTCCTAAATTCTCTCTCTCTGTGATTTGTAGCACCACAGTTAATAAGCAGGTTAGTGGAGAAGAAGGGAAACTATAGTAAAAAATAATGGGTCAAATTATTTCCAACCAGGAGATCCCTTTCATTCTTTCGAAGTATAAATAAACAACATCTTTGAGTCTCCTGCACAATAGATTTGCCTCTGCTCCATCAACCAGTGAAGTCAAAGAATTGACACATTTGTACTTATTTCCAGCAGGTAATAGTAATTTTTTATTTATTTGCCAATATTGGTTCAAGATCATGCACAGAGGTAAAGTAGAAACTGTCCATATTAAGAAATAATACCTAATATGCATGTATTTATGAAGAACTGGTTGCAAGTACATATCTAAATACTGCACTATAAATAATATTGAAACCATATGTTACGGAATGAAAAATAACAAATTCTCAAAACTATTTGCTTTGAATGTGACCATCAAAGTCCTGTGCTTTTCCCCAAAAGAAAAGGGTTTAAGCTTGTTGATTCTGATTTGAAGTCATCTTCTATATCAGTCAGATATATATTCCTATATTCATACAAAATTAGCAAGATAAATTTTAAAAAGTAAGCTTAATACTAGAACATGTATTTCAATACTTACTTCATTATCTACTATGTATTAAAATATCTACTTGAGAGATTACAATGATGTATAACCCTTGCTTTCGAAACCAAACAATAGAAGAGTGGTAAAGATCACAGTTACAGTGATAACATGCAAAAATAATGGAAAGCATCTGTACTCCAAGAAACAACTTTGGAATAAAAACAAAACAAACTGCCATTTTTTCTATGGCATAGTTCTATCGGTTTACTGACAGCCACTAAAATCCCCTTACTCTGTAATTTCTCTTGTCCTCAAAAGCCATTAGGTAAACAATGACCCAAATATAATTGTTTTCCTTGATTTTCTTTATATGAATGTTGTATGTTCCCATGCCCTTAAGGAACATTGTATTAGCTGTGGAAACGACACACAGGCACAAATTTAAGTAACATAAAGCAGTTTATGGATATGAGCCTGTGTGAAAGGTCTGGACAATATCACTATTGAATTCAGCATTTTGGTGATAAGAATGGCAAAAAGGACTAACATAACAGCCTCTGTATTTCCTCAAAGATGAGAGCTTATTCAGCACTTCAGTTACTATAATAATTGGTAGGAATGGGAGTAGAAACCAGGTCTATAGGAGAAAGGAACAATAGGGGAATTGGGAGTTGAGCATAGGTACCTGACTGCTAGTGGAAGCACAAGACCAGGACCCCAGCTCTATTCCTAACCATCTGTGTGACCCTGGACAAGGAATTTCATCTCTTCACGTCGCAGCTTTCCCATGTATAAATGGAAATTTGAACTTGACTAGACTTCTTTACTTTACATTTATGGGGCTTTAGAAGCGATAGAGCATGTTAGGAGGAGGCCACAGTGCAAACCTCAAATCCTTGACACTACTAACACCAGTAAAGAAAGTCTATCATCATCTATCATGTGTATCAAAATATACATCTGTTTGGAGATCCAAATATGATTATGTTTGAAAATTGTTATGTTAAAAAAAGATTATATTAAAAACCAGTGGATTTATCCCTACCAGCTGTGATGTTTTAAGTTCTTGTCATTGAAAAAATTCACTGATAATGGCAAGAAAGAATTCTTCTCACTATTAGAAAATTCTGAAGACAAATTAACTGTAGATTCACAGTAACAGCTTGTACTCCCACTAATAAAGCCCCAGTCTTAATGTCACCCATATTAGCAAACAGGTTCACGGCCATAAGGTAGCTATGCCAAAGAAAGGTAAATCAATTTAGCTGAAACTTTGAAAGGAAGAAACATTTATCTGTCTTGCCCTCTTTTCTTCATTCTTCAGTCCTGGTTTTAGGCCTCTACCAGTTGGCAACACATGCTTCCTCAAGTAGTATCTTCACCCCTCTCTTACACTGTGGCTTCTGATGCTAACTCCAGAGTATGAATCGGATGCCTCTTGACCCTTCTTATATCACTGTTGCCAATGGTCATTCACAAGTTTGCCAATGTTTCTCTTGATGCTCAAGAACATTTTCTAGCCAGGTTAAAAAGCTTTTAAGCCATAAATTAAGGCAGAGTATTTTTATTTGGCACATGATTCTTTGTTGCTAGGTAAGATGATAATACAAATACTCATACATGGACTAACACCTGAAAATTTCTTCAGTACTGAGTCAATCAATGTAAATTTAAATTTCTCAAATTTCAACTATACACTGTAGTAGAAATGGATAGACTAGATACCTCTTCAGTTCTGGGTTCATACCCTAATTATCAATTTTCTAAATATATAATATATATATTTAATATATTGGAGAAATTAATGAATGACTTACAGTGTTTTTATCTGTAAATGGAAATTTGTTTCACAATATGCTGTGAGAAATAATTCCCTAGTGGGGATATTGGGAACATAGTAGGACTTAGTAAGTTGAATTCCCCCCACCCCTCTCTCTCCATGTTAGCTCTTCCATTTTGAGTTTAAGAGGCTATGGGGGTATCTCCAATTTCTTCCAACATTTCTAGCTAGCCAAGATGTACTCTGGTCAGCATGCAGCCCTGAAGGCCCAAGAGGAGCTTATGCAAATTTATGTGGTAGGAAAAGGAAGAGTCTCTTGTGGCACCGTGGCTATACTTTCCTTCATGTGTAAGGGCTTAACTTGTAATATCTCTCAGTAAATATGTGACCTTCTCATAAACAGATTTTATTCCATTTCTAGAAGACATTTTGGAGTTTCTAATATCACCTTGTTCGTACTGGAATAAATATTATTTCCAATTGCCTGTACCTTATTTCTTAGGTTGCTCTTCCAAGCTTCCCTAACACTACTGTAAACCTCTCTACTGGATCGGGCATATGTGAAAGTTAGTCTCTGGTTTTCTAAGGGCGCTGAGCAATGTCTAGCTATTAATTCTTCCAATAAATATTTATGGAGTATTTCCTATGTGACAGGGACAGTTCTAAGTAAGCACTTGGAATAAAATGTTGGAAAAGGTAGGTAAAGCTTGTCTTATCAAAGTGGGGATACTGAGGGTAAACAAACAGTTATATAATGTAAATTAAAACTTTTAGATGGGTATTAGAGATCAGGGTGATTAGGAAAGGGCTTCTTGGAGACAGGACAACCTGAAACCTGACCTATAAAAAGGAGCTGACTCAGCAAAAAAGTAGAAGATTATTGCATAGATACAGTATGAAGTTCTAAAACAGTTTGTAGTTATGCCTTTAGATTGATAGGTAGACCTACTACCCTTTAAATTTAGGAATTTTTACATCAAAATATCTATCACTGTTTTATTTTTCTATGGTATTTGTTTTCCTTTATAAAATAATATATGAGCAAGACTGTTCATTTTAATTTCCAGGAATATATTTTATGTGGTTCAGTGATAAACATTTCATCTAAATTTAGATTAACTTTTTTATATGTTCTCAATATTATAATTTTTAGGAATATAATTAGTAAAATTATAATTTATTTGTGTGGTTCTGTTGCCTTGTACTTTTCTAATATCCTCATATATTCAAATATGAAATATTTTGTTAGTTGAAACAAATTACTGTCCCAAGAAAAAAAAAATTATTTCCTTGTTCATTTACTCTGTATTGTCATATATTGAATCTTCTCAAAATAATTGCTTTGACTTTTCAATAACAGTATATCTTCAAAATGGTACTGGAAAAAAATAAGTATAATTAAAGTCAAGTTGTTTATAATTTGTTAGTAGAATTGATTTTTCTCTGAAGACTTAAGTATCTGAAATGAACTATGATTTCCTGGAACTGGAAAGTATTTTCTTGACTCTGTTTTCTCCTCATTAATAAATGCTGACATATTTAGTAACTGAGAAGTATGTAAGCAACACAATGTGGGAGGGTTTGTTTTACATTTCCTTAGACTTGTATAAGGTCTAGTGGGAAGCAAATTTTTCAGTTTAAACCACTTTTGTTATTGGCTTTTACTTTATTTTAAGTTGAAGCAAGAAAAATGAAAAAAAAATCACTGGTTTTAATAACATAAATCTCTGTTGTTACATAAAGATGTCACAGGCAAAAAGACAGAAATTAAAAACAGTATAGGCATAAGATAAGAAATAATTCACATACATCAACTAATCTTATGTGGTGGTATTTGTATGTCTAGAAGAGCAAACCCCAATGTATGAATTATTGGACTCTTAGACATTCCTGAGTCAATTTCCAGGGGACTCTGAGGTCCAAACAATTTTTTTAAATAATTGTATCATATTTTTATTGCTGTATAATAAATTACCATAAACTCTGCAGATTCAAAGAATACAAATCACTAATAGTTCTATAGCTATAAGTCTGACATAGGTGTCACCAGACTAAAAATCAAAAGGATTGTTATGGCTGTGATCCTTTCTGGAGGCTCTATAGAAAAACCTGTTTTCTAATTCAGGTTGTTGGCAGAACATAATGCCTGACAGTTGTAGAACTGAGGTTTTATTTTCTTGTTGGTTTACAGCTAAGGGACATTTTCAATTTCCAGAGATTATGTACACTCCTTAGCTCATGGCCCTCTTAGTCTTCAAAGGCAGTAACAGTGGTCCAAGTGCCCTTTCACAGTATAAAATTCTCCTTCCATTTTTATGTCATTTATTTCTCTCACTATAGCTAGATAAGGTTCTTTTAGGAGTGCAAGTGTTTGGGCCAATCCAGTAACCTAGGATAATATCCCCGGCTCAAGGTCCAAAAACTTAATCACATTTGCAAAGTCTCTGTTGTTATGTAAGGTCACATATTTGCAGGTTCTGAGGACTAGGGCATAGATATCTTTGGGTAACATTATTCTACCTACCACGCTAATACTAATGCCTTTTCTTTTTAACTCTGTTGACATCTGAACTGAGGGTACAGAGGCAATACTGTATATAAATTGTTTAACATTTTAGCACAAGCAAGGCATTGAAACCAAAATGTATTTGAAGTTTTTGTAATTTTCACCTCCATATGTTTGCAATAAGTAAAAGATCAAGAATGTCCTTGATGAAGCATTAAATTTAATAATTTTAATAACTTTTAATCCTTAAGTATACCTCTTTGTAATATTCTGTCATGAAAAGAGAAGTGTTTGTAAATATTTCTGTGGTATTCTGAAGTGTGATGGTTAACTTGAGGAAAAACACCTGAGCAATAGTTTGAATTACATATGCATAACTAGACTTCTTTTTCATGAAGCACATTTTGTTTAAATATCTCTATAGGAGATAAATTATGGATTTTTAGACATGTGTATTTGACCAATACAGACTTGAAAACTGAAGTGCACATGACACTTCAAGAAATCAACTCAATTTTTTTTTGTTGTTGCAAATAATAACATTTGAGATTTCAAGCCAAAATTTAAATTTAGAAAATTTATCTGTATCACCATGAAGTCAACAACTATTTCAATGGTGAAAACAATGGCATATTTTAGAATACATTTTATAATGAAATGTGGCACAACTTGGAATATCTGCATAATTCAGTGGACTAGTATTTTCAAATCACAAAGCATGGTGCAACAAAATCTTGAATAGGTAACAAAAATATCCACTCAAAAAGGAAGATAAACCAAAAGATTTTAGTATTCAGTGATGCAGTGTCAGATTTGATGTCTATTGATAAGATTTCAGTAACTAAAAGCAACTAACCTTTTAGAAACTGACTTACCTAAAAAAAGTAATTACTTTTCTCTTTCTCAGATATGTGTCTTTGGGAAGCTGTCTTTTCTTCATATAATTCAACCAAATCAACATGTAGGCAGTACAGTGCCACGGTTAAAATGCAGTTCCTGGAGTCAAAATGGTGAAGATTGAATTTTAATGTTCTATAACTTTACTAAGGGACTTGGATAAATCACAAAATGTTTAATCCTTAGGTTATCAATCTGCCTAAATGGGAATAATATTTACTATAGATTTGCTTTAGTGATTAAATGCAAGAATCCATGTGAATAACTCATCAGATTTGCTGTCACATGGTAAATTCTATAATAAGTATTAGTTATACTAATGTATGATTGCTATGTGCCTGGAAAATCTTGCCAAATAGTTATTTCCTACCCAGTGTCTTAAATGTCACAGTAATAATAAGAGGAATGTATGAGCTGGAAGGGACATCATAGATCAGAAATGTACTACTTGACTTAGTATGTTGCACAGCTTTCATAAGGTACTTTGTGGATAGAGATAAATACTTTTGTGTTCTTCTCATGGTGATATTATCCTAAAATGTAAATGCTCCAGGGAAGAATAGTTTTTTGAGTGGATTCTTGCAAAGTATTAGTTGCCCAGAAGGGCAACTATCTTTCATGGGAATGCACATTTGCATAGCAGTTTTAACAACATGGAAACTGAAGTTGAATAGTAGTTCTAATAATTACCAATAATCTTAGGCAAATTATTTGATTTCCCTTTGTATCAGTAAGCTCTCTTTAAAATGTGGATAAAATTTTATCTACCATGTAGGATAGGATTGTTAGGGATAAACAAGTTAATACTTCTAAAACACCAAGTAAATTACCTAAGACATAAAAAGAACTACACAAAAGTCTATTGTTATAGTATTATTCTTCCAAGAAATACATAAGAAAACCTTAACTATCCACAGAGATATTTCAGATATGAAACATAGAAACAGCATAATGAGAGTAATTTTTGACTGAGAAATTCCAAATCAAAACCTTTTCCTATATCTTGGGGGAAAAGGCTGTTACAACTGGTTGCTGGAATTAGTTGATTTTATATGTTAGAATGTTACTCCCAAAATTTTAGTGACCTCCCTAGCTTTTCATAGTACCATGGAGGAAACCACTGTCTTTAAAGAATTGTACCTTAGCCTAAATCACCTCATTTGTTGAAACTTGAACGAAGTGGTCCCAAATTAGTAACAATACCTGTCACGTGACAGAAAAATGTGTAAATCCTATTTAGAAGAAAATAACATTATCATTAGCCTCAAAATATTTCCATAATTAATATTATAAACACAATATCTGACACAAAGTAAAACATTGTCACTATAAAGAGAAAAGATAACATAAAAGAAAATCAACATTGGCAACAGAACACAAAGATTAAAATTATTCTTGCTAATAGATACAGACTCTAAAATATATGTTGAATGATATAAAGAACAAAATTGAAAATTTCAATAGAAAACTGGAAATTATATAACTCTAAACAATGTAGAAATTAAAAGATCATTTAAGTGAGTTTAGCAGAATATTAGAAAGAGCTTAAGACAGAATTAGTATACTTGAAGATGGATTGCTGTAAATAGCCAGAGTGCAGCATGGAGGAACAGAAATCAAAATACATACATATATATCAAAGAGAGGGAAGAGGCATAAAGTAAATATTGAGAATAGTTAACATATTTTAACTGGAATTGAGAGAGAAAGAGAGAGAGAGGCACATTTGGAAAAGAATGAACTGAAAACCTTATAAACTGATAAAAGATATCAAGAGATTGATTAAATACACTAAAAACCACAAGAGTGTGAACAAAAAGAAATCCAAAATTACACATACATAATTTTTTTTACAGAAAAATGAAGTTTAGGAGAAGAATCTTAGAAGAAACCAGCAAATTAAGGTAGATTACCTCTAAGGATCAAAATCTGGACTGACAACTAACTTTAAATTAATGCCTAAATCTCTGAACTAAAATGATTTCAGCCAATGTATGCTTTTATGGATGGTTGAAGGAAACACCAACAAGGAAAAAGAAGCATATCCTTAATATGACATATATCATATATTTATAAAAGAAAAAATATATTTCATTCTGTGGGACTATAATAAAGCAAGACGCATCATAGAAGCATGTTTGGCTCTTTTATTTTAAAAACACTATGGTCTACATTGGATTATGTACACAATACAGATAAACTTCTTGATGTAAGTAAAAATCTACAATGCCTAAAGGGTTCATAAGCCAATAAAAGGCTTTGTTAAAATATTCTTAGACATTCGGTGTGACGTGAATAGACTTTTAATGTACACAATTTTAAAATGAGAAATTTGCTTGAAAGTGTTCTCTCTCCAAGGAGTGATGATTCATAACCCCCATGTACAATGAGAAGCCAATACAGAAAACTGGAAATATTTAGGAAACTTCCCAAAAGAACATGATTATATTAAGTAACTAAGGGGAGTAATGGCAATGTTTTCTTATTAGAATAGAAACATTTATTTCTAAATGTAACTTTGAATTTGAAGAACTACCTACATTATTGCCACAGACCTTAAATAATTTAACTATCCACAGAGATATTTCAGATATGAAACATAGAAACAGCATAATGAGAGTAATTTTTGACTTAGAAATTCCAAATTAAAACCTTTTCCTATATCTCGGTGGGGAAAGGCTGTTACAACTGGTTACACGAATTAGTTCATTTTACAGGTTAGAATGTTACTCCCAAAATTTTAATGACCTCTTTAGCTTTTCATAGTAACAGAATCGGAATGAAAACTCAACACCATTCTCTTATTCACAGTTTCATTTTCTATCCAAATGTAAAACAGATACTTTAAAGAACTAGAACACATACATTTTAAAAATGTGAACATATTAACAGAAATATTCTAAAATTATCACAAGTGTTCAACATCACTGTGCCTGGGAGTTGTCCAGATTTTCCTTCAGTTATTACAGAAAAATTAGAATTTTTATCCCTGTATGTATAAACATATGTATAAAACTATGTTAATTTTTTGGTGATATATTCACATTAGAAGGAAAATACTGTTCCAAACAATTTTGCATATTATTTCTTCCTAGTACAATCTGAGTTTTAAGTAAAATTGTTAATTATTTAAAACACATAAAAAATTGATTTTCAATATTTATAAAATTTAATTAACCTGCTTGTATAAGTTTGACTAAAATATCACAAATGCATATTAAGAAAAATATTAGATAGAATCACTGACTTGTGCAATAGAGCTTATTGTGTATTCTAGGCTTACACAATTTTACTGTAAAACAAAGTTATAAAAATACCTGAAATGTAGATCCTATGTATTCTTGTTTAGGTAGGGAATGCAATAAATCTCTGTTAATGACCTGTTGTCCTCAGTGTGACATGCTTAAAAACATTATCTAATAATGTACTTATATAACTTGATTTTAGATGAATTTATACAAATTTTTGAAAGAGTGTAGGTAGATGTTTATTACTTCTATCCACATAAACTTTCTTAAACTCAGAACATATAAATCCTTAAAAAATGGGAAGAGTCATGACTAATAAAATCAAAATCCTCAAAATTATATACTATATTAAGTTTGGGGAAATGATATCAGTCATTTCTACTAATGCATTTTTGTCTTCCTCTTTTAATCATGTTTTCTTTTATATATCTCTACTCTCACTTTTTCAAAGGAAACTTAGAACAATGTGCACTGACAGATCTAATCCTTTAATCAATTTTTTTAAAAGCTTGGAGAATATTTAGAATTCTATATGGCTGTCTAGTTTTAAAGAGGTGCTTTGCATTAGTCATCTAGGGAGTTGTGAATCTCTTTCTAATAATGTAAAAGTAATGCTGAAACATCAAGGCTGAGAAACAAACACTTGTCATCTATACACATAAAGATGAACAGAAGTATCTTTCAACATCATTCATAGGAAACAACAGAGGTACAATGTAATGACTGAGTTGAAAATTTATGGAATTTATTTTCTAGAAATGGAAATGCTTGTTATTGTAAAATATAAGTTTGATAAATGACTGGTTATTTTAATAAAACTTTATAATGCTTTCTTGTCCCACAGAAAAAGTACCAAATCACCAATGTTATTTAGATTATGGCCAAAATGCAAATTAATATTTTAAAAATACCTTTACAATAAAACCTGAAATGACCAGGAAATAATCTTTACTACCAATTTGATTTGGGTAGTTCATATATTATAAAATGAATATCCTTGGGAGATAAGGATATTCATATTATAAGAAAATATAATTTTACTTCTTCATTTATTTAAATTAATTATAATTATATATATATATATATTATGATCATATAACATAATATTAACAAATATACATTTTAATAAATTGTTCTTTTCTTGATCCCGAAACTAACTTTACTTATTCTGGGCTATGGCCCTCAGACTAACCGCTCCTATGTACCTTCTATATAATTCAGGAGTAAAGAAGAAGAAGAAAACAGAACTTCCTAGGCTTCCTTGCAGCTAGCATGCATATTCAATGAGATACACAGGTTTGAGATAAGAAAGCACAGGATTTCCTCTAACTGTATTGGAGACAATTAGTGAGGCTAAGGAGATGAATATATAGCTAGATTCTGCAGTCCAGTGTTCAAGAGACAAAGCATGACAGTAGTCAAAAATAAGTTCACTGTCCTTATTTTTATTAGTAACCAGGTTTGTGGGTTTCCACAAAACTGTTACCTTTCACCATAACTGTGAGAGAAGCAACAGTAACTTTCTTACCTCTTATTGGCAGTTACAGTTGTTACTTCTTGAAATCTATTGTCCCAGTTTTAGCTCCACTTACTGCCAATCCTCTAGCCTTTCCAAAAAGGTTTTAAGTACGATTCCATGTCCTACTCTATTTTTTAGTTAAAATATCTCTGCTAAACCCTGACAAATTAGTGTATCAACAAATCTTGGAGGTACAAATGTGTCATTACATCACTAAGTCTAATATAAGTCTCCTCTCCCAACCTCTACTGCTGCTTCTGCTTTATTTTGGTAGAAAGTAAACAAACACATCATTGAAACTCACTGAATCATTCCAGTGACAAAATGAAGCAACTCTTGTGGATCCTTAAATTATGTTCTAATTCATATGTTAGAGAACTTCACATGTTGTTAATCTCATATTTCATAAACTTTGAGTCAAGTTTGATGTCATAAAACTGAGGTATTCAAAAACATGTCAACTTTTTCTCCCTAACCCACCTATACTTTAGAAGTGGAAAAAGACAACTAATTAATTTCTCAACCTCCCTTTAGATTGAAATGTCCATGTGACTTAGCTTTCATCAGTAAATTATAAGGACAAATCAGCAAATCTGCTATGGAACTTAGGTGAAATTTATTTCTGATTAAAAAAATGTAATGGACTATCTCACTGGCAATTTTCTTTTTCTATACTTTTTTTCCTATACTTTCTCCAAGGTTTTCTTCATTGAATGGTGATACATTTAGAGCTGTTAAAGGCACATTTTATCTACAGACGGCAAGCACAAAGTTAACACACAAAATAATGGCTTAGCAAAAAGAGAGAATATGGAAATCATAGTATCACTGAACTATTGAACAAATAGTGGAATGTCCTATGTTCAGATTCTAGATTAGGACACTGATTTTCAAGTGTTCCGTTTCTTGTGCCTGAATGTATCAGTTATTGGTTTTGTGAACTGAGGTTTTTCTAAGATTCTAGCACTCATACATAATATTGAGGTATAATTTAAAAGACACACATTACATTTAAGTAAAAGTGAAATTACATATGAAGAATAACATGCTTAAACAAATGAAACCTCTGGACTGATTTTTCAAAAACGAATTGTGTTCATTATGGTCGTATACAACTTTGGGCTAGGAATAGAATTTCTTTCTTTCTGTGCTTTTAGGTTTGCTTGATAAACACTGAAGGAAGCCTTCTAATCTAAAAGTTCAACAAGAATAATTTGAGAAATTAATCAAAGTGAGTGGTATAAACGATATTAGAAAGCATATGGGAAAAGTACCACTGGCTTCAATAACTTGAAAGAACTAATGACTGCTCTACAGTGTACATTTAATTCTTACTGTCAATATCTAGAAGTTATAATTATTCACCCAGTATCATCTGGCATATAATTCAGCAAACAGTTTTATGCATCATATTGTTGGATTAGCTGTGTTTACATACAATCTATCCATCTTGCAGATTCTACTTATATTGTCACAAAGTGGATATTTTTTAGCTTTAATCCTATTTTCCTGGATTCAACTAGATTCAGGCCACTTAATGTCTAACAATAGCGAACAGTCCTAGTTCATAAGTGATTATTCTAAACAGATCACTTCATTGCTTCAAGGCTGTTAGACCAATTGCAGTGATTGTTCACTCTCTTTTCAGTTTACCAGTATTTTCTTCCTGGGTTGTTTTTTCCTTCTTTTTCTTTCATTATTTTTCCTTATCCCCTTCCTAATTAATAAATGCAAAGTTGGGCAAAACTTATTACATACTGCTTTGTTCTGAACTTACTTCTGGATTGGGAGGCATTTTTAGAAATTATCTTTTTTTATGAGGGATTAATACTATCTCATTACTTGAATGATACATGGTAGCTCAAGCATTATGTTTTCTATTGTTTTCTGTCAATCAGAGTCTCTTCTCTTACTCTCTGCAATGTCACTGACTGTGATAATATGTATCCACTACTGCCAAATGTATATTACTACTTCCAAAATGATACAAAAATGATATGATGCATAAGCAGTACAACATATGTTATGGCTAATCATATACATTTATGTACAGAAATGGTAGAATTATACCCGGGATTTACTTTCAAAATGTTCCATATGTTTTAAAATAGGTTTTCTCTTTAAAATAAAATTAAAATTAGTTTAAGAAAAGTAGGATGAAAAGAGTATAAAAAAGTGAAAAATCAGCAGGGAACTAATATAAGGATAACAAATCCAGTCAATCAGTTTAGATGTGTGGCCTTCAGGATGTCATGTACACAAAACGAAAGCCTGGGATAGAATAGCCACACAGTGTCTGTGTTCATAAACTACATATTGTTATAAATCAAATATTGATGTCCATACACATGAAAAAGGCTATTTGTCTATCATGGTCTTTGTGTTCTTTGTTGTTTGCTGATGATGTTGATGATGATTAGTGATACATACAATAATAATAATAGTGTCATAACTAAACTGATTTCTACACGGTTATTCTCCTTGAAGAAATACTTTCACCATGTGTTTAGGTAAACAGTTAATATATAGGGAATTAATTTGCTCATATATGACTTTAGAAATGTGTTAGTGTCTGCTAGAAAAGGGTTGCCTTTGTTTATAAATAAAATACCTAATGCTGATTTGAGTTTTGGGAAAAAAATGTTGAAAATTATTCACAGGTTAAGTGGCCTTAGCCAATATTATGCCAGGGTTGGGGTGAAGATACTGAAAATAAATCTTTTTAATTGAAAGTATTTAAATTAACATTTGATGCTAATTTACATTTCAAAGTACCATCTTATCAATAAAAAACCCATAATGGTGTACCTTGAAACAAGAATGAACAGGCAGATATCCTTTACTGAATATACTTTTTCTTTTCATAAACTAATTTGTATTCTACAAAGGACTAAAAATTGAGTCATTTTTGCATGTGCTTTTTCTAGTCTGGTAATTAATGTGGTCATAAAAATATCCACATATATCTATATACCCATGAGGTTAATTTAAAATAAGGGCCCTATTTTAATACAGAACAACAAAATACCTAAAACAATAATCAACAAAAATGACCATAATAGTAATAATAGTAAACAATAGTTTACATATATGAGGAGAGTAAAGATATTTTATACTGTTAGATGATCAACTATAAGACTTATGAACAGAAAGCTGATTTAAATAATCAATGTTCCCTGTACAACCAGGAAAGAACTTTATGGTTTGATGTTGAATCCATTTGAAGGGGGCTCCTGATAGAAACCTAGAAACATAGACAAGGGTTGTTTTGATGGTTATTCAAGTTTTGTTTGCTTGCTTGCTTGTTTATTTGGTCAACACATTACTCATTATATTTGAAATCCCTTATACTATTCTGAACACTCTTGGAAATATAGCCAAAGAAGGTGAGGTCTGAGGGCTAATGGAATGGTAGCATAATATATCAATCCACACTGGAAAACAGGGTGTTGACTGCATTCCTCTGTCCTGCTCCAAATCAAGATATGGACTAAAACCCAGGAAGAATGAGCAGGCTCAGTTTTCATTTCTTAGAGACAAAATGCAATAAGCAACATATGTTCCTATTCACACTAACATAAAAGTCCCAGTTTGGTTATTAATATTGAAAATACTCAGAGTGAGTTAAACCATTAATTATTGTGACAGCATTTATTCTCCCAGTGGCTTTTCTATGATTAGTTGTAACATATGTTGTGCACTGCTTTAAAAAAAAAGTAAAACAAAGTCAGAATCAGTGAAGAAAAATTGCAATTTGTCTGCAGATGTGATGAAAAGCACACCTGAATTAGCTCCATTTGTCTTTTACTCTAGCCCCTTCCTTATCTCTTAATTTGTGTGTCAAGAAGATTTTTGGAAAAGAGACTCAATTGTTTCTATTTCAAAACAGAACTTAATGTATTAGCCAGTAAGATTTTTACATTTTCATGTAGGAAACTCAGGAAATAATTAATACGTTGACATCAAGTATCAGGTTCAAGTCTCAAAGACAGTTCACTCATCAGAAAAATAAAGTAAGGGGCAATGATTTGTTTTAGGGGTAAAGTCTCATATACATTTTCTAAGGGGTGATGCTAGGAAGCTTTTAAGTATCAACATTGAGTGTATTTAATATGGGATTTAGTTTAAGAAAATCAATCTATGGATCATTATTCATAGGAAAAGTATTAGGGCAAAAGGCAATTTGAGGAAATAGAAAAGGAATGTGCATATCTTAACCTCTAAGTTGTAGTTTACAGTAATATCCTGGGCTTCTCCAGTTACTAGTTTGCCAAGAGAACTTACAACTTTTGTTGTATATAGAACAGATTTCAATTGGAAATAACACCTCTTTGTTATGAAACCTATTTTTATATAATGGCATTTACAAACTGAGGAACTATGGCAAAACTTAGAAATGAAGGGATACTTTCTTATAATTTTTATAGGATTTTTGTTGCTCTAAAGATATACCCTGTGATTAGTAATGGGCAAACAATGAGGTTATGGACCTATTTTGGCAGTTTTAAGTTGCTTCCTTCTGATTCTGCTAATTGCATCTGGTGAATACTGGAACAGAAACTGCTGGGCTGGAAGGAATTGCTGTCATACAGCCAATCAGGTGTACACACAGTGAATGGGAGTTCTCTTCTCATAGCCTACAGCCCTGAGGTGGTTCCAAGCAGCTGGTGCCCTACCGGAGCTATGTGTCACGTGGCTCAGCCCCCAGATTCCCTGCAGTAAGCAGGGCTTGCCTGCAGCTTTCTTAGTTCTGTGCAAAATGCCCCCCTTTCTTATTGAGAAAGTGTTGCTAAATGTCTATGACTGCAAAGCTACTGAGAATTGAGGAAGCAGAGAAAAATTGCCCTTAGTTCCTTGTACTCTGAACTTTGAGCAATGTTAATGGAAGTTACATGAGAATAACAGAAATGCAAGGGCAGCAGGATTACACCCTCAGTGGTTTCCAAAGAGCAGCGTGAGCTGCAAGAGACATTACAAGTTAGTTGAGCAGTATCAGAGGCTATTTCAGGGCTGAATACATTTACCATGCAACTTTTCACTTATACCAGTAGTTTTCCTCCTACAAACTGAAGTGTTTTCTTTTTCTTGATTTAAAATAACTCCCCTTCATCAAAAATGATTCTTATACTATTATAAACATTTGTCATTTCTGGATTATTGTGCCATAATGGAAAGGGTGTGTTTTCTGCTAGTTGATTATATTTTTGCCTAAGAGAGAAAGACAATATGCTCAATAGACGACATGAGAACTAGAACGATAGGGCCTGCCATTAGTCATGTATGTCTCTCTAATAAAAGTAATTCTGAATGTACTTCTTCATCTTTTCATGTAAGATAATACAACTTTATAAAATTATTTTAAGATCTTAATCAATAGAAAGCTATTTTGTAACTAATGAAATATTATCTGTTATTACTATTAGCATCATTTGCTTAGTCACTTTCAAACCAACCACAGCAACTACAAAGGCATATTTAGACACTATTTTGTAGGAAGATTTGATTATGCTTATCTTGTATGTTCAATACAAGTCCTAAGAAGGCAACTATTGTACACTTTCTTTTCTTACAGGGTTTGCTTCTTAACACAAAACAAATTTTTGTAACCTGAGATTACATAGAAAGGGAAATCAGCATCTTCCTTTATAAACCTCAGTTAACTAGGGTAAAAACACACACGACGCAAATCATGACCTTTTCCCGGATGTTACTATGTAGCTCTGGAGCTTACAGCCTTCCTACTTGAATGCAATGCCGAAATGGCCAGATAACAGACCGTTCAGATTCCATCCAGATTTCATTCTCTCATTAACTGCTGTTTAACCTCTGCAGCGCAGTGTGTGTTTCTATTTCCTACAGTGCCAGTCACTCTTTTCTGATATTATGATCGCATACTCTCTGACCAAGGCTCTCAAACTTGCCAATTGATCCAAGTTCAGTCTCCTTCAGCATTGTGGATTTCAAACTTTATATCCTATTTCCTAACTCTTTCTCTTTTTACTATTAGAAAAATCCAAGTTTATGCTACGCAGCTAGAAGGCACTATTCTCCTTAACAATAAGGTTTCTCTGAAAATACTTTCTACAAACTGCCTCAAATAAAATGTGTCCCTGAGAATCAGACAGAAGACGTTCCCGTCTGTGTACCTACCTACACTCGTGTAGATACAGACGCAGAGTTAGCGGTCGCCGTGAGATAGACGGAGACTTACTTGGGACGGATGGTTGAGACAAGGAAGTGATAGTAAGCGTGATGTGATGTGCGTGACGTGCGTGACGTAACAGAGGTGCCCTGAGGTAAACGCGAGGAACACATAGACGCGACGTAGAGTGACGTGCAGAGGCATATTCATGACCTGAGGTAAACGTGAGTTACACGTTATGTGACGCGATGTGACAGAGGTGCAGACTTAGACGCAGACTTATTTTATTACTTGCTTGACAGCTGACGTTTGTCTTCATTCTCCACCATTTTTGGAGAACTTCCAAGCACGGATGTATTATATATCTGCCTGGTTATTCAGAGCCACAGGCATAGGAGTTACTCCAGCTCTTTCACCGTCTAGCTCTGTGAATTTCGTAAGTTACTTAAATTCCCTTAGCCTCGTTTCTCTAACCTTTTAATGACAATTATACATAATTAATTGAGAATAAGTTATATTCAAGCAGCACATGGAACCACCTGTCAAATAGTAATTGTAACAGTTGTTATTTTTGTTACATTCCTGCGATTGTGATAATGTCTCCAAGGCAACAACTGAGGTTAAAGAGACTGCTACCTCATTGGTAGTTTGCTATTTTACTGCTTAGTGCACATGTTTTACATATGAGTTTGTATCTTTGCAGAAAGACACCTTAGGAAATTATAGTACTTTTTAGTCTGTGTCTAGTGATTATAATCCTCAACTTCTAAACTCTATAGATACCTATAGTAGAGTTTGTTGGAATAATGTTAGTTTTAACAAACAACATTATGTTAAAGTAGGTGCTTGATTTGCATTGCTTGGATTTTTGATAAACAGCAAATGACAAATGCTGAGGTTAGTGAATTATTAATATTAGACTAAATTTGGAATATAAGAAATGTTAATTTCTCTAGTAACTTAAATAATTTGCCTGAATCTTCATCCACAGACATGCACAAGTTAGTAAATATCGAGAGTAGAGAATGCACATTCAGTAAGGCTGTTTGATCTTTCATCCCAATATATTTGCATTTCCATATTAGATTTTTTCCTCCTCCCTCTCCCCTTCCTTTTCTCATAGAGCAATTTTGATGACATTAAGTTCTATCCTTTCCATCCTCCTCATATGCTGTTAATGTATTAAGTGGTAAATAAAACATTAATAGCATAAATGAGATTTCAACTTTTCAGGTATAGTCAAATAACAACTGGGTAGAAGCTAATTATGTGTCATCTTTAGATATATGACATATTTGTGCCACTGCTCTTTTTAAATGCACTAAAATTCCAACTGTCCTGCTTCTTATCAGGCCAGGAAAGCTACAAAAAGGGAGTTATGTAATAGTTAAAGGAGATACCAACTGTGATATGTCCACGAAATATATCTCTAAAGAAAGCTTTGACATGGGTATGTGGTATAGCAATTACATTTTAACACAGTTTACGGCCAGTTAAGTTTCCAGCTGCAGAGATTGAGATGGAGTTTGGCATGCAAGGCATTTTCTAGAGATCAACATCTCTAGCCTGCAACTATGTTGCAGGTTAAGTCTGCAGGGGGCTCTGAGGTATAAGTGTCTCTTTAGAGTGCCCAGTATGACTTTTGCCTCAGAATTCTCTGATGCAAGTATGCCAAATGTGGAGACCTGGGCCTCTAGCACTGCAGAGACAGTCATCTAAATATTCTTCCTATTGGGGACATAGCAGCATATAAAGATTTTGATTCAATATATATATTGCATTATAAGGATGGTGCCTAATTCTTGTATAATACCATCTTCAAGCTGGTATTTCAACTGCATATTTAGGAGACCATACCATTGCTTAGACTGAAAAAAATAGGTGGTATGGTTTTTGATACAAGCAGTAGATCCCAAATAACTTGGCTCACTCCTGTATCTCATTTGCTATAAATTAGTTCCCCTAGGATCTGGTACAACTTGCATGAGATTTCATGTCAGTGAATTAACCAATCCATAAGCCCTCAGATCTTGGTGCTGGCTGAGGTCCAGCAGCTGGGAAACCCATGCCCTTAGTATTTATCTCTTCCTGTTAGAACAAATATTTCTCCCTTCCAAGGACTAATTTTCCACAGCAGTTAATCTTAGGTAATAATGTTATAATGGGGACTAAGCCTTAGTCTCTACTGCTGGCAGATTGAACATTCAGTAACAGAAATGTATAAATGGCCCTCAGTAAGTAGGAGCTCATGTTGGTAGAGAAGAGCTCATGAGTAGTCACCAGTTCTCCCCATGTGAACATTCTCTTTATGGAGTTTGGCTTGCCAGATATTTTCTAGAGATCGGTATCTCTAGCCTGCAACTATGTGTGGCTCATAACTGGGGCTACCTGACATCAACTAACTAAGTCTTTCTGTGTACTTGTTAGTGTCTCTTCTGTGGCACATGCTTTATGAAGTGCATTGATACAAAGGTCTTCACACTATGTGTCCACTCCTTATGTCTTCTATCTGTATACTGTGGACCCCTTCCATCTTTTCCCAGGGTCCTGACCAGCCAGCAGGCCATTTACCACTGCCCATGAGATCATATATATTCTAACCTCAGGGCACTTTTCTTAACAACAATATGGATGGCCAGATGACAGGATGAAACTGTCCATTGGGAGAATTTTCCTTCATCATTAATTTTCAAGGCCACTCCTTAGGAAGACTGCAGTGAAGCTGCTTCCCATCTTCAGCACATCTATAAAGAAAGCTTTGGTTTTTACTTCCTCCATCACTGCTCATACAGGGTCATTTATGTATCAGAGGTGTGACCTGAGAGACGAGCAGTGGATGTTATGTGGATCTGGACACTTTGCACATGCAGCTTGCTTATGACCTTTAGTTCTAATCATATCTGACCATAGATAGAGGTACAACTTTAATATGATGGATTATTGGTGGATGGACCTGAAAAATGTTAAGACTTGGCACATATGACAGGACCCATCTGGGGGTTATTCAGTCTCATGGTCCCTTGCTATCCTGTCACCAGGTACTCCTCCACTAGAAGCATGCTAGGAATTTTTTTTCTCAAAAGACCTAAAATTCACATTGCAGACATCATGGCCTTTATTTAGAACCCAGAGTCCTAGTTTATTGTGATAGTCCCACTAGCATTTCCTATAAGTTCCATGAGACATTTTATCCCACCACCACTCCACCTCTAACACCATAAGAATGTATGACAGAGCCTTTTGCATTACAGACTGGATCTGCTACAGAGCCCTTTCCTATTCTTGCCCCATTCAAAATCAATAGAATTCTTTGTCACACAGTATGTGGGCCTGGACAGTATTCCAAGCTCTGCAGTGTATGCCTCTAGAACCCAAAGAGGCCTAGCAGGTAATACATTTCCTTCAACATGGTTGGAGGTACAACTGCAATTATTTGGCTTTTACTTTAGAACATATGTTCTGGCATGCCAGTGATCACTACATCCCTAAAAATTTTACTGAAGTGGAAAACCCCTGAATCATTGTAGGATCTATTCCCATTTGTTGAAGTGAGTGTGCCTTACCAAGACCTTTAATGAACCAGTCATTTTTTGCTCATATGTCCCAATTTGAATGTTGAATTAAGTGGAAACCACTACTGCTCTGTATTTTAGATCCTTAAGAATGAAGTTAATTTTTCTGATCCTCCTGAGATATGATATTATTTCTGAATTATTATCTGACTGAGATAGGGGGTAGTTTTAATGGTTTCCATTTGGTCTTCTACATAATAGCTCTTGCCCTGTAGGCCTAGGACCCAGTGTATGGCTTACACAGATGATTATGCATGCTAATCCCAATTATACATTTGGGGAACAGAAAAATTAAAAGAAGATATCCCCGTGGACCTGCTGGAACCAAAATAATCTTGATCAGGACTCTATTTTTTATCTTACCATCACGTGCTGCCAATCTCATAGCAGGGCACAGAGGGTGAAGGAGAGGGGCATAATGTTGCATCAAATTAGTGGGTGTCAATGCCAATCCTTAACATTCCTCAGTATATTTGGATATCCCCCATTCACCAGTGTACATTTATCTAAGTAGATGCCTGTGGGAACCTCCTTTGGGGAAGCACTATGTAGAATTTTGTCAAAGTGCTTTTTGTAGTGTTGTAGAGTCCTTTTTCCAAGAGGCCAGCTGACTCTTCAGGTAATGAGTTTTGCATCTGAAAACTGACAAGAGTTTGTGGTTTTGATCTCTTTTTTCCCCCCTTGGGAGGGATTCACTCCCTTCAGAAACCTTGAATTTTTTCTGATTGTACAAATTGAGTAGTGTCATTGGCAGTCCCTTTATTTTTTTCCCTAGGGACACTAAGTTCTACTAACCACCTCTGTAATTCTTGGTAGGTCAAACTACTCTTCTGAAATTTAACATTGTAAATTTTAGTCTACTTATCTTCTGGCTATTAAGCATTTTACCTTGCCTTATGAGTTAGTTTAATTATATATTGGCCTTTCCCACTGAGGGAGTAGAGCCACCACTGACCTGTGGCCTATGCCAGCACCCCTCTCACCAACACATTCCTTAAGGTCTCACTGAATTATGCGTTGTAGGCCATCGCATGGGGATAATTCTGTGGTGTGTCTTCCATTAAGCCATTTAATTCTTTCCTAAACCATCAGCCATAGAAATTCTGGCATTTTAGCTCCAAATAGAACAGGCCAGCATTTTATCCATGCTCAGACTTTTCTTTGGGTTCCCACCAGGCTTTTAAATCAGGTAACTAGGAATAGTGCTCCTAAATCAATCTACCTTATCCAAATTTTACGTGGCAACTCCCTTGTTCAAGCATTTTCAGAATCCAGTATGTAACTGATCCTCCATTTCCTACTAGTACATGCTGGTAGGATTTGCAGCACCTTGGAGTATTGTCCTGTTCCTCCTTTATCAGGCCTAGCATGACTCCAGGTGGCTTATGGTGCAAGTTAATCTTAGTTATAAACCCAGTAGCCAGAAGCAGATGGAAGAGCTTAAGGGACACATATCTTATAGCAGAGAGTCATCTCTATTGTTTTCAGTCATTTTGGATTGCTAGCTCTTAATAAGCAGGCTTAAAGTGAACAGAGACGTCAAGTGTTTCAAAATGTTGTGAGCAATCTTCCCATATGTCTCCTTAATAAATGCCAATTTCCCTGTTTGTCCTAATCAGAGTCTAACATTGCCATAATAGACAGCATTTTTGTATGTATCCACCCTACTTGGGAGTTCACCCTTTCTGACAAGTATTAAGTCCTTGTCTGAATACTCAGCTTTCTCTTGTCTTTATGCTACCCAATAGAAAAAAACTCTGTAGTAGTCCAGTGAGGTCTTTTGGCTTTCAGAATTGACTTTTAAATGTCTATTAATTGCTAGTAGGTTTAGAAAGCATTTTTGGGTATCAGTGGCATTTAGCCATCCAGTTCAATTGTCCTTATAGCTATTATTTCACTGTTCTTCTCAAACATCTGGAAGATAGCACCATCTAGTATAGGCTCTCCTATCTATTTGCTATCACAGTTCACCACTGGTGAGGATTTTAAGAATTGGAACTAAAGCTAGGAGATTTCTGAAGTTCACTCATTTCTTGTGACAAGGTCCTCATTTCCAGATGGGTAACAAATGATATACCTCCAAAACCCCATCTTATAGTCTTTCTCAGACTGCTGGTAATGACTATTGCAGTTATGGTGTTCATATGGAAAGGAAAAGATGAAATTTGATATGAGGCTATTAATTAGGGATCAACATCTGTGTGAAGAAGGGGACAGAAGTATTGAGTAGAGTGAAAAGTCCTACAGCACTTTGTAAGCCTACCAAGCTTTGGCCACCACCATAGAGGAACATAGCATGGTGTGTCAGGCGTCCCAACTAGGCAAATGGCCAGGTCTTTATACTAACAGCTTCATGAGTTACTGTATAAAGGCCACACTCAGAAGAGTATGTCCTAGGGTGAAGCAACTCACTGTGGTGAAGAAAAACTCTAAAGCAGGTGTTAGCTGGAGACTATTTACTCACAGCTGGGCAACAATTACTTTCATGAAGGTAGATGTCTGTACCCACCACACTGCACATACATCATTCGGCAAACACTTATGAAGTATATACTGGATATCGTTTACTATACCAGACAATGGGGGGTTACAAAAAAGGAGGAAGAAAAGAAATATAGGCCCATCTTCCAAAAGATCTTAGAAGTTAATGTGGGAGACTGATACGTAAACCAGAACTTAAAACAGCATCTAAAGAGACCAGTGAAAAGATATGCTTTCATAGTTAGGGAATATCAATATTGGTCATAGCATTCAGACTGATGAACAGTGAAAGTTTCCTGGAAATGGAATATTTGAAATAAATATTTAAGTAGGCATTAATGTAGATAAAAATAAGATAGAACATTAAAAGAAATGCCTAATCTGATGGAAGTGGAAAATAATCTGTTCTATTCAAGGAAATATTTCTGCACAATTGTAGCATAATATGACATTGGAAAAGTGTTCAGAGGTAAACTGAAAAGGTAGGCAGGGTCTGGGTAATAAAGGAATATCCATGTCATAAGGGAGTGTAGCTGTAAGCAACACAGAACCACTGAAAAAGTTTTACTCTGGAGAGTGAAATGATCAGAATTATACTTTAGAATATTTACTCTAGCAACAATATATAGAATAATTATAGTAATGTGAACCAAAGTGCAAGTTACTCTAGTAAGACGAGTGAGAGAAAATGGTGACTTAAAACAATGACATTTTTAAATGCACGGTAGAATTGTTTTAAAATTCTTTAAGATTAAATAGCATATGATATAGGATCTGTGCATATTCCCAAAATTATTACTTCCTCAGGGAAGGTAATTACAGGTAGCTGGTAACATGATGATTATGATGAATAAAGATGACAAGAGGAAGCTGGTTTTATTTAGGTCAATAGCATCAAGTCTGTACACCATACGAGTTGTTTTATAAATATCTTTTGTCCCTAGAAGACATCATAGCAAAAATTCTTTCTTCCCTGTGTCTATTCTGGTCAAGGGAATTTTGTATCCCCTGCCATCCACATTGCTTTGAAATTCCTTCAGAAGGTTACTCTTCCTTATCCTTTTTTTAATGCTCATCATGTCATGTACCCTCTCTGAAATATATGAATTTTTAGCCTGTGTTCATGTTCAACTAAAAAACACTAATTTTCACGGATAAGATATGCCCATTCTTTTCACTGCTTGTGAAATCATAAGCTGCCTTATCTTTGTCCTTCCTGAGTCATCCCCAGTCTGTATGTGTGCCCTGCTTGTTTTAAGTTAATGCTGGGCTCCAAGAGCCTCTTCAGAGCCACTAGATGAAAGAGCCCTTTGGAGAAAGTTTTAAAGAGTCTTTAGTCTGCATTTTAAGCAAATACTTGAGTAAAAATGCTCCTTTTTCTAAGTACAGCAAGGTGATAGATGTCAGGCTTTTTTCGGTTTATTGCTACCCAATTCACAAATATATCTTTAATATCACATGTTTTAGTTTTCTCAACAGCTAACAAATAATGTAATATCTTTAGTAGGAAATTATAGATCTTTAACTGTCTATAAGACAGTTGGCTTTAGGCCCCACTCCGTAACTTTTAACTCCAGGCATACATAAAGAATACATTCACTACTCTACTTTGTAACTGTTGTGACATCTTGACTACATTCAAGTCAATGGAAGTGATCTGTATCAATTTCTGGTTAGACATTTTAGAAGATTATCTTCTTCCTATTCTCTTTCTGCTTGTGCCACCTGGATGCAGAAGAGAACAAGGCCTTAGCAGATGTCAGAGCACCAACATAGTAAGTGTCTAAGCCTCAACATGATAGTTTGGAGGAGAGCTGCCCTGCTAAACTCCCACCTGACCATGTTATATGAGAAATAAATAAAAATCTGGGGTGCTTATCCATTGAATTTTTTAGGGCTATTTATTCTTTTGGCTTAGCTGATCAATGCAAATGTTCAAGCACTGTTTTGGCTAGATCACACTTCTGTGACTTATCACTTCCATCTCACCACTTACAACTTCATGGTCCAAGAGTAGAGCCCAACATCCTAGCCAGATCACTAATAGCCTTCATAAATTTGTTTCAGCCTGTCTTTCCAACATCATCTTTCGCTACTTTTCCCTCCTGATGCTAAATTATTTTCTATTCCCTGGAATTATCATGGTCCTACAAGCTACTTTGCTCTTGGCATACATTGTTCCCTTTGAAATTAAGGTCTTCCCTGTTACTTGCTTATGAAACTCTGGCTTCTTCAACACTCTGCCCTAAGGTGAGTGGTTCATTGACATCTCAATGCAGCATTAGTTGTTCTTTTCCTAGGTGCTTCCAAGTCCTGCATGTGCATCATTGCCACACTTACACTTTTTATTGCAGTCATTTGCTTACATATTTTTTTTCTTATTCTATACATTGAAATGCTCAAGAATGGGGAACATTCCATATCCATCCCTATATTCAAACTGTGTTGAAAAGATAAATTAACAGGACCTACTTAAGAGAATGAATAGCTTACACATCATTTAAATTTTCTTTAATGTGAATGTTTAATTTGATTGATGTGAATCTACTTATATTTAAACTTCACTTCTGTAAGCCTCTTATAGGCTGTTTACTTACCAGAATACAAGTCTGGTATCTCTTACTTAAGACCGTTTACTCACTACAGAATGGCTAAGAAGTCATAGCTCCCTCAAACCAACAGATTGGTGATTTCAGTTCACTTCTGAGGATAGTCATAGAATAAGCTGGAGTATGTTCAGTTTATGCTGTGACTGCTTCTTGAAGCCTCGTGGATTCACTACTTAAGCTTAGGCCTAGGCAGTCCGTGGACACTTCTTCACTCTGGGTGATATCAGGCTCAGATCCATGTAGAAGCTCAATGGAAATACATGCTTAGGTTCTAAGAATATTTCATGTTTATGTCCACTCATACTTGCTATTGTTCCTCAAAGTAGTTTACTGTTCCAGAGTGTCTAAGGTTTATAGGTTTTAAGATCTACATGGGACAGACTAAATCAGAATCTGCTCTAATTCCACATTGTTAGTAGTATCTATGTTTGTTGTTCAGTATTTAAACTCCCTCTTTAGTTAATATTATCTAGGGACCTAATTACCTTTCCTTGCCATTGACCTTTGCCATCTCTAGTCTGGTGGAATCTTCAAAGAGTTAATTTGCTTGTTTTGTTTTCCCTTCCTAAACTTCTGACCTTATTATACAACTTGCTGTATTTCCTGCCCAGTGACAAGTACTGGATATTATTTCACAATCCTACACTCTGATTAAGCTCTGAGAAGTCTAATGGTGCCAGAGCACTTAGAGAGAAATTAATTGCTTTAAAAATCACTAGTGACCCAAGTTGATTCAAATAATTCAGTAGAATGGCTCCTTTAAGTCCAGTTTGCTTTACTTGATGCTGCCAGAAATATGCAATTCAGTGAGTGGGAGGTTTATTTCTTCTGGTCACAAATTTTACAGATAATGAATTTCCTGTTACTCTCAGACCAAACATTTTTTTCACTGTGCTCTGTGCAAACACCTCTTAAATGCTATCTCCTTTCTTCCTTAATTCTTGTGTAGCCAAATGGTCAAAACTGTACACTTGTTCCCTTGTTATTATTCTATTTTATTCACAGAACCAGTTGATGCAACCATGTTCCTAGATTCAGTCATTTTAATCTTAATTCTAACAATTCAATTCTAAATGTAATGGTCACCCTTATCTGTGGGAGATGCATTTCAAGACTCCCAGTGTATGCCTGAAACTGTTGATAGCACCAAATCCTATCTACAATATGTTTTTTCCTACACATACTTACATGATAAAATTTAATTTATAAATTAGGCACAGTAAGAAATCAACATCAATAGCTCATAATTAAATGGAATAATTATAAAAATATACTGCAATAAAAGTTATGTGAATTAGCATTCTCTCAAAATATCTTATTGTACTGTAAGGAATATGTATGTGTATATGTAAAAACATATATAAACATATATATGGATCACTTAACTCTGGGGTAGATACTGCACAATCTCAATATTAGAAGTCATGGACATTCCTTCCAGACCAGTGCTCTGTTTTTAAAAGGTAACTGATAAAACTATCTCCAAAGACCAGAGAGTAAATCTTAGTGTTGCTTTTGAAGTCAGATTCCTTCCTTTTCTTAGGAACTGGATTTCTTCCTCTTAAAGTTTCTTTACAGATATAGGGAAAATTGGTGCTATTTCCTCAAGATGATTTCATCACCAAAATTCTTTGTTAGGAGTGTCTCTAGGAATATTTACTGAAGCAGCCTTATCAACATATCCCTCCTCTATGGAACTTTTGTTCTGTGACTTCCTGGGGCAGTGTCTCAAACACAAGTACAGAGAATATAACTAGAAAGAAGTGTACATTTGGCAATCAAACGTGGGTGATTTTTTAAGATTTTCATCTTTTGTATTGTGTATCCTTATTAAGAACTACCAGTAGCTGGTATCAGTGGACTCCAATTTTAGAGTCTGTTGATTTGAAGAATGCTAATGGACTGCAGTTATTCTTAAAGTATTTACAATTTTTTTTAAATAAGAGAAGGTGCATGTGTATACACAAAGTATAGGGCTAGCTCTAGTTTGAATACATTGTTGTAAGGATTTCTTGGCAATAAACCACAGCAAAAATTCCCCTAACATAACAGAACATGAGTGTTTTGTCTCACAAGGTACAACAAGCAATCATTTTGTCAAGTATTTTATCACTTCCGAACAAGGTTTACTTATTTCTCAGCCTGGGATTATGGGTATATACCATCTACTTCCCAGTTAGATAATTCACATTTTAGGTTCTGTCTCTTGCAACATCCACTTCTGGTATAAAAATATCTGTCAGCATTTTATATTATGCAGATAACATAAAATCCTACTGTAGTAGCTTAAAGAAATACAAGTCTATTGGTTTCAAACAGCAAATTATCCAGGTAGGAGCAATCCAGTATTATCAGGGAACAAAAGTCCTTCCATTTTCTGATCTCTCATTCTTAGTACATGGATATTCTCCTTGATACCTGCCATGTTACGATCATATAGGGGGGACCATGTCTTTGTCACTATTGTCTTATTCCTGAGAGAAAGAACTTGGAGTAAAGTGTAGAAGGTGAATAGATAAAGAGTGAATGTTAAAAACAATCCATTTCCTTGTAAGGACTTGTTTATATATTATAGACCAAAACTGTGACCCACTGTTACCCCAATATTAAGGAAAATGAAGAAAAAGGGCTGTGAGGCTTGTGAATGGGGATTTATTCAGCCAGCCTAGAGTATTTGTCTCAGGAATGAAATTGCAAGTTTTGTAATTTTATTAAAGAAATTAATTTTAAGGTAATTCCAATGATAATGCAAATTAAGTATAGGCTATAGAAGGTGATATTAACTACATTATCCCTTAGCTACTGAATTTCTTAAAAAAATTAAGAAACATTTTTGTACAGCCTGATAATTTAATGATACTGGTATCTGAGTTTGTAAGAATCACATGGTGCCACGTGCATGCTAATAGTCCAGTTTTGTGTATGTCAACAACAAATAGATTGAATTTTTCAGAAAATAGTGAAGCACTGTTCAGTCTATGGTGAAGGATGATAAATTATATAATATCATGACAAATTGAAGTTGGAGTTATATTCTGAGAATTAGATCTCAGATCCAGGATTTCACAACCCACATAATCAGTGGGTTGTGAACTCACTTTAGTGTTTAACTTTAATTGGGATAACAAAATGATTTATTATACAACATGAGATACTTTTGAGAGAAAAATGAGATGCTACTAATGATTATTCTTTGTCAACAAATGTAAACAAGAATTTTTCTGGGAAAGCTGATACTTATGGTCATTCTAGTCAGGACCAATAATTTCAAATGAGGCAGAGAAAAGAATAGAATATACATTATTAAAGTGTATTACACATACTAAGGACATTTGTTGTTTATTTATTTTGGTATATATTTATTTTTTGGGATATATTACTGAATATATTTTACTGTGAAAGTCACAAACAGAAGTTTTGGAAATCCCTGTGCTAAAGTATAACCACAAGAGCTCGCAAAATAAATTTCAAAGAAAAGTGACAAAGACTTCTTAGAGACCCAGTGACTGCAGCAATGCTTTTTCCAAAATAAAAGCAAATTATTGGCAATAATTGACTCTTAAGTTTTAGAGGATATTGTCAAGAGTATTGTCAATTGGAAGAACTCATCAACCAGATTTCCTGTTGTTGTTAATGAACATATCCATCAGCTCACATATGTGTGTGTGTGCAGTTAAGTCTGTTCTCTTAGCAAAAACAACAAATGGGTCAAAGTAATCTAAAAAGGAGTCAGGTTTTTGGAAATCCTCCAGAAGGCTGGAGAAAGTAATGAATCTAAGCAACATCAGTAGATACTCAGACAAAATTGCACAATCTTGAGGAGCACACATCTGGTCTATCTAGAATCTGTAGTCAGGATAAATTTCATTATTACCTGAATCATCCAAAATAGCTTACCTTTTCTAAGCAGCTAAAGATACTGAAGAAAGGGGTGGAAGGAAAGTGATGTCGTATCCAATAGGAGCAAGAGAAGTCAGACAGAATTTTAGTTACACTGTCTTAGTACCTGCTGGTACTTACCATAAATTTAAAAATCATTTCTGCCAGAGTAGCTGAGATTTAATTTAGCTCAACCCCCTTTACTTTGGAGTGAAATCTAAATGTTGGGGGACTAGGATATCACAAAATCACATGTAGGGTTGCACCAGTATCTGATTGTCTCATATTCATGTCTGCATGTGCTGAGCTATCCATCACCTGTCCTGGTCTTAAGCATTGATCAAGCAAGACCACTTTGGGTTTGGTATATCTACCAGATATTTCAATGCGATGTTTGGTAGAAATGAAATAATTCATCTTCTTTCCCTACTGCTCTGAGTCATTAAAATTTCTGTTCCTAGGCACCCTATCTCCAGGGAGCTTGGAAAAGAATGCAAAGCACTGGAAACCTGGACTATATTCACTGCCATCTACATCTCAGCAGTTCTCTACTAGCTCTCCTCCCTTCTCCAAACCAGGGAAAACCTTTACTAGCTTTGAGATCTGGGCAGGGAAACTAAGTATTTCTGTCCTAAAAACCTCATGTCTTTTGACTAAATAAAAGACACCTGTGATATTTTATTTCAGAGTCTGAAAACAGAAAAAATTACTTTTTCATATTCTGTTGTATTATTCTTTTAAGCTGATAAAAAGAGAAGTGATTTTAAAAAGGGAAAAGGATAATAAAGAAAATGAGAAGAGTCCGTTTGTATTTCAGAAATTTATGTATATATTTAGGTACATATATATGTATTTATAAAACAGAATTATATATCATGTATTATGTAGTTTATAAGCAGATTTATAAAATGAGGTAACATATATGCATAGATATGTACTTATAAGACTATAATATATAACTTTCTTTTCAACTTTTGTCCAGTTTTATTGATAATTCACATATAATACTGTATAAATTTAAAGTATACAACTTGATGATTTGATTTATATATTGTGAAGTGATTACCACAATAGGTTCAGCTAACATTCATCTTCTTGTATAAATATAGTAAAAGGAAAGAAAACTAAAGAACAAAGGATGTGATGAGAACTCAGGATTTAGTCTCTTAACACCTTTCCTATGTATCATACATTTTAGTTATAGTCATCATGTTTTATGTTTCATATCTAGTACATATATTTGTATTATAACGGGAAGTGTATACCTCTTGGCCATCTTTCTCTAATTTCCCATCCCCCTCCCCTCCAACTATGATGTCCATAAGTGTGACTATTTTTTTCTGAATTTTTTTTTGGTTTTTGTTTTAGCTTTGTTTTTTTTAGATTCCACATGAAAGAAGATCATACAGGATTTGTCTTTGAGTATTTCACTTGGCAAAATATATATACATACATATATACCACAACTTCCAATCTCTTTGTTGTTTCCTTTGCATGGTCAAGTCTACATTTGAAACTCCATTGAATTTCTCAGTTAAATTATGTTTTTTGACTCTAGGATGTCTTTTTGGAGGAGAAAGTTGTTATTCCCTTGTTGAACTTCTCATTTTATTCATGTATTATTTTCCTAATTTTATTTAAATATGTTCTTATAGTTCAATAATCTTCCTTAAGAGCACTGTTCTGACTTGCCTGAGAGTTCATAGAATTTTATTTTATTGTCAATTATTGGAGCCTTATTAATTTATTTTAATGGTGTATTTTTTATCTGATTTATTGTGGTCCTTGATTCCTTACACTGATATCTGCACATCTGAGTGATCACAGTCTTCTTCCAGACTTCACAGGTTTGCTTTGGCAGAAACAGTTCCTCACTATCAGCTCAGTTTGGGTACCTGGGAGTGTTTGCTGCAAATGTCCCTGGGCAGATGGGACCTGCTATTATGGTCTAATTTTGAGCTAGGTAACGGTTTGATCTCTGGGGACAAGGATCAGGGGGTTTGCTACTGGTTAAAGACAGTTGGATAGGACTGCTGTTTTTATTCCTTATCAAGTGAGGCTGTAGAATGGGCTCTGTGGTTCCCTGGATTCTCTGGTCAGGTTTACTTGATAGTTGGAACAAGGCACTGCATTCAGTAGTAGATGGTGCTATGAATCAGCTTCTTTTCCCTGGCAGGGTAACAAGACAGGACCTAGGGCATGTACAGCTCATTGTTTGGGGACCTGAATCAAAGAGAGTATGCACTGAATTCCCTGGGCAGGTGAGACTGCTTGTTTTGCCCTGCTGATGAGGGAAGTTGCAGGCTCTGCTTTCTAAGTGCCACTGTTGAGTGGGTTGTGCAACTTCTTGTGTGCTCTGGTTGGGTTCCCTGGTCAGAGAGACTGAAGGCTGTATTAAGTTATGAACAGGGCTTAGAATTAGGTTCCCTGCTAAAGCTGGTGAAGCTTATTCTGACCTCAGGATGACCTGCATCCTAAGTACCCTGAACAAACAGGCCCACTGGCTTTGTTCTGCAAGCCACTGGCTGTGTGCTCCCACCTCTTGCTTTATGTGCCACTGGGCAGCACAGCTTTCAGGAATTGTCTCCAGCTCTTCTGGTTGGATGGGTCCAGAAGGGACACTCTACATCAAGTGGGCTGAGATTTACTCCTGGCCTGGACATGGAGGGCTGGCCTGGACATGGAAGGCTGGCAAGTCTCCTCATTTGAGGATACAAATTAGGCAGTTCTGTTAAGTTCACTGGTCTCCATGTGCCCCAGACAGTCTAAATCTGCAAATGGGCAGATGAGTACAGCCCCTGGCTGGGATTACTGCTTAGGCACTACAGGTATGAATGTGGTTGGCCAAGATTCTTGCGCAGTTGTTGCAAGCCCCTTCCTCCTTCTCCATCAGTCAGATTTCCTGTAGTTGAGTGTCAGAGATTCCCTGGCAGTCCTTACGGTGTTCTTGCAAAGTGACCCACAATACTGATGTGCTGGTTGTTCCCAGGGTTCTCTTTTCCCACTGGAGGAATCAGAGGCTCTGAGAGACCTCTCTGCCTGGTGCTGCACTGGCCTGGGGGAGGGGCGGTGCATTCAAGGTGTAGCTGCTGTTCTTACACTTCTAATGCAGTCTGTCTTGGTCTCTGTGGGGCAGGCTGGGTACTTCATTCTCACCTCTGTGTTCTAGGGTTCTCTCAGTGGCATCTAGTTCTTTAATAGTTTTTAGATCTTTTTGTAAGGGGAAGCAAATTCAGGAACAACCTTACATCTTGGTGATGTAATTGACAACTTTTTAGAAATATAGAAATTGCTAATTCATAACATTTAGTACTCAATTGAGGAATATAAAATACTTTATAAAAGCCTGCATGATGGGCTTTTTATTGGTTTTCTGTATTGTATAAATTCTGCTGCTGCAAAGATTACTTTTCAACATTACTTTTAAGCACCATTTCAAAATAATTGACCTAAAATTGGGATTAGGAACTTCATTTTTATTTCAATTTTCTCTTCACCTTATGATGAAGAGCAGTCTAGATCATAATAGATTCCTCATTAAATAATTCTGGATATCTATTTTTAAAAACCAGCTGTGATCCTGTTTTAATTATTCCAAATTTTCATTAAAATCTTATCAGATATTATTTAATATGTTGATGACACAAAATTTAAAATAATTATATTTATAATTGGAAAATTTAGAATTGTTTATGGGAGGTTAATTAGGTTGTAGCACAACATACGACTACAGAGGTTGTGGTAAGTCCACAGTCTCAGGGTTGCTTTCTCTCTCCAAAATGCTATGCTGAGTTGAAATGACTTTTCATGTCCTGCTTTTTGTTGTTTCCTCCTATCACTGGTTTCTGGGTAGCTATGATAGATAACAGGTCGTGTAACCATCCAGTCTGGATTTTAATTTTACACGTGGCTTCTTAAGGACAATCCTCTTATATTTCATTTTCTTGTCAGATGTCTTGCAGCTATACAAAAGCTGCCAAACTAGGTGCTTCATTCCCAATATTTAGGTTTGATAATGCAATCTACATATGCTAAGTGCATGTCCAACTATATCACGTGATCTGCCTTGCCAGTGAACTTCTCTCTTGCTAGTGGTTGAGAGTGGTGGTGTGCTAGCATGGGGTGGGGAGGGTCTATATAAAATAATACTGGCAAAAATATATATCAGAATTTAGCTTAAGTCCTCTTTTCCTGTATTCCATCAAGGTTATGTAGAAGATAGTGGGACAGAGACATGTTGTTGACCTAGAAGTGTAGGTGAGGTGGGTGACTACCTTAATAGAAGGAATTTGTTGTAGAGGTGTCTCTGATAGGAAACTGTCAGCTCTCATATAAGAGACATTTAGGGTTGTTCCTATACTGATAGAATACTGCAAATGCTGTTATGCCAACAAGGAAGGGATGGCTATCTTGTGCTGTCAGGGAAGATTTCTCAGAACTGGGCTTTAAAAATAAACAGCAATTCACCATTTTTAAGAATGGAAAGAATTGCAAATGCAGAAATAAAGCATACATACAAATACATGAAAATATGGAAGTGCATTAACTGTTGGTTAATTCTGAATGGATGGCACGGTCGTTGAAAGGCTGTGTGAGAAGAGAAGAAAGATGGTGGGAAATCAATCCAAATAGTAGATTGGCTGGAAATTGTGAAGGACACTGCATCTAGTGCTAAGGTTTCAGGACTTGATTATAGCCCTACTGGTAAAAACTCGATGATTGTTAAGTTTCTGTCTAATTTCTGTGAAAACAACATGAAGAGAGGTTTTCAAATGATAACTTTGCAATTCTCTGTTATCATTTGTAATTTAAGAACAATTACTATTTAGATCACTATTCAGCAGTTCTCACAACTGACAGAATTTGTTTCAAAATAAGCCTTCAGGTTTCATCTTAAGAGAAGTATGCCAAAAGTTCTATCAGTCAGCCTCATTGTTTGTGTAACATCTATGTAAATCCATGGAAAGACTTAAGAATATAGAATATTAAGAACTTATATCATTACCGGCTAGATTCTCTTTTATGTTTCAAGTTCTCATTCACTATGTATATTCTGTCAGGAAAAAAAGAAATAACCTTGCTGTTCTTCTGCTGTGTGACCTACAGTAGAATTTTTTGTAAGTTTTTATTTTGCAGCAAGTGTTAGATGAATGGGTTAGAGACAGATGTATGATTAGAGTATAGTTCTACTACAGCTTCACTTAATTTACATATATTTCATTACATATCCTAACATCTTAGTAGTTTCAGTACCATGGTATTAACTGTTTATTCCTCTAGACAAAACATTTCATAATGAGCTACTTACAGGATCTAACCATGAACTGTGTTGCTAAGAGAAAAGCGTTTTCATGAGACCCAAATGTCAGTCATTTTCCAGTTTGCAAATTGAGTCTCCAAAATTGCAATGATGATGTCATTGTGATTTTTACCCATGCAAGTAACTGTGCCACAGACAATACCTAAATAACTAATGCTGTTGTAGATTTGGACAGGAGAATACATTAATATAAGTGTGTCTTCCTAGGACA
This sequence comes from Manis pentadactyla, assembly GCF_030020395.1. Classification (NCBI taxonomy): domain Eukaryota; kingdom Metazoa; phylum Chordata; class Mammalia; order Pholidota; family Manidae; genus Manis; species Manis pentadactyla. Next base: position 165,084,155 of record NC_080021.1, on the reverse strand, counting down.
ACAGAACCACTTTTACTACCTTCCCTATGGTAATGACATTCTTGAAAATAGCCTGTCAAAAATAAGACAAAAAGTTGGGAAAACTTTATGGCAAATTTAACTGAGAAATAACTGTTTTCTCCATCAAGAGAATTGTGATAACTGTTTTACACAATTTAAAAGTCATTCCAAAATTAGTTTCAAAGAATGACTGCAAATGACAGTCCCCAAATGTGTTTTTCCTTCTTCTTTTTTCTCCCTTGTCATTGCCAACTCAGAGCATTAAGAAAATCTAACACTGGAAGGACTACTCCAGTGAGATGTGAAAATAATTATATGTTCTGCCTGAACTGATAGGCAGAGAAACATTCCATTTCAGATTCTGTGAAGCATGTCAATTTCAAGTTTGCATGTTTTCTGTTTCTACTATCCACCAGTAGGAAAAAGTAGTGATTGGAAACAAAAGCATTATCCCTACAGCAAGGAACCTTGAAAATTGGATAGATGACATACTTCTCCACTTCTAGTGGAAAATAAATGAGAAATGATGTTATTCCTTGCTGTAGTTTTTTTGGAAGATAACAGAAACAGTTTTGCAAATCTGAACTTCAATAATTTTACTATAACGAGTTATGTTGCATTAAGAACAGAGTATTAAGAATACATATTTATGAAGTCAGTGTGATTTAGAAAAAATGCCTCTAGAGTAGAATTGCATGAAATGAATGTAGTTTTTCATTGACTTCGTTTTATCTCCAAGTTTATTTCCTGTTGACAAGAAATGCCCAATAGAGCAAATTAGAAACATTTGTAAATGAGTCTTTTTTACATTAGATGCTATAATACTATTAGTGATTTTGTAAATTTTCTTTACTTTACAGTATTCCAGTATCTCATTCTCTGCTGCTGACAGCTCCTAGGTCTCTCTCTGGCTTTTACCTTATCTAGTAGACCAACAACATCTCTTTGTGAACTGAAATCAATACCTCTTTTACTATTTTTTATTCCCACGTCTTGTACAGTTTAAGAAATACTGACAATTAAACAACAAAACAAGCATTAGCAAAAAAAAGTTTGTTCTTTGCCATGGGATTAGAATATATAGATGAATGTGATTTTTTTTAAATAACATTTTTTGATTACAGCAGGAATACATCTATTCTGTACAAAAATAAGAAAAATTCAGAACTTCATTAAACACTCCTCCAGCAATGCCTCTTGGTAACATTTTTGTATATTTTTAATACCTTTTAGAAAAAAGTGAGGTGATATTTGTACAATTCACTATTGGGTAAGATTCTATATGTAACTCTTTTCCCACTGGTGATTGCTTTTTTTTGCTTTTCTTATGTATTACCTAGATACAAATGCACTGAGGTCTATTTGTAACATATGAAAGCCTTGTAATCAATTATGTAATTTTCAAATGTTTTCATGTTTAGGTTGTTTTCCAGATTACTATCATAACGGAAATATAGATGACTCCAGGTTCCACATTAATATTAGAAACAAATGAAAAAAACACCATAATAAAGATGCCCTAAGTCTCTTATCTTTAATACTGTGAGAATTACAATGCCCTTTTCAAGATTTTTGTTTATGCTTGGGGACTTCCATTGACATATTTTCTTCCACGTTAGTTTCTTTCCCTCTCTAGGTCTCTCAGTTACTGATATCTTGCATCCAGTGACTGATTATTTTACGTTCCGTATGTATCTCCCAATCTGGAGAAAGTAGTCCCATTTTTCAGAGCATCACTAGCACAAGATTATTTTATTTTGGTGAGCTTGTTAAAGAGTAGGTAAATGGGGAGGATTACATAATGGCAGTGCATATTATTTAAAACATACTGCTGCAATAAACTTTCTCCCAGACTCCTACAACAGGGACTTCCCCACTTGTCAACAGTTTTTCCTAAGACCCCTGGCATCCACCACAGGACTAAGTATTTTCTCAGTCTTCCTCCTCCAGCTCCCTCCACTTTCCAGTCCTTTTCTCTTCCACTCTTCTCTTCCACATTTTTAATAACCAGCTGTGTTATTTCCCTCTGGCTATGCCTGACACTTTGAACACCTCTCATATTATTACATAGGACAACTAAGCAATACTCACAAGGCATTTATGCACACGATTCCTTGTCCTTCTTGGCCAAAAAGCCTATCAAAGTCCATTAAAGTATTGTGTTTGTTTTGTTTTGTTGAAAGAACCATTTATTCTACCAGAGATTAATTATATTACTAGCCACAAGGCAGGAATAAGCAAATCAGCTATTTAATAACCTTTATTTTCATAGCCTAGGTAAGGCAAAATGATTGTATCAACACAAAAAGAATGACAAATATCCAATTACTTCCTTAAGAGATATTAGGACAAGTAAAAATTATTGTATTATATCAAAATAAAGAAGAATTTTGTCAGAAATTGTAGTATTTATATTTATACCAGTAGCAGATAGTTAACTAATTATAAAATGTTACTATTAAAATTGTTATCATTTAATAGGCTGAAAGAGAAATGATTCATGGGCTCACATTTCTATTTTACTACTAAGGAGCATACATTTATGTCCTGTCTCAGTAAATTTATTTACTGTCTCTGTGAATTTTTCATCTATGTCTAATACTTGTATGTCCATTAAGAATGACATTACTATGCAGTACATTATTTCAATTACTGTGAATTTGATTGCACATATTCTTAGGGAAATGTTGAACTGGAAAGTGACATCATATCTTGTGAATAAATTCAGTGTAAGTATTCCTGCATTGCCTAGCAGCTATGAAATCTACCAGCTCTGTACATGGACAGTGTGATTAAACCAGAGACTCCTGTGTGTGGAGGCAAAGTTTGAGTTAAGACAAATAGTATGTGGAACAAACAGGTATTTATGTCAATGGAGGAAGACATATGAATAGATAAGAAGGACACTGGGATATATATCATCACTATTTTCCAGAGAAAATATAAGAGAATAATATTTTTAGCTATTTCTTACAGAGAGGATGTCAATACTAGGAGAGTATCCAGATACCCTGTCCCTCAAGAAAGCAAATTGGATTTCAATTAGAATACAAATTTTACCAGAGTATTTACCCATATGTTTTGGAAAATAAAGAATAAACAGCACCCCTTGATGAGATGACTGCATAATAGTACCTTATAGCTATCATCTAAGTCATGTTATGTTGATTATGCTTAATATATTGGTTACTTCATATGCTTGAGAAAAATCCTGTCTAACTGTACACAGAATACCGTTGAGAAACAGCCAGCAAACTGATAGGCTGAGTGCTTTCCACCAGGATGATATTCTTTTGAAGCAACTTCTTGGGTATGAAGGGTAATACATTGCCTCATCTACTGAAATCTGTTTTGCTTTTTTAAAAAAATATTTTGCTCTTTTGACTATAGCAGATAAAAATACTCTCTAAGTAGGCATTCACATAATCAAAGTAGTGCCCAGGAGTGTGAATATTAGCATAATACAGTATTGCCATATAGCATTGTTGATGATTTTCCTGTGGAACTTTAGAAAAGCCATTTATGATAAGATTCATGCCTGCTTAGACTGAACTGCCTCTTGGAGTTAAATATGCTCGACTGAGTCTTGTACTGCAAATCCTGTGACTTCTAAGTAAAAGCAATGTGCTCATATTACCTCTATGTCACACATACTCAGTGGCAATCACACTGCTGGTCACTTAACCTACACTGACTTCTGAGTGGGGGCAATGTCATTAGCAAGGCATGAAAGCTGAGGGGACTCCAAGGGGATGCCTGAGCTGAAATGATCCATACCTGCTCAGTATTGTACCTTGTAACCACACAGCTCCTAAGTGCACAGATAGAGCATTTTATAAAAGTTCACTATTACCATCTAGGCAAAAATAACTTTCTCCATCTTCGTATTTTACCTAATGCATATCTTGCCCAACTTTTATTATTATTTTTTAACTGAAAATATGTATGATTCTTATGATATGGAAGAAACTTTTCTAAGTACTTTACAAATATTAATAGATACTTAATCCTCATAGAAATCCTAAGAAATAGAGACTTTAATCATCCCCATTTTAAAGTTGAGGAAACTAAGGCATAATAAAAAACAAAAGTTTTAAAGCTCTTCTTGGCTTTATTCAGCAATTCATGAATCAGGCAACATCCCATCTAGCAGATAGAAAGGAGCTCTAAGGAGCTGTACAGAATGAAAGACTTTTATAGGCAGAAGAGAGTAGAACAAGGAAGTCACACTAGGTTAAAAAGCTAGTTGGCTATTTCAAGGTAACTTTCCTGTGGGGGATGGCAGGGGTCTATGATGCAGATTACCTAACTCTAAGCCTGCCCATCTCTATGTGCTTTTTCCCTTTTTCTGCATTTTCTGTCATATAGGTGCTTCTTGCTGCATGTGGCTTACCCAGTGACTAGGAACAAGTATCTTAAGTGTGCTGTAGAAAAAATGCCATATTTCTCATGTGATTATATAATTCTATAGTACCTCAGAGAGATAAGAACTGGGAAAGCAACCACTGGATTATACATACATGTTAGGAAAGTAATGGAGCACTCCACAGCTTGATGAAAAGAATGCCGAAACCCAAATTTCACCAAAGTAATGCTGGTTTGGAGCAGAATCTATTCTGTTCTGCCTCTTAAAATAGAACATGCATTTAAAAAATAGCTAGGTGTGTTAAATGAATCCTTTGTATTTGGAGATCAAGTAGGCCAACACCTATTCCAAACCATTCTCCCTTTTTCTTCTCCTGTCTGGCCCATCTTTTTGCCTCTTCTTAATTCTGAGGATACATTTTAAATATACTATTAAGTCTGAACCAATAAATTAACAAATTAAAAAATTACACTATTTCTCCAATTCCATGAACTGAAAATATGAATTAGAGCCTCTTTACTAGGAGGAGATTAAACAAGGTTTAGTTGACACTGCAGGATAGGCTTAGGTTTGCAACATTAACAGGAGGCCTGGCTGTATCCTGGAAGGGCTATGATTATCAGACTGGAATGCAGAGCATATATCCAGACATGAATATAAAGAAATAAAATGGCATATAACTGTAATTATTCAAAATTAAGAGAATTAACTTGTATCGTCATTTTAGGGGTAAGACTAGGCATGCATGCATAAAATGAAACTTTTGTATCATTATTATTTTTTTTCCCTTTTAGAAAGGCCGTATGATCAGTACAGAGGCAAGGATACATGTTATTATGTATAATGATATTATAGTAGTCTACTTTACTTTCATTTTCTTTGTCTTTAATCTTCTCATAACACAGAGTTAATGTCCTCATGCTAAAAATGAAAAAAAGAAAAAAACACCTTAGAAACAAATTACAAATTTCTTTCATAATTTTAAACTCTAGATGTCATCACTGGATCTCAAACCAGATTTTCTGGCTCCAGAACCATGGTTGTTTTCCCTTTGGAACATTTGCTTCAATTCTAAGTGCATTAAAGGTAAGGGCTGTCCCGCACTTTCTTGTTCATAATGCTTGAATATTACACAGCATCTTGTTTGTACATATTCAATTCATCCTCACTGATTTAATTTAAATTAGGGCAAAGAAGAATTTGATTAAAACAAATGCATGAAGTCTTGGAAGCATTACCCAGCATCATTTATCAGTATGCTATAGTATAATTTGAAAATCTTACAATGTCTAAAGATGATTATAAAATATATACCACCACATGTTTTTTGAGTATGTAAGACCTGTATTGGATTGTTTACCTATCTAAATTTAGATTTAGAAACAAGAATTTCTTCTGTATTCTAAATAACTATAAGTTTATAACCTGTACTATAAATGTTAGATTATCTAAATTTGGACATACAGCAGTTTGGATTTCTTAAAATTCATAATATAGGGACTTCTGTCCCATAGTACAAACTTTAGTCCAGAGAAATGTGTTTTCAGTGTAATCATATGTCACTCCTTCACCATCCTAATATTCTACTCTTTAGTATTTTTATATAATATGAAGGAAACATAATGTTCTCTAGTTGCACTTTTCTGGGCCTCTAAGGCCATTTCCTAAATTCATTTCATGGAATGTATCGTACTTGAGGTTTTAGAACCAAGTACCTTTGTTACTGCTTTCTGTTTTATCATGTCATAGTCCCATGACAGTTCAAAACACTACTCATCCATTGTTAATATTTTTGTCTTCTCTCTTAAAACAAAGGATGTTTTTAAAACACCTTGTAGGTTTACCTGCCATTTTTTCCTTACTGCCTAAAGTTTGAATCTCCTTATTTTACCTGACTTCACTTATGATTGTTCTTGCACCTTTAAAAATATCTGTCTTCTTCTCTTGCTAAGTATTAAGTTTGTAACTGATGATGTAACCTGGCCCACCACACTCAAAAAATCAACCTGAAAAATTTTGATCACAGAAGAGAGCAAAGTAAACACTATTGTAATTCTCATTTGGTCATTGGGAGGCAAAACTTATGAAGAAAAATTGACTCCTTGAATTGGTCTCCCTCTGCATTTCATGCAGGGCTTAAGAAAACTTCTGATGTACTTCTGCTATTGATTCAGACCTGTAGTCTCCATGACCTCATTATCTGAAAAAGAAAAGTTTTTCAAATATAGTATAGATGATAGGTTATTCCCTCTTAAAAAAACAAACAAAAGCTAATTGAAAAAAATAAAATAAAACCATGAAGAAAGGGTTTGAACTGTTCCCTTGAAAGAAAAAAAAAATATGTTATGGGGAATCCAAATTTCCTTTACTACCTTTCATTGGTGAGTTTAGAATGAGATTTTCAAGGACACATCCCTTACTGCTCTACTTAAAGCATATAAATCCCTGTATATTGGATTCAGTGTGAACAATAGAGGTCTGAATATAAGAATTCACTTTTCTAAGCAAAATGATGATACATTTTTAAAAAGTAGTCACATTTATAATTGTACTGTTCAAAATATGGCTTAAAGAAAAAACAAACTATAAATCAGTAAAACAAGTTCAAGCAATTATAGCATTATCCTTACTCTTAATCTGTAAGATTTTAACACATCAACAATAAAATTAATCAACAGAAGATCATAGGAAGATAAATTACTCCAGTTAACAAACCTTATTACTTCAAATTACATTTTCTATCAAGACTTATTAATTTTTGCCCCAAACTAGCTCCTTTTCCTTTATAGTTATCCTAGAGTGGAAATTAATAGTATTTTTTTTAATTTTCCTTCTTTTTATATACTACCTTTCAAAATTTAGACAATTTTATCTTGATCGTATGTCTCTCATTCGTCCTTTTCTTTCCTACGTGGTCTAACGCTGCTCTCGCCTTCCTGGAGATGAGCTCTGACTGTGAACTAACAACTCAGCTATGCTCTAAGTTGTCCCTCTTACTACACCCAGGCAAGTATTCTAAAGATACTGTTTTTCACATGCCAATCTCTTCACTATGACTTTTTAATCACTGGCCATCCAGTGAGCCATATCAAGTTCGTATTTCCCTTTCTTCCTTTGGAGATTTCCCAAAGCCTCAGGCACGCTGTGTGTTGGGACTGTGTTAGTAGGCAGGAGAGGATAAGACACAGCCCTTGCAACTTTTGATTTTACAGTATAGTAGAGAACACAGCCACTGAACAAGTAATTACAAGGACGTAGAGTTTGATAAAGAAAAGTCGACAAGCTATGTGAATATTTGAATCGGGCCTTATTTTTATTCCACTTTACATTCTATTCCTCCCAGTAAACTTTTACCTATCATTAGCCTTCCTTTGCAATCAGACCTGCTAAACTACTTATCATTCACAAAACACATCACTGTATTTCATAACTGTGTGCTATTCTCCACTCATTTGCTATACCAAATTCTTAAAAACCCAGGGAGGACAGCAGCCCAGATACAATACTTTCTACTATGGTTAATGTGTATCCTCTGCATAGTAGTTCTGTTATGCTATTTATCACATTATACATAATCATAGTTTTATATGTCTGTCTCCTCTTCCAGGTTGTTAGCATTTTGAGGGCAGGAACTATGTTTCACAAGTGTTTGTACCATTCCAGAGTCTAGCATAATGTTGGTCATTTTATTAATCACTTAATAAAGGGCTTGTGGGATTGCATTGAATTGCTTTTTTTATGGATCAGTTGTGTTTTGTATTCTCTTCCAAATAGATTGACAGATAAACAAAAAATAAAAACTATAACTCATGCTTTCTGTGGTTCCACCCCAGTGCACCAGCACAGGTCCATGTGTACCATAGTTCTCACCTGCAGTGAAATCCCTTTACCTTGCCAAGCCCAGTTTTGCCTCCATTTGGCCTTCCTCACACCATTTACTTCCTATATTATGTTGTTTTGTGCTTCTCAAACTGATGTGCATATCCCTATAATTTTGCAGATGCAAAACTCTGTGTAATTATTGGATAAAGTAACAGAATAAACATAATGTAACATCTGGAAGCATCAGTTTATCTCTAATACTTGAAGATAAATAATTTAACATCTGTATAATTCTGAATAATTTTTTTTAAAACAACGGCAGATGTGTCATATAGTATAATACAAAATGTAAATCATTTCCAAGGTGAAACATGGAACCTCCATACAATTTCAAATAGGAAGAGATCTAGTTGAGCTAGACTTTGATATCTCTGAATCTTAAGGTACTCTGGTGTAAGATTATAAAGAGCTCTGAAATTTAGTGTAATGAGCATAGACTTTGAAGCTATGCAGGTCTTTATACAAATTAAGGGTATATTTCTTATTAGCTGTGAGTCCTTAAAAATTAATTTACCTCCTTGAACTTTAGTTTCTTTGTCAATAAAATGGTGATATTTATTTCAGCAGATTATTCTGAGTACTAAGATGATGAATGTAAAGTGCCTGCTACTTAGTAGACATAGTAAGACTGAGTCTCAGTAAATAATTTATAATGTCAAAATAACATTAAAGAAATAGAGAATATCCTGTCATCAGTAATGTAATTATTTCTAAATTAGAAGTTTTATAATACAGGTTTTCATTGGCCACTATATTAAGAAAATTAGTAAAGGAAATCCATGTGCTACAAGGAAATGTGCTATGGAATAGTACACATCTAAGTATAACTTTAAATTCAGTTTTGTTTTAACTAAAAGAACTACCATATGGTCAGTCAGTGTCTTAGGTCTCTTGGAAATGAATTGGAGGTTTCAGTCCAAAGCTAAAGGGACGCAGATACCCATAATAAGATAAACCAGAGGCTACTTCCAGATTTAGCACTCATCAAATGCTCTAGTGGAAAGGCCAAGGTTCAAGAGGCACAGAACAAAACTCTTCTCACGTTAAGTACTTGTCTCTTAAACAAGGCCTTTGAGGGCATTTCAGTTCCTCAGAAAACAGTATTGCAAATCTTTCTGCACTTACCATGGGAGTAAACAGGAATGTCAAGTGCTCAAACTGGTAAACAAACTGAATAAAATTAGATAGCTCAAGGCAAATAGATGCTGTTCTGCCTTACCATTTCAGGCAAAAATTAATTCAACATGGTCTAATCAATCTTTTCCCTTCTCAAGGGAAAAAAGCTGGCTAGGATGCCATAATAATTTATAAAAATATGTACTGAAATGTAATGTCCTTTTTTTTTTAAATGTGGAAAAATTTCCATTTTATTTTCATAAACAGTTAAAATAGAAATTTTAGTATTTCTTAAAATTTTAGTATTTCTTAAAATAGAAATTTAGTTATTTCTTAAATTTGCTTATCCTTCTTTCTCTCATGAAATTGGCATGATTCTGGACAGGCAGTTATACATCAATTTGAAAGTATAATTAATCCTCCTATTGTTGTTTTTCATAGTACTTAGAGAAACCATTGCTTTTACTGCTTGATACTAGTAATCATAACAAAATCACTGGCAATACATTGATACAACGTAAAACAAAATTGTTGTTTGTATTATTTCTTGAATATACATTTTAAGTGGGGATTTCACTGTGTATAACAGACATTTACAAGTGATAGGGGGTAAATTGATTTCCCTGTCAGTTTATTTACAGTTAATAATTGCAAGTATAGTCCATTAACTGCAAAGGCTTAAATTCCTTCTTCTCTTATGTTTTACACAATGTATGTATGTGAAATTCTCTTACTAAACAACTACTTTAAAAAAGATCATTGTCAGGGATAAGCTCTCCATTCACTGGGGGAATATTCTGAACCAGATTTTTATGGAACAGTGGTTGAGGAAGAATACTGCTTGGCAGAATATCTTGACAATATTTGTTAATTTAATTCCAGTGAAGCCAGAAGTTTGTTTATTTTTTCTAGGATAAAGAGATGCTTTGGCATACTTGTTTGTTTTGAAAATGGTGTAAGTAAACTATGGTATATCCAGACAGTGAAATATTATATTAATCAGTGCTAAAGAGAAGTAAGCTATTAAACCATGAAAAGACATGGAGGGAACCTAAATGCATATTACTAGTGAAAGAAGGCAATCTGACAATGTTACATACTTGACTCCAACTACATGATATTTTGGAAAAGCAAAACTATGGAGGGAGTAAAAAGATGACTGACTGCCAAGGGTTGGGGTGAAGAGAAGGATGGCTACATAGAGCACAGTGGACTTTTGAGGCAGTGAAAATACTCTGTATGATACCATATTTGTGGTTACATATCATTATATATTTGTCAAAACTCACTCACAATGTACAACACCAAGAATGAATGGTCATGTAAGCTGTGGACGTCAGGTGATTATGATTCCTCAGTGTAGATTCATCAATTTTACCAAATTAGCACTTTGGTGGGGAATGTTGCTAATAAGGGAGGTTATACTTGCATGGGGTTATGGTTTTTGGCAAATCTGTGTACCTTACCTTCAATTTCACTGTGATTGTAAAACAGCTCTAAAAATGTAGAGTCTTAATAAAAAAAACTAAAAGTCCTGAAAAGTATTTTTAAACTAAGAAAATGGTACAGATATGTTTCACAGAGCAGCTTTATGGCAATATCCAGTTTCAACAACAACCCCATGAAGAGCTATTATTCGGGTTTTGATGAACATACTAGAATTTTCATCCAAAGTAACGACTTTTACAAAGTCTATATGTATTTTGTATTTTTCTTATTTTTTAAAATTCCTTCATTATTACTAAATCTCAGATAATACACATAGATTCTGATTTTTTTTTGTAAAATTAAGTCTGAGATAACAATTGCATTCTTTACTCATCAAATTCTTTACTTTTCTACCCTTAAAACTATTCACATGAAATGTTATTTATTTAATAAATGCATTTAGCAGAACGATTCTTCAAAAAAAAGCGAGCTAATTGTAGTCCGCCATTTCTAAAACTTGGCTCTTCGTCACTTTTACAATCTATATTGAGAAAATATTTTTCATACTCTCTTTTTAATTTTGTATTATGAAAAAATTTACATGCATATGTAGTTTTTCTCCTTTTACCTTATTCCACATGATCTTCACTGTATTTTTATTTCATATTTATGGATAAATGTAACTAATGACATAGTGTCCCATCCTAAAAGGATGTCATGAAAGAGCCCACAATTATGGACATTAAAAATACAGTTCATGAATAGGGAGGCTTAAATGGGCTTGAGGACTGTAAAGAGATAGTTCCTAAAATTTAAGAAGTTAGTGTCTTCCACTCTCTTCTAAACCCCAGTCTAGTTTTGGAGACTCGTGGATTTATAAAGCTAAAACCAAGGTTTATCTTTGGTCACTTACTGTTGGCTGATGTCAATGCCAGTGTTTTCTCTACTTCCCAGGGCATCTTACCACAGGCTAAGTAGAAAAGTTTGAAATGACAACCTGCTTAAACTCCAAAATTACCCGACAAAGACACATGCTCTATTTCTATATTGTAGAATTGTGCTGAAACTAGATGTCTATACTGAAATTACATCTTCCACTACTCTGAACCTTAGTGGGGCTGATGTGATTAGTTATAGTAAGTAGAATATGAGGGGAGGTGCCATTTCCTGGGTTAGCTATGCAATATGCCTTCTACAGTCTCTATTTTTCCAAGTACTGAGACCTTGAAAGCCATGTGTTGAAGATAGTAGGGTCTCAAAGTATATAGAAAATGGATCCATAGGTCATTCCTTGTGAGAGAGAAGCCCAGTAGAGTCACATCACCAGATAGATCTTCATTGTAACTTACACAAGGGAGAAGTAAATATTACTGTTTTAGTTGATTTTATCAGATTTGAGGTGAAAATTTAGGTCATTGAGGTGAAAACCTTATTTTCTAATCTAAGCAGTTATTACTGCTTATATTGAAAACACGTGAGCTCTTTAAACTTACAGAGCTCTCTATGTTCTGCTTTCAACAAATTTTGATATATTGCATTTCATTTGGAGTGGTATATTTTCTTGGCCTCCACATCAAGTTAGCAATGATGGTGGCTTGGACCAGGATAATACCAGTAATGGTAATAAGGAAGGAATCCAAATATATATGGAAGATAGAGCAAACAATATTTGATGAAGGATGGGCTGTATGATAAGAGAGAAGTAAAAGTAATTATGAACAATTCATCAAAACTAGCTAAAATTAGTCAATAGGAAAATAGTAATTCTTAATTATGGTATTTAAAATAAATTTACAACCTTTCTTCTTCAATGCATTCTTTTTCTTTACACTCTAGGACTTAATTTTTACCCTATCTTAAATAGTTTTGCTAGGTACTCTCACTGATATCAAACAAACTATCTTTTTTAATCTCCAGAATATGTGTATTTATAATGCATATTGTTTTTTCTATTTAAAATTCATTAAGTTCTCTGAGATTTTTTTTAACCATTAACTACTAAATTTCTCTAAATTTCCATGTGCTGGAGGCAAAGATGTTACTTTATCTTTGTATCTTTGGAACCTAGGAAAAACCCTGGAGATAAGATTAGGTAAATGTTTTAGACCAGTATTAAATTTACTATACAAAAGTAGGATAAGGAGTTTAGGAATGCATTTTCGCAAATAATTCATACCAATAAAATATATGTTGTATCAAATAAATTTAAATATTTATTGTGAAATATATGTCAGGATGTACACACATATTAGTAATTTTTATATATGCTGATGCTTTCCCTGTAATATGCAATATTTTGAGACATGAGCCAAGAGTTTGATAATTAACTCTCATTTGAGTAACTGAGTTTAAGTGAAACATACCCAGTGAAATTTGAAGTATAAACTTGCACCAATTGAAATGATTGAGAATATTTTATTTATTTTATCTGGAAGCTGTATTATACCTAGATCACTCTCAAAATTAATTTTGTTCCCTAGAGAGTTTTTTGGTATAAATTTAAATATTTTTCAATTTAGTAAGTTACTTATTTCTTCTGGTAGTATATCCCATTATCTATTAAGTTTTTTCACTACTATAGACTGTCAGAATTCAGTAATTCATATTTTTGTACCTAGAAATAAATTAACATAATGAACTTTGTTTTCAATGGTTCATTAGTAAAAGTATGAGAAATTGCTGTAACTCAAACCTGTTATTTTTGGTCTTGTGTTCTTGCTTTAAGTCAAGGAGAAATATGATTCTCCCTTCATATTCTTTTTCATATTATCTTTCAGCAACAGCATCAAATAGTACATCTGGTTGCTGACAAGGCTAATAAATTAAAAAGAAATATGACCTGTGAATAAATTAAATTAGATTTTAGTAAAGTAGTGGAGATCAATGCATGTGATCAACCCAGGTGCTTTAATAAGCTTGGTTTGTCTTGCAAAAATTTATAGTTTTCTTTATACTTTCTCTTGTCTAAAACTTCCAAAGCATTCATATAAAAGTTTCACTGTGTTTGTTCTAAACGCTATCATCTGACAGGTAATGGCAGAGACATCTGCTAATTTAACTGAGTTGTTAGCAGGTAACTCAACTGAAGCTTTCTGATGGCAGTAAAGAATTATTCAGTGCTTGTACAATAGAAAAAATCCTGAATGATCTCTATGTCTTTTATCACTAGGTCACTTTATGTCTTCTCTAATTCAAGTAGATAATTTATGTATGCATAAATATTGAAAGTTCAAAAATTAATAAAATTGTTTAAGTAGTTAATATGTGCTAATTACTGTACTATATACAGTAGTTCTCAGTGGGGACAGTTTTGTCCCTTGGGGACATTTGGCAATGTCTGGAGAAATTTTTGATTTCATAATTGAGAATTGCTGCTCTCATCTAGTGGATTGAGGACAGGGTTGCTTCTACGTCTCCTACAATGCACAGGACAGTGCCCCACAATAAAGAGTTACCCTATACAAAATACCAGTAGAGTGGAGGGTAAGACACAATTCTAGAGGTACAATCATAAGCAAGACAGAATTGCTCTTTTCTCACATAAAATGTACAATTTAACAAGAGTAGCACACATTAATTCATACAATACTCACAATATTGAAAAGTGGTCTTATGTTAAAATCATTGTTAAAATGTATATTTTCATAGGTTTGAAAGAGACTGATGAAAAAATATATCTTTTCTTCATTTGAATTTGGGAGCAATTAAAATGTAGAGATGAGAAAGAAATCATCAGTTTTACTACTTAGAAATGTTAGGTGGAGGGTATTACATAAATTTGCGACAACCTAATCTTACCTTACTCATCTAATCTTCTTACATTTTCCCCATTCAAATGTGAGAACGTTGTCATTGCATAAGCCCTCTCCAAACCTCTACAGAAAACAATCTGAAAAAGTACAATGATTAAAGTGATGACTTGTGGAGTATGTCTATACCATTTATTAGCAATGTGACCTAAAGAGAGTTACTTTACTTTTCTGTGAAGTTATACTTCTCCAAGTGATAATATTACCCATGCTGTATAGTTCTGCAAGGTTTAAAATGATGAGTTAAGAAAAAAAGCTCAGCATGTGACAAACCTCCCAGTACATGTTGGTCATTATCATCTTTTATAATCTCACCTGAAACTGAGAAGCATTTCAAAATTAAAAAATAATTTATTTCTTTCCTCATTCTTCAAGAGGAAAAAATCCTTTAGCAAAGATATGTATTATTTAAGGGAAGAACACTAATAAACAATTGAAATTTGGTTTATTTGTATCTTTAATTTTATATTAGAAACTTAACTCATCAGAAAAAAGGTGAGATGTCCAGGTCAAGCTTAATGATTGTAATTTCCCAAGGAAATGTATTAGTTTTCCCACAGCACTGTATTTGTATGAGAGAAGCAGAAATAAAATAGACCTTAGGGCCAAAATATTGGGTGAAGGGCAAAATTAAATGATTTAGCAGATTACCAGATTTTAATGGAAGTAAGCAAATCATAATGTTATAATGTTATATACTTATTTAACTACGTAGTTGAACTACACATTTAACGACAGTTTTTAATACAGGTAATTTTAACTCATTATTTCATAAAATAGGAAAAATTACTGTGATGTTTTTTATTCAACATCGGATAACAAGATACCTAAAAGAAAGGAGAAACAGTATAAATAGAGATGTAGATGAAAATTTAGAAAAACTCAGTAGCTGTTGGTTGATGGAAACATTTGCTTTTCTTATATTTGTATAATTAACTGGAAGTTTAGGAAAAATTTTTAATTTTTATGTGCCTAAAGGTTATGTCTAAAACCATATTCCTCATCTTATTTGGTTTTATTGATTTGTGAAATCGAAAGAATTAGCAAAATTTGACTTCTTTGAAATTTTTCAAAAATGTGAAAATAATTTCTGGTGCTGTCAGATGTTATCATATATGGTATGAAACTTATGAGGACAAACATATGCAAATACTTTTAGGGAATCTTCAGCTAAAATACCACAATATCATCTTGGCTGAAAAGCTACATACACACAAGTAGGAATGAACCTTCAAAATTAAAAGATTGATAATTAAGATTTCAATTTTAATATAATAGCTTTAATTTTTATTATCTATTGCTTAGTAATTAATAAATTCAACTTAATTTTCAATTTTGTTTTAAATTGCCTTCTGGATACTCATACATTGAAGTGAGAAAGAGCACAAGGTTAAATGCCTTCTCTTAGAATCAAACTTTATTTTTCCTGCCAGCTTCACAAAACTTTTCAGTAATTTGACCCTAATCTTTACTGACAAAGGATAGCTATCAATAAAATAATCTGTAAATATGCCTTTCAGGTGTTTTTTGACTTGAAATAGAAATGTCATATACTAATGAATTATAGAGCTATATTTTTACTTAACAGTGATAACCAAATTATTAATTTTGGGGATAGATAAAACTTAGATAGGAAAATTTAATTACTATATATTTAAATAACATTTTTGTATCCACCCTCACTATTTTTTTTCTAAATATATTTTCTCGCTAAGAAAAACCATGCAGTTGCAAGACATGATAAAAAACATTTTGAAACTGAGGAAATATGTGTAATTTCATTTATAAAGACGATTTTTATAAAATTAAACTCATTCCTTACTGAAACAGGTACCTGCTGTACAACATACACATTGAACTTAAAAAGAAGTATTTCTCCTTCTCATTAAAAGACCTGCAGTAAAGGTATTACATCTTCTACAGGGTGTAATGGTCCTAGATGCTTCTAGACCATTATCCTTTACTCCTATTTAAAATACTCCAGGTTTGAATTCATTTTCAGACCATTACACATTACTAGTTTTACTTATTTGGACATTCTAATGATTTTTTTTTTTACATTTATAGAGTGAATTTATTAGAATTATTAAAGATCTTTAAATATAACAACAATTAATTCAGGAAACAGATTTATTTACTCATGTTCATGGGAGGAAAATCTACGTAAAAACATTCATGAAAGCATGCGAGGTGTGTCATACTTGGATTATTATATTAAATCTCATTTATTGGAACTCATTGTGAAACAAAGGGGAACCATGAAATGTGATTTAAATACAAATATTGGTCCCTAGGGGTCTCAACAGTCATAAAAATGTAGGAAAACAGAGCTTTAAGAAAAGAGCTGCTAATGTGGAAAGCTGTTTTCTGAAACTGGCCTTTCCCTTCATTTAAAACCCTTCAAATTTTAGTGTAAAAGCTGACAGCTTCAGCTTTTCATTTAAGCCTAATGATGACCAGCAAGGATAATGACATCATTGACCACATTGTCTATATGGAGGAACATTTACAACTACTTTGTTGACTTTTTTCCCCAAACACAGGCACCAGTTGGGCTTTCTCATGTAATAGGAAAAATAAGAATTTTGAAAGTGGAGTCATTATTTCTTGGTTAGGCAAGTGTGTAGTTATTCATTCCTTTTGGGATTTAATTTTTTATGTAGTGTAAATAAGAAAGAAATACTAGTTTAAGGTTGTTTTTGTAGGACAATAACATTTCATAGGCTAACATAAAATAAGCCGCTAAAGTTTACAATTTTTCTGTTCAGCATTTTGTCTATGTAACTTCCCTAAGTAGATGCTGCTTAGCAAATGGCCCTTAGAATTTGAATATAACTCAGTAAAGCTACTCAAAAGATAAAAGAATTCTTTTCAGGTATGTGTAATTTTAATTAGAAGAAGGTAGGAGTTTCTCTTTTGTTAAATATTATCTGCTTATTTAAGTTTCATACTGCATGTAAATGGGATTATTAAGGAGTTTTAATTGTGCTTGTTACCATGCATTGGTATCTATAAGAATTATTATTTTATTTTTTATTAAAAAGGCAGGATTTTAAAGAGTTAATTATTCTGTCTATTGGAGACTTGAAATATTAACTTTTAGAAAAGTACAGTTTCTTCCCTTGTGAAACTTGATTTTATGTAACTTCTCAGAATCTCAGTTTATGTAAAGAAGACTGCATTTCAAATCTGTTGCTCCAGTTTGTTTAATGTGCTGCACTTGAAAATTGTACAAATGTTCAAATTTAGTGCTTGTGGAAGCTGCTAAGCCCAGCAATCCTCAAGCTGTATTGATGCCCTGATCGAGAAAGGATACTTCTTTGGGATGATGTAGCCTAAACAGTTTGGCTTTAAAGCCTTCTTATGTAGTGCTTCTCTTAACATTATATTAATTTATAATATATGTTGAATGATAGCTTTACAAAAACAAATTAATGAATTGGTCTTTATGAAAATGACTCTTTACAGTAAGTAAAAAAGGGTTATCACAGTCTTGGTAACTTGCATGAGTTCATATTGAAAAAAAAACTTTCACATGTTCTTGATAATTTTAAAACTGACGTGCTTTTGGGGCACACTCAGTTGTATGCTCTGAAACAGTAAACACCATACAGTTTATGCTTTTTATCTGGGAAAGCCACGAAGCACACTGCAGCCTCAGTGGGACTGCAGTGTTCTTTTGGCCTAGCGATAGCATAGTGGACACTGCCATCGGCCACCCAGCCCGTGTCACTGTGGTTATACCCCACAAGGTTCCAGGCAACAAATATTTGACCCACTTTCTCAATCTGAGCACCATCACTGAGACAAACCTGCACTACTTCATCATTAGTTAGCTTGGTGGGGTGGCTCAGGTGGTAAAAACAGCCATTGTAGTTGGATGTAAAAAAACATTATATCTGCTTTTATCTTTATCTCCAAAACTGTAGTTCTTGACACTGGGCACCATATTTGGACCTCCGCAGGGCTCTCTGGGCTTTGTGATGGGGTACTGCACAGACCTTCCCCAGAGTCAGCTTGCATTGCACCAGTCCAGTCTGCCCCGCCAGGTATCTTACAGCTGGTTGAAGGAGGCAATCACAGCATCCTGGTGCAGAAAAGCCTTTTATGCCTCATGAGAACTGAGCTTGTACTGCCCCAGTTGTGAAAAGTAAGGGAATACCACACTTTGTAAATGTAATGCTACCACAGCAGTGCCATCTTCTAATCCTTCAATCACCTCACACTTGTATCCTCAATAAATCCTCCAGGATGAGATTTATGAGCACAAGAGAAGCATCGTTATCACTGCCTCCCTGCAGAAACACTCTATCCTGGTAGCCTCCGTAGGCTTTCTTGTGGTATCCCTTGGAAATGAAAACATCCACTTCCTTGAGGTAATCTAAAGTTAGCTTGGTTCACTTAATTTGGGTTTTGTGGGTTCCTGAGCCAAATGCTATAGGGTCTCAAAAAACCTGACAGTGGAACATTGCCACCTCTGTGTGAGAACACCTTGGCTTGTTCTGCTTCTGCAAGTAGATGGGGCAACTTTCTGCTTGGCTACACATAAATCTGTCATGATCTAGAGTTAAGTTATTTGAATGATGATCAGCCCAGTAGATTGAAATCAGCACCAGAAGTAGACTCTTCATCTTTATATCTCAAAGAATCTTCTTCACCTGTCCTGAAATCCAGAAGTTCAGATGCTCTCAAGTCTTGCTGTAGTTGGAGCCTGCAGATCAAGTGTGACATTCTACTAATCTTGTCTTAAAAATTTAATCTTCTGGATTATTGTCACAGTCTCTAATACTACTCCTGCAGAAGTTTCCACTCTCGTACAAAGCACAAAGGTTTTCTATGGATAATCTAATTAATAAGGTCAAGTCTTAAAACATGAGACATGTGGAAAAGCAAGATTTATTTGAAGTTCTCAAAACTGAAAAATTATTTCAAAGTCTGAATATCAAAAAGTCAAACATAGAGTCTCAGTCTTCCACTCTTTGCAACATTTGAATAGCCCACAAACCTCCCAGAGAGAAATTCAGACATTTTACTAGAGAAAATGGAGAGTCACCAAGGAAGAGATCTACATTTTGATAATAAGTAATTCCCATAAATAAAATGTATGTCTGCCTTTTTAGTCAACAAAAAGTGAAAGCAAGCAAAGGTCTGTGATCCAGCCACAGCCAAAGGCAGTCTAGTCACCAGTGATATGGTATGGTCCCTTTCTCCTGAAGATAAAAAGACAGCCAGACTCTACCAAACAGATGAAGAAAATATGCAGCATGGATGATACAGATACCAAAATAAAAACATGCACGAAAGAAAATATCCCCTTATGCCAGGAATAAGAGATTTTATCTCCAATCGAGGTTTTGTGTAATACCTCAAGCAGCAGAGATTTTCTAAGTTATGAATAATTTCCATGTTATATTCTAGAGGATTGCATAACTCACATATTCTCTTGGGAACCATGACTCAAATTCTGAATGTCTGTGTGTTTTAGTATTATTCCTGTTACCATGAACATCATGCTAAGGACACTCAAGATATAGGGTCTCTTTCTCCTAGCAAGTATCGTTAGTCTGTTTACCCAGAGGCCCACTTAGACAGGATATCGGATAAGTCATCAGTCTTCTTTCCTGTCTCATGGGGACATCTATCTGGTAAAGTGAACATATGAATTGTAGAACAGCTTTTAAAAATACTTTCTCCCATTTTCAAATCAGTGGAATGGGAAAAATTAAAAAGGCTAATAATGATATATTTTTTAAGGATTTAGAACAACTGGAACTCTCATACATTGCTGATGGGAGTGTAAAATGGTACAATATTGTTGAAAACCATTTGATAGCTATTTAAAAAGTCAATTATATGTCTATCTATGATGATACACATGCACTCTTAGAAATTCAAAGGAAATTTAAAAGAAAGATAAATGAAAATAGATGTTCACAGAACACTTGTACTTTATTCCTAGTAGCCCCAAACAGAAAACTATAACATGCAACAGAATAAAAAAATGTGGCATGTTTACACTATGTATATATATATACATATAAGTATATATATACACACACACACATATATGTGTATATATAAATCTGTACAGAAATTTTGTTAATTCTTTTACAATATCCCCATCACTTAGAAAATTGATATATAGAATAAGTATTTATTGAATGAACAACTATCTTTTGTTTCAATCATTATAAAATATCACATAGGCTCACTTTAGTTAGTTCTCTTTGTCCTTGTGTGAGTATACCTTCTTGTTAATTTTACTATTATTTTAAAAATATCTTGAGAAGGTGAGACACATCCATTCCTCAAACTCTTTCATGAATCATTTTAAAACAATCTTATATGGTCAGAAAAGAGTTCCCAAAGGAAGTGGTTTCAAAGCCATGGCGTGACTAATATATAGATAGCAAAAGAAATGGTGAAATGTGAACAACAACTTCAGCCATGCTGCTAGGATGTGATGCTGAGATTATTGTTTTGCAAAGTGCTATGCCAGTTTATTAAATCTGATCTGAGAAATGAAAATAGATAGATTACTGGGAAGATGTCCAAATAGTATTTGGTGTGTTCAGGCACTGATGGTCACTTATTCACATTTTCATTTAACTTGGCTAAGTATATCGATTTAATTTAAATGGGATAAAATTGTATATGCTTTAGTTTATTTCACTGGATGTAAAGTCAGTTTCTACTTCCATGTTGTAAGGTTACTTTAAATAGATGAAAAAAATTCTGTCTTCTGGGTTCTCAAGAGCAAGTGATATGGGTTGTATTACACTTTCATGTCATGTTCTCACCATTTTTTGTAAAGGCTATTTGTGAATATATTTGTATTACAGTTCCTAAATAATTAATATTATATGATAACATCAAGTAATTGAATCCGTTTTTGTAGGAGTCACAGATTACCATGACATTTGCCTGTTGCTTTAAGTGGTGCTCCTCTTTTACATGTGGCATTATAATTTTTTTTGCTTTACACTTTGGAAAATAAACAATTGATACAGGTCTTTTCCCACTTCTTTTATTAATTAACAAGCATTCATTTTTGGCAAGCCTTCTAACGTTTCTACTATTTATTTCCTCCTCTGTACTATAATTGTATTGATCTCAAAAAGTGATGCTCAAATTGTACTTCTGGGAGCTCTTATTGGAGTTCAACATTATCTTCAGTAACTATCTTAATGGGGTATGGGAAGGAATGAGGACAGACATGGGTCATGTAGGATTTTGGAGGCTTCTAGTCTCCCTTTCTTACCACTCCTGAGTGCCCACCAAACACTTCCCCAACCAGAATATTCTTTTATTTATTTAGTCTTTTGTACCTACATATAAGGGTTTGTTTTATTTTTTCTACAAAGATAACTTCAGTCTAAAATGTGAAGACTCTGAAAGTAGTAACATTAACAATCATTTATTGGTTCTAATAGTTTTTCAGTAGTCTTTAGGATTTTCTGTATATAAGATCATCTCTGCAAACAGAATTATTTTACTTATTCCTTACTTCTTGTCCTTTATTTTTTTTTCTCGCCTAATTATTCTAACTAAGATTTCTAGTACCATGTTGAATCAGAGTAATGAGAGAGGGTACACTTGTCCTGTTCCTGATATTAGAGGAAACAGCTTTTCAACCTGTTAGCTGCAGGCTTGAGATATATGGTCTTCATTATATTGGAGTACTTTCCTTCAATACTCAATTTGTTGAGAGTTTGAAAATGAAATGATGTTGAACTTTGTCAAATGCTTTTCTAATATCTATTGAAATGATCATATGATTTTATTTTTCATTCTGTTATTGGTGTATCACATTTATTGATTTGCATAGGTTGAACCACCCTTGTATCCCCGTGATAAATCCTACTTAATCATGGTGTTTAACACTTTTAATCTGCTGTTAAACTTGATATGCTAGTATTTTGTTTATAATTTGTATATGTTTTCATCAGAGATATTGACCTGTAGTTTTCTTTCCTTTTTTCATGTCCTTATCTGATTTTGGTACCAGTGCAATGCTGTCCTAATTAAATGAGTTTGGTAGTACTCTCTCCCCTCCAATTTTTTGGAAGAGTTTGAAAAATAAAGGCATTAATTCTTCTATAAATATTTCATAGAATTTACTAGTGAATCATCTAGTTCTGGGAGTTTCTTTTTTGGGAGGTTTTTGATTACTGATTCAGTCATCTTTAATATTGGAAGGTTCAGGTTTTCTATTTTTTCATGCTTCAGTCTTGTAGGTTATATGTTTGAAGGAATTAATTTCTCTTAAGTTATTCAATTTTTTGACATACAATTATTCGTAGTCTTTCAGGAGCTTTCAAATTCCTGTGTTAACAGTTGTAATATCTGTCTACTCTTTCGTTTCTGATTTTATTTCATTCCTTTCATTTTTTTCTTAGTCTGACTAAAGAGTTATTCATTTCTCTGATTTCTACTTCATTTATCCTGTTGTGATCTTTACATTTATTTCCTTTTGCTAATTTTGAGCTTAATTTATTTTTCTTTATCTAGTGCCTTGAGATGTAAAGTTGTTTATTTTAGATCCTTTTTTTTAAATGTGAGCTTTTATCACTTTATACCACCTTCCTAGAATGGCTTATGTAGCATCCCTTATTTTGGGTTGTTATGTTTCCATTTTTGTCTGTCTTGAGATTTTGTTTATTATTTATTTATTTGTTTGTTTGTTTGTTTGTTTGACCCATTTGTTGGTCAGGGGTATACTGTTAAAT
The DNA here is from genome assembly GCF_030020395.1 of Manis pentadactyla. NCBI lineage: Eukaryota > Metazoa > Chordata > Mammalia > Pholidota > Manidae > Manis > Manis pentadactyla. Next base: position 165,060,825 of record NC_080021.1, on the reverse strand, counting down.
TTCCACATATTTGTGCATTTTCCAGTTTTCCTCCTGGTATTGTTTTCTAGTTCAATATCATTGTGGTAAAAAAAAAAAAACAAATCCTTGGACTCTATTTAAATGTTACTGGTATCCTTATGAGAAGAAATTAGAATAGACCACTAAAGACACCTGGGACAAAAACACAAAGAAAAGGCCATGTGAGGGCATAGCAAGATGACAGACATCTGAGGAGAAAGGTCTCAGGAGAAACCAGTCCTGAAGATACTTTGATCTCAGACTTCTAGCCCCAGAACTGTGTGAAAATAAGTATCATTAGTTTAAGTCACTCAGTCTGTGTTGTTATGGAAGCCTTAAAAACTGATAGGAATGTAAAACAATTTTGTTCGAAAATCATATATGAGACATTTTTTTAAAAACGTATGTCTTGATTCAAGATGGCAGAGTGAGGTGAGAGGGAGAACTCCCAAAACCACAAATAGTTTGAAAATATAGCTCATTAATACAACTAACCCGAAAACAGCAACAACAAAGAAGGCTGACCCAGACTGCATACAGACCTCTTGAACAGAGTAGACCACACGAAACAGGGTAATGTACGAAACCCTTAATCTGGCAGGACACAGGCCCTTTCCTCACCCCAGTTCACTGGAGGGAGGAAGAGAAATGGAGCGGAGGAGTGGGTGGAAGCCTGGGACTGCTGAACACCCAGCCCAGCAGATCTGCTTTGGGAGCAGAAACCTACATTGTGTGGTGCTCTGGATGTTGGGGAGCTCGGACAGGCGGAGTACTTGACAGACTGAGATTCCGGCCGTTTGTGGAGGAGGGGATCCACATCCAGCAGCTCTGTGTCAGAGGAATGGCAGGTGGTCTGAGAGGCTTCCTAGCAGTGAGAGGGCCATGGAAGGGGTGGGGTTTGCATAGACTTGCTGTGTGGGGGAGGGGAGAGCAGGACAAGGTTGTCTGGGTGTGCTAGGCCCAGCAGGTTGGGAACTTGGAGGAACTTCAGGTGATCCTGCTCCCTGGCTGCCTACTCAGCTCAGAGGCCCCCACAGTGACACGCAGCCTGCTGAGCCTTCCTCCTAGCCTCCCAGCACCAGTTCACAAACCTGCAGTCACTGTGCTGGCGTCAGGCCAGCCAAAGGGAGTCCCCACCTACAACAGCTAGAGACACAAAGCACAGAGCCTTACACCTGTGTGCTTGGGCCACTGGCTCTGACACTGGAGACAGGCACCGCCCAGAAGGGAATCAGGAAACAGACCTTTCCTCTCCCCAGTCACCCCTACGATGCCTAACCTCACTCTAGGAGCTGAGCAGCTCCAAAGACTAGAGCTTCTGGGCACTAGTGGGCACTACACAGAAATATGAAACGTTAAAAGAACATGGTTCAGACCAAAATCTCACAAACCCAAGAAAAAGGGCCAAATGAAACTGAACTCACCAATATTCCTGAAAGACAGTTCAAAATAAGAATTATAAACATGCTTATGGAGGTACAGAAAAATATTCAAGAACTCAGGAACCAATGTAAGTAGGAGATTCAGTCATTAAGAAATTCCATATCTGAAATGAAACAAATAATGGAGGTATTTAAAAGCAGATTAGATGTAGTAGAAGAGATGGTAAATGGAATAGAAATTAGAGAAGAGGAATACAAAGAAGCTGAGGCAAAGAGAGAAGAAAGAGTCTCTAAGAATGAAAGAATATTGAGAGAACTGTGTGACAAATCCAAATGGAACAATATTCACATTATAGGGGTACCAGAAGAAGAAGAAGAGAGAAAGAGGGATAGAAAATGTCATTGAGGTGGTAATTGCTGAAAACTTCTCCAATCTGGGGAAGGAGATAGTCTATCAAGCCATGAAAGTGCACAAATCTCCCAACACAAGGGACCCAAGGAAGACAACATCAAGACATAATAATTAAAATGGCAAAGATCAAGAATAAAGACAGACTTTTAAAAGCAGCTCGAGAGAGAAAAAAGATCACATACAAAGGAAAACTCATCAGGCTGTCATCAGACTTCTCAAGAGAAACCTTACGGGCCAAAAGGGAGTGGCATGATATATTTAATGCAATGAAGCAGAAGGGCCTTGAACCAAGAATACTCTATCCGGCAAGGTTATCATTTAAATTTGAAGTAGGGATTAAACAATTTTCAGATAAGAAAAAGCTGAGAAAATTTACCTCCCACAAACCACCTCTACACTCCATTTTGGAGGGACTCCTATAGATGTAAATATTCCTAAGGGTAAATAGATATTACCTAAGAGATAGACAAAGAGTGCAGAATATGATTCACAATATACAAAGAATGAAGGAGGAAGAAACAGGAGGGTTAAAAAAAAAAGAACCTTTCGGTTGTGTTTGTAATAGCATGCAAAGTATGTTAAATTAGACTGTTAGATAGTTAGGAAATTACCCTTGAAACTTTCATAACCATGAATATAAAACTCTGCAATGGCAATAAGTACATACCTATCGATAATCACCCTGAATGTAAATGGTCTGAATGCACCAATCAAAAGACATAGAATTACTGAATGGATAAAAAATCAGACCCATCTATATGCTGCATATAAGAGACTCACTTCAAACCCAAAGACATACACAGACTGAAAGTAAAGGGATGGAAAAAGATATTTCATGCAACTAATAGTGAGGAAAAAGCAGGAGTTGCAGTACTTGTATCAGACAAAATAGACTTCAAAACAAAGAAAGTAACAAAAGACAAAGGACATTATATAGTGATAAAAGGGTCAGTCCAACAAGAGGATATAACTATTATAAACATCTATGCACCCAGCACAGGATCACCTACCCATGTGAAACAAACAATAACAGAATTAAAGGGGGAAATAGAATGCAATGCTTTCATTTTAGGAGACTTCAACACACCACTCACTCCAAAGGACAGATCAACCAGACAGAAAATAAGTAAAGAGACAGAGGCACTGAAAAACATTAGAAAAGATGGACCTAATGAACACCTATAGAACACTCCATCCAAAAGCAACAGGATACACATTCTTCTCAAGTGCACATGGAACATTTTCAAGAATAGATCATATACTAAGCCACAAAAAGAACCTCAGTAAATTCAAAAAGATTGAAATTGTACCAACCAGCTTCTCAGATCACAAAGGTATGAAACTAGAAATAAATTACACAAAGAAAATGAAAAAGCACACAAACACATGGAGGCTTAATAACATGCACCTAAATAATCAATGGATCAACAACCAAATAAAAACAGAGATCAAGCAATATATGGACACAAATGAGAAAAATAATTCAACAACACAAAATCTGTGGGACGAAGTGAAGGCCGTACTAAGAGGGAAATATATTGCAATACAGACCTACCTCAGGAAAGAAGAACAATCCCAAATGAACAGTCTAAACTCACAATTAATGAAACTAGAAAAGGAAGAAGAACAAATGAGGGCCAAAGTCAGTACAAGGAGGGACATAATGAAGATTAAAGCATAAATAAATAAAATTGAGAAGAATAAAACAATAGAAAGAATTAATGAAAGCAGGAGCTGGTTCTTCAAGAAAATTAAAAAAATAGATAACCCCTAGCCAAACTTATCAAAAAAAAAGAGAGTCTACACACATAAACAAGCAGAAACGAGAAAGGAAAATCACTATGGATACCACAGAAATACAAAGAATTATGAGAGAATACTATGAAAAATTATATGGTAAAAAACTGGATAACCTAGAAGAAATGGAAAACTTTCCAAAAAAATACAACCTTCCAAGGCTGAAAAAGGAAGAAACAGAAAATCTGAATAGACCAATTACCAGCAAAGAAATTGAATTGGTAATCAAAGAAATACCTAAGAAGAAAACTCTTGTCTCAGATGGTTTCACTGCTGAATTTTATCAAACATTTAATGAAGACCTAATACCCATCATCCTTAAAGTTTTCTGAAAAGTAGAAGAGGAGGGAATACTCCCAAACTCATTCTACAAAGCCAACATCACTTTAACACCAAAACCAGGCAAAGACCCCACAAAAAAAGAAAATTACAGACCAATAACCCTGATGAACATATATGCAAAAATACTCAACAAAATATTAGCAAACCGAATTCAAACATACATAAAAAAGATCATCCATCATGATCAAGTGGGATTCACCCAGGGATGCAAGAATGGTACAACTTTCGAAAATCCATCAACATCATACACTACTTCAACAAAAAAAGGACAAAAACCACATGATCATCTCCATAGATGCTGAAAAAGCATTCAACAAATTTAAACATCAATTCATAATAAAAACTCTCAACAAAGTGGGTATACAGGGGAAGTACCTACCTAAACATAATAAAGGCTATATATGGCAAACCCACAGCCAACATCATACTTAACCACATGAAGCTGAAAGCTTTTCCTTTAAGATCGGGAACAAGAGAAAGATGCCCACTCTCCCAACTCTGATTCAACATAGTTCTGGATGTCCTATCCATGGCAATCAGACAATACAAAGAAATAAAAGGCATCCAGATTGGCAAGGAAGAAGACAAACTGTCCCTGTTTGCAGATGACATGATATTGTACATAAAATACACTAAAGAATCCACTCCAAAACTACTAGATCTAATATCTGAATTCAGCAAAGTTGCGGGATAGAAAATTAATACAGAGAAATCTGTTGCATTCCTGTTTACTAACGATGACCTAGCAGAAAGAGAAATCAGAAAACAATTCCATTCACAATTGCATCAAAAAGAATAAAGTACCTAGGAATAAACCTAACCAAGGACATGAAAGACCTATACCCTATAAACTACAAAACACTTCAGAGAGAAATTAAAGAAGACACCAATAAATGGAAATACATCCTATGCTCATGGATAGGAAGAATTAATATTGTCAAAATGGTCATCCTGCCTAAAGCAATCTACAGATTCAATGCAATCCCTATCAAAATACCTACAGCATTCTTCAATGAACTAGAACAAGGAGTTCTAAAATTCATATGGAACCACAAAAGACTCCAAATAGCCAAAGCAGTTCTGAGAAGGAAGAATAAAGCAGGGGGAATTCAACTTCAAGCTCTACTACAAAGCCACAGTATCAAGCCAAATTGGTACTGGCACAAGAGCAGACCCATAGACCAGTGGAACAGAATAGAGAGCCCAGATATAAACCCAACCATATATGGTCAATTAATATACAATAAAGGAACCATGGATATACAATGGGGAAATGATAGCCTCTTCAGCAACTAGTGTTGGCAAAACTGGACAGCTACATGTAAGAAAATGAAACTGGATTATTGTCTAACCCCATACACAAAATTAAACTAAAAATGCATCAAATACCTGATTGGAAGTCATGAAACCAGAAAACTATTAGAAAAAAATATAGCCAAAAATCTCTTGGGCATAAACATGAACAACTTCTTTATGAACATATCTCCCTGGGCAAGGGAAACAAAAGCAAAAATGAACAAGTGGGATTATATCAAAGTAAGAAGCTTCTGTACAGCAAAGGACACCATCAGTAGAACAAAAAGACATCCTACAGTATGGGAGAATATATTCATAAATGACATATCCGATAAGGGGTTAACATCCAAATTATATAAACAGCTCATGCACCTCAACAAACAAAAAGCAAATGAGCCAATTAAAAAATGGGCAGAGGATCTGAACAGACAGTTCTCCAAAGAAGAAATTCAGATGGCCAACAGGCACATGAAAAGATGCTCCTCATCGCTAATCATCAGAGAAATGAAAATTAAAACCACCATGAGATATCATGTCACACGAGTTAGGATGGCTAACATCCAAAAGACAAACAACAACAAATGTTGGCGAGGATGTGGACAAAGGGGAACCCTCCTACACTGCTGGTGGGAATGTAAACTAGTTCAACCATTGTGGAAAGCAGTATGGAGGTTCCTCAAAAAACTCAAAATAGAAATACCATTTGACCCAGGAATTCCACTCCTAGGAATTTACCCTAAGAACACAGCAGCCCAGTTTGAAAAAGACAGATGCACCCCTATGCTTATCGCAACACTTACTCACAATAGCCAAGAAATGGAAGCAACCTAAGTGTCCATCAGTAGATGAATAGATAAAGGAGATGTGGTACATATACACAATGGAATATTATTCAGATAAGAAGAAAACAAATCCTACCATTTGCTACAACATGGATGGAGCTTGAGGCTATTATGCTCAGTGAAATAAGTCAGGTGGAGAAAGACAGGTACTGAATGACTTCACTCATCTATGGAGTATAAGAACAAAGGAAAAACTGAAGGAACATAACAGCAGCAGACTCACAGAACCCAAGAATGAATTAAGAGTTACCAAAGGGAAACGAACTGGGAAGGATGGGTGGAAAGGGAAGGATAAGGGGGAAAATGGAGCATTATGATTAGCACACATAATATAGCAGTGGTGAACACAGGAATGGCAGTACCACACAGAGAAGACAAGTAATTGCTCTATAGCTTCTTACTATGCTAATGGACAGTGACTGCAATGGGGTATGTGGGGGGGACTTGATAATAGGGGGAGTCTAGTAACCATAATTTTGTTCAAGTAATTGTATATTAAAGATATCAAAATAGAATAAAATAAAAGAAAACACATGTCTTTAAGATTTTTCTGGTCTTCTTTGACCTTTATAGTTTTCCTATTGAGCAGCAACTTCAGCTTTAGAGTCCCCTGTGCACTATCTTCACATTTTTTCATTATTTCAGAATAATACCTATAAATACTATTTTCTGACTGAACCTCTGAGAACATTTGTTAATTAGTCTAAGTCAACACCTTAATCTTAAGTTTCATGTTGGGAGTCAAAACATTTTCCATATGAAGATATTTATATGCAATTATTCCTTCTTTTTTTTAGCAGTCTTGCAGAGTCCAGTTAAATCTATATCATTCCAGAAGATCTAATGTGTGGGCTGTCTGTTTGTTCATACTTGCTTTATTGACACCATTGAGGAAATATCTTCTTGCTGAGAACACTGAACACACATTTATAAAATTTGTATTTCTTCTTGATTTTAATCTCAGAAATTCCTCAGTAAATTCGGAATATTGGATCCTTTTTTATGATATTCAGAACATGTTCATAAGTTTCCTTACTTTTATCAGTTTACTCATTCTTAAAAATAATTGACTCCAATTGCCCTTTATTGGGTAATAATCCAGAAGGAATTTTCACCCAAACATCTGTAGATCTATAGTCTGGAGAGAAAGAAAATCTATTAGTTAGCCTGTGTGGAGGGCAAGACAACCCCTGAAATAGGTAATTTGTTTCTTTCTGACCCTGCATTTCTGAATGGAATGGGAGTCCCATTAATGAACCCTTCACCATTACCTGGTTTTCAAGTTTGTGTTCCAGTACAATTTTTGTACAGACTTAATACAACCATACTTTCAAAAACAAAATAATTCTAAGTGATATGTTTTCCAGTTAGCTCCTGACCTTGCTGCAAGTATATGTATACATATGTGTGTGTCTATGTGTGTGTATTTGTTCAGGTATGAGCATGTATATGTTTAAATAAGGGATATAATGATATTTGTGGAAAGGAGTTGGAGTAATCTGTACATTGTACTTATGTTTACATGTCCACATTGGTCAACTTTCCATCTTCTTTCTCCAACACTGCATTATTGGATATGTCTGGTAACAGTATATGTACAATGGAGAGAACCTAGAAGTTACAAAGCAGGTGAAAAAAGTCATTGCACTTAGATATCCTGAATGAGTGAGAGTTACTGACAAAGAATGAATATATGGTTTGATTATGTTGAAGCTCTGCAGAGAAGGTATGAGAGTTTTGTCTAGGTTAGAATTTCTGTAGACCAGCAATGAAAAAGAAAGAGCAAATTTAAAATGTACTGAATGTGCTAAAAAAAAGAGTGAAAAATACCAAAATATAGTATGCTTGTGAAAAGTATGTTGAATGTTAAAATTTTTAACATCTTTTGATTCTATAAAAATATACCTTTAAAAAATTAGTTTTATGAACTCCTATGCAATACAGACATAGAGCTTTCCTAAAATAAGATAGCTTTAGAATTGCTAGTTTTCATTGTTCCTATATGAAGAGGGATAATTCTTTTGCTCTTGATTTTTAATTCTGTTCTGTTTATAAAGAATTTCCATAACATTTTAATAAGATCTTGTGCTGACTTTCTATTTCATTGATAGTCATTCAAAAACTACAATTTATCATGTGCCCAAACCATTCACAGTGTAAGTGGAAAGCAATTTTATTGAAAGGAAGTTACTTTTGATTTAAAACTAAAGGTAACAACCTAAATTTAGTAGAATTATCAACTTCAAAGTGACAGTGTACAGCCAACTCTCTACCAAAAGGTTTAGTCTCTCACTCTTCTTCATCAGCAAAAAAATAATCAAAATTTGACACATGCTGCATATAAGCACTTCATATTCCGGGGAATTCAAGGCTATTTTCCTTGAATGACTCCAAATAAATACGTTTGGCTAGGGGTGGAAATGGAATTTCAGGGGCAGACAGGGTGTGTGTGTGTGTGTGTGTGTGTGTGTGTGTGTGTGTGTTTCGGATGGTATGTATTGGAAGGCAGAATTGAGATTTAAATCAGATTACAGAGGTAAAAGCAAGTCTAAAGGCTGCGTTTTCTTCTAGTTTGAATGTAGAAAAGAGTTTAAAAGTAATTAGGCTGTGATTTTAAATTTTTTCATTTGTAATCCACTTTAATGCCTAACAACAGCAAGAAGTAAAAACTTGTAGCACAGTGTATGGATTTTCATGGGGAAATATTTAAGGAGGAATGACTACTATGTGAAAAGCTCATTAAACCTCAAATTCTTCCTCCAGCATTTTCTCTGGTCAGCAGTTAACCCAATTTGCCCATCACTATTCTGGCCTTTGCCAATGGGACTGAGCTAATTGGAGGATCTCCCATGATTCTGCCATTTCTCATCCACCAATTTTGGATTTTTTTATTTAGAAAATAGATCAGCATTCTGATTAGATGCAGCATCTGTTTGTGTCTTCTAAATAAAACCATCAAAATTTGCTCAAATTTCTAATCTAGTGAAAAACAAAATCAAAAGAGCAATTTAAACAGTAACAACAGTATGAACCAAAAAGTTGAAGGTAGGGGAAGAAATGATGAAAAAAAAAAGTCAGTATTTTCCCATGATCACTGGTTTGGATTCTGGAAAAGTACCAAGAATAAAATATAAGATATATTTTAAGTACAGTGGTAGGGTCCCAGCTCTAGAAAAGTCATAAAAGAAGGGAATACTTAATTACTAATACAACTCAACAGCTTTCTGCCACTCTACTCCCTTTTTAAAAGTAGTTTTTAAAAATCCTATCAATGGGGAAAATGTTTAATTATAGAATGATAATAAATTTATAAATTATAAATTTAGGAATATGTTTTTGATGGTAATAGCATAATGGCCATTTTAGACAAAAACAGAAGATATAAAATATCAAAATATATGAAGTTGAAACAAATAAAATATAACTATGACCACAAAGAGATGAACACCGCTAGTGTTTTGTTTTTTATCCTTCCAATGTCTCTAATTATATTCATATTGTATTTACTTACTGAGTGCTTAAAATGTTCCATGAACAATTACATGTGCTTTACATGTATAAACTCATAATTCTGTTCAAGAATTATTTGAAATAAATACTATTTTTGTACTCATTTTATGAATGAAGAAACTAGGACAAATTATAGAGTGTCACAATATTTCTAGGTGGCAGTGTTACAAATCCAATGTTAAAAGAAGATACACTTTTCAAATAAAACAGTAATACAAGACTGAACATGAAAAAATAAAACAACCTGGTGTAGATTGTTTGACTCATCTCATTTAATCAAACCTAGTATATAGTCCCTATGTTTTAATCCAACAACAGGTTTTCCTATCATGTTACTTCATTCTATGCCTTTTCACCACCACTATTCTACTTGGAATTCCTCAGCATAATAAGTGCAATGATTTTACTTGGTATTTGCTATTCTTTTGATTCTCTTGCCTTGCCCTAATCATTCATTCACCAACAACCTCTCTCACCTATATGTACACACATAAACACACATATGCATACACTCGTTCTCTCATGTGCTCTCACCTAGACCTTGTTCTTCTCTACCTGATGTCTCTGTTCATCATCGTGCACTAATTCTTTCATTTGGAAATGAAGAGAATTCTTCTGTGTGTATATATAACATAAATTATGTATGTATTATAAATAAATATCATAAATATATATCACAGATTTATATATATATCCTGATTCTTAAATATCATATGCATGTATATATATTTATATATCATATATTATATGTATGTAATTCTTTGCAAATAGCTTTCATGTAATTGCCTCCAAATCTATTTTGTGATGCTCTGTTGGGCCAGGACAGAATTTCGATACATTTGTGACCCTCCATTTATGTTTTATAAATGGCCACCTTCTCTGCCTTCTCCATCATTTGCTTTTCATTCCCTCATTTGAGGAATACTGATTTATAATTACAGATAATTCAGAATTTATATCAATGTTCTCTTGAACAAGAAATGTTAAGCAAAATATAACAAATACAGTTTTAATTAATTAGTAATTATAAAGGAGTCTTAAATATTTTTCCACAGATGTCTAAGCTTGGAAAAGGCTTTTTTAGTTTTTATCTCCTGCTAATCAATGCTATAGTCTTGGCCAGTTTCCTGTTCTTCTTATTAAAAGATTCACACTTTTATTTAATGGATTTTACTGTTGTTCTGTGTGTGTGTGTGTCTGTGTCTGTGTGGGTCTGTGTGTGTACATAAACACATAATGGCTTTCAACTTAGTATGCTCAACTGGTTAAAAAGGAATCTCTCTCCCTTTTTGTTTAATTTCCAATTAATTGTGTACCTACCTAGAATTTTTTCAAACTTAAAAATCATTCAGGTATTTGGATTTATTAACTTATCATTGATACAACCAAGAAATGATACCAACATATGGCAGTTGATTTGGTAATGTGCAGCCAAGATAATGTATGATAAAATGGCAGACACGTATTTGTATCTATCAGATAAAGTTTAAAGGTTTTAAAGAAACATATGTGGCTTACAGGATTACTAAATTTTGGTTTTGAACCTCAGATGATTCTTTTCTTTTCATATGAAATAATACAAAATTTAAATTTACATTGCCTCAATTTTTTTCTTCTACCAAATTGGCTAGTTTCAAACCCTTTTTTTTTAAACTGACGACTTAAATTATTATAAGCCTTTATTTTTCTTTAGAGAAAGATATACTGATGATAATACTTGTTGTTCAAGAAAAGTGTTTTGAGTTATAAAAAGTTAATATATCAGTGCTTCAGTGGAAGACAAAATTTATGAAATGCATAAAAGTTAAAAAAAATCTGAGGCAAAGATCTTATAAATTGTTGCTAAGAAAGCTTGTTTACTTCATTTATTAAAAATTATGCCTCAAATTATTAATGAAGCTTAATATTAATATGTAGGATTTTATGTCATTGTTTTTGCATAGAAGAACATTAACTGTTTTTTTAGACCTTCAGTAGAGGAAATTTAATGGGGAACCTGCTATCATTAGATTTTGTTTTGTATCCAGTTATAAATGAATAATTGAATGGCACACAGAGGATGTTACTTAATTGGACTTTAAAAATAAATAAAACATTGTGAGCAAACATGAAGAGATTGATTCCACTGTATTTTTTTTAATATGAAAAATAAATACACTTTTTAGCAAAAATTAAATAATGTTAAATGGCTTAAAATCCTTAAGAAATTGAAAAGACTTTTAATTACAGTACACTTAATTAAATAAAAATATTCTTAATTTGGCAAAGTCTTTAAAAACTAAAATTTGCAAATAAACTAAAATTTGTGGTAGTGAAACAGACAATTCACTTAACCTAAATCTCAAAACCTCTTGCAAGTGTTATAAAAGGACAATTACAAAGGTGTTTGTTTTTCACTCTAAAAGCCAGGGAACAACTTAAATATCAAGAATTTTCAAAGAAAATAACATGATGTAAAGAATTAAAGAATGAACTACATCTTTATATATAGATGTGGACAGATCTCCAAGATAAAATGTCAGTGAAGGAAAGATGCAGGTTAAATAAAAAGCAGTAATGCAGTTTAAGAAAAAAATAAAACATAAAACAATTTTATACATTACTTATAAAAGTTATGTCTGTTTATAAACACTGAAGTTTTGGGCTGGAGAGAAAGGTATCAAATTTTTTGTAAAACCTTTGTTTTGCAGAGAAGGAGAACTAAAGAGAGTGTATAAAGAGAACATCACATAAATCTGTTATAATTATGTTTCTATTTTCTATTTTCTATTTTCAAACTGGCAGGAAGCAACTTAACAAAATGTTTAAGGTAAACCCTGCAGTGGCGGGTACATAGCTGTTTGTAATATTCTTTAGTCATTGCCATTTAAAAAATTCTCAATCAAAAAAGGGAACTATTCATTCTTTGCAGGCAATCAAAGTTTCTACTTTCTAACATGTTTTAAGAAACTTTCAAGAATGTTGTCATATAGAAATAGATAAATGTGCTTGATGACAAGGGGTTAACATCCAAAATATATAAAGAACTAATATAACTCAACCCCCAAATGTAAGCTAATTAAAAAATAGGCAAAGAACCATGTAGACATTTTTCCAATAACATACAGATGGCCAAAAGCATATCAAAAGATGCTACACTTGGCTAATCATCAGTGTAACACAATGCAAAACCACAAAGCACTACCACCTCACACATGTCAGAATGGCCACTATCCAAAAAACAATAAGTAACAAGTGTTGACAAGGATGTGGAGAAAAGGAAACCCTCCTACACTGTTTGTGGGAACATAAATTTGTGTAGCGACTATGAACAGCAGTATGATGGTTCCCCCCCAAAATAAAAACAAATACTATATGATCCAGGATATAAGAACTCCTATGTTTTTTGCAGCATTGTTTACAATAGCCAAGATATGGAAGCAGCCAAAATATCCATCAAAAGATGAATGGGTAAAGAAGCAGTTGTACATATACACAATGGAATATTGTTCAGTCATTAAGAAAGAAAGAAATCCTGCCATTTGTGACAACATGGATGAACTAGAGTGCATTATGCTATGTGAAATAAGCCAGGCAGAAAAAGACAAATGGCATGAATAATTGAATGTAACACAAAGTAGTTACTTAATTGGCCTTTAAAGATAAATAAAACATTGCTAACAAACATGAAGAGGTTGATTACACCACATTTTTAATTTGTGGAATCTTCAAAAAAAGCAAAATCAAAATGAACAGAAAAGAAATAGATCATAGACACTGAGAAGGGACTGGTAGTCACTGTGGAAGAGGGTTTGGGGTGTGTGGGTGAAATAGATGAGGGGGATAAAGAGGCACAAAATCTCAATCATAGTGTAAATTAGTTACTCGGATGAAAGTACAGTATAGATAATATAGTCAATAGTTCTGTAACATATTTCTATCCAAAGAAGAAGAAAAAGGAAAAAATAAAATTGATAAATTTGCTTGATAATGGAATCAGAATCACAGATTATCAGAAATATCAGATATGTTGGTTGTGATATAAGTCAATCTAATTATTTTTAAAATAATACCTAGATCCAGATCATTTAAAATGTTGCTTATAACTCAGTTGCTCATAACCTCTATTTGTTAGACACTTCTATCAAAAAGAAGTGAATATAGGTTTGGATTCAGGTTCTATTGCGGGATCAACAACATTTTGTTCAAATTCAGTTATAGAACAATTACACTTTGAAAATAATACCAGTCATGATAAGTAAATTAGTGAAAGGATACAATGGATGTTAAGAGTAGTTCATCTTCCAGAGTCTGTTGTCAGACTGTCCACCATCAGCCTTTCTCAGGGTTTGGATGTAATTCATAAATGATGCTATTTGCCTTGGGCAATATTCATGAGCAAGAGAACACCTCATCATGATGTCAAACTTGTGAAAAACTGGAAAAATAGTGATTTTTTATTAAAGCAAATAAATAGATACACTGTAAAGTACAAATATTTATGAAAAGGTCCTTCTGGACAGAAGCTCATCTGTTATGCTCCTAGGACAAGAAACTTGGCTCTCAAGAAGCATAAGCAATCTGCTTCTTAATCCATGAGAGGGCAGAATTTATTTAAGATCCGCCAGTAACACATCACTTGAACTATATTACTTCTTGCCCTTTAGGGAAGGGTGTTTCAACTCAAAGTAATATTTATTCCAAATACCATACTAAATATTTTTGTAGTCTTCAAATTGATTTTTTGAGTAATTCCTTTCTCATAGACCCATCAGAATGACTTTTAGGTTAAAGGGAGCCCTGAGAGTCAAGACAGATCAAGAATCTCAATGAAACAACATCACTTCAGAGGAAAACAGTTAAAATAACGAATTGTCTGCAATAAGGACAGTAAAAGAATTGCCTAAGACTCACAAGAGAAAACAGCCTGTGGTAATGAAACTACTTTGTCTATTGCTATAAAACTGTTCAGTGAAATCCTCAGATCTCACTGTCCTTATTGCCTCTAACAGGGTCAAAGAATGCCTGCTGCAAAGAGTAAGTAGTATCTTACTGCTTTTATCAAAGATTAGTACATATATTGAAGAATTTATAGAAAATATGAAAACAAAATTGTCAGTAAACACATTTTAAACCTTAAAAAATATTATTCATTGGGATTCTTTCTATAAAATATAACACCAGTGTGTTTAGGACTTGCTCTTTATTAGAACTCTAGCTACATAAATCCCAGCCAAGTTTCTCATGTTTCCAAGTTGATTTTTGAATGACAACGTTTATTTACCTTCATTAGGGTAATCATTATAGACACAAAATTGACTGCAAGTATTCTAACAAAGGAATTAGCAATAATAATTTCCAAAAATTGTGTGTCCATTTCACTGGGTTGTAGGTGAACATGTTTACAAGAAGTGCAACTTTTTTTTTAATAATTGCCACTTAATTTTCCCTTTGGAATTGTTTTATTAATGACCTAATATGTGTAAAGTGCTTTCTACACAAAAAGCAGTGATTTTCAAAATGCTTTTGCTGAGAAAGAGGAGAATTGCTAAGGTTCTAAAGGTGTATTAACCATTACAAGCCCTCAGGGCATCATTTACTTTGCTGGGAAGAAGTTAATTGATAGAAGATGCTCCAATGACCAAAAACATTAATGCACTTAAAAATATATGCACTGATTTCCTTCTCAGCCTTTGGAACTTCAGTAGATTTCCCAGTTACTTTACCTGCATTTCAGAACTTTGATTCTTCTGAACTCATAATCTTTAACTGAACTTATATTGCCTTCTTTAAAATGGGGTTAATAGTTTTGCTATCTTCTTTTCTTTCTTCCAAGTAAAGAATAGGTCATAACTTAAGTATCATTAATTTTTATTTTCAGCTTACTTTTCCACATAAGATTTTACATCTCATACTGTATTTTACTGTACTCAGAATAATTGTTTTGAAGTATTTTTCCTATTTTACTTATGTTACATTATTTTTTCTTTTAGGAATTTATCTCAGCAGTCACTTTGTTCAGGAACTTATGAATCTCTACATCTGGTGGCATTCTTTTCTTCTGAAGCAGCAGTGAACTATTGATATTACTTGATGGCACTTTAATATATATCGTTCCATCATTAAGGTCTCTATTCCAACACATTCAATGCCTTTTAAATGTAGTCACATTATTTTTCACTTCAGATTTCCATGTTCTTATTTGTCTCATATATATATATGATAATTATATAATATGTATGATCCATAAAAGATATATATACATATATATACATATATACATTTATAGCCATGTATTACATATATGTATATATACTATGTATATATATATTATACATACATATATATATATATATATATATAATGGGGCTATAGATGGAAATTTGTCTAGTTATAGAATAACATTAAAATTTACTCTTTTATTAAGGATGAATGATACTCAGAAAGAGATATTTGTCTTGAATAAAATTCTGTTATCTTGGAGTGTGTAGCTTGAGTATAATGTATTTATTTGCTTTAGTGAAAGCTATTTGGTTAGGAATAATGTGATGTCCTCTTTCATATTCATCTTTTTTCCTGGTTTCAATTGAAATATATTTGATATATAACCTTGTATTAGTTTAAGTATACAACATAATTATTTGATAACTGTATATTGAAAAATGATTACCACAATAAGGCTAGTTAACATTCATCACTTCATTTATTTACACATTATCCCTGTGATGAGAACTTTTAGATTTACTTAGTGATTTTGAAATATAAATATAGGATTATTAACTATAATCACTATGCTGTCCATTATATTTGCACATATCATTGCCAGACTTATTTATTATAACCTCAAGTTTGTACCTTACAACCATCTGCCCACATTTCCCCCAAATCACACTCCCGTCACTGGCAAACACCAATCTGTTCTCTGTTTCTATTTGTTTTTTCTTTCTTTTTTTAGATTCTACATATAAAGTGAGATCATACAGTATTACAATATTTGTTTTTCTGAATTAGTATACTTGGAAAAATGCCCTCAATGTCTATCTATGTTTCACAAATGACAGGTTTTCCTTCTTGTTTATGGTTGAATAATATTCCATTATATATATGTATACATTACATGACATAGGAGTACAGGTATCTCTTCAAGAGAGGGATTTCATTTCCTTTGGATATATACCCAGAAGTGGGATTGGCAGATAATAAAATTAAAAGTAGTTGTACTTCAAATTTTTTCAAGAGCCTCTATATTGTTTCCTGTAGTGATTGTGTCAATCTACGTTCCTGCAAATAGTGCGCAAAGGGTTTCCTTTCCCCACAGCCTCGCCAAAACTTTTTGTCATCTTTTTGATGACAGCCATTCTAATAGGTGTTAAATGATATCCCTTTGTTGTTTTGATTTGCACTTCTCTGATGATTAGTTATATTGAGCACCTTTTCACGTGCCTGTTGGCCATTTGTATGTGTTTGGAAAAATAATTATTCATTTCCTTTGCCCATTTTTAATAAGATTGTGTGTTTATTAATGTATGTGTGTATGTATTCATTCATCTATTCACTTCATTCATTCCTTCATCATTTAAAAGTATTTATTTGTCATTGGGCTGTATGAGTTCTTTGTCAATTTTGGGTATTAACCCCTTATCAGATACATGATTTGCAAATATTTTCTACCATTCTATAGGTTGCCTTTTCATTGTTTTGATGGCTTTTTTTGCTGTGCAGAAGCTTTTTAGTTTGATATAGTTCCACTTGTTTATTTTTGCTTTTGCTTCTTTTGTGTTTGTTATAAAAAAATCTTAAAAATAATTGCCAAGCCCAGTGTCAAGGAGCTTACCCTTATGTTTTCTTCCAGGAGTTTTATGGTTTCCGGTCATACATTCAAGTCGTTAATGCATTTTGAGTTGATTTTGTGTATGGTATAAAATAGAGACCCAGTTTCATTCCTTTGCATGTGTCTGTCCAATTTTTCCAGAACTGTTTATTGAAGAGACTTTCCTTTCCCCATTGTGTATTCGCTCATCTGTTGTAAATTAATTGACCTTATATTTGTGAGTTTGTTTCTGCAACCTGTAGCCTGTTCCATTGATTAATATGCCTGTTTTTGTCAGTATCATAATATTTTGATTATTTAGGTTTGTCATATAGTTTGAAATCAGCAAACATAATGCCTCCAGCTTTTGTCTTTCTTTCTAAAGATCAGTTCAGCTATTTAGGGTCTCTTGTTTCATATTAATTTTAGGATTTTTTTTTCTATTTCTGTGAAAAATGTCATTGGAGTTTTGTTACAGATTACATTGTATCTGTAGATCACTTTGGGTAGTATGGATATATCAACATTATTAATTCTTCCAATCCGTAAGTCCAGAAATTCTATTTATTTGTGCCTTCTAATTTCTTTCATCAATGTCTTACAGTTTTTAGTGCATAGGTCTTTCACCTCCTTGTTAAATTTATTCTTAGGTATTTTATTATTTTTGATGGGATTATTTTCTTACTTTCTCCTTCTGATTGTTCATTGTTAGCATATAGAAGCAAAACTGATTTTGTATTCTGCAACTTTACTGAGTTTGTTTATTAGTTCAGACAATTTTATGGTGGGGTCTTAGGGTTTACTGTAATACTGTATTATCATCTAAAATGAGACATTTTTTTACTTCTTCCTTTCTGATTTGTATGTCCTGCTTTTATTGCCATCTTAATTATAATGTTCTTCAAATTATGTCATAATTTTGGAATATGACAAATTGCAAAAACCTAAAATTGATAAAACATTACCAAAGTAAATAGACTGTCAGCCACCTTGTTTGGGGAAAAATCATTTTTTGTTATTTTTCAGTTTTAATTAATCAAAATAGTGTTTTATGAGATTGAAGCTATATATTTTATTCCCCTATAAAAGGGACTGTGTGGCTTACTTGATGTATAAAAAGTCATATCATAAACCTTAAAACAGTGAAAAATCAGTCATGCTGCTCTGTTGTCTCTGTAGGATATTCAATTTAATTTAAATATAAATTTAACATGTTAAATTTCAACTTGAAGAGAATATCAGTGGATTTCTAGTTTAACTGCTGTAAAATGCACACTTAATATAAATCTATATAAAATACTGACATTCCTACAACATAAAGATGTGACCTCTCTTGTGTGGATTTAAAAATATGAAAGGTGTTCAGTTTAAGTATAATAAATATCATTCACTTTCAGTTGATTATGTATGTAATCATAAGTAGCATTTAAATTACTATCCTGGTAATATCACTCATGTGTGTTCATTTTTGCATGCTACCATAAAAACAAATCATCCTAACATTTGGATGAACTTCACTGATTTTCACGTTGATCTTCTATTTTATGTCCAGTAGAATATTAAAGACATGACCCCTAAGCACAGAGGCTAAAATATTTTTGCTGTGAGACTTTGCCTCATTTTAATCAGAGTTCTTCAATACCTCCTCGTCACCCCAGAATTGAAAGAGTAGGAAAGGAAAGAAACAATGTATTTACGCATTATAATTTAGTGGGGAAATATATTAATTGACATTATATACACAAAAATCTTGGAATGTATTAAAACAATTGTTTTTTTTTCCTATATGTAGTTTGTTTCCAAATATCAATGAGACCATCTTGAAAGATATATAGGAGAATAACTTTTAGACAATCACATTAGTCTAAGTTTTATAATGAAAAATTGGAAAGACTCAATTAAAGCATCCCATTATATTATAGCAACTAGAAATCACACTATAAATTGTGAATCCCTCTGACTACCGTAATACCTAGAATATGGTGTGTATACAGCAATTGTTATTTCCAATGATTTTATAAATTATTCTCTGCAGTGAAAGAAGTTATTAAGAGGAAATTATTTTTGATGTACACTCACTGTGGGCAGAATGGAGTTCTATAGGCTTAAAAGTGTTCTTTACGGATAGGAACCAAGATGGCGGCATGAGTAGGACAGTGGAAATCTCCTCCCAAAAACATATATATTTTTGAAAATACAACAAATACAACTATCCCTAAAAGAGAGACCAGAAGACACAGGACAACAGCCAGACTATACACACCTGCGAGAAGCCAGCGCCTGGTGAAAGTGGTAAAATACAAGCCGCAGCTCGGCGGGACCCGAGGACCCTCACCCCAGCTCCCAGGGGGAGGAGAGGAGTCGGAACAGGGAGGGAGAGGGAGCCCAGGACTGCTGAACACCCAGCCCTAGCAATCTGCACCAGAGCACAGACACAGTGCGTGCATGGGGTGCTGGAAACTAGGGAAGCAGGACAGTAAGACCTGTGAGTGGGTCCCAAAGCCGGCACCCCTGTGACAAAGAAAAGTGAGTGCTTTTTGAAAGTCTTAAAGGGACAGGGACCCCACAACTGGACAGAACCATCCCAGGTCACAGTCCAGCTGGAAATTCCAGGGATCTCCAGGCACACTAACCCCCTGGGCAACAGCTATGAGACCACTCACGAAGGTAAACAGACAAACAGCCCCCCGTCCATTACCCCTCTGGGGCCCCGCAATAGCAGAGTAGCAGCCTGAGACTGGCCATGCCCACAGCAAGGGAGCTTCCTCCATACCATCCCGGCAAGATACAGAGATCCAGTCTACACGCAATTGCCCAACACAATCCACTAGGGGTCACAGTTGTCCCAGTAAAGAAAGGCCGGGAGCCAAGTGGAAAGAGTCTTGACTCTCCCAGCTGACAAACGACTCAATAGCACACCATTATACCTACCAACATGAAAAGGCAAAAAAATTTGATCTAGACAAGACTAATCCAGACAGCCTCGACATCTTCTACACCTTCGCCTGAGAAGGAACCTGGGGAGAGAGATTAAACCCATCATCCTGAAAAAGAATTCAAAACAAAAGTCATAACCATGCTGATGGAATTGCAGAGAAATATGCAAGAACTAAGGAGAGAGAATACAGAAATAAAACAATCTCTGGAAGGACTTCAAAGCAGAATGGAGGAGATGCAAGAGACAATTAATGGACTAGAAAACAGAGAACAGAACATAGAGAAGCTGATGCAGAGAGAGATAAAAGGATCTCCAGGAATGAAAGAATTTTAAGAGAGCTGTGTGACCAAGCGAAATGGAACATATTAATATTATAGGGGTATGAGAAGAAGAAGGGAGAGAAAAAGGGATAGAAAGTGTCTTTGAAGAAATAATTGCTGAAAACTTCTGCAAACTAGGGGAGGAAATAGCCTCTCAGACCACAGAGGTACACAGAACTCCCATGACAAGGGATGCAAGGAGGGCAACACCAAGACACATAATAATTAAAATGGCAAGGATCAAAGACAAGAACAAAGTATTACAGGCAGCCAGAGAGGAAAAAAAAAGGTCACCTACAAAGGAAAACCCATCAGGCTATCATCAGACTTCTCAATAGAAACCCTACAGGCCAGAAGAGAATGGCATGATATACTTAATGCAATGAAACAGAAGGGCCTTGAACCAAGAATACTGTATCCAGCACAATTATCATTGAAATATGAAGGAAGGATTAAACAATTCCCAGACAAGCAAAAGTTGAGTGAATTTGCCTCCCACAAACCACCTCTACAGGGCATCTTATAGGGACTGCTCTAGATGGGAGCACTCCTAAAAAGAGCACAGAACAAAACACCCAACATATGAAGAATGGAGGAGGAGGAATAAGAAGGGAGAGAAATAAAGAATCATCAGACCATGTTTATAATAGCTCAATAAGCGAGTTAAATTAGACAGTAAGATAGTAAAGAAGCTAACCTTGAACCTTTGGTAACCACAAACTTAAAGCCTGCAATGGCAATAAGTACATACCTTTCAATAATCATCCTAAATGTAAATGGACTGAAAGCATCAATCAAAAGACACAGAGTAATAGAATGGATAAAAAAAGCAAGACCCATCCATATGCTGCTTACAAGAGACTCACCTCAAAGCCTAAGACATGCACAGACTTAAAGTCAAGGGATGGAAGAAGATGTTTCATGCAAAAACAGAGAGAAAAAAGCAGGTGTTGCAATACTAGTATCAGACAAAATAGACTTCAAAATAAAGAAAGTAACAAAATATAAAGAAGGGCATTACATAATGATAAAGGGCTCAGTCCAACAAGAAGATATAACCATTATAAATATATATGCACCCAATACAGGAGCACCAACATATGTGAAACAAATACTAACAGAATTAAAGGAGAAAATAGAATGCAATGCATTCATTTTGGGAGACTTCAAAACACCACTCACTCCAAAGGACAGATCCAACAGACAGAAAATAAGTAAGGACACAGAGGCACTGAACAACACACTAGAACAGATGGACCTAATAGACATCTACAGAACTCTACAAACAAAAGCAACAGGATAAACATTCTTCTCAAGTGCACATGGAACATACTCCAGAATAGACCACATAGTAGGCCACAAAAAGAGCTTCAGTAAATTCAAAAAGATTGAAATACTACCAGCCAACTTTTCAGACCACAAAGGCATAAAACCAGAAATAAATTGTACAAAGAAAGCAAAAAGGCTCACAAACACATGGAGGCTTAACAAAATGCTCCTAAATAATCAATGGATCAATGAACAAATCAAAATGGAGATCCAGCAATATAGGGAAACAAATGACAACAACAACACAAAGCACCAACTACTGTGGGATACAGCAAAAGCAGTCTTAAGAGGAAAGTATACAGCGATCCAGGCACACTTGAAGAGGGAAGAACAATCCCAAATGAATGGTCTAATGTCACAATTATCGAAATTGGAAAAAGAAGAACAAATGAGGCCTAAGGTCAGCAAAAGGAGGGACATAATAAAGATCAGAGAAGAAATAAATAAAATTGAGAAGAATAAAACAATAGCAAAAATCAATGAAACCAAGAGCTGGTTCTTCGAGAAAATAAACAAAATGGATAAGCCTCGAGTCCGACTTATTAGCAGGAAAAGAGAATCAACACACATCAACAGAATCAGAAATGAGAAAGTAAGAATCACGACGGACCCCACAGAAATACAAAGAATTATTAGAGAGTACTATGAAAACCTATATGCTAACAAGCTGGGAAACCTAGGAGAAATGGACAACTTCCTAGAAAAATACAACCTTCCAAGACTGACCAAGGGAGAAACACAAAATCTAAACAGATGAATTACCAGCAACGAAATTGAAGCGGTAATAAAAAAACTACCAAAGAACAAAACCCTCGGGCCAGATGGACTTACCTCGGAATTTTATCAGACATACAGATAAGACATAATACCCATTCTCCTTAAAGTTTTCCAAAAAATAGAAGAGGAGAGAATACTCCCAAACTCATTCTATGAAGCCAACATCACCCTAATACCAAAACAAGGCAAAGACCCCACCAAAAAAGAAAACTATAGACCAATATCCCTGATGAATGTAGATGCAGAAATACTCAGCAAAGTATTAGCAAACCGATTTCAAAAATACATCAAAAGGATCATACACCATGACCAAGTGGGATTCATCCCAGGGATGCAAGGATGGTACAACATTCGAAAATCCATCAACATCATCCACCACATCAATAAAAAGAAAGACGAAAACCGCATGATCATATCCATAGATGCTGAAAAAGATTCAACAAAATTCAACAACCATTCATGATAAAAACTCTCAACAAAATGGGTAAGAGGACAAGTACCTCAACATAATAAAGGCCATATATGATAAACCCACAGCCAACATCATACTGAACAGCCGAAGCTGAAAGTTTTTCCTCTGAAATTAGGAACAAGACAGGGATGCCCACTCTCCCCACTGTTATTCAACATAGTTCTGGAGGTCCTAGCCATGGGAATTATACAGAACAAAGAAATACAAGGAATCCAGATTGGTAAAGAAGAAGTTAAACTGTCACTATTTGCAGATGACATGATATTGTACATAAAAAACACTAAAGACTACCCCCGGAACTACTAGAGCTAATATCGGAATTCAGCAAAGTTGCAGGATACAAAATTAACACACAGAAATCTGTGGCTTTCCTATACACTAGCAATAAACTAATAGAAAGAGAAATCAGGAAGACAATTCCATTCACAATAGCATTAAAAAGAAAAAAATACCTAGGAATAAACCTAACCAAGGAAGTGAAAGACCTATACCCTGAAAACTATAAGACGCTCTTCAGAGAAATTAAAGAGGACACTGACAGATGGAAACTCATCCCATGCTCCTGGTTATGAAGAATTAATATCGTCAAAATGGCCATCCTGCCCAAAGCAATATACAGATTCAATGCAATCCCTATCAAATTACCAACAGCATTCTTCAATGAACTGGAACAAATTGTTCAAAAATTCATATGGAAACACCAAAGACCCCAAATAGCCAAAGCAATCCTGAGAAGGAAGAATAAAGTGGGGGGATCTCACTCTCTAACTTCAAGCTCTACTACAAAGCCACAGTATTCAAGACAATTTGGTACTGGCACAAGAACAGAGCCACAGACCAGTGGAACATTATAGAGACTCCAGACGTTAACCCAAACATACATGGTCAACTAATATTCGATAAAGGAGACATGGACATACAATGGGGAAATGACAGTCTCTTCAACAGATGGTGCTGGCAAAACTGGACAGCTACATGTAAGAGAATGAAACTGGATCACTATCTAACCCCATACACAAAAGTAAATTCGAAATGGATCCAAGACCTGAATGTGAGTCATGAAACCATAAAACTCTTAGAAAAATACATAGGCAAAAATCTCTTAGACATAAACATGAGTGACCTCTTCTTGAACATATCTCCCCGGGCAAGGAAAACAAAAGCAAAAATGAACAAATGGAACTATATCAAGCTGAAAAGCTGTACAGCAAAGGACACCATCAAAAGAACAAAAAGGTATCCTACAGTATGGGAGAATATATTCGTAAATGACAGATCCGATAAAGGGTTGACATCCAAAATATATAGAGAGCTCACACACCTCAACAAACAAAAAGCAAATAATCCAATTAAAAAATGGGCAGAGGAGCTGAATAGACAGTTCTCTAAAGAAGAAATTCAGATGGCCAACAGACACATGAAAAGATGCTCCACATCGCTTGTCATCAGAAAAATGCAAATTAAAACCACAATGAGATATCACCTCACACCAGTAAGGATGGCTACCATCCAAAAGACAAACAACAACAAATGTTGGTGAGGTTGTGGAGAAAGGGGAACCCTCCTACACTGCTGGTGGGAATGTAAGTTAGTTGAACCATTGTGGAAAGCAGTATGGAAGTTCCTCAAAATGCTCAAAATAGAAATACCATTTGACCCAAGAATTCCACTTCTAGGAATTTACCCTAAGGATGCAGCACTCCAGTTTGAAAAAGACAGATGCACCCCTATGTTTATCGCTGCACTATTTACAATAGCCAAGATATGGAAGCAACCTAAATGTCCATCAGTAGATGAATGGATAAAGAAGAGGTGGTACATATACACAATGGAATATTACTGAGCCATAAAAAAATAACAGGTCCTACCATTCACAACAACATGGATGGGGCTAGAGGGTATTATGCTCAGTGAAATAAGCCAGGCGGAGAAAGACAAGTACCAAATGATTTCACTCATATAAGAAGTATAAGAACAAAAGAAAACCGAAGGAACCAAACAGCAGCAGAAGCACAGAACCCAAGAATGGACTAACAGTTACCAAAGGGAAAGGGACTGGGAGGACCATTGGGAAGGGAGGGATAAGGACAGGAAAAAAGAAAAGGGGCATTGCAATCAACGTGTAATGTGGGGGGTGGCATGGCAGGGCTCTGCAACACATAGTAGACAAGTAGTGATTTTACAGCATCATACTATGTTGATGGACAGTGATTGTGGTATGTGGTGGGGACTTGGTGAAGGGGGGAGCCTAGTAAACATAATGTCCTTCATGTAATTGTAGATTAATGATACCAAAATAAAATCAATTAAAAAAATTGTTCTTTACAACACATGCTGCTTCTCTGTGGTAAGTGCCTCTGAATATTTCCCCCACCCCAAACACACACTTTTGGTTAGGATGTTTAGCCAGAATCCCTGATAAATTTCCCATAATTTATTCTCATTCTAGTTCTGGTATGTTCCCTCCTGCTCATCCCTGTACTGACAATAAGAACTCTAAATTGGAAGATTCTGATGTTAACCATTCCTTTTGTATAATACTTCACACAAAAAGCACATTCATGTTTGATTTTGAAAATCATTTGTAAATACAAACAATAAATGTTAACATTCTTATTGTAAAATCATTTAAGCAACTTAAACAATGTAGTAGTTCCCTTGGCCTCTTCCTCATTCCAAGTCACCTCTTAAAGGATAATCCTTTTATCAACTTTGTGTGAATATATTTATGCATTTATGTACATAGTAAAAATATATATAAAATAGTTTTTATTATGTGCTGTTTATTTTAGGGTGTCTTATTAGTGACTATCTACATAGTGTCAAGGTATACAGTTGGCATTCAAGTCCACTATTAATTTGAAGCTTAAAATATGTTATGAATACCTAAGAACAAAATCCCTGGAACAAATGGATTCACTGCTGAATTTTATCAGACATTTAGTAAAGACATAATATCCATTCTTCTTAAAGCTTTCCAAAAAAACAAAAGAGGAGGGGATACTTCGAAACACACTCTTTGGAACCAACATCACTCTAATACCAAAACCAAGCAAAAACACCACCAAAAAAGAAAACTATAGCCAAATATCCATAATGAACATCAAAAATACTCAACAAAATATCAGCAAACTGAATTTAAAAAAATTAATAAATGAAAATGATCATGCATCATGATCAAGTGAGTATCATCCCAGTGATGCAAGGATAGTACAACATTCGAAAATCCACCAACATCATCTACTATATCAATAAAAAGGACAAAAACCTCCATAGATGCTGAAAAAGCATTTCACACAATTCAACACAAATTCATGATAAAAACTCTCAACAAAATGGGTAAGAGGACAAGTACCTCAACATAATAAAGGCCATATATGACAAAACCCACAGCCAACATCATACTTAACAGTGAAAAGGTGAAAGCTTTTCCTCTAAGATCTGGAACAAGACAAGGATCCCACTCTCTCCACTTTTATTCAACATTGTACTGGAGGTCCTAGCCATGGCCATCAGACAATGCAGAGAAATAAAAGACATCCAGATTAGTAAGGTAGAAGTTAAATTGTCACTATTTGCAGATGATATGATATTGTACATAAAATACCCTAAAGAATTACTCCAAAATTACTAGAACTAATATCTGAATTCAGCAAAGTTGCAGGATACAAAATTGATACACAGAAATCTGTTATATTCCTATACACTAATGATGAATTAGCAGAAAGAGAAATCAGGAAAACAATTCCATTTACAATTTCATCAAAAAGAATAAAATACCTAGGAATAAATCTAACCAAGGAAGTGAAAGATCTATACCCAGAAAACTGAAAGACACTCTTGAGAGAAATTAAAGAGGACACTAAATAAATGGAAATTCATCCCATGCTCTTGGGTAGAAAGAATTAATATTTTCAAAATGGCCATCCTGCCTAAAGCAATACACAGATTCAATGCAATCCCTATCAAAATACCAACAGCATTCTTCAACGAACTGGAACAAACAGTTCTAAAATTCATATAGAACCACAAATGACCCTGAATAGTCAAAGTAATCCTGAGAAGAAAGAATAAAATAGGGATATTATGCTCCCCAACTTCAAGCTCTACTACAAAGCCACAGTAATAAGACAATTTAGTATTGGAACAAAATCAGACCCATAGATCAATGTGACAGAATAGAGAGCCCAGACATAAACCCACACATATATGGCCAAATAATATATGATAAAGGAGCCATGGACATACAATGGGGAAATGACAGCCTCTTCAACAACTGGTGTTGGCAAAACTGGACAGCTACATGTAAAAGAATGAAACTGGATTACTGTCTAACTCCATACACAAAAGTAAACTTGAAATGGATCAAAGACATGAATGTAAGTCATGAAACAATAAAACTCTTAGAAGAAAAGATAGGCAAAACTCTCTTGAATATAAACATGAGCAACTTTTTCATGAACATATTTCCTCAGACAAAGGAAACCAAAGCGAAAATGAGCAAGTGGAACTATATTAAATTTAGAAGCTTCTGTGCAGCAAAGGACACCATCAGTAGAACAAAAAGGCATCCTACAGTATGAGAGAATATATTCATAAATGAAATATCTAATAAGAGGTTGACATCCAAAGTATATAAAGAGCTAACACGCCTCAACAACCAAAAAGCAAATAACCCGATTAAAAAGTGGGCAGAAGACCTGAACAGACACCTCTCCAAAGAAGAATTTCAAATGGCCAACAGGCACATGAAAAGATGCCCCACATCGCTGATTATCAGGGAAATGCAAATTAAAACCACAGTGAGATATCACTTCACACCAGTTAGGATGGCCAACATCCAAAAGACAAACAACAACAAATGCTAGTGAGGATGTGGAGAAAGGGAAACCCTCCTACACTGCTGGTGGGAATGTAAATTAATTCAACCATTGTGGAAAGCAGTATGGAGTTTCCTCAAAAAACTAAAAATGGAAATACCATTTTATCCAGGAATTCCAGTCCTAGGAATTTACCCTAAGAAAACAGGATCCCAGATTTGAAAATATATATGCACCCCTATGTTTATCACAGCACTATTTACAAAGGCCTAGATATGGAAGCAACCTAAGTGTCCATCAGTAGATGAATGGATAAGAAGATGTGGTACATATACACAATGGAATATTATTCAGCCAAAAGAAAACAAATCCTACCATTTGTAACAACATGGGTGTAGCTAGAAGGTATTATGCTCAGTGAAATAAGCCAGATGGAGAAAGACAAGTACCACATGATTTCACTCATTTGTGGAGTATAGCAACAAAGCAAAAACTGAAGGAAGAAAACAGCAGCAGACTCACAGAACCCAAGAGTGGACTAACACTTACCAAAGGGAAAGGGAGTAGGGAAGATGGGTGGGAAGGGAGGAATAAGGAGATTAAGGGGCATTATGATTAGCACACATAATATGGGGGGAGCACGGGGAAGGAAGTATAGTGCAGAGAAAAGTAGTGATTCTGTAATATCTTATTATGGTGATGGACAGTGACTGTAATGGGGTATGTGGTGGGGAGTTGATAAATAGGGGAAATGTAGTAACCACAATGTTGTTCATGTGAAACATGAGCATAAGATTATATATCAATGATACTTTAATAAAATATATATATATATATATATATTAATAAAGAGACATTATAAAGACTTTAATCAGTCTATTGCTAAATTTAGCTGATGATTTGAAAGAGAAGCCTTCTGTTTTCTTGGATTATGGTCTGAGCTGCATCATTCCCAAGTAAAGTATTCTCATTCTTATTTTGTGAAATACAAAAATAGACAAATTTGCCTATTTTGCTTGATTCAGCTGGCAGCATCATAGTATTTTCTCAGACTACCTGCAGGGGCTTCCTTGACTACCGGGATCCAGCAACCAATGTTCCAGCACTAAAGCTGCTGCCCCTTGGAAGTCTCCCATCAAACACAAGTTGGGGCAGTGAACTCAAGGAAAAGGAGATTTACTTCCATGTTCCTGATAAAGATCCCACATTTTAATTTTGCTCTGGGCCCTGGGAAATATGTAGTCTGCCTTGGAAACATATGTTAATTTTTCATATGTTCTCTAACTTGATTGTCTCAGTGTTTTCACAGGTGTGTTCTTACGTCAAAGTTTACCAAATTGTACTCTTCCAATATGTGCAGTTTATTGTATGGCAAGTATACTTTAATACAACCATTAAATAAACCAAGAGTGGTGAAGACCAGGCCAGTTTAATACCAACTGACATATGTAAACATTTGGTTCTATGTATACTTTGGTTAAAAGGAGAATAATGTTTCACACCCTTGGAAGGAAAATAATTAGTAAGTATCAAACACATAACATGGAAAAAATTACTTTCCATATTCACATGTTAATATTAAATGATGAATTTGCAGGACTAGTTTGTGCTTGAATCAGGCAACACTATAAAGCCACACTTGGGGCTATTTCAAATAACCACAAGGGATTTTTTTGACTGGAATCTTGGTTAGGTTAAAAGGAGGGAACTAAGTATGAAGGATTGAGAGTTTCTTTCAGTAATTCCAAGAATATGTGTTTCAGAAATTCTGAAACACTGAAGTCCTATTGTTTCTCTCACTGACCTATTTACCAGTCAAAATAAATGAATGCATAGTACCAGAATTACATTTTGTTACCTCCTTCATCTCCTGCTATCAGGACTTCCTGTCTTTAGGCTAGTCACATTGGAATTAACCTGGTATTGCTGTGGTTGACCACGGCGCTTCTTGCTGTCTGCAAAAGACTCTTTCTCTTACTATGGCCACCACAGAAGGGAGAAATTATCCAATTGAATGAAAAAAGAGGGGAAGTTGTCAATGAGTACTATTATAGATCAGTTTAAGAGAATAAAATGGATTCATTTGACATAGCAGTATTACCAAGATTATGATGACCTCCACAGGACAATTGATACACTGAAACACATTTAGCAGAAATGTAAGTATATTTATAAAGACTAATCTTGAGATTCAATAATTATTAATCTGTGATTATGCAGAGAAGCAATATTAGACTGCTTTACACCAATTTTAAGATAAATTTTTTAACATCTCAATGAAAATGGGCTGTCTTATAATCAATGATAGCTCAACTTAATTGGCAGTAATTTTTGTTCACAATAAAAGAAATAAGAATATATCTTAAAGAGATGAACTGTAGCATTTTTCAAATAATGGTATTTATTTGTGAAATTTATTGCATTTCCAAAGACTATATGATGCATATATACATTTTCAGACACTGCAAATAATGCATCAGCCATCCACTGACCTAAGGACTACATGTTTGGTGTACAGGTTTGGAATACATGCTCATAGTCTGGTGAACTCCAAAACAAATCTTTACTTGGTAACAAACACACCCATCTTTCTTCATAAGGGGTTGACTTATAGAAAACACTCTTTCTCATCTCTGTTGCAGAATATGTATTTTATACCATGTTTATATCCACATAAATCTTGTCTGCTGTACATGATGAAATAAATATTTTCTGTACCAAGACACTTTTAACAGTAAAAGTTTCCTTGTGAATATGGTAGGTTAACAGATATGAACAAGTGCTGTACTAGGTAAACTAAGATGTATAATCACTTTATGTATTGGAGGTTAATTTAGAAATAGGAAATTATTTCTCTGAGGACATACCTTGCTCATGTATAATTTGTTCATAAAATCAAGCAGTGGTTCTTAAAGTATGGTCCGTAGACTTATGGGGTATCTGAAATCATTTCAGGGGCTCTTCAAGTTCAAAATTATTCTCATAGGAATATTGAGGCATTATTTGCATTTTTAAATGTATTGAAACTTGCAAAATCAATGGAAAGAAAAATTGCTGTTAGCGTGAATTGAATACCACACCTAACTATACTAGTAGTCACTGCACTCTCCATTGTCTTGTATTCACAATAATAAAAAATTAGTTTCAACAAAGAATGCTCTTGATGAAGTAGTAAAATGTACTGTTATTAAGTCTCAACATCTGAATACTTGTAACAATGTTTGTGTATGAGAGAAAGAGGAGAGACAAATGGGAGTCATGCATTTAGCACTTCTGCTGCATACTGAAGCACGGTGGTGGTCCAAAGGAAAAAAGTGTTAGTGTGATTATTTGAGTTACCAACCAAAATATCCTGTTATTTGGAATACCATTTAACTTGAAAGAGCAACTATGGAGACTTCATATCTGACAGATATTTTCTTGCAAAAGAACAAAAGATTCTACCACTTAAAGTAAATCAACTGGTAGTAATTCTTGAGATAAAATTTTAGTTTTCAGGATAGAATTAGAATTTTGGAAAACTTAATCTCACAATCTTAGCTTGATAGCTTCCCAATACTGAATGACTATGATGAGGTCAGTGGGAATACTAACAAATGTGACTTTATGTTTCCTGCCACCTGGAGTACACAAAATGCATGATTATTTTTTCTTCGGTGTGGGTGGAACCTGTGAATATGTGGGGTATCATTATAGGGATTATGTTCTATGACATGGAAAAATGAATTTTGCAGATATGAACCAATCATGTCTTTGACTTACCAAGAAGTAGGTTATCTGAGTAGGTCTGACTTAATCTCATAAGCCCTTTAAATCTGTGTCCAGAAGTCAGAAATAGAGGTATTCAGAGAATCAAAGTGGCATTGATATTCTTTTTCTGACCTAGAAGGAACAAGTTACATTGTTGTGGAGAAAGGCATGTAGCAGGAAATGATGGACATTTTCTAAGAGATGAGAATAGCCCCTGATCCACAGCCATCAGAAAATGAGGACCTCAGTAGTGCAGCCTCATTTTTAATATTATTTTAAGCTGCTAAATTTGTGATAATTTGTTACATAGTAGTAAAAAAACTAATATAGCTGCTATTGAATTCCTAGGTTGCTTTTGTTTATTTTATTTTGGGTCTGGAAATTTTGTTTCGTCTATTTTCTACACTTTTCATTGTATAAAGAATTCTGGGTTTAGTTGCTTTGTGTGTGTGGGGGGGTGTTTCTTGTTTGTTGTTCTCTTAGCTCTTTAATGATGCTATTCCTTTGTTTCCTGTCTATGATTTTTTTATGAGAAATTTCCTATAATTCTTATTTTTGTTACTGTATCTGTAATATACCTCTTTGAAATTTTTTTAAGATTTTCTGTTTGACATTTGGATATGATATATGTACAAACATATTTGTATGTGTGTGGGGGGTGTGGGGTTGATATTTATACTGTTTGGAGTTCCTTGAGCTTTTTGGATTCTTAGTTTGGCATGTCATAAATTTGGGAAAATGCATGACCATTCCTTCTTCAAATATGCTTTTTTCCAATCTCTCCCTTTTTTCCTTTTGAAATTCTAGTTTTGTCTACATTAGACTGTTTGATATTGTACCATAATTCTTGGATATGTTGTTCTTTGTTTTCTCTTTTTGAGCTTTAAGTTTATTATATTTATTTCAAAAGACTAATTGCCAAGTTTACTGATTATTAAGCTGTTTGAAGTCTTCTGAAGAGTCTACCTAGGCATTATTTATCTCTGTAAATATTGCTTTTATTTATAGCATTTATATTTGAAGTTTTATAGTTTCCATCTCTTCTCTGATTTTGCATATTGTCCACATTTTCCATTATATATTTGACTAAGTTAATTATAGTTATTTTAATTTGTTTTTCAGATAGATCTGACATCTCTCATAAATGAATGTGGTACTGATGGTTGCTTTGTATCTTAGTAGTATTTTTTTCCTTGCTTTTAATGTGTTTCACAATTTTGTTATTGAAAGGTGAAACTTTAAGAGAACAGTAGACAGTTATGTAAATAGGATTTCTATCTCATATGAATTTGACTTTCTTTTGGCTAAACCTTAATGAATTTGAATTGATTGGGCTAGAAGTTGGGCTGGGGTTGAGTTTGTTATTGTTGTGTTTACCCTTTGTGAACCACACACTTCAAATTCCTGCAGCCATACCTGTTGTTTATAATGCGGATTGGTTTGTCAGAAAAATGTCTATTGGACTGTCAGTTTTAGGTCTGACAGTTGAGTTAAAACTCTGTGTCTGTTTATTTCTGATCCCTCTCCCTGGAAGATTGTTAGCTTGGTGATATAGAGTATAGGGGGAAAAAGAGGATGTTCTCTGCTTTTTTTTCTGAGTAAATTGCAGTTTTAAACAGTCACAGTGACCCTGGGGCTTGTGAGGGTGACTGTTACCATTCTTCTACCTCTCTCTGCATAGTAGTTTGGGTCCAGCTCATTCTTTAACTCTTTCCCAAGGAGTATTGTTTTATCCTTTTCCCTTCCCTCAGCTCCATTGAATTTTCACTAGTGTCCTTAGGGTAATGATATCTGTGGTCCTTCTCCCAACTTACTACATCTTCTGTGCTGAAATACAGTGATATGGTTCAGACAGAGATTTGGCCCATCCTTCTCTGGATCTCTTCCCCTCCCCCAGGTCACCAAAACAAAGGTTTTTGTGTGGATCTACCTAAATTTTTTTTGTGTATCTGGTGATGTACACAGAGGGAATTCTGTGAGTCGGTGGCTATCTCTTCAATTTCTATAGTTCCAAAGAATGTCACACTATTTTCTGGCTTCTTACCAGTGCCTGGTTGCGTTTACCCAGTGAGTACTCACGTCACCTTTCTTCCTGCATCTTCTCTTACATTTGCGGGCAGTTGGTTGCCCTGCTTTGTAACTGGTTGATAAAAATGCCATCGATTTCAATTTAATCTGACCTTTATTGTTGCAAGGATGTTGAGTGACATTCTTTCCAACTTTCTACACCCTACAGCTTTAACCAGAATTCCCATTTTTATTTTGAAAAATATATTTGTTTTTCATAATAGATGTTATTTTTACTAACATTGTATTTTTGTTATTTTGCATGAGCTAATTTGTTTTTAATTTTTCTTGGTTTAAATTATTGAAGAGTAATATGTAAAGATATAATTCACAAAATCTAAACCTCTTTTAAAAGATAAAGGATATACTTGTTAAGAGTATAGAGAAGTCCTGAAACCAAATTGTTTTAGAATCCCTGCCCCAGACAAATAGGGAACCAAGGAGTACCTCAAGTGAAAGAGCAGATCTGTGGTTTGTTTTTGTTCTATACCTCTGCTTGAAAAGTAGTAAGAACTTTGGAAACATCCCCATTTTCTGGGAGAATAACTCATGTAAAGAAGGATATATGTGAATAATGTAGGGGATGGAGATTATATTATTTTTAAAAATACACTTTTAAGTTAACTTTCTTTTTAAAAATTACCACTGGCATACTTTACTCACTAATTTCTCTGAAAACACGGTAACCCTGTTTCCTTACTCAGGACCAGGTATATAACTGCAGGGCCAATGCAGAATGTTGGGACCCGTGTTTAAAAATTACAAAGAATTTCAGAGACAAGTGAGCATTAAACCGACTATGAGACCCTTCTAATCCTGGGGCCTTGTTTGAACACGTTGAACACTGTGAAGACAGTTTTGGGCAGAGGCTCACATTCCATGGAACTCTTTAACCACATTTACTCTTGCTGCTACACATCCCTTCTCTTACTTATTTACTGTTTTGGCTTATTTTATTTCATGGTGTGTTTACCTCGAAAACCATCATTTTGCTTGGAATTTTATCTCAAAATATAACTCAAAATAAATAATTTATAAAAAATATATTTTCATTTGTTGATCAAAATTATATTTATAATTACATACATAATTGAATACTTAGAACAAAGGAAATATGAATCAAGGATTAAGTTATTGATTAATTTTTGTTTCCAAAGATATTATGTGGTGGTGTTTTGCTTGCTTTATTTTCACTTCCATAGCATCTTCGGAAAAATGTTATTTAGGAAGATTATTCAGGATCTTTCACAATTTTCCAAAGGTTCTAGATCTTTGATCCTCTTTTTACATGTCAAACATTGTTGTCAAATTAACTTCTTCAACTCTCAACCCTAAAATGGGTTTGAGAATTAAAATATTCTCAAAAAGTCTCCTTTGTCAATGCCTTATTGATAATTTGATCAGTTCCCCAACAACAATTTCATCAACCTCATGAAATCTTGCATCAAGAATTATAATTTAATGTTGCTCTTATTTCCTGTTGCATTTGCACTATAATGTCAGATGTTCTGTACATCTGAGATCCAGTAAAAGATTGAGAGGGAACATGCAGCTGGAATAAATTCTCATGTTTTGTGGTGAGTATTTAGTTGGAGACTCATTTTAACTAATTAGTTCCTTAAGAAATATCTGCCTAATAAAGCAATTTTTCTTCTTAACTTTGTAATTCTAGAGATTTAGACAATGCATGGCTAGCCAATGAGAATGGCTCTGTATTTGGAGCTCTAACTTTTATTCAGTGCATACAAATAGATGTGTTTTTTTGTGTGTATCAGAATTTTGTCGTTTGAAAAGTTTCATGCATTCTATTATTTGTGTGTTCATACGTGCTTATATACTTATGCATATCATGCACATACACACACACACACACACACACACACACAAACTCAGGTTCTGCATAGTTGCCAAAATCAGTTAACTACCTAACCAGGCTCCTAAGTATCACATTTACAAAATTATAATGCATATATCAAGTGAAATATCCTTAGCTAGAATTCTAGGTTTAATGAATTCCGACATTAATCCCATATGACTCATCTGTCAGGAAGTGTGAGAATCAAAACTGCTCCTTTTGTTGCCTTTCACTCACTGTGAAAACAGAGCAAAGAACGGTCCCTTTGGCACACTCATCAAAACTGTGATCAGGCTGATTAACATGCAGATATACTGGGGTTTATCTTTTATCTGTAGTCCAACAGTGATATTTGATTTATCTGAACCTCATTAACACTCTCTTACCATGTCTTCTTTACTATTGTTTGACTGTGTTACTGGCTTCTAATTAAACAAGCACAATTGGAAATTTTGTATGCACATTTGCCCTATACATTTCTCTGATACCATTTGAAACCTGCTTTCCTACAAGTAAATGTACTCCTCAGGCATAGCATGAGGGCAGAATGGTAATTTGGTGTTATTCTGCACTATATTACTTTTCTGTGAGGAATCATGGGTCTTATAAATTTTTAAATTGAACAATACCCTCTATTTGTGATTTGCTTTTATTTCTTTTAAGGAATTTGCCACTTGATATAAAGGCTTTTGATGTCTGAATGACAAAGTCTGCATTTCATGGGATATTTATTTGTTATTGGTCTGAAGTCTGAACACTGTGTGTTTTATATATGTTGCACACATTTTCACTAGTCTGTTTTCCTTATAAGTTTGCCCATTTTAGTAATTCAAACATTGGACAAATAGGGTTTGCTAAGTGTCCTTTTTTAAAGATCTGTTCACTTTACATTACTTCAGCTTTCTCAATTATATACTAGAACACATTTTCTACCCATTTTTCTTTTACTCTCCTAAAAAGAGCCTTTTAGCTCAAATAGGAAAATATTTTTCCCACCTCCACTAATAAAGAGATAGTAGAAAAGGAAAATAGAAACACATCAGATAAATATGAAGCTATTTAAAGTCGAGATCAACTTCTTCATTCTGTGTTAATTTTTGTACTGTAGAATTACAAACAAGAACCTTTGAGAGTTAACATCCTCTGTATTAGCTTCATGTCTATGTAGGTTTGGTTCATCTCCCTGAACAGCAGGGAATGTATTATTTATTTTTATGATCGTTTCCCCCTACTCATATTAACAAAAATAATTAAATTCAAATCTTAGTGATTGTGAAAGCAATTTGGATATAATCATATTTCAATTACTGTGATGCTATAACTCCAAATTAGACCATCTGATGCTTCTACAGGGAACAATATGAACAATAGGAGAAAATTTATACCAAATATCTTTTGAAAGGTTAAAAGATAAAAGTAATTATTGTTTGCTTTTTGATGGGAAATACAAATCAAACACACACATAAGTAACAGCACACACCAACTGTTGGCAACTGATTTCCTGTTTTGTTATCTCAGTAAACTTGAATATTTATTCACTTCATAATTTTTTTACTTATGGGTGCCATGTTTATATATCTGATCTTGCTCACTTGTACAAACTTTTACTTAATCAATTACATTTTGAAAGTAAAAAGCTAATAACATTTGATGGCAAGAGTGTGGAAGCTAGAGATTCAAATAAATTATTTATGTGCTATAACTTGATTCCAATATT
The DNA here is from genome assembly GCF_030020395.1 of Manis pentadactyla. Classification (NCBI taxonomy): domain Eukaryota; kingdom Metazoa; phylum Chordata; class Mammalia; order Pholidota; family Manidae; genus Manis; species Manis pentadactyla. The sequence continues at coordinate 165,023,409 of NC_080021.1, read as the reverse complement.
TTAGAAGCAAGATTTTAGGATGAATTATAGTTGTTTCACTGCAGAGTAATAATACTTCTAGGATTTTGCTACAGAAATAGTAGCTTGAATAAGTAAAGACATATTTAATTGTATACATACCTATGTATCATTTGTTGAAACATATGTTGTAAGAGCAAAATATTGGCAACAATTTAAATGTCCATGATAAATGACTCTTTAAATATAGTGGAAGAATAGAATGGAATACTAAACAGCATTTCAAAAAAAATAAGGTAGAACTATATGTACTGATCTAAGAATCTGTTCATGATGATTTTGTAAATGAAAAACTAAGTTTATGTGTGTTGTATTTTACATTATTCCAATATGTAACTGTATGATATACATGTATATATTTTATACATGGAAATGCATTTCTATGACCTGGGTGAGGGAAGGCACCTGTTAACAGTGGGTACCTATGGGATAAATACTGGAAGGAATAGACAGAGGAATTTTCTTTTCCTAACTTGTATAATTAAAAATGACAAAAGAAAAGTTTAGATTATTTTTGCTATTTAATAGTTTTTAGTTCTTGCCAAAAATGATTGTATATTTCTCACAATTATCAATACTTTCCAAAGGGAGTGTATCTGTGTGTGTGTGTGTGCTGGTGTGTATACCTTTTGCCTGTTTCTGCCTCTAGACTACCATTTAATGTGTTGCATATGTATGTTTATATTTGAATGTAATCTTAAAAAATATGTTATTTGTATCAGAATTTCTTTCAGTGTATTAGAGTGGATGACTGTGCTTTAATTAGATGCTAACTACCACAGCATGAAAAAGTACTTTTCTTCGGTCTATTATAAAAATAAAGTTATAATAATTTTCCTTCCTTCTTTATTGGCCACATCAATTGAAATGCTGCAAAATACACCAGTGTCATTTCTTAGTATCTAATAGGTTTAATTCTTTCAAAGTTCAAATAATATTATCAAATTAATTAAAGTCTTCAATCAAAATACCATTTATACAAATCTACTCACAAGTGCCCCAACAGTGGCTCTTAACCAGACATGCTGTGAATGATGTTATGTTATAAATGACAGTTTATAATAAAATTACTAATGTCCTGGAAGAAGAAAAATAAAATCAAGACTCTAGCCATTTTCTTTTAAATTTTAAAAGGTATCATCCTGGGTCTCTTTTTAAAACCATGTGTATATTTTCAGATTTTTGTAAATTATCTTTCTTTACCAAGAAGTGGTACAGTCTAAGTTTTATGGATACAATTATTTCTTAAACAAAGCAAGTATTATTTTGTACAAGATTAATTTACAAAATTTTTATTTCTGTCTTGTATTTTAACATTTCACTTTCTTTAATCTCCTGTATGTAATTACTTCTAACAAGGGCTATTTAATTTAGGTCATTTCCTAGTAATGCACCAGTGAGCATAAATTGCTATTCAATTGTGTCAGCTTTCATCTCTGGGTAAATGACCCATAGAACCACTTATACCACAAATGTAAAATGATTCTGTTAACACACAGCAGTTTTCTAGTTTCCTTAATCCTTAAAAAAAGCATTTAATGTAAAATATTCTTCATCCTACTCCAGTAGTCTTTCAAACTAAACTGTTCTTTAATCCAGTGCCAATTTTTCTCATTTCTCTCTACACTGTACTGTATACTGTCTGTATACATACTATATATATACTGTACTGTCACATCTCAATCAATTCTTTGTCCTTATGCTTCTATCCTGGTACATATTCTCCAACTCTTTCAGAAATTACTGTTCAGGTAACAAATAACAAATTGGCCATTTTTTAATTCTCAAACTTAGCTTATAATCATTATTGAAAGTAATGTAGTTTAGTGGTTATACCACATTCATATAAACCTAAAATTCAAGTTGCCAATTGCTGGATATATGCCTTTAGGTAAGTTACTTAAAGTGCTTGAGTCTTGTCGCTTCATGTGGCTAATACTGCTTTTTCAAAGAGATTCTGTGATTATAAATGAAATAAGGTATGTACAGCACTCAGTGTAGGAACTGGTAAATATTTATGTATCTATTAGTACTGGACATGATTTCCATTTTCAGTGTTCTCAATCTGTAATTTTCTGTGAAATATACCAGTTTTCACCCTACTTTTCTGGTTAGTTCTTAGTCTTTTTGGCAATTATTCCTTCCTCCCATTTCTTACATTTACATATTCCTCAAAGTTTTTACATGTCCACAGGTAACCCCCAGGTGGTCTTATCTTCTCTCTTTGCTATGGATTACATGTTTATTTCCCTCCAAAATTCTTGTTGAAACCCGAATTCCTAAGTGACAATATTTGGAGGTGGAGCCTTTGGGAGGTGAGTAGGTTATGAGTTTGGGTCCATCATGATGGGGCTTCTTTTATAAAAAGAGTCATGAATTAGTTTGCTTCCTCTCTGCACTCTCTGCAGTGTGAGGATATGGTGGGAAGGTGGCCCTCTGCGAACCAGGAAGCTCTTCTAGGCACCACAACATTGTCACCTGATCTTGGACTTTCCAGAACTGTGAGAAACAAATATTTGTTGTTTAAGTAAGATTACTATATTCTGTCTATGATATTCTGTTATAGCAGCCTGAACTTATTAGATACTCTTGGAATCACATACCACTTCTCAATTCTAATCATTTGAATTCTGGAATATAAGTATATCTTCTAAGATACTTCTGTAATAGCTTCTATATTTCCTCTAAGATACTTCAATAATATCTTCTATATTTCTAAGTATGTTCCTCCAAGCTCACTCTCCACATGTTTCAGTCTGAATTCATCTGGTTCCCAAACCTGTGTAATTATCCTTAAATTTCAGTTAGTGCTATTTCTATACTCATAGTCTCTGTAACTTTTGAATCTGTTGGAATCTTCTTCCATAATTAATACTTTGCCTAATAACATGTACTTTATCTTCAGTATAACTCCATTTACATTTCTGTATTTCCATTCAGTCTTAATGTCACTCAGGTCCTTAGTATTGTCTTATGACTTCCATCATCTCCTGCATCCTTCAGATTAAGCCTCTTTATCCATAGTCCAATGATTCAGTGGTTTCCCAATCATTAATTAACACACAAGCATAGCCATGAGTCAGTCTTACCTATCTTATCACTAACTGACTCTCAGATAACTAGAAATAGGTTAAAAGCAGAAAAAAAGATTATTTCGGATGAAAGTGGGCAGGAAGATGAATTGTCTAAAAATCCTTCTTTATGAAGGTCCCAGAAATGTTTTACCTGGATAGGAAAAGTCATAGGTGGTATAACAACTTTTTATGTACAATGCATGACAAACTATACATTTAGTACCATCCACATATACACTATGAAAAAACAATCTACAGAAATAATAGGAGGATGGTTCTTGAAACAGAAACTTCTTAAATGATCAAAGGTTTGTCAACCTTCAAAGTCATACAGCCCTTCCTTATTGGCTGAAGGAAATAAAAGCAATAAGTGTGGGGTAAAATATGTTTTTTTAATATTTACTTCTGTCCTTTGAAATCTACTTTTGCATAGGTCTAAAAATAAAATAACTTTATTTTTGCTAAATAAATGCAACCTATGTTTAGATTTTGTGGAGTAAAACTTCAGTATCTCATATATAAGCTTACATACTGAACTGGGTTTTGCAAATGCATAAACTCATGAAGTTCACTCAGAGCTTTCCCTAACCCCAAGAGGCTATCACTGTTTTGATTTCTTTCAACATGTCATTCATTTGCTAGTTTTAGAACTTCATATAAATAGAATCATACTGTATGTACACTTCAGTGTCTTACTCCTTTCTCTTAGGGTGTTAAAAAGAAAAGAGTTTGAGGTCCATCAATTGTGTAACATCAGTAGTGAGTTGTTTGCTTTTATTTTTGTTGCTGCATAGTATCCCATTCTGTACTGGATAAATCACAGTTTGCTTATTCAACCTCTTGCTCATAGACATTTAGATTATTTCTAGTTAATTGGCTGGAATAAAGCTTCTAAGGACATTCGCGTAGTCATTTTCTGCAAATATATTCTCATTTTTCTTGACCATAAGTACAAAAAATGTAGAATTACTGAGTCACAGGGTTTAATTTTATGAAAAATATTCATACAGATTTCCAAAGTGTTTATATCATTTTCCAATTTCACCAGCAACATATAAGAATTTCAGTTGCACTGTATCAGTCCTTTTTTAAAAGTGGTACTCCACTGGGCATGAACTAGTGTCTCATTTTGGTTTTATTTTATATTCTTTTATGACTAATAATACTAAATACTTTTTCATGAGCTTATTGACCATAAGTATATTTTCTTTTGCATAGAAAATTTACAAGATATTTACTTATTTTTAATTGAGTTTTTATTAAGTTGTAAATTTTTTTTTAATATATTCTGATTACAAGTCCTTCATCTTATATGTTTATTTAAACATTTTCTTTCAGTCAGTGGCTTTCCTGTTAGCTTTATTTTTAAAAGTCTTTTGAAGAACAGATTTTATTTTGTTGGAGTTTAGTTTGTCATTTTTATTTTCTGGGTATGCTTTCTTTATAATGCCTGTTTTTCTGTAGACAAATCTTGATTCCAAAGATAGGAAAGATCATACCTTTTTCTATAAATATTATAATTTTAGAGAAAGAAAGACTAGAACTGAACCCTGTTTTTTTTTTACTTAGGAATGCAGCCAGAGGCTATTTATTTCCTGATCCTCAGTTTCCCTATCTAGTTAAATGGGTTGCTAAGAAAATTAAATGTGTTAATATTTTGGAAGTCCTTAAAACAATGGCACTGAGAAAGCAATATGTGCTTAGTAAATTAAATAAGTTTATGCTTTTGAATGTCACCATGTTCATTAGTGAAACCATTCACTACAGTGTTGGAAAGTAATAATTGGTGCTTCTAAGAAACAAGACATATTTATTATTTCATAAAATGTTAATATCATGTTAGAAACTGCTGCAACTTACTATAATGTTTATTAATTCTCACTGCTTATCAGGCTGAAAATATTAAATAACAATAAAGCAGGTATTTGATAAACATTTTCTGTATGGTAAGCACATTTCAAGTCTCTCAACAGTCTTACGAGATTAGTTTCAGAAGCCCCATTTTATACGTGATGAAACTGAGGCTTAGAAAGACAAATTAACTTGCCAGACAAATCACCATGATTACATAGTAAAAATGTCAAAAGTGAATTCAGTATGAATGACATAAAAGTTTTAAACAAGGTACACTGACTTCCCAAGTACCATATTCAAGCACCTTATATTCAAACTCTAACACTAGCTTATAAAAATGTAAAGTGAGAAACAACAGAGCTTAGAAATTTTTTCTCAAATGCTATATATCCTAAAATTGAAAGAACAATTTCATTAGCAACAAACAAAAATTAACCAAATAAAAGAGAGGGGAGATTAGAAAGTATTATCTCATCCCTGGACTCCTATTCACACAAACTTTGGTAACAGGTATTCAAAATATATCATGTGTAACTTATAATTGTAAAACCCCATGAAACTTCTTCCCATACATTTATAATATCCTGGACTCAAGGTGTTGTATGCATATATAATAAATACTTTTTATTCACAAAATTTTTACCAGTGTTGACAAATCTTTTTCCTTTGATGGCTTTAGAAGAGTTCCTTGAAGGAAGATGTAGTTCTCTTCTTTCTCTGAGATGCCTGTACCTAATAATTCCTTGCTTCCTTCCTGACTCGTCATCCCCACTGTAGTTCTCTTATTGAAAATGTGATTATTTTAGTTATGTTATTTATTCATTCATTTATTTTCAATACCGAGTAGTCTTGTGAACTAAACTTTGAAATCCAAGTAGTTGTATTTTTTGTTTTTGTTTTTCTGCTCAACTACCATATCAATTTCTAGAGACAATGAATGTCTTAGAGAAAAACTGATAACAGAAAGAGAAAATGTCAGAGGATAATTGCTTAATATTTCCAAATATCACCCCATCATATAGAATTTCACTGTAATGTCTATTAACCTTACCACAAATATATGCAGAGGTAGCACTGTAGCTAATACTCCTACTGCTTCACTATTTAGTTTTTTCTTGACAATCATAGCATACTGTCTTATGCTGGATTCGGTTTCCTTTATTCACTGTTCTTGGTAGTTTAACTCTGATTCTGTTTTATATGATAATGATTTACTTTAGTCAACTCCTCTCCTAAAATTTGGCTTAGGCTTCCATTACCCTTACATGTAGACAGGCCATTATGTCTGTCTGGTCTCACAAACTTCACTAGAATTGTTGCATCGCTGATTCCTTTTACCCTGTCCTGAAAAGTTCATGACAAGTACTGAAGTTTAACTCCTCAAGATCTCTGGTTTCACTGATACTCACTACTGCTGATATATTGGTGACACCGAGAGCTCTGAATTCAACACCCCATAGAATAGAAGGACCTATCTGGGCCCGTCCTCTATTTGGTAAAGAAAATTTTAGGAGCAGATTGTTTCCCAAGGCATGTTCCCAATGAAAAATTATATCCCCTACTGTATGGACTTTAGTGTTACCTCTTCTTTTAAACTTCCCATTTAATTAGAGTTCATTGGTATTAAATTTCCATCTTAACCATGTCAGTAAGTATCTACTGTTAGAAAATTTTTAAAAAGTCTTCACAATACTTTGAATCCCTAAATTTCACCTACTAATCTGCCTGGATTATACTGGAAAGTGAAACTCTCCTAACCTTCTGTGCCCATCCTGTCTGTTCTTGTGTGTTCACTCTAGTTCTTCAGCTCAAACATGGCTGTATTGTGACAATCCTCTCCAGTCATACATACGGCAAGATTATTTTACTGGCATTTTCTTCACCTCATCTCATTTGTAGACCAGTGATTCCCTTTTCACTAATGACATAAAAACTGTACAGATTGCTAATGATTGATTACTAATAACTCTTGTGCTTTGTGTATGAAATAATCTTTCACAGAATCACCTACTAGTGATAATGTAGGTAAAATTTGTTTCTGGAGATTTCTAATTTTAAAACCAAGATGTAAAAAAGAAATCAGAGAACTTTGAACATGTATTTCTCATTAAATAAATTTCCTACAGCTTTCCAGATTTTGTTTATATTTAAAGTTAATATAGCTCTAGGTAGTATTCTTCCAAATTATAGTGAGTTTCCCTCTCTACTCTCAGCATTTTTTAGTTTCAATTTGAATCTTCCAATTAAAAGAGAAAAATGAGGAGTGCATAAGATATAAAGCTAGAGCCCTTAAATGTAGAATGGTAAATTAATTTACATAAAATTAGAAAATGTTTATATAGCAAACATTCAGCAAAGGAATATGTGTGATGCATATGTGAGCAAAGGGTTTCCTAGTTGTCCCAAGTGTTTTTAAATATCATTTTTAAATAGGCAAAAAAAACTAGTAAAATGTGGACAAGATATTGTGTAGGCTTTACAAAAGTGATACATGCAAATATATAAAGATAAATTTAGTACTTTTTATTAGTGTAGAGATTAAAAACATTCTAAACGTCCATCAGTAAAGATCTTTTAGGTAAATAATAAATCATAGTTATGGGATGTAGGTTTCTCAAAGATAAGATCACATTCTTTTACATTATTGAATTCCTGGCAGTAACTAGATGTGGACGCTCAACAACTGTTTTTTACATTACTGAAAAATTGGATCATGAAAACAGATTTAGAAAACTTGTGCAAGTTTGATCAATTAAATTGTTGAGCAAATACTGTTTACCCTTCCTGACCTTTTTAAATCAAGTTCAAGAGATTGTAAGGTTAATTTACATAATAATTCTCAAAGACTTTAGCACTTTAGTATCTGTCCTCCATGGGATTAATTAGGACAAGAGATAGTAAGTACATATTGCATTTTAAGTACATTTTTAATAAATATTCCCCTCTGTGGTTGGGTTGTTATATTACTTTTCTATTTCTGAGTAAAAAGTTATGACAAATTTAGTGACATGAAATAACACCTGCCTTTAGTATCTATTAAGTTCTGTAGTTCAGAAGCCCAGGAGAGCTATATGGAATACTCTGCTTAGCATCTCACAAGGCCTTAGCCAAGGTGTCATCTTGGCTGGGCTCTCTTATCTGGGGGCTCAGAAGATGAATCTTCTTCCAAGTTAAGATATTTGAAGATAATCAGTTCTTGGCATTGGGAGAGCTAAGGTTTCCATATCCTTGCTGGATGTCAGCCAGGGTCTGCTCTCTGTTCCTAGAAGCCACCCACTTTCTTTTTCAAGTGGCCTTCTTATTTTTAAACCAGCAAAAGCTGGTTGAATCCTAGAGTGTCTAATCTCTCTTACCTCTCTCTTCAGTCACGCTGCCACTACTGTTAAAGGGTTTATGAATAGAGTATGTTCACCCAAATAGTCTTCCTTTAAAGTCAGCCTATTAGTAACTTAAAAAATACCTGCAAAGTGCTTTTTTCCATGTCAAAGGAATATCATAAAGGGATTGACCTCTTATCATATCACCAGTCTTCTGGATTAGGGTGGGAAATATTGGAAGAATGAGGGGCGCATTTTAGAATTCTGCCTACCATAGTCATACATATAAATATTAAGTATTGTAATCAGGATTAATTCATTAAATATATGCCTTATATGCTTACCTAAATTTATAAGTAGTAGCTTATTTTAAACCAGTTTTTTAAGACATATAAAGGACACTCAATGTAAGCTTTCCCATTCCATTTATAAGTCAAAATGAAGATTTAAATTTAAGACCAATAAAATGAGAGCAAATCTGATGTAAGATTAAATCAGTTCCAGAAGTCAAGGCTTTGCCTGAAAACAGGAAAATGTGGAGACTCCATTTTAATAAGGTGATTTGTAAAAATTATGTAATTTTATACTTGTTACATTCACATATTGACAGCACATGCCCTCTTATAGCTATAGAAAAATAAATGAGTTTAGAACTTAGGCTGCAAGGTCAATTAGTTAATAAAACTGAAAACTGTAACATAACCTATATTATTAGTAACACTCACATTATGAATTGTAATGTTGATCTCAGAGTATTTAGGAGCTACACACCTTGGTCAGCAATATTTCTAGTTGAGAAGCTAGTAGGAAAAACTCAGAAAAAAGATTCATGGCTTATTATAATGGGGTGTAGAATATCAATCTGTACTTAGAAAATGTTCAATTTTCTCCCATTCCTTTCCCTCATGGAAAATTCTGATTTTTGTCATCGTGTATTAGCTTAAGTGTTACTTTACAGAAGATAGGAACCATCTACTCCAGTGCTACCACACAAATCTAATGCTTCTTATCTTTGTTACTTCTACACTGTATACATGTTTACATTAAATCTGTTATCATCTACAATCACAACTTATATATTTTGATTGCTTCATTTTTATGCAATCTTCTCAAGGGCGGAAATGTCATTTTAATTTGTATCCATAAATGCTCAAAACTATATAGTGATCAAAATTCATATTTTATGAATAATTGCCCTAATACCCAAATATTTTTGGATTACTAAATTAGCCTACAATGCTGGATGTAATTTAAAGCCTAACTGTTCTTTATACAGTCTATCTTCCTCAATTGTATGTATGGATTATTTTGAGGGGACAATATAGATAGGCACTTAGTACAACAGTTAAAGAACATTAAATAGGGTGTGATTTCATAATGTAGGTCCGACCAGTTAGATCCTCCAATTTATGAGTTTGACTATTGGACTGATCAGAGTGACCAGGGGAAGAGGCCATTCTTGTGGTGTGGCTTCCCTGTGTCCATGAAAAGTTCTATTGGCATTTGGAATGGAAGTGCATATTATTTATATAATTTAAGGAAAATTCAACCTATAATAAATTAAGTTTTAGTATCCCTACTGGTGGAATATATTTGCACTTTTTAATTTATTTATTGTTATAGATATTTCTCAAAATTTTACATTGGTTTTCAGTAAAGATGTAGCATTTTATTCATTAAACAATTAACAAATATAATTTATTAAGTTTGCCTTTAAATTTTTTATGTTTGCTAGTAAATATAACTTTTGTATTTTGATCTTATGATCATGAAAAGTTTTTATTTTCTTCTTATAATATTCCATATCTTTGAGGGGGGGATTACTTAGAGAATCTCATAATATAAAATATTTTGTTTGCTTTTGAAATTTAATGTTTTTTATCAAATGATTTTACTGCAGTGATGCAGATAATAATTTTTTACTTTTAAATACTTAAGTGTGTGTTTCATAGTTAACAGATTCCCTTATATCTACTAAAATTAGAAAATTAGCATTTGATATAATACTGTTTTCTGATTTGCAAACCTTACTCAGATTTTGGCAATTGATCTAATAATATCTTTCATAGCAAAAGAAAATTCATAATTACAAATTGCATTTGGTTGGTGGCATGTCTCTTTACACTTCTTTAGGTTAGAATTCCTGAATTTTTTATTGTATCTCATGAAATTGCCATTTTCGAGGAGCACAGTTACACATTTTGTAGAACATTCCTTTATTTTGTCTGCCTGATGTTTTCTTGTAATTAAATACCGGTTATACATTTTTGATAGGAACACAAATGAAGTGATGCTGAGTTTGTCTCAATATGTCATGTCAGGAGACACACACTGTTGATAAATCCTAGTATTGGCAACATTTAACTGTGATCATTTGATTTAGGTAGTAAGTGCCACTGTGGTCATATCACTTGTTTCCCCTTTTTAAGTAATAATTCTCTTGAGGGCAAATCCTTTAAAGAATTATGCAAGTATTTTGTGTTCTTCAAATATTCACCCACTAGTTTTAGTATCCATTAACTCCTGACTGAATCAATTGTTATCAAAGGGTGGTTTTCCACTTCCATCGTTCCTGCCCACTGATTAGTTGGCATTGTGTAATAAGAAGTCATTTTTCTTCCCTCCCTTTCTTTCTTTCTTATTTATTTATTTACTTATTATTTGCATTAATGTGAATTTATTGATTCTACTTTATATTCCTTTACTTTTAGATGTATTTTGATGCTCTGATTTCCCTAATTTTGTTCAATAGATCACATTTGAGCCTTTCAAGCTGGTTTGTTGCCTTTTGACATGTCTTTGCTGTTCACTGGGCACTTCCATTTTTGGGAACAAAACAATATCCCAGGTTAATCTTATGTTTCAAGCTCAGTCATTGGTCATTTCTCTAACGATCCCTAATTCCTGTTAATGGAGAACAATATTCAATCACCAGAAGGTGGGTGCTAGTTGTTTTCATTGCTAATAAAGTATTGTTGCACTCAGATCCTCTCAGTTGACAGAGATAGGATATATAAGGTAAATGTACAGTCACATACACATATCTATGCATGGGTGCATGTGCAGATATATACACAAATGCATGGCAAACTAATTTTCATAGTTTATGGATGTGTAAATTGACAGCCTAAATCTAATTAAACCTGTTTGGCAACCTAATATGGCTAAATAACAATTGGAGCATAAAACCTCCAATAGAGCTGTTATTTCTGAGCTCTAGTGAAATGAAGATTCTGCATGCAAAACTTGATGGTTAGTACTCTGGAAATGAAACTCTTCCTGTGCAATAAAGGATCCTGGGTAACTGCTTAGAAGTCTCAAAATACTCCAAAGCTGTCTTGTGATTTATTTGTCCTGCTATACTATACCCTTTACCTGTATTAAAGCCCTGCATATTCATGCTCTGAAAAGTGTTGTGATTTCTTGTAGTCATCCAACCTGTGTATTTTGCAACATAATTCACTCACCCACATCTATATCCATTTCTATATCAGGCTATCTAAAAATGAATAAGCAAAACCATCCCATTCCGCTGGCATATCCAGTCCTAATCCAACACTACAATGTTGTTGCCATCCTTAGTCCTTTCCATATTTGTAACCCTCTACTCTAACAGTGGAAAACCTAGTTCCCATTTTCCAAAATATACCCCCTTATTTGCTAAAATATTGAACTAGTTTCATAAGTGCTATTGCCTCTGCCAAACTAAACCTTATTAGAGTTTAATATTGGTTAGGAGTTATTTTTGTCTTTAGTGTGAGGATATGTAATTCTAATACTGAATTCAAAAGTCACTTGAGTTAATTCCTTTTTTTCTCTTCAGTGTTATTATGTTGCCCATTTGAAGTACAGTTGGGGTCATTTGGGTTTGTTAAACTTTAGATATTTTCATCCCTTCTGTATTGACTGTGTTTGTTATCTATTCCTCTATTATTTATAAGTATATAAATCATTAAAATAGCTTGAAATGGCAGGGCTGTGCAAAATACACATTCAGAGAAGTATTATCTAACCTAATTTCTTATATCATTTTCATCCCATTTCTACCCATGCACTATATGTAATGAGTTTCATTATGCTCTTATCTTTTTTGTGTCTTCTGTGTTCAAAACTGCTGATACATATGCATTTTTTTGTTTCTAATTTTTCCTTAAACAAAAAACACGTAATATGGGTCAGAAGTCAGCAACATTTCCTCTTGTAAAGGGCCAAATAATTAACAGTTCAAATTTGTTGGACAAAGAGGCAAATCAAGGATATTATGCAGATGCAGATGCTTATATAGTAAGAGAGCAAAAAAAATCCACAAGTTTTGACAGTTTTAAAATGTAAAAATTAAAATTGCACACATTTTTGCAGTACATATTTACTAACTAGAATTGTTCTGTGGGAGTATTTTCCTAATTAGGGTTCAAAGTTAGTGTTCTTCATGAAACAAAATCAACTAACTACAAAATGTCATCAGTTAATGACGATCTGTAATTATATTTTACATGTCATCTTTGAATATGTCATTTCTCTTAAGTAACTACCCCTAAATTCTATTATGAAGCTATGAGCCTCTGGTTTTAATTAAGAATACTTATCACTTGTGAGGCATTTATAGAATTTTATGAAATTATTCTCTTGCCATTTTATATTTAAAATTAATAGAATTTTATTAAATTATTCTCTTGATAACTTTTAATCACTTCCAAATGAAGCTTAGGTGGAAGCTCCTCGGTTACACAGTTAAATGAATTGTGATATAAGGAAATTTCTTGTTGCTTTTGCCATCAAGGTATGAAAAAGGCTGTTGACATGTCATTTGAACTTAGAAAATATATTTGCTGCAAAATTTTGTAGGATTAGAGTTTGTGCCCTTTGTTTTAATTTTTGACAGCATGGAAAATGTATTAAGCAACTTGAAATTACTTGTGACTCAAGCATTCATCACTCTGCAAATGACTTTGACACAATGTAAGTTTCATATATAAACACTGTTTCTACCTCATAACTTTAGACTGAATTCACTTGGAAATATTTTCAAGTATATGGCAAAAGATAATTTCCAAATCGTTTCACTGCTAATAAGTACTGGTTGAAAATGGTTTTTCCAATTCAGAAGAATTTCAATCTTGGCCTTAAGTTCAAGAAATTTAAACAAAGCTTCATCATTGCTAAAACATAAAACTAGTGTGTTGTAGGACAGATAAGGATATTAAGCTTCTAATATGATAAGCTTCTAATTCCATAAAAACTCATGGAATTAACAATGATTAAGTTCACAAGTGTTCACGATGACATTCACCATTGACACTACTGGTTTAGGGACACAACCTGGAGTCATATATTTTCCTTCTCAAAGTATCTGCTGATAAGTAATGCAATTAATATTACAGGCTTTAAACACCTTAATTTTCCTTTGTATATTTGTTAAAGAAAGCCTTTTTTTCTGCTCTACACGTATTTTTACTGTCATGACTTTTAATACTTCTTAACAGATTCTACTTCAGATTGTATAGATTGTTGCTTTCTCATTTCTCTGAAATTTTTTCCCTGTAATTGTTCATAGAAGTTAATTATTCTTTCTATCACTTCATACTTGGCAATGACTCCTTTAATAAGTAATAAAGCAGAAGCAATTATATCTTTGTATTCTTCAAAATCCAATGCAAATAGCACAAAATCTATTGCCATTATTTTTTTCACTTTTTACAATAATACTAAATATGAAATATTGTAGCATATAGATAGTTTATTTTCTACATAGGGACTATTTTATATTCAGATTATATATTATGGAAATTATTATATTTCTTGGTTTACTCCTAATTAATTATTGATATTCCAAAGTTCTCAACTCTCCAAGAAACTATTCTCATTGAAAGTCTCATATTCTTAAGCAAGTTTATTTTGTCTGGAAATATTTCTTTGAGTGCTTCAATCAAGTAATATTTGATTCACTACCCATCAATAAATATATTTTCCTTTTTTGGTTAGCAAAGGAACCACTTGCACACTTGCTTTCGTCATAGCTTCAATTTTTTATATTTTTTATAAAATAAAGTCTGCTGTGATAAGCTATTGTATCATAAGTATTCTAATTTTTGTAGTCATTGCTTTGCTTTACACTGTGTTGAGAATACTTTGTTGAGTGTTTAGAATTCTAAAACAAAATCACAAACAGTCCAATTAAAAACTGAGGAAAAGGAATCAGGTAAACATTTCTCTGAAGAAAATACATAAATGGCCAATTATCAAATGAAATGATGCTTGGCATCATTAGTCATTAAGGAAATATAAATCAGAACCACAGTGAGATACCACTTCACACTCACCAGTATAGTTTAGTTTAAAGAAAAAAAGGAAAATAAAAGATGTTGGCAAGAATATGGAGAAATTAGAATGCTGTGCATTGCTAGTGGGAATGCAAAATAGTGCAGTTTGTCAGTTTTTTAGAAAATTCAATCAAATTTTACCATATTGACCCAACAATTCCTTACCTAGGTATGAACACAAAAGAAATAAAAACTTATATTTACATAAAGACTTGCATACAGGTATTCTCAGAAGCATTTTGGAGAGTCAAAAGTTCGCGTATGTTTGACACTAATATTTATAGAACAAAATAGCATTTTTTTCAGTCAGTCATAATGGAGATTAACGCAGCTCTGGTTATACAGGAAGTCCTGGCACCAGTCTGCCTCACAGTGAATCCAGTGGAGCCAGCGACTTGTCTTACAAGTCTTTCTCAAGTCTCCCAAAGTGTTGTGGAAATAGTTACAACTTAAAAAAACAGAGAATCTCTAATGGATTTTCTGATTTCTAGAATCAGGGCTATTATGGTACATAGGACCAAGTAAAAACCCTTTTAACTACTATCTTTTGCCAAGAAATTAAGACAATAGCAGTATCACATTTCTGGTAGAAACACAAAGTAGAGAGGCATGCAGAGGTGAGGTTCCTACCTTATCACCACTAAAATCATGCTCTGGCCAGTGCAAAACTCAGATGGGTAATAATGGTAAATTATCAGAAACATAGTCTCATCCTTACACCAATCTCAACTGTGGATTCAGATGAAGTAACTAATGAATGTAACCCCTGGTACCTACTTTACAGCTCTCTGTAACTATCGACCTAAATAATCCTTTCATTTGCATTCATATCATAAGATAATCACAGCAATTTGTCCTTAAACAGGAAAAGCAGTTCAATATCTCCATTGTCTTAAATTGGAGTTAAGGTAACTCTCCTTCTGCTTGGCATAATATTGTCTGGTGAGTCCTTCATCATCTTAATAACCCACAAAATACAACCTATGCATTGAGTAGTTATAATTTGCTAATTGTTCCTGGGAGCCAGAGGTAACAAGCAACCAAGATGCCTTGGTAAAACACTTGCATGCCAGAAAAGAGGAAGATAAATCCCACAGAGTTTCTGGCTTATGATAGAGAAGAAAGATCTAGGTATCCGATGGTCTTGGGATTGTAAGTGTATTTTTCTAGAATTTGTTGAATTCTATATCACACCACAGAAATAAGAGATGTCTGAAGGGGTGCCTTTTGAATTTTGGAGGAATTCCAAAATTTTCAGAATTCAAATTCAGGCATGCTGGTCCTATCCACTTAACTTGTAGTCTAGAAGGCTTCCTATTTTCAGTAATATCTGAGGCAACAATAAAAACACAAAAATTTCTACAATAGGTCTGGGCTACCACACAAGCTCTTCTCCCATTTGTGCCATGACACAGAAGACCAAATGTTGTCTGTCAGTAATGTGTTTGTTAAACATAGGTACTAGATACATCCTTTGCTCAGCTGCAATAAGAAATCACAGAATTGATTATTAGAATTTTTGAAGACCATGCTGATTTCTAGCAATAACTATTCTCAACTTAAACAGCAGTTCTTGACCATTACTTGGCTGCAGTAGACACCAAACACCTAATCCCTGGACAACAAACTGCCCATCATTATGTTATCTAATCAAATCATGAAATTAGGCATCAATAGCAGAATTCTATGAAATTGAAATGGTATAAGTAAGACTGGGTCTAATAAGGTCCAGAATCCAAACAGACACACAAATGCTGATAAACTCTGTTTTTGTCTTTCTCTCTTATTTCATTATCTTTCTCTTCACCCACATCTGTGGCTTTATGAGGAAGTTGTCTAACAGGAGAATGGAGAAGACAGAAAAACAAATGCAAAAGGAAATAGTAGGGATTGAGAAATTATTAGTCCAAAGTGAAAGAAAGGTAAAATGTATTTATTAAAATACAAAGACATTTTGTAGTGATAAAAATATAATATATAGCAAAGATCTAAATATCATGAGTCATTTAGATAACCTCAAAATCCACCATAAACATAACTTAAGAGTTCAAATGAAAATAGTATGAACATATTACAATATGGTCCCTAAATTGACTCAATCTATGAATAATCACATAGGAAAGAATAAGCATGTAAAGCACTTGTTTGCTAAAGTTAATGCAACTGATGTGTCATATTCTGAATATACTGAATGTGTTTCCCTTTGAAGTCCTTAAAGTTAATAAAAAACAAAGCAGACATTTATCAAACCAGAAAAATATCTTTAGTAAATAAATTTCTAAAAGGTTAAAATTTATAAACTGATGTTAGTAATTCCAAATGTGTAAAAAGTTAATAGAATTGATATAATTTATAAAAGTTCAACTCATAGAGAAGGAAGGAGGCCAAAAAATATTAAAATATATTTTTAAAAGCATTCTCAAAATGCTTTGGATTTAAAGTTGGAATCTATAATTTAAGTTCCAAAATAAATATGAGATATATAAACATGACAGTGAAATCCACACCTTAAAGAATTTACTACTTAATTACTAGATATATAATATTAGAAGCTGGAAATCTATTTCTGGGTGTATTAGTTTTTTTTTGCTTCTATAACAAATTATCATAAACAGTGGCTTAAAACAATAGGCCATGTGTAACCCTATAATTAGTGGATAACAAATCCAGATGGGCTCAGGTAGCAATCTGCAAAGGGTCTCAAAAGGCCAAAATCAAGGTGTCAGCAGACCAGACTTGTATCTGGAGTATTTGAGAGAGAATCTATTTCCATGCTTATTCAATTTATTGGCAGAATTCAGTCTCATTTGATTGTAGGACTTGGTGGCTGTCAGCTGGGAATTCCCTCTTAGCTTTAGAAGCTATCGACATTCCTTAACACTTGTCATCCTCCAGATGAAAATCAGCTATAGCACGTCAAATTCTTCTTGTGCTTCATATATCTCTTTCTACTACATCTCTCTTTCTTCCCTCAGCTGGGAAATAACTGCTTTTAAGGACTTCTCTGTTTACATTGGGCTCATCAAATTTAATGTCCACCAACTGGTAACCTTAATTACAACTGAAAAATCCATTTTGCCATGTAACTTAACATATTTGTGAATATGACACTAGTTGGTGGAAGTGAAAATCTGAGGGGCAACATTTTGCATACTACACTGGATAAGACATCATCATTTAGTTGAATCTTCTGTGCTCCAAAAGCTAGGCAAAAGTAGAAAAGTAGATAAAATGTAAAAGGAAACAATAAAGAATACCTTAGCTAGCCCAAAAAGTATGATGAACATTATCATATATGAGAAACTGAAAATACATGCTCTCAGCAAGCATTCTAGGCTGTGGTTCTTTTTTACTGTCAAGCAAATCCAGCTAGGCGTTTATCACTTGCTGCATAGAAAGTATTTAAAATGCTCCCTTTGAAGCAAGAGGCTTTATTCATGGCCCCTTTACTATCTTTTTTTTTTTATCTTTTTTAAGGGAAGCTGCAATAATATTATACTAAGATTGGGATGGATAAAATAGAAGAAGGGAATTAAAAAGTACAACCTTCTAGTTATAAAATAAATAAGACATGGGGATATAATGTACAGCCTAGGAATAGAGTCAATGATACTGTGTAATAACTTTGTATGGTGACAAATGGTAAGTAGACTTACTATGGTGAACATTTCCTAACGTATATAAATCTCAAATCACTATGTTGTACACCTGAAACTAAATACAGTATTGCAGGTCAGTTATTCTTCATTTAAAAAAGGATTAAATAAAAAAATTACTAAGATTGCTGTTTGTTGCTGTGGCATATAGCAACATTTGTTTTAGAGGACTGCTGCTGAGAGAACACAGATGCTGCTTTCTGATAATCCCTCTATCTCATGAAATCCAAGCTAGTTTTGACACCTAGTTCTGCAAGAGGGTCTTAGGGACCAGGAGATTATGACTTCAAAATCTCTATTTAGTGAGGGTTGAGCTCAAAAGAAAGTGAAAAAAATTTTAGTAATACATATTGAAAATTTACCACTCTAAAAGACAAAATACAAAATTTAAAAAAATGGAAAAAATGCCTACAAAGAAAGACAAAATAATCTTTCTTTTGTAGTAGTAGAATAGTTGCATTGAAAAGTATGTCAACACTGTAGAATAGTTACATTACACCTATAGTAATAATAGAATAGTTAAATTGAAAAGTATGTCAACACTCTAAAATGTAATTTAAAAATTTAAAATCAATGATGACATTCAAAATGAGCTGTGAGATAAAAACAGGTAAAATTAAATAAAACTTAGCTGTCTATAATCTTAGATGTGAAAATCAGTTATAATAATGAAAATTGAATAGATAGGATAAACTATAAGCACTTAGTAAAAAATGATAATTTATGAAGTAGAAGACAGGTCTGACAAACTCATGTAAAATGTGATGTCACATTTTCTTTCAGCTTTCTTAAGATATAACTAAGAATTATAATATATTAAAAGTTTACAACGTGTTGATTTGATATATGTATGCATTATGAAAGTATTCCCACCATTGAGCTACTTAACACATCCATCAACTCACATATTTACATTTTTTTATGTTTCTATATGAGAATGTTTAAGTTCTACTCCCTCAACAAATTTCCATAATTCAAAACAGTATCATCAACTAGGTCACCATGTTGTATAGTAAGTCCTCAAACTATTCATTTTATAACTGAAAGTTACCGATTTAGTGTCCTACTATTAATTTGTGTGTTCAGACTTATTTTTTCATGATTCAGTCTTGGTACCATTCTAGGTTTTTATTGATTTCTTCTAGGTTGTCCAGTTTGTTGGAATATAATCATTCATAGTAGTTTCTAAATTATCCTTAGTATTTGTTTTATCAATTGTAATATGTCTGCCATTTTTTTTTGTCTTCTCTTTTTTCTTCTTCTCAGTCTTTCTAAACATTTTTCATTTCTTTTCAAAAGAACTTACCTTTTGTATCTTTTCAAAAAACCAGCCTTTAGTTTCATTGATCTATATGTTGTTTATCTGATCTCTCATTTAATCCTGTTCTGATATTTGTTGTTTCCTTCCTTTTATTAACTTTGGGTTTCATTTGTTCTTATTTTTCTAGTTTGTTATGGTGTAAAGTTAGTTTTCTTATTTGAGATCTTTCATTTTTTTTTTTTAATAATTATTTTTTATTGAAGGGTAGTTGACGCACAGCTTTACATTACATTAGTTTCAAGTGTACAACACAGTGGTAAAACATTTATATACATAATTCTAGGTTCCAGCTATCACCCTACCAAGCTGTTACAATATCTTGACTATATTCCTTATGCTATACATTATATCCCGGTTACTTATTTATTTTACCATTGGAAGTCTGTCCTTTTATTTTTTTTTATTTTTATTTTTTTTTTGTGAGGGCATCTCTCATATTTATTGATCAAATGGTTGTTAACAACAATAAAATTCTGTATAGGGGAGTCAATGCTCAATGCACAATCATTAATCCACCCCAAGCCTAATTTTCGTCAGTCTCCAATCTTCTGAGGCATAACAAACAAGTTCTTACATGGAGAACAAATTCTTACATAGTGAATAAGTTACATGGTGAACAGTACAAGGGCAGTCATCACAGAAACTTTCGGTTTTGCTCATGCATTATGAACTATAAACAGTCAGTTCAAATATGAATACTCATTTGGTTTTTATACTTGATTTATATGTGGATACCACATTTCTCTCTTTATTATTATTATTTTTAATAAAATGCTGAAGTGGTAGGTAGATACAAGATAAAGGTAGAAAACATAGCTTAGTGTTGTAAGAGAGCAAATGTAGATGATCAGGTGTGTGCCTGTAGACTATGTGTTAATCCAAGCTAGACCAGGGCAATAAAACATCCACGTATGCAGAAGATTTCTCTCAGAACGGGGGGGTGAGGTTCTAAGCCTCACCTCTGTTGATCCCCAATTTCTCACCTGATGGCCCCCCTGCGACTGTGCCTGTCTTAGGTTGTTCCTCCCTTGAGGAATCTTACCCGTCTCTGGCTAACCAGTCATCTTCCGGGGCCATACAGGGAAATGTGAAGTTGGTAAGTGAGAGGGAAGCCTTATTGTTTGAAAAGGTTAGCTTTTTACTTCTTTGCATATTTATGCCCTGTGGCTTCTATGCCCAGCATTTGTCTTGAGGTATCTTTACCACTTGGAAGAATTATGATACTCGGTAAATTTGATATGAGGCACGAATTCTATTTAAGGGTTGTAATTAGGAAGGAAGAAGAAAAGCTATAGAAGTAGCAGGCGGAAGAAAACATGGGAAGATTGATTATTTCTTTGACATATCTTCTTGTAGAGTAACTTCAGCATGTTTAGGTTTTAAGCTACTACTTAAATTGCGCACACACATTAACATAATAGGAGTATAGTTACATAACCAAAGCATATCTGTAATTACCAGCCATCTCGAGTGAAACCAAGAAAACCAGTTAGGCAACTTAGGCATTTGTGAAAACTTATCTATGATATGGTGGATATTGTCCAACTGAACTTGAACGGTCTGAGAGAAATCAGACAAATTAAAACAACCCATTCCTGGGGACTGTTCACATGCCATATGTTCTTTTAACAGTAAATAGTCTGTAGTTGTAAGACTTTGGAGTGCTACAATTTGCACTTCTCCAAATCCTTGTTTGAGTTCCAACAGTATAGATCCAGTCAAATTTGTTGTTTTACTGTATGCACAGGTCAGCTTAGATATTTCCTTCCTCATTCCCATGGCAAGTCCAGGAACTGGTGGGATGAGTGCATCTACAGCTGTAGCAGTGCGTGGATCTTTGTTGGGGTTTTTTGATGATCATCATCTGGCATGAGTCTTCCCGAGAGTGCTGATGTTGGAAGTTCTTTTTCATATCGTATCTTAGTTCATTTTCGGGGTAGCCCAATTAGGCTTTGATCCTCTGTATAAACACAAACAGACCCTTTGCCTACACTTTTATATGCCCTTTATACCCTTGTGGAGAACTCGTTGTAGGTTACCACACAGGAACTGCCCTTTTTTTTTTTTTTTGCTTTGTTTTTGGTATCACTAATCTACACTTACATGACGAATATTATGTTTACTAGGCTCTCCCCTATACCAGGTCTCCCCTATAAACCCCTTTACAGTCACTGTCCATCAGCATAGCAAAATGTTGTAGAATCACTACTTGCCTTCTCTGTGTTGTACAGCCCTCCCTTTTCTCCTACCCCCCCTTGCATGTTAATCTTAGTACCCCCCTACTTCTACCCCCTTATCCCTCCCTACCCACCCATCCTCCCCAGTCCCTTTCCCTTTGGTACCTGTTAGTCCATTCTTGAGTTCTGTGATTCTGCTGCTGTTTTGTTCCTTCAGTTTTTCCTTTGTTCTTATATTCCACAGATAAGTGAAATCATTTGGTATTTCTCTTTCTCCGCCTGGCTTGTTTCACTGAGCATAATACCCTCCAGCTCCATCCATGTTGCTGCAAATGATTGGATTTGCCCTTTTCTTATGGCTGAGTAGTATTCCATTGTGTATATGTACCACATCTTCTTTATCCATTCATCTATCGATGGACATTTAGGTTGCTTCCAATTCTTGGCTATTGTAAATAGTGCTGCGATAAACATAGGGGTGCACTGGTCTTTCTCATACTTGATTGCTGCGTTCTTAGGGTAAATTCCTAGGAGTGTAATTCCTGGGTCAAATGGTAAGTCTGTTTTGAGCATTTTGATGTACCTCCATACTGCTTTCCACAATGGTTGAACTAACTTACATTCCCACCAGCAGTGTAGGAGGGTTCCCCTTTCTCCACAGCCTCGCCAACATTTGTTGTTGTTTGTCTTTTGGATGGCAGCCATCCTTACTGGTGTGAGGTGATACCTCATTGTAGTTTTAATTTGCATTTCTCTGATAATTAGAGATGTGGAGCATCTTTTCATGTGTCTGTTGGCCATCTGTATTTCTTTTTTGGAGAACTGTCTGTTCAGTTCCTCTGCCCATTTTTTAATTGGGTTATTTGTTTTTTGTTTGTTGAGGCGTGTGAGCTCTTTATATATTCTGGACGTCAAGCCTTTATCGGATGTGTCATTTTCAAATATATTCTCCCATACTGTAGGGATCCTTCTTGTTCTATTGATGGTGTCTTTTGCTGTACAGAAGCTTTTCAGCTTAATATAGTCCCACTTACTCATTTTTGCTGTTGTTTTCCTTGCCCGGGGAGATATGTTCAAGAAGAGGTCACTCATGTTTATGTCGAAGAGGTTTGTGCCTATGTTTTCTTCCAAGAGTTTAATGGTTTCATGGCTTACATTCAGGTCTTTGATCCATTTTGAGTTTACTTTTGTATATGGGGTTAGACAATGGTCCAGTTTCATTCTCCTACATGTAGCTGTCCAGTTTTGCCAGCACCACCTGTTGAAGAGACTGTCATTTCGCCATTGTATGTCCATGGCTCCTTTATCAAATATTAATTGACCATATATGTCTGGGTTAATGTCTGGATTCTCTAGTCTGTTCCATTGGTCTGTGGCTCTGCTCTTGTGCCAGTACCAAATTGTCTTGATTACTATGGCTTTATAGTAGAGCTTGAAGTTGGGGAGTGAGATCCCCCCTACTTTATTCTTCTTTCTCAGGATTGCTTTGGCTATTCAGGGTCTTTGGTGTTTCCATATGAATTTTTGAATTATTTGTTCCAGTTCATTGAAGAATGTTGCTGGTAGTTTCATAGGGATTGCATCAAATCTGTATATTGCTTTGGGCAGGATGGCCATTTTGACGATATTAATTCTTCCTAGACACGAGCATGGGATGAGTTTCCATCTGTTAGTGTCCCCTTTAATTTCTCTTAAGAGTGACTTGTAGTTTTCAGTGTATAAGTCTTTCACTTCTTTGGTTAGGTTTATTCCTAGGTATTTTAATTTTTTTGATGCAATTGTGAATGGAGTTGTCTTCCTGATTTCTCTTTCTGTTGGTTCATTGTTAGTATATAGGAAAGCCACAGATTTCTGTGTGTTGATTTTGTATCCTGCAACTTTGCTGTATTCCGATATCAGTTCTAGTAGTTTTTGGGTGGAATCTTTAGGGTTTTTTATGTACAGTATCATGTCATCTGCAAACAGTGACAGTTTAACTTCTTCTTTACCAATCTGGATTCCTTGTATTTCTTTATTTTGTCTGATTGCCGTGGCTAGGTCCTCCAGTACTATGATAAATAACAGTGGAGAGAGCGGGCATCCCTGTCTAGTTCCTGATCTCAGAGGAAATTCTTTCAGCTTCTCGCTGTTCAATGTAATGTTGGCTGTGGGTTTATCATAGATGGCCTTTATTATGTTGAGGTACTTGCCCTCGATTCCCATTTTGCTGAGAGTTTTTAACATGAATGGATGTTGAACTTTGTCAAATGCTTTTTCAGCATCTATGGAGATGATCATGTGGTTTTTGTCTTTCTTTTTGTTGATGTGGTGGATGATGTTGATGGACTTTCGAATGTTGTACCATCCTTGCATCCCTGGGATGAATCCCACTTGGTCATGGTGTATGATCCTTTTGATGTATTTTTGAATTCGGTTTGCTAATATTTTGTTGAGTATTTTTGCATCTATGTTCATCAGGGATATTGGTCTGTAGTTTTCTTTTTTGGTGGGGTCTTTGCCTGGTTTTGGTATTAGGGTGATGTTAGCTTCATAGAATGAGTTTGGGAGTATCCCCTCCTCCTCTATTTTTTGGAAAACGTTAAGGAGAATGGGTATTATGTCTTCCCTGTATGTCTGATAAAATTCCGAGGTAAATCCATCTGGCCCGGGGGTTTGTTCTTTGGTAGTTTTTTAATTACTGCTTCAAATTCGTTGCTGGTAATTGGTCTGTTTAGATTTTCTGTTTCTTCCTGGGTCAATCTTGGAAGGTTATATTTTTCTAGGAAGTTGTCCATTTCTCCTAGGTTTCCCCGCTTGTTAGCATATAGGTTTTCATAGTATTCTCCAGTAATTCTTTGCAATTCCGTGGCGTCCGTCGTGATTTTTCCTTTCTCGTTTCTGATAATGTTGATTTGTGTTGACTCTCTTTTCTTCTTAATAAGTCTGGCTAGAGGCTTATCGATTTTGTTTATTTTCTCGAAGAACCAGCTCTTGGTTTCATTGATTTTTGCTATTGTTTTATTCTTCTCAATTTTATTTATTTCTTCTCTGATCTTTATTATGTCCCTCCTTCTGCTGACCTTAGGCCTCATCTGTTCTTCTTTTTCCAATTTCGATAATTGTGACATTAGACCATTCATTCGGGATTGCTCTTCCTTTTTTAAATATGCTTGGATTACTATATACTTTCCTCTTAAGACTGCTTTTGCTGTGTCCCACAGAAGTTGGGGCTTAGTGTTGTTGTTGTCATTTGTTTCCATATATTGCTGGATCTCCATTTTGATTTGGTCATTGATCCATTGATTATTTAGGAACGTGTTGTTAAGCCTCCATGTGTTTGTGAGACTCTTTGCTTTCTTTGTACAGTTTGTTTCTAGTTTTATGCCTTTGTGGTCTGAAATGTTGGTTGGTAGGATTACAATCTTTTGGAATTTTCTGAGGCTCTTTTTGTGGCCTAGTATGTGGTCTATTCTGGAGAATGTTCCATGTGCACTTGAGAAGAATGTATATCCCGCTGCTTTTGGATGTAGAGTTCTATAGATGTCTATTAGGTCCATCTGCTCTACTGTTTTGTTCAGTGCTTCCATGTCCTTACTTATTTTCTGCCCAGTGGATCTATCCTTTGGGGTGAGTGGTGTGTTGAAGTCTCCTAGAATGAATGCATTGCAGTCTATATCCCCCTTTAGTTCTGTTAGTATTTGTTTCACATATGCTGGTGCTCCTGTGTTTGGTGCATATATATTTAATATGGTTATATCCTCTTGTTTGACTGAGCCCTTTATCATTATGTAGTGTCCTTCTTTATCTCTTGTTACTTTCTTTGTTTTGAAGTCTATTTTGTCTGATATTAGTACTGCAACCCCTGCTTTCTTCTCACTTTTGTTTGCTTGAAATATGTTTTTCCATCCCTTGACTTTTAGTCTGTACATGTCTTTGGGTTTGAGGTGAGTTTCTTGTAAGCAGCATATAGATGGGTCTTGCTTTTTTATCCATTCTGTTACTCTGTGTCTTTTGATTGGTGCATTCAGCCCATTAACATTTAGGGTGACTATTGAAAGATATGTACTTATTGCCATTGCAGGCTTTAAATTCGTGGTTACCAAAGGTTCATGATTAGCCTCTTTAGTATCTTACTGCCTAACTTAGCTCGCTTATTGAGCTGTTATATACACTGTCTGGAGATTCTTTTCTTCTCTCCCTTCTTTTTCCTCCTCCTCGATTGTTCATATGTTGGGTGTTTTTTGCTGTGCTCTTTCTAGGAGTGCCCCCATCTAGAGCAGTCCCTGTAAAATGTTCTGTAGAGGTGGTTTGTGGAAAGCAAATTCCCTCAGCTTTTGTTTGTCTGGGAATTGTTTAATCCCACCGTCATATTTGAATGATAGTCGTGCTGGATACAGTATCCTTGGTTCAAGGCCCTTCTGTTTCATTGTATTAAATATATCATGCCATTCTCTTCTGGCCTGTAGGGTTTCTGTTGAGAAATCTGACGTTAGCCTGATGGGTTTCCCTTTATAGGTGACCTTTTTCTCTCTAGCTGCCTTTAACACTCTTTCCTTGTCCTTGATCTTTGCCATTTTAATTATTATGTGTCTTGGTGTTGCCCTTCTTGGATCCTTTCTGTTGGGGGTTCTGTGTATTTCCGTGGTCTGTTCGATTACTTCCTCCCCCAGTGTGGGGAAGTTTTCAGCAATTATTTCTTCTAAGATACTTTCCATCTCTTTTCCTCTCTCTTCTTCTTCTGGGACCCCTATAATACGGATATTGTTCCTTTTGGATTGGTCACACAGTTCTCTTAATATTGTTTCATTCCTGGAGATCCTTTTGTCTCTCTCTATGTCAGCTTCTATGCGTTCCTGTTCTCTGATTTCAATTCCATCAATGGCCTCTTGCATTCTATCCATTCTGCTTATAAACCCTTCCAGAGTTTGTTTCATTTCTGCAATCTCCTTTCTGGCATCTGTGATCTCCTTCCGGACTTCATCCCATTTCTCTTGCGTATTTCTCTGCATCTCTGTCAGCATGTTTATGATTCTTATTTTGAATTCTTTTTCAGGAAGACTGGTTAGGTCTGTCTCCTTCTCTGGTGTTGTCTCTGTGATCTTTGTCTGCCTGTAGCTTTGCCTTTTCATGGTGATAGGAATAGTCTGCAGAACTGGGACGAGTGATGGCTGGAACGACTTCCTTTCTTGGTTTGTGGCACTCCTCTCCTGGGAGAACAGCGACCTCTAGTGGCTTGTGCTGTTCAGCTGCGCGCAGACAGGGTTCCTGCTTCCTGCCCGGCTGCTATGGAGTTAATCTCCGCTGTTGCTGTGGGCGTGGCCTGGCTCGGGCAGCTACTCCAAAATGGTGGAGTCGCGTTGGAGCAAGAGCGGCTGGAAGGCTATTTATCTCCGTAAGGGGCCTCCCTGCTCCCTGCAGCCCAGGGGTTAGGGTGCCGAGAGATCCCGGATTCCCTACCTCTGGATTAAGTGACCTGCCCTGCCCCTTTAAGACTTCCAAAAAGCACCCGCCAAAACAAAACAACGACCACCAAAAAAAAAAAAGAAGAAAAAAAAATTTTTAAATTAAAAAAAAAAGTTTTTAATTAAAAAAAAAAAAAAAAAGGTGGTTGTTCGTTTTTCTTTATTCTCCGGTGCCAGCCTCAGGCCTCTGCTCACTGGTCTTTCTGCCCTGTTTCCCTAGTATTGGGGTCCCTATCCCTTTAAGACTTCCAAAAAGCGCTCGCCAAAACAAAACAGCAAAAAAGCAAAAAAAAAAAATGGTCGCGCGCTTTTCTTATGTCCTCTGGCGCCCAGCCTCCAGTGCCCGCTCACTGTTCTTGCTGCCCTGTTTTCCTAGTATCGAGCGCCCTGCACTCTGGCCCGAATGGCTGGGGCTGGGTGTTTGGCAGTCCTGGGCTCCGTCTTCCTCCCGCTCTGCCTGCTCTTCTCCCGCCGGGAGCTGGGGGGAGGGGCGCTCGGCTCCCGCGGGGCCGGGGCTTGTATCTTACCCCCTTCGGGAGGCGCTGGGTTCTCTCAGGTGCGGATGTGGTCTGGATATTGTCCTGTGTCCTCTGGTCTTTATTCTAGGAAGGGTTGTCTTTGTTATATTTTCATAGATATATGTGGTTTTGGGAGGAGATTTCCGCTGCTCTACTCACGCCGCCATCTTCTGCCCCTCTATCGAGATCTTTCATTTTTATAATTATAGGCATCTATCATGATAAAATTCCCTTTTAGGTTAGCTTTGCTACATCCTATAATTTTTTTTACGTTTCATTTCCATTTTCATTTCTCTCAAAGTATTGTTGGTTTCCCTCTTGTTTTCTTCTTTGACCCACTGGGTGTCCAGGACTATGTGTTTCATCTTGACACATTCATAAATTTTCCAGTTTTATTCTTATAATTGATTTATAATGTCATGTCAGTGTTGGTGGAAATATATTTAACATTGATGCAGTCTGCTTTAATTATTAAGACTTTTTTATGTGGCCTAATGTATAATTATCCTGGAGAATGTTGTGTGTGTGCCTTAAAAGAATGTATATTCAGATGGTGTTGGCTGGAATGTTCTGTATGTGTCTTTTATATCTGTCTGGTATAATATGTATTTTAAGTCCAATTTTTTTTTGTTAATTCTCCTTCCTTTTTGATTTTCTATCTGGATTATCTAGCCAGTGTTGAGAGTGGGGTATTAAAGTCCCCTACTTTTATCAAGGAAACAAAATACAATACTCTGAGCTATAACATACAAGGAAACATGATCCAATTCTCAGAAAAGCAAACTGCTTATAAATGAAAGATAACTTGATAGATTTTAATAAACTTCAAAACACAGTCAAATATATTTTCAAAATAATAATGGGAAGTATTTTTCAACTTTTTGCTTTATGCATAAACTATCCTAAGAGTGACTGCAAAGTAATGACATTTTCTGAGAGAAAAAGATGAGTATTATTGCCACATAATGATAATACACACTACTAAAACTATTTTAGCAAGTATAAAGACATGACAAAGAAGGAAATAAATAAAGTATCTCAGTGCTTCAGAAACTAGCTTGGTATTTCTGAAATATTTGCCACCTGTTAATTATACAAATAACTATTTTTGTCTCTGTTTAGTAAAGTAGCAAAATTTAAAATCTAAATAGTAAGATAAAGAATGGAAGGTTTTTAATGAGCAACTAAGGAAACTTATGTTTGGAATAGAAATATAAATACTGAGTGGCTTGACACATTTTTATTAAAAAATTTACAAATATGTGG
The DNA here is from genome assembly GCF_030020395.1 of Manis pentadactyla. NCBI lineage: Eukaryota > Metazoa > Chordata > Mammalia > Pholidota > Manidae > Manis > Manis pentadactyla. The sequence goes on along the minus strand of NC_080021.1, from coordinate 164,994,447 downwards.
CTCTGTGTGTGGTAGGCAATGTGCCTCCTCCTTCTCTAAGATGTCCACATCTTAATTGTGGAAACATTTTGGATATGCTACCTAAATGGCAAAGACAAACTCTGCAGATATGATTAAGTATTTTGAGATGGGATGATAATTTTGGGTTATCTGGATGGGCCCAGTATAATCACAGGATTCATCATGAACGCAAGAGAGAGGCAGGAGAGTCAGAGAAAGAGATGCGACAATGGAAGAGGGCTGAGAGAAAAAGGAGACTGGAAGTTGCTCTACTGTTGGCTTTGGAGATGTAATAAGGGGTCATAAGTTAAGGAGGCAGGTAGCTTGTAGAAGCTGGAAAAGGCAAGGAATGTATTCTTCCCTGAAGTCTTCACAAAGAGTAAATCTCAGCTGACACCATGATTTTAATCCCATTAGGTCCTTTCAGACTTCTGACCATCAAAACTATAAAACCATAAGTTTGTGTGTTTTGATCCACCAAGCCTGTGATAATTTATGAGAACAGTGATAGAAAACTAAGACAACATGAATTTCCACCCCTTAAGTACTTGCTATGCATTGTGATTTCCTTCCAAAGAGTGTAGTATGAAAATGGAGGAGAAAAATGTAAGTTTACAGTGGAGAAACTGACCAACATTAACCCGGAATGTGATCAAGGTTAACATCATCAGTAATGCTGATAGCATTTACCCTTAAGATGATATGATAAGAATGACAGTTAACCTCTAAGGTTTTCCTCTCCAAAATCTATAACTCCAACCTAATTGTGAAAAAAACTGTAAGATAACTCCAAATTGTAAGGCATTCTACATAATACCTCACCAGTACTCTTCAAAAATCTCTAAGTGATCAAAAACAAAAGTCTAAGAAACTGTCCCAGGAAAGATGATATTAAGGATACTGGGCAAAAATAATAATAATAATGTGATATTCTGCATTGGATCCCAGTGCAGTAAAATGACATTTGATAAAAATGAAAAAAACCTGAACAAAACATGGACTTCAGTAACTAATAATGAATTAATATTGGTTCACTGGTTATAAAAATGTGCCATATTAATGTAAAATGTTAACTAGGGAAAACTGAGTGTGGGGTATATATGAACTTCCTGTGTTATCTTTGTAAATTTTCTATACATGTAATCTACTTTAAACATTTATATATGTACATGATTGATAAGACATACAAATATAATAAAAGAAAAAGAAAAATCCAATGTAAATTTAATAAAAACTTGTGAAATCATATGTTGCAAAGACCAGCTAAAAACAATTGGTGTAGGAATGATTACATCGTGTTTGGAAAATATAAGGGGTAAACAATCAGATATAAGGTAGAACTATATATATATATATATATATATATATATATATATATATACACACACACACACACACACACACACACACATATACACATACACACATATACGTTAACTTAAATATTTATACATTTGTAAGTGGCATGAACTTTAAAAATATAAGTAGAATTCTGACTAAAATGAGAAAGTAACCAAACCTCCAAATCAGTTAGCTTCTGCCATAATAATGCTACATAAAAAACAGAACAAAATTACAGTAACATACAACATTAAACTACTCTTTCTTTTTTTTTTTTTTTTTGAGAGGGCATCTCTCATATTTATTGATCAAATGGTTGTTAACAACAATAAAATTCTGTATAGGGGACTCAATGCACAATCATTAATCCACCCCAAGCCTAATTCTCATCAGTCTCCGATCTTCTGAAGCATAACAAACAAGTTCTTACATGGTGAACAAATTGTTACATAGTGAATAAGTTCTTACATGAAAACACCTCTTTCTTATACAGATGTGGGTTGTCAGGAGATCAGCTGATTCAGGCTAGAATTAGTTTGCCAGCTATGCTATAAACTGCAATTCCAGTTGGGTTTGTATTCTATAGGTGGCTGACTTCTGGGGCAGCAGCTATCTGGGAAGAAGCATTGCTCATGGAGTTGACAGAGGAGTAAAGGGCAAGAGTAATTGTATAAACTCATTACAATTTCCTGCTCATACACTATATGCTAACCCCACCAGGCTTAAAGGCAGTCAAGTGGGCGAAGACTAAAGAAAGTTGACTAGGCTACTGTGGATGCACCTGCAAAGTTACGGTCAAGGGAATAGGAATATCAAATAATTGGGAGGCATTCATTTAACTCACCACACCCTCTATTATAGTGATAGATTTTTATCTTCTGTCAAAAATGCATTGTTTAGACTGATGAACACACCAAAGACAAAGGAGTTCTGAAAACCACAGTTATTAAATAAAACCTAATGGAATCTACAAAACTCTTACATCAAACAAATAGAAACAATGTTTGTTTTTGAACTCCACAGAGATATTTTAATTAATATTCATTAATTGAGACATATAGAACTTCTCAATTGTTAAATAATCAAAAGCCTGCAGACCACATTCACAAAGTACAATCAGGAAAATCAGTTAAAATATAGAACAATAAACAGATTTTAAAATCCTTGTGAAAGAGTTTTAAGAATGCAAATGTTGATTATCTTAAAATTTGGTAAAATAGTTAAACTGCTGGAAGACCTATAAGGTAAAAAGAGAAAAGTACTATATATTATGAAGTGAAAGCATAGCTATAGTGAATTACCTCATTCCAATGAATTTCCCTTTTTTTTTTTTTTTTTGGACTGACCCCTTTATCATTACATAATGTTCTTCTCTGTCTCTTGTTACTCTTTTTGTTCTGAAGTCTATTTGTTCTGATACAAATGTTGGTACTCCTGCTTCTTTCTAGCTTTTATTTGTATGAAATACCATTTTTCATCACTTCACTATCAGTCTATCTTTGTCTTTAGGTCTGAAATGAGTCTCTTGTAGGAAGCCTATAGATGGGTCTAGTTTCTTTATCCATTCTGCCACCCCATGTCTTTTTTGTTAGTTTGTTTGATTTTGTTTTGTTTTTTTGTTTTTTTTATTTGCAACTCAAATAGATTTTTAATTATTCCAATTCAGAATTCTGTAGGCAATTTAAGCAAAATAGTACAACTTTTAAAAAGAACAGGGATTTGTTGTGGGTATATAGTTAGTTAGGTCAAAGTCCAAATTGCAAACTTGGAGCTATGTCCTTCCTTTCAATTCAACTGTAATTGAAGAAATAACTAAAGAATATCCAAGTATCACTGAAGAGGATCTAGGCGTGCAAGAACTGGAAGCATTAATAGATACAATCCAGAAGCAACTGAAAGATCATCCATGCACAGACAACATTCGCGAAGCATTTCAAGTACATGACAAGGAAGCATTGGGATATGTGGACAAAGAGACATTTTTTAAAATCTGTGACTCTCTTAACCTCCCAGTTGATGATTCCTTGATTAGGGAGCTGATCAGGATGTGCTCTCATGGAGAAGACAAGATCGACTACTATAACTTCATCCATGCATTCTCAAACTGATCTAGCTGATGAGAGAATGCAATACAATTTTTTGAGGTTGGACCTACACTTTGAAACATCTTGTACTCTTTGCAAAGGCATTTACCAAGCTCTTGAAATTAAAAAAAAAAAAAAGACAAAGCAGAAAAAATGTACCTTATTTTGGTAATCATGTTGCTATAGCAACAGCATAGTGATACACAGAAGAGCTTTCGAAGTTATACTGGTAATAAAAGATACACATGTATACATAGGTCTATCAATTTTGTTGAATAAATATAAGTCTCCATAACCTTGCCAGATCTAGTAATGAGGAAACCAGTGCAAACACTATTGATACCAATAGCAAAAACACCTGTCAACTTCTAGTTACTGTTTGCACATGTCCACAGAGAAGAGAAATAAAGAAAAACCTATGCTCTATACCTAAGGACTTTGGTCTGGAACACAATCTGGTGCTGGTGGGGAGGAAAATGAAAAGATAAGATTAGCTGGTCCTAGAACTACATGGTGTGAAAAAAAAACGTGTTTAGATTTCTCAGAGTTTAAGTAATGCATGGTACAAATATCAACACAATAAATTATTCAGTAAATAAATTTATATATAGACAAAGGAAAACGTAACATGAACATCTAGGTTTAAATTGTTAACAACCCTATGTCTATTGGAGCCATTTTTTCAGTGTCCTGAAAAAGAATAAAATTCTTTTCCAAATGGTAAAAAAAAAAAAGAATATCCAAGTATGAAGGTAAAATCACATGAACAACATTGTGATTACTAGATTCCCCCAATTATCAAGTCCCCACCACCTACCCCATTACAGTTACTGTCCATCACAGTAGTAAGATGCTATAGAGTCACTACTTGTCTTCTCTGTGCTGTACTGCCTTCCCAGTGCCCCCCCATATGTTATGTGTGCTAATTGTAATGTCCCTTATTCCTCCTATCCCTCCCTCCCACCCACCCTCCCCAGTCACTTTCCCTTTGGTAACTGTTAGTCCATTCTTGGGTTCTGTGATTCTGCTGCTGTTTTGTTGCTTCAGTGTTGGCTTTGTTCTTATGCTCCACAGATGAGTGAAATCATTTGGTACTTGTCTTTCTCCACCCGGTTTATTTCATTGAGCATAATACCCTCTAGCTCCATCCATGTTGTTGTAAATGGTAGGGTTTGTCTTCTTCTTATGGCTGAATAATATTCCATTGTGTATATTTACCACATCTTCTTTATCCATTCATCTACTGTTGGACATTTTGGTTGCTTCCATATATTGGCTATTGTAAATAGTGCTGTGATAAACACAGGGGTGCATATGTCTTTTGGAAACTGGAGTGCTGCTTCCTTAGGGTAAATTCCTAGAAGTGGAATTCCTGGGTCAAATGGTAAGTCTATTTTGAGCATTTTGAGGAACCTCCATACTGCTTTCCACAACGGTTGATCTAGTTTACATTCCCACCAGCAGTGTAGGAGGGTTCCCCTTTCTGTGCATCATCACCAGCATTTGTTGTTGTTCCCAGTCTTTTCTATGTTGGCCATCCTAACTGGTGTAAAGGGATATCTCATTGTGGTTTTAATTTGCATTTCCCTGATAATTAGAGATGTGGAGCATCTTTTCATGGGCCTGTTGGCCATCTGAATTTCTTCCTTGGAGAAGTGTCTGTTCATATCCTCCATCCATTTTTTAATCAGGTTACTTGCTTTTTGGGTGATGAGGTGTGTGAGTTCTTTATATATTTTGGATGTTAACCCCTTGTCGGATATGTCATTTACAAATATATTCTTCCATGCTGTAGGATGCCTTTTTGTTCTGTTGATGGTGTCATTTGCTGTACAGAAACTTTTTAGCATGATGTAGTCCCATTTGTTCATTTTTTATTTTGTTTCCCTGGCTGGAGGAAATGCGTTCAGGAAAAAGTTGCTCATGTTTATATTCAAGAGATTTTTGCCTATGTTTTCTTCTAAGAGTTTTAAGCTTTCATGATTTACATTCAGGTCTTTGATCCATTTTGAATTTACTTTGTGTATGGAGTTAGACAATAATCCAGTTTCATTCTCTTGCATGTAGCTGTCCAGTTTTGCCAACACCAGTTGTTGAAGAGGCTGTCATTTTCCCATTGTATATCTATGGCTCCTTTATCATATATTAATTGACCATATATGCTTGGGTTTGTATCTGGGCTCTCCAATGAATTTCTAAAACTAGGCAAAATGGATGTTTTTTAGACAAATGAAAATTACCAAAATAGATTCAAAAAGATATGTGAAATATGAATAATAAATAAAAACACTAATGAAAACAAATCTACATCTTCTCCACTTAGTTGGATATAATACTTGCACCACCTTAACTTTAAATGGTAATATTGAAGATGAAAGAAGTCAGTTCATATGGAATCAATATAGTACTGGCACAGAGTAGGTGCTTATTTGTTTTGGGTTCGATTTTTCAATATTACCATAATTGTTTATTAACACATAGGCAATAAGCCTTGGGTATATATTTTTTTCACTTAAAAATTCTCTTCTGTTTTTCCTGAATCCTTCCTTCCCTGGCAAAAGGTAGTCAGAGAGGCTTTATAAGTCTCAAACCTGTAGGTCTTATATCTCAACCCAATCTACCAATATCCACAGGGTTCATCATATCATATATTTTTGGAAGTAGATCAAAATGATGTGATAGCTCTTGCTCTCTTTTTCATTTGTTCCTATAAGTATTTCATGACCCTTAGGAAATTACAAACAAGTGTGATTCTGGTATGCCATTCAAAGATTCATCATTTCTGTATCCATTACATGCCAATACCACTAAAAAAATCATTCAGGGTAAAGTAAAAGAATGAGATCTTCAGGGAGTTAGTAGGTAGAGTGAGTGCTCCCCTCTGAAGGCTTCCTACAAAGCATTTTGTCTCAACAAAATTAATAACAAAAACAATTAATGACATTATGTATTTGTTGGGTAAACAGAGCCACCAGCATATAATACTGTTTGTAGAAATTTAAAAGCATGATGCTTTTTAAAAAGTAGACCAGAAAATATGAAACAATAATAGCCACATGTGGAACATACTCAATTATTTGTAGAATATAATTATAGTTAAGGTAATCTAACTCATTATTTTAAGTGTATAGTTCATACATATTTTCTCTCCTGACCCCAGGCCTCAACAGTGATTCAAAATAGAATAGAAAGAGGGACTATTTCTCCAAAGGGACATAAACAATAGTGATATGCTGGGAGGTGATGAATCACAAGAGTATGCTTTACTTCTTCACAGATATGCTTGATGGAATGAATCAAACACAATCTTCTTAAAAATCAGCCTTCATTAGCTAATTAACTATGAGCTGACAGTTACAGCATCTGTAGTTGTATTTGAATTTATTGATTTATTAGCAATATTACTTATTCATACAATTATTTCAGAAAGAAAAATTCCAATTTGATCATACTTTAAAGTCCCTAGAGTACTATAGTAATATCATACTTTATTTTAGCATGCCCTGTTGCCTAGCTGCACTTTCAACCCAGTGAGATAAATGTCCATGAGCCAAAACAGTTTTTAGTCTCTTTTACCCTTATCTAGAGATAAGACCTTCTCATTTCATTTTTAAAATCACATTATGTGAGTGACCATGCTAATGAAGTTAATAATTTTACTCCATCCACTTCAGGCTTTACTTTAAAACCCTAGCTAGTAGAGAGTTTGTCAAGGCTTCTAAAATGTTCTTTGCTGTTTGAGCAGAGCTAAGCTATAAAGCATGTGACAGATAAAATACATTAAATAGAAATATACTTCCTAAGAAGGAAGTCTAAACGCTGCTAAAGTTTAGTAAAGAAAGAACTTTAGTCTTAAAGTTACCCTTAACAGCTTTATAACACTTTTTTTAGTTATAAACACAAATACAGTGGCAGGTATATTTGATTCCTGTGATTCTATAATCATTATTGTATTGTTACTAAGATTATCTATGAGTAGCAACAATAAGTTTGTCTCTTCAGTATAATAAAAATGTGTCACGTTGATCTTAGGAAATGTGACATGCAGCCTCAGGAGACATTTGAGTCAAGTGGGAAAAAATTTGTAATTCATGTGATCACACTTTCACACAAAAAAGATAGGAAGTTCAAAATCTTGATACCAAGATTCAAAGCTGAAAAAACAACCCAGGACATGTTAATGTGTATAGTGAACATTTACTGCATTATCATTTACAATTGGAAGACAGCCATCCAGAGAGCAGTAGATGCATTAGACAGTTGTGATATTATTTCTGATCAGTTTCCTTAGAAGTGTAACATGCCATTTTCATTGGATCAAGTCTTGGTTCTACAGTGAGTCAGCACACACAGATATATATTATGGCCTAACATTCTGAAGACTGTAACATCTGTGAAATATGGAACTGTAAACGACAATTGATGCACCACCAGTGGAAAACTTATAGCAGTGACTGTCCAGGCTTGTAGATATATTGACATATCTTGACAAAGTTTTCCGCCAGTGGGGATGTTTTATGAAACTATCAACTCTTGCATAATAGCATACTGTTCATTGTTCTTTGGGGAATATAGCTGAAAAGACTATTAATTTTTCTTAACATCTACAAAAGGAAAAAAAGTCTTAAACTATTCACAAGAATGCATCTGTGGTCCCTATATTAAGAACATACACCTGAAGCTCTACAAACAACCTATTTCTACCAAAGATCCTTTACAATGTATAGTAAGAAACATGTTATTTATTTTTCATATTTATCAATGTAAGATGCCAAATATTTCAGTTATTTAATAGATAATGTACTTCAAATAAGAGATTGTAATTTACTTCAAGCAAGAGATCCTGCTGTAAAGATACTTTGCTGAGAGGCAAAAAAGTATACAAAAGCACTATTTGTCTAAAAATAATAAAAGTAAAGTATTTATCACCTGAGTCAGTGATTTCCAGGCTTAAGAGTCAAATTTGAATGATGATTTATCTTTGCTTGTTCAACAAAACTATTTCAATAGATTATAATAATGTTTCTGATTATAGTTACTCAGTTGGTTTTCTATCCACAGTCTCTGAGGCTACAAGCATACATTTATCATGCCCTGTTTTTCAATTCTGTGAGTCCATTGTTGAAATGGAAATGTAGGTTTATTAGATCTCAACATGAGAAGCTGGGAACTAGACACCTGACTAGAAGATATTTCAATGTCCCATCATAGTTCAGCTGTTGTACAATGTGGCTTTGGTCAATGCTCTACTGAATATTATAACAACATGACATGGACATGGTAGATGTAATGCTGCAACATATTAGAGTGGGACTGAGTGAGTTCAATAAACTGTCAAAGTGACAGAGTATATTAAATCATTTCTGCGGTGAGAGTTTTCATATAGAACCCCATAACTGAATCTTATCTGTTGTCTTGATAAGTGCATCAGAAAATTGGCCTACCCCAACTTGATTTTTTTCATGCTGCTTGGCCAAGGACTAAGATTTCTCATACAATTCAGATTATAATCCTGTATGTCCATTTCAGTCATGGTATGTTATGCATTTCAATATTTTCTTATCATAATATGCCAATAAAGATTTCCTGTTCATAATTTTATTGAATGAGTAAAACACAGTTGAATGATCAAGTAAGTGTAAGTGTCCTTGTATTATTCATTCCATCTTTATGGTTCTAGGCTCTAACATCAATGAAATATTCTCAGTAGATAGTGATATACTTAGTTTTTAAGGAACAGCAGTGTAAGAAATTCTGCAACCTGTTTATGTGATGAAATTGACTATTTTTTCCTAATTGACATGATGCTTCATCGCTATATAGAAACAGACTTATTTTCTCACAGTATACTGTTCCAGAATTTGATTTTTTTCCTATTTGCTTAATTGCTCTTTGGTTCAAATTCTTTAAACATTACCTCTACTTTTGCATAGCTCTTAACCATTTGAACTTTATTTCTGTACATATCTTCTTTTCAAAATTGTAAGCATTTCAAATGTAGCATCCATGGTCTGTTTTGTTATTTTATCCCCATCAGTCCCTTATAGCACCTTATAAGAGACATTTTCTTACACATTTGTAAATACATGGAAATCTCTCTGCATTTAATCTCAATATAATGAAAAAAAGTATTTGACCTTAGAGGAAATTCATAATATTATCACCATTATGTAACAGAGTAATTCTTTACATATACAGAGAACAGTAATTATTTTCTAGTAAAAGTAGATTTTACTTTGCCCCTTATATTTGGTCTACACCTACATGTTTCAGAAAGATTTGTTGGAAAAAAAAGATTATAGTCCATTTGAAAAACAGTAGTACCCATGTTTAGTATAGAAAAGCTGTGTCAAAAATAAGTGTATCTTTTTTTCATAAGTAATAATATTTCTAAGAACAGGTACTACAATGAAGTCACTTAGTTCTTTTTCATTTTATACATACTCCACACTTATGGCTGAATTTCATTTTAGGGAGAAAAGAAAGTAATTATGTTTCTACATGTTTTAGCAGAGGAAGCAGTTTATTTTATCCTTGTCTTTTAAACTAAAATAGTTGAACCACTATAATATAATGAATACTTTTATTCAGGCTATCTAAGAGATCCCCTCAGTATACAAAAAGGGAATTGTACAGCAGAGAAGTTTCTGAAAATTCTTTTGAGAGAGATAATAGCACCTGTTTCTTTCCCCCTTCTCTGTAGTCACATTATCAGAAGTATGGTTAAAAGAGATGTAGACTTCATTATAAGAAAAGTAGGTTGAAAAAATGAAAAACAAATGTTGGTTTGTGTACATGATGTGAATGAGATCTAGAATAGATAGCAACCAATATGTGTTTCATGAAAAAATTAATCTGTCTGCAAAAAATATAAAAGAAATCAGAATCTGAAACCACAAATTTTTATTGCCAAGAAAGACTGCTTTTCAGAAGCCTGCATCTGTTATAAACAGACCAGACGGATATACACAGAAATAGAAAGCTTCAAAGAAAGGGTGTGATTCACATGCCTTGCTTTAATAGCAGTAACAAGCTTTCCTTTGAAGTAGATCGGTTTTCCAGCAGGTGTCCTGAAGGTGCCATCATACTGTTGAAAGTCAGCCAGTGTTTGAAAGCTTGCCAGCTTGAAGGCCATTAATTGACAAGCTGTGAAAGTCCAGCATCACAGGAAAGGAAATTACACAGAGGTGAGCTGGATTCCTCGCACCTCACCCGAAGAAACAGCAGAGGGAGCTGCCAATCTTTTCAAGACCAAAGGGTATACAGTGTGCAACTTCCTTGATGGAACTCTAAATAAGAACTTAACTGGACAGAAATCACTACAATCTCTTTGATTACTTTATGGAAGTTGATTTATGTGATTTTCCCAAAGTATCAATCCAGAAATATTTTGGTAAAAATATTAAAACCAGAAACAATAGCTTCTTGCTGGTAGTTGCTAGCTGCTAAGATTGGAGTAGTAGCCAAATAATATGACATTGTGTTTCTCTTATAAAAGGCAATAGGCAGAATTAACCTCATTCTAACCACAGATATTGCAGGGCTATTCAAATCCCATCTTGTTTATAAGGATTATTTTTTTGTGTAAATATAGCTGAATTTTTTCTTGTCCCTTTCTGAAAATGTGCTTCAGGAATGCAGCAAGATTTAAAGTGGGCCACTGAGCCACTCTGAATATTTTTGTTACAGATAATTTTTAAACACAGCAAAATTATTATATTGCACCAGAAATATTTATTCAGTGTCAACAACTTGAGGTATACATCATTTCTCTCTCTGTGCACTTGATTGCTAATTTCCTCAGGCAATCCTTTTGAAAACACAGCAAAGTGGTAAACTACAAAGCAGAAGAAAACCTGGCAATGCTAAGTGGTGAAGGCCTCATAAGAATTTGAAATTGGTTATTAGAAAATTTGTTCAGTCTGCTACAGCAACCTTTAAACATGTGCCGTGACATTGCCGAGAAGCTCTCCTGGTGGATGGTGACCTCATTGCTTTGATTTCTGTGCTATACAGTTTCAAACTTCGCAGGCCTAGCTGAGAAAAAGATTTGAAAAAATGGTCATTCCTACTTCCACTACCAGCAACTAGGTTTTCTTAAGAAAAATCTGGTCTATTTCTCTTTTATGCTTCCTTGAAGTAGGACCAGAAGAGGTAAAGATATGGGATTATTCAATTTACATTCACATTTGCATAAAAGAGAATATTGAATGATCGCTTTAAAAAAATCAAAATCTAAAAATCCCTCTGTGAGGTCATTTAAATAAGAGGTGTGCCTGTTAGTCCTGCACATAAGGTTAATGCTTCTACAACATTAGGGATAATGGTGCCATATTGTTTGAAGATATATATCCCTTATTCAAAGATTTGAATGTAACCTAATTTTTAAGTGTTATACTAATGCTAATACAAGCAACTTCAAACCAATATATTTTCAAATCACAACTTAAGATTGTTTTTTTCAAGCAAGGCTTATCTGCACTATCTTTTGGATCACAGGATATTCTAAAATCATAGTTTAATCTGGTTTTAAATATACTCAAATAACTCAGGTGCAGATAGTGTCTTTTTAATTTTATATGTTGAAATTAAATTGGATTTAAAGAAAAGTTGCAGATAGAACAGTGGCTACCCATATCCCTTTCTCCCAACTTTCCAGATGTTAACTAAACTACAGACTTGGACTATATGAATTTTGAAATATATGCATATATATCCCCAATTTTTCCTCTTTCTCTTTCAGTATACATTTTGGAATATCATGTGGCCTTAAGTTACCATGTCAATTTAGTGTCCTCTAATCTGACACTTCCTCAATCTATCTTTTTCATTTATGACTTTAACATTTTGGAAAAGTACTATTAAATTATTTTGTTTAATATAAGTCTGTTTCCTCATGATTACAATGAGCTTATGAATTTTAGGGAAGAATACCACAGAGACTATATGCGTTTCTCATATCAGGGAGTGCATATAAAAGTGACTCATTATGGAGCTGGAGGACATTATGCTCAGTGAAATAAGCCAGGCAGAGAAAGACAAATGCCAAATGATTTCCTTCATTTGTGGAGTATAACGAGGCAAAACTGAAGGAACGAACTGGCAGCAGACTCAGAGACTCCAAGAATGAACTAGTGATTACCAAAGGGGAGGGGTGTGGGAAGGCGGGTAGAGAGGGAGAGAGAAGGGGACTGAGGGGTATTATGTTTAGTACACATGGTGTGGGGGATCACGGGGAGAACAGTGTATCACAGAGAAGGCACATAGTGGATCTCTGGCAACTTGCTGCACTGATGGACAGTGACTGCATTGGGGTATGGGTGGGGACTTGATAATATGGGTAAATGTAGTAACCACATTGTTTTTTCATGTGAAACCTTCATAAGAGTGTATATCAATCATACATTAATAAAAAAATTAAAAAAATAAAAACTTAAAAAAAATAATGAAAGTGACTCATTAATGGTTATGTTAACCTTGATCATTTGGATGAGGTAGCGGCTGCCAGGTTTCTCCACTGTAAACTTGCTGCTTTTCCATTTTCCTAATCTATTACTTATAAATAAGTCTAAATTCAGTTACAAGGGGAAGGTAATAAAGTTATACCTACTGGAGAGAGAAGTATCAAAGGGTTTGTGGACAATATGTTAAATCAGCACAGCAATTACTATTTTGACTGAAATAATTTAAGGCTATGCAAATATTTTGTTCCCTTAGTGCGTGTATGTTGTATATTTCTTAAATGCACTTCTTGCAGTTGGATCTTCCTTTTTTATGCAATCTGATGATCTCTGCCTTTTCATTTTATGTTTATTACTATTTTTTCATTTAAGATGATATTGTTATATTTAAATTCAACACTATTTGTTTTCTATTATTCTATCTTTTTTTTTTAACAATTTTCCTTTTTTCCAGGCTTGTTTTGAATTATTTATTATTATGATCCTGTTTTTTCTTCTCAGTTGGTTTATTGACTACAGTGCTTGGTTTTGTTATTTTAGTGGCTACTTCATAGTTCATCATAGATATCTTTAAATTATCACAGTCCAAATTTAAGTGAGACCATAAAAGCCTTAAAATAATGTTTCATTTTTCCCTTCCTATTCTTTGGCTACTGAGGTTATACGTTTTACCTTTACGTATGTCTTAAACTCTACTCCGTATTATTATTTATTTTGTTTAAATAGCCAAGTATCTTTCAAAAGAGATTTACATCACATTGTATATCTTAAACATACACAATGCTATATTCAATTATATCTCAAGATTTTGAAAACAAAATCAGTGGTTGCCAGAGGTGGGAGAGGAGAGATGAATAGGCAGAGCACAGAGGAATTTTAGGGTGATGAAAATATTCTGTATGATATTGTAATGATGGCTATATATTATTATACATTTGTCCAAACTCTTGGAATGTACAACACCAAGAGGAAACCCTAAGAAAAACTAGGGATTTGGGGTGATTTTGTTGTGCAAATGCAGGTTCCTCCTTGGTAAAAAAATGTGCCATTTTGACTGATGAGTGATGTTGATAATGGGGGAGGTTATGCATGTGTGGAGGCAGGGTGTATATGGCAAATCTCTGTATCTTTTTCCGAATTTTGTTGGAAATCTAAAACTAATTATAAAATAGCCTTTAAGATATGTATTTAAAGCAACTTATATAAAAATAAAATGTTTATTATTTACTCATGTAGTTACTATTTATGATGCACTTTATTCCTTGTGTACTTCCATATATCCGTCTGGTATCATTTCCTTGTGTCTTGAATAACTTCCTTTGGCATTTCTTCTAGTGTGGCTCTTTCCCTAATGAATTCTTACAGCTGTTTTATCTACAAAATACTTTAGCTTACCAAACAAAGACAAAAAATTGTTAACATCAAACTTTCGCTGCCCGTGAGCATACATTCTCTTGCATGAAGTAACTTACTTTTTCCTTTCAACTTACCCAAACTTTACTTGTTCTTTAAGGCCAATTTCAAGCCTCAGCTTCTTAAGCATCTCCAAAATGTACAGAATTTTGTTTTTAATGTACTACTTCTATTATACTGTGTAGCATTGTTTTAGAATGAACCCAATTTGGAATAATTCCAATTTGAATATATTTTTCAGCTCTCTACCTTTTCTTCATTCCATCCATTGCTCTATATCTGGAGATAGAACAGCACCTGGGATAGAGCAAATGTCTCAATAAATATGTTGAATAAGTGAATAAACATTAGAGAATGATTTGTTTTAATTGCTGAACTGCATAAGGCTAATTAAATTAAGCATTCCTAGTATCTAATTTTAAACGTGAGATGCAATGATGCAAGTAGAAAATCCATTAACTTGTCATCATCATCTCTCACCTCCCCATCTTAGGGATAGTGCTCTTGTCCAGAGCACTGTTATAATGGCTTGCTGTGGAAACATTGGGACTGACCTCTTCGTACAGTTATTCCTTTGGGCTTGACATAAAGATTTCCCTCAGTTTATCAGAAATTCCACATCAGACCCAGGATATCATCACAGGATGTTTGCTTTTGGTTATCTGATAGGGGAAATACTTGCACAATACTTCTTGATCTTTTTAAAGTGATTCCCTTTGACATGATATTTCAGTAAGGGTTTACAAAAACTACTGAATTCAGAAATATTGAATATTTAGTTTAATGAAACAGTTAAACAAAGTGATTGATTTGAAATCAGCACATCTGGTTTCAAATTCAGTTCTGTCACTAAGCTACATGAAACTGGAAGCTAACATCACTAGGACTCAATTTCTTCTTCCATGTAATAGGAACAGTAATAATTGCCTCTCAGTTTTATTTCAAAGATTATAAGCAGTAATGTTAATCCTGCTAGGTCTTAGTTGTAGAAATAATGACAACAGTTTAGTAGTATAATTAGTGTGATTGTCATCATTATCAAGGTGTTTAATGATATTAATATAATTTAATATTATAAAATTCGATTAAATATTTATATTACCTACTCAGTGTAGGAGTATCTACATAAGATTTGTAGTCTCACAAGGATACTTCTTATAATTAGATCTAATGGTAATTAGTGAGTGACTCATTCCTTTAAGTACTTTGTTCTTGATACCAGGCTCTATTTCATATCCAACTGACTCAAAAAACTAATTTATGATGACAAGAATAGCCAATTACATTGGATAACATATGTCTTTAAATGGATAGTGAGTTTTTCCAGAAAAACTCTTCAATAAGTCCCAGATTTTTTTTCACTTTTCCACTAGTGACTGAACTTACCATGTATCTGCTAAATTAATGGTATCCTAACAGAGTTCCTGACTTTTCCAAGGTGAATGGTAATAACTTATTTTGCAATGTCTCTGCTTTTATCCTGAGCTGAAGGCAACACAGATCTTATTAAGATCAGAACTCCAAACAGAGAAAAAATAATCAAGTTATAGAACAAAAAATGTATATCTGCCTTTCTAATCTCTTGTGTTTTGTTTTGGCTTCATGCACTCAACCTCATTCTGCCACTGGCATTGACTTGCATATTGAGTTTTGTTATAGTGGTGACGTCCAAATAAATATGTTTGGTAAGATCATTTTGCATATTTTTTACTTTAACATCTGTTTGCCTATATAAAATATCTTAAAATTATTTCTGGAAAAAAAATAAAAATACTTATTTACATGGTGACCATATTAAATATACTTATCATGCTTATGTTTTGTTTACTCCTTCAGTTGATAAATGTGTCCAGAAATAACACATCACTTTGCCAAAAAAGTTTTGACTTTCATATGCTGGAATAAAAAGAGGCAGGCATTCAGCATTGTATTAAAACAATCAGTGTGTTCTTTATGAAATTTGGAATAATTTATTTCAAATGTATCTTAATAGTATGGTGTAGTGCTAAGACCCATCTCTTTATATTATGCCATTAAAGTATGTAAAAGTAAACAGTACTGTTAAGACTTCCAATATTGGAAAAATATGTTAGCTCTAAATCATAATGACAGATATTTTTATTTGTGTTTGGTAAATTTATTATTTTTTGCTTGGTTTTCCCAATATATGATATTATATATGTATATATATGGAAGGAGAAACCTCTTATGTGTGTGCATAAGGGCATGCGTGTACATACACATGTGAATACACGTACACACACACACACACACACACACTCCCACCAGTCTTCTGTCATTGCTTACTGCTTAACAAACCACCCTAAATCACAGGACTTAAAACAATAACTATTTATTTGCTCATGATTCTGTTGGTTGACCATTTGGACTGGAATCAGCTGAACTATTTTTCTGCTGATCTCAGCTGTGGTCACTTACAAGTCTGTAGTCATCTGATGTGATCCAAGATGACGTCACATGCATATCAATTGTGCTAGCTATAGAGACTATCTCTTCATAAGATTTCACATCTTAAGAGCTAGTCTGAGTTTCTTTACAGTTCATTTCTAGAACTTCAAGATGAGTATAGAGCAGAAGCTACAATACCTCTTGGACATTGAATAATACCTTATAGCTGCCATATCTTATTGGTCAAAGCAATCAAGCACACGACCAATCCAAATTCAAAGGGGTGAAGAAAAAGACTCCAACTCTTAACTGGAGGAGGAACGTGATCACTTTGTAAAGATAAATCCATGCAAGCAAGCAAAACATAGCAGTTATATTTGCAATCAATCTACCATATTTTCTGTAAGTCTATTTGTTCAAGCAATGTCATAGAAATTCACAGAACCAAGGTGCAAAGCAGGTCATACTATACACAGTTTTTCTTTCTAGATGACTGCATAAGAGCTATGATTCTGTTGTTTGTCATCACTGTCAAAATAGTAAGATCAGGCATTTATGCCGTGCTTCAACCACTTATTTGCAGTGTATATCAACATGCTATTAGCACTTTCACTAAGAAATCACATGCTACTATATAAGGAAATATTTCCAGATGCCCCTCTGTGTTGTTTTGTCTTGTTTTTGCTTAGTTGTTGTTCGATTTTCCCAAACTTAGAAGTCATAGGGAGAAAGAATGATGAGTGCCCAGGTGTACCTAATCTCATGTATGACACCAGCTTTCCAGTGTCCAGATATTCCATATTCTTTCAGTCTGAGATTTTTAACTTGAAATAAGAGCTTCTTGTGCTTTCCTCATTTTCTTTTTTTATCACTTTGACTTGAGTGCTAAATTAATAATAAAATTTTTTTTGGATGTTAAAATATCACCACTTACCAAAACAATGAGTTTGATACCCTTATCTAGACTAGGCATACCCTATATTACATTTAGGAATAAGTTATGTTTAACATATTAGTTGTTTGAAAATGAAAATGCATTTCAACAAAAAAGCTGTAACATATGGTTTGGATTCCTGACAAGACCACAAAAGGGCATGTTATCCACAATATGGCTTAAGTCTAGTCAAAGAATTAATGAATTTATTCACTATCTTATTCAGTAGATACCAATTAAAAAGCTACAGTATGCCAAGTTGACCTAAAACTGTGAAAGAGATAGGCAAATCGGTAACAAGGTCTTTGCTAGTGGACTAGAGTGGTAGGTTCAAATTCTTTGGTGATGACCCTGTACATTTTGCCAGCTTACTTGTGGATAATGATACAGAGGCTTAAGTCAAATGATGGGGTTGTGTTTCAGGCTGAGTTGTAATAAAGAAATACCAATTTTACATGTGTTTTTATAATTCTAATATTGGTATAATTTAGAAGTATCAAGTACTTTTATAATTTTTCCTAAAGATGTACAGAACATTACATCTGAGAAGACATTCAGAGAATCAGAGATTTCATTTGCTCCCATTATTCAGATGAGGGCAGTGAAGCCCAAAGAAACTATTAGAGAGTAACAGTTTTTTCAAAGTAGGTTCTAAGACCCTAAATTCTAAGTACCATTTAGTATTATTTCCAGGATACTATAGAAATGGTTATCAACTCATAAGCATATATTATGTGCACACTTTCTGCTTGATTTCTTATCTACATCATTTTATGCTTTACAAAAATATGGCTGAGTAGCATGATCCTGAGTTTACAGATAAGAAAAATTAGACTCAGTGGAGTTATTTAACAAAGCTAATATAAGAAGTATTTCAAATAGTCTTTCTGATGACAAATTCAAGCCCTTAACCATTTGACTATATTTCCTAAGAGATTATTCTGTCTGATTTTCTGAGAGAAAAAGCAGAAAAAAGTGTTTTAAATTTCAATCATCCTAAAAACCGCTATTTCCTCCCTATGCCATGCTCCAAGTAGGACTGATTTAAAAATACCTGTTCCAACATTTAAGAGCTCACTGTCACATTTTCATTTATTTAGTTTTAGTTTCAGAAATGCACAATATATATCTTTCTTCTAATAATGCTGATTAATATTCTTGCCTAGACAAGAATAAATTCATATTGGTGATTTAGATTATACCTGGAATTTGCCTCCCACTTTTCCTTTAGCCATGAAAAGCTCCACATTTCATTGAAAATATAAAACTTCTTCTTATAAGCTTGGTATCTTTCCTTTGCTCTAGCACTTATGTATCTTTTAAAGAAAAATTTGCCTTGAAATTCTTCTTCACTTCAAAAATTAAAAGGCTTATTTCCCTAGCTGTTTTACAGAATTATCTAGCTTTTATATAATAGAGGATCTAAATTTTAAATATGAATCATGTAAGTCCTAACTTTTTAAATACCAATCCATGACAAGTTAAATATGCTTTCTTGTTTGCTATGCAGGGACTGTAAACTGTATGCGATGGTGAGAAATAGCTCTCACTTCAGAGGCCATGTTGGACAGGGCAGGGACCACCCATGGAGCAGCACACTGTTGTCACTCTCTATGGGTCTGGAGCATTTTCAGTCATTTCACTGAAAAAGAACTCCAAAAAGTGTATACTGCCAAGGAGGCTAGATGCATGTTAACACTACAAGGTCTATGGTTAAATGGAGTTTGAGAGAGGACATCTGAGCACAAGTTTCAAAACAAGAGATCAAAAGTCATGTCGGAAGCTATAGCTACCCTAAAACCCCTTTTGAAAAATGCATTGTACTTATCTCATTAGGTCATAGATAACTGAAAGGGGACTGTGTTCTTTAGTCATAGGCAGCTCTCTTTAACGTTCCTAGGAGACTGAAGTAGCCTGGAATGAGAGTATTACCCATAAAAGTCTAATGAACCTGGATAATGAAAAACTGAATGAAATACTCTTCAGGAGTAGTTTGAATGGGAAATGAGAATGAGGTAGTAATTGGTAGTGAGAACAGTGGATAATTGTCATCCACAGAGATGAAAGTACCTAGAAATCTTAAGCAAGCAGAAATCTGAAGTCTATGACTGGCTTCATAGAAGGTCCCAGAGCAGCTGAACTACCAAATGGCACACTAGAATAGGGGACAACCCGTATCTACTGCTGGACTAGCAAATAGATACTGTGTATCACTAAAGATGCTTTGGGTTTTATATCCCTCCTTTCCCACAGGCCTGACCCTCAGGTAATTGCAACTGTTTTCCTTCCTTTTTCCCTTTTTTAATTTACAAACCCCCTGCCATAAATCCAGGTAATTACCATCAGTGCAAACTAAAAGTGCTTGCCTGGCATCAGAGCCAATAAAGCCTAGATTAGGTGTCAAGGGAAAGAGGTAAATGTTAACACTACAAGGTCTATGGTTAAATGAAGTTTGAGAGAGGACATCTGAGCACAAGTTTCAAAACAAGTGATCCATCCAACAGCATGAAATACACAATGTTAATTTTATGCTGAGCCTGCTGTAACCTCTCACAGCAGGGAGTGGGGGATAGATTTTAAAAAGCATTTCAAAATTCTGGACATTACTAGGTTGAACAAGATCAGTGATATATAAACTACATCTTAAACTTATAAAATTAATTCTAGTAAAATTTGATTTATCAATATCCATTTTAGCAATGGCAAATGTCTTCAAACAATAATTATCTTTATCTGATATTCATATTTGTATTCAAAATAGTGTATTTCAATTCAGAAACATCCTATAATACATACTAAACTTGATATATAGCATCTAATGCTAAGTATTTACTTTAATAATTTGAAATCTTTTTTTATTCTAATTATTAAAATGATGTAATTCTTAATTATGAAATTAAGAAGCAAAAAATGGATTACTATTTGCACTGTCATGCGAACTTTGTGAAATAATATTGTCCACTTCATTTATCGTTTGGCAGAAAAATTAATTACAATTTGGAAAGGTCTTCATATAATATATTAAAAATGTTAAAAACTATGGAAAAACTGAGAGTTCAGTGTGTAAATTTCAGTGTCATCCACATATGAATTTCTGTAAAATACATGTGATTGAAGCACTGCTATAACAGCTGCATAAATCATCTAATTTATCTTGATTCTTGTTGCTTTATAGATTTATCAGAGAAGCTAGTTTTCAATTTCGTATAGGTCTCTGCAAACAGTAGCATACTCTCTTCCTCTTCTCTTTTTTTGTATGTAATAGTTCCATGTTTTCACTAATGATTCAAAAATGTATGTTTGTATGGGTGATGAAATGAATTCATGTTCAATGGAATAAGAACTATAGGACAAGTGAAATCTATCTTTTTCTGGAAACTCAATTGATAAAAGTATATCAAAGAATAAATTGCAGCCCTAAATATTTCACAGATATTTTCATTTAATATTAGCCCAACAGATAATAAATATATACCTTAGTATGAAGTGCTTACTATTTTAGAATACTGTGGTAAATCTATTAGAAATATTCTTTGACCTCATGGAATGGAAAGTGTGATTATTGTCACACCAGCAAAGCAAGACCATTTCTTCAGATGACATTGTCTTCTATCCCTTGAAATGACAACAGATTTCTAGAATAATGTGGATTAATACAGTGTATACTTATTTGAAAGTGCAACAATGTTGGCTGCAGATGTCAGGGAAAATAAAAACATGCGTCATTTAACATATTTAGGCAGGAACAAGGGATAGGTTTTAACTTTTTACCTTAGAAATGTGCTTTATTTCAAACCAAATGGCAGAACATAATACTTCCCCTTAATGGGAATCTCTTTGTAAATTGCTAGTTTAATAACTCCCATCTAATTAATATTAATGACTAGTTCTTGTGAGTCAATTGAATGCATGGCAGTGAACCTATCTGCTCAGATGGGTTCTCCTCCTACACCTTCACCTGAAAGTAGAATGAAAGTGTAAGATATCTTTCCAATGTATTTTTAACACAGAATAATTGAGTATTATTTGTCAATAGGTTGCTAAACGCCAAAAATTTGTAATAAGAAGTTTCACATTGTCAGTGTCTCCGTAAAAGTAAAGCTCATGTTGAAAATGCTCACTTCCTCAGCCCATTCTGTTAGCCTTAAACCACGGACATGAAGAATAGAATTTCTGATTCCAGAAGAGTAGAATATGTGCTCTTCTAGAAACCTCTAGCTTAACTGTTTTACAACTTAGGCATTTCTCCTGCAACTTAAGTTTACCTGGATGAGTACAGAATCTAAGCTTCATTGAAAAAAGAAATAAGAAGTATCCAATAAAAGAGAGAAATACATAAAAATATTTTGATGCAGAAAATACCTTTAAAATAGGTAAAGGGCCAAAATGAATAATATATAAAGCCTCGGAGTTACAGAAAAATGTGAATTTTCAAAGCATTACATGGTTATGTGTAGCTAAGGTTAGGATGTGTGTATGTGTGTGTAAATATATTTATATATACATACCTAGGAACAGAGCAAATATGAAATAAAATTATATTTTATATTATATACAAAATACAAATTTTATGTATATTCTTTTTTTTTTTTGAGAGGGCATCTCTCATATTTATTGATCAAATGGTTGTTAACAACAATAAAATTCTGTATAGGGGACTCAATACACAATCAATAATCAACCCCAAGCCTAATTCTCAACAGTCTCCAATCTTCTGAAGCATAATGAACAAGTTCTTACATGGTGAACAGTACAAGGGCAGTCATCACAGAAACTTTCGGTTTTGATCACGCATCATGAACTATAAACAATCAGGTCAAATATGATTATTCGTTTGATTTTTATACTTGATTTATATGTGAATCCCACATTTCTCCCTTATTATTATTATTATTATTTTTAATAAAATGCTGAAGTGGTAGGTAGATGCAAGATAAAGGTAGAAAACATAGTTTAGTGCTGTAAGAGGGCAAATGTAGATGATCAGGTGTGTGCCTATAGACCAAGTATTAATCCAAACTAGACAAGGGCAACAAAACATCCACGGATGCAGAAGATTTCTCTCAAAACAGGGGGGTTGAGGTTCTAAGCCTCACCTCTGTTGATCCCCAATTTCTCACCTGATGGCCCCCCTGCGACTGTGCCTGTCTTAGGTTGTTCCTCCCTTGAGGAATCTTACCCGTCTCTGGCTAACCAGTCATCGTCCGGGGCCATACAGGGAAATGTAAAGTTGGTAAGTGAGAGAGAAGCCTTATTGTTTGAAAAGGTTAGCTTTTTACTTCTTTGCAGATTTATGCCCTGTGGCTTCTATGCCCAGCATTTGTCTTGAGGTATCTTTACCACTTGGAGGAATTATGATACTCGGTAATTTCGATAGGAGGCACGAATTCTACTAAAGGTTTGTAATTAGGAAGGAAGAAGAAAAGCTATAGAAGTAGCAGACGGAAGAAAACATGGGAAGATTGATTATTTCTTTGAAATATCTTCTTATAGAGTAACATAAGCAAGTATAGGTTTTAAACTACTAATTAAATTGCGTACACACATTAACATAATAGGAATACAACTACATAACAAAAGCAGACCTACAATTACCAGCCATATCCAGTGAAACCAAGAAAACCAGTTAGGCACCCTAGGTATTTGTGAAACTTATCAATGATATGATGGATATTGTCTAACTGAACTTGAATAGTTTGAGAAAAATCAGGCAAATTAAAACAACACATTCCTGGGAATTCCACATCCCATATGTTCTTTTAACAGTAGATAGTCTATAGTCGCAAGATTTTGGAGCGCTGCAACTTGCACTTCTCCTAATTCTTGGTTGAGTTCCAACAGTATAGATCCAGTCAAATTTGTTGTTTTACTGTATGCACAGGCCAGCTTAGATATCTCCTTCTTCATTCCAATGGCAAGTCCAGGAACCGGTGGGATGACTGCAGCTAAAACTGCACTAGCGCCAGGATCTTTGTTGAAGTTTTTTGATGATCATCTTCTGGAATGACTCTTCCAGAGAATGTTGATGTTGGAAGTTCTTCATATCATATCTTAATTCGTTTTCTGGGTAGCCAAATTAAGCTTTGATCCTCTGTATAAACACAAACAAACCCTTTGCCCACACTTTGATATGACTTTTATACCATTGTGAAGAACTTATTGGAGATCACCACACAGGAACTGCTTTTTTTTTTAAGAGAAAAGAATATTATCAGAAAAATGTACTTCCATAGCTGATCATCTGACACCATTTAAATGATCAAAATTAAGGATATTTAAAGCATGAATTAATCATTGATTTGCAGTTAGTTTTATCCTATCAGGGAGTAATCCCCCTTTTCTTTCTTTTTTTTATCATTAATCTACAATTACATAAACAATATTATGTTTACTAGGCTCTCCCCTATACCAGGTCCCTCCCACAAACCCCTTTACAGTCACTATCCATCAGCATAGCAAAATGTTGTAGAATCACTTCTTGTCTTCTCTGTGTTGTACAGCCCTCCCCTTTCTTCCACCCCCCCATTATGGATGCTAATCATAATACCCCCTTTTTTCTCCCCCCCTTATCCCTCCCTACCCACCCATCCTCCCCAGTCCCTTTCCCTTTGGTACCTGCTAGTCGATTCTTGGGTTCACTGATGGTGCTGCTGTTTTGTTCCTTCAGTTTTTCCTTTGTTCTTATACTCCACAGATGAGTGAAATCATTTGGTATTTCTCTTTCTCTGCTTGGCTTATTTCACTGAGCATAATACACTCTAGCTCCATCCATGTTGGTGCAAATGGTAGGATTTGTTTTCTTCTTATGGCTGAAATGTACCACATCTTCGTTATCCATTCATCTACTAATGGACACTTAGGTTGCTTCCAATTCTTGGCTATTGTAAATAGTGCTGCAATAAACATAGGGGTGCATCTGTCTTTTTCAAACTTGAGTGCTGCATTCTTCGGGTAAGTTCCTAGAAGTGGAATTCCTGGGTCAAATGGTATACCTTTTGAGCATTTTGAGGAAACTCCATTGTGCTTTCCATAATGGTTGAACTAATTTACATTCCCACCACCAGTGTAGGAGGGTTCCCCTTTCTCCACAACCTCGCCAACATTTGTTGTTTGTCTTTTGGATGGTAGCCATCCTTACTGGTGTGAGGTGATATCTCATTGTGGTTTTAATTTGCATTTCTCTGATAATTAGCTATGTGGAGCATCTATTCATGTGTCTGTTGGCCATCTGTATTTCTTTTTTGGAGAACTGTCTGTTCAGTTCCTCTGCCCATTTTTTAATTGGATTATTTGTTTTTTGTTTGTTGAGGTGGGTGAGCTATTTATATATTTTGGATGTCAAGCCTTTATCGGATCTGTCATTTACAAATATATTCTCCTATACTGTGGGGTACCTTTTTGTTCTATTGATAGTGTCTTTTGCTGTACAGAAGCTTTTCAGCTTGATATAGTCCCACTTGTTCATTTTTGCTTTTGTTTTCCTTGCCTGGGGAGATATGTCCAAGAAGAGGTCATTCATTTTTATGTCTAAGAGATTTTTGCCTGTTTCTTTCTAAGAGTTTTATGGTTTCATGGCTTACAATCAGGTCTTTGATCCATTTTGAATTTACTTTTATGTATTTGGTTAGACAATGGTCCAGTTTCATTCTCCTACATGTAGCTGTCCAGTTTTGCCAGCACCATCTGTTGAAGAGACTGTCATTTCCCCATTGTATGTCCATGGCTCCTTTATCAAATATTAATTGACCATATATGTTTGGCTTAATGTCTGGAGTCTCTAATCTGTTCCACTGGTCTGTGGCTCTGTTCTTGTGCCAGTACCAAATTATCTTGATTACTATGGCTTTGTAGTAGAGCTTGAAGTTGGGGAGTGAGACCCCCCTACTTTATTCTTCTTTCTCAGGATTGCTTTGGCTATTCGGGGTCTTTGGTGTTTCCATATGAATTTCTGAACTATTTGTTCCAGTTCGTTGAAGAATGTTGCTGGTAATTTGATAGGGATTGCATCAAATCTGTATATTGCTTTGGGCAGGATGGCCATTTGGACGTTATTAATTCTTCCTAGCCACGAGCATGGGATGAGTTTCCATTTGTTAGTGTCCCCTTTAATTTCTCTTAAGAGTGACTTGTAGTTTTCAGGGTATAGGTCTTTCACTTCTTTGGTTAGTTTTATTCCTAGGTATTTTATTCTTTTTGATGCAATTGTGAATGGAGTTGTTTTCTTGATTTCTTTTTCTATTGGTTCATTGTTAGTGTATAGGAAAGCCACAGATTTCTGTGTGTTAATTTCGTATCCTGCAACTTTGCTGTATTCTGATATCAGTTCTAGTAGTTTCGGAGTGGAGTCTTTAGGGTTTTTTATGTACAATATCATATCATCTGCAAATAGTGACAGTTTAACTTCTTCTTTACCAATTGGGATTCCTCGTATTTCTTTGTTTTGTCTGATTGCCGTGCCTAGGACCTCCAGTACTATGTTAAATAACAGTGGGGAGAGTGGGCATCCCTGTCTTGTTTCAGATCTCAGAGGAAAAGCTTTCAGCTTCTTGCTGTTTAGTATGATGTTGGCTGTGGGTTTATCGTATATGGCCTTTATTATGTTGAGGTACTTGCCCTCTATACACATTTTGCTGAGAGTTTTTATCATGAATGGATGTTGAATTTTGTCGAATGCTTTTTCATCATGTGGTTTTGTCTTTCTTTTTGTTGATGTGGTGGATGATGTTGATGGATTTTCAAATGTTGTACCATCCTTGCATCCCTGGGATGAATCCCACTTGGTCATGGTGTATGATCCTTTTGATATATTTTTGAATTCGGTTTGCTAATATTTTATTGAGTATTTTTGCATCTACATTCATCAGGGATATTGGTCTGTAATTTTCTTTTTTTTGGGGTCTTTGCCTGGTTTTGATATTAGGATGATGTTGGCTTCATAGAATGAGTTTGGGGGTATTCCCTCCTGTTCTATTTTTTGGAAAACTTTAAAGACAATGGGTATTATGTCTTCTCTGTGTGTCTGATAAAATTCCAAGGTAAATCCATCTGGCCAGGGGGTTATGTTCTTGGGAAGTTTTTTGATTAGCGATTCAATTTCAAAAGTTGCTGGTAATTGGTCTGTTTAGATATTCTGTTTCTTTCTGGGTCAGTCTTGGAAGGTTGTATTTTTCTAGGAAGTTGTCCATTTCTTCTAGGTTTTCCAGCTTGTTGTCATGTAGGTTTTCATAGTAGTCTTTAATAATTCTTTGTATTTCTGTGGAGTCTGTCGAGATTTTTTCATTCTCATTTCTGATTCTGTTGATTTGTGTTGATTCTCTTTTTCTCTTAATAAGTCTGGCTAGAAGCTTATCTATTTTGTTTATTTTCTCAAAGAACCAGCTCTTGGTTTCTTTGATTATTTTCTATTGCTTTATTCTTCTCAATTTTGTTTATTTCTTCTCCGATCTTTATTATGTGCCTCCTTCTGCTGACTTTAGGCCTCATTTGTTCTTCTTTTTCCAGTTTTGATAATTGTGAAGTTATACTATTCATTTGGGATTGTTCTTCCTTCTTCAAGTTTGCCTGGATCGCTATATACTTTCCTATTAAGGCTGCTTTCACTGGGTCCCACAGAAGTTAGGGCTTTGTGTTGTTGTTGTCATTTGTTTCCATATATTCCTTGATCTCTATTTTAATTTGTTCATTGATCCATTGATTATTTAGAAGCATGTTGTTAAGCCTCCATGTGTTTGTGAGCCTTTTTGTTTTCTTTGTAGAATTTATTTCTAGTTTTATACCTTTGTGGTCTTAAAAGTTGGTTCGTAGAATTTCAATATTTTGGAATTTACTGAGGCTTTTTTTGTGGCCTAGTATGTGATCTGGAGAAATACCAAAACCAGGAAAGACCCCACCAAAAAAGAAAATTACTAAAGGTTCTGGAGAATGTTCCATGTGCACTTGAGAAGAATGTAAATCCTGTTGCTTTTGGATGTAGAGTTCTATAGATGTCTATTAGGTCCATCTGTTCTACTGTGTTGTTCAGTGCCTCTGTGTCCTTACTTATTTTCTGCCCAGTGGATCTATCCTTTGGGGTGAGTGGCGTGTTGAAGTCTCCTAAAATGAATGCATTGCAGTCTATTTCCCCCCTTTATTTCTGTTAGTATTTGTTTCACATATGCTGGTGCTCCTGTACTGGGTGCACATATATTTAGAATGGTTATATCCTCTTGTTGGACTGAGTCCTTTATCATTATGTAATGTCCTTCTTTATCTCTTGTTACTTTCTTTGTTTTGAAGTCTATTTTGTCTGATATTAGTACTGCAACCGCTGTTTTCTTCTCTCTGTTGTTTGCCTAAAATATGTTTTTCCATCCCTTGACTTTTAGTCTGTGCATGTCTTTGGGTTTGAGGTGAGTTTCTTGTAAGCAGCATATAGATAGGTCTTGCTTTTTTATCCATTCTGTTACTCTGTGTCTTTTGATCGGTGCATTCAGTCCATTTACATTTATGGTGACTATTGACAGTTACGTACTTATTGCCATTGCAGGCTTTAGATTCGTGGTTACCAAAGGTTCAAGGTTAGCCTCTTTAGTATCTTACTGCCTAACTTAGCTCGCTTATTGAGCTGTTATATACACTGTCTGGAGATTCTTTTCTTCTCTCCCTTCTTATTCCTCCTCCTCCATTCTTTATATGTTGGTTGTTTTATTCTGTGCTCTTTTGTGTTTCCTTTAACTGCTTTTAGTGGGTAGTTGATTTTATTTTTTTGCCTTTATTTAGTATTTGGTTGATCTGCTTTCTTTGCTGTGATTTTATTAACTCTGGTGACATCTGTTTAGTTTTAGGAGTGCTCCTGTCTAGAAAAGTCCCTCTAAAATACCCTGTAGAGGTGGTTTGTGGGTGCCAAATTCCCTCAACTTTTGCTTGTCTGGGAATTGTTTAATCCCTCCTTCATATTTAAATGATAATCACGCTGGATATAGAATCCTTGGCTCAAGGCCCTTCTGTTTCATTGCATTAAATATATCATGCCGTTCTCTTCTGGCCTGTAAGGTTTCTGTTGAGAAGTCTGATGAGAGCCTGATGGGTTTTCCTTTATAGGTGACCTTTTTCTCTCTAGCTTCCTTTACAACTCTTTCCTTGTCCTTGATCTTTGCCATTTTAATTATTATGTGTCTTGGTGTTGTCCTCCTTGGGTCCTTTCTGTTGGGATTTCTGTGTATTTCCATGGTCTGTTCGATTATTTCCTCCCCCAGTTTGGGGAAGTTTTCAGCAATTATTTCTTCAATGACACTTTCTATCTCTTTTTCTCTCTCTTCTTCTTCTGGTACCCCTATAATATGGATATTGTTCCTTTTGGATTGGTCACAGAGTTCTCTTAATATTGTTTCATTCCTGGAGATCCTTTTATCTCTCTCTATGTCAGCTTCTATGCATTCCTGTTCTCTGGTTCCTATTCCATCAATGGCCTCTTGCACCTTATCTATTCTGCTCATAAATCCTTCCAGAGTTTGTTTCACTTCTGTAATCTCCTTCCAGACGTCTGTAATCTCTCTCCAGGCATCTGTAATCATCCTCCGGACTTCATCCCTTAGCTCTTGTATATTTCTCTGCATATCCGTCAGCATGTTTATGATTTTTACTTTGAATTCTTTTTCAGGAAGACTGGTTAGGTCTGTCTTCTCAGGTGTTGACTCTGTGATCTTTGTCTGCCTGAAATTTTGCTTTTTCATGGCGATAGGGATAGTTTGCAGAGCTGGCACGAGTTATGGCTGGAAGAACTTTCCTTCTTGTTGGTTTGTGGCCTTCCTCTCCTGGAAGAACAGCGACCTCTAGTGGCTTGTGCTGGGCAGCTGCGCGCAGACAGGGCTTGTGATTCCTGCCTGGCTGCTATGGAGTTTATCTCCACTGTTGCTGTGGTCATGGCTTGCCTCAGGCTGCTGCTCCATAATGGTGGAGCCACGTTTAATGGGGAGCAGCTGGGAGGCTATTTATCTCTGTGAGGGGCCTCCGTGGTCCCTGCTGCCCAGGGAGTTAGAGTGCCCAGAGTTCCCCTGATTCCCTGCTGCTAGACTAAGTGTCCCAGGATGCTTTCGTCTGACTTTGGGGTTTCTGTCCCTTTAAGACTTCCAAAAAGCACTCACAAAAAAAAAAAAAAAGCTATTCGCTTTTCTTTGTCACCAGGGCGCCAGCCTCAGGGATCTGCTCACAGGTCTTACTGTCCTGTTTCCCTAGTATCCAGGACCCCACGCATGCAGTGTGTCTGTGCTCTGGTCCAGATGGCTAGTACTGGGTGTTTAGCAGTCCTGGGCTCCCTCTCCCTCCCCACTCTGACTCCTCTCCTCCTGCCTGGAGCTGGGTTGAGGGGTGCTCAGGTCCCACCGGGCTTGGACTTGTATCTTACCCCCTTCACGAGGCGCTGGGATCTCACAGGTGTGGATGTGGTCTGGATGTTGTCCTGTGTCCTCTGGTCTCTATTCTAGGAAGAGTTGTCTTTGTTATATTTTCATAAATATATTTGGTTTTGGGAGGAGAGTTTCGCTGCTCTACTCACGCCACCATCTTTGCTCCACCCCTCTGTATGTTTTATATATAGGAGTAGAGGCATCCACTAAAATATATTTTAAATATTTGAAAGTTTATGGACTAGGATAATGGAAATGATTTTGAAAACAGAGAATAGATCCCAAATATATTTGTAAATAGATTGTAGAATAATGATAGCCAGTTGGTTGCTGAGGACTTATGAAGGGAGGATTGAATCATAGATAATTAATTATATGTTCATCTTGAAAAACTGAAGATGGGTGAAGTCATTAATTTTTATAGAAAACTGCAAGTAATGGAAAGATGCCTATTCCTCTTAGAGGAATGGGGGAAAGGCGAAAAGCTATGGAAAAATAAAATGCAGCTTAATATGTAGATATAGATACATTAGATTACATTTGAGGTATTTGTAGGCCAATTAGCCAAAATTACAATAACAACAGCCCATGTTATATAATAGAATTTCTAATTCAATTTCTTGGTTAGAGGGTACTAATTTTCAAAATCATTAAGACAAAAATGGTACTGCAGATACCACTTCTCAGGAAGAATAAATGCATTTAAAAGAGTAAAGATTCTGGGGTGTCACCTGAGGGACACTGACATTAAGGAAGATGGATCTACAAATATTGAGCGATTTAAGTGGGTACAGTAATTACAAAACAGAATGTTCATTACAAATGTCCAAAAAAGGAGAGTCCTTCCGGGAAGTAGTCAACAGTCTCATATGCTAGAAAAAGATAACATGACTTTGAAAAAATACTTAAAAATCATGTTTGGAAATCAATCATGACTTCAGTTAAAGATAAATTATTCTAGGTTGTCAGATAAGTGGAGATGGAGTATATATTCCCTTGTCATATATTTATCAGTAAGAAGAAGCAGAAAGAAGGAAACAATTGGCAATGAAACAAAGAAAAACAAAAATAAAAATGAAAACCATGAGGAAAAAGAAGCAAATTCAAAGACATACTGCCAGACTTAAAAGTTCTTTTTTTAAAATAATGCTGGTTTACAATTCTGAGCACTACCTTTTTTAGATGAAAGGATATTGAAATATGGCCATTGGCTAGGCCATAAACTCTGTAGTGACAAGTACTGTAGTTATCTTTTCTCCACTATATTGCAAATAACTAATCAAATTTTGGATTTATAGTTTTAGTAATAGTTGATTATTTTAGTTTTCTTAACCTACACAGTGGCTTCTCTTAAATCTTTTTCCACCTTACTAGAAACTGCTCTTACTAACTGTACTAGTTACCTGTATAAACTGTGATGTGTGTTCAACTTCTGGTTACCAGAAACCCAAAATTACTTAGCATAAGCATGCTAGGGGTTTACATTTTTCTCATATGGAAAAATCTCAAGAAATGAGGAACCAAGTTTGTAGCTCGGATATATTATTAAAATTCTAGACTCCTATTTTCTGCTTTAATTTCTTTCCTGGGTGACTTCCATTCTCAAGGTTATTTGCAAGATGGCTTGCTCCAGCTATTATATTTATATTCTAGGCAGGAAGGCAAAAAGAAGGCAGACAAAAGAGCAGTTGCCTTCTGACTTAGTTCCAGCCAAGGACTTTGGCTTAAGTGTAATTAACCACCCCATCTGCATAATAGAATGATGAATAAAAATTGCATATTTGTACAAGCCCACAGTTGAACTTAGTGGTGAGAGATTGAACGATTTTCTTCTAAGATCAGGATCAAGATAAGGATGCCAACTCTCACCATTCCTGTTTAGCATGGCACAGCAAGTCCTAGCAAGAACAATCAGAAAAGAAAAAGAAACAAAGTCATTAGAATCAGAAAGAAGAAGTAAAATTGTCTCTATTTGCAGATAGCAGGATTCTATCTATCTATCTATCTATCTATCTATCTATCTATCTATCTATCTATCTATCTGAAATATATATATGAAATCTTAAATACTACACCACACATCTGTTAGAACTAATGAAAAAGTTCATTAAAGCTACAGGATATAAAATCATCTTACAAAAATCAGTAGCATATCTATACACAAACAAAATATCTTAAAAAAAAGAGAGTCCCAAATACAATAACATCAAAAACAATAAAAGACTCAGGAATAAATTCAACCAATGAAGTAAAAGATCTGTATACTGGAAATTATAAAACTTTGATTAAAAAACTGACGAAGACAAACAAATGGGAAGATATCCCATGTTCATGGATTTGAAGAATTAATATTGTTAAAGTGACCTTATTACCCTATCTCATCTATACATTCAGTTCAATCCTCATCAAGATTCCAATGGCTTTGTTTACAGAAATAGAAGAAACAATCCTATTATTCATGTGGAACAATAAAATACCCCAAATAGCCAATACAGTCCTGAGAAAGAAGAACAACGCTGGAGACATCACAGATCCTGATTTCAAGCTATATTATAAAGCTATAGTGATAAAAAGAGTATGACACTGACACATTAAAAAAATGCATAGACTAATAGATCAGAATTGAGAGCTCAAAAATAAACCCATGCATATACAGTCAACTAATATTTGACAAGGGAGCCAAGAATCCTCAACTGAAAAAAACTAACACATGGTACTTCAATAAATGATGTTAACAAAACTGGATATTCACATGTAAAAGAATGAAGCCAAACTCATATCTTATACCACTCACAAAAATTAACTTGAAATAGATTAAATACTTAAATGTAAGACCTGGAACCATGAAATTCCTGGAAGAAAAAGTAGGACAAATGTTCCTTGACATTGCTTTTGGCCTTGAAATTTTGGTTATGATACCTAAAGCACAAGCAACAAAAACAAAGATAAATATATGGTACTGTATCAAACTAAAAAGCTTTCATACAGCAAAAGAAATGGTCAATGAAAAAAACCCCACAGAATGGGAGAAAATATTTGCAAGCCACATATCTGAGAAGATGTTAATATCTAACATACATAAGGAATTTATACAATTCAATAGCAAAAAACACGTAATCCAATTTGAAAATAGGCAGAGGACCTGAATAATTCAAAGATATTCAGATGGACAACAGGAACATGAAAAGGTTTTCAACATTCCTAATAAATAGTGAAATACAAATCCGAGCCACAGTGAGGTATTATCTTACACTTGCTAGAATGGATGTTATAAAATATAAGAAATAAGTATTTTCAAGGATGTGGAGAACAGTAACCCTCATACACTGACGGTGGGAAGGCATAGCCACTATGGAAAGGAATATGGATGTTTCACGGTAACTGGAATATGAAAACCATCTAAGTGATGAATGGATAAAGAAGATGGGAGATAAACAGAAATACCTGCATGCACATGCGCACACACACACACACACACTCATATAGTGGGGGAAATGGGGAGATGTTCTAATGGTGAAAACTTCATTAGAAAATGAGTAAGTTCTAGGCATCTAATGCACAGAATTGTGATTATAATTAACAATACTATATTATATAATTTCAAGTTGCTAAGAGAGTAAATCTTAAATGTTTTCCATACAAAAAATGAAATGGTAATTATGTGATGTGATAGAGGTGTTAGCTAACATCATGGTGGTAATTGTTTTTGCAATATATGTTAAATTGACAAGGTATGCACTTTAAACTTCAAGTGTGACTTACATGTCAAATATATCTCAGTAGCATTGGTAAAAATATTTGACCAATACTGGAGTCAATAAAGAATTTTGAGAATATAAAAGAGAGAAAAGCCAAACACTTTGAGAATATATCATCTTTTTTGACAAAGGAAACTTAGATGGGATATAAACTATGAGAAAAAAAGAGACAGAGAAAAGCAGAGTTCCTTGTTTTACACAACCCTAAATATATTCAATTATCTGTTATTCATCTGCTATAGTTACCACAGTGCTAGGCTGGGGGAGTGGTATATTACATAACTTAGTATTTAATTAACTAATCTATTTATAATTTTTAAATATTTATTTGTCCCTTTTGTACAAAATGAGCTATGTAAGATAGAGAGACAAGAAAAAAAAATAATGAGAATCAGACACAAAGATTACCCCAAAGGAATTTATCATATAACAGGTTCTTTAAGCAAATGCCACTAGAGAAACCAGAAGAGAAAGCTTACTACTAGATTTAGCATGCCTAGGTTACTAGAAGTTGTCTTTCTGGATATGGTCTCCATTAGCCTATTATCTTAAGCAGTTAATTTGAGGGACAAAACGATCAATACTACACTTTAGTGGTGGGCAGAATTATTCAAGGTAAGTTCGTAATACAGGTCAAACCATTTAAAAATAGTTCAGAAATTATTACATTTCTGATGAAAGATAATATGGAATGTTTTATTTCACAGAGTGTGCATCAGTAATTACAATCCTTTTCTACTTAACCCAACTCTCCCCTTTTACTCTCCCCTTTTATATTTTTGATGTAAAGATTTACCTATTTTTATATTGTATATTCTCTAATAAATTATAGTAGGTTGTTTTTAATACTCTATTCCTTTAACTTTTTCAACTACAGTTAAAATGGTTAACACATCATTGTTTATAGAATTAGTATTTCCTAAATCTGATTCTATATTTACCTTAACCAGTGTGTTGCATATTTTTCTATGTTTTCATGCTACTGATTAGTCTTTTCATTTCAGCTTGAATAACTCCTTTTAATATTTCTTCTAAGGCAGGTATAGTGATGAACTCTCACAGCTTTTATTTTTCTGGGGAAGTAAAGTGTTTATATTTCTTCATTTCTTGAAGATAACTGCCAGATAACATATTCATGGCTAGCATTTATTTTTCTTTTCAGCACTTTATGTTGTTCCACTCTCTCCTGTCCTGTAAGATTGCTGAGAAATCTGCTAATAGCCTTTCTTTGTAAGTTATAATATTTTTTTCTCTTGCTGCTTTTAGGATTCTCTCTTTGTCTTGGATTTTGACAATACAATGATGTGTCTGGTGAAATTCAAATACTTATTAACCAATGGAATAAAACTGAATACTGATAAATAAGCACAAATCTATGCTAAATTGAATTTTCACAATGGTGCCAAATCATCTAGGGGGTACGGACAGTCTGTTCAAAAACTGTTGTAGAAAAACTGGATATGCATATGGAAAATAATGAAATATAGACCCTTACCTTACACTATATACAGAAAGTAATTCAAAATGGATCAAATAACTAAATTTTAAGAGCTAAAGCTATAAAACTATTAGAAGAAAACATAGGGGCAATATTCACAGCCTTGGATTTGTCAGTGGTTTCTTACATATGGCCTAATAACACAGAAAACAAAACCAAACAAAAATAGATAAATTGAACTTCAATCAAAATTAAGTAGTGACTACAGTATGGGAGAATATATTTGTAAATTATATCCAACAAGGGGTGAACATCCAAAATATATATAAACTCACATGCCTCAACACCCAAAAAGCAAATAACACAATTAAAAAATGGACAGAGGATTTGAACAGACATTTCTCCAAAGAAGAAATTCAGATGGCCAACAGGCACATGAAGAGATGCTTCAATTATCAGGGAAATTAAAATTAAAACCACAATGAGATATCACCTCACACCAGTTAGGATGGCCAACACAGAAAAGACTAGGAACAACAAATGCTGGAGAGGATGCAGAGAAAGGGGAACCTCCTACACTGCTGGTGGAAATATAAACTAGTTCAACCATTGTGGAAAGCAATATGGAGGTTTCCTCAAAAATCTAAAAATAGAAATACCATTTGACTGAGAAATTCCACTCCTAGAAAATTACCCAAAGAATACAAGTTCTCAGATTCAAAAAGACATATGCCACCCTTATGTTTATTGCAGCATTATTTACAATAGCCAACAGATGGAAGCAACCTAAGTGCCCATCACAAGATGAATGGATAAACAGGTGCTACATATACACAATGGAATACTATTTAGCCATAAGAAAGAAACAAATCTTACCATTTGCAACAACATGGATGGAGCTAGAGAGTATTATGCTCAGTGAAATAAATCAGGCAGAGAAAGACAAATTTCCCTCATTTGTATAGTAAACAACGAAGCAAAACTGAAGGAACAAAATAGTAGCAGACTCACAGAC
Source organism: Manis pentadactyla (assembly GCF_030020395.1). NCBI lineage: Eukaryota > Metazoa > Chordata > Mammalia > Pholidota > Manidae > Manis > Manis pentadactyla. The sequence goes on along the minus strand of NC_080021.1, from coordinate 164,958,211 downwards.
TCCAAGAAGGGACTAGTGGTTACCAAAGGGGAGGGGTGAGGAAGGGCAGGTTGGGAGGAAGGGAGAAGGAGATTGGGGGGCATCATGATTGGTGCACATGGTGTGTGTGGGGTCATGAGGAAGACAGTGTAGCTCAGAGAAGACAAATAGTGACTCTGTAACATCTTACTACACTGAAAGACAGTGACTGCAATGGGGTATGGGGGGGCTCGATAATAAGGGTGAATGTAATAACCACATTGTTTTTCTTGTGAAATCTTCATAAGAGTGTATATCAATGATACCTTAATAAAAAAATAAAAAATAAAAACAAATAAATTAATAAAAATAAAAGTTATCCAATGTGGTCTAAGAAAAAAAAATTAAGTAGTGAATAATTACGTTCCTAAATTAGATTACACAATGTAAATTGATATGAATTTTTATGTACAGAGAGTCACTACATACCAACACTTAGCAAAGCAGTTTTTGCTGACTCTTAACCATATATAAAATATAGAACTTTATTTGTTTTTCATGTTTAGGTTTTTATTTTTAAAATATCTGCATTTCTTTAGGGACGTCTAGATTAGACATTCAGTCCAGTGGGCTTGCCACTAAATCACACACCCAGATGTGATCAAAACTTTCTTTTAATCTTGATCTGTGTTCTAGAGGGAACAAAGTATACCTGTCTATACCTGTTGTGATTTGTAGCTTTCTATTGTTTAAATTATTTATGTGATTCCTTGGAAGAAGCTCCTTATACATTGCATCAAAAGACTTAAGCCCTCTTTTGTAACTAATACTGCAAATAATAGTGTTTATTCCATGATTAAAAAGCTGAGAAGAGACATAGGATATTCAGAAATGATCATTTTAATATTTTTTATGATTGCTGATTTCTCCTTTACTTCAGCATTACCTAGTGACAAATTAACAAGGATTAGAACACGAATTTATTGGTGCTCAGGATATGGTGAATGACAAGGACATGCTCTAGGAACTACACTATATAATCTATGAATTTCAAGCTTGAAAAATGAACATTTGAGGGAAATCCATGACTCCTAAGTTAATTTCTTAAAAAAGTAGAAGCATAATCTGCAAAGGAATTAGAGCAAGTCATTTAGAAAAACTCCTGGGCAATTAGGAATATATGTGAACACAAGATGCTTTGGCATCTGTTTGAAAAACAATCCCTTACTTCACATTCAGGCCTTCTGTCAAGCATGTCTGATGCTGTAAATCCCCATTTGTGAGTATGGCTATTCAAAGAGATGAAAATATGAAAATGACTTGTAAATCACCATTTGGAGCCTACATTGCATAAGAAAAATTATTGACATGGCCAAATTAGTATTTTCTAATTGTTTTGGTTTTAAAATAAAATATGCTTAATGTGGATATGTACATACTATATAAAGATAAAGCTATAAATGAATCCTGATTATAGATACTTTTTAGTAAGAAAGACTTAAATCATACCCATGCTGTTCAGAGAGCTGTTACAAATTTCCACAGAATATTGATTTACAAATCCCTGGGTCACATTAGAATTGAAGAGTGAGGTGATATTCAGGATCATTGCTATACTAATAATATGATGGGTGGGCAGTAAGGAAACAGAAAGACAGAAAAAGGAAAAGGAAGGCATTCAAAACAAGAAACAAATCCAATACAATCATCCCACCTATGTTTTTTAGATTAAATAAATTATGTAACTTCTGGCCATTTAGTCTCAGTAGTTCAGATTCAGAGCCTTGTTTTTTCAGTTCATTTTCAATAATTGGTTCATCAGCATTAGCTACTTTTCTTTTACATCATACTGTTACATAAAATAATATGCATGGATGGCCCTACTTTAATTATGTTTATTCAGATGTAAGATTTAGTACCTATAGAACAGTGTGAGGCCTTCAGTCAATTAAATCCTTTCTTTTTGAATTAAGTAAGATAGCTTTGATTATAATTAAGAGATAGGCCAACTAAGCACTGCTTTTAAAAGATATTTAATTTTGTTGTATAAAAAAGCTACATAATTCTAGGGACATTTCCTCATACCCTGTTATTCTTGGAATGAATACTGTGTTATGCACATGCTATATGTTAGGCAAATTGTTGTGTAACTTCAAATGTCATATTTTTACATACCTATGTTCTACTTTGGAAGGAAGAGGATAGAGCTAACTGTTTGGTTTGTTTTGTTTTTTCCACTCCCTTTCATGGTCCATTGTCTTTACTGGAGGAAAAAAAACAACAAGAAGAATAGGCTTTCTTTTGAGTCAATGACGAGACTTAATCCATCACTGACGAAATATGTAGGTGCTGGGGAGGAGCCAAATGTGTAGACAACTAAGAACTTCCTGAAGATTACATAGCCATCCTACCAAATCATTACAATTTATCTTATCACCCCATTATTCTACACAATTACAGTATTCTCTGGAAAAAGCTTGAATTCTTCAAATCGAGTCATATTTTATTCACTGTTTTATTTCTAGCACCTGGCTTTATAATATAAACTATAAACATAATTGTGTATATAAATACATATATATATAAATATGATATATAAATACATACATATAAAAATATACATACATAAAGAGAGCTGCGTGAGAGGAGAGACAGAGGCTTCCTCCTAAAACTGGATACAATTAGAAAATTTAAGTGGCGCAACTAATCCTGAGAAAGCAACAGGAAAGAGGACGCGTCAGACTACACACGCCGGGAGAAAAAAGCAGAACTCAGCGAACAGGGTAAGTACCAGAGCGGTGGCTCCGCGGGACCCTCCCCCCTCCCCCACCTCAGCTCACTGGCGGGAAGAAGAGAAACCGAGCAGGGAGGGAGTGGAAGGCCTGGGACTGCTGAATATCTAGCTCCAGAGATCTTCGCTGGGAGCACAAACCTACATTTCATGGTGCTTTCATGAGACTCACATGACTACTGGGTTGGAAAGTTAATACAGGCAGAGTTCCTTGGGAGACTGGGATTTCAGCTGCTTGTGGAAACCAGGGATCCATATCTGGCTGTTCTGGGACAAAAACTTATACCTGTGTGCTCCGCCTACTGGTTCAGGCAGTGGAGACAGGCACAGCAGCCGGGAGGAGGGGAACAGCTCTTTCCTACCCCCAGGCACCAACGCCGCTCCCCTGCGAACCCCAACATTGCTTCAGGGGCTCAGCAGCTCCAGAATAGAGCTTCTGGACATTAGAGGGCGCCATATACAAACATGAAACGCCAAAGGAACCTTGTCCAGAGTAAAATTGTTAATACAACTCCCGAGAAAGATTTAAATGATATGGGCCTCGTGACTCTTCCTGAAAGGGAGTTCAAAATAAAAATCATCAACATCCTAATGGAGGTACGGAAAGACATCCAAGAACTCAGGAATGAATTCAGGTCAGAGATCCAATCTTTAAAGAACATGATGGAAGGTATTAAAAGCAGGTTGGATATGGTGGAGGAGACAATAAATGAAATAGAAACTAGATAAGAGGAATACAAAGAAGCGGAGGCACAGAGAGAAAAAAGGATCTCTAAGAATGAAAGAATATTGTGAGAACTGTGTGACCAATCCAAGCGGAACAATATTCGCATTATAGGTATATCAGAAGAAGAAGAGAGAGAAAGGGATAGAAAGTGTCTTTGAGGAGGTAGTTGCTGAAAACTTCCCCAATCTGGGGAAGGACATAGTCTGTCAGGGGATGGAGATCCACAGATCCCCCTACACAAGGGACCCAAGGAAGACAACAGCAAGACACATAGTAATTAAAATGGAAAGATCAAGGATAAGGACAAACTGTTAAAAGCAGCCAGAGGGAGAAATAAGATCACATACAAAGGAAAGCCCATCAGGCTAACATCAGACTTCTCAGCAGAAACCTTACAGGCCAGAAGGGAGTGGCATGATGTACTTAATGCCATGAAGCAGAAGGGCCTGGAACCAAGATTACTTTATCTGGCAAGATTATCATTTAAATTTGAAGGAGGGATTAAACAATTTCCAGATAAGCAAAAGCTGAGAGAGTTTACCTCTCACAAACCATCTCTGCAGTCTATTTTGGAGGGACTTCTATAGATGGAAGTGTTCTTAGGCTTGGATAGCTGTCACCAGAGGTAGTAAAATCACGGTAGGGAGGGTGGAGCAGCTAACTGCGAGGCAAATGCAAAATTAAATTGACTATCCCCAAAGTCAATCAAGGGATAGACAAAAAGTACAGAATTTGATACCTGATATATAAAGAATGAAGGAGAAAGAAAAAGAAGGAGAAATAGAAAAAACCTTTAGGTTGTGTTTGTAACAGCATACTAAGTTAAGTTAGACTCTCAGATAGTAAGGAAAGTAACCTGGAACCTTTGGTAACCACGAATCTAAAGCCTGAAATGGCAATAAGTACATACCTATCGATAATCGCCCTTAATGTAAATGGACTGAATGCACCAATCAAAAGACATAGAGTCACTGAATGGATAAAAAAAAAAAGACGCATCTATATGCTGCTTACAAGAGACTCACCTCAAACCAAAGACATGCACAGACTAAAAGTCAAGGGATGGAAAAACATATTTCATGCAAACAATAGGGAGAAAAAAGCAGGTGTTGCAGTACTAGTATCAGACAAAACAGACTTCAAAACAAAGAAAGTAACAAGAGATAGAGAAGGACATTACAGAATAACAAAGGGCTCAGTGCAACAAGAGGATATAACCATTATAAATATATATGCACCCAACACAGGAGCACCAGCATACGTGAAACAAATACTAACAGAACTAAAGGAGGAAATAGACTGCAATGCATTCATTTTAGGAGACTTCAACACACCATTCACTCCAAAGGACAGATCCACCAGACAGAAAATAAGTAAGGAAACAGAGGCACTGAACAACACACTAGAACAGATGGACCTAATAGACATCTATAGAACTCTACACCCAAAAGCAACAGGATACACATTCTTCTCAAGTGCACAAAGAACATTTTCCAGAATAGACCACATACTAGGCCAAACAGAGCCTCAGTAAATTCCAAAAGATTGAAATCCTACGAACTTTTCAGACCACAAAGGTATAAAAGTAGAAATAAATTGCACCAAGAAAGCAAAAAGGCTCACAAACACATGGAGGCTTCACAACACGATTCTAAATAGTCAATGGATCAATGACCAAATTAAAATGGAGATCCAGCAATATATAGAAATAAATGACAACAACAACACAAAGCCCCAAGTGCTGTGGGATGCAGCAAAAGCAGTCTTAAGAGGAAAGTATATAGCAATCTGGGCATATTTAAAGAAGGAAGAAGAAACCCAAATGAATGGTCTAATGTCACAATTATCAAAATTGGAAAAAGAAGAACAAATGAGGCCTAAAGTCAGCAGACGGAGGGACATAATAAAGATCAGAGAAGAAATAAACAAAATTGAGAAGAATGAAGCAATAGAAAAAATCAATGAAACCAAGAGCTGGTTCTTTGATAAAATAAACAAAATAGATAAGCCTCTAGCCAGACGTATTAAGAGAAAAAGAGAATCAACACACATCAACAAAATCAGAAATGAGAAAGGAAACATCATGACGGACCCAACAGAAATACAAAGAATTATTAGAGAATACTATGAAAGCCTATATGCTAACAAGCTGGGAAACCTAGGAGAAATGGACAACTTCCTAGAAAAATACAACCTTCTAAAACTGACCATGGAATTAACACAAAATCTAAACAAACCAATTACCAGCAAGAAATTGAAGCTGTAATCAAAAAACTACCCAAGAAAAAAACACCCGGGCCAGATGGATTTACTTTGGAATTTTATCAGGCATACAGAGAAGATATAATACCCATTCTCCTTAAAGTCTTCCAAAAAATAGAAGAGGAGGGAATACCCCCAAACTCATTCTATGAAGCCAACACCACCCTAATACCAAAACCAGGCAAAGACCCCACCGAAAAAGAAAATTACAGACCAATATTCCTGATGAATGTAGATGCGAAAATACTCATTAAAATATTAGCAAAAAGAATTCAAAAACACATCAAGAGGATCATACACCATGACCAAGTGGGATTCATCCCAGGGATGCAAGAAAGGTACAACATTTGAAAATCCATCAACATCATCCACCACATAAACAAAAAAGAAAGACAAAAACCACATTATCATCTCTATAGATGCTGAAAAAGCATTTGACAAAATTCAACATCTATTCATGATAAAAACTCTCAGCAAAATGTGTATAGAGGGCAAGTACCTCAACATAACAAAAGCCATATACGATCAACCTACAGCCAACATCATACTGAACAGCAAGAAGCTGAAAGCTTTTCCTCTGAGATCAGGAAAAAGACAGGGATGCCCACTCTCCCCACTGTTATTTAGCATAGTACTGAAGGTCCTAGCCACGGCAATTAGACAAAACAAAGAAATACAAGGAATCCAGATTGGTAAAGATGTTAAACTGTCACTATTTGCAGATGACATGATATTGTACATAAAAAATCCTTAAGACTCCACTCCAAAACTAATACAACTGATATCGGAATACAGTAAAGTTACAGGATACAGAATTAACACACAGAAATCTGTGGCTTTCCTATACACTAACAATGAGCCAATAGAAAGAGAAAACAGGAAAACAATTCCATTCACAATTGCATCAAAAAGAATAAAATACCTAGGAATAAACCTAACCAAAGAAGTGAAAGACCTATACCCTGAAAACTGTAAGACACTCCTGAGAGAAATTAAAGAGGACATTAACAAATGGAAACTCATCCCATGCTCTCGGCTAGGAAGAATTAATATTGTCAAAATGGCCATCTTGCCCAAAGCAATATACAGATTTGATGCAATCCCTATCATATTATCAACAACATTCTTCAACGAACTGGAACAAATAGTTCAAAAATTCATATGGAAACAGCAAAGACCCCGAATAGCCAAAGCAATCCTGAGAAAGAAAAATAAAGTGGTGGGGATCTCACTTCCCAACTTCTAGCTCTACTACAAAGCCATAGTAATCAAGACAATTTGGTACTGGCGCAAGAACAGAGCCACAGAGCAGTGGAACAGATTAGAGACTCCAGACATTAACCCAAACATATATGGTCAATTAATATTCAATAAAGGAGCCGTGGACATACAATGGGCAAATGACAGTCTCTTCAACAGATGGTGCTGGCAAAACTGGACAGCTACATGTAAGAGAGTGAAACTGGATCACTGTCTAACCCCATACACAAAAGTAAATTCAAAATGGATCAAAGACCTGAATGTAAGTCATGAAACTATAAAACTCTTAGAAAAAAACATATGCAAAAATATCTTAGATGTGAACATTAGCGACTTCTTCATGAATATATCTCCCTGGGCAAGGAAAACAAAAGCAAAAATGAACAAGTCGGACTATATCAAGCTGAAAAGCTTCTGTGTAGCAAAGAACACCATCAATAGAACAAAAAGGTACCCTACAGTATTTGAGAATATTTCATAAATGACAGATCCGATAAAGGCTTGACATCCAAAATATATAAAGAGCTCACCCACCTCAACAAACAAAAAGCAAATAATCTAATTAAAAAATGGCCGAGGAGCTGAACAGACAGTTCTCCAAAGAAGAAATTCAGATGGCCAACAGACACATGAAAAGATGTTCCACATCGCTAGTTATCAGAGAAATGCAAATTAAAACCACAATGAGATATCACCTCACACCAGTAAGATGGCTACCATCCAAAACACAAACAACAACAAATGTTGGCGAGGTTGTGGAGAAAGGGGAACCCTCCTACACTGCTGTTGGGAATGTAAATTAGTTCAACCATTGTGGAAAGCAGTACAGAAGTTCCTCAAAATGCTCAAAATAGACTTACCATTTGACCCAGGAATTCTACTTCTAGGAATTTACCCTAAGAATACAGCACTCCAGTTTGAAAAAGACAGATGCACCCCTATGTTTATTGCAGCACTATTTACAATAGCCAAGAAATGGAATCAACCCACATGTCCATCAGTAGATGAATGGATAAAGAAGATGTGGTACATATACACAATGGAATATTATTCAGCCATAAGAAGAAAACAAATCCTACCATTTGCAACAACATGGATGGAGCTAGAGGGTATTATGCTCAGTGAAATAAGCCAAATGGAGAAAGACAAATACCAAATGATTTCACTCATCTGTGGAATATAAGAAAAAAAGAAAAACTGAAGGAACAAAACAGTAGCAGAATCACAGAACCCAAGAATGGACTAACAGTTACCAAAGGGAAAGAGACTGGGGATAATGGGAGGGTAGGGATGGATAAGGGCTTGGAATAAGAAAGGGGGTATTATGATTAGCATGTACAATGCCGGGGGTGGGGGAAAGGGGAGGGCTTTGCAACACAGAGAAGATAAGTAGTGATTCTACATCTTACTATGCTGATGGACAGTGACTTTAATGGGGTTTGTAGGGGGGACTTGGGATAGGGGAGAGTCTAGTAAACATAATGTTCTTCATGTAATTGTAGATTAATGATAACAAAATCAAAAAAAGGAAAAAATCCAAAAAAATATATATATATACATACATGAAGGATACATATATATATGTTTGTGTGTGTATGTATATACACACATATACATAATGTATGTACATTCCACCTTTATTGTTATTCTTCAGTATTACATTGGCTAATTTAGGCCTTTTCCTTTCTAAATAAAGTTTAGAATCATTTGTCATTATTTATAAGCTAGCCTGCTTGGATTTTATTGGAAATAATAAATTACTTTCCAACTATTATGTGAAACCTATGAAATTGTTGATACTTGACTGACAAAAACAATAATGTTATGTGGCTCAACCTAATGGAATCTAAAACCTCCTAAACAGTAAGATATAACTTGTTGAATCAATACATTTAAAATGAAATTGAGGCAAAAATGTACAGTGACCTGTAGAAGACTTGAAACAAGTTAGTAGTAGAACTCAACCCCAAAATTAATCTATTAATTGCCAGGTCAGCACTTTTACAAAATTAATTTTCTTAACAACCATTCCATCCAGTCTTTAAACAAAGAAGTTTGATTGCTTATCCAGTAAGTTTTGATGTTTTGGATGTGTGATGACAGTGATAACTGTCCTTATGATTCTCACAGTATAACACTCTGCCATATGCCTAATGCATTACTTTTTAAAGAAGGTGCTCAATAAATTCTTGTCTAATGAGAAATTAATATATACTTTTTATCATCTCTTTTGCACTCTTTTTCTTTATAAAGGGAATAACTTTAATTTTGGAGAGAATGTATAGTAAGAGCCACAAGTCCCAATTAATTTCTTGATTTGCAGTCCTTCTTGTGAATACTTATCTTACTTAATTCAAAAAGAAAGGATTTAATTGACTAGTAATCTAATTTTTTAGAAATAACATTAATTTCTTCATCGTTTTATAACTGACACATTTTCCTACAGTTTTATTTTATTTCTTGTTTCCTTTTCTTCATATTTATTTATTTTTAGAGACTGAGACTCTGTGCTAATCCATATGACTATATTAAGGTATCTGCTAACATCCATGACATAAATCCTAATTTTATATTGTCTTAAAAATCACTGTAATGCTAGAATTCCATGTAGACAAGACTGGGAAATTTCCTAATCTTCAAAAATTAAGCTAATGATAATAATGACATATGCAGCTGTTTGTTCTTTCCATTCATTTTCCTTTCTGCTTATTACTTTGTGGAGAACTATATTGCTGAGCATATAAGCTGACATCTTTTTATTCTTAGCAAATATAGTGTTTCTCAACATTTGTGTGAAGTTACTTTATATAAATTACTTATAACATAATGGGAAAATAGCATTTTCACGGTGCTTTATTTGGACCACAGCTTATTTGCATTTTTCTTATAATTAATATTTCTTGGAATTAAATTATTGCCTTGTTAAACAGCAGGGTTGTATTATTATTATTGCTTAATTTGAGAATCGAATGGAATCTAATTTTTGTCTTATTTATATGTTCATATAGCATATTAAAATATAAATCACATATCATTTATACCCTTATTAGCCTCAGAAATTTCTGATTCCAAATAACAATATTATTTTTGTTTAATAATAATCTAAATGTATTATGTTTAATTTCCTTAAATTTGATGCATTAGAGAAGTGTTGCAAATAATATGATTATTATAGCATGTAATATTACTCAAAATATCAAAGATATGCTGCCACAACAGGTGTAATGCAAGAAACTATTGAGTCAAAACCTAAGCAATTCAAGACATAGATACCATTAATAAAGAAGAAAGGGAGGAAAGGAAAGAGGGAAGGACAAGTAACTAGTGATTCTTTGTCAGTTTGACTTAGGAATCAGTGCTTCCATTTCCCACCAGTATTTGTCTCTTTTGTATATTCCTATGGTAAAATAAAGTAAAAGTTCTTGCAAATGTATTCACTTTTGTCTTTACCACACACATATGAACATATACAGAGACAAATACACTCTCTCTCTCTCACACACACACAAACACACACGCACAGCTGGACTCAAAATAGGTTTAGTGAAATTTGTTACACTATCAGTATGTGTATGTACCATCAAACGATAATTATAGCAGCCTCAAAGTACTTTAAATAAATCTTCAGATTCAGATAGTTTATTCTATGTTAAGGCTAATTCCCAAATGCATTTTTTAATTCCTCTTTTTTAGTATAGTTTTAGGCTCGCTCCAAAATTAAGGGAAAGGTGCAGAGATTTCCTATATGCCTCTTTCCCCTACACATGTTTAGCCCCTTCCCCCCCCATTATTAACATCTCCCACCAGAGTGTAGTACACTGGTTACAGTTGATGAACCAGTATAGACACATCATAATTACCCAAAGTGCATAGTTTACAATATTCACTCTGGGTATTGTGTATTCTGTGGTTTTGGGCAAATGTATAATCACATGCATCCATCATTATATTATCATACAGAGTAGCTTCACTGTCCTAAAAATCTCTGTTCTCCACCTATTCATCTATCCTTGCCCCAACCCCTGGCAACCACTTATCTTTTTTACTATCTCCTGAGTTCTGCCTCTTCCAGTATGTTGTATTGTGGAAATCATACCCTATTTAGCCTTTGCTGATTGGCTTCTTTCATTTACTAATACGTGTTAAGGTTCCTCCATGTCTATTCATAGCTTGATAGCTCATTTCTTTATAACATCGAATAATAGTCCATTTTCTGGATGTACAACAGTTTACACATTCACCTATTGAAGTACATTTTGATTGCTCCCAAATTTTGGCAGTTATAAGTAAAGCAGGTTTTTGTGTGGACATAAGTTTTCAACTCCTTTGGAAAAAATACCAAGGAGCAAAATTGCCAGATTGTATAGTAAGACTATGTTTACTTTGTAATAAATCACCAAAGTGTTTTCCAAAACAGCTGTACCACTTTGCATTCCTCCCAGTAATGGGAGTTTCTGTTCCACATTTCCCCAGCATTTGGTGGTGTCAGCGTTCTGGATTTACTCCATTCTTATAGGTATGTAGTTGTATTTCATTGTTTTAATTTGCATTTCCCTGATGATAAATGATTTGGAGCATCCTTTGGTATTCTTTTTTTTTTTTTTTTTTATTGAAGGGTAATTGACAACAGTATTACATTACATTAATTTCAGGTGTACAACACAGTGATTCAACATTTATATACATGATAATTCTAGGTACCAGCTATCACCATACCAAGTTGTTACAATATTTTGACTATATTCCTTATGCTATACATTACATCCCGGTTACTTATTTATTTTATAATTGGAAGTGTGTTATATATATATATATATATAATATATATATATATAATATATATTATATATATATATATTTTGTGAGGGCATCTCTCATATTTATTGATCAAATAGTTGTTAACCACAATAAATTTCTGTATAGGGGGGTCAATAGTCAATGCACAATCATTAATCCACCCCAAGCCTAATTTTCATCAGTCTCCAATCTTCTGATGCATAACGAACAAATTCTTACATGGAGTACAAATTCTTACATAGTGAATAAGTTACATGGTGAGCAGTGCAAGGGCAGTCATCACAGAAGCTTTCGGTTTTGTTCATGCATTATGAACTATACACAGTCAGTTCAAATATGAATATTCATTTGATTTTTAAACTTGATTTATATGTGGATACCACATTTCTCTATTATTATTATTATTTTTAATAAAATGCTGAAGTGGTAGGTAGATACGAGATAAAGGTAGAAAACAGAGTTTAGTGTTGTAAGAGAGCAAATGTAGATGATCAGGTGTGTGCCTGTAGACTATGTGTTAATCCGAGCTAGACGAGGGCAATAAACATCCATGTATGCAGAAGATTTCTCTCAGAACATGAGGGGGGAGGTTCTAAGCCTCACCTCTGCTGCTCCCCATTTTCTCACCACATGGCCCCCTGCGACTGTGCCTGTCTTAGGTTGTTCCTCCCTTGAGGAATCTTACCCGTCTCTGGCTAACCATCATCTTCCGGGGCCATACAGGGAAATGTTAAGTTGGTAAGTGAGAGAGAAGCCTTATTGTTTGAAAAGGTTAGCTTTTTACTTCTTTGCATATTTATGCCCTGTGGCTTCTATGCCCAGCATTTGTCTTGAGGTGTCTTTACCACTTGGAAGAATTATGATACTCGGTAAATTCAACATGTGGCACGAGTTCTATTTAAAGGTTGTGATTAGGTAGGAAGAAGAAAAGTTATAGAAGTAGCAGGCAGAAGAAAACCTGGGAAGATTGATTATTTCTTTGACATATTTTCTTGTAGAGTAACTTCAGCATGGATAGGTTTTAAACTACTAATTAAATTGTGCACACACATTAACATAATAGGAATATAGTTACCTAACCAAAGCATACCTGTAATTACCAGCCATCTCCAGTGAAACCAAGAAAACCAGTTAGGCACCTTAGGCATTTGTGAAAACTTATCTATGATATGGTGGATATTGTCCGACTGAACTTAAACAGTCTGAGAGAATTCAGATAAACTAGAACAACCCATTCCAGGGGACTGTTCATATACCATATGTTCTTTTAATGATAAATAGTCTGTGGTTGTAAGATTTTGGAGTGCTACAATTTGCACTTCTCCTAATTCTTGTTTAAGTTCCAACAGTATAGATCCAGTCCAATTTTTTGTTTTACTGTATGCACAAGCCAGCTTAGATATCTCCTTCATTCCCATGGCAAGTCCAGGAACTGGTGGGATGAGTGCATCTACACCTGTGACAGTGCGTGGATCTTTGTTGGAGTTTTTTTTTTTTTTGCTGATCATCTTCTGTCATGAGTCTTCCCTAGAGTGCTGATGTTGGAAGTTCTTTTTCATATCGTATCTTAGTTCATTTTCGGGGTAGCCAAATTAGGCTTTGATCCTCTGTATAAACACAAACAGATCCTTTGCCTACACTTTTATATGCCCTTTATATCATTGTGTAGAACTCATTAGAGGTCACCACATAGGAACTGCTTTTTTTTTTTTTTTAATCATTAATCTACACTTACATGAAGAATACTTTGTTTACTAGGCTCTCCCCTATACCAGGTCCCCCCTATATACTCCTTTACAGTCACTGTCCATCAGCGTAGCAAACTGTTGTAGAATCACTACTTATCTTCACTGTGTTGTACAGCCCTCCCCTTTCTCCCACCCCGCTATGGATGCTAATCTTAATACCCCTCTTTTTCTGCCCCCCCTTATCCCTCCCTACCCACCCATCCTCCCAAGTCCCTTTCCCTTTGGTACCTGTTAGTCCATTCTTGAGTTCTGTGATTCTGTTTCTGTTTTGTTCTTTCAGTTTTTTCTTTGTTCTTATATTCCACAGATGAGTGAAATCATTTGGTATTTCTCTTTCTCTGCTTGGCTTGTTTCACTGAGCATAATACCCTCCAGCTCCATCCATGTTGCTGCAAATGGTTGGATTTGCCCTTTTCTTATGGCTGAGTAGTATTCCATTGTGTATATGTACCACATCTTCTTTATCCATTCATCTATCGATGGACATTTAGGTTGCTTCCAATTCTTGGCTATTGTAAATAGTGCTGCGATAAACATAGGGGTACATTGGTCTTTCTCATACTTGATTGCCGCATTCTTAGGTTAAATTCCTAGGAGTGCAATTCCTGGGTCAAATGGTATGTCTGTTTTGAGCATTTTGATGTACCTCCATACTGCTTCCACAATGGTTGAACAAGTTTACATTCCCACCAGCAGTGTAGGAGGGTTCCCCTTTCTCCACAGCCTCGCCAACATTTGTTGTTGTTTGTCTTTTGGATGGCAGCCATCCTTACTGGTGTGAGGTGATACCTCATTGTAGTTTTAATTTGCATTTCTCTGATAATTAGCAATGTGGAGCATCTTTTCATGTGTCTGTTGGCCATCTGTATTTCTTTTTGGAGAACCGTCTGTTCAGTTCCTTTGCCCATTTTTTAATTGGGTTATTTGTTTTTTGTTTGTTGAGGCGTGTGAGCTCTTTATATATTCTGGACGTCAAGCCTTTATCGGATGTGTCATTTTCAAATATATTCTCCCATACTGTAGGTTTCCTTTTTGTTCTAATGATGGTGTCTTTTGCTGTACAGAAGCTTTTCAGCTTAATATAGTCCCACTTACTCATTTTTGCTGTTGTTTTCCTTGCCCGGGGAGATATGTTCAAGAAGAGGTCACTCATGTTTATGTCTAAGAGGTTTTTGCCTATGTTTTCTACCAAGAGTTTAATGGTTTCGTGACTTACATTCAGGTCTTTGATCCATTTTGAGTTTACTTTGGTATATGGGGTTAGACAATGGTCCAGTTTCATTCTCCTACATGTCGCTGTCCAGTTTTGCCAGCACCATCTGTTGAAGAGACTGTCATTTCGCCATTGTATGTCCATGGCTCCTTTATCAAATATTAATTGACCATATATGTCTGGGTTAATGTCTGGATTGTCTAGTCTGTTCCATTGGTCTGTGGCTCTGTTCTTGTGCCAGTACCAAATTGTCTTGATTAATATGGCTTTATAATAGAGCTTGAAGTTGGAGAGTGAGATCCCCCCTACTTTATTCTTCTTTCTAGGATTGCTTTGGCTATTCGGGGTCTTTGGTGGTTCCATATGAATTTTTGAATTATTTGTTCCAGTTCATTGAAGAATGTTGCTGGTAGTTTCATAGGGATTGCAGCAAATCTGTATATTGCTTTGGGCAGGATGGCCATTTTGATGATATTAATTCTTCCTAGCCATGAGCATGGGATGCATTTCCATCTGTTAGTGTCCCCTTTAATTTCTTTTAAGAGTGACTTGTAGTTTTCAGAATATAAGTCTTTCACTTCTTTGGTTAGGTTTATTCCTAGGTATTTTATTCTTTTTGATGCAATTGTGAATGGAGTTGTTTTCCTGATTTCTCTTTCTGTTGGTTCATTGTTGGTATATAGGAAAGCCACAGATTTCTGTGTGTTGATTTTGTATCCTGCAACTTTGCTGTATTCCGATATCAGTTCTAGTAGTTCTGGGGTGGAGTCTTTAGGGTTTTTTATGTACAGTATCATGTCATCTGCAAATAGTGACAGTTTGACTTCTTTGCCAATCTGGATTCCTTGTATTTTTTTGTTTTGTCTGATTGCCGTGGCTAGGACCTCCAGTACTATGTTAAATAACAGTGGGGAGAGTGGGCATCCCTGTCTAGTTCCCGATCTCAGCAGAAATGCTTTCAGCTTCTCGCTATTCAATATAATGTTGGCTGTGGGTTTTTCATAGATGGCCTTTATTATGTTGAGGTACTTGCCCTCTATTCCCATTTTGCTGAGAGTTTTTATCATGAATGGATGTTGAACTTTGTCAAATGCTTTTTCAGCATCTATGGAGATGATCATGTAGTTTTTGTCTTTCTTTTTGTTGATGTGGTGGATGATGTTGATGGACTTTCGAATGTTGTGCCATCCTTGCATCCCTGGGATGAATCCCACTTGGTCATGGTGTACGATGGTTTTGATGTATTTTTGAATTCGGTTTGCTAAAATTTTGTTGAGTATTTTTGCGTCTACGTTCATCAGGGATATTGGTCTGTAGTTTTCTTTTTTGGTGGGGTCTTTGCCTGGTTTTGGTATTAGGGTGATGTTAGCTTCATAGAATGAGTTTGGGAGTATCCCCTCCTCTTCTATTTCTTGGAAAACTTTAAGGAGAATGGGTATTATGTCTTCCCTGTATGTCTGATAAAATTCCGAGGTAAATCCATCTGGCCCGGGGGTTTTGTTCTTTGGTAGTTTTTTGATTACCGCTTCAATTTCGTTGCTGGTAATTGGTCTATTTAGATTTTCTGTTTCTTTTTGGGTCAGTCTTGGAAGGTTGTATTTTTCTAGGAAGTTGTCCATTTCTCCTAGGTTTCCCAGCTTGTTAGCATATAGGTTTTCATAGTACTCTCTAATAATTCTTTGTATTTCCGCGGGGTCCGTCGTGATTTTTCCTTTCTCATTTCTGATACTGTTGATTTGTGTTGACTCTCTTTTCCTTTTAATAAGTCTGGCTAGAGGCTTATCTATTCTGTTTATTTTCTCAAAGAACTAGCTCTTGGTTTCATTGATTTTTGCTATTATTTTATTCTTCTCAATTTTATTTATTTCTTCTCTGATCTTTATTATGTCCCTCCTTCTGCTGACCTTAGGCCTCATTTGTTCTTCTTTTTCCAAAATCGATAGTTATGACATTAGACCATTCATTTGGGATTGCTCTTCCTTTTTTAAATATGCTTGGATTGCTATATACTTTCCTCTTAAGACTGCTTTTGCTGTGTCCCACAGAAGTTGGGGCTTAGTGTTGTTGTTGTCATTTGTTTCCATATATTGCTGGATCTCCATTTTGATTTGGTCATTGATCCATTGATTATTTAGGAGCGTGTTGTTTAGCCTCCATGTGTTTGTGAGACTTTTTGCTTTCTTTGAACAGTTTATTTCTAGTTTAATGCCTTTGTGGTCTGAAAAGTTGGTTGGTAGGGTTTCAATCTTTTGTAATTTACTGAGGCTCTTTTTGTGTCCTAGTATGTGGTCTATTCTGGAGAATGTTTCATGTGCACTTGAGAAGAATGTGTATCCTGTTGCTTTTGGATGTAGAGTTCTGTAGATGTCTATTAGGTCCATCTGTTCTAGTGTGTTGTTCAGTGCCTCTGTGTCCTTACTTATTTTCTGTCTGGTGGATCTGTCCTTTGGAGTGAGTGGTGTGTTGAAGTCTCTTAAAATGAATGCATTGCATTCTATTTCCTCCTTTAGTTCTATTATTATTTTTTTCAGGTATGTTGGTGCTCCTGTATTGGGTGCATATATATTTATAATGGTTATATCCTCTTGACGGATTGAGCCCTTTATCATTATGTAATGTCCTTCTTTGTCTTTTGTTACTTTCTTTATTTGAAGTCTGTTTTGTCTGATACCAGAATTGCAACACCTGCTTTCTTCTCTCTGTTGTTTGCTTGAAATATCTTTTTCCATCCCTTGACTTTAAGTCTGTGCGCGTCTTTGGGTTTGAGGTGAGTCTCTTGTAAGCAGCATATTGATGGATCTTGCTTTTTTATCCATTCTATTACTCTGTGTCTTTTGATTGGTGCATTCAGTCCATTTACATTTAGGGTGATTATTGAAAGGTATGAATTTATTGCCATTGCAGGCTTTAAGTTTGTGGTTACCAAAGGTTTAGGGTTAGCTTCTTTACTATCTTACTGTCTAACTTAACTCGCTTGTTGAGCTATTATAAACACAGTCTGATGATTCTTTATTTCTCTCCCTTCTTATTCCTCCTCCTCCCTTCTTCATATGTTAGGTGTTTTGTTGTGTGCTCTTTTTAGGAGTGCTCCCATCTAGAGCAGTCCCTGTAGGATGCCCTGTAGAGGTGGTTTGTGGGAGGCAAATTCCCTCAACTTTTGCTTGTCTGGGAATTGTTTAATCCCTCCTTCATATTTAAATGATATTCGTGCTGGATACAGTAGTCTTGGTTTGAGGCCCTTCTGTTTCATTGCATTAAGTATATCATGCCATTCTCTTCTGGCCTGTAGGGTTTCTGTTGAGAAGTCTGATGATAGCCTGATGGGTTTTCCTTTGTAGGTAACCTTTTTCTTCTCTCTGGCTGCCTGTAATACTTTGTCCTTTTCTTTGATCTTTCCCTTTTTAATTATTATGTGTCTTGGTGTTGCCCTCCTTGGATCCCTTGTCATGGGAGTTCTGTGTACCTCTGTGGTCTGAGAGGCCATTTCTTCCCCTAGTTTGGGGAAATTTTCAGCAATTATTTCTTCAAAGACATTTTCTATCCCCTTTTCTCTCTCTACTTCTTCTGGAATACCTATAATTCTTACATTGTTCCTTTTCGACTGGTCACTCAGCTCTCTTAAAATTCTTTCATTCCTGGAGATCCTTTTATCTCTCTCTGCATCAGCTTCTCTGCGTTCCTGTTCTCTGTTTTCTAGTCCATTAATGGTCTCTTGCATCTCGTCCATTCTGTTTTGAAGTCCTTCCAGAGCTTGTTTTATTTCTGAATTCTCCTTCCTTAGTTCTTGCATATTTCTCTGCAAGTCCATCAGCATGGTTATGACTTTTGTTTTGAATTCTTTTTCAGGTAGACTGGCTAAATCTATCTCCCCAGATTCCTTCTCAGGGGAAGATGTAGCAGATGCTGAAGCTGTCTGGGTTAGTCTTGTCTGGATCATATTTTTTTGCCTTTTAATGTTGACAGGTGCTATTGACTGTCAGCTGGGAGGGCCAAAATTTTCACTTGCTACTGGCCTTTCTTTACTGGGACAACTGCGACCCCTAGTGGTTTGTGTTGGGTAATTGCGTGTAGAGTGGGTCTTTGTGTCTTGCCTGGCCGGAAGGGAGAAATTTCCCTTTCTGTGGGCAGAATTTGTCTCAGGCTGCTTGTCTGCTTTCACAGCGCCCGGTGGGGTAATG
This sequence comes from Manis pentadactyla, assembly GCF_030020395.1. Lineage (NCBI taxonomy): Eukaryota > Metazoa > Chordata > Mammalia > Pholidota > Manidae > Manis > Manis pentadactyla. The sequence goes on along the minus strand of NC_080021.1, from coordinate 164,939,277 downwards.
GATGGGGGGGCTACTTGACTGTTTGCCTCCGTGAGGGGTCTCAGAGCTGTTGCCCAGGGGGTTAGTGCACCCGGTTTTCCCTGTAATTTCCAGCTGCTGTACTGTGACCTGGGTTGTTTCCGTCAAGCTGTTAAGTCCCTGTCCCTTTAAGACTTTCAAAAAGCCCCCGCTTTTCTTTGTCACAGGGGCATCAGCTTCGGCACCCGCTCAGAGGTATTACTCCCTGTTCCCCCAGTATCCAGGGCCCCCTGGGCATATACTGTGTCTGTGCTCTTGCTGGGTGTTCAGCAGTCCTGGGCTCCGTCTCCCTCCCGCTCTGCCTATTGTTCTCCCGCCGGGAGCTGGGGGGAGGGGCGCTCGGGTCCCGCCGGGCCGGGGCTTGTATCTCACCCCTTTCACCAGTCGCTGGGTTCTCGCTGGTGTAGCTGCAGTCTGGCCACTGTCCTGCGTCTTCTGGTCTCTCTTTTAGGGCTAGTTGTGTTTGTTGTATTTTCAAAAGTACATATGTTTTTGGGAGGAGATTCCCACTGTCCTATTCACGCCGCCATGTTGGCTCCACCCCCCTTTGGTATTCTTATTTGCCATTTGTATATCTTCTTTGGTAGGGTATCTGTTAAAGTTTATGGCCCAACTGGAATTATTTTTTCACTTTGAAGGGTTATTTCTAAATGCTAAAACAAAGATATTTCCACAAGAATCACTTTGTGTTATCTAAGAACCACTGTTTTTTTAATTAAGGTAGATTTTTTATATGATCTAGAATCTGTTTATCATTTGTCCCATACCTACATACACATGTATTTTGAGATATCGTAAAATCTGTCTATATAAAATATTAACTTATATTAAATACAAGTAAAACCTTAAAGTCAAATGCAATTTATAGATGAAAAGGAATTTTCCTTTCTCAATACTTACAAAAAATGATTTTATCAGAAATAATAATGAAAATAAAAAAGTAAAAGTTCAGTCAAATGACATACCCTTCAAAAAATGGTGGCTACAGCCAAAAATAGATCAAGGCCTACGTACATTGAGAAAGCCCTTGATCTCAACTCTGTCTCTCAGAAGCCATATTATAATGTGACAAAATTTCTGTTAATTGTCATCATACCTGCAAATCTACAGAAAAGTGAATTCCATGGGAATCCTTATATTTTCTTTAAATTTCCAGTCATTATTTGTATGGCTGACTTGGGGAGGGGGGCACTTGAATCTGGAGATATCACTCTTAGAAACAAAGATGTAGGCCTTCATATTAATGTGTGTGGGGGGTTGTCAATAATCTAATAGACACATGCCATTAACTTCATTCTGTTATACAACAACTGTAGTAACTAAATTGAACAAACTCTTTTGCATATAAAATTACATGACCCAGCTGCAAAAGATAGAACTAACCAGGGCTATACTGACTATTAAATGGTTCCTCAAGAAACCTTTGCCATTGCCATGAGACTACATAAAAAGTGAAATATGTTATGTAGACATCAAACTCCATGTAGCCCAGAGGTAAAAATAAACCAATCTGACATTGAATTGGAAATAAATCAATAAACAATCTACACACAGTTAGTGTGGTCTGTGGGGTAATAGCATCTCATGAAATGTCTGTCACTGGTTTACACTGAGAAAGGTATGTAAGTTGAGAGGGAGCATCTAGGAACTTTGATAAAAATTTGGCATTGCTGAGATTTTAAAAAAAAACAACTCTCAGTGGACTTAGCTCATATAACAGTGCAGCTTTCAGTTCAAATGCTTTTAAACTTGGGTAGTTTGTCATACACAGTAAGGTCTACAGACAAGTCCTGAGCAGTAGAACCAGGTGTCAGCCCAGGATGGATTTGAAATGAAGGAGAAAGGAAAACTGGTCATAAATGTGGCTGGACTATATATTACTATGTGAATGAAGCTAATCTGAAGAGGCTAATTATGGTGCATAAGTATTATAACTAAAAAACTATATAAGGTACAAAAATAATTATTTTGAATGTTAGGAGTGCTAATCTCTTCATCTTCTGTATCAGTGAGCTGAAATGCTATTTAAATTTTAAAATGCAGTTATAATTATTTGTCCAATTAAAAAATGTTCATGACCTTAGTTTATGTTTTCTCAGTCTCGACACTATAGGTATTTTAAACCTGATAATTCTTTGTTCAGGGGACTATCCTGTATATTTGAGAATGTAGCAACATTATCCTCTGCCCTATAGAAATCAGTAGTATTTCTCCTCTTGTGACAACCAAAAATGTCTCCAGATAATGCCAAATGTCTCCAGAGAGGCAGCTCCTCTGAAGAGCCACTGTCCTAGAAGTATCATTTGTGAAACTTGCACTGTAATTGGAAGAATAAATTATGTAAAATAAAACAATTCTCAAATTAAGTTCATTTTTATTTTTTATTTACTACATTTAAATTACAATTAAATTGCATGTATACAGTTACATTCAGTAATTTTTATATTGACCTTTAATTATATTTTCTTTTGTTCCTCTTGTCCAATTTGGTATCAATAATTACCAATGAGCAATGGAAAGAGAACTGAACTCAGATTCTTGACTATGCTTTCTGAAGGTAAATACATTTATTTCTGAGCATCTAGGATGACAATGAAAGCAGAAAATGTGAATATGATTAGTTACGTAAATCTCATTATTTAATAAGGGAGCAAAGGGTATTAACAGTTTTCCAAAATCTTTTAAGTATTTTGATTAAGCATCAGATAGTTAAAATTTCTGTAAAACATATCAACCTACCAGTCAGTTTAGGTAGCTTGGATAAATATAGATTTTAAAAACTTGCCTTAGAATGGGCAACCTGTGTTGGCCCTGAGTTTTAATGATTTAGCCTCAAAATATTTACTACTGTTTACTATTCCTATGTATGTCAGCTACTGCTGTTAGATACTGTAGCCTAGTTGCCTGATAAAATACAAGTTCTGTAAGGTCAGAGATTGTGCTGTTTTGCTCACTGCCCTACCCAATGTGTCATTAAACACTCTGGGTGCATAATAAATGTAATGCTTAATAAATGTAAATGTGAAAGCAGTCATCCAGTTGAACCTCAATGTGTTATTTTTACTCTGAATTATCTGTTCAATTGCAAGTAGTGTGTCATACAGCGATGCAATACTAATGACTTTCTAACAATTTTGAGAAATGTTAAGCATCAATTCATTGAAAACAGCCTTTATTTGGTGATTTCATTTTATTGTCTGTTCTAAAGGAGCACATCTGCTTAAACTTCACTATTTTATTTTCAAGTCCTGGAATTCATCCAAATGTAAAATTGCATATTAAGCTGTATCTACAGAAGAATAAAGGAAGCTTTATTTTGAAAATTTAAGAGAAATTTTTTGACATATCTTGTATTTCCCCTTTCTATTCCTCATTCTCTGTCACACATGGAATTGTGTCACAATGTGGGAAACCCACTATCCCTGCAAGCTGAAACCCATATTTAATTAGCCTAGTTTCAAATAAACAATATCTTTCATTTGAAACTTGAGGTTGCAAATTCCTTGCAGGATGAGGCTGTGCAATAGTATGGAATGGAGCTCCTCTGGTGGGTTTTGGGCCAGGATTATAATGTTCTCTTAATGTGGTTTTGCTATTAGAATCATTTCAGGCATTACAATTGATCATGTTTATGAGTACTCAGGGACTTTTAAGTATGCAAAGTGTTTAGCTGACACATACAGACTAATGAAATTTTACTAAATATAGAGCTATCATTATGAGGTTTATGATATTTTAGTATGCATATCCACAACATGTATTTTATGTACCTTATATTATTCTTTATTAATTATAATAAGGTTAGCCTGTTTTATAGGTAACTTTTTAAAAGCGAGGCTTTCCCACTGTGTTTTATACGATAAACTGTTTCTTTTATAGTCTTCATTATTTTTCTGCTTATAATTACAGTTTTCTTTATATTTATTAACATTTTTGTGGTAGTTACAAAGTCTAAGGTAGTTCCTGGTTCTAAAAAAATCCATTTACATTAACTATGTTTATATAAGTGCATGTAAAATATATGTTCATAAAAAAGGGAGTTACAATTTTAGACTATTTTTGCATTAAAGTAATGCTTTTCCACTGCAGGTAAAAATTCAGATGCAGCATTGGTTGGGTCAAGGATTAGAAAATATTCCCCACCCTCATTAGAAGATGGAGTGTTCAGCTCCAGCCTAAACTTTGTATATCATTCTGTATGCTCATTGTCTCACCTCTCGGGGATCCATACAAGTAAAAGCATACAGGATTGGTGCCAGTAAGGATTTTATCTTAAAGTTATACATCCCTTGGAAAACCTTCATTAATTTGGTTTAGATCTTTTAAAACTGCTATTTAAAATTAGGGCTATTAATGCTTGGAAAAAATTTTAGTAGCTCAGTCCTAGTGTCATATCACTGCATCTTGGTATTCTCTTACAAAATTTGAGGATTTAACTTCTTTCACATTCTTTACTTCAATTCCTTCATGTTCTTATCATTTTTAATGTTATATACATTAAATTATATTTAACTTTCTAGTCAATATTCATATTATAATTATGTAAAATAATTTCACTGCTGAGTTTAGTAATACAGTGTGATTTCATTTCCTTATAGAAAATTTAAATTTCCTTTAGTTAAAAATATTTAACTGTTTTTTATTCATTTGTTTAGTTTTTTATGCACTTGTGTCTGTATTATTCAAAAGTGGAAACGATTGCTGTGTACTGATATTTCAAATGGAAATTGTTCTAAGTTTGCTCTGCTATATTTTCATTATTTTTGGAAACATTTCACTTTCCCATTTGTCACATGGCTCCACTTTAGATGTATTGCCCTTTAGGGAAAGTGCACAGTTTCAACCAGGAATTTCCTGTTATTCTCCTAGATTGAATCCGTGGTCCCTAGACTTCATGCTGTCCTTTCTTGCATGCTGATGCATATATTAGAGTAAATCCTTAAATAAATTAGGAGGTAAACGTAAATTTACCTACACTTTGCTAGAGTAAATGGAAGAGAAATTGGTAGAGTTATCAGAAAACTGAAATTATCTTTACTTCCTCTTCACAAATGATGTGTAATTTAACTGCATACATAATGCAAGGAAAATATAATTTAAGGAAAATTATTTTTCATCTGTGTTTTCAGTCTTTTGCTACAGTTTATTAACACCCTCTAGAATTGCTGAGGTTGATGACATTCAGATTCCAATTCATTTGTAAGTGATCCCCAAATATCATTATATATATATATAATATATATATATATAATATATAATAAAATATAATATATATATATATCAGAGTTAATCAGTTTCTCCAAATATTTATGCTCACATTTGCTACTTCTGTGTTATTATGGTGACACATGCAATTCTGGAGCAGATTGTGGAAGGATATTACCATTCAATAGAGAGTTTGAGTTGATCATTCTTTTTACCTCATTTCTACTCTACTCTGCCTATAACCACAGTTTATTGCTTTTCACCTTCAGTGAGTATGGACAGTAATTATTATATTTTGGTTCCTTCCAGAGGTAGATGAATGAAAGTTGTAAGTCTATAAAAGATGGGGTAATAGGATTTTTCTCTCATCAGTTTGCTGACAAATGTAAGTTAATGCATAATAATTTTCCAACTGTAGGATTTTGTCACATATTTTGCCTAAAAATGGAACTTAGTGTAATGTTTTTTTGAAATTTAGAATAAATAATACTTCATCAAAATTAACTTATAGATTAATACTAAGATTTCAGTTTTTCCTTGTTTGGATGTGTATTGGATGGTTATATTACATATAGAACAAAAATAAAAAGAAACATGCCTGGCCACTTTAATTATGTTTATATTATGGGTGACTTCTATCTTTTTTTCCTAAAATAACTATGTGTTAGTTTTATAGCCAAGAAAATAAACTATTTAAAAGTATCTGTGCAGGCAATATAGCTTTGCATATATCAAAATAGTTATTAAGCAGATTTAGGCTTAATTCCACTTATTGGCCTATAAAAGCATTTTAAACTTTCTAATATATTTTGGAAAAAATATTAATCATCATCGAAAAAGTCCTTCTGAGACTGTGGCACTGAGTAAGAAAGCCCAAAAACAAAAGAAGGAATGAGTTTAATATAGAGAGTGTCTGAGACACACTTAAATGGATTATCTCTTAATGCATGTTTCCATCCTGTTTTAGTTCCCTTGATTAAAAAAGTTAATCCCATTGTTCATCCATAATATCTCTCTACAAAATGAAAAAGCAGAACATAAAATGCATAAGAGAAGATGGTTATGCAGGCACAAAAGTTGACTTTTTGAGAATCAATTTCATTCTTATTCTTGAAATCAATTTCTAGTATTTATTTAACATATAGACATTACTAGTTCTAGAGCAAGACGGTATAATAAATCTTATGCCCGTCACTTTCCAGCTCTGTGATCCTGAATCTCAATTTCTTCACTTTTAAAATTAAAACATATATATATATATATATATATATATGTATATATGTATGTATATGCATATGTATATATGTTTTGGGATGGAATATATCCAGAATGGAATATATATTCCATTCTGGGTGGATATATACAATTAACATTTGATGTTACTCTAAGTTTGTTTCTCAAGATTGATCAGGGATAGGAAATAATACCCACAAAAATTATAGATTAGCTTTATTAAACCTTCCTGCAACACAATACATAGTTAGTTATTGAATATGCTTGAGGAATAAAATGTGTGAATTGGTACCATCATTAACATTTTTGTATAGATAAGGAAGCTGAAACACAAGATCTCAAGTGATATAAAGAGCAGAGCTGGAATTCATTTCCCTGTCTTTCAGACTCCAACGCATGCATTTTTCTACTCTAATCTCATAGAAACAGAAGTTATTGAATCAACCTCTCAAATTTCCATTAAACATGTGTTTTTTCTGTTTTTTTAATCTGGGGAGAAAATTCAGTTTACCTAGTAAGTGTTTCAAATTCACAATGTCACCATTCTTATACACATGAGGTAATAATGTCTACCAGTGCATATTTTCAGGAAGATTTTTATTTTTGGCTCTATTGTGTGAAAATTTTTTATAACCTAACCTAAGTCCATAGTTAGGTATGCAAACACAGACACATACACACACAATGCATTATTGTATTTACTTCTTAATCCCAAACAGAATATGTTTGTATTGTACATATGTAATTATAGATTATTATGCCATTATGTGGAATATATATTGTGACCTTTCATATAAATTGATTTCCCATGTTTTTATCTACAATATGATTAGTTCAAATTAATTTCTTCTTCCTACAAAGATTTAATTTGTAACACCTAGTTATATGTTAATGAGAATTCTACTTTTGTCTTTCTCCCATGTTCCAATTTGTTACAGAGATTAAATTAGTCAATCATAATTCATTTTTCACAAATCAATAATGGTGGTACTCAACTGACAAGATACTGACAACTGGATTCTATTTTTAAAATGAGTGTATTTTTAAGGAAACTAAGCAAGTTAGCTGCCAATGTTTATTTTTTTGTACTCTCCAGTCATGTAATTTAAGGAAAAGTGAACAGTGTATCTTTTCTACTGTTCTGTTCGTACTTGTTTCAGTAGTTTTCTATGAGGTTCTATAAAACTGGCTATACAATACAGAGGGCAGTCAGGCCCAGAGTAATTTGTGGTTTCAAAATGTGAAAAGAGAAGCTTTTGCTGGCAAATAGTGTTGGATGATCTTTTGTGAATATTTTATAGGGAAAATCCAGAACTAGTATATATAATGAATGAATGAATAAATGAATAATGGATTAAAACTCTGTTTATTGACTTCTCATTTAAATTAAACTCTATGACAGACATCTATGAAAGGTTAAGCTGAAAAAAACTTTCTATGAAAGTTAAAGCAAAGTAGTTCATTTTTTAAAATATTTTATTTCATTGATATACAATCTTATAAAGGTTTCACATGAAAACATTGTGGTTACTACAGTCACCTATATTATCAAGTTCCCTCCCCATACCCCATTGAAGTCCCTGTCCATCAGCATAGTAAGATGCCACAGAGTCTTCTCTGTGCTACACTGTCTTCCCCATGACCCGGCGCACACCATGTATGCCAATCATAAATCCCCTTCTCCCTCCCTCCCCAAGCCACCCTCCATCACCCCTGCCCTTTGGTAACCGCTAGCCCCTTTTTGGAGTCTGTGAGTCTCCTGCTGTTCTGTTCCCTCAGTTTTCCTTTGTTGTTATTCTTCACAAATGAGGGAAATCATTTGGTACTTGTCTTTCTCCACCTGGCTTATTTCATTGAGCATAATACCATTTAGTTTCATCAATGTTGGAAAAAATGGTAGGATTTGTCTTCTTATGGCTGAATAACATTCCATTGTGTATATGTACCACCTCTTCTTTATCCATTCATCTACCTATGGACACTTAAATCTTGGTTGCTTCCGTATCTTGGCTATTGTAAATAGTGCTGTGATAAACATGGGGGTGCATATTTCTTTTTGAATCTGGGATCTTGTTTTTTTGGGTAAATTCCTAGGATGGAATTCCTGAGTCAAATGGTATTTCTATTTTTAGGTTTTGGAGGAACCTCCATACTGCTTTCCACAATGGTTGAACTAATTTACATTCCTACCAACAGGGTAGGAGGGTTCCCTTCCTTCACATCTTCACCAGCACTTGTTGTTCCTAGTCTTTTTGATGCTGACTATCCTAACTGGTATGAGGTGATATCTCATTGTGGTTTTAATTTGCATTTCCTTGATAATTAGCGATGTGGAGCATCTTTTCATGTGCCTGTTGGCCATCCAAATTTCTTCTTTGAGCAAGTGTCTGTTCATATCCTCCACCCATTTTTTAATAGGGTTATTTGCTTCTTGGGCATTGAGATGTGTGTTCTTTATATATTTTGGATGTTAACCCCTTGTTGAATATGTCATTTATGAATATATTCTCCCATACTGAAGGATGTATTTTTGTTCTACTGATGGTGTCCTTTGATGTACAGAAGCTTTTTAGCTTGATGTAGTCCCATTTGTTCATTTTTGCTTTTGTTTCCCTGGCCCAAACAGATGTGTACAGGAAAAAGTGCTCATGTTTATATTTATAATATAAATGTAATAAAGATATACTTTTATTTATAAGAGAGTTTTGCCTATGTTTTCTTCTAAGAGTTTTATGGTTTCATGATTTACATTCAGGTCTTTGATCCATTTTGAGTTTACTTTTGTGTATGGGGTTAGACAAAAATCTAGTTACATTCTCTTGCTGTCCAGTTTTGCCAACATCAGTTGTTGAAGAGGCTGTCATTTCCCCATTGTATATCCATGGCTCTTTTATCATATATTGATTGTCCATATGTGTGGGGGGTTATATCTTAGCTCTCTATTCTATTCCATTGATATATGGGTCTGTTCCTACCAAATTGTCTTGATTACTGTGGCTTTGAAGTTGGGGAGCATAACCCCACGCTTTATTCAGCATCTATCGAGATGATCATGTGAATTTTGTCCTTTTTGTTGATGTGGTGTATATTTATGGATTTTCAAGTATTATACCATCCTTGTATCCCTGGAATAAATCCTACTTGATTATGATGGAATATCTTTTGATGTATTTTGGAATATGTTTTCCTAATATTTTGTTGAGTATTTTTGCATCTCTGTTCATCAGGGATATTGGTCTATAATTTTCTTTTTTGTGGTTCTTTGCCTGGTTTTGGTATTAGAGTGATGGTGGCCTCATAGAATGAGCTTGGAAGTATTCCCTACTCTTCAACTTTTTGGAAAACTTTAATGAGGATGGGTATAAGGTCTTCACTAAATGTTTGGTAAAATGCAGCAGTGAAGCGGTTTGGTATATGCTTTTGTTCTTAGGTACATTTTTTTATTAGGAATTCAATTACGTTGCTGGTAATTGTTCTGTTCAGATTTTCAGCTTCTACCTGGATTAGCCTTGAAAGGTTGTATTTTTCTAGAAAGTTTTACATTTCTTCTACTTTATCCAATTTGTGAGCATTTAATATTTCATAATATTCTGTAATAATTCTTTGTATTTCTGTAGTATCTGTAGTGATTTTTCCTTTCTCATTTATGATTCTGTTTATGTGTGTAGACTCTCTTTTTTCTTGGTAAGTCTGGCTAATGGCTTATCTATTTTGTTTATTTTCTTGAAGAACCATATCCTGGTTTCTTTGATTCTTTCTATTGTTTTATTCTGGTAGATATTATTTATTTCTGCTCTGATCTTTCTGATTTCCCTCCCTCTACTGACATTGGGTCTCATTTGTTTTTCTTCTTCTAGTTTCATTAGTTGTGAGTTTAGACTATTTATATGGGATTGTATTTATTTCCTGAGATCAGTCTGCATTGCAATATACTTCCCTCTTAGCATAGTCTTCACTGTGTTCCACAGATTTTGCAGTGTTGAGTTATTGATTTCATTTGTCTCCATATATTGCTTGATCTCTGATTTTATTTGGTCACTGGTCCATTGATTATTTAGGAGCATGTTATTAAGCCTTCATGTGTTTTTTTGCATAGTTTTTCTTTGCGTAGTTTATTTCTTGTTTCATATCTTTGTGTTCTGAGAAGCTGGTTGGTTCAATTTCAATCATTCTAAATTTACTGAGGCTCATTTTGTGGCCTAGTATGTGATCTGTTATGGAAAATGTTCCATGAGCACTTGAGAAGAATGTGAATCCTGCTGCTTTTGGGTGCAGTTTTCTGTATATGTCTGTTAGGTTCATTTGTTCCAATATGTTGTTCAGTGCCTCTGTCTCCTTACTTATTGTCTGTCTGTTTGATCTGTCCTATGGAGTGAGTGGTGTGTTGAAATCTCCTAAAAAGAATGCATTGAATTATATTTCCCCCTTAGTTCTGTTAGTATTTGTTTCACATATGTAGGTGCTCCTATGTAGGGTGCATAGATATTTATAAAGGTTATATAGTGTTGGACTGACTACTTTATCATTATGTAATGTCCTTCTTTGTCTCTTGTTACTTTCTTTCTTTAGAACTCTATTTTGTCTGATACAAGTATTGCAATGCCTGCTTTTTTTCTCCCTATTGTTTGCATGAAATATCTTTTTACATCCCTTCACTTTTAGTCTGTGTATGTCCTTGGGTTTGACGTGAGTTTCTTGTATGTAGCATATGGATAGGTCTTGTTTTCTTACCAATTCAGTGACTGTGTCTTTTTTTTTTTCCTTTTTTTATTTTATTTTGGTATCATTAATCTACAATTACATGAAGGACATTATGTTTACTAGGCTCACCCCTTCACCAAGTCCCCCCCACATACCCAGTCACAGTCACTCTCCATCAACATAGTAAGATGCTGTAAAATCACTACATGTCTTCTCTGTGTTGCACAGCCCTCCCCGTGCCCCCACACACTATGCATGTTAATCGTAATGCCCCCTTTCTTTCTTCCCACCCTTATACCTCCCTTCCCACCTGTCCTCCCCAGTCCCTTTCCCTTTGGTAACTGTTAGTCCATTCTTGGGTTCTGTGCTTCTGCTGCTGTTTTGTTCCTTCAGTTTTCTTTTGTACTTATATTCCACATATGAGTGAAATCATTTGATACTTGTCTTTCTCCACCTGGCTTATTTCAGTAAGCATAATACCCTCTAGCTCCATCCATGTTGTTGAAAATGGTAGGATCTCTTTTATTCTTATACCTGAGTAATATTCCATTGTGTATATATACCACATCTTCTTTATCCATTCATCTACTGATGGACATTTAGCTTGCTTCCATATCTTGGCTATTGTAAATAGTGCAGCAATAAACATAGGGGTTCATCTGTCTTTTTCAAACTGGAGTGCTACATCCTTAGGATAAATTCCCAGAAGTGGAATTCCTGGGTCAAATGGTATTTCTATTTTGAGCATTTTGAGGAACCTCCATACTGCTTTCCACAATGGTTGAACTAATTTACATTCCCAACAGCAGTGTAGGAGGGTTCCCTTTTCTCCACAACCTCGCCAACATTTGTTGTTGTTTGTCTTTTGGATGGTAGCCATCCTTACTGGTGTGACGTGATATCTCATTGTGGTTTTAATTTGCATTTCTCTGATGACAAGCGATGTGGAGCATCTTTTCATGTGTCTGTTGGCCATTTGAATTTCTTCTTTAGAGAACTGTCTATTCAGCTCCTCTGCCCATTTTTTAATTGGATTATTTGCTTTTTGTTTGTTGAAGTGTGTGAGCTCTTTATATATTTTGGATGTCAACCCTTTATCAAATCTGTCATTTATTAATATATTCTCCCATACTGTAGGATACCTTTTTGTTTTATTGATGGTGTCCTTTGCTGTACAGAAGCTTTTCAGCTTGATATAGTCCGACTTGTTCATTTTTGCTTTTGTTTTCCTTGCCTGGGGAGATATGTTCAAGAAGAGGTCACTCATGTTTATGTCTAAGAGATTTTTGCCTATGATTTTTTTCTAAGAGTTTTATGGTTTCATGACTTACATTCAAGTCTTTGATCCATTTCGAATTTACTTTTGTGTATGGGGTTAGACAGTAATCCAGTTTCACTCTCTTACATGTAGCTGTCCAGTTTTGCCAGGACTATCTGTTGTAGAGACTGTCATTTCCCCATTGTATGTCCATGGCCTCTTTATTGGGTATTAGTTGACCATATATATTTGGGTTAATGTTTGGAGTCTCTATTCTGTTCCATTGGTCTGTGGCTCTGTTCTTGTGCCAGTACAAAATTGTCTTGATTACTGTGACTTTGTAGTAGAGCTTGAAGTTGGGGAGTGAGATCCCCCACCACTTCATTTTTCCTTTTCAGGATTGCTTTAGCTATTCACGGTCTTTGGTGTTTCCATATGAATTTTTGAACTATTTGTTCCAGTTCATTGAAGAATGCTGTTGGTAGTTTGATAGGGATTGCATCAAATCTGTATAGTGCTTTGGGCAGGATGGCAGTTTTGACTATATTAATTCTTCCTAGCCAGGAGCATGGGATGAGTTTCCATTTGTTAGTGACCTCTTTAATTTCTCTTCAGAGTGCCTTATAGTTTACAGGGTATAGGTCTTTCACTTCCTTGGTTAGGATTATTCCTAGGTATTTTATTCTTTTTGATGCTATTGTGAATGGAATTGTCTTCCTGAGTTCTCTTTCTATTAGTTTATCTTTAGTGTATAGGAAATCTACAGATTTTTGTGTGTTAATTTTGTATCCTGCAACTTTGATGAATTCTGTTTTAGCTCTAGTAGTTTCAGAGTGGAGTCTTAGGGTTTTTTATGTACAAAATCATGTCATCTGCAAACAGTCACAGTTTAACTTCTTTACCAATCTGGATTACTTGTATTTCTTTGTTTGGTCTAATTGCCGTGGTTAGGACCTCCAGTACTATGTTGAATAACAGTGGGGAGAGTGGGCATCCCTGTCTTGTTCCCGATCTCAGAGGAAAAGCTTTCATCCTCTCGATGTTCGGTATGATGTTGGCTGTGTGTTTATCGTATATGGCCTTTATTATGTTGAGGTACTTGCCCTCTATACCCATTTTGTTGAGAGTTTTTATCATGAATGGATGTTGAATTTTGTCGACTGCTTTTTCAGCATCTATGGAGATGATCATGTGGTTTTGCCCTTTTTGTTAATGTGGTGGATGATGTTGATGGATTTTCGAATGTCGTACCATCCTTACATCCCTTTGATGAATCCCACCTGGTCATGGTGTATGATCCTTTTGATGTATTTTTTAATTCGGTTTGCTAAAGTATTTTTGCATCTACGTTCATCAGGGATATCGGTCTGTAGTTTTCTTTTTGGTCTTTGCCTGGTTTTGGTATTAGGGTGATGTTAGCTTCATAGAATGAGTTTGGGAGTATTCCCTCCTCTTCTATTTTTTGGAATACTATAAGGAGAATGGGTATTATGTCTTCTCTATATGTCTGATAAAATTCAGAGGTAAATCCATCTGGTCCAGGGGTTTTGCTCTTTCATAGTTTTTTGATTACCGCTTCAATTTCGTTGCTGGTAATTGGTCTGTTTAGATTTTCTGTTTCTTTCTGGGTCAGTCTTGGAAGGTTGTATTTTTCTAGGAGGTTGTCCATTTCTCCTAGTTTCCCAGCTTGTTAGCATATAGGTTTTCATAGTAGTCTCTAATAATTCTTTGTATTCCTGTGGGGTCCGTCGTGATTTCTCCTTTCTCATTTCTGATTCTGGCTGTTGTGTGTTGACTCTCTTTTCCTCTTAATAAGTCTGGCTAGATGCTTATCTATTTTCTTTATTTTCTCAAAGAACCAGCTCTTGGTTTCATTGATTTTTCCTATTGTTTTATTCTTCTCAATTTTGTTTATTTCTTCTCTGATCTTTATTATGTCCCTCCTTCTGCTGACTTTAGGCCTCATTTGTTCTTCCTTTTCCAGTTTCGATAATTGTGATGTTAGACCATTCATTTGGGATTGTTCTTCCTTCTTTAAATATGCCCGGATTGCTATATACTTTCCTGTTAAGACTGCATTTGCTGTATCCCACAGCAGTTGGGGCTTTGTGTTGTCGCTGTCATTTGTTTCCATATATTGCTGGATTTCCATTTTTATTTGGTCATTGATCCATTGATTATTTAGGAGCATATTGTTAACCCTCCATGTGTTTGTGAGCCTTTTTGCTTTCTTTGAACAGTTTATTTCTAGTTTTATTCCTTTGTGGTCTGAAAAGTTGGTTGGTAGGGTTTCAATCTTTTGGAATTTACTGAGGCTCTTTTTGTGGCCTAGTATGTGGTCTATTCTGGAGAATGTTTCATGTGCACTTGAGAAGAATGTGTATCCTGTTGCTTTTGGATGTAGAGTTCTATAGATGTCTATTAAGTCCATCTATTCTAGTGTGTTGTTCAGTGCCTCTGTGTCCTTACTTATTTTCTGTCTGGTGGATCTGTCCTTTGGAGTGATGGGTGTGTTGAAGTCTCCTAGAATGAATGCATTGCATTCTATTTCCTCCTTTAATTCTGTTAGTATTTGTTTCACATATGTTGGTGCTCCTGTATTGGGTGCATATATATTTATAATGGTTATATCTTCTTGTTGGACTGATCCCTTTATCATTATGTAATGTCCTTCTTTATCTTTTGTTATTTTCTTTATTTTGAAGTCTATTTTGTCTGATTCTAGTATTGCAACACCTGCTTTTTTCTCTCTGTTGTTTGCATGAAATATCTTTTTCTATCCCTTGACTTTAAGTCTGTGCATGTCTTAGGGTTTGAGGTGAGTCTCTTGTAAGCAGCATATGGATGGGTCTTGCTTTTTTATCCATTCTATTACTCTGTGTCTTTTGATTGGTGCATTCAATCCATTTACATTTAGGGTGATTATTGAAAGGTATGTATTTATTGCCATTGCACGCTTTAAGTTTGTGGTTACCAAAGGTTCAAGGTTAGCTTCTTTACTATCTTACTGTCTAACTTAACTCGCTTATTGAGCTATTATAAACACAGTCTGATGATTCTTTATTTCTCTCCCTTCTTATTCCTCCTCCTCCCTTCTTCATATGTTGGGTGTTTTGTTCTGTGCTCCTTTTAGGAGTGCTCCCATCTAGAGCAGTCCCTGTAAGATGCCCTGTAGAGGTGTTTTGTGGGAGGCAAATTCCCTCAACTTTTGCTTGTCTGGGAATTGTTTAATCCCTCCTTCATATTTAAATGATAATCGTGCTGGATACACTGTTCTTGGTTCGAGGCCCTTCTGTTTCATTGCATTAAGTATATCATGCCATTCTCTTCTGGCCTGTAAGGTTTCTGTTGAAAAGTCTGATGATAGCCTGATGGGTTTTCCTTTGTAGGTGACCTTTTTTTCTCTCAGGCTGCCTTTAATACTCTGTCCTTGTTTTTGATCTTTGCCATTTTAGTTATTATGTGTCTTGGTGTTGCCCTTCTTGGATCCCTTGTCATGGGGTTTCTGTGTACCTGGGTGGTCTGAGAGGCCATTTCCTCCCTTAGTTTGGGGAAGTTTTCAGCAATTATTTCTTCAAAGACACTTTCTATCCCTTTTTCTCTCTCTTCTTCTCTGGTACCCCTATAATGCAGATATTGTTCCTTTTGGATTGGTCACACTGTTCTCTTAATATTCTTTCATTCCTGGAGATGCTTTTATCTCTCTCTACTTCTGCTTCTCTGAGTTCCTGTTCATTTTTTTCTAGTTCATTAATGGTCTCTTGCATCTCGTCCATTCTGCTTTGAAGTCCTTCCAGAGTTTGTTTTATTTCTTTATTCTTCCTCCTTAGTTCTTGCATATTTCTCTGCAAGTCCATCAGCATGGTTATGACTTTTGTTTTGAATTCTTTTTCAGGAAGACTGATTAAACCTATCTCCCCAGGTTCGTTCTCAGGGGAAGATGTAGAAGATGTCGAAGATGTCTGGGTTAGTCTTGTCTGGATCAAATTTTTTTGCCTTTTAAGTTGATAGGTGCAGTGGTATGCTATTGACACATCTGTCAGCTGGGAGAGCCTAGACTTTTTCCAATTGCTCCTGGCCTTTCTTTACTGGGCAACTGAGACCCCTAGTGGCTTGTGTTGGGCCATTGCATGTAGACTGGATCTCTGTATCTTGCACGGCCGGTATGGAGGAAGCTCCCCTGCTGTGGGCATTGGCATCCTCATGCTTCTACTCTGCTACGGCGGGGCCCCGGAGCGGTAATGTACGGGGGGCTGTTTGGCTGTTTACCTCCGTAAGGGGTCTCAGAGCTGTTGCCCAGCATGTTAGTGTGCCTGGAGTTCCCTGAAATTTCCATCTGCTGGACTGTGACCTGGGATGGTTCCTTCCAGTTGTGGGGTCCCTGTCCCTTTAAGACTTTCAAAAAGCACTCGCTTTTCTTTGTCCCAGGGGTGCCGGCTGTGGGACCCACTCACAGGTCTTACTGTCCTGCTCCCTTAGTTTCCAGCACCCCACGTATGCCCTGTGTGTCTGTGCTCTGGTGCAGATGGCTATGGCTGGGTGTTTAGCAGTCCTGGGCTCCCTCTCCCTCCCTGCTCCGACTCCTCTCCTCCCACCAGGAGCTGGGGTGAGGTGTCTCAGGTCCTGCCAGGCTGCGGCTTGTATCTTACCCCTTTCACCAGGCGCTGGGTTCTCACAGGTGTGGATGTAGTCTGGCTGTTGTCCTGTGTCTTGTGGTCTCTCTTTTAGGGATAGTTGTATTTTCAAAAATATATATGTTTCTGGGAGGAGATTCCCACTGTCCTACTCATGCCGCCATCTTGGCTCCCTCTCCAGTGACTGTGTCTTTTGATTGTTGCATTCAAACCATTCACATTTAGGGTGATTATCAGTAGGTATGTATTTACTGCCATTGCAGGCTTTAGATTTGTCATTACCAAAGGCTCAAGGGTACCTTCTTCACTATCTAACAGTCTAACTTAACTCAGTAAATTCTTTCAAATACAACCAGGAAGTTCTCTTTTTTTCCTCCCTTCTTTTTCTTCCTTCACCATTCTTTACATATTAGGTGTAATATTCTATATTCTATGTGTATCCCTTGACTGACTTTGTGGTAGATAGTTTAATTTGGCTTTTGCTTAGTAATTAATTGGTCTTCTTCCTTTACTGCAGTCTTATTTTCTCTGGTGACTGCTATTTAGCCATAGGAAGACTTCCATCTATAGAAATCCCTTCAAAATACACAGTAGACATGATTTGTGGTAGGTAAATTCTCTCAAGTTTTGCTTTTCTGGAAATTGTTTAATCCCTCCTTCAAATTTAAGTGATAATGTTGCTCGATAAAGTATTCTTGGTTCAAGGCCCTTCTGGCCTGCAAGGTTTCTGCTGAGAAGTCTGATGATAGATTAATGGATTTTCCTTGTATGTGATCCTTTTTCTCTGGATGCTTTAATGCTCTGTACTTATCCTTTATCTTTGCCATTTTAATTAGTATATGCCTTGGTGTTGTCTTCCTTTGCTCCCTTGCATTGGAAAATCTGTGCTCTTCTATGTCCTGAAAGACTACTTCCTTTCCCAGACTGGTGACTTTTTCAGCAATTACCTCCTCTATGACACTTTCTATTCCTTTTTTTCCTCTCTTCTTCTTCTGCTACTCCTATAATGGGAATATTGTTTCATTTGGATTGTTCGCACAATCCTCTTAATATTCTTTCATTCCTAGAAATCATTTTTCTCTCTGTGCCTCAGCTTCTTTGTTTTCCTGTTTTTTAATTTCCATTTCATTTATTGTCTCCTCTATTTCTTCTAATCTGTTTTTAAATCCCTCCATTGTATGGTTCATTTCAGATACTGTATTTTTCAAAGTTTCTATCTCTTTCTTGAATTCCTCCCTGATGTCTTGAATATTTTTCTGTAGCTCTGTGAGCATGTTACTGATTTTAATTTTGAAATTTTTGTCAGGAAGATTGACAAGTTCAGTTTCTCTTGGCCCTTTTTCTGGTATTTGTGTGATTTTTATATGTACCAGGTTCTTTTGACATTTCATATTTGTAGTCAATAACTTGGTGTAGGCGGCACCCTCTAGGACCCAGAAGCTGTACTCTCTGGAGCTGCTCAACCCCTGGAACAAAGGTAGGGGTCACAGGCAAGTAGCACTGGTGCCTTCTGGGAGGAGACAGCTTTTTCCTGCCTCCCACTCGTAGTTTCTGCCTGCCTGCCTACACTGTCAGAGCCAGAGAGCTGCACATTCTTGAAGCAGCCTCTTGGACGTACCTGTGTAGCTGCTGTAGGGGGGCTCTAGCTGGCTTGAAGCAATAGCACGGGTCACAGGCAAGCCACATCAGTGTCTGCTGGGAAGAAAGAGCTCTTTCCTGCTTCCCAGCTGAAGTACCTGCCTCCATTGCCATGGCCAGTGTACCAAGGGTATATGGAGGAGCCTTTATGCTACAACCTTGTAGTTTCCATAGGGGGGGCTGGCACAATGGCAGATGTAGCAGTTTTTCCATCCAATGCCAGTCACGTGGAAGGACAGGCAGGCTGTGTATCACAGTGGGGGGCCTCAGTGCTGCATTGCCAACCAGGGAGATGAAGTGCCTGAAGCTCCTGAAAGTTCCCAACCTGCTGGGTTGAGTGCGCCAGGATGATTTTGTCCACCTGTCCTATCTCCTAAGCAGCAAGCTGTGTGCAATCCTTGCCTCTTTAGCAGCTCTCTTGCTGTTGGGAAGTCTCTCATCATACCTACCTTTTTTTTGTTCTAGAGTGGCCATTTGTGGGAACCTGTTCTCCACAAGTGGCTAGAATCTCAGTATCTCTGAGTATTCCTCCTATTTTAGCTTTCCAACCACACTAATCTCCAGAGCACAATGTAATGTATGTTTGTACTCCCAGAACAGATCTTCAATGCTGGGTGTTCAGCAGTCCTAGGTCTTCAACCCCACCCTGCTCCATTTCTCTTCCTCCTGCCAATTAGCTGGGTAGAGGAAGGGCTTGGGTCCCACTGAATCACAGCTTTGGTACTTTACCCTTTTCCATGAGGTCTGCACTTTTCCTCAGATGTAGGCAGTCTGTTGCAGATTTCTTTCCTATTCTTTCAGGATTAATTGTATATGCTATATTTCCATATTATATGTGGTTTTGGGAGGATGTTTCTGTCTCACCTCTCACACTGCCATCTTTAAGTCAATTGAAAATTAGTTCCTTTAAGTCTTTATCTACTTAATAAAGCAATATATAATCATTTTTTTAAACAGGATCAAGAAATGCACCATTCTTTTCCCTACCTACATTTAGAACCAAGTGACTAGTCCAAAGAGTAACAAGATAAATGGATATTAAAATGTTACTCTTCTAATAGATGTATTTGCATGCATTGGAAGGGCATTACTTATGTGCCCCTGACTTGACTTAACATTATTCTCCTAGACAGAAGATTGATCCCTCAGGAATATGGCCAGCCAAGCTAGGCTTACTACATATTGACCAGAAAGTACTATCCAAAGATGGAAGTAGAGTGTGAGGAATTGTAGTAGGAATGTTGAGCAAGTCATTCCTATTCCTTTCTATAAAATCCAACAATAATGTAAGGCCAGGAGTAACGTTAGGGCAGAGTATTACCTGGTTAGAGGCTTCTCCCTGTACTACACTGTTTTGCTCCTTGTTGCTTACAAGAACCCATGAGAATGTCTGATGTGAAACAGATGTGAAATATTTGTTGAATATTAATACAATAAATGAATGCAATTATTCCTAAGAGTTTTAGGGAAAAGCCACTTCTATCTTGTAAAATCATTGCACATAAAGTATAAATGCTGATAAAGGGCTTATATCCAACATATATAAAGAATTCATACAACTCAACACTGAAAAAAACATATAACTTGATTAAAAATGGGCAGAAAATCTAACCAAACATTTTTCCAAAGAAGACATACAGATGGCCAATAGGCACATGAAAAGTTGCTCCACATCCTTAATCATCAGGGGTATACAAATCAAAACTATAATGAGATATCACTTCATACCAGTCAGAATGGACACAATCCAAAAGACAAGAAATAACAAGTGCTGGTGAGGATGTAGAGGAATTGAGACCCTCCGACACTATTGTTGGGAATGTAAATTTGTGCAGCCACTGTGGAAAGCAATATGGAGGTTCCTCAATAAAACTAAAAAAGATATACCACATGACCCAATATCTCCACTTCTAGGAATTTACCTAAGAAAATGAAATGTCTGATTCAAAAAGATACATGCACCCCTATGTTTATTGCCACATTATTTTCAATAGCCAAGATATTTAAGCAACCAAAGTGTCTATGAATAGATTAATAATTAAGAGGTGGTACATATATGCAATGGGATATTATTCAGCCATAAAAGAGGAAGAAATTCTGCCATTTGTGACAATATGTGTGGACTTGGTATCATGTTAAGTGACATAAGTCAGGCAGAGAAAGACAAATGTCATGTGATTACACTCATGGAGAATATAAAAACACAAAACAAAGAAAAATAAAATACACCTATAAATACTGACAACAGACTGTTGGTTGCATAGTTGAGGAAGTGTGGGGATGGCTGATATCAGTGAAGGGGATAAAGAGGTACAAACTTCAAATTATAAAATAGTCACAGGAATGGAAGTACAGCATAGAGAATATAACTAACAATATTTTAATATCTTGGTATGCTAATAAGATAACTATACCATGATAAACATTTAGTAATGTATATAATTATTGAATCACTGTGTTGTACATCTGAAAATATAATATTACATATCAACTATATTCCAATAAAAAATAAACTAAAATGGAAATGCTGATGTACATCAGAATCTTCATTACAAATCAAAATCTGCTTTAGATAATTAAGTACTACCTCATTTTCAGTCTTAGAAGAATGCTGCTTTTTTATATTTAATCTTAATAGAACTAATTTATGAATGCATTCTCATTGTAAACCATGCAAGACACAGCAACATATATTAATAAAATGAAACCCCTTAATAAATGGTATCCTATCTGACCACACATATTATGACACCATTTTATTTTATTTAATGATATTTAGAATATTTTCTGTTTGTACATACACTTCTGCTGTAGTATTTTTAATGATTTATGGAAATGTGAAACTTTTACAATACTTTCATTGATCCATTTTAAATGTACTTTCTAATTATTTTCCAATAATGCATTTAAGAATCATGTGCATGCCATTTTATGAACATATGAAAATTTTTCTCTAGAATCAATGCCCAGAAACTGAACTGCTGCATCAGTTTTGGGAATTTTCCCTCAAACAGTATGAAGTTAACTTGTGATTTTGCTGTAGATCTCCATGACTTTGGCCAATGTAATGGATGAAATATATCTTATTGATGATTTATTTTACACAGCCAATATTATCAGGAATTTTATCACGTATAGATGTGCTTACTGGCAACTTATAGCTCTTATTCTATAATTCATGAAACAGCTCTAAGCTATTCTCCAGGTGAGGGTTCTTCATTGTGTTTCCTTCCTACTAATATTTTTATCAGCCTTCTCTTTCCTTTGGTCATCCCCTCCAGCTCCTGTGTAAGGCGGGAAATTCAATCTCAAGTTTAGCTTTGCTCCCAGGGCCTTATACCAACTCTCACTAAGAGCCTTCTACCAGCCCAGTGGTTCACTTTCTCTTAGAACACAGTTCATGATTTTGATTAACAATGTTCTTAGATTCACCAAAATAATTAGATGAAGAACACATTGGAGTTCTTAAGAATGTAGCTCCTTAATATATTACTCTGTTAGTTTTTCTACCACCTTTTATTTGTCATTTGCTTTCTCTGAAATCAGAATTTCTCTTGGGAAGATAACTAAATGCAAAATAATAATAAATAACAATAATAATAACAAAACAACAATAATAATAATAGATATTAATCACTAAGCAATTGCTAACAGCTGGATGCTCTAGCGCTTTCAGGCATTTATAACAGAACACCATAGATTGGGTGACTTACTAAACAATAGAAATTTATTGCTTATAGTTCTGAAGGCTGGGAAGTAAGACATCAAGGGGCAAGCAGATTCAGTACCTACTGATTGCCCACATCCTGGTTCATAGATGGCTGTCTTTTCACTGTGTCCTAACATAGCAGAAGCAGCTGAGGGAGCTCTCTGGACTCTCCATAATAAGGACCCTAATCTCATTCTTGAAGGCTATGCCTTCATGACCCAATCACTTCCCAAAGGCCCCGCCTCCTAATACCTTTGCAATGGGCATTAGGTATCAACATATGAATTTGGGGAGTGGCACAAACATTCAGACCATAGCACCAGAGATTTTAACGTGCATAGTTATCTGATGTAATTCTTTAAGAGACAATCCTATTATTTCCTCCTACAAAGGAAAAAAATATGAGGCTTAGAGAGATATGAAGATATGAGGAGAGTAAGCTCTCAAGACACCTAGTGGCTCATGAGAAAGATAAGCCAAACAAAAAATGCATAATGGACATTCAGTATGCATAGTAGCTTTCTATTATCACAAAAGGTCAATAATACGCTTTCAGCTTTACTAAACATGTGTTCACTGCCAAGTTAGTGTAGTGGAGTAACTGTTGTTACACCATGGACATATTGGCATCATTTTATCACATTCTTATGATTATCATAGTAATTTTGGAGAAGTGATGTAAACAAAATAAACAAAAGAAGAAAATGAAATTATAATTCTTTATGAAAGATGGTATCAATTATAAATTTAACTCCTGTTGCTGATACAGGAGACAAAGTAAGGATTTTTTAAGTTTTATAGTTTTACCCAATAAAAAGTATTTACTAAACAGAATAGAATATCAAAGTTTACAGTTGTTTGGATCTCTTATGAGAACAAATCCTCTACAGGAAATATAAAGCAACTGAAACATGGGTGTAGTGAAGTCAAATATTTGTAGGTATTTATGAGAAATGGCAATGCAGTTTTTCAGATTTTAGTTCTTAGTAGTTACTTTTGAAATTTAAATACTAAAACATGCATTATTAAAATTAATAATTTTAATATAATACTAAAACCTGTATATGTCCTATTCAAACTTTTATAAATTTTACCTGTGACCTTTCAAGTCCAGGTATAATTATATATTTCAATATATTTGGCTGCCTAGCATTGAAATCAATTAGTGAAATTCTCAGAATTCAACCTAGTTATGATCTTCTAATTTTAATAATGATCAACATCAGCAATAGTTTTCCAGCCAGTTTACAATACTTTCAACTGTTATACATGAAAATTGCCATGTATTACTGTACTTGGTAAAATTATAATTCTGATGCTGATATGAACATAGGATTATTTAGCATTTTCTGAAAAGTTCTTAGCAATTAGGTAACCATTGATTTTCAGTTCAATATTAATATTATTAATACTTATATCTGCTATTTTGCCCAAGTAGAAACTATGAAATTTTAAAATACAAATTGAAAAACAGAGTTTCATGTTTTTCTGACAAATACCAGGAATAGAATTGATGTTTTATCTAAATAGATATTAAAAAGTAATTAGTACAGCTGGGAAAAAGCAGATTAAATAGTGAATGGAATGATTTTTGGTAAAACTCAAAATACTGAAGTCTCTAATTCAAGCCACCTATAAATTCCAAGGCTTTCTAGAATTATGGTGACTGTGTTCACATGGCAGTTAATAAAATATTTTATTAAAACATTAAGTTCATATGGAGAAAATAATACTAACAGACAAAACAATTAAGGAGATTTATATGTGTTGTTATCTCATATATCATTACACAATTTGTGAAAAGGCATTTTATGTAATGGACACACACTCCAACTAATGAGAGTACTGACTAAACTGAAATTTTAATGTTTAGATTATATGACCAAGGTTATTTTTCCCTAGAGCCCACTTCTAATACATGTACTTCAGATGAAAATGAAAATTATGTCAATCATCTGTTGTCTAGCAAAAATTCTACAGAAGATTAAACAGAGAAAATAGACTTGGGAACAAAAAAGAGCTTCTTGAAACTAACTCACATAACTTGATTCAAAATTACATAGAAACTTAATCTGAGTCTGATGAATATGGCTTCACTTCAGATCTGTGGCCCTAGATCTAAAAAGGTTCATGTTCTTGGAATTCCATAAACATTAAGTTATATAATTGTATTTTCCTCATAGTTCATGTCTTTTAAAATTGAGTTTTCTAAATCCCAAGTCTGGGAACTTATTCAAGTTTTGCTATGACATTTTCCAAGATGAAAGTATTTTTTAACTCTTGATATTTTTACAATTTTCTAATACATTTGTATGCATCATTTAATATTTTGTTGTCTTACTTTTCATTATAAAATGAACATGCACTTAGAAGAAAGCATTTTGCAAATACATAGAGTTTATAAAACCAAGGAAAATAAGCACCAGAATTAGCTGGTCATTTTATATGTTTTTGAGAAATTTTAGATTTCCAATAATTTTTTAAGTTAAGCACTCTTTAGTTAGAATGTTGTACTTGGGGTATCTTAGAGTGTATTATATATTAAAACTTACTGTATTAACCTAAAATGTCATTAGTGAGTCCCTTAACAACTGAGTTTTAAAATATATTGTTTTATTACTTATCATCAAAGTTATGTTTTTCTCTTAAAATTAGTAATTTTAGAAGGTATTAGGAGTTTCAAAATAGGGCTAAAGGGTAAACATAAATCTCCATATAATAGAAGCTAAGTGAGATACTTACAGGAACTATTTATTTGGTGAACAATTTAAAATAGCCTTTAAAATTTCAATTATGTAGATAAGTAATCTTGGTTGTAAGTATATGAAATCATATAAAACAAGGGTTTATTAGAGTTTAAAATCCCGGGCTTTTTATTAGTTTTGCCCATAGATATATTCCTGGTGTCAACAACAGTGCCAAATACCTAGCAAGTGCTCTATAAATAACAGTTAGATGAAATAAATTTTTTTTTAATTTAAGATGCTTCACCTTTGGGAAGAATAATATTGACATAGCAATGTATTATTTGAGGTTAAGTCATAGGAAATAAAATCTATTCTAGATAATTTTAACATAAAAGAATATCCTATCGCATACTAAATAGCTTACAAAACTAGGGGGAAGACTGAAGAAACTGACTGAAGGTTAATCTTCTCCAAAAGCTGTACTACAGGACCAAGCCACCAAGAAAGCTACTTCTGTGAAAACCAGCATGTTGATAAAATCATCATAATCAGTCAATGGTCATAATGAAGATACCACCACAGGAGACCAGACACATACACAATGACATTTGCCAGCAGAATAGGGAAGAAGCCTGCCTCCACCTCACTTACGTCATGCAGATCTGTTAAAATGATGGCAAAAATAACTAAATTGAAATCTTCACTATCTTGAAGTTTAGGAAATGTTATTTCCTGCTTCTGCAAGGTAATCTATTTTGGGGTTGGGAAGAGAATATCAAATGTACATATCAGTTTATCAGTTTATTTTTAAAATTATTTTTGTACTATTTCCTTTTGCATGATTTAAAAATTTTGTATTATTGTAGTGTGCTTACCTAATATAAATATAAATCAATAACACTATTGGGGGTGTATGCAAAAAACAGTATTAGCACTTGTCCTACAAGATCAAGAGTCTGTATACTACCTGCCTAGAGAAGAGAGAAAACTAGCAAAATCATGAGATCACTGTGTTCTCATAAGGCAATTTACATAGGTTCAACACTTAAAACACTATCATACATATTTGCTTCCTGTAGAATATAAGTTCCTTCATGTAAAGAAAATGTATTATTCAACTAATTCTGCCTTCGAGATGTAGCATGCACTCATTGTATGTTTATTAATGAGTGAATTCATGTTTGAAGATCTGCCATGCAGAAGAAGGGATAAAATTGTTTTGTTTTTCTCCAATGTGTACAGTACTAGAAAGAGTTCTTGGCAGTTAGAGAATGAACATATGAACTGGAATTTTCTAAGTATCAGTTCAAAAGTAAAAGAGATTACTACAATAAGCAGCATTTCTGCAGAAAAAGACTATCAGAGATACTGCAAAAAAGATTCTGTTTAGGTAGCTAAACTAGATGAGTTAGTTTTAATTCCAAAGTTCTCTTAAGCTTTCTAATCCTAAAATTATGAAACTATTTTTTGAAAAAGCACAGAGTGGAAGAGATAGTTTTTTTAAAATTTGAAGTTTAATCCAACAATTTTAGATAAAATTGGTTTAGAATATAGGACTGAAATACAATAGACATCAAGAATGAAATAAAATAAAGCTGAAATACACACTGGCAGCAGATGATAAGATACTTTTAGAAATCACTGCTAAGATTCTATTCTGAGGACTTCTACATTGCAGTCTTTAAAAATTTAAGAAATATATCACTCTTCTACTTAAGCCACAAAACATCACATTCAAGATATAAGTCTCTATGCATCAAGTAAATTTTGGAGTTTATCCCACTTAAGTTTATCAGACACATGAAGGATGTGACTCATGTCTCCCTTCAAAATTACATATGGAAAGTTTATAGAGAGAAAGATTATATCTGTCTCAAGCTCTGAGACATTTTAAATTAGTAATTGTCATATATTACACCTTTGCAAATGACAAGACTCTGACATGTATGTAATCCATTTGTCTTTTCTCAAAGATATAGATAATAACTCAATAACTTCTCAGAGAATCCTTCCATGACAGTAACAGACAAAGAAATACACCTGTCTTTCATATTTATCATAAGCTGAGTTTGAGTTCATAGTAGACCTATCAACCCTTGACAGATCATGCTTGATTTTGAATAGGCCTAAAGTCCGGCTTGTTTACCTTTTAGATGATGAAAACATTGAGGGAATAAAGTCATTGTTTTTAGAGAATACTGGAACAATTATGTAATCTGAAGAAGATTTTAACATTCTTTTCCAGATTAAATAATAAAATTCTGTCAGTTACATAGTAATATCAATATTCACAAGTTTAGTCTAAGGTGAAAATAGTAGAAATTATGACTTATATTATTTGTTCTATAATGATTGGATAATAAGATTGATGATCTCATATGATTTAATTGATTGCTCCCATATCTACTACCTGTCATTCTAAGGCTGGAGGCAAATACAGCATGCACTCTTTCCTTCGATCTCTTGCTCTCTTGCTCTCTCTTTCTTTCAAGTTTGCATGTTTCCTTGCAACAAAATCAAACAAATTCATTTGAATAATTCATTAAACTCCTGGAAAATGTCTCTTTTTTCAATGGCTGAAAATATCTCCCTTCTTTATAAAACCATTTCTAGCAGAGATTAGTAATTTTACTGAGACCAGTGGGAGATAAAACATAGAAAGCATTTTGCTATTTTTCATTACAGGATAGGTACAAGGACAATGGGAGCACCACTTAAGGAACAGGGAGGATGAGCAGAAGTGTGGCCTGGAAAGGGATTGTGCACTCTGGTGCCAGGATGCCCCAGGAAGAATATTTCCTGGATATTGACAAAGGTAAACATGCTGAGATGTATAATCAGAATTGTTATAAAGTGGAGCTGAAAACCTATTCAGTTATCAATAGATGAAGTAAT
Source organism: Manis pentadactyla (assembly GCF_030020395.1). NCBI lineage: Eukaryota > Metazoa > Chordata > Mammalia > Pholidota > Manidae > Manis > Manis pentadactyla. Next base: position 164,911,299 of record NC_080021.1, on the reverse strand, counting down.
AGAATTGGCCCAAAATAAATTGTGAGAATATGTTAAGGAAGCTGAATAGGACTAAGGTTGTTAATAAAATGTGTCAAATCTCTCTACTTTTACATTACTCTGTGTCTAGTACTTGTTTTAGTGAGTTGCTATAAGAAAAGGGATGGATTTAATTTTGAACCACTTGAAGTACTTAAAGTACACTCTTAAGGATCCTAATTTTACATATACATAAGACTTACTGAACAACTTGAGCCATTAAGAAAGAATATTTTATCAGACGTTGTACATTTAACGACTGGTATGTCTCTGTCACCTTTCCTTCAGTGAGGTTGTGTTAAACATGTTTGTCCTGATCACTTACTATATTCTTGTTTTTCATTATGTGTTTAATATTATTATTCATAATTTATTTATTTGAAGGTCTTATACTTTTGTTAGGTAGCTGTTATAGTCACCCACCTGATCTTATCTTCCTGGTGTAATGACTCCTAGGAGAGCCTCTGGTACTATATTTCTTATGATCCAACAGGATACAAGAAACTAAAATGTTGAGTACCTGCTATGTGCCAAAAAATAGCTTATGTATATGTATTAGTGTGTGTATATGTCTAAATTTATAAAATTATATGCATATATAATCAGTATATGTATCTAATTTAATTCCAACTATTGTCTGAAAGCCTATAACATTTTTATAGCCTTGAATTCCTTTAATAAAAATTATATCCTTTCAAATAAGTTTTACAATACAAATAATCTTTTTCTTGAATCCAGGAAAATAAAGAATGGCCCATGTGATTTAGCTGTGAGGTACTGTCCTATTCAAAGAAGGACAGCCCAAACAGGAATTCCATTCTTTACAATTATCTTTCAAATAATTTTACAATAATCCAAGTTTAAAACTATAATCACTCCTTAAAATGCCCATATTTTCCAGTTCTTTACTGCCTCAAAACTTCTAGGGCTTTTGCCTCTTCCTCCTTAAAATAACTCTCTTCCCCACCTTTAGCATTGTAACACTACCACTCTCTCTCCATCACTAGTCCCTCTCTGCTACACCCGTTCATGCCCTGTATGGTCCTAATTCTAAAAACAGTGTTCACTGGTTGTCTAAGCAGAGTAATGAAGACAATTCCATCCCACTGATAAACTGGGTCATTTCCAAGGAAATCCTTCCCCCCAAAAAAGTTTTGAGAGTAATTCTTGACCTACTTCTAAACAGAAAAGTTATCTCAAACTAACTGGGAATGTCTGCTTTAGAAATTATCAATAAAATTGAGATACTGACTCACTAGTCATTTGTATACTGTGCAAGGAATAGGTATATCCATATATAAGACGTCTGGCTTTTTTCTACTTAAGTCCTTATTACAAAAACAAAATTGGTTCTAACTAATAGTTGAATGAAGTTTTCTAAAGCATATAAATATATTTCCAGATCATCTAGATGTGATTTTCTGATATTATTTAAATTAATACTAAAATTATTCCAGTATGCTTTTAGCAGTGTTTTGTAGGTAGCCATAGACATGAGAGAACCACTTATTAGCAGACTTCAACAGGAAAAAAATTCTGCTTACTTTGACCTTTGGTTTGTGTATGTATCTATTTCTATGTCTGAAATTTGCTTTGGCTTATTTCACAAAATATTAATTATAGCACTTTTACTATTATGATTGATATTTCTGTGAATTCTATAAAATTAACTAAATTCTTAAAGTAGACTTTTTGTTTTTGCTTTTTGATGTGCCGTTCTACTTGGCAAAAACACCTATTTCAAATTCTTTTCATTGAGTCCTTTGTGGGTTTTTTTGGTGGTATTTTGTATTAAGTGAAAAAAAAAATTTATTCATAATAGAAAAAGATTTCATGAAGAAAAATATTTTCTATTATTGGTGCAAGGAAAGATAACAGGAAGGTGCAAAATAGAAGAGGATAGTAAGAAAATAAAAATTTTTCTTAGCAATATACTAAATTAACATTCTCCCACCTTTTCTCTGTCCTTTTCCTTTTAGCATCATTAAAATTTCTTTCCAAATTAAAATTCAGGAAATATTAAAGTTTAATTTTGTGTGTGTGATCATAAAATCTGCACATTTAATCAATGCCTGTTTAATTTTTATATAAAATAACATGGATTTTGCATGATTATATTTTATTTATCTAACACATCACTACTGAAAGTCAAGCTATGTTGATAAGTGATTGTATTAGTCAGCAAATGTTGCTATAACAAAATACAACAGACTGAGTGGCTTAAGCAGCAGAAATTTATTGTCTCACAGTTCTGGAATCATAAGTCCAAGATCAGGTGCTGGCAGGTTTGGCTTCTGGGACTTCTCTTCCCGACTTGCAGACAACCACCTTCTCACTGAACCTCACATGGCCTTTCCTCTGTGTAGGACTCCAGGCATCTCTTCTTATGAGGATACAGCTCTGACTGGATAAGGATCTACTCTAGGCTGAATGTTTGTTTCTCCCAAAATTCATATGTTGAAACCTAATCCCCAGTCTGAGGGTATCTGGAGGTGATGATTAAGTCATCAGTGTTCTGAGTGAATGAGATTAGCATCTTTATAAAGGAGACTCAGAGATCTCCTCTGCCCTTTGGTCATCTGAGGACATGGTTAGAACACAGCCATCTATGAACCAGGGAACAGGTCCTCACCGGACAACGGATCTTCCAGGGCCTTGATCTTGGACCCCCCACAACTGTGAGAAATGAATCTGTTGTTTGTGAGCCACTCAGGGGTATTTTTGTTGTAGCAGCCCAAATGGACTAAGACAGGGTCGCATGTTTATAACCTCATTTAACCCTAATTACCTCTTTAGAGGCCCTGCCTCCAAATATAATCACATTGAGGGATTAACTTTCAACTTGTGGATTTTGGTGGGGATACAGTTCAGTCCAAAAAGTGAAATATTCCTGAAATATTGCCATGTGAATATGTTCCTGTTATATTATACAGTTATCGTCACATTTTTATTTCATCTAATGGTTTTATTTGTACTTGCACTTCACATTAGTATGAAAAAGATTTTAAGATACATAAAATAACAAAGGTTTTTAAAAAACACTTAAATTTAAGGCTTTTAAGAGGGATACCATAAAAATATGATTGTCATTTTTCACTAGCATTTATAAAAAAATAATACTTTTTTAACTATTGTCACTGAATGGCAGAGTGGATAATGCCTTCAGCAATAGCTAGTGATTAAGGGATGTCCCTTAATGTAATCCCAGTATGTAGATGAACACTTGATTCAATACAAGATATTACTTGGTATTTCACATAAACTATCCTTTGATTAATCTATTCACAGACAAACCAATAAATTCAAGTGCCAAGAAGACTATAGAAATATGTAAAATTGTTGCAGAAAAGGCCATGGAATGGGACAGCATCTGTATGCTGAAATATGTATTTCCTTTCTAAAGTCATTCAGATATGTTAAGTATTTGAAAGCGTTGCGTCAGGGAGGTTAAACTATTTTGGGGATAAAACTTAGGCTGCAGATTCATACTTTCCATTCTCTCATACAGTCTACCAAGAATGGGGGAGTATTTTTTGCCTCAGACGTCTTTGAAAAATCTTTTATGCTTTTGGGCTTTGAGTAAAATGCAAAGTGTTTGGAGTCTAATATGGGCTAAATTTCATATCTAGTACATGAAATATAGGTTTGCTTTGTTGATATTTCAAGATGGATCGTGAGTCTTAAAAATCAAAGAATATTAGTCTCCTATCATAATAAATTACCACAGACTGGGAGTATTAAACATCAGAAATGTATTGTCTCACAGTGCTAGAGTAGGCAGTTAGATAGACATAAGCAAGAGGAGAGAAAGGATGCAGAGACCTCCCTGTCCCTCTTAGGCCAACCTCTTTTAATCCCTTTTGCTGTTTAACACAGACTGATAAGCAAAAGATATAGGTCTCAGGAACTCTCCTAGTTTTGGAGCAAGCACACTTAAGGAAAACCTTGTCCACTGAAACCATTATAATATTTTTTATATTGCAGTTATGCCCAACGCCCCTACCCCTGTGGGCTTCACTTGGGCACTTATGGGAAGATGGTGAACATAAACATGCACAAAAAGGTTGGAAGGGAGGAACCCAGGTAGATCCAAAGGGTGGTATGATAATGACAAAAGGGAGGAATAAAACCAAATAAACCCCCATAAAAAAAAGCAAAACTCATCAGGCTGCTCCCCTCCCTCAGGGTCAGTCTGTTCCTCTGTCTGGAGAGTACTTGCACTTTTGCTTTGCTAAAAAAAAGTACTTTGTGTCTTTACCTCTCTATCAAGTCTCTCTACTGAATTATTTCCTTCAAGATGACAAGAACCAAGGAATTCCACAATTCACACCCCCAACTCACCCCTTCCCCAACAACACTTCCAGAGATTAGAAGTCTGAGACCAAGGTGTTGACAGGATTGGTTCTTTCTGAGGGCTGTGAGGAAGTATCTGTTCCAAACGTTCCTCCTGGCTGTGGTTTGCTTGAATCTTTGGTGATCTTTGCTTCTGTTGCATCATCCTGATTTCTGCTTCCATCTTAACATGGTGGTCTCTCTGTGTCCCAGTTTCCATTTTTTATAAGGACACTACTCATATTGTATTAAAGGCCCACCCTTCTCCAGTATGATCTCATTTTAACTAATTACATATGTAATGCCCCTATTCCCAAGTAATATCACATTTCTTAGGTACAAGGGTTTAGGGTTTAACCATATGAATTTTGATGAGACACTTCAACCCATAACACAAAGATCATAACAACCAAGAGTTCTGACTGAAATGACAGTTCCAATTGCCACCATGAGCTCTACCAGGCAAGCTCATGTATTTATCTTCATTCCTCATATAAACTGATAAACAAATAAAAGAAAAAATAGTCGAAATTCCCATTTTCATGTAATTAAGAGAGTTCCTCCATTTCTACAACACAGAGCATGCAAGGCATGGATTCAAATGCTGTTGAAAATTCATCTATGTGCATTTCAGTAATGGTTGGGTATCAAGGGGCTGATGTTTGTCTTGGAAGGGTGTATGTCAGGGGTGAGGGTGAATATTGCTGCTGGGCATTAAGGATGATGTCTGAAATGGAAGTATATTAGGCTTTACACTCCAGAGAGAATTAGGGGTGAGCTAGAAACAGAAACTGTTTGCCTGTTAGGGACACAGGACATGGGAGCACAGAATTCTGAATCTCAGGGACTTGCAGGGGTTTGAAGCAGATCTCTTGGAATTCTTGAGAGAACTGATACTAGAAACTGATACTGGCCAAGAGAAGGGATGATGTATCCTCATGTACACAGCAGCTCACTTGATACGTTTCTGACTGAAACAAAACAAAATGAAAAAAACAGACTTCCATAACTATCACCTTCATGCAACAGCCTGAGACCTCTTGGTTTCAGGCAAGTGTGCCCCAGACCCAGAATCTATGTTTAACCCTGAAATTTACCTTAAGCAGACCTCACTTTTTAAAAATTTTGTCTATTATAAGTAGTAGACAGTGATCCTCCACCCTGGCCAGCCACCAGTGTTAGCACCAGGTAAGGATTGTCTTGTGAAGGTATTCAAGTCAGGAAGAGCTGATTCTGGTGATTGGTGGCCAAATAAAAAGAGCCACCTGGGTGTGCGAGGAAACTGATTGAGCAGACAGTAGCTCACATGTGCCTGGTTTTAACAGTGGTTTTTTGCTGCTCTGGCCTATCTGCCCTATTCCTGTCTTAGGTAGATCTTAAATTCTCAATGTGGGCATGCCTCAGAGTCATTTGGTGAGGTAGTTAAAATACTTGCTTCATAGATTTTAGTTTAGAACATCAAGATTCTTGTCAGATGTGCACAATTTATTTTGATATTGTTACATGCAATTTACTTTCTGATTTAGTTTGATTAGATTAATGGGCATTATGTTTTTTATGTGCCACACTTTAATTATGTTTATCACTGCATAATGCATGAAGAGAAGTTTTTTAATTCAATAGAAATTAAAAACTTACCTTTGGCTTGCTCAAACCTAGACCTCTCCATTGAGTTAATTACTGGTCTGTTATCTAGGTTTTTAAGATCTTTTTGAATGCATTCATGTATTTCTGAATGTTTGACACATTATTTTTTTTCATTGAAGTATGTCTTTTTATATGTATGAATACTTGTGGGGAAGTTGGGGTTCCTGTGGCCAGGATCCTCACTGAGCTTAAACCACCTGATAATGTAACTGGCCTATTGCTGGGCTACTGCTTCCACACCAGTAGGCAATAAGCTGTTACTGCGCTATATAGCGAGCCTGGCTCTGCTAGGAGTCAGGGATGCTAATGCTCAACCTTCCACTGGAAGAACACTCCGGGTAATAAAACCTTTCTCCCCAAAAACGTTTTACTGTCATTTCTTTGGTCACATTGAATCCATAGTGAACTTGCCTGGGGCTGAAACCCGTTGTCAAGAAAATACTATATGTATTTGTAGAAATTGTTGGACACACTTTTACTCTGAGCCTCAGACTGAGATTTTAATTAATGCAAAAAACTAAAATGATTGCAGTATTCACATTTTTTTTTATTTTTCAATTGAAATTTTTATATGTGAAAATGTTTCCCAAAATCACTTAAAAATGTTAACACCAATTTGTGCTGATTTTCTGGTGGGCCGTTGGATAAATGCAAGCATTGATGTCCAAATGCAATAATTCTCAAAATCTTTTGAAGCAAATTATGATGTTGTAAACAGAAATTATGTAAATCATTATATGCCATCATAGAGCATACTGAAATGCTGAAAGGTGATTTTATTTATAGCACTGTTATAAATAAAACTGTTCTGTTTCTCTAATATTGACACATTTTCCTAGATTATTGCATAGTTATTTTATTTTTCCTCTGTGGATGACATCTTCCTAACAGCCTATAAATATTCTTGAAAGAGAAATCTTATTTATTATTTTCCTACTATATGCAAGAGTGAATTCCAAGCACTGAATTTGGTCTACAGTGGCTATAGAAAATGTAGAGTAATTTTTCTCTGAAGTGCCTTTTGTTTGTAAGGTACTTAACAATCCTCAGAGGGTCTGTCTGAATGCTACTTGTTGTGCCATTTAGAAATCTCTTACACCAGATAGTATTAACATCTCCTTCATAGACTAACCTTTTTACACTAAGCACTTTCCAGCGTACAAAAGACTTACTATTCCATATATTCTGTATAATTTACACACAGTGTATTTTTATTAGCAATAATCACCTTAACCTCACCCTAATCAGTACCAGCCCTCCTCTTCCCACTACACTACCACATATAATCCTCTTTCAGACAGGCATTCGGCCTCTGTTCAGAGTATTAAAAGTAGACCATCATACATGAAGGTTAAGTTAGTGATCATCCTTAGAAGAGAGTGTAATTTTACATTGTAGTTTCTGTTCAACTTACTTTATTATCTATGTTTAACTTATCTAATTTCCAAGTTGTAAACTATGGTAATAATAAATATCCAGTTAGACTAAGATAGTGGAATGAGTCTCTCCTTAATAAGTTTGATAATGAGGTGATTTTGTGCTTTAGGTAAAAACAATAAGGTAGCTCACTCCAGAAAAGTCTTAAGGATGTTATTGGGAAAATAGAAGTCTCTATGGCCAGGACCCCCACCTGACCCTAAACTACTTGATGGTGTAATTGGTCTACTGCTGGGCTACTGCTTCCACAGCCATAGGCAATGAGCTATTACTGCCTGAGTCATTGTATAAAGAGCTCTGCCCAGGTCTCTGGGTGGAGGCAGAGACAGAGGGAGTTATGGGTCTGCAGACTGCTGGATGAAGAGGTGATTCTAGTGCTTGACCTGCCACTGGGAGAATAAAGCCAGGTATAAACCCTTTTACCTCTAGAACGTTCCACTGTCATTTCTCAGTCTCACTGAATCCACAGTAAACTTGCCAGGGGCTGAAACCCTCAGGCAGGACAGATGCTTTTCTTTCTAGGTATGTCTTTGTATCTTCAGGCATATACTTAGCACCAGATAATGTTCGAACAAAGAAGAACCTTATTGTAAATCACTTTTCAGGTAAGGAGCCTGAGACTTCTTGGTGTTCAGATTTGGTAAAGTTAGTATACAAATAATGTTTTATCTTCATCCTATTTCCCATAATGTCAAGGGTAGCTTTTCTTCAACCCTACACTGTGATATACAAGTCACCCTTTCTAAGATTAATAACCTCTGCCAAGATTGGACTTGATTTATGTTGTGGCTCTGCTGGCAACAGAGGCCTCCCTACCCCAGCCGTTATGAGCCACATTGATTGGGCACCAGAGCTTCCCCCAGCCTGCTGCTTAAGCAGATGCTAATGGGCAAATGAACAGCAGCAGGGGGGCAGGCTGGGATGATCTTCATTCCTTAGCAACTGTTCAAGCAGCAGGCTGAGGGAATCTGCAGATGCTGAGAAAGACACTAGTATGAACATTGACCTCAAAGGTACTTGTGAACAGAACTTGAATTTTCTACCACAGGGACAGGTTGCCATGCTTACCAAAACGTATATCCTTTGATATATGGTATTTAATGGGCTCACATTCTTCTTTAAGTCCCTGCTTTCTTATATTGATGTCAATTAGTGTATAATAACAATGCAAAGTCAATCAAGGCCAGATTTTTGGTTTTAAGCCAGTGTCTTGTGAAACTGTCTAATGACAATAATTACATTAGGTCTTATAAACCTCAGATTCTAATTCAGTAGGTCAGGAATAAGAATTGGAGAATCTGTTTTTTCAACAAGTTGTCCTGGAGTATTTTATGATGGAGTAAGGACGAAACCCATTTTCCTAAGCAGTACACTTCAAAATGTCCAGTCTCTCCTTTGTCACAATTACCCAAATGATTGCTAAAAATGCAACAAACTCGCATCTCTCCAGCCATGCTGAATGAAAAATTCTGGGAAAGAACCCAGGAATCTATATTTTAAGGACAGGTTTTTAGGCCTAAATTTGAGAAATGTGTGTGAATAAAAAGAAAAATCTAGTCAAAAGAGCAGATTTCAAGTTATTGAAAGCACTAAGAATTTATTCTTTAAAATGAGTTATTTCTTTCTAAAGGATTAAAGGCAGCTTTACAACACCAGCTGTTAAGTTATCAACCTGCCTTCTGAACAATGAATGCTCATAGAATTGTGTGTATCCTTTCCTCACTTACCTGATGTCTGCTTTTTCCTGCAATACTTAGAATGCTGTCTGAATTTTCATAGGAACCTTGCTCTGTCTGTTACCACCTCTGCAGTCAAAGTATGCATACTTTAGGTGATGGTTCTTGCTCAGTTATTCTAATTGTTATATCCAGTAATCCTTGATGTTTGAGATTACAGGTAGCTAAGTAAAATGGTGATTTGAGGTCTTTCATTTAGTACTGCAGCACTGTAATAGTTTCCTAGGGCTGTAGTAACAAGTTAACACAAAATTGGTGGTTTGAACAACAGAAATGTATTCTTTCACAGTCTGGAGGCCAGAAAACTGAAATCAAGTTGTCAGAGGAGTTGCTTCCTTCTGGAGGATTTGAGAGAGAATCTGTTCAATGCCTCATTCCTAGCTTCCACGGAATGCTGGCAGTCTTTGACGTTCCTTGGCTTATAGATCCAATAACTCCAATCTGTATGTCTGCCTCACATGGCTTTTTGCTTGTCTGTGTCTCCAGTATTTCTCTTTTCTCTTATAGGGATGTTAATCATTAAATTTAGGCAAACCCTAAGTCCAGGACAACCTCATCCCAGTATCCAAATAGATTCACATTCACAGGTATCTGGGGTTAGGACTTGGATATGTCTTTAGAGGGACACTATTTAAACCACTAAAATCACTGTGTTCTAAACATATACATCTAAGTGATGACATGTATACATTATTTAACACATACATGTGTTAATTATCTTATACGTGTTTTCTAAGTCTTTCTTTTAAAGCAGAATTAAAACAGTATGTCTACCCATTTTTTGAGAGATTATAAGTATTCTTCTAAATTTAAAGACATTAACCACCTTCACACCTATATGTGATATATGCATGAATTACACATTAAGCTGGAATTTTAGAACTGAAATTCATTTAGCACATATATTTCCTGTTAAATACATCTAATTATCAACCTCAGCTATCCAGTATACTGAATTTTGGTGCTGTCCAGATATATTCATATCTTGTCAGCTCTTTAGAAGTGAATATTATTCAAATTTGTTTCTATATGAGCTTCGAGGGAAATATTTTGAACAGCATAACCACTGTTCAAATTCATGTCAGCCTTTTCTATTCAAAATAATCTTAACACCAAAAAAATACCCTGATTCTATTTCAAAAATAATGACTGTGTCAATTGAGATGAGTATACAAGCATTAAAAAATTTTTTTTTAGTTAACATACTTCTACCATGAGCAGAAAAGTCCAAGGCAACCGTTAATATGTACTTGGCATTTTCATTCCCTCTCTGTTTCTCTCTCTCTTTCTCAATATTAGCTCCCTTATGTGGCATCTGGTTTTAAATTCTCAGTTGGTTCAATTGCTGAAGAAAGAAAATAGGTCTTCAGCACACTCCTTGCCAAGCACTGGGAGTATAACTTTCCCATTTTAAATTCACGAAGTATAGTCCTTCTGGCCCCTGGAGGCTTGGGCTGCTTTACCTTGATGCTGTAATGAGAATATACTGGCACATTTCCATTATTAGATCAAAGGAGAAAGATGTTACATGAAGTCACTTGCAAATGAAATATCAAAATTGGCTGGAGTATACACTTTCATTCGAATCAAATACTATTCTCTTTTTCCAGAATCAATAGAGGAAGCCAAAGAAAGGAGACACATGGTCTGAAATTAATATAGGTGGTGAAATCAGACTTAAAGCTGGTCCATTTATTCACAGTTCACTTGAATAACTTAAACATGGATTTTATAATTAGGATGTCTTGGAAAAAGCAATACAATTTATAGGAAGGACACAAAGAAGCATCATGTGGGATTTATTAGTCTTAGTATTGAGCTGTACTATATTTTTGATTTGGTAATTCAAGGTGAAATGCTTGAAATAGATTTTTTTAAGTGACATAAAAATAGCATCTTTTTCAATTATACATGCATTTAAGTAGTTATCCTTTAAATAATGCTTTATTTTAGTGAGACTAATTCAAATCAGCTAAATTGCCATTCAGTACTACTGTCATTGGTTCATGACTAGTGTCATCAAATATAACAAATCAACAAAATGTTTATTAGAAAGAAGTGAGACTTGTGTTTGTCATAATGTTCAGGGTTGATAAGAACATATTATTTCTCTCAATATTTATATGCCAACTCCTTGATGCTTAAAAAAAACTGCTTACTTGCAGAAAATTGGAAAATCTATAATTTGTTCAAGGTTTTTTAGTTTTGTTTTTACCAAATAGCAAAGTATAAATGATCTTATATGTGAGTGCTTGGATTTGTATGTAATAGTGGCTGGCATTTTGTGAGAATATACCTGGCAATACATGTTTAAAAACACATTTATCTAAATATAATATATATACCACTGCAGTAGCTGGGCATAACTATTTGCATTAATGGGTATAAATAATCAAATTGGTAAGAATAGATATGCTTATGATTGCAATTGTCCTGTTGCTCAACTCAAATTAATGTTATAAATCTCCTCCTAGAATGTTCTTCTAGCCTGGAGTCACTAGCATTCCCAACTGAAAAGTCAATGGACAGATAATTATATTCAGTTGTTACAGGCACTCTGCCACATCTACAACCTTGCCAAGACATTCTAGACACCGGATTTGTGCAAAATTGTAATCAATATCAAAGGCTGGCAGCCATAACTTCTTTCTTTGTGTTTATTTCAGAGTTATAGGAGTCTGCATGTAAATTTCACAAGTTCTTATAATTTCAGAGAAGAATATTAAGGTAAGCAGCAGTGCCATTTATAAATTCCATTTTAATAACAAAGAAATTATTTTTCAATGAAGCAAGGAGAAAAAGGTCAAAAGCAATGCCCATAACTTGGCCTGTATGATTCCAGGCATTTTATCAAAGTTTGAATTGCATCTGAAGTAGTTAATTTGGGTGTTTGAGATTGAATCAAGACCTTATATTTTTTCATGGTTCCTTTTCAGCTTTGAAAAGATAACTGTATAACTGATATGTAGACTATATGCAGTAAATAGAAATTAGACATACAGGCTCCTTAATTCTACATTTTCTAAGGAAAATGTTGAGGACATATTTTTAAAAAGAAAAAAAATAGTTCATAGTCTTTATATATGTTGTTGGAAGAAAAAATAAATGGATGAACAAGAATACTGGAATATTTGATAAAATTTCAGTTCACAGATCTCTGGAATTCTGCTTTTCATCAAAAAATATTTCAGATTACTGTGGTCCCAAACTTATATGGCAAAGACTTTGGCATCAGGAATATTCTATAGTTTATCATATAGCTAATAGGAAAAGCAGGGAATGATTAAAGCTACTCAGCTACAGTGGAATAACATACTCATAATATAATCTTTATTAAAGTAATATTAAGACACGTATTTTCAATGAGGAATGAACAGGTTTTACCATATGAGTAATTTAATTCTCAATTGAAATCACATGTCTCTAGTCATAGGCAATAAAAAGAAAATGTGTACCTGGAAGTTTGACTATGTTCCTAAAACTGAAATATTATTAACTGGATCATTACTCTATTGTTTTATTTTTTTCTCCTCACTTGGGGTAGACATTATGACTACTTAATAATTATGCATCTGATACTTCGCCACAATAACTAAGAATTAAATTCTCTTGTGCTTCATTTGGGACAATATGAAATTTGCATTCATACATTAAAGACACTTTACCAGGATTCACTTAATTTTATGTGGCAGACCCTTGAACAGTATTTCACAGTCTGGAATCCTTAAAGAGTCTGTGTAAGCTGCATAAATATATCTTGGCTCAGTGGTAACCTGTCCACTGAATGCTTCAGCCTCTGACATTTTTGTTTATTTGTTTAAAATGTCAACCTTGCATGGGTGGCCAGGTTGGTATGGTTGTGAGATCATTTAACCTGAGTCATTTGGTTTTCTTGAGCTGACTGAGAATTTAGATGATATCTAGCCAGTAATGGAGAACCCAAGGAAAATTTTAAGTTTGGGTGCTTTCCTCTAAATGAATGAATTCTATAGACTTTTACCTGTCCAAGATTTGAAATCACAATATAATTCAGTTAGATTTGAACTTTTACCAATTACCTCAAATGGAACCAAAAATCTGCAATTTCCACAAGGTTCCTCAGTGTCACTCATTTCTAGTGTTAGCTCTTCAGGCTCACACTGATTATCACTTGTCACTGCAAAACAAATTTGAAAAAGGAGAACAAAGTTGAGAGACTAGTACTACCTAGTTTTAAAACTATAATAACTCTATAGTGGTCAAGAGAGTTTAATATTGGTGTAAAGATTAATCAAACAAAACCAGACTTTATCCAAATTAAAACTTCTGTTCTTCAAAAGATACTGATAAGGAAATGAAAAGTCAAGCCATGGATTATGAAAATATTTGCATATCATATATTTTTAAAAGGATCTACATCCAAATCTTATAGACAGTCCTCAAACCTAATAGTAAGAAAATAACTCCACAAATGAATGAATAAAAATTTGAACAGATTTCTTATCAAATAAGATACAGGCAGGGATGGAAATAAGCATGTGAAAATATTTCAACATCGTTCATCATTAGGGAAGTGCAAATTAATATCACAATAAATTATGAATGCAAACTTAATTGGACTTGCTAAAATTGAAAAGAGAAATCATAACATTTTGGCAAAGATGTGTAATGACTGGAACTCTCATATATGTCCAATGGAAATGTCAAATGTATAACATTTTGGAAAAAAGCTTTATAGTTAAAATGATTAACATTTACCTTTCTTATGATTTAGTAGTTTTATTTCTAGATAGATAGTTATTGCCCACCAATGAAAACATAGATGCTTACGCAGACTTGTAATGAATGTTTATAGCATACTATTAGTAACAGCCCAAAACTGAAAGCAGTCGTATAGTGGAATACTACTCTGAAATAAAAAGGAGTGGGCTGTTGGTAATTACATCAATATGGATGAATTTCAAGACTTATGCTGTGTAAAAGAAGTAAGAGAAAAAAGGGTATACATTATCTGATTTCATTTGCATAAAATTATTGGAAATGCAAAATCACATATAGTGATAAAGAACAGATTATCTGAAGTTCTGGGGGGTTGGGACTGAGGGAAGAACTACAAAGTTACATGAAGGAACTTTGAGAAGAGGATGGATATATTCATTTTCCTGACATATTGCTGGTTTCAAAGCTTTATTCATGTTACAAATCTTATCAAGTTGTACACTTTAAATATGTCCAATTTATTGTATGGCAAATATAAGTAAAGCCATTAGAAAATTATTAGATTTTCTATGGATGAAAAGAGGCTACGGAGCTTGTTATAAGGGAGTCAAATAAACCTGGGATTAATAGAAGTTCTAGCATTTTTTAAACATATTGCCATGAGGAAGTTAAGAGCCTTTGTTTCCTCACCTATGAAATGGGAAAGTAATACTTATCTAGCCTACTATAGGATTTAAATGTGATAATATATATAAATGTGTTATATAACACCTAGCACACATTAGATTCTCACACATTAGATTCTCAATAAATACTAATTTCCTTCCCTATAGTATTTCCTAATTCTAACAATAGTATTATGCCACAAATAAAAAACACTAGTAAAAACACTAAGTGAAGAATTGTACAAATCATAATTTTTTTTTCTCCAGAAATGTCATAAACCACAAAGTGGATGGCTCTAGGCATGTACATGACAGGTACCGCTTAGTAGGCAAGTTTGAAAAATCATCACTTTCATTTAAAATCTTACCCTGAAGGAAAAAGAAGTGTCAGAAATAGGACCCAAATAAGAAACACCTACATGCCCAGATGAAAAGACAAGGTCTAAAACAGGTAACAGAACCTGTCATGAGCAGGAGAAATGATGTTATGACTAGAGACAGTCCTTCCCTATAACCTAAGAGTTTGAAAAGTTTAAGCACTCTAAAACTGAGTAAGTGACCAAAAGCACTGGAATGAAAAATGGCTGAGTCAATGATTTCGGGAAAGTTAATGACAGAACTAGATCAGCTGAAAATTTGGTCTGACCCATTATATAAAGGTGGATCATTAAAATAACAGGGAGAAAAGTGACCAAACTTCTGAACCCTAAACTGTGACTTTAATGAAGCATGCAGAGACAAAGCCAACACTTGTAATATATACACTAGCATCTTTGGAACTAATCAATTGCCCAAGTTACTCAGAAATTCAAGTTAGTAGATTATTTAAGTGTTTTTATTATACAAAGCTTTAAACCACACAACAGAAAAAGTCTAGGTAACTATTCAGATGGTATGAGGAAAAGTCATGTGAGAATAGTTAAAGTCTCTACACCACTTCACATAAAATATGTTTCTGCAACAGTTTATGTAATGGAAGCTTCTTTCAAGAGAAAGCAAATTACATTGTGGAAATAAAATCATTTTCTCAAATCAATCTAAGAGATCACCATTTAGTGAAATCCTATAATAGATCATGCTATACAATACTAAAAACTTTCTTGTAAAGAACATAATCACCTCTGAATTATCTTTTGTGTTAATCTGCATTTCTATATAGCATTTTATATTCATGCAACATTTTTCAAATTGCAAACTTCTTTCACCAACACTATCTCATTTTGTCAATTTTGCATTGGAAGAGGTAAAATGTACAAAATATACAAACAACTTTTAAAACTCATCAATAAGAAAACAAACAAGATTAAAAAATGAACCAAAGACCTAATCAGACACCTCAACAAAGAAGATATGCAGAGGGAAAATAAACAAATGAAAAAATGTTGCACATCAGATGTCATCAGGGAAATAGAAATTGAAACAACAGTGAGCTGCCACTCCGCACTTATCCCAAAAATCAAAACAAGGACAAGACCAAATCCTGATGAGGATGTGAAGCAACAGGAGCTCTCACTTAGTGTGGATGTACCCACTGAAAAATAATACAGCCACCTTGGAGCGCAGTTTAGTGGGTTCTTACAAAACTACACATATTTGTACCATATGATCTATCCATCCCACTCCTTGGTATTTATTCAAATGAATAGAAGTCTTATGTCCACACACACACAAACCTGCACACAGATGTTCGCAGCAGCTTTATTCATAATTGCTGAAACATAAAAACAACCAAGATGTCCTTCAGTAGATGAAAGGGTAAATAAACTGTGATACATACAATGATGGAATATTATTCAGCACTAAACAGAAATGAGCTATCAAGCCATGAAAAGACATGGAGGAATATTAAATGTCTAGAACTATATAAAAGAAGCCAATCTGTATAACTCCACTATATGACATTCTGGAAGAAACAAGAGTATGCAGATAGTAAAAAGATAAGTGGTTGCTGGAGGTTAGTGAAAAGTGAAGCATGAATAGGCAGAACATTAGGGCAATGAAATTATTCTGTATGATACTATAATGATGGATACATGCAGATATACATTTTTCCAGTTCCATGAGTACAGTATCAGGAGTAAACCTTAATGTAAACTATGGACTCATTGATAATTATGTGTCAGTGAAAGTTCATCAACTGTAACAAACACACCAACTGGTAGAGGGTGCTGATAAGAAGTGAGACTCTGCCTGTGCAGGAGCAGGGTGTGTATTGGAAATTTCTGGTTTTCTGCTTCTACACAGTTTGGCTATGAGTGTAACTGCTCTAAAAGTCTGTGCAAAAAAAAAGTTTTAAATAAGTGTAAAAAAAGTAAAAATACAGACCTTTACCAAAAAGTAGAAGTAAAATGGAGATAAAATAAATAGCTCTAGGTAAATTAATTTTACTAGTAATAGGACAATCTGGAGAAATAAAAAATACAGATTATGTGTAAAAAAAATAAAAGGATATTCTTTAATACAGATCAGAAAACAAATGTGTATAAAGATAAAATCTATAGATTTATGTGTACTGATAGGCATATTTACATGTGTAAGTATAAGCTTGGTGGGTGAGAAGAAAAAAAGTACTGAAAATTTAAAGGAGTAAAGATTAAAAGCCCATTATATGCAGGGACATTTCAATAGCCAGTAGGAATATTGACGTACTGACTCTTCTCTTATCTTAGAAAACTAAATAGCAGTGGTTTGTGATTCCTCTAATGAGAGAATGGCTTGGTGTCACCGTCTCTGACAAAAATTTGTCTTCCTAAAGGGAAAGAAGAATTTCTAAGTACAATATTAACTTTTAACGGGTACTTAAAAGGAAACTTGTTCTTACTACACTGGCAAAATTAAAGGTACTCTTTTCAGAAAATTTCCAGGAAAATGTATTAGTGATACTGCAACCATAGCAAAAGGCTATACTCTCACAGTAGTCTGCCCATTGTTACAGGGGATTTGCCTTATGCATTCCTCCCTTGATGCTAGTTAATACCAACATGCATAGAACATTCTCTGGGAAAGGACATCTTCTATGGCCAATTTTTAATATTTTTTTCTAAGCAAACAACTGAATAGAACAGTATTGATCCCATGACTTCACCTCATTAATACCACATTCTAAGCAAGTAAATTAAGTGGTTCCAGAAAGTAATTCAGATCACAGACTGGAGTGGAAAAAAGGGCCTTCACATAGTGGTTAGTAAACCCAGGGCCTGTTTGTAGCTCTATAACCAAATGTATGAATTATTTTACAGAAAAGAGAGCTTAAGGTTCACCTACATACTGAACACAAAAGAATTAATTCAGTGACTTCCACATACAGTCATTCATCTCAGTGTTAATACTGTGCAAAAAATGAAAGTCAGTCCACAAGAGGCCCCTCTCCAACAGAAAGATGATATATTTTAGCTAACTATTCTTTCTGAAACTTTAGGGAAAAAATGATGACTAATATCGAGCTATTATGACAGTTTGTTTTCTTCTTGTAGTCAACTGTAATGTGAGGAAAGGAGATATATACATTTATTTTAAAATTAATTTAATTGAAGAAGTAGCATTTTAATATCATATATTGAAATTTCATTAATTAACAAGAATTTATCAAGTGTTGGATCAGTCAGGGCACAACCAAGGAATAATAACAAGTCCACAAATATTTACATAATTTCCATATTTGGTTTGTTATTACATAAGTAAATAATGTTATTACATAATTTCCATAGTTTGGCGTTATTAACATATTTTATCTCTGAAAATATAATTGAAATTTACTCATTTATTTATTCACTGACTTCCTCCACTAGGCTGCATGATCAAGGACAGCATAAATTATGTCTAAATATTGAAGTATTCCAAGTGCTTAGGGTGTGTCAAGCACATATTGAATGACTAAAAGAATAAATAGTGCATATGTTTGCCTAAAGACAATGTGAAGAATGAATATAGATCCTTTGGTCCTTTAATGTGAATGCATTATTTAGGTTTGGTTTCCTTCTGTATTTTTTCTCTATTTTGGAAGACTATAGAGATCAAGGGAAATAGAATTACTATATCCCTTAGAGAAAAGTGTTGAAGTTCTGAATTGATAAACATTCTCCAAGATTATGATTTAATGCAGTTACTGCTACAGCAGGTAGCTTTTAATGGTTTCCATTCTCTGTGATTATTAAAGATCAACAGTTTGCTTTTAACATAATCTTTCTAACCACTTATTCTTACTGTTTCTGCTTCCTAGTCAAGGTGTGTGTGTATATATGTGTGTCTGTGTGTGTGTGTACAAACATTGGTGCATGAGTATAGATCCAATTTAGAGAACATTTTCAGATTTAACAGGAAATTTTTTTATGTGTATTGAATTAATTTAAGGTAAGAGTCCTTGTTCTTGATTAGTTCTTTTGTTATGATATTTATGTTGTATATTAATTTATTTAAATAATGTAAAGTGATTTACTAAAACAAGAGAATTGAACTGTGTTCCTTGAAAGAAAATGCAGGAAATTAGGCCTTTATACAATGTACAAAGAGCT
Organism: Manis pentadactyla; assembly: GCF_030020395.1. NCBI lineage: Eukaryota > Metazoa > Chordata > Mammalia > Pholidota > Manidae > Manis > Manis pentadactyla. The sequence continues at coordinate 164,892,255 of NC_080021.1, read as the reverse complement.
TTTGTAAATGTTACTAAACACACAATTGTTTTAATGGTCTGTGCCCTAAATATAAAGGTTATTAAATTGCTAGTTTTTTTAAATAGGAACATAATCTTATGTAATGGAAAGAATATGACATAGTTTCCGTGTTTCTTTTAACTATCTAAATGCTTTAAAATGCATTATGGGTTTAATAATCTCTAGTATGTTATTTTTATGAAGTTACATGAATTTTTAGCCACCAGAGCAGAAAAGCAAAGACACTACTGAAAATACTTTCCTCATTTAGCAATTTGAGTTGTGACAAGACTTTGGTTATCTGATTTAGAAACTTAATTTGTAAATTTCAAAATTGAAATGGCTGTAAAATTAACTGCCCTGAAAAAGGTGAACTATTTTGGAAATTCATACTTATCATAGTAATTTTTTTTTAACCTTACACATTCAAAATTGATGTTGCTCTCCAGAAGATATTTCCCTTACAGGTAGAAAAAAATTAATTCTCCTTTTTAAAATTATGAAAACAAGCTTATATAGCATTCTTAATTAAAAACAAAGATGAAAGAGAAAGACTATAAAGCATCTTACTGTTACATACACTGATATGTTTAAAGGTTATCAAGTCAATAGTAACACCCAAAAGTGGGGAAGAAGTGAACAATGAAAATTTACCCAAAGTATATATACTTCAGTGTGGAGAGTATGGAAAATAATATCAAACTCTTGGTAATTTCTGAATAAACGGCATTTTGCTGAAGCACACATTTTGAGATTACAAATTATCTACTTGCAGAAATAACCTCGTAAACTAGACATAGGGTGAAAACAAGGGTAAAATCAGGAAGGAATTCATGTAAGAACATATAAATCTAGGCATGCTGTAACTGTGGAAAATAGAAAAGTAAGTCAGACTTTGAACTCTGCAATGGTTTACAGTGAACAAGGTATGAAAAGCTAATATATAGATCACACAGGTACACAAAAGCTTGTCATCTTGAAAGAAGATGTAAGAGTAAATTCTGGGAAGGAGGATGCTAGAAATATAGTTTATATGTTCATTTTTCTCCCATCAAAATACACAGAGCGCCTTTACAGAACAATTGTCAAATATCCATTGATAGAATTTTCACTTCCAGCCAAGACAAAATAAAAGAAATTCCCCCCATCAAAAAAAAAAAAAAAGTGAGAAACTGCCCTAAATGTAATGAAACGCTGTTTTTCGGAATTTGAACTGTCGACAGTGTAGGACAATGATTCCTAAGAGAAGCGAAATAAAGTGAGCCCAACAATTGCCCCGGTTGCTTCCTGAAGAGAGATTCCAGGTTACAACATAGGGAAAAGGAATGAGACAAAAATACTGAAATTTCTTTAACGTGCAGAGAGTAAAGTTGGAGCTCAGAAAGACCAATAACACTAGTGCTCACAGAGCAGAGTATTGTAGAAAAAAAACCCCAGAAAAACAGAGCTCTAGAGTTCTGCACAAGGTATCCCTTGCCTTCTATTTTTTTTCAAATTTCTTCTTTGGAGAAGGGTCTGTTCATATCCTCTGCCCATTTTTCAATCGAGTTATTTGCTTTTTGGGTATTGAGGTGTGCACATTATTTATATATCTTGGATTTTAACCCCTTATCAGATAAGTCATCTATGAATATATTCTCCCATATTGTAGGATGTCTTTCTGTTCTACTGATGGTGCCCTTTGCTGTACAGAAGCCTTTTAGTTTGAAGTAGTCTCATTTCTTCATCTTACTTTTGTTTCCCTTGCCTGAGATATGTTCATGAAAAAGTTGCTCATGTTTATATTCGAGACGGTTTTGCCTATGTTTTCTTCTAAGAGTTTTATGGTTTCATGACTTACATTCAGGTCTTTGATCTATTTCAAGTTTACTTTTGTGTATGGGGTTAGACAATAATCCAGTTTCATTCTCTTGCATGTAACTGACCAGTTTTGCCAACAACAGTTGTTGAAGAGGCTGTCTTTCTGCATTGTATATTCATGGCTGCTTTACTGTATATTAGTTGACCATACATGCTTGGGTTTATATATGGGCTCTCTATTCTGTTCCATTGATTTATTGGTCTGTTCTTACACCAGTGCCAAATTGTTTGGATTACTCTGTCTTTGAAGCAGAACTTGCAATTAGGGAGCATAATCACCTCAGTTTTGTTTTTCCTTCTCAGGACTGCACTGGCTATTTGGGTCTTTTACAGTTCCATATAAATTTTAGAACTATTTGTTATAGTTTGTTGAAGAATGCCATTGGCATTTTGATAGGGATTGCATTGAATCTCTAGATTGCTTTACACAGGATGGCCATTTTGACAATATTAATTCTTCCTATCCATGAGCATAGGATGTATTTCCATTTATTGGTGTCTTCTTTAATTTCTCTCTTAAGTGTCTTGTAGTTTATAGGGTATAGGTCTTTCATGTCCTTGGTTAGGTTTATTCCTAGGTACTTTATTCTTTTGGATGCAATTGTAAATAGAGTTGTTTTCCTGATTTCTCTTTCTGCTAGTTCATTGTTCGTATATAGGAATGCAACAGATTTCTGTGTATTAATTTTGTATCCTGCAACTTTGCTGAATTCAGATATTAGATCTAGAGTGGATTACATTTTGGAGTGTATTCTTTAGGTATTTTATGTATAATCTCATGTCATCTGAAAACAGTGACAGTTTAACTTCTTCTATACCAGTCTGGATGCCTCTTATTTCTTTGTGTTGTCTGATTGCTGTGGCTAGGACCTCCAGAACTATGTTGAATAAAAGTGGGAGAGTGGGCATTCTTGTCTTTTTCCCAATATTAAAGGAAAAGCTTTCAGCTTCTCACTGTTAAGTATGATGTTGGCTGTGGGTTTGTCATATATGGCCTTTAATATGTTGAGGTACTTGCCCTCTATACCCATTTTGTTGAGAGTTTTTATCATGAATGGATGTCGAATTTTGTCAAATGCTTTTCGGCATCTCTGGAGATGATCATGTGGTTTTTGTCATTTTTGTTGATGTGGTGGATGATGTTGATGGATTTTTGAATATTGTACCATCCTTATCCCTGGAATAAATCCTACTTGATCATGATGGATGGTCTTTTTGATGTACTTTTGAATTTGGCTTGCTAATATTTTGTTGAATATTTTTTCATCTGTGTTCATCAGGGATATTGGTCTGTAATTTTCTTTTTTGTGATGTCTGTGTGGTTTTGGTATGAGTGATGCTAGTCTCATAGAATGAGTTCAGAAGTATTTCTTCCTCTTGTACTTTTTGGAGAATTTTGAGGATGGGTGTTAGGTCTTCTCTGAATGTTTGTTAAAATTCAGTGGTGAAGCCATCTGGTCCAGGGATTTTGCTCTTAAGTAGTTTTTTGATTACCGATTAAATTTCACTCCTGGTAATTGGTCTGTTCAGAATTTCTGTTTTTTCCTGAGTCAGTCTTGGAAGGTTGTATTTTTCTAGAAAGTCATCCATTTCTTCTAGGTTATCTAATTTGGGAGCATGTAATTTTTCATAGTATCTCTAATGATTCTTTGTATTTCTGTGGTGTCCATATGATTTTTCATTTCTCATTTATGATTCTGTTTATCTTTCTACACTCTTTTTTTCTTGATAAGTCTGGCTAAGTGTTTATATATTTCATTTTTTTTCTCAAAGATGCTGCTTCTGGTTCATTGATACTTTCTATTGTTTTATTCTCAATTTTATTTATTTCTTCTCTGATATTTATTATGCCCCTCTTTCTACTGACTTTGGGCCTCATTTGTTCTTCTTTTTATAGTTTCATTGATTGTGAGTTTAGACTGTGAGTTTGGGATTGTTCTTCTTTCTTGACGTACGACTATATTACTACATACTTTCCTCTTGGAACTGACTTTGTTGTATCCCACAGGTATTGGGATATTGAGTTGTTGTTTTCATTTGTCTCCATTTATTGCTTGATCTCTGTTTTAATTTGGTCATTGATACATTGATTATTTAGGAGCATGTTGTTAAGCTACCGTGTGTGGGGGAATTTTTGTTTTCTTTGCATAATTTATGTCTAGCTTCATATCTTTGTGGTCTGAGAAGGTGATTTGCACAATTTCAATCTTTTTTAATTTACTGAGGTTCTTTTTGTGGACTAGTATGTGGTCTATTCTGTATAATGTTCCATGTGCATTTGAGAAGAATGTGTATCCTGCTGCTTTTGCATAGAATGTTCTGTAGATGTCTGTTATGTCCATCTGTTCTATGCATTGTTCAGTGCCTCTGTCTTCTTACTTATTTTCTGTCTAGTTGATTGTCTTTTGGTATGGGTGGTGTGTTAAAATCTACTAAAATGAATGCATTGCATTTTATTTCCCCCTTTAATTCTGTTCATATTTGTTTCACATGTGTAGATGCCACTGTGTTGGGTGCATAGGTATTTATAATGGTTATATACTCTTGTTGGACTGACCCTTTTATCGTTATGTTATGACCTTCTTTGACTCTTGTTACTTTCTTTGTTTTGAAGTCTACTTTGTCTGATACAAGTACTGCAACTCCTTTTTTCTCCCTATTAGTTGCATGAAATATCTTTTACTACCCCTTCATTTTTAATCTGTGTATTTTTTCAGGTTTGAAATATGTCTCTTGTAGGCAGCAAATAGATGGGTCTTGTTTTTGTATCCATTTTGTAACTATGTTTTTTGATGAATGCATTCAGTCCACTTACCTGTAGGGTGATTATTGATATGTACTTATTGCCATTGTAGTTTTTATTTTCATGGTTACCGAAGGTTCAAGGGCAGCTTCCTTAGTATCTAATAGTCTGTGTTAACTCACTTACTACACTATTTTAAACACAATCTAAAATTTTCCCCCTTTTTCTTGCTTCTCCACTGTTTATACATTAGGTGTCATATTCTGTACTATTTTTGTATCCCTTGACTAGTTTTGTGAGTAGTTGATTTAATTTTGTCTTTGCTTAGTAATTAATTGGTTGACTTCCTTTACTGTGATTTTATATTCTCTGGTGACAGCTATTTAGCCTTAGGCACACTTCCATCCAGAGCAGTCCCTTTAAAATACAACATTGAGACAGTTTGCATGTGTTGAGTTCATCTTAATTAAAAATTTCTCCTTGAGAGTCACTATAAAAGAATGAAAATACAAACCACTGACTTGAATAAAATTTTTAAAAAACATATATCTCACATTAAATTTTTGTCCAGAATATAGTCACAGTATATGGAGGTTCTAGGAGTCAAGAACTTGAAGGCCTCAGGAGCTCTGCCAGGCAGCTCAAAGTAAGTTCTTCTCTCACTGTCTCTGTAGCCTCTGAATTCTAGTTCTCAGTGCTGGCTCTCCTTCACAGGTGGCCACGGCTCCCTCTTGCTCTATATAACAATCCTGCAACCATTCAGCCCCATTAGCAATCTAAAACATAGCCACAGAGAAGATGAGGCAGAGTGTTATCTGAAACACCTCTAGCTTCCCTCCCATGATTTGGAAAAAATAGATGTTTCACCTCTCAAAGTATCTCAAAGCAGATTTACCTCCAGATCCTGTAGAGAGTTTGAGTAACTCTTTGCAGAAAAGAAAAAAAAATGATAACAGATGAATTTAGATATTTCCTTTCTCTTTGGGAAATGAGAGGTTACAACTGAGACAGATAAAGTAGAAGCACACATTCACATTTGCTGAATCAGAAAGTCAAACAGGTCCCCCATGCCTCCTCTGTTTGTGGGGACCTGTCTGGACGGGCAAGAAACAGTTGAGGATAAAGATGACATTAACAGTATGAAGGTTATCAGTAGTTTTTCTCTGAAGCAACTGAAGTAATGCATGTGGCAGTGACCAAGACCAACTGGACCCCGCCATGATGACTCTCATATGCTGTTGGGACTTTTCCCTTTCTTATTGGCTGTAACTACCTCATTGTTCCTCCTTACTTTTTCTCAGACATAAGCTGATTCACACCCAGCCCACCAGCTGCCAGCCCACCAGCCCAGGCTTTGTGTTTGAATACCTTTTCATTTAGTTTTACCTTAGAACTTGTCAGTGTTTTCTTTTGGGAGGTGATGAGACAGTAGTACATTTTGCCACATCATAAACTAACAGTCAGCAAATAAGCCTGTTATTCAGCTATCATCTCTGTAAAATGTAAGTGTAAGATATCACCGAGTGTGCCGATTAAATGAAAATAATACATATAAACTAATTTTTACTGTGGATGATATATAGAAGAACTCTGCTTGTTTCAAATTCTTTTCTAAAAGGAAAGTTGACTTTGACCTATGATTGTGATCAACAGACCCTTTCAGAAAACACAAATTGGTTGCTTGAAACAGTAGTTTAAAACTACTACAAGAGGAGTGACTTGGTAAACAAACCCAGGAAACCTGCTTTTTTATATGGTTCAGAGAATCACAACGCACATGAGGCTAATAAAACCAAATGGATTTATTTAGGGAAGAGCAGTAAATCAAATCTATTTGACTTTGCTAGAGCCATGTTTACCACATTTATATGACCCTTCAACATATTTTTCACTAAACATGGAGAATATTTATTAAGAAATATACTGTGGGAAATTTCCTAAAAGTCATAAGATTATAAGAAATTCATGAGGTATTATAAGAGGAAAAGAAGAAACACTAACAGAAATATGTAAGAAAGTTTTTGCAAAGATTTTCATAGCTCTAACCTAAAATATTTGTGCCTTTGGAAAAATAACCACATTTATGGACCTAAGTGTCAATTCTAAGTTAACACTGACTTGATCACTTTGAGGTAAATCTAAGTCTTTAACTATTAGGTGTTTTGTGGTTTTGTGCCCTGTACCCTGTATGCTTTGAGCTTAGAGATTTTTGAAGCCCTCATGGAGAAGATGAATACTGAAAAATGCAGTAAGGTGTTTATATATACCTAAAAATTAGTTTGAGGAAAAAAGATAGTCACACTTATCTCACAGGTAATGAATGGTGTGGACAAGAAGAACCCAATAAAAAGGTTTTATTACATGTAATAAAAATAGCTTGATTTAGGAACTGAATTGTAAAACCTTAAGGCAAAGTTACCTATGGTTTTCTACTTCCTTACTGAAAAAGTATTCCAGAGGTAAGAGTAAGATCCTTGAAATTTATATTCTGATTTTGTCATTTATTGGCTGCTAAACTCAGTTCGGTCATTCTAGCCTGAAATTTTTCTTGTGCAAGTTGGTAACAATAACATCACTCTCCTGAGTCAGTTAATACTCAATATAGTGTCTAAGACAGGGTAGGCCTTGATAAATGCCAGTTTGCTTCCTTTCCTAATAATGTTCAGAACTGCAGCATTATACCAATTGCAAGTAGTTAGTCTAGGCATCAGATATCAAAGAATGACAATATATTTTGAAAAACTAGATATAAAACATAACATTTCTCTGATATACTATAGATAAGCAAAACAAATCTGAAAGGAAAAATTAGTTAATGGAAATTAAACTATTATGTTTGGCCAGTTGACAAAAATGAGAGGTATTAAAAAAAATTTTAGTCATTGACAAAAATGATAGGTATTAAAATATTTTTTTGTTTAAATCTATTAGAAAATAGAGATAATTCTAGAATGCAAGGGATCATTAGAGTTATCCATGTATTTGAGGAGGTTTAAAAGGCAATGGTAAGTATTAAAATTCTGGTTACTTTTGATTTTTTAAATTACATGTATGTATATATAGAGAGATTGATAGATAGTAGACTACTCCTGTAAATAAAGTCAGAATCATCTCCTAGTATAGAACAAAATTAAGAATTTTATAGATTGAGATATGCAGAGATATGTTTGAAGAAATGACATATTTCAAGTCTGAAGACCTTACCACTTGTGCAACTTATCTTTCTAAGTAACTATTCAGCTAATGGCTGCAGTAAATTCTTCCTGTTTTCTTCAAATTAGGCAGAACTCTCTAAACCATTTTTCACATTATTTGAAACATAGGCATACTTTGTGTTAGATTTTCATATTTAGAACTAGATACCCTATAGCAACCTACAGTTGGTAGGTCATTTAAGCATATTATCATTAAGCTAACAAGGACAAAGTGATTCAGAGATAACCTCTTACGTCAAACCTCCAAATATCATCCCATGGATCCTGAATCAGTCTTTATTATTTTCAGTTTTTCATATATATTCTTTTCTTCAATTTGGTGTATTTTTATTGCATTTTTATTCAAATTCATAGATCCCTTCTTCTGCAGTTTAAATTACTATTGTGAATTACAATTAATCAAATTCATATATCTATCATTTCAGATTTTATGTTTTCCAGATCTTAAATTTCTATTTGGTTTGTTCTGATACTTTCCATTGATACAGCAGATTGTATTTGATTTTCATTTGTATTTCCAATTATTCACCCACTGTTTTTTAAAATGTCATTTGAAATGTTTAAACATATTTTAAAATATATTTTAATTTATATTTTCAATTCTCTATCCTGTAACTGGGGGTGCGGGGGATTCCCAGGGCAAAATACCTCTAAAACCGAAGTCAAAGGGAGAAATAAAGTTGAGAAACCTGTTTATTTCTTACATGCAGTCGTCCTGTCTCTTTCCTGATCAGGCTGCAGCAGAGCCCCACCCAGCCTCTTCTGTCCAGATAAACCCTAACATGCCCTTGTAATTACCTGTTGATTTGGAGATCATCACTTCTCTCCACCCCTTGGAAACACCTATGGATATGTAGAAGCACTAAAGCCAGGCAAGAGATTCTGGAAATATTGCAGTTTTACCCACAATTACTCTAATCCCAATGTCTCTATCATCTCTCCCTCTGCTTTTGTTAACTGCTTATTATTTTGGATATTGGCAGTCACCTTTTGGTGCTTGTTCCCAAGTTTAATAACTTATTATTATATACTGGACCCTTTGCATGCTATTTTTTTAGTCTTGATTTTGTCCTTCTATTAAAGAGCATTAATTTATTTTCTTTTTGGCATTTAATTTTCTGAGGGATCAGTTTTATTCTGTCAAGGCTTTCTTGTCCATTCCTAAAGTATAGTTTTTTTGGGGGAGAGGAAGTCTTGATTAAATGCCTGATATGTTCACCAAGATCTTTTCACCTTGGCTACTTTGATTGTTCAGAACTCCCCTTCTCCCCAAACAGTATGACCTCAGAATCTCTTATCAGCTCCTGGCTCTCCTCCCAAGAGCTGGGTTCTTCCAGGTCGTATGGCATCTGACTCTAAGTATGCAAAGATAATGTGGTAAAAGACTCAAGGGGCTCCTTAGGTCGATTTCTAGGGTGTTTTCATTCAGTTCTCGCTTCTCTGTTATATTATGCCACAGATTACTGTCTCCCTGGCAGCCTTAAAAACTGACATTTTAGTCCCGGTTGCTTAGTGGGATCACAGCTATCTATAAAGAGCTCCAAAGCAGAAACAAACAAAACAAACAAACAAACAAACAAAATATTGTGATTATAGACCTCTTTGGTTTACATGTCTCCAGGATTATAGCCTTGGGCTAGTTGTTGTCTAATGCCTGAAAACAAGTACTTCATTTATTTTATGCAATTTATGATTGTTTATGATGGGCAGGTATCAGAAGTCCTTCAAACTTTTGTAATACAATTTGATATTTCTGTAGAAGAGAAAAATGAGAAACGACAAATAATATGAAGTTCTGAATGTCAAAGTGAAATCATGTGTTCCAAACAAGGTTTAAAATGAAGTTCCATCATTAAATAGCTGAAAAAGGTAGCACAGTACACTGGACTGAACCTTGTCCTTTGGGCAGTTAAATAATGGTTCCTCCAAGTGTTTCCTTTAATTAGATTAACACGGGCCAATATACCAGTAACCTAACAGGATTGACAGAAATAAATAAATTATGGAGGCCCATTTTTCTATATAAAATTTTGAAGAGAGAGTGGGAGATAGCCTTTAAAGGAGTAATCAATCCAATTATTGTCTTTTTACCTTACAACTTAGCACCTATTAATGTTTTCATGGTTGACCTACTTCATTATGTATATGCATCTATTTCTTTAGTTGTCCATAAATTCATAGAGAACACTTGCATTTTTTTTTCAACTAAATATCCTTAATATCTATTCCATAGCCTGGTATACCAAATGCTTTTTAAATGAGAGAATGACTGCATTTAGATTTGCTTTGTTTCAAGAGAGATGTTAATTTTTGTATTTGATGTGAATATCTAATAATGGCTAACATATGCTGAGTGCTAATAATGTGCTTGCCACTTTTCTAAATATTTAATTTATATTTAAACTCTATAGTAATCTTATTAGAAAAGCATATAAGCATAGAACAGTTAAGTGACTTTCCCAATTTCATGCAGCTAGTGAATAATGGAGATGAGAGTCAAACTCTAATAGTCTGACACAAAGCTCTTAACCAGTGTGATATGCTGCTTCTCAAGCAAGAGAACAGGATATATTCATTAAGGAATTCCCATAATAAAAGTTCACTGAAAGATTGCTTCCTCTGTGTTGAATGCCAAGGATCGTAAAGTAGATTTTAATGGGTGTGAATGTAGAGCATTAAAATCTGTTATTCAGTAGGTTGGTAACAGCAGACCTATCAAAAAGCAGAGGCTGATGTATGTTCAGACACCTTGCATTCTGTGTGAAATCTGCTTAGTAAAGTAGAAAATATTTCCATAGGAAAGAGAGTAGTTGTATAAAACTCAGCAATTTGAGATGAACTGGGACACGTGGAAAGTAGGACATGCGGGACAGAGGACAACTTCAGAGTTAATGCTGCCTTTTCATCGATTAAAAAACATGGCCCATTTGGTACTTGGGAATTGTCAATACATATTTGATAAACAGATGGGTGTGTTTTTCTTCACAATGATTTCATTTTTGCTTTAAAAGACAGTCTTTCAGTATTTCTGTTATAATAATATCAACTTAGAGTGGTCTTCTAAAGACATTAGTAAGTGCCCTTCCTGACTTTGGACCCAGTGTGGAAATGCAGAATCCAACATAGCTTCAAAAATTAAAGTGAAGAATTTTACAAATAAACTTTCATCATTCCTGTCATTTTTATGGAATCTAATCTAGTAAAGGAGAATATTGCAGTCAAATGACTGACAGGAAAAGTGTCCTTTTTAATTGGCACTGAACAATTTATCAAACTTTGATGTCAGGGACACTCCATTAGGTTGTGAGAAAGTGATTGGTGGGATAACATTCAATTGAAAATCTCTGTGGATCATAGTTCATGCCACCATTACATCAACTTAATAAATGAGGCCCAATAGCATCCTCCTCTTCCTAGAAGGAACACATCCATCATTAAGCAAAAGATTCCCCAGTGCCAATACAATGTCATGTTTTTCTTCTTAGTCTGTGTGAAGACAAAAAGATTTCAGAGCCTAAAGTTACAGATGTCCTCATCCTGTGTGAAATAATTGCCTGGACCATATCAACTCATTACTTTTATTATATCTAGAAGATTTTCTACTTGGATACATATATAGATAATCATACCTCAGGCAAACACAGGATTGTTTCATGTCTTGTCCTTGGAATAGATGAACAATAGTGAGGTTTGAAAAACTATATAAACTCTTCATTGGTGTTATTGCTATGCCTCTTAGCATAGTATCTGAAAATAGCCAAGAAAAGCTAAAATAACCAATCGAAATCAGTTATTTCCTACTATTTTTCCAAACTTCTGCATCTAATACTGACACTTATAATAATAATAAGAATAAATTGGGAGGATAGGAAGGATTTTCCTTTCCACTGTATTTTTTATTTTTTTGTCATTTCTTTTACTTTCTCACTTCTCATTTCCCTCCTTGATTATTTTCTCTTCATCTCTTTCACAGTACATTAAGAAAACCTCCCAAGAATACAGGTGTTAAGCATAATGTGAATTAAATTGAAATTGATGTATCTGAATTAAAACTGACATATCAAGTCTTTATTGGAGGAGACTGCTCACCAGAGTTTGTGTAAGTATGCTTTTATTTTGGCAAAGAAAAAAAATGACATTTATTCCTGACATAGTGTGATACATGCATTATTACCTTGGCATCTTGATCTGGCCCAGATGAATTCTTTCAACTCCTACACTCCATCTCACATATTTTACATTAGCAGTTTTAACTCACCACACCATCTGTTTTTATCAACATCTAACTACACAGATGTACAGTTGATGTGAAAATGTTCACAATCAGCTCATTCTGTATCATATTCACCTATTTATACTGATGAATATTTTATTAATGTTTACTTTTTTATCTTCATCTTAAATATTTCATTGCTATTACCATCTTCTCGGTTAAAATTTCATTAAATTCAAATTAATCTGACAGTAACCTGACAGTTGTTAGAAGGTTCATTCCAATCTAAAATTCATGCATTGTATATGATACTTAAAATTACTTTTTGATACAACTATTCAACTAGAAAAAAATATTTGTTTTTAATCTTTCTGGCAGAAATGGTTTTACCTAGAATGGCTCAAGATTTTTTTTCTGTATTACATTTTATTTAAACAATTAATAAATTAATTAACATACTTATTTACTGCTGGTAAGCTATCCTGTCAAGAATCCAAGTTTAGTGAAAAATAAACACCACCAGTGAAGTCTTGCTGAAGAAGTTGATCATTTTATTTCTTACAATTGATGTGAACTACTCTCATTCAAGCTAAGGTGGCTGCTTCTTTTTTCTTTTTTTCTTTCACTATCTACACAGTACATATATAGTCACATATTCCAGGGAAAAGGTTCAGGTTCAGATAAAATAAGAGGAAAAGTTTTGAATTGTTATTGGATTATTTAATTGTAATAAACAGCATTCATTTTCAATTAATATTGCTTCCAAACTTTGTATTCTCTCAATGATATCATGTAAAACTTTTATTAAGTATATACTATACTCCTATGTAATAACTTGAGGCACTTAGAATTACATAAGCTGTAATTCCAGTCTGTATCTCTTAGACCTAAAGAACATCATCTTGAGTATGGATTTCAAGCTCATAGTATGATCTTCCTTAAACAATTTCATCCATTTTTATAATATTTTCCCTTGTGTGAAGGACTGACTGGGCCTGAAATTTTTTCTACATTAATCATTACCATTTGTCACTTTAGAGGAAAACTGTTAAACAGGGTACAACAGGGGTTGGCAAACTACAGCCCAGCAGTCAAGTCCTGGCTGGTAGCCACCTATTTTATTTTTTTCCAGCTTTATTGAAATATAATTGAGCTGTAATATTGTGTAAGTTTAAGGTGTACAATGTGATGATCGGATGTATTTGTATTTTGCAAAATGATTACCACAATAAAGTTAGTTAACACCTCCATCATCTCATAAAATTAACTTTTTAAAATATTTTGAGGTGAAAACATTTAAGATCGGTACTCTTATCTATCAACTCTCAATTATACACGATTGTTAACTGTAGTCCCCATGCCATGTATTAGATCCTCAAAACTTATCCATTTTATAACTAGAAGTTTGTAGCCCTTGACCAACATCTCCCCATTTTTCCCATTCCCCAGCCCCTGACAACCACCATTCTACTCTCTGTTTTAATGAGTTTGTCTTTTTTAGAATCAACATATAATTGAGATCATACAGTCTATGTCTTATTCTGTTTCACTTAGCATAATGCCATTATGGTCCATCCATGTCATCACTGACATCAATATGGCAGGATTTCCATTGTTTCGTGGCTTAATAGTATTCCATGATGTACATGAGCGTACATACATGTGTACACACACATACATGCATACATACATGCATGCATTTTCTTTATCCATTCATCCACCAACAGATACTTAGGTTGTTTCCATGGCTTAACTATTGTGACTAAATCTGCAGTGAATGTGACAGTGCAGACATTTCGGATAGGGATCTTGTTCCTGATTTTAGAGGGTAGATTTAACGTCTTCACCATTGAGCATTTGATATTACATACATGGCCTTTATTATGTTGAAATATTTTCCTTCAATAAGCAATTTGGTGAGAGTGCTTTTCATGAAAGGATGTTGAATATTGTCAAATGCTTTTTCCACATGTATTGAGGGGATCATTTCTTTTTTATCTTTTATTCTACCAATTTGCTGTATCACAGTTATTGATATGCATATTTTGAAACAATCTTGCATACTAGGAATAAATCCCACTTGATCATGGTGTACGATCCTTTTAATGTGTTACTGAATTTGGTTTGCTCCTATTTTGTTGAGGGTATTTCTTGTATATTCATTAGGGACATTGGCCTGATTTTTTTTTTCTTTTAGTGTCCTTATCTGGCTTTGGTATCAGGGTATACTGGCCATGTAAGATGAATTTGGAAGTGTACCCTTTTCCTCAGTTTCTTGGAAGAGTTTGAAAAGGATTGGTGTTCTTTAAATATTTGTAGAAGTTACCAGTAAAATCATCTGATCCTGGGATTTACTTTGTTGGGAGTTTTGTTAATGATTCATTGTTCTTACTTATTGTTATTGTTTTGTTCATATTTTCTATTTCTTCATGATTCAATCTTGTTATGGTGTATGTTTCTAGGAATTTATCTATTCAAGTTTACCCAATTTGTTGACATATAATTATTCATATCAGCATCTCTGGACCCTTTGTATAGTTAATATACCAGATGTAAAGTCTCCTCTTTTATTTCTGATTTTATTTATTTTAGTCTTCTTTCTTTTTCCTTAGTTTAGTAGTCTAGGTAAAGGTGTATCAATTTTGTTTCTTTTACAAACATACAGCTCTTAGTTTCATTTATGTTTTCTATTGATTTTCTGGTCTATTTCATTTCTTTCCACTCAAAACTTAATTATTTCCTTCCTACTGCTTACTTAAAGCTTAGTTTATCTTATTTTTCTGGTTGTAAATTTATGTTATTTTAGATACTTATTTTTTCTTATGTAGGTATTTAGTGCTCTAAAATTCCTCTTAGAACTCCCTTTACTGCACTCCATAAGTTTTACTGTTTGTTTCTATTATAATTAATTTCTATTTTTTAATTGTCTTTTGATTTCTTTGACTCATTAGTTGTTTAGCAGAGTGTTAATTTCCACATATTTATGAATTATCAAGTTTTCCTCCTATTATTGGTCTCTAGTTTCATACCTTTGTGATAAAAATATTTCAGTCTTCTTATATAAACTAAGACTTTTTGTATGACCTAATATATGATATATCCTAGAGAAAATAACATGTATGCTTGAGAAAATATGTGCTCTACTGTTGTTGGGTGGGATGTTCAGTATATGTCTGTTAGGTCCATTTGGTCTAAAGTGTATTTTAATTTCAGTGTTACCTTGTTGATTTTCTGTCTGATCTGTCCATTGCTAAAAGTGGAGTTTTGATGTTCCCTATTATTATTGTATTATTTCTTATCCCTTCAGATCTACTAGTACTTGCTAATATATTTCATTTTTCTGATGTTAGTTTTGTATATATTTATAATTGTTATATCCTCCTTTATCAGTATATAACCACCTTCTTTATCTCCTGTTTCAGCATTTGATTTTATGTCTATTTGTCTGATATAAGTAAATGTACTCCTGCTCTCTATTGGTTTTCATTTTCATGACATCTTTTTCCATACTTTTGCTTTTATCTTTGTATGTCCTTAAAGCTGTAGTGAGTCTCATGGGTAGCATGTAGTTGAGACTGTTTTTGAGTCAGTCTGTAATGGCCTTTGATTAGAGAATTTGTTGCATCTATATTTAGAATTATTATTGATTGGCAAGGACTTACTAATGCCATCTTATTGTTTTCTGACTGTTTTGTTTCCTTGTTCTTTTGTTTCTTTCTTGCTATTTCCTTTGTGAATTAATGTTCTGTAGTAATATGCTCTGATTCCCCTCTTTATATTTTTAGTCTGTCTACCGTAGGCTTTTACTTTGTGATTACAATGAGGTTTATATAAAACATCTTATAGATACAATAGTCTATTTTAAGCCAATAATGACTTCAATTTCACACCCTTTTATTCCTCCTCCAATTGTATATTTTGATGTATAATTTACCACTATGTATGTTGTGTATCAACATGCAAATTATTATACATGTTATTTTTATTTTATCCTCTAACCTTTGTATAAGACTTAAATGGTTAACATACCACCGTATTCCAAGAATAGAGTATTCCTTATTTTAATATATGTTTACGTTTTCCAATGTGTTTTATATTTTTATAAGTTCTCATGTTACTAATAAGTGTCCCTTTCATTTCAGCTTGAACAATTCCTTGTAACATTTCTTGTAAGATAGGTTTGGTTGTGATGAACTGCCTCTTTGGTTTCCTGGGAAAGTATCTCTCCTTCCTTCCTGATGTACAACTTTTCTGGATAAAGTATTTTGGTTGGTAGGTTTTTTTTTTCTTTCAGCCCTTTGAATATATCATTTTACTTTCTCCTGGCTAGCCTTTGGGGTGGGGGAGTTCCCTTGTATGGTTGGCTTTTTTTTCCTCTTGCTTCTTTTAAAATTCCCTTTGGCTTCATTTTAAATAGTTTTATTATATGTTTTGGAAAGGATAGTCCTGGGTTGAAATTTGGGGGGAACTGTTGACTTCATGAACTTTGATGTTCAGTTCTCTCCCTAAGTTTGAGATGTTCTCAACCATGATTTCTTCAAACATTGTAACCCTTTCTCCCTTTCTTCTCCTTCTGGGAGTTCAATAATGCATAAATTGTTTCTCTTAACGATATCCAGTAATTCATGTAGGCTTTATTCCCTCTTTTGCGTTCTGAGTCTGACTAGATAATTTTGTTCTCTTCTAACTGGATAATTTTAAAGACCTATGTTCTACTTCATAGACTCTTTCTTCTACTTGATCCAGTCTGTTGTTGACACATTTTTCATTTCATTCATTATGTTACTCAGATCATTATTTCTGTTGGTTCTTTTTTATGATATTTATCCCTATTAAATTTCTAATTTGGAGGCTATTGTTTCTGTGATTTTGTTGAATTATTTTTCTGCATTTTCTTGTAGCTCACTAAGCTTTCTTAAAACTACTATTTTGAACCCTGTATTGATCAAATTGCAGATCTCCATTTCCTTTGTCTCATTTACTGAAAAACTATTTTTCTGTTATTGAAGAAAGGGATGAAAAGTAACATTCTTTGGTGATGTTTTGTTTTCTTGATTTCTCATGTCACTTTAATTCTTGAGTTGCTGTATTTGCATCTTGATGACTGTCTTTGGAAGAGAAACATATTCCTTCAGTCCTTTTAGAGGTTCTGTGGTTTTCTCTGAGCTTTGTTATGGATACACCTGCTGCACCCTCTTATTCTTTTTTGTGCAGGA
Organism: Manis pentadactyla; assembly: GCF_030020395.1. Lineage (NCBI taxonomy): Eukaryota > Metazoa > Chordata > Mammalia > Pholidota > Manidae > Manis > Manis pentadactyla. The sequence continues at coordinate 164,875,008 of NC_080021.1, read as the reverse complement.
ATTCTTAAAATTGTATGCCTTCTTTCAGTCCTATAAAACGAGGTTGAATGCTAATAGCCTCTGTTTTGCTTTCCCTGGGGTGGTGCTGAATGCTCAAGTTTGTGTGGTTTCTCTCAATTCTGCACTTAGACTAGTTTTCTGTGTATGTTCACTAGCTGCTGCAAAGCTTGCTCAGAATTGTGGAAAGGGAATCAGCCATGGGGTAGGTGCATGTCCGGTGTGCAGAACATTGGGGGTGCTCAGGAGCCAGTTGGGATGACCTATAGGTGAAATGTCCCTAGCAGTTCATGGATGGGTTTTCTAATGGGGTCATCCCAGTTAATAGAGTCCATGTCTCTTTGATATGCTCTGATAACCCTATCTGCTGCTCTCCCGCTTCCTCCCCACCTCCAATATAGCACACCTTCACATGCTTGTTGGAGAAAGAGAGAAGTAGGTTTCTTTGGCAGCAACCCACATAGCTGGCGAGCTGAGCACTTACTCACTTGCTGTCACTTAACCACATAGTAACAATCACAGGCCAAGAAACTCTCGCCTGGCACTGAGTTGAACCACCTTGTGGGGTGGGGTAACACAAGTGAAGTGAAACTATCCCTCCTTCCCTCTTCCGTACATACAATCTCAAGTTCTTTTACCTCCGCGGCATGCTGTAACTTCTCCACTTGACTCCTAGGTTTCCAAAGAGATTCTCACATCTTGGATAGTTGTTAAAACACCAAACTGGTGTGTTCTGGAGGGAAAGTCATAGAAAACCCTTTTTTCCCCATGATGATGATGTCATTCTATATTGGCAGCCACCAATTTTAGCAAATAATGTTTCACAGTAAACCCACTCATACGTGTATTGCCTATGGTTCTTTTGCACATTAGAAGCAGAGCTGAGTGGTTTCTACAAAGTCTGTATTCCCTCAAGTCCTCAAATAATTAGAGAAAAGTTTACTGAGCCCTAAAATAAGATTGTCAAAATTGAAGAATTTTTCCAATAAACCTATACTAGATAAAATTGTTATGTATGCTTTTAAAGAGAAAAAAGTAGGCCTTTGTAATTGTGTTAAAAATGCATTCAATTTATTTTCCCATCAAAATTATTTTTATGAAGACTATCAAAGAGAATTTTTCCACCCAAAAATAAACAAAATCACCATATTACTAAAACCTGCTAATTATAAACATGAAATATTTATCCATTGTTATTTGTATGTATATTTTAACATGTGATTTAGATATGAACTATAGTAATAAGCATATTGTCAGTCACCGTGAGTAAATTTTAAGGTATTGTTAAGCAACCAACTCATGTCATGTACAGCATCTGTGACATATAAATGTTTTAGAATTGGATAATAGTTTGTATTATGTATTTAAGGTATACAACTTGATGTCTTGATATGCATTGTTAAGTGATCACCGCAATCAAGCTAATTATCACATCTATCATATCAAATAATTAACATTTTCTTTTTTGTGTGTGATAAGAATGCTTAAGACCTAACTTCTTAGTAAATTTCAAGAATATCATGGCAAAATTCAAGTACTGTTAACTATGTCATATATTAGATCTCCAGAACATATTCATTTTGTACAGCTGAAACTTTTGTACTCCTTGACCAACATTACCCCAGCCCCTCTACCCTCAGCCCCATATATTCCCTGCTTCTATGAGTTTGACTATTTCAGATTCCACATATAAGTGAAATCATGCAGCATTGTCTTTCTTTGCCTGGGGTGTATTTTAAAAATATGAATTCATAAACATTATCCTATTAAATTTCAGAATCTTTCTTTTTTTGTACTTCCTTCTCTTATGTCTAAGGTCTCTGTCACCATTACCTCTCTATGAAAAACAATAACATCACTGCAGAACTAATGTTTAGTACATCAAGGAATACTTGGAACACATATTTATATTCCTTCTATACTAAACGTGTGACATAGAGCAAGATACTTGAAGAAGACTAAGTTTTGTATTCACTTGTAAATTAGGTTAATAATATGTATTACTCAATATTCTGGAGATAAAATTAGATAATATGCATATGAGTGATGGATGTACTCTAGTTCCCCAGCTAATGGGTTTTTTGTACTTAATATGTTTAATTTTATCTGGATTAGAGTTTGAGTTTATCTGCTAGCCTTGATCCCCACACAAAGTGTGTAAAATCTTATTCTGTTTCTGCATTTCCAGAGGTTAAGGACAGTTAAATGGTTGGGTATTCACAGATGGTACATCAACAGGAGGTACAAACTCAAATTAATTTGGTGCTGATTCTCACTATAGTACATGCGCATAACCACAGATGGCCCTTCTTCCTTTTCCCATATCAGAAATTTGGCTCCCTCCATACCATGTTCTCTAAGTCCTTTTATCCTTCATGTCTCTTACTATGCTAGTATAACATAGTTTCAAGAAGTTAAAAAGAAATACCGCTAAGAATAAATGCACTGAATCACCTCTCTTGACAAATATATAGCCATTTTTTGAGTCTTTGTGTAGGGTCTTATATAAATAAGAGGTGCTTTAAACTAACAGTAGTCAAATGGAAAAAGTATGCATAAAAAAGCTAATAATTGTGAAATAGCAATACAACATTCACAAATTGCCCAGCAGAATGTTGGGCATATTTGTGCACTCTAGAAATTTCTAGTTTTTACCCCACCTTCCTATTTTAAAACTGTTGTAATTACACTGCTATATGTATTGAAGGACTCCTAATGCATTGTCTCAGTCCTCCAAGCTATGCTGCACATGGGTGCTTTACTTTGTTTTCAATTTTTTGAATTTCAAAATTTTGGTTGTGGATTTCTCAACATAATATATACTTTAATCAATTAGGAATTTCTAATGCACGAGATTGTAGGATTCACATCTTTCATCACTATACCAGGATGCCCCATTCTGGAGCCCTTTTCTTTTTCAACTCACATTGTTATGTTTGATGCCTTATACCACTGTGGCTGAGATTCGTGTAACTATTCATATACCACGGGGTGCAGGGTATAAAACCTCCTTTGTAATGTAGCTGTTGGATAGTGAATAAGTAAATGATCCTCAAAAAATGTTTTTCACATGTCTGCTGCTGTCTTATTTATTTTTATAAATGCTATGTAAAAATCAGAATATTGTGGAAAGGAGATAGCTGTTAACATTTTAGTATAGATTTTTTTTTTTTTGTCTTGGGAATGCAGACAGATAACTGGACACTGGGAAGATAACTTCTGATATGTACAAGAGCTGGGAAATGTCAAGAAATAGCAAGCAAACTTAGGATCATCCGTCCAAGCCCAGCATTTTTGCCAGAGGATTACTTTGGGGGATCAGGCAACAGAACCGGAAAAGAAAAGGCCCTGCAGTGTGGAGAGCATCTCTGAAGACAGACTTCATCATTTTGCTTAAGGTCAGTCTGAGAGTGAAATCCAGTTAGGACAATTATTTTGGTGGCTTAGTGTCTTTAACCACTGTAATTTAATGAAACAGCATTGGTTTGTGCTGATACCCTATTGTCTTACTAGTGGAGAATAATACGCATAATCACAATTAATACAGTTTTGAAATGTTACAAATCTTTGGTGAGGAGCTAGAATCCTAGATAGCATCATTTGCAACACACAAAAAACTAGAAAAACAAATCTAACTTCCAGTAAAACCCTTGTTTTGTTACTTTGTTCCACAATTCCTCAAAACAAAAACACCTAAATTGGAACTATTGTTATCAGATATAATAAGGTCAAATGATGGGTTTATCTGCTTTATTTGATATGAGCTAGATAGCAAAATTCTGATAGTAAAATATGATTCTAGTGTATATGTCTGCACACACATGCATCATGTGGGTGTGCATGTGGGTATTAGTTGGGATTGAAATAAAAGAAAGCTGTGAATATGCCAGGCCTCGTGTGGTAGTTTTCCTCTAATAACTATGTGTTATCATGTTCTCTATTATCTGCTAATGATTACATATAAATTCAGTGTATAGAAATAAACAGACATCAGGCCAGAAAAACTAAGGTGCAAGAGAAAATGTACTTGTTGGAAAGGCAGGTATGTGATGCAGAATGGGGCACTGATGAGTCATTTGGCACTAACCTAACTAAGGAGAATGAATGATCTTAATCCAAAATGAGCCTGGACCTCAGTGTACAGGCATCTGTGCATAGTTAAAAACAGTATCCTAATTTGCTTTAATAAAAAATACAAATATGATGACAAGAAGGTCAAGGAGGTAACCTTCTTCCTGTGTTTACTTAATGTCAGACATGATTGCTAATATGGTCCCTTCTATAATATTCCCATTTGTGCTTACAAAATTATATAGTAGTTTAGTTTTGTTTTGATTTTATTTAATCAATTGTAGCAGTTGACACTCATAATCCAGCCACCTGGCTTCAAATACTACATTCTTTTTGCAGTATAAACATGACAAATTTTGGGATTATGATGATCAGACTCTACATTTGGGAACACAATAAATAAAAATTAAAAAGAGACCAGAGGATCTGCTGTGCTTTCTGTCTCCATCAGTTTATTGATATTAGAAATTCCCACTAAGCTGCTATATATTTGGCTTGGCAAGTCAAGCATCTTGCTAAAACAAAATATTCCCCTTACTTGTAACAGCTAAAGGTATAATTTAGTCAGTTACACTGTATTATGAATGTAAGTGGGAAGGAAAAAAAGATGGCATTAGGCTTTTAGGCTTCTAAGAAGGCAGAGGTCTTTGACAGAACAGAAAGGGAAATTATTATTTTGAACATGCCCTCAACCTTGAATTGTTTTAGGTTTTTAGTCCTCCCAACAATCTTGTGAAGTACTTTATGGCAAGTTCACAGATAAAGAAAATGAGGCTAAATCTAAAGTTTATGTTTCTGCTAATGTATCATGAAAGATTATAGCAAATGTACCAAAGAGTGTCCAGGACATTAAAAGATATATCATATTTACTTTAAAAATTTGCATGGAAAAAGGCCCCCATCTGCCAGAACTTGTGTTTGTGCATTGTAAGCCAGCCCCTATTTATTATTTGTAGTAAGGCAATGAGTATCATTTTACCCTGCTATTCATGCCTTCTTTGCCAGTGTTTCTAAGTAAAACAGGACTTGTCAGTAATATTTCTGAGTTGTCAGAGAGACGTTGGGCTTCCCTACAATGCAGACTTTGGCTTCTACTTCTTCAAGACCAGCCAGATTTGAACAAGGCAAAACTGGAGTGTAGGCCTGAAGTACTTGAATTGTTTACACAACTTCCCTCAGGCATCTTTTGGCACCATCCTAACTTACTAGAATTTTGTTCCACTTGTTCAATGCAATTTTATCATCAGGTTTATTCTTGTTAGTATTGTTTTCTTAGGATCCTATTTATTCTTTGTATAAGTTAAAACAAAAAACAAACAAAGTATATTGATATATGAATGACTGATAATATAATTATTTGTTTTCTGATTAATATGTTCCATTTAGAGAGTATGTCACTAAATCTTGTTTCCTATGGAAGGCCAAGATGGGGAAAAAGATTAAAAAATTTCTCCGCAATCTAGCCTGACAGTACAATTGAAATGTTACATATAAACTAAGAAGAATTGATCCTGTAAATACAATTTTTTACTGCTTGGTGTTGACCTGATTACTAAAATTGACACTCAAATCAAAATACCAAAATTCCTTGACACCAAAATATCTACTACCTTTTCTGACTTGGAATATTTAGTTCAAATTCTCTCCTTAATTACCTCTAAAGAAATCTCAACTAGACATTTAAAAATGCCAAAAATATCTGTTAAGAACACCTAAATTTATATTATATAATTATCTCTATATCATTAAACTAAAGAGATACACCTTTCCCATAAAATTATACAACAAAGACAATAAACAGGCATAATTAAAATATGGTTCTTTTCTTGGCATCAATTTTTTATGTGTGTGTGTGTGTAAGTTTGGACAGCTTTAGCATAAGCGTTACCATATTTCTCTCTGTATTCTTAATTTTGTTGTCTGGTTCTATACCAGGTTATTTTTTCTCAACTGTTAAGCCATATCATTGATGTGATAAGTTTCACATATTGCGAAATGTTCTTTTTATTACAAATAACTGATACCCTTCATTATCAACTAATTTTTACAATAAAAATAGCAGATTGAAAATCATTTTTCAGTAGTACTACCCTCACCTTCTTTCAGATATATTTTTCTGTGTAAAAGAGAGTGGTGAGATTACAGCAGGTGTATAGGAATGGTATATGACATGTAATTGATCATATATCTAGTAGTGAGCAACCTTTGATGACTTCGTATTCATAGTCATGGAAGTTATAAATTATTGAGATGCAGTGATGCCAACATCCTGCATTAGTCTGCTAGGGCTGCCAAGCAAGATGCCACAGAATGGATAGCTGAAACAACAAAGATATATTTCTCATATTTCTAGAAGTCAAAAATCCAAGAGCAAGCTACCATCAGAGTTGGTTCATTCAGGCTGATTTCAAGGTAGGAGCTCTCTCCTTGGGTTGCAGATGGCCGCCTTTGGACTGTGTCCTCAGGTGGTGTTTTCCGTTTGCAAGAAGAGAGAAAAAGCACATGCTGGTGTCTCCTCTTCTTCTTATAGACATCAGTCCAATCAGCTTAAAGCCCCACCCTTATGACCTCATTTAATTTTAATTATGTCCTTAAAACCTTACCTCTAATTGCAGTCATACTGAGAATCAGGATGTCAGCCTATACATTTTAACAGTACACTATTCAGCCCTTAACACTTCCCTACCCCAGTTACGTTGGAGTATAGCTGATTTGGCTATGTTTGGTCATGAGTTAATGTGTTTGAGTATCACTTCTCACCGAAGAAAAGATGGGAACCACTGTTTGTTGTTAAAAACTCCTTAAGAAGAGGAACTGTTTTTTTTTTTTACTTGCTTCAACATTCTTAGTGCTAAATGAAGTACTAAGCCCACAGTGACATTTATAAAATGTCTACTTAATGAATAACCCCAATGACCTAATATTGACACGTATTAGTGGTCCATATTGACACACTGTCCATGTCAGATATTTACCTACTTAGTTTGGTATACTAATTGCAGTAAATTCTCAATTTCTTGTATTTTTGCTTAACAAAATGGCTTTTTAGCTCCATTTCTATCAGTAAATTTTAGATCTTTGCAGACATTCTCCATACTTTCTTCTCAAGTCTCTTGAGAAAATATAACATGGGAAAGGCTATACAAATTCTGTTGGCTTTTGGAAACATGAGATCAAGCTCGTGTCAATTACTGGCTTAAAGTGTTTACGAAAAAATTTAATCTGGATAGATTCTCTAAATATCCTCTTACTGTAGAAATTTAAACATGCATAAACATACACACACACACACACACACACAGTGGGATTTCCAAGACTTTGTTGTTTTACTTTTGTTATATGTATTAGACTTAAACTTCAAAACAATGACTTGGCACACACACATATTTTTATATTTACATGGCCTTCATTCCATGTTATAAAGAACAGTGAAGTAGGGTCAGGAAAGCACTAATATTTACACTGCCATGCATTCAAAAATAAAGCATTGGGTGGAAGAAAATAAACACCCCCAAAATAATTTTGCCATCTTATTTAGGCTGAATTATATATTTTACTTTTGATTATTAGAATGTCAGTTTGAAAAAGAATAATGCAGAAAATGTTTTGTTCTTTCTACTGAATATTATTTTATTCTCCATATATAAAAAACATTTTCTGATTTCTTATAAATATACCCTCGCCAACACTTGTTGGCTCTTTGATAATGCCATCCTAACAGGTGTGAGGTGGCATATCACTGTGGTCTTGATTTGTTGTTACCCGATAATTAGAAATTTTGAACATCTTTTTCTATACCTGTTATTCTTTGAAGAAATGTTTCTCTTGATCATTTTTTAAACTGCATAATTTGTTTTGTTGCTATGGAATTGTAGGAGTTCCTTATATATTTTGGATAGTAACCCCTTATCATATATGTGGTTTATAAATATTTTTACCCATTCTATGTGTTGCCTTTTCATTCTGTCAATTGTTTCTTTGCTGTGCAGAAGCATTTTTGTTTGATGTAGTTGCACTTGTCTACATTTTCTTTCAATGACTGTATCTTTGTAAACAGTTACATTCAAGAAATCATTGCCAAAACCAATGTAAAGAAGTATTTTCCTTGTGTTTCCTTCTAAGAGTTTTAGTTTTGGATCTTACATTTAAGTCTTTAATCCATTTTGAGTTTATTTTGATGACTAGTATGATATAAAGGTTTAACTTAATCCTCTTGCATGGGATATGGTTTTCCCTGAACCATTTATTGAAGAAAGTGTCACTTCCCCATTATGTATTCTTGGCACCATTGCTGAAGATCAGTTGAACCTGTATGTGTGGTTTAATTACTGGCTTTCCTATCCTATCTTACCCAAACCTATCCTATCCTATCCTATCCTATCCCCTATCCTATCCCCTATCCTATCCTACCCTACATCCATTTTTACCTCTCTCCCATGGAATGGCAGTAGAGAGCCACACCACTCTGTCAGCAATAGAAACTGGAAGGCCAGTCCTCTAGCTCTGTAGGACTGACTGAAGACTGGAATAAAGATTGCTGAGAGCCAAAGAAGCAAACCTTCCCTGCATAAGTCAGAAGTGCTCTATCAAAATATTCCATTAGTCTCTATGTCTCTCTTTATGCCACTATCATACTGGTTTAATTTCTATATCTTTGTAATATATTTTGGAATCAGAAAGTGTAATAATGCCTTCAGCTTTGCTTTTCTTTCTCAAGATTGCTTTGGTTATTTGGAGCCTTTTGTGGTTCCATATGAAATTCAGAATTGTTTTTGCAAGTTCTGTAAACAATGCCTTTGGGATTTGAATGGTGATTGCATTTAATTTGTTCATTGATGTGAATAATATGAAAATCTCAATAATAATAAGTCTTCTGATCCATGAACATAAGATGTTTTTCCATATGCCTCATCCTGTATATTTTGTCTTTTATTCCTTTAAGTTGAGTTGTTTTGTTTTAGTGACTGAAATTCTTTTCCGTTGAACTTACCGAATTCAATCATTTCATTAAGTTCTTCCCTAGACATTCCATGTAAAAATAAATAAAAAAATAATCGTGCTGTTAAAAAGCTATTATTATTAACATTGCTAAAGTCATGTTCCAAGCATGCTGCCTGTTTGACAGATAAGATTGTGTTTAGAATAAAAAGATATTTGGGCTCATATTAAGCTTGGATCAAGACCCAATTTTGAAGCAAAGATGAACAAACACTGTTTTAACCTTGCTTTATAATGTTATTAGCAAACTCCATGAGTAAGACTGATCTCTTTCTTCCTCACACCACTCTAGGAAGGCAGGTGTCAAAAAAGAGGTAAAGGCTTAACATATGCATCTTGTAGCCAGGTCTACATATTATAATGTGTCCTGCATAGTATGTAGAAACTGGACATCCAAAATATTCTTCACATAAGGAAAATGTCTTTCCATGCATTTTAAGCAAATATATCTTAATACAAATCTTCCTTGATTTATGATGGTGTTATGTCCCAATAACTCACCATAAGTTGAAAATATCATTAAAAATGCACATAGTACACCTAACCCAACAAACATCATAGCTTAGCCTAGCCTACCTTAAACATGCTCAGAACATTTACATTAACCTACAGTTAGACAAAATCATCTAACACAAAACCTATTTTATAATAAAGTGTTGACTATCTCATGTAATTTATTGAGTACTATACTGAAAGTGAAAAATAGGATGTACGTATGAGTGGACAGTGGTTGTAAGTGTATTGGTATTTTACCCTCATGACTTGATAGCTGGCTGGGAGCTGTGGCTTGCTGCCATTTCCCAGAATCACAAGAGAGTATTATTCTGCCATTGCTAGCCTGAGGAAAGATCAAAATTCAAAATTTAAAGTACAGTTTCTACTGAATGCATATAGTCTTTGCACCATCATAAAGTCCAAAAATTATAAGTTGCACCATTGTAAATAAGGGATCATGTATATATGTAAGATAAATGAATCTTAATAAATATTAATCTTAATTGTATTATTGAAATAGTTCATTATATTAATATTTATTAAAATTGTCAAATATTAATATTATCAAATCCCTTGATTATCAAATTATCAAATCCCTTATCAAATATTAGTTGACCAGATAAAGAAGTTTGAAAGACATGATATTGAGAAAAAAATAAAAGGAATAATAAACAATAACCTATAGAAAAATGACCCTGAAACAGTGAGATTGCTTTGGAATACCTATCTATACTTTTTTCCATCCCTGCTAGAGATTTAAATCAAATGTTGCATGTACAACATAATTCTATGAAAAGAGTCTATAGCTACATATAATAAAGTAGATTCTTAGACATATATGGCTACTAAGCACTTCACATGGGAATAGTGTGACTAAATAGCAAAGATTTTAATTTAATTTTAATTGATTTAGTTTAAACAATGAGGCAGTATGAAATAGTGAAACATTAAGACTTTGTTTTAATAAGGTTGCATTTCATTTTAACCATTATATCACATTTTAATGTTGCGTGTTTGTGTAACTGCATCCTTCCTAATGTTACATATAAATACATCATTGATATAATTAGTGTCAATAGTTTGATTCAGTTCAAATTATTTTTTCACACAAATATAATGTTGCAATCTGTTTATCTGAATATTCTAGAAGCCAGTGTGATTTTCACAGAAACCTAAATAAATTATAACTTGTAATTAAATTGAAATATCCATTATTTTAATTTTTATATGATTAATTTCTCTAGTTTAAAATAAGAAAAAATTTGTAAAAATGAAAACAAGAGCGTGATGAAGAATTGAGTGGAGTTGTAGAAATTAGCATTATGACTAGAACAGTAAAGAAAAGATACCAGAAGAAGGCACAAAGTTCATGGTAATTAAAAACACAGTTTGCTGCAGGAAAGCAAAACTAAGAATATCCTGATTTTTGTGTAAAACATAAAGATAGTAAAGTAGGATATCTTAAGAGACGTCTTAAACAATTATATACTGAATTTGGTGTTTTCTTTCAAGTCAAAAGAATATTCAATGAATTTTTTTTCCTGAAACCAGAATTCCATGTCCAACAAAACATGTAAACATTTTTTGGACATATCTGAGCTGTATTTTGGCAAGTTTTAAAATTGCTTGAATTCTTGAACAAAAGAGAAAATTATTATTGCATGAAGAGATAAAAAATTATTTCAAGTTTGGAAAAAATGTTATTTTTAAGTAAATTTAAAAGTATTCATTTGGGTCATAAAGCAAATGCTCATATAACTCCAAGCCTTTATATCTCATTGACCAATTGGTTCAAAATTTTTTAAATTGCAAATAATATTCTTTAGGTCCAAGGTGCAATATAAATGTACCAGCAATTATTTTTTGGATACAGTTTCACTCAAAAGCTTCCAAATATAGAAAGAGATATTGTCAAATTTTCTAGTGAGGCATCACAATTCTGATATAGATTTTTATTTTCAAATTTTACATTAGTCGGTGGAGAATTCAGCTGGGTGTGAAAAATTAGTGTCTGTCATGAATGCTGCTCCACTTATGTTAGCTGCAAAATTTGGGTATATTGGAATTTTAAAACAAAAGATACATATATATATTGCTTTCTCCCCCTGTGTGATAAATATTGTAAATATATTCATTTTTTTGAAGCAGATTCTATGAAAAGTATCACAGAAATCATTTAAATCATTTATTATATGCATGCCTATGCTCTGAAATATTGTCAGTTTATGAAACTGCCGAAAGAAATAGAAGACAATCAATTTAATGATCTTTAATGATTATTTGCTTATAGTTACTGGTCGAATCATGATATCATGAAAAAGGTTTTCAAAGATTTATTGTAGCAGTGACTCCAATTCTATATTTTCTTGGAACATAAAGAGTGATTGAGCTCCAGGAAAAAAGATGGCGGCATGAGAAGTAAGGCAGAAACCTCCTCCCAAAAATCATATAAAACATGAAAATACAGCAAATAAAGCTAATCCTGAAAAAGCAACCAGAAGACTGCAGAACAAACTGCCTACATCTAGGGAAAAAGAGAAGACCTCACAAAAAAGGGTAAAGTAGCAATGACTCCATCTGGCAGGACCCAAGCCCTCTCCCCAACCCAGTCCATAGGTGCCAGGAAGAGAAATGGAACAGGGAGGGAGTAGAACCCATGACTGCTGAATACCCAACCCTGGAGATCTGTTCTGGGAGCATGAACCCACATTATGTGGTGCTCTGGAGATTAGTTGGGTTGGAAAGCAAAGACAGGAGGAGTACTTAGGGAGACTGAGATTCCAGCCACCAATGGGGAACAAGTACAACTGGCACCCCTGTGATAAAAGAAAGGTGGTAAGATAGAAGGACATCCCAGCAGTGAGAGGGGTGCTAAAGGGGAAAAGATTACAGAGGTTGCTGCTCAGGAGAAAGGGCAGGTGGACAAAACCTTCATAGCACACTCATCCCAGCATGTTGGGAACTCTCAGGAGCTTCAGAAGCTCTATCCCCCTGGCTGGCAATACACCCCTAAGGTCCCCCCCACTGTGGTACACAGCCTAACACTACTTCCTCCTGGCAGGTATGAGTCCTACTCACCTGTGACACCCCTGCCATTGCCCCAGGCCAGCCTGAGGATGGCCCCACCAATGGCAGATACAGAGGCCTAGCACAGAGGCTCCTCCCTGTATGCACAGCCCACTGGACCTGCCAGTGGAGGCATGCACTACAGATAAGAAGGCAGGAAACCGTCAAAGCTGAGATCTTTTCTCCCAGCAGGTGCCGGTTCTGCTGGCCTGTGACCTCCATCACTGCTGGAGGCACATGGCAGCTCCAAGGTTCTAGGCACTAGAGGATGCCACCTACGCAAAGTTATTATTCCATAGGAAACACTAAAAAAAAGTGAAGCAGCAAATGAAATTGGTCCAAACAAAACTATAGGGAAAAATGCCAGAAAGAGGACTTAATGAAACTGAAATCAACAAACTTGATAAAGATTTCAAAAAGTCATAAACATTCTCCCAGATCTACAGAAAACTATTCAAGATCTCGAAGAGGGCTTCAACAAAGAGATAGAAACTTTGGAAAATAAAGAATCTGAAATGAAACATTAAATGGAGGGACATAAAAGCAGATTAGATGAGTTAGTGGATATGGTAAATGAAATAGAAATTAGAGAATAGGAAAAAAGAGAAGCTGAGACATAGAGAAAAGGATCTCTAGAAATGAAAGAATAATAAGAGACCTGTGCGACCAGTCCAAATGAAACAATATTTGCAATATAGGGGTACATATAATGAAAAATAAGGAAGATTAAAAGGGATAGAGAGTCTTTTTGAGGAAATAATTGCTGAAAACTTCCCCAATGTAGGGAATTAAATAGTCTTTCAAGTCATGGAAGTTCAGAGGTCTCCAAACACAAGGAACCATAGGAAGACAACACCAAACAAATATACAATAATTTAAATGGAAAAAATCAAGAACAAGGAGAGAGTATGGAAAGCAACCAGAGAGAAGAAAGACCACTTATAAAGGAAAGCCCATCAGGCTATCATCAGACTTCTCAACAGAAACCTTACAGGCCAGATGGAATAGCATGATGTATTTAATGCAATGAAACAGAAGGGCCTCCAGCCAACAGTACTATACCCAACAAGAGTATCATTTAAATTTGAAACAGGGATTAAACAAGTTCCAGATGAGCATAAGTTCAGAGAATTCACCATGCACACACTGTCTCTACATTGTATTTTAAAGGGACTGCTCTAGAAGGAACTGCTCCTAAGGCTAAATAGCTGTCACCAGAGAAAATAAAACCACAGTAAAGGAAATAGACCAATTAATAACTAAGCAAATACAAAATTAAATCAACTACTCATAAAGTTAGTCAAGGAATACACAAATAGTACAGAATATGACACCTAATACATACAAGTACAGGAGGAAGAAGAAGAAAGGGACAAAAAATAAAAGAACCTTTAGATTGCATTTGAATACAGTAATAAGCAATTTAAGACAGACTGTTAGATACTAAAGAAGCTACCCTTGAACCTTTCATAACCACAAATCTAAAGCCTGCAATGGCATTAGGTACATATCTATCGATGACCACCCTAAATGTAAAAGGACTAATTGAACTAATCAAAAGACATAGAGTTACAGAATGGATAAAAAAACAAGACCCATTTAATTGCTGCCTACAAGAGACTTACTCCAAACCCAAAGATACACACCGACTAAAAGTGAAGAGATAGAAAAAGATATTTCATGCAAATAATAGAAAAAAGCAGGAGTAGGAGTACGTACATCAGACAAAACAGATCTCAGAACAAAATAAGTATCAAGAGACAAAGAAGGATATTACATAATGATAAAGGGAAGAGTCCAAGAGGATATAACCATTATAAATATCTATGCATCCAATCTAGGAGCACCCAAATATATGAAACAAATACTAACAGAATTAAAGGGGGAAACAGAATGCAACACTTACATTTTAGAGGACTTCAATACAGCACTCTTACCAAAAGATGATGACACAGAAAATGAGGACACAGAGGCACTGAACAATACATTATAAAACAGATGGACCTAACAGATGTGTACAGAAAACTCTACCCAGATGCAGCAGGATGCACATTCTTTTTAAGTGAACATGGAAAGTATTCCAGAATAGTTCACATACTAGGTCACAAAAAGAGACTCAATAAATTCAAAAAGATACTCAATAAATTCAAAAAGATTGACATTGTTCAATCAGCTTCTAAGACCACAAAGGTATTAAACTAGAAATAAATTATGCAAAGAAAATGAAAAAGCCAACAAACACATGGAGGCTTAACAACATGCTCCTAAATAATCAATGGATCAATGGCAAAATTAAAACACAGATCAAGAATATGTGGGATACAGCAAAGGTAGTTCTAAGAGGAAAGTGTATAGCAATTTCAGGCTTACCTCAAGAAAGAAGAACAATCCCAAATGAAAAGTCTAAACTCACAATTCATGAAACTAGAAGAAGAAGAACAAATGAGGCTCAAAGTTAGTAGAAAAAGGGACATAATAAGTATCAGAGCAGCAGTTTTATAAAATTGAGAATAATGATACAACACACACACAAAAATCAATGAAATCAGGAGCTGATTCTCTGAGAAAATAAATCAAGTAGATAATCCCCTAGCCAGACCTAACAAGAAAGAAAGGGTGTATACACATAAACAGACTCAGAAGGTGAAAAAGGAAAAATCACTATGAACAGCATAGAAATGCAAAGAATTATTAGAGAATACAATGAAAAATTCTATGCCAATGACTTGGATAACCTAGAAGAAATTGACAACTTTCTAGAAAAATACAACCTTCCAAGACTGACCTAGCAAGAAACAGAAAATCTGAACAGACCAATTTTCAGCAATGAAATCAAACTGGTACTCAAAAAACTAACTAAAAGCAAAATCACCGGCATAGACAGCTTCACAGCTGAATTTTATTAGACATTTAAAGAAGATCTAATACCCAACATTTCTAAACTTTACCAAAAAGTAGAAGAGGAGGGGATACTTCCAAACATTCAATAAGGCCAACATCACTTTGATACCAAAACCAGACAGACACCACACACACAAAAATTTCCATACCAATATCACTGTTGAACATAGGTGAAAAATCCTCAACCAGATATTAGCAAAATGATTTCAAAAACACATTAAAAGATCATCCATCATGATCAAATAGGATTTATCCCAGGGATGTAAGGATGGTACAATATTAAAATATCCATGGACATTATATACCACATCAACAAAAAGAACAACAAAAATCACATGATAATCTCAATAGATAATAAAGCATTTGACAAAATTCAACATCCATTCATGATAAAACCTCTCAACAAAATGGGAATAGAGGGCAAGTACCTCAACATAATGAAGGCCATATATGACAAACCCACAGTCAATATCATACTTAACATCATATAGTGAAAAGCTGAAAGCTTTCTTCTAAGAGCAGGAACAAGACAAGGATGCCCACTCTCCCCACTTTTATTCAACACAATACTGGACTTCCTAGCCACAGCAATAATATAACACAAAGAAATGAAGGCATCCAGATTGGTAAGGAAGAAGTTAAACTGTCAGTTTGCAGATGACCTGATATTGTACATAGAAAACCCTAAACAATCTACCAAAAAATCTACTAGAATGAATAACTGGATTCATCAAAGTTGCAGGATATGCAATTAATACATAGAAATTTGTTGCATTTCTATATAGTATCAATGAACTAGCAGAAAGAGAAATAAGGAAAACAACTCTACTTACAATTGCATCAAAAAGAATACAATACCTAGGAATAAATCTAACCAAGGAGGTGAAAGACCTATACCCTGAAAACTACAAGACACTCATGAGAGAAATTAAAGAAGACACCAATAAATGGAAACACATCTCGTGCTCATGGATAGAAAGAATTAATATTGTCAAAATGGCCATCCTGCCTAAAGTAATCTAAAGATTCAATGCAATCCCATCAAAATACCAACACCGTTCTTCAATAAACCAGATCAAATAGTTCTAAAATTCATATGAAACCAAAAAAGACTGAATTGCCAAAGCAATCCTGAGAAGGAAGAATAAGGCTAGGGGATTACACTCCCCAACTGCAAGCTCTACTACAAAGCCACTGTAATGAAGATAATTTGGTACTGGCACAAGAACAGACCCATAGAGCAATAGAACAGAATATAGAGCCCAGACAAAAACCCAAGCATATATGGTCCATTAATAGATAAAGGAGCCATGGATATACAATGGGGAAATGACAGCATCTTCAACAACTGATGATGGGAAAACTGAACAGCTACATGCAAGAGAATTAAACTGGATTATTGTCTAATGCTATACAGACTCTATACGTACATACATTAGACTTTCTCAGAAACTACTTTAAAAAGATTACATTTTGAGATGCTAATGCTTTATATGTATGTGTTTTAATTATAAAAATTATGTATTATAGTATGAGATTTAATTTCTCCTATTTTTTATTTTTTTAATAGTGCTAGTATTTAATTTGAATGTATGACTGTATTGTATTTCAATGGGTTCTATAGCTTTCATTTTCTCAAAGAAATCACATCCACAAATGGCTTGAGAACTACCGCTTTGGGGAAAAATACTAAAATCACAAATCCTCTACTAGGATTAGCCTATCAGCATTTGATGATTATTAATTGTATTCCATCCACTGTACTTCAGTGATGCTTAAACCAGCATGTAAACAATGTTTACATGTAGAAAGTTGATCTGATACAGGCAAAACTGAAAGAATAATGATACTTATAGATTGAAGTCAACATTTAAGTTTATACTTAGAACCAGTTTTCAAAGGGAGCAAATGTTGGAGCCTAGATACTATCAGCTCCACATAGCTAATACGTTTTGGAAAATGAGTTACTAATTTCAGCACTTGAGGCTGCCAAGAGGTATGACACTTCATTTGTGCTAAGACACCAGCTTCAGTGTCTTTAGCCTCTCACTGTCAGTGTACTTTACAACAGTCAAAGAACACAAGCCCCCCCGCCAAAAATCTCCTTTTTGAATATTGAAATATCGAAATCACTAAACTGTATATATATTTCACCTTCAAGATACCGTTACAACAGCCTCAAGTTTTAATCTTCTCAGAGAATTGGAGCAAATTTTTTTTGTAGTAAATTAAACCTTTCAAAGGATTGCATATAAAAGATGTTTTTAAGAACTCCTTTAATTGTTATTTTCCTAATCTTACAAATATAAGGATCCTGATTTAGGAAAAAAATAACTATATTTAAATATCATCATAGTATTAAAAACAATATACTGAAATCTTAATAGTGCCTTGAAATACTAAAATTAATGATAATACAAACTAATTTACCTTATATTGCCATTTTAGTACAACTATTTGTTTCACCTTTGTAAATACTCTCCCTTCAGTTGTTGCGCACAAAGATATTATATCAGGAAATATATTAGACAAATTTAGAAGAACATTTTAAAACAGAATATGAGATACTGTAGTTTTAGCACATTACTATTAAATACTAATCTATTCAAGAGCAAGAAATACAGAAAGCTAGACTGGAAAAATGAAACTACCAAAAATAGAAGTGGCTGTTTAGGAAACTGACATGCATTAGCCACTGCTAGAAAAATGAAGAAATGCTAAAAAGCAAATCCTAGGAACATACCATATGCGTATAGTTGGACTACCAATTTTCAGGACTTGAAACAATGATTTGTACTATATATATTGAAATAATTTGTTTAATCTCTTTTACATGATTCAGCATATTTTTCAGGAAATTAATCTCTCTAGTCCATTATCAACAGTATCAGTAAAGTATGTTGAACAAATAATATTTTACTTTATAAAAGCAAATAGTTGAGATAGAATTTTGAGAAGCTAAAATACAAATATTTCATAGTTTGAAAAAGACCTTATATAGCAGATTTTGCCTTTTTCATCTTTTAACTCTTCATAGAGTTTTGAATAATTATAAATTGCCCTTTGGTCATTTTACTGGTTGACACCTATTTGCCCTCCTGAAACACTGGATGTTTTCTTCAGTTGGATATTTTCCCTCAAAAAGGAAAAACAAAATTAAAATTTAGACCCAAAGAATTTCTCCAGTGGCAGTTTTGCTATAATGATTCTTCAATTAGTGCTTCTACTGAATGACTAATTATCTAGTTAGAAAATTAAGAAATTATATGTTAAAATAAGAACCTTATAATTTTGAAAACATTTTTTCTGCCTTTCTGAGTTACATAATATAATTTGTAATTAGAAAGTCTTTCCATAGCAACTTACTATTTTTCAATTCAAACAAGTCTGGTAGACCACCTACTGCAGAAGATGAACACATAAACTCAGAAAAAAAAAGCAACATAATTAAATCTTTCATTTTGGATGAATGCATAGAGAAAATGTTAATTTAACAAATAGTCCATATGCTAGAATTAAGAAATAGCTTTTGCCTTCAACTGGCTTAGAAGAAAGGAATACTGGCAATTATGTAAAACGATGTCAGCAAGTGGCACATCTAAATGTAGTGGTATGTGCACTCTTCTTTTTTTTAAGTTCTTTTTTTAAATTTTGTTATCATTAATCTACAATTACATGAAGAACATGATGTTTACTAGGCTCTCCCCTACCCCAAGCCCCCCCCCACAAACCCCATTACAGTCACTGTCCATCAGCATAGTAAGATGTTGCAGAATCACTACTTGTCTTCTGTGTGTTGCAAAGCCCTCCCCTTTCCCCACCCCGCACATTATACATGCTAATCATAATACCCCCTTTCTTCTCCCCTGCCCTTATCCCTCCCGACCCTCCCATTCTCCCCAGTCGCTTTCCCATTGGTAACTGTTAGTCCATTCTTGCGTTCTGTGATTCAGCTGCTGTTTTGTTCCTTCAGTTTTTCCTTTGTTCTTATACTCCACAGATGAGTGAAATCATTTGGTATTTGTCTTTCTCCACTTGGCTTATTTCACTGAGCATAATATCCTCTAGCTCCATCCATCCATGTTGTTGCAAATGGTAGGATTTGTTTTCTTCTTATGGCTGAATAATATTCCATTGTGTATATGTACCACGTCTTCTTTATCCATTCATTTACTGGTGGACACTTAGGTTGCTTCCATTTCTTGGCTATTGTAAAAGGAAAAACAAAATTAAAATTTTGTGATAAACATAGGGGTGCATCTGTCTTTTTCAAACTGGAGTGCTGCATCCTTAGGGTAAATTCCTAGAAGTGGAATTCCTGGGTCAAATGATGTCTATTTTGAGCATTTTGAGGAACCTCCATACTGCTTTCCACAATGGTTGAACTAATTTACATTGCCACAAGCAGTGTAGGAGGGTTCCCCTTTCTCCACAACCTCGACAACATTTGTTGTTGTTTGTCTTTTGAATGGTAACCATCCTTACAGGTGTGAGGTGATATCTCATTGTGGTTTTAATTTGCATTTCTCTGATAACTAGTGATGTGGAGCATATTCTCATGTGTCTGTTGGCCATCTGAATTTCTTCTTTGGAGAACTGTTCAGCTCCTCTGCCCATTTTTTAATTGGAATATTTGCTTTTTGTTTATTGAGAAGCATGAGCTCTTTATATATTTTGGATGTCAAGCCTTTATCGGTTCTGTCATTTACGAATATATTCTTCCATACTGTAGGGTACCTTTTGTTCTACTGATGGTGTCCATTGCTGTACAGAAGCTTTTCAGCTTGATATTGCCCCACTTGTTCATTTTTGCTTTTGTTTTCCTTGTCCGGGGAGATATATTCATGAAGAAGTCACACATGTTTATGTCCAAGAGATTTTTGCCTATGTTTTTTCTAAGAGTTTTTTGGTTTCATGACTTACATTCAGGTCTTTGATCCATTCTGAATTTACTTTTGTGTATGGGGTTAGACAGTGATCCAGTTTCATTCTCTTACATGTAGCTGTTCAGGTTTGCCAGCACCATCTGTTGAAGAGACTGTCATTTCCCCATTGTATGTCCATGACTGCTTTATCAAATATTAATTGACCATAAATGTTTGGGTTAATGTCTGGAGTCTCTAGTCTGTTCCACTGGTCTGTGGCTCTGTTCTTGTGCCAGTACCAAATTGTCTTGATTATTATGGCTTTGTAGTAGAGCTTGAAGTTGGGGAGTGAAATTCCCGCTACTTTATTCTTCTTTCTTAGGATTGCTTTGGCTATTCTGGGTCTTTGGCATTTCCATATGAATTTTTGAACTATTTGTTCCAGTTCGTTGAAGAATGTTGTTGGTAATTTGACAGGGATTGCATCAAAGCTGTATATTGCTTTGAGCCAGATGGCCATTTTGACAATATTAATTCTTCCTAGCCACGAGCATGGGATGAGTTTCCATTTGTTAGTGACCTCTTTAATTTCTCTTAAGAGTGTCCTATAGTTTCCAGGGTATAGGTCTTTCACTTCTTTGGTTAGGTTTATTCCTAGGGATTTTATTCTTTTTGGTGCAATTGTGAATGGAATTGTTTTCCTGATTTCTCTTTCTATTCGCTCATTGTTAGTGTATTGGAAAGCCACAGATTTCTGTGTGTTAATTTTGTATCCTGCAACTTTACTGTATTCCGATATCAGTTCTAGTAGTTTTGAGGTGGAGTCTTTAGGGTTTTTTATGTACAATATCATGTCATCTGCAAATAGTGACAGTTTAACTTCTTCTTTACCAGTCTGGATTCCTTATACTTCTTTGTTTTGTCTAATTGCCATGGCTAGGACCTCCAGTACTATGTTAAATAACAGTGGGGAGAGTGGGCATCCCTGTCTTGCTCCCGATCTTAGAGGAAAACCTTTCAGCTTCCCACTGTTCAGTGTGATGTTGGCAGTGGGTTTATCATATATGGCCTTTATTATGCTGAGGTACTTGCCCTCTATACACATTTTGCTGAGAGTTTTTAATCATGAATGGATGTTGAATTTTGGAGAATGCTTTTTCAGCATCTATGGAGATGATTATGTGGTTTTTGTCTTTCTTTTTGTTGATGTGGTGGATGATGTTGATGGATTTTCGAATGTTGTACCATCCTTGCATCCCTGGGATGAATACCACTTGGTCATGGTGTATGATCCTTTTGATATATTTTTGAATTCGGTTTGCTAATATTTTATTGAGTATTTTTGCATTCACGTTCATCAGGGATATTGGTCTGTAGTTTTCTTTTTTGGTGGGGTCTTTGCCTGGTTTTGGTATTATGGTGATATTGGCTTCATAGAATGAGTTTGGGAGTATTCCCTCCTCTTCTATTTTTTGGAAAACTTTAAGGAGAATGGGTATTATGTCTTCTCTGTATGTCTGATAAAATTCTGAGGTAAATCCATCTGGCCCGGGTGTTTTTCTCTTGGGTAGTTTTTTGATTACCGCCTCAACTTCCTTGCTGGTAATTGCTTTGTTTAGATTTTGTGTTTCTTCCTTGGTCAGTTTTGGAAGGTTGTATTTTTCTAGGAAGTTGTCTATTTCTCCTAGGTTTCCCAGCTTCTTAGCATATAGGTTTTCATAGTAGTCTCTAGTAATTCTTTGTATTTCTGTTGGGTCTGTGGTGATGTTTCCTTTCTTATTTCTGATTTTGTTGATGTGTGTTGATTCTCTTTTTCTCTTAATAAGTCTGGCTAGAGGCTTATCTATTTTGTATATTTTCTCAAAGAACCAGCTCTTGGTTTCATTGATTTTTTTCTATTGTTTTATTTTTCTCAATTTTGTTTATTTCTTCTCTGATCTTTATTATGTCCCTCCTTCTGCTGACCTTAGGCCTCATTTGTTCTCCTTTTTCCAATTTTGATAATTGTGACATTATACTATTCTATTGGGTTTGTTCTTCCTTCTTTAAATATGCCTAGATTACTATATACTTTTCTCTTAAGACTGCATCACTGCGTCCCACAGAAGTTGGGGCTTTGTGTTGTTGTTGTAATTTATTTCCATGTATTGCTGGATCTCCATTTTAATTTGTTCATTGATCCATTGGCTATTTAGAAGGATGTTGTTAAGCGTCCATGTGTTTGTGAGCCTTTTTGCTTTCTTGGTACAATTTATTTCTAGTTTTATACCTTTGTGGTCTGAAAAGTTGGTTGGTAGGATTTCAATCTTTTGGAATTTACTGAGGCTCTTTTTGTGGCCTACTATGTGGGCTTTTCTGGAGAATATTCCATGTGCACTTGAGAATAATGTGTATCCTGTTGCTTTTGGATGTAGAGTTCTATCGATGTCTATTAGGTCCATCTGTTCTAGTGTGTTGTTCAGTGTCTCTGTGTCCTTACTTATTTTCTGTCTGGTGGATCTGTCCTTTGGAGTGAATGGTGTGTTGAAGTCTCCTAAAATGAATGCATTGCAGTCTATTTCCTCCTTTAGTTCTGTTAGTATTTGTTTCACATATGCTAGTGCTCCTGTGTTGGGTGCATATATATTTAGAATGGTTATATCCTCTTGCTGGACTGATCCCTTTATCATTATGTAATGTCCTTCTTTATATCTTGTTACTTTCTTTGCTTTGAAGTCTATTTTGTCTGATACTAGTATTGCAACACCTGCTTTTTTCTCCCTATTGTTTGCATGAAATATCTTTTTCCATCCCTTGACTTTTAATATGTGCATGTCCTTGGGATTGAGGTGAGTCTCTTGTAAGCAGCATATAGATGGGTCTTGTTTTTTTATCCATTCAGTGACCCTATGTCTTTTGATTGGTGCATTCAGTCCATTTACATTTAGGGTAATTATCGATAGGTGTGTTCTTATTGCCATTTCAGGCTTTAGATTCATGTTTACCAAAGGTTCCAGATTACTTTCCTTACTATTTAAGAGTCTAACAACTCACTTAGTATGCTGTTACAAACACAATCTAAAGGTTCTTTTCTATTTCTCCTCCTTTTTCTTCCTCCTTCATTCTTTATATATTAGGTATCAATTTCTGTACTTTTTGTCTATCCCTTGATTGACTTTGGGGATAGTCAATTTAATTTTGCATTTTCATCACAATCTGCTGCTCCACCCTCCCTACCATGATTTTACTACCTCTGGTGACAGCTATCCAACCCTAGGAATACTTCCATCTATAGCAGTCCCTCCAAAATAGACTGCAGAGATGGTTTGTGGGTGGTAAACTCTCTCAGCTTTTGCTTATCTGGAAATTGTTTAATCCCTCCTTCAAATTTAAATGATAATCTTGCTGGATAAAGTAATCTTGGTTCCAGTCCCTTCTGCTTCATGGCTTTTAATACATCATGTCACTCCCTCTGGCCTGCAAGGTTTCTCCTGAGAAGTCTGATGTTAGCCTGATGGGCTTTCCTTTTATGTGATCTTATTTCTGCCTCTGGCTGCTTTTAACAGTTTATCCTTGATCTTTCTCATTTTAATTACTATGTGTCTTGCTGTTGTCTTCCTTGGGTTCCTTGTGTAGGGGGATCTGTGGATCTCCATGGCCTGACAGACTGTGTCCTTCCCCAGATTGGGGAAGTTTTCAGCAACTACCTCCTCAAGGACACTTTCTATCCCTTTCTGTCTCTCTTCTTCTTCTGGTATCCCTATAATGCGAATATTGTTCTGCTTGGATTGGTCACACAGTTCTCTCAATATTCTTTCATTTTTAGAGGTCGTTTTTTCTCTCTGTGCCTCAGCTTCTTTGTATTCCTCTTATCTAGTTTCTATTTCATTTATTGTCTCCTCCACCATGTGCAACCTGCTTTTAATACCCTCCTTCCTGTTCTTTAATAATTGGATCTCTGACCTGAATTCATTCCTTAGTTCTTGGATGTCTTTCTGTACCTCCATTAGGATATTGATGATTTTTATTTTGAACTCCCTTTCAGGAAGAGTCACGAGGTCCATATCATTTAAATCTTTCTTGGGAGTTGTATTAACAATTTTACTCTGGACAAAGTTCCTTTAGCGTTTCATGTTTGTATATGGCGCCCTCTCGTGTCCAGAATCTCTATTCTGGAGCTGCTCTGCCCCTGAAGCAATGTTGGGGTTCGCAGGGGAGCGGCGTTGGTGCCTGGGGGTAGGAAAGAGCTGTTCTCCGCCTCCTGGCTGCTGTGCCTGTCTCCACTGCCTGAGCCAGTGGGCCGGTCACACAGGTATAAGTTTTTGTCCCAGAGATGCCAGATATGGATCCCTGCCTCCCACAAGCACCAGGAATCCCAGTCTCCCCAGGAACTCTGCCTGTATTAACTTTCCAACCCAGTAGTCATGCAAGTCTCATGAAAGCACCATGAAATGTAGGTTTGTGTTCCCAGAGCAAATCTCCAGTGCTAGGTATTCAGCAGTCCCAAGCCTTCCACTCCCTCCCTGCTCCGTTTGTCTTCCTTCCACCGGTGAGCTGGAGTGAGGGAGGGGCTCGGGTCCTGCAGAGCCACAGTTCTGGTACGTTACCCAGTTCGCTGAGGTCTGCTCTTTTTTCCAGGTGTGTCTAGTTTGATGCCGTCCTCTTTCCTGTTGCTCTTTCAGGATTAGTTGCACCTATTAAATTTTCTAATTGTATCCAGTTTTAGGAGGAAGCCTCTGTCTCTCCTCTCACTCCACCATCTTTCATCAACAGTGTGCTCTCTTCTTTTTTAACACCAAATAATGCAATGTGGATTCTTTGGGTACATGTGAATTTCTTAGACAAAAACCTCCAGTTTTTGTTTCTCCTCTCTACCTGGTAAAGCAATGACACTGACAATTTGTTACTGATACTATTGCAGATTTATTTGCATTTATTGGCAGTAAGTAGAGTTGCTAAAGTTTATATGAAAATTGTT
This sequence comes from Manis pentadactyla, assembly GCF_030020395.1. Taxonomy (NCBI): domain Eukaryota; kingdom Metazoa; phylum Chordata; class Mammalia; order Pholidota; family Manidae; genus Manis; species Manis pentadactyla. Next base: position 164,849,658 of record NC_080021.1, on the reverse strand, counting down.
TTCAATTTAAAGTGTCTTCAAAGCAGCATGTCTCTGAAGTTTAACTTTATGAAACTGCAAAATATTTGGAGTGGTTATAGTTAGATGTGTGTTTGAATTCTTGTTTTTACAATTTCAAACTTAGGAACTTCTGGAACAGTTCTTTCACCATCTGAATACCTGATGTTAAAATAACTTTCTAAGCCCAGGGCAGAGCCACACCTGCCTGGAGTGCCACATCAGCAAACCAAAACTTGCACAACTTTTGTGTCTCTGTAAATGTTCCACTTGACCAGAAAGGTACTACATTCAGTCAGCCAATACCCAAACACTAAGCCAGTTCTGTGCCATCTCATACCAAACAAGGTTAACTATGTGACCCAGGCAATCAGCTGTTTTCTATTTGTCTCTTCCTTATTCTTTATTATTTCTCCTATAAAGCTTTTAGCCTTCCACTCCATTTTGCAGTTATCCAAAAGGAGACAATCGCTTCTGAAGTATTAAATAAAGTTTTAACACCTACATTATCTCTTTTATTTATTTTTTAAATAGTTTTTGGTGACAAGGATGGGATCCAAAACTGATTGCTAATGGCCTCCAGGACAACAATAGCAAAAGCAAGGCATCCACTGAAAGAAACCCTCTGAGTTCCCTGTTCCTTCTGTCATTACTGATAACCACGGGTAAGTCGCTCTCGGATTTGAGCTTTGCTTCCTTGCATGCAGCTCTCAGGTTTAAACAAACTTTAATTTATATAATTTTTAAATATATGTGTGTGTGTGTGTGTATAATATTTTAAAACTAATATTTAATACAAAAAGTTAATTTTTAAATTAAGAAAATATTTAATGTTAATATTTAATTCAAATAAACCATTAATATTCTAAAATACACAATAAGCAATCTTTTCAAATATATAAACATTATATATAATTTTATTTTATATAACATATATATATATACACATACTCACACACATAATTTATGAATATATAATATAAATATACATTATTTTTTCCCAGAAAGGCCTGGGATTTATTAAAATTCCAAGAGTGTTTCTGGGTCTCAGAATGGTTCCAGGGTTTATTAAAGTTCCTAGGAAGGTTCTGGGATCCTGGAAAAGTTTCAGGAGAGTTATATTTGGATTCTGCAATAGGTGGCACCTGTTGGGGAACTCAGAAAGCCTCAAGGTAAGTCCACAGCACAAACCGCTAGAGGACTTAGAAAATAAATTAACAAACGGTTGTAAATCCCAAACTTAAGAATCTTTTTATTTCTACCTTAGTTGAAGATCTTCTTGATATAATAAAATCTACTGAAGATAATGTAGTTGTATGAGTGAATCAGTGCTTTGATATCATTTAGGTCATAAACCAATTATTTAAAACAACTGTCCTACAAATTGAGGGCAACTTACATAACTTATCTTAGAAAGTGAGTCTTTACAAGGACAGAAAAAAACCACCAATCTTTTTGATGAATCGTAAAATCTCTCTTATTCATCTCAGAGGGCATGTAGGTGTAACAATTCTGGCCTCTGGAAACAAAAAACGTTCTTGGAGTAACTTGTGTTGAGACATAAATGTTCTACTTGGTCTTTCTAGAAACTGAAGGCCATCTCTTTGAAATGCAAACTTCAGGCAGGTAATTCTTACCAGAAGTGGGGAAAGTGGGAGAAAGGCTATTTAGGAAACACAAGGAATGAAAAATCTTAAAAGTCTTCTCCATTAATATTTGTAAAATGTTTAAGCCAAGCCAAGCTAAGCAGGTAGCCTTTACTTACTCCATCTACTGGAACATGATTTGGATCCAAATGCTCTTTTTGCAATAGTGAATTTTGCTTTATCATACCTGTCTCATAGTTAAAATTTGAAAATGAAAGCTATCAGAGCTCTCTTTGCATCAGCTTGTATGTTTATGTATGTCTATGTATGCATGCTATAGATGTTTGATATTTTCTACCTCTAGATAGTATTGCCAAAATTAATTTGTAAAGGGCTTTATTTAACTGGCTTAAATAAATTTAAGCATATACATAAATCAGGTGTAATCTCAGAAATATTAAAAGTAATGAAGCCATATGACCTAGGATAATTTTTAGTAAATAAAAGCTATGTTAAATTTTTTTGTCTTAAAACATGCATGTCTTTGGAACTATCAATATTAAATATAATGTTGACATACAATTTTTATTTTGCCTAGGTCTACTAAAAGTAAAATAAGCTCATGCTATCTCTGTTACAGAATATGTCAGCAAGAAAGATAACTTAAGGTGATGATTAGCTGTTTAATGGCTCATGAAATTTTCATGAGTAATCTGAACATAATTGTTAAAAACAAGTAAATAGATGTAAGATAAAAGTTTGTAAGTGGACTTTTCAGCAGTAATTATGCTTTATGGTATTTCTACTTAAAAACAGTTACCAAAATCTTTTGGGTAACTTGAAACCTTAAAGTATATACTAAAATAAATGAAATAATGGATATTCAGTGAATATATAAATCACTTCCAAATGAGACAAAATACTGAAACATTAATTACAAAACATATTTTATCCACCTTTGACTCCCTTTTACAGAGCAAGGAGAAAGATTTGAATCTATTAGTAAGCATGTTTTGTGCCACACAGAAAAATTCACTGTGAGGAAAATATACATCTAGAAATTATTAAATGTATTGATAAATTTGCCAATCTACAGGATGCTGTTATAACAGATGGTACACAAATTGCTTGCTTTTTAGTTTCAATAGGAATTAAGGATTTTAAGTGTTAAGAATTCTAATTAATATACATAATTAAAACTGCTAGACATAATAAAGGAAACATCTCTATGCAAGAAAAGTAGGATGTGTTTGTGATAAAAAAGGTATGAGGTATGGAGATGTGTTTTTGGTAAGGGAAAAAGAAAACACTTTTGTCCTAAAGTAAAACTTATCCAGAATGAGAAAGGGGGAAAATATGACAAAATATGAATGGATATAAAAAGTTATAGATTTGTGAAAAGGAATCTTGGGAAAGGAATTTTATGTGTGGTAAAATTGACTAAGACTGGAATTGAATTATTCAAGTTTAAAAAATTAGTTTTAATATCCAAAGAACAGTGGTTAAAAATTAGATTTAGGTTTACTCTTTGTTAAAAGGATGGCATTTTCTTAAATTATTGGTCTTATCTAAATAAGAAATTGTAAACAAAATTTGTTAATTTACCTTTAAATAATATGCCTGAAAAGCAAAGATGTTGTGCCTCACCAAACACTGTACTGTGTTTCATGTTGTCTTCATCATATCTTTAATTACTTAAGAAAATCTAGTATTTTCATTATTAAAAGAGCCAAGATTTTTACAACTCTGTAACTTTCTGTATTGCCAAAATTAATTTGTAAAGGGCTCTAACTGGCTTAAGTAAATTTAAGCATATAGATAAATCAGGTGTGCTTGCCTTCAAACTGTTTAACTCTGACTTTAGTTAAGTGGATATTTTTTGACAAACTTCCCCAAAGTCAAATTATAAATGAAATCTTTTTTACCTCTAACTAACTTTATTTCCCAGAGGGCCCCTGGAAAATCTCAAAGATTTTGTCTTTTAATTGATTAGATGGTAAACTACTTAAATTTATTTGATATGTTAAATTACATGAGAAGGATTATCAAATAAGAAATGATGCTATACTTTCTTAAGTTATATTTGTAGGGATGTATGTTACTACTATAAGTGTTCTAGATTTGTAAGGAACTCCCAGAGATCAATATGTCCTGGTGTAATGTTATCAGTCATAATTCCAGTTTATCTTAAAATGTTGTATATCACAGAGATAACCAAATCTCCTTATCAATTCCATTATAATCAACTCTCATCAGATGTTTAACTATGGACATTTTTAATGTTTGGTCATTTATAAAATAGTTATTGTTTTACTCTGTGCTTTTGAAAAGTAAGATTCATGAAAAGGACCCTTCCAGATACTCTAAATCACTGTCACTGATGCCAGATTATAAGGTGTTGAATCTTGGGTGCATATTTCACAACCGAAGAACTCTTTACCTGATTTGCAGTCCCGTACCAACCCTGGAAACCTCAAAATCAATTTGAATAGGAAGACAAGCAGCCAACACCAAGGTAGACTGCTTCTTCCCAAGTTGTCTAATGAAGGGGATCAAGAATGTTCCTTTCCATTCCTTCTTACAGTTCTGACAATCATTTCCTAATTCTTATACCATGGAGGTCTTTACGATTCTTTGGTCTACCTTTTTCTTGCCTTGATCTGGAAATAAATGCCATTGTTCACATATCTCAGGCCATTTCAAAGGAGGGTAATCCAGCCTCCAAAGGACTATTGGATTTGCTACAATGCTGGTGATCCTGTAGTTCTTTCTGCCTATATCAGAAACTTCTCCCTGATTTCAACACATCAGTTTTTCTGGAACAAGCTCACTGGTTAAACACTTCTAGAGAAGTGGAGACAATTACATGAAATACATTAAGAGAACAACTGGCTTTTATTATATCCCAATATGCTGCATTCTCTCAAAAGTTTTAAATGCATGTGGGCAGTTATTGACCACCTGACAGATGGAACTACAAAAGAGAACAGAGCAACATCACTAGTTCCAAAAATAGAAGCCAGACGTCATCTCTTGTGAATTCTACATTGAGATTCAAAGAGGCAATGGTAACTGAGGGCCATGCCAATACAAATAGTTTTGATCAAATTCTTGAATGGTCAAGAGGATGATCACAGTGGGGGAACGATTGAAATAATTCTCCAATATGGAGCCACTCCTTCCCAGGGTATCAAATCAACAAAACAAAACTTAGGTAACTTTTGTATCTCTGTAAATGCTTCCCTTGACCACAAACACAATATTTTCCAAGTCAACCAATCTCCAAATGTCAAGCCAGCTCTGCACCTTCTCATCCCAAACCCATTGACTATGTGGCCTCAGCCAACCATGTATTTTCTATTTGTCTCTTTTTTGTTCTTTATTCTTTATCCTATAAAAGCTTGCCTTCTGCTACATTTTGTAGTTCTCTAAAAGGAGACTATCCACTTCATGGAGTGTTAAATAAACTTTGCACTCTCTAAACTGTCTGCTTTAATCAGTTTTTAAACACTGGTGGTGTATAATAAATATCATAAGTATTGAGGTAATGTATGTAAGGGCTCAACACACTGCTTGATACATATGAATAATACCCTTAAAGGCAGCTACCATTTTTATGGACAAAATAGGAAAAGTGCCTAATACAAGTCAGTATTTGGAATAAATCAGTGAAAACCCTTGTGACTTAATAAATATAATTTGATTCTGATATCAATTTAGCAAATAAAATGTTAATAACTAATACATAGAAAATGTTGACCATATTGTTATGAAGTTTTGTCCAGTGCTATGATCTCAAATTAAGGTATGATATCAAATAAAATAATGATTACTCTCCTAAATCACTATAAAAAGTCATAGCACTCTTGAAGAACTGTTTGAGAGTTAACAGATACTTCTGGACAGGATCGTTATGTTCATAACGCATCATAGCTTGAAACAAAGCATAAACAAATTATGAAACAAGTGTTTTATTTCACTACCTCGAGGATAAATTTTATGTTTAGATCAACACAGCAGAAATACTGCATTTTAAAGATTAAAACCTCTGGTACTTCAGTCAAGTTAATTCAAAGCTTCTACAAATCTTTATGAACTTTACATATAGAAAGCCAGGATGTATTAAAAGGGTTGCATCAGCTTCTCATAGAATTAGCTACTCTTTCCATTTTCATTAAAATTCAGTCTCTTTTGTTCATTAAAAATAAACCTTTTGCTCACATCCAATCCATGTTTTTTGTTATCCACAGCACCCATCCAATTGCCCGTATTTAATAGATCTAATGAAATTAATATCTATTAAAGGTAATCCTCAACTAATTACCCTCACTCTTCTGTTCATTTCTAATAACACTTTTTGATTAGTCTCATAAGGACAGCATGTTCCAAATATTATGTAGCTTTAATTTGATGTTATTAACTTTGTTCAGTATCTCCCTATTTATGGTACAAACATCAGTACACAGAAAATAAAATAAGAATCACCAAACCCTTTATTTTAACAATGCTTTATTCTCTTTGCATTCTGTTTGGTTACACATTAACTGGAATGTTTTTCTCTATTTTTTTTAATATGCTTCTTTGTTATGTGTTATTTATTCTTTTTAGGATACATGAGTCAGAGACTTAATTTAGACTATCTCTAATAATGGGGTTGTTATCAGGCAGCATGTGTCAATAATAGAAACTAGAAAATCATAGGCCCTAGAGATGACCAGAGATCCAGGCCTCACCAAAATGGGAACACAGTTGATGGCTTTGAAGAGATTTGCAGGATCCAAGGTAGTTTGAGCTGATGCTCTATGGAAGTCCCCTAATCACATCAGGTCTTAGTGCACTATTTTAGTTTGGGAATGTATTTGTTTTCTTCAGAACTGGTCAGTAGGACTTGCAGGCATCATGATCAGCATTTTAAAATCTGATTTGCTGAATCTGAGCTAGAGAAGGTTAAGAGTTACCCTGTATTTCAGTGTCTTTTCAGTATTCACCTGGCCACTGACTACTTTTAGAGCATAAAATTCCATATATCAATAACTGGCAATGATACAAAGTTTAACAGGAATAGAAACATTACATTTACCAATGTATCTATCTAAATATCTGTATCTGTATCTATATGTAGTTACTGGCCAGTCTCTGTTTCTAGAGATGGTGTATTTGTCAGAGTTCTCCAGAGACAAGTGATAAATGGAAATATATATATTTTTAATAGCTCACACAATTATAGTTACTGAAAACTCCCACAATGTATAGTTCAGAGATTCCATTCCAGGCCTGAGAACCAGGAGAGCTGAGGAGGGAAGATTTATGTTCAGACAGAGAGTGAACATAGCCTCCCTTCCTCCACCTTTTTGTTCTAATCAGGCTCTCAACTGACTGCATGATGCGCATTTACCCAGGGGAGGGCAATCCACTTTATTAAGTTTATTGATTCAATGCTGATTGCTTCTGAAAATAATGTTTAACCAGATTTCTAAATATCCTGTGATCTAATCTAGTTAACATATACACAATTAACTATCACAAATAACCTAGAAAAAAGAAGATAATTGATGAGAACAGGGTACAAATCAATCAATCTTCTAAACTGAAGGTTAGAGACAGTATTTAGGTGGCAGTCCAGAAAGCATCAAATAGTGACAGACTGGATAGGTCTTCCATACTGGAGAAAGGCAGGATGTTAGGAATTTCTGATGGCAAGGACAAAAGGTTTCTTTGCAAGAAGCAGCACCTAGAAGACAGAAATATCTGATTAGAAGAAACGAGTTTTAACACTAGATCAAACTCTTAATTCAGATGAAATACTACTTTCTTGTTTTCTAGGTAAGTCAGCAGGAAATGAGAACTGTATAACAGCTAAGGCAGTAATTAAGCTATCACAGGGTTTTAACATTATCATACATCAAAGTAGAAAAAAGAATCCATAACACTTTAAATAAGACTTCTTTTTATTGTCTCTTTGTTGATTGAGAACAATCTGGTATAAGACCACAGTGACCTTTTATAATGGTATATGGCCAGGTAAATGTGATGGGTTAGAGGTATCTAAGCAACACAAACTAATTTCTAACCATAGTCAGCCCCAAGTAACTTTGGTGAGCTACCTGAAAAAAGAACACTAGAAAAGACAATAATGCAGATGGTTTAGTCTAACCCAGGAACAGGCAAACTATGGCCTGTAAGTTGAACACAGGCCTTTCCTGTTTGTGTAAATAAATTTTATTGGAACATAGCCGCACTCATTCATTTATGTATTATCTATGAGTGTTTTTACTATAATGGCAGAGTTGAGCAGTCATACTGAAACATTCACTATCTAGCCTTTAAAAGAAAATGTTTGCTGGCCCAGATCTAACCTATCAACAAGTAAAACATTTTTAAATACAAATTTATTTTTTTTCTGTATTTGGAAAAATGGCGATCAGTGTTCTATAACATGATGGTATTTGGCAGGACTAGTTCTAAATGTAAAGTGTTATGTTTTCCATAGAAAAGCAAAATGTATGTCTAGAGATCAAAGGGATGGAGGAGAGGATAAAGAAAGGAAAGGAAAGGAACAGAAAGGAAGGTAAGAGAGAGGAGAAAGGGGGAGGGAGTTGGGTGTGCGAAGGAGCAAAGATGAGCAGCGCATTATAATCTGGATCTGTAGTTCTTAGTCCCATTTGCTTCTAATGACCAACTTTGGCTTTATCCTTCTGGTTCTATAAACTGTATTACCCTCATAGTAAATTCCTCTTTTTATAAACTGGTTGAAGTCAGATTTTGCTTATGTGAAACTGAAAAAGTCTTTAATCAAGGACTACCTGATGACTCAAAATGGAAGCAGCACACCTAGCAACAGACAGTTTTGCCCAGTGTGGAGACAGAGTTCACATTCTCACTGCCAAAAAACAACAGCAAGACAATTCCCAAGAAGGCTGAAAGTCACACTCAATTGTGCTGTCGAAAGGAGATCCCTTTAAAACTGGAACTTAATGGAGTAAGATTAGCAGCAGACTACAACTTCTCTTTATTGTAAGAAATATTACATTTTTATATTAGACTGGTAGACCTGAACTTATTAAGCAAATTTATTGCTATCTTTCTGCTATTGAAGTTTTTATGAAAATTGGTTGAAGAAGTTATCAATAAATGTTCTGTTAATATATGCTGGGTTATATTTGCTATCAGATTTCTATTCTATTAGAAATAGCAATGTCTGGATGTACTAGATTAACAGTAAAAGTTTTCTCACTACCACCTTGAATGCATAGGAAAATTTTTTATTGCCTATACTATAGCACATGTTTATTACACTTAGTTGTTAACATACTTGGCAATCAAAAGACTGTAATCAAATAGGATACTTCTTATCCTAAAGCATTAAAACTCCACACTAAGAAGCAATAAAGCAGTTAAGTGAAACTGGTTCCCAGAGGTTATTCCATTTTATATAAAACACACTAATAGGTATTTAGCTGGGCTAATATAATAGTTTCTGTGGAAGCAAATTAAAACCTAAGTGAAGAAAAATATTGGCTTTGCGGTGACACTAAATCCAGCTCAAATAAGCAAAATGAGTGCTTACTATATGCCAAGCACTATGCGAGTCACTGAACAAAAATAAGTAAAACATATACTTATCCTCAAGCAGCATATACAATTCAAGAGATGAATCAGACCAATAATAATCTAAATATATATGTAATTTTAAATGATCAATGATAAGAACAAGTATTATAGGAAGGAAAGCAAACTGTGACACCTTCATTTAACTAAAACCTGAATGTCCTAGAAATTGTGCTTATTCCCCTTCAATTTTTGCTTTTCTAATAATATTCACCATAGTGATAGGTGTTCACATTAAAATATACATATGCCTTCCAGATACTTCTGTGAAATAACTATTTTTTGAAACCTTTGAAAGAAGGGGATTTCTAAACATGAAAAACCTACATGGTATCTTTAAAAAGTTGAAGAGAACAGTTGCATCATATATGAATATCTTTTTTAAAAAACTCTCTGGAAAGAGGAACTATGTTGAGGAAATTGCTTTGAACATGAAAAAATGTATTAGATATACACAGTTAAGCTAAAGTACTTATTTTCTAAGGCACATGATCTTTGTTATAAAGAAATATGGGTGATTTTCCATGACCTTCAGTTAAATACTTTCTTTCTTGCCTTTAATTCTTCTGCCATCTTCAATACCTCACGGGGCAGGCAAAATAAAGCCAACACCAAAAGACATCTGTGCCCTAATCCCTGGAATGTATGAATGCATTACCTTATATTGAAAAAGAAATTTTGATAATAAGATTAAGGACCTTGAAATGGTGAGAATATCTGGGTGTGTCTAATTATATCAAATGAGTGGTAAAAGTAAAAGAGGGAAACAGAGGAGTGGATCACAGACACGAACCACAAGAAGAATTCAACCCACCATCACTGGCTTTGAAAGTGGAGGGAGGGGACCATAAGCCAAGAAATGCAAATGATCATTAGAAGCTGGTGATGGCCATCAGCTGACAACCATCAAGAAAACAGGGCTTCAGTCCTACAACCTCAAGGAAATGAATTATCTGCTAGAGTCTCCAATGAGGAATATACTCATTTAGTGACCCCTTGATTTCATCCTAGAGGAACCTAAGTCAGACTTCTGACCCAGAGAAATGTAGTGCAATAAATTTATGTTGTTGTAAGCCACTGAAGTGAACATTTTTTATGGCAGTCATAGGACACTAATGTACCTTGCTATTGATCCATGAAATTTTGTTTTTCCCATAAAGCCAAATATATCCTAATTAGGCTCTCCTCAAACTCTGCCACAAACAACCTAAACCATAAATCAAATGTTTTAAAATAGTTTTGTAACATTAAAGTAATATAGAGTGAAGGGAACTTCTCATATGGAAGCTACTTTGGTTATGGATTTGTCTCTCTCTCTAGATGTACATCGACAAAGACGATATATTGGGTGATAAATAAATATTTTTGACTGCTGACATAAGGACTGATTGATAACTAAAATAAATTCTTAAGATCCATTCAAAGGTGATCAGAGAATATGGCTAGCTACACATCTGTTTTTATGTTTTGAACTAAGTTTTCACCAGTCTTGAACCAAAGTCTTGAGCAAATGATGTATGTGGAGTGAGAGGCCTTTCTGGCTTCATCAAAAAACTGGCTGAGAATTCTACTTAGTCCTTTGATATATACTCTCCACAAAGATTACCAAATTTCATCAGTTGCTTTTATAATGTAAATTCCAGCTCCTGAGAATAATTTCTCAATCCACTACCCCTAAAACAGGACTGTTCTGTCTCAACCATGTTCAAGATCTTTACAGTTTTTATTCTATCCTTTAAAATTGCCTGAGAGTTTCCCCTAAGATTAAGAAAAAGGCAAGATGTCATCTTTCAACACTCCTACTCAATATTATCCAGAAATTCTAGCCAATGCAACAAAACCTGGAAAAGGAAATAAAAGTTATGCAGATTTGAAAGAAAAACACTGTCTTTGTACACATATGACATGATTGTCTATGTAGAAAACGCCAAAAAATCAAAAAACAGTAAGAACTAGAACTAGAAAATTATTATAGTAAGATTATAGGTTAATATACAAAAGTCAGTTGCTTTCCTATATACCAGCAACAAACAATTGGGATTTGAAATTTAAAAATATGATATAGTTCACATTAGCATAAAAAATTGAAATAGGTATAAATCTAACAAAACATGTACAAGATCTATATGAGGAAAACTGTAATTCTGATAAATCAAAGAAGAAATAGATATTCCATATTTGTGAGCAGAGAGACTCAATATTGTTAACATGTTAATTATTCCCAACTTGATCTTTAGATTCACTGGCATTCTAATCAAACTCCTAGAAAGTTATTTTATGACTATGGACATACTGATTCTAATGTTTATGTGGAGAGGGAAAAGACCCAGAATAACCAACACCATTTTGAAAAACAACAAAGTTAGAGGACTAACATTATCTGACTTCAAGTTGTATTATAAAAATACAGAAATCTGAATAGTGTGGTATTGCTGAAACAACAGATGACTAGAAGACAATGCAACACAATGAGAACTGAGTAATTGATCCTCACAAATTCGGTCAACTTATCTTGACAAAGGATCAAAGGCAATTCAATACAGAAAGACAGTCCTTGAACAAAGGTTTTGAACAAGTGAAATCCACACTGGAAACAAAATTAAATCTAAACACAGGACTTACACCTCTTGAAAAATTTTATTGATACATTGGTGGATAAACTAAATGTGGTACATTCATATGATGGAATCTTACTCAGCAGTAAGAAAAAATCAGCTATTAAGCCATGACAACATAGAGGAAACTTAAGTATGTATTTCCAAATGAAAGAAACTGGTCTGAAAAAGCTGTGTACTCTACAATATCAACTATATGACATTCTGGTAAAGGCAAAGCTTTAGAAACAGCTAAAAATGCTGCAATTCCTGAAATGTTGGGGAGGAGGAAGAAGAGATGAATGGAGCACAGAGTTTTTTAGCACAGAGTTTTTGTATTATACTGTAATGATAGATACATGACATTATGCAGTTCTTAAAATGCATAGAACTGTGCAGCACAAGTGTATTGTAATGTAAACTATGGTATTTAGTTAATAATGTATCAATTTGGTTCATTGATTGTGACATACACACCATGCTAATGCAATAAATTAATAATTAGTGAAACTGTGGGGATATAAGGAATGAGGTTTGATACCTGGGAACAATGTTCCTTCCCTTCAGTTTTTCTGAAAACCTAAAATTCTCTAAAATTAAATCTGTTAAAATGTATCTGACATCCATTTTCTCAGTTTTCTCTGACTGAAGGCAACCAGTTAATTGAATAAAAATTTTGTCCTTTTATTCAAGTGCAGCCTTGTTGAATGAATTGTACATTTTTTTACTGACATCTCCTAAAAGCAATATTGTATGTGTTCATCTTCTCTTGTTTGACAGAAAGGTAAAAAATATGTTTTAATGTCTACTCTACTTTTTTGTCAGACAAAGCTTTCCAGGAGATTTAACTACTAAATTCTAGTAGAATTAACTATTATCTTTCTCTTTACTTTGCTGTTATAACTGTATTCTTAAGTGATTTTTATAGCAGTATTTCCTAGAGTAAATATTTCATTGTCTTTTTGGCAACAGAAACACTTTAAATAATCAGTAAAATAATAATCAGATACATTTTAAAACAATATTTCTCATGGTACATGTTTTGGCCACCAGGTAAGGCACTGTCCAGTGTTAGTTACCTTGAAGCAGACAGCACCTTTTGATTCCACTCAAATCACAGAGCAAATAGGCAGATGCTTGTATTGCATATACCTCTCTCCCCTCTTCTCTCCTTCTGTTGTTTTATCATCTTGAAATCTACTGTCATTTCTTAAACTCTGTCTAGTATGAAATACTATAAACTCCAAAGTATTTATCAGCTCCAAAAGTTTATACATGCTATGTGCTAAGGTCTGATTAGCATAACTGGATCAGTAATTCCTAGCAATGATTCCCAAAGAGCTAATGGATTTATGAGGGATGTAACATATGTGCAAAAATAATTCTAACATGTAGCAGAATGTAGCAAGTGTTATAATTCGCAAAAGTAAATGCCATGGAAGTTCAGAAAAAGGAGAGCTCAGTTTCAATGAAGGGATGTAAGATTTTGGGAGGAATTCAAGTTAGGCCTTAAATGAGTATGGTTTCTGATGTTGAAAAGGTAAGAGGTTAATTGAGGTAAAGACTATTTGCATGTGCAAAACTGTAGGAAAGAAAAGGAAATGGGAAGATTTTAGGCTCCAAAAATGATCCATTTTGATAGAATTTTAAGGAATGTGAAGGAGACGAAGAAAAATTAAATTGAAATGGAAGTTTTGGCCTAGAACAGAAGTTAGCCAACTTTTTGTATATGGCCAGAGAGTAAATATATTAGGGTTTGAAGGCCATAGGCCATACATACTCTATCACAACTACGTTAACTACTGCCATTATAGCAAGAAAGCAGCCATAGGTAAAACATTCTCAAATAGGTGTGAGTGCATTCCAGTAAAACTTTATTTACAGAAACTGGCAATGGCAGAATTTGACCCACTGGGCATAGTTTCCTGACTCCTGTCCTAGATCATAGAAGTGATCACATGCAATTATGAAATTATTGATGTTTGTACAGGATGGTATGTGCAAGTTCTGGATAGATGGCACTTTTGTAGTGACACCTGTCTGAGAATAAAAGATTAAGGAATCCACTTTTATAAACCATGTAATAAAGATTCCTCCTTGACAAACTTTGATCAGTCTCCTCTGAGCTCTTTTTCAACTAAGCTTCATTTCTTAGACTTCCATGTTCATCTCTGCATTTTATTTTAGCAAGAATCCTGCTATGTCAGTTTAGTTAGAATTCCCCATCGTCAATATCTGATCACCATCAGTGTCTAACTGGGTTCCTCCTTCTCCACTATCCTGCAGCTGATGTCTAATCCCTGCCTTCAGCAGGAATCCAGTTAAGTAAGTTTAGCCAGAATCCTGTTTTAACAAGATGTGTCCTCTTAGTAATTTCAATCACTGCCCTTCATCCTGTTTTGTGGTTATAAATTCCCACTTTTCCTTGCTGTAGTCAAAGTTGAGGGCAATTTCCCTCCCACTGCAAAATCTCATTGCCGCCCCCTGCATTGAATAAAATCAATCTTACTGTTTTTTAACATGTGAATGAAAATTTTTTTTCTTTAAAACATGTTAATGATAAAATGCATAACTTTTTATGGTTATAACTATATAGTTATAAAATAGTGACTTGACTGATGAAATCAATCAAAACCATGTTTCACTTACTACACTATTAGTCTGAAACCAATTGATATTTATTTCTCAACATATCTAAAATTATTTAACTGAATTTTGAAATTAAAATGGACAATCAAGCCTATCCTTAAATATTTTGTAGCACTTTTTAAAAGGGAGAACTTGTGATTTATGGCACTGACCATATTTATTCTTTGGTTTATGCCATTGTTATTCAAAAAGCCAAGTTCATTGTATTACATGAAATTATTGTATTTCCTTTAAAACAATGTATTAGTCCTGATAGTCATGTAAGTAATCACATGAAATATATTTTAAGCAAAATGTTTTACTTATTGATTTAATGTATTCATATCTGGAATTGGAATCCAATTATTGTATCAGGTTTCATATATGCATATGTATGTGTAGTTATTCTTACTAAAGACGTGTTTCACATATCCACAATCAGTCTGGAAGGTTTTAGATATTTATGGAAGTGGGGATAGCTTTAATATAGATCTATGAACCAGTGATTAAAAAGATGAGAATGTCTTTGAATGTCTTTACACTAATCTTTTTGAAGCTATGACATGCCAGTATCTTCTATGTGACAGATTCTTTGAAAGAAACCTATGTAATAAAGCCCTTTTTAAATTGACTGTATAGTAGGTAAGGAAGGGGGAGGCATTATGTTGTACCTTCTTGTGGTTGAAAATGGAAATTGCTCTTTCCTAACATGTACTATATACCAATATAGCAGTATTTCCTAGATCAGCTTCCATATATATATATATATATATATATACGAAAGCTTATCAATAAATATATACATTTTCTTACTTTCATTGCATATGATTTCAGTGACATTTTTCTGACATATCCAAGCTGTAACTTTAAAACACTGGAACTGAATTTCAATGAAGTCAATGACTTAAGCATATTCAGACAAGAAAGGTTTGAGTTATCTTGATTTCAAGTTAGGTGCTCTATTTGAAATAATTTTCTTCACACTCAAAGATCGTTTAGAAGATATAGCCAATAGAAAGGACTAGCATCCTTTTTGTTTTTAACCTTGCTGATATAACATTTTTTAAAATGTTGGATAGAGGGCTATTAACCCTCAAACACGCATTATATAGTAATAATATCAAGGCTTTCTGTTTTGCTCAGCAGTAATCTAATTCTCTAGCTGTGATAAACTGCTCTGCCTTTGGCCTTCTAGTTTAGCCATTTAGGAATTGAATTATTGTCTCATAAAACAGAGGGGCAATGATATCATTGCTTAATTATAATCATTATTAAAAGTTCTGAATCATGCCATTATCAGGAAAAGGGCAACTGATGGTACTTGAATGAATGACTCACAAAGAACACTTCAATTTATTTTGTATCAGGAAAAATGAAAACACATTTAAAATGTAATATGCAAAGTGCATGACGGTAATATGCACTGGTTAAGAGCTTGAGGTTTTGAAACACAAACGTTTGAATACCTACTACAACACTTATCCACTGTGTAACTTTAGACCTTTCATCTGTAAAATATGAACAAAACATTGTGACTACTAATACTCTATGGTTCCTGTGAAAATGAAATAAAATTACATGTTCCATGTTTAACATAGTATCTGACATCTAGTAAGCACCCAACAAATTGTAGCAATTTAAAATAATGTTCACAGTAATGATGATGTTGATCTTAGTTATTTCACATTGTCTTCAAACCCACTGCATAATTCAAAATCATTATAGTCCTGGTCATGCTATTTTTTTTTTCATTCAAAAATGTGCAACATTTGGGTTTGGTATTTTATAGTCTAATTCTGTGTGTCTCAAGTTGACATAACACAGATCCTAAGTACAAAGTTGTAGGCTGGTTTCTTAGCAGTTAAGACAAGTTCATTCATTCAGTAAAAATTTAAGAAATGTTTAATTCCAGAAAAGTTGTTAAGAGAAATAAAACATAGTTCCTAACCTCATTAAGCCATACAAGTGTGATTAGTGCTATGATAAGAATAAGAGAACAAGACAGGTTTCCAATATCAGTGACATTAAAATAGTTGGAAAGGCACATAGGTGATTTACTGTAAAACAAATCAGGTGATAGAACTGTTAGTTAAAAGGGTGGTATTGCCAGGACTTAGATACTGAAAAACTTGGACTGAAGGAATCAGAAACAATAGACTTTTAGCTAGGCCTTTAAAGTTGAGAAAAGTTTCAACAGGTAAAAAATGAGGGAAGAATATTTCAGGTTGATTAGTAGTGAGTAAATATAAAAAGTTATAAAACTTCATAAGTTTGTTGTGCAGTGTTTCATTGTGTAAGTTTAGAGCAATCAGAGATTGTAAATGTTGAGTTAGGAGATAATATTAATTCCAAATAGATAAGAGCTACAGTAAAACAGATATCAATTAGCTAGCATAGAAATGGCAAGAAGAAAATCAAGGAATCAAAAGATACACGTTGCAGTGAAACTTAATAAGAGTGAGAAATTGATTCAGAAGCATATGAAAGAGAGGAATGTCAACATAGGCCTGTGTTTCCAGTCCATGTTGTTTGTGGTGAT
Source organism: Manis pentadactyla (assembly GCF_030020395.1). Lineage (NCBI taxonomy): Eukaryota > Metazoa > Chordata > Mammalia > Pholidota > Manidae > Manis > Manis pentadactyla. Next base: position 164,832,706 of record NC_080021.1, on the reverse strand, counting down.
GAGAATAATACAATATCAATGATCGAAATATGAAAGGGAAAGGGTGGTGCATACTATATAGGAGATGAAACATTTTAATTAAGAATTGTTGAACATCAGACACCAACAGGATATCCATAAAATGAACAAGACAGGTATAAGTATAAAATAGTGACATAGATTTTATGCTCTTCATGTCATAGGAAAATAAATGAGATCAGACATTGTGAATACTGAGATAAACATAAAGAAGATAGAAACTGGAAAATATCCTATTGGTGACTGAGATAGGAAGAAGGGCACAAAAGTGAGAAGAATCATCAGTAAGCCTGGACAGCATAACGTCTCAAAGACATAAGATGAAATGTCCTATGAGAGAAAAATGATGTATAAGTATCAAATATCACATTAAGTTCTAGCAAGGTGAGAAATGAGAACATATTTGGTAATTAGAGAGTCACTAGTGACTTTGAGATAAATAATTTAAGTCACATGATAAGGTAAAAATATATTTCAAGGACTAATGAGTTGAATGAGGGGTAAGGTAGGTGAGTCAGTAATGATAAATTATTATTTCCAGAAATATGGTAGTCCAAGGCAACAAAAACATGTTTTGTTTTGTTTTATTCAAGTATAGAGGAAATCTAAGGCCAAGAGGGAATTGGAATTATAAGAAAAATCAATGATAATTGGTGGAACTCATTTATAGAGGAGGCAAGAAAGGATTCATTATGAAATGATTCTACAAGCATTCACTGAGGACCTAGTATGTTTCAGAGATTGTACTAGATGCTGAATATACCATCTACCTGAAGAAACAGAAATAAAAGAAATAATGATACTACAATATGGTATATCTAAAGTATACATATATGTATGTATGTATTTGTATGTGTATATGTGTATGATACACACACACATACACAAATAAATGCAATGCATTATACTATGAATATCAAAAATAAACTGTTTCTGATTGCCTGGAGTAGAGAAGAGACCCAGGAAGGAAGGCTTCCAGGTGAGACTACAGTTGAACTAAGTCATAAAGCATGAGTAAATATATATTCATGAGTAAAAGGAAAGAGTGGAGGTAATCTAAGTAGAGGGAAGAGCTTCTGCAGTAGCTTCAAGTACTAATGGAGGAGGCAATTTGAGAGGTTCTGTTCCCCAACATTAGGATAGAATATTGGAAAATTAAGCAGGAATTACTAAGATTTTTAAATAGCTTTTTCAAGGTATAATTATCAGACAAAATCATAATATATTGAAAGTTTACAATGTGATTACTTTATATATGTATACATTGTAATAGGAATCAAACAATCATTTCACACATCTGTTACCTATGTAGTTACCTTTGATTTTGTTTTTGCTGAAAATGCTTAAGGTCTATTCTCTTAACAAATTTCAAGTACACAATGCTGTATTTTCAACTCTACTTACCATTCTATATATTAGATTGTCAGTTAAGACATCTTATACATGAAAGTTTGTAGCCTTTCACCAACTTCTCCCCATTTCTTCCACCTCCAGCCACAGGCAACTACCATTCTACTGTGTTTCTATATGTTCAATACTTTTTTATTTTTAGATTCCATTATAAGTGATACCATACAGTATTTGTCTTATTTATCTAGTGCCCTGCAGGTTTGTCTACCTTATCACAATGACTGGATTTCTTCCTCCTTTTTTAAGACTGAGTAATATCCCTGTGTTTGTGTGTGCACACATCACATTGTCTTTATCCATTCATCTGTTAACAAACACTTAGGTTGTTTCTTTATCTTGGTTATCATGAGTACTGCCTTAAACAACATGCAAGTACAGATGTATCTTTGAGATAGTGATTTTGTTTCATTTCAATATATACCCCAAACTTAGATTGCTGGATCGTATGGTATAGGTATACTTCTAAGTTTTTGAGGACTTTCCATTCTGTTTTTCATAGTGATTGTACCAGTTTACATTCCCACCTACAGTATACAATAATTCCCTTTTTTCCACATTTTTACTAGCATTTAACTCTCATCTTTTTTATAATAGACATCCCAATATGTGTGAGGTGATATCTTTTTGTGATTTAGATTTTCATTACTCTGATGATAAGTATTGTTGAGTGTCTTTTTATATATCTATTGGCTTTCACATATCTTCTTTGTAAACACATCTTCTCTGGTGCTTTGCCCATTTTTAATGGGTCATTTGTTTTGTGCTGTTGTTTTGCTATTGAGTTGTGCTAGTTAAGCATACATTTTGGATATAAACCTTTTATCAGATATGTGAATTGTAAATATTTTATCCCATTTCATATGTTGCCTTTTTACTTTGTTGATTTTTTTCCTTTGCAGGGCAGAAATTTTTCAGTTTGATGTATTAGTGCTTATTTTTGCTTCTATTGTCTATACTTTTGGGGTCAAATCCAAAAAATCATTATCAAGACCAATGTCAAAGAGCTTATCCCTATGTCTTCTTCTAGGGGTTTTACAGTTTCAGGCCTTACAGTCAACTATTTAATAGATACTGACTTGATTTTTGTATGTGGTGGAAGCTAGAGGTTCAGTCTCTCTCTTTTTCATGTGGCTCTCCAGTTTTTCCAAAAATTTTTTGAAGAGATTGTCCTGTTCCATGGTATACTCTTGGTGTTTCTGTTGAAAAATAATTGACTGTATATATGTAGGTTTATTTGTGGGCTCTCTATTCTGTTCCATTGATCTATGTGTTTATTTTTATACCAATACCATACTCTTTTGATTTCTGTAACTTAGTAATATACGGTCATAAAGTATGATGCTTCTACCTTTGCTCTTCTTGGCGAAAAGTGCTTTGGCTCTTTGGGGTCTCTAATGGCTCCATAGGAATTCCAGTATTATTTTTCTATTTCTGTGAAAAATGCCATTGAAATATCAATAAGGATTTAATTGAATCTGTAGCTTGCTTTGGGTGGTATGGAAATCTTAACAATATTCATTCTTCCAATCCATGAACATGTCATGTCTGTCAATTTATCTGTGTTTCTTCAATTTCTTTCATCAATGTTTTGTAGTTTTCAGTGTATAGATCTTTCACCTTCTTGATTAAATTTATTCCTAATTATTTTATGATTTTTGATGCTCTTGTCCATGGGGTTGTTTTGCTGATCTCATTACAGTAGTTTATTGTTAAGAAATACAGCTGATTTTTGTATGTTGATTTTAAATTCTGCAGCTTTACTGAATTTGTGTATTAGTTTTAACTGTTTTTTGGTGGAGTTTTTAGGGTTTTCTTAATATAAGAGCATGCCATGGACAAACAGAGACAATTTCACTTTTTCCTATTTAAATGTCTTTATTTATTTTTCTTGCCTAATTGCTCTGGATAAGACTTCTCATGCTCTATTGAATAGAACTAGAGAGTAAGCATTCTTGCCTTGTTCCTGATCTTGGAGGAAACGATTTCACTGTTTGACCTTTGAGTGTAATGTTACCTGTGGACTTGCCATATATGCCCTTTATGATATTGAGGTACATTCCATCTATATCTAATTTTTATAGTGTTTGTGATGAAAGCTTTGGATTTTGTCAAATGGTTTTATCTGTGTCTATTGAGATGATCATGCATTTTTTATCTTTCATCCTATTAATGTGGTGTATCACATTAATTGATTTACATATACTGGACCCTCCTTGCATCCAGGAATAAATCCCACTTGGCCATGGTGTATGATTCTTTTAATGTGCTATTAAATTTGGTTTGCTAATATTTTGTTGAAGATATTTTACATCTAGGTTCATCAAGTATATTGGTCTGTAATTTTCTTGTCTTGTAGTGTCATTGGGTAGCTTTGGTTTCAGAATAATGTGGGCCTTCTACAATGAATTTGGAAGTGTTTCTTCCTCTCCAATTTTTTGAAAGAATTTGAGAGGGATTGGTATTAATTAATTCTTAAATGTTTGGTGGAATCCCCTGCTGAAGTCATCTCATTCTGGATTTTTCTTTGTTGCGAGGTTTGGTTACTGGTTCAATATCGCTACTCAAACTAGTCTCTTAAGATTTTTCATTTCTTCATGATTCAATTTGGTAGGTGTATGTTTCTAGGAATTTATCTAATATCTCTTGGTTATCCTATTTGTTGATGTGTAATTGTTCATAATAGTTACTTATGATACTTAGTATTTCAGTTACCAGTTGTAATGTCGCCTCTTTCATTTCTGATTTCATTTATTATAGTCTTCTGTCTTTTAATCTTACTCTAGCTGAAGGTGTGACAATATTGCTTATCTTTTAAAAATAGCTCTTATTTTTTATTGATCTTTCTATTGTCTTTTTAGTCTTTATTTCATTTATTTTCTGTTTGATCTTTTTTATTTCCTTCTACTAAATTTGAGCTGAGTTATTTTCTTTTCCTTGAGGTGTGAAGTTAGGATGTTTATTTGATATCTTCTTTCTTCACATAGGTGTTTGTCATTGTAAACTTCCTTGCTAGAACCAGTTTTGCTGTGTTCCATAATTTTGATATGTTATGTTTCAAATTTCCTTTGTTTTAAGTTATATTTTGAATTCCCTTTAATTTCTTGACCCATTGGTTATTCAAGAATAGGCTTAATTTCCATGTACCTGCGCATTTTCAAGTTTTCCTCTTTTTATTGCTTTCTAGTTTCATATCATTATGGTCAGAAATGATGTTTAATATGACTTCAATCCTCTTAAATTTATTAAGACTTGTGTTGTGTAAGACTAGTACAATCTACATATAAAAGATGGTATGTGAAGTGAGGAATGCTTCTCCGTATCACCATCAGAGCCACTGCTGTTTGTAAGAAGAAAACCAGCTGCATTCCCTTGCTAACTCAGCATGCCAGGCTATGTGGTCTCATTAACCTTCAACAGCCAATTAAAAGAATGTATTTTTTTAAAAACAACAACAACAACAAACTACTCTTAGAAGAAAAGCATGTCTAGCAAAGTTCTCATTTAGGATTTAAGTTCTATAAATATTGGTTTATAGATGCAAAACGTTCGATTTTATGTATTACTTATATTTCATCACACAGTGCAGCTAAGACCTGGTCAGGGATTACTTTGTATAATATCATGTAATTATTCACTGTAGTCTTGGCAATTGCAGTACTTTATTCCCCCTGTTTTTATTTCACAGCCCATCAAAATCCATTTCAAAATGCTTCTCCATTTCAAAATGGCTTTATTTCTTTATTGTACCAAGCTGCTATCTATCATTTAACATTAATCTATTTTTGCTAATCTATTATGTACACACTTAATATAATTTATTTCCTTTTTGGAATCTAAACAGTCATCTAACTATAACAGGGAATAGTGAATTAAGCATTTATTTAGATGTAATTTTATGACATTTGTAGCTTAAAAAAAACATATTCAGGGATCAGGGGAAATATTTTATTAGGGAATGATTCTGCATGCCAGGAATGACAGTCTGTAAATTTTATAAACACCTGCAAGAGTTTTAGAAATGTTGTGGAATAAGTTCTACAAACCTGCATGAAACTCAACCCAGTGAAATGTAGATGAAGAGATTATATTTGCTATCACCCAGTTAAGTCTCTTTATTATGAAGTAAAATCTTCAAAATAATTTTTAAAAATTCTGTTTTAACAAATAATTTCCATAAAATCTATAATTATTGATCAGGCAAACCCACTTTTTACTGCAAAGAGCCTCATCTCTAGATTTGATTTTGAGTGGCTAGACAGTGGCATTAAGTGTAAAACATTTATACTCAGACCCTTTCTTCAGAGGAAGCTAAACACTTTATTAGAATGGTCCCTTTTAGGCTTAGTAAAATGACTTGGATCTGTGAACTCATGAACATTCTCATCTCCTCCCACAATGCTCACATAATTCATCTTTGTCAAATTACTAAGAAATAGGTTTATGGGAGTTATCAAATTTTCCTAAGATTTTACATTAATTCTAATGAATTTCTGATGTTCATTTCTGAAATATTTAACCAAGAAAGACTTTTTAAAAATTTTTTCTAACAAGGTCATTTTCTTCACAGTTCTTGGAAATACCTGTCTTATTCTTTGCCTTCTCTTATTCAGTCTTTTCCACAATAGTTACTTCCTTTTCCCAGGCATTACAATGACTCAATTCTGTGGCTCTAACTACTAATGATATGTGTATTTGCACAAAACATTAGCATGGTAACATTTGAGAGATGTTGTTTTACTCTTTAAAATGTCCGCCACTTGCTACACAGGAAATAGTATTCCCATTTGTATCTCCTGCCATTCTTTGTGCCATCCTCCATCCACCTCTCAAAGAGATATAGCCAAGAGTCAGACCACCACAGGTTTACAGGAAAAGGCAGTTTTTAGGTTAAATCCAACTTAAGAAATATTTCTTTACATTAATACATTTTAGTAATACTATTTAAGACTTTCAAACAATTCTATTTGATCATATCTCAATACTGTCCTTTTTCTTGTAGACAATATTATATCACTTATTTTTGAGATGGTATATAAGTACAGTATGTATATAATTTTATTATTGGTCACAAAAATACGCACTCTCCTTGGTTGCACCACAATTATCTAGATATTTTGTTTTATTGTAGCTGGTATTCACTCAGACTAAATTATTGTTTTGATATTATAAACCTGTTCTAGATATGGGTGATACAATGATCATTAAGAAATACATAGCCTCAAACTTTAATGAGCATACACACTGATTTAGTATAGCAGACAGCATGCTGTGCTTTCACCATTTCCATGAATTTCCTCCTGGCACAAAAGACTATATTTACCAGCCTCACTTGTAGTTATATTGCAGTCATACGATTGAATTATGGCCAAAAGTATGTTGGCCAAAATAATGCATATCAAATCCAATTCCTTCCATGAAATCCGTGCTTGAAACTTGACATGCTATCATCCCATCTACATAGATCTTAAAAGCCACATGATGAAAATGGCAAAATTAAAAGATGGAAGCATCCTAGGGCCTTGAGTCTCCAATTCGAAGAAAACTTCCAGGCATATACTGTGATGTCAATTTGACAAAACGAAGAAACAAACATACATTATCTTAAGCCATTGAGATTGAGGATTGCTTGCAATAGCCATTAGTAAGTATCATCTAATGTAAGTAGTATAGTGTAATTCCAGGCAAAGGAAATCCCAGGGCAAAATACCTAGCTGAAACTAAAATCAGACAAAGGGAGCAATGAAATTTAAAACCCGTTTATTGCTTACAAACAGCAGTCCTGGGGCCATCTCTCTCCTGCTCTGGCAGAAGCAAGTGAAAGCTCCCAGCAACCTCTCAGGTTCAGATAAGCCCTCAGTCACTCAGGTAATTACCCACTGATATGGAGATGAACTACCTCTCTCCGCCCCTGAGGAATGCCTGTTGATATGGAGATGCACTAAAGCCAGGAGAGAGATTCTGGAAATACTGCAATTTTAACCACAGGCCACCTCTTCAGAAATCTCACCTTACAGTCTACTCATTCCCGCTCTTCTGCAATGGTCCCTGGGTGAGAAAACTGGAGCACTGTGATCAGACTAATGACATACAATAACTAATGGCTAATAACAGCAATAAAATCATGATAATCCTCAAACCTGAGGATTAAGCTAGGTTCAAAGTCCTATGCAGATTGAGTCCATAGCTTATTCATTCCACAGGCAGGCAGTAGCAATCATCACATGGCAGCTGCAACCAAGGGGAGCATCCAGGCCACAAGGACTGTAGAAGAAAATAACCTTAAGGGCAATAAGGTACATGTTTTAATGATACCAGCATAGGCAAATCTTGTCTATCAGGTAGGATACATGCAAGAGAGTGTTCCTGAGATAGGACAGTGGCAGGAATGGGATCTCGTCCTGGTCTAGTTTACCAGACTTTCACCTCTGTCCCTGTGGGAGTTACAGATGGGTCAAAATATAGGGCTACAGGAGGTACATGCATGGGCCATAAAGATAAAACAAACTTCACCGTAAGATGCTCTTTCCTCCTGGATGTTTTGAGTACATTACTGTGCTCTTTGAGGGCCACTCTGCTGTTACTCCAGGAATACACACGAGGCCAGCTTCCAGGCCTTTCCCCATGGTGCCAGAAGAGCCAGCCATCGCCAGCCCATGTGGTGAAATGTCCAGGGCCACATCCATTCAACAGTGTCTCCACAGTTTAATGCAGTTGGGGCTGGCAGCAGGATGTTGCTCCACTGGCCATATCCTGGCTTCAATAACTCCTCTTTGGTTTGCACATACAGTTGTATAGGAAAGGCAGCAAGGTGTGTTAGCATGTCCACAGGGTGCAAGGCTCTTTTCAAGGCTTCTCATTCAAGCACTGAAGCACTGCCCGTAAGCGAACTGACAGGTCCGGTGTCCAAATTCAGACCAGATTTCAGCAAACCGTTGTACCTCTTCATCATGCCTGCCCAGGTAGGGTTATATGGTACATGAAATTTCCACTTTATTCCTAATTGCTGCACCCATCCTTGTAATGCATGTCCAGTAAAGTGGGTGCCTTGATCACTCTCAACCACCTGCGGCCAGCCATAGGCTGAAAAGAGATGCCCCAAGCCCCTCTTGGTGGTTTGCTGATCTGCACAACATGCAGGAAAAGCAACCAATAGTCCAGTAGCCATATCCATACAAGTCATGGCATATAGATATCCTTCTGATATGGGCAGAGGCTCAGTATAGTCTATCTGCCACCTGACAAGGGGTATCGGCCCCCTTACTATTGTCCCATGTTGCCATGGGACTCAGTATAAGTCCCTCTTAAAGAACCCAAGGCACTCCTTCTGGGCTCTGCTAACTTCTCCAAAGGTCAATGGCAAGCCCCACCAATAGGCTACAGCCCACATTGTCTTTTCCCCACATGCAACAAACATTGGGCCACATCAGAGGCAGGCTTTCCTTCTAGCCAGCACACCTGGGCCAATGTGTCTGCTTCATCATTCCCTGGGGATGCCAAAGGCAAATATCCAGTCACATGATATATGATAACAGTCTTAGTCTAACCAGATGCCCTCAGGTCTTGTCACAACTCTTGCTCTCAAAGGGTCTGGTGGCCAACCATCTAAGCATTGGAGTTCTCGACTTGAGGGGCTAGTAAAGAGGGCGGTACTCTGCTGTAAATATGCATCCAATTTGGCCAGTATAGATGTCTGTGCTACGCCACTCCATGGCTTTTAGGTCCAGTCTTGCACCCACCCCATGATGGGATAGGCGGTTATTACCTTGGTCAGAGCTGTTCCGGTGATGGCCTCCATAGCCAGCAAAGTGTGGTACACAGCAGCCAGTTGTTTTTCTATCTGGGTGTACCAGACCTCTGCTCCTTTCCATAGTTGTGACCAGAATCCGATAGGTTGGTGTGTCTGTTCAATCCACTGCCAAAGACCCATCCATAACCATCTTTGGTTACATGCACATCTAGCCCACAGGGCCTTGATGAGTCCATTACACTCAAGGCCTGTACAGACTTGACTGCTCGCTTAGCAGCAGTAAAAGAAGCCTCACATGTCTCATCCCAGTCCCACTTGATGCCCTTTTGTACCAACCAGTATAAGGGCTTCAGAAATTGTGCCAAGTGCAGGATAAACACTCTCTAGTAACCCCAAAGACTCCAAACCTCTTGTAATACTGCTACAGTGGGAGGAGTAGGGAAAGCCTAGACCTTGTCTATGACTGCTTCAGGAATAACTTAAGTTTTACCCAACCAGACAACCCCCAAGAAATTTAGGCAAACCAGGTCCCCGAACCTTGGTGCTGTTCACAGCCCATCCTTTCTCCTGTAGATGTTGCAGCGGTCTAGGAACTGCCCCCCCCCTAAATCTTCAAGAGAATCAGATGTGAGCATAATATCATTAGTGCAGTGATGCAACTGCACTGTTTGCAGTTTTTCCCAGGTGGCCAAGCCCTGGAACACAAGTCTGTGACAAATGGTGAGACTGTGGAGGAATCCCTGTGGAAGGAGAGAATGTCCACTGCCAGCCTTCCCACATGAAACAAACTGTTCCTGACTTCCTGTGCTATGTCAATAGAGAAAAAACCATTAGCATGTCTACTACATAATGATACATCCCCAGCTCATGGCTGAGGGTGTCCAGAATGTCTGCTATAGAGGGGACAGCAACACGCAAAGGGGGTGTGACTTAATTCAGTTCCCTGTAGTCCACAGTCGTACTCCAGGAATGGTCTGCCTTTCTCATTGGCCACACTGGGGAATTAAAAGGACTATGAGTGGGCTTTATGATGCCCACCTTCTCCAACTTCTGTAGAGTTTCTCCAATTTCCTTGTGCCCCCTCAGGCAATTTATACTGCTTAATATTTGTCACCCACTGAGGTACAGGCAGAGCTATAGATGGGTGCTTATCATGTCCCCTTAAAACTGCCTTTACTACATGTAACCTCAGTTTGAACTCACCTGCAGTGGTCTGTAGCCACAGGACTGCAGGATATCTACCCACAAAATATATTTCAGGATGTGAGAAATATACACAGTATACTCCTTTGGGGATAAACACCCTATCCCCAATGGGATTTGGACTTTCTTCACTCTAATTGCCTTCCCCCATAGCCATCTATCACAGCAGGGGTCCCAGGAAAATGCGCAGGGTTGCTATAAATCAAAGAACACTCAGCTCCTGTGTCCACTAGCACCAGGACACATTTTACATTCATAGCGGACCAGTGAATTGCTAATTCTACATGTGGCCTCCATTCCCCACCCCACCCTGTCCCCCAAGGTGAGGACCTTGAAACCCCCTCAGTCAAACCACAATGCCCAATCATCCTCCTGTGGGGTTGAGGGACCAGGTGAATCCTGAGTACTGTCTCCCATGATGTTTTGCAGGGACATAGGCCAGGCATGAGGCCTTGACTCCGGTTTCCATGTCCTGGACCTCAGCAGCTGAACTGTTGCTCTGACATACTGCCCTGATGGCACCTGTCAGTCATTCCAGATGTGTGTGATTCCCTGAGATGTGACATGCACTTTGCAAATGCTCATGTCCACCAGCTCATCCTAGGTATAGGGGTGGAGCATGGATTGATCCAGAACCTGGAAAGGGGGTGGCTCTTCCCGGTGAGGAGACCGTGGTTGTTTCATTTTTATTTTCTTAATTATAGCCAGGTGGGCCTTTAATACAGGAGAGGCTGGTGCCTTGGGCTGTGGCCTCAGCAGCAGATCTGTCCATAGTCCTGCTTCTTCCTTTTCTCCCCACCATCTCCAGGGCTGAAGGTACCACTCTTTCCTCCACCTTCCCCACAGCCTCCTGCAATGCGGCTTTTCCTGCTGCCTCCCCCTCACTGCTGCTAAGGAATCTTCTAGAAGCATGACCTGTCTTCTCAGTAACTGTCTTTCTTCTTTAAGGGCATCCCACGGGTTATTGCCCAGCTCCTCCAAGCCATGCTGAAGTGTGCCTCCCTCTCGCCTAAGTCCCTCCCTCTCCTTGCTAACCCTCTTGATAATCCTCTCTTTCTCCTCAATAGCCCTCTTTCTCTTCTGTATAACCCTCTCTCCTCGATAACATTTACCATTATCTGGAGGAAAAGAGACCCTATAATGCCAGTTGCTCCAATGACAACTCAGGGCCTCTAAGCAGTCTTTTACCTCACAGAGGGCTAATTCTGCAGCTAATCGTGTCTCCACCCTTCCCCACTTGTGTGGAAGACCTCACCCCTCTAGGAGGTGCTTTACCCTAGACCAATTCTCTACTAGGGGCTCCCAAATTGGAATCCTCACAGATAGGTGGCTCCCAGGTGAAGCTGCACTCCCAGCCACTGCATCCACTGGGGCCTCCCCACTATCCACAGGGGGAGTTCTGGGCATCTCCCCACCATCTCTAGGGGCAGCCCGCCCAGAGGTTGCACCCATTTAGACAGATTTTTGGTTCAGAGGTCCTCCTGACTACCAGCAGATGTAATTCTTGGGAAAGGAAATTCCTGGGCAAAATTCCTAGCTGAAACCAAAATCAGTCAAAGGGAGAAATAAAGTTTAAAATCCGTTTGCTTACAAACAGTGGTCTGATGGCCGTTTCTCTCCTGCTCTGGCAGAAGCAAGCAAAACCTCCCCACAACCTCTCAGGTTCTGATAAGCACTCAGTCCCTGAATTACCCACTGATACGGAGATGAACTATTTCTCTCCACCCCTTAGGAAAACCTGCTGATATGGAGATGCACTAAAGCCAGGGGTGAGATTCTGGAGATACTGCAGTTTTACCCATATATGGTTATAGGATGAAGACACCTAGTCTCCTTTTAAAATGTAGTAACATCTAAAGTTCAGAAGCTGCTGCCAATACTAGTAAGATATGTACATAAAGATAAATGAGTACAATGAATGGTCATGTCCATGAGTTTCAAGATAACTGATCTTGAAAGAACATGTATTTCATCTTTATATTTTCTTGGTGTTTATTCCAGTGAGAAGTAAGATGCTGTATCTGACCATAAATGAGTAGTTTTCTGGGGAGTATACTTCCCCCATGAGTTTGTACTCTGAGAATACAAAAAAGTATAATAGAAAAGGACTGTGAATGGGTATCAGTGGCCCCTATATGGTAAAGCACAATATTCTGCATGTACAGAGAGAAGTGGTATAAAACTATGAAGTGTCATAATAGTATTTTTTCTAAGCATAGCATACTTTTGTACTCTGCAAAATATACTCATAAAACTTTTAATCTGAAAGGAAGGAAACTAATGTTTATACATGCACACTTATAGGCTTATAATGTATATACTATAATGTTATTTACTTATGTTATGGCATGTAAAGCTCCAAGAACCTTACAATTTATTATTTCCACTGAGGAAGAAACAATAGGTCATAGAAGTTAAGTAATTTACTCAAGATTATGTAATTTGCAAGCAGGGGTTAAAACCAAATTGGTCTGAATGTCAATCTCATGAATTTCTAATTATACAATTATTCCATGTTAGTTGCAAGTAACCTTTGAAATTCACTAATGGTGAGAAAATGTTACTATATGTGTGAATGTAAGGACACTACCTACATTTTGGTTTTTGCCTTTTTCTTTGTTAAATAGTAAGTTAATACTTGATTCTGGGAATTGGTGCATGAAGTACAAGTCTGACACACAGTCTTTTTAGTCATAAACTTCCTGCATGACCATATTGAAATAAACGAATTATTTTATTTGCCAGTTACAAATATACTACCAATCACCTGCAGTGTTTCTTATTTGTTTGTTTTTAATAAAAATTTCCATGGTATTTACAAGTTTTAAGTGCTTAAAATATATGCCTATATCCTTTTTAATTGAAAGTAGTTGATTTCCAGGAATATATGAGCCAATGTTCATTTCCCCCATATAACAAAATTCGGCAAGAACATGGAAGAACAAAGCTCCAGATTTTCATTTTAATTGACTTTTAATTTTCTCCCATGATATTTTAAGTAGAATAGGAAACAAATAGAATGAGTGGACTTACTTGAATGTTGTTTCTTTTCACTGTAAATGTACTCTTTTGTAAAGGTGAAGAAACAAATAAACTGAGGGAATAGCTAAATGTGTGTTGGAAGAAGAAAAGGAAGTAGAAACATCTGGAGTATCCCTTACTGAGTAAAGTCCCTGAAGAATTGTTGGCTGACCATGAATTTCCTTGTATCCTTTGAACAAAGGAGATTTCTATAAAATACATTACAAAAAAAAATCAAGTTGACTTCTCTTTTTCCTGTATATAATGTTTTTCTTACTGATGTTAAATGTAAAATTTCAGATATTTATATCATCAATTTAAGTATTACTGTATTTTAGTGCATTTCCCTAACCTAATATAAGAACAGTGCTCTTCTTTACCTATATACTTTCTTGCCAAAAGCTGATATTTATAGAATGACATAGTTGAATATGACAGCTCCTTTACTCTTGAAAATGTGACAGTAGTTCTTATGGAAATGACAAAGAATGAAGTCTTGCCAGTGATGCTTGTTAAAAAGGAAAACAAAGCTCTCCTGGTGAGGACAATTATCTTAAAAAGCTCTCTGAGTAGAAAGAGCAGTGCTGTCAAAGGATCGTGATGTTAGATCACATCAGTCTGCTCAGAAAAGTTGAGTAACTTTCAGAGTAAAGTTTTAGCTTCTTAGCATGTCATATTCCTTCAAGAGTCTCCTTACTTCTCCACACAATTTTTACTTCCTCCATCCATTACTTGTTTCTGCAGCTATAGTGGAAATATCTGCATGTAGACCAAAGCACAGTTGGAAAACACTGTGCCAAAGCTTGAACTAAAATGCACACTCTTTGCCTCATCTCTTAGCTAGAATTGGGATTAGACCAGCTAAGGCCAGTGTGAAAGAATAATTTTCTTAGCTAACAAGAAAGTGACCATATACAGCTGCTCTTTCCTCTTTTTAACTAGATGTATCTGAAAACTGACTGCAATGAATTTCAATCCTTTATAAAATCAAGACTTTATAAGATCAACATAAATTTCATATTTCAGGACTAATAATCATTAGATTTCCCTTATAACATTGTAGTTACTCATTCAAAAATATAATTTCCAATATGTATTCTTGGAAATAAATTAATGTATTCTAATTTTATAAATTCCTACTCTTTGGAATTAAAATCCCAGTAATTTTATTATTTCTATCTCTGAATTGTGTACAGGTATTATGGGGCTTCCATATAATACCTGTTTAGTATGTTGATACTAATTACTCCCAAGATGCAAGCATAAGCACTGACTAGATGAGAGAAAAAAAATATTTCCAGTCATGATAAACTTGTTTATATTTACATACAAACATTTGGAGAACAAAGTATCTTTCCAATTAGGAAAAAAAAAACTTTTAGGGGAAAACATAACTTTGTATTTTAAAGGAAACTTTTATATACCTCATATTTGAAGAGCCCTTTGAGTAATTCAATGATGCATAGGTAACTCCAAGAAATTAAAGACTACTATGTCTTGTGTGAATAAGATTTACAATGCTTGAATATAGTTGTAGTTCATTAAGACTTATGCAGATTTGTGAATTATTCCTCACTTTTTTCTTAAGGGATAATACTAATTTCTATTTTAAAAGGACCTTTGTTTCTAGACAAATTTTCTAGACTTTGCAATTATAAATTTTGTGAAATTAAGAAACTTTTTGATATTGCTTGAGAAACAAAACATATGAGAGAAAATTAGAACATATTTACATTAAGACATTGACTTCATCTATTCCCAGATTATTAAGTAGCAGGCTCATTCCTAAACACTGGTTAGTGTTAGCTCATAAACTATAAGGAAAATTTAACTGTGTTCTTTACATTAGCAACTTGGAAATTTTTATCGTTATGTGCCCTTTATATTATAAGGACTTCGAATCTCATTTAAAGAGTTTATGTGCTTATATCACAGATGGTGATGCAGCACCATGATTGGGGACTGAAAGAAATGTGTTATGGAAAACCCAACTCTTTAGACCTTGAAGAAAAATAGATTGCTATTAATTCTAAGAAGTAAGGATGAAATAAGTAGTATTTTAAGTAGTCTAAGTGGTAATGAACACTGTGTTGAATTTTAATACACACCTTGCTATTTCAATTTCTGTTATAAAAGTAGTAAAAACTATAGGGCAGATTTTTTCCCTTTTTGTGTTTGACATGAATGATTTAGGGGCATAGCTGCTTTTCCACAGAACATTGTTTTCAGAAGATTAATCATGTAACAACCTATAAGATAATTTTAAAATGAGGAACAAGCCAAGAATCAGGAAGACTGTATTTTAAATAAAAATCTAAGCATAAAAGAATGACCTAAGTAGTGGCAGTAGAAATAGCGATCAACACAGTGATTCAAGTTGCATTTAAAAAACTAACAGACCTTGTTGATTCACTGACTGTGGGCTGCAAGTTTTGGTCTAAATGTCTAGGCAAATTGTTATTTTGTCAGCAATTAGAAAGTCAAAGTGAAAATGCATGGGCAAGATAGCTTAGCTGATGAAATAGAAGATTTTTTGTTGGGGAACAGATGAATGAGAAGAAAAATATATCTTCAAATGTAAGAGGAACTATGTAAAAGAAGAATTATACCAGGTCATAGTTATACAGAGACAGAACCAGAATTAACCATTGAAAGTTATAGAAGAATGCTTAGAATAAAGGAAATAAGTGTCTAACAAATGATGAAACATGTTATCAGAAGGTTGAAACTATACATGTTCCCAAAGATGATAACAAATATACTTAGTAAGATTCCAGTACAGATAAAAAAAAAAAATCTTTCTAAGACTCATTATTTTATAGACTTTCAATATTTTTTAGCTCTTTAATTTTTTTATTTTGTGCTGAGTACATAATTACCAGTTTCAGGCATTGTTTATATTGGTATAGGATATGGAAATTAAGTTAAAAGATGACTCATAATAATGTATTTTTGCTTAAATATCTCAATTTTCTCCAATTTTTATCTTGATATCTTAGATACTTAGATAATAAGAAATTTTTTAAATTTCTTAACCTTCAAAATATTATGTTTCAAGGCAAGTTTCTAGAGCTCTTCAGACTTCACAGTTTGCAATTCATATTTAGGAAATATTTGTTAATCCATTGGGTTACTAAAGAAACTTTCCAGCATTCATAATTCTTTTAAAAAATGGACATTTTCCTTCCTTTTATCTTTTTTTTGAACTGTGAATCCTTATGTAAAATATAAGGGTTCCACAGAAAAATTGGCAACTAGGAATATATATGTAAAAGATAAAATTAATTTTAATCATAGCAACAACCTCTCTTAATAGTCTGTCTCAATATATTTTTCTCTTTGTGTGATTGTAGTGTGTTTCCATATGTACATGTGTGTATGTATAATAAAATTAGAGTTTTATAGTGTACATGATTTTGTATGCTTATATTTTCAATTAATATCATAAACTTGTGATTCATAAACTAATAGCCTTTAAAGACATGATTTATCACTGTGGCTTCAGCAACAATGTTACTCATTTTCCTGCTTGGTTCACAATTATTTTAGTTGCTTCCTTCAGTCTGGCCCTATGACCTTGAAATCCTGTAGATATTCACTTGACCAGAGGTAGATCATGACCAAAACTGGGATGACCAGTTTCTTTATTAAGTGTAGAAAACAAAGAAAAATATGTAAAATTACTCTACATGGAAAGAAAATTAGAATGGAATAGGAAATCATTCATTTCTAGAAAAAGAATAAGGAAGGCAGAGTTTGACACAGAGAAAGAGACAGAGGCATTGAGAGACAGTGAGAAACTGCATTGTTTCCTGCAGAAATTCTACTTGCTTTTCCTTGTCTGTCCTGATACCTTGACATATCTAAACAACCTTGTTAAAGTTGACAGATTTAGCAAATAAAAATACAGGATATCCAGTTGCATTTGAAATTCATGTGAACTACAAATCAAGATTTTATATAAATAGAGCATAATTGTGTGCTAGAATCTTTTTTGTTGTTTCTTTGAAATTCAAAATTACCAGGTATCCTGCTTCTTATCTGGTAACCCTGCATCTGTTATCCTTCCTAAAAGACAATATTCATTTCAGCTAGAGGATGCCTTGAGAGGTTCAAAAAAACCATGACTATTATATATCAAACAAACCGTGGCTATTACAGCTTCATTTCACTCTATGCCTATACCAGGATTTCTTTATTTCACAATCATTATAAATTTGGATTTTCCACTGTGTAGATACTTTCTGTAATCTTGATTCCAAGAATATAAATGCCTGACAAAAATTTCCTTTTCCTTTTGGAGTTGTCTCACAAGTAAATAAATACAAAACAAATTTGATTCATCTATTTTTTGGCATTTCTATAGGTTACAATTCTATGGCCTCCTAAGCCATCTTCTGAAAAATATAACTCTACAGTATGTGTCATACTTGTTATAACTTTATAGGAAAAGAAATAAACAGGATGTCAAAAACTTAAAAATAGGTGTTTTATTTATTTTTAGAAATTATGTTGTTTTTTTCTTCACTATTTTCTTCTCAGCACCTGCTTGACTTCTCACAGTTCCCAGTCTGTTAAGAAAGTGGGCATTTCTGAATATCCAGGTGGTATTTGCTTAAATACTAAAATGAAAAATAAAGACTTTGCTACTTTTACTTACATTTTTTTCTTATCATGTGTTCAAATGACCTATTTTCTCTAACTATTCAAAGCCATGAAATGGAAGTTTTAATTTTTTTATTATGTGCTTGGAGTTCTATATAAACAAAGTGAAAGGCGTGTCCACAGTCACTTGGTTTCACTGGTGGATGACTAGTAAAATCAGGTCTTTAGCCTTGCTTTATGCTGATAGACTTGAACTTTGGTGTTTCTTGTAACTATATTGAAGGAGGGGTCTCCCAACAAAGAGTACATATGACATTTAAAAAATAGATAGAAAAGTAGTACACTTGAATGTTTCAAAATGATATTTTATAACACATCAGGGACACATAGTGTGTATGTGAAAATATGGAAAAATAATCTGCCTGGTGCTTAATTAAATATGCTGTCAACACTCTTCTCTTGGGAATGTCCATTTCAGGTGAATTCTTTCTTTCAAACAGCCTGGAGCATAAAATTCCTCTTAATTTGTGAGTACTTAGGTGCTAAGTGTAGATTACTCCACTGCCATGCCTGTTAAATCTAAATTCATCCAGAAATGGACAGGAAAAATAAGTATCAATTATCAGCTCATTTATAATTTATCAGCTCACTTTCCTAACTTCCCTTCCATTTGGTATAGAGTGATATAGTTACAGAGAAACTAGAGTTTATCAAGATGGTATTTCTTAATTTTATTTACCTTAATTTTATTTACCATTTACCTGGAGGTCCTAGGCACAGCTATCTCTCAACACAAAGAAGTAAAAGGCATCCATATTGGTAAGGAAGAAGTTAAACTGTCATTGTTTGCAGATGACATGATACTGTACATGAAAAAACCCTAAAGAATCCACTCCAAAACTACTAGATTTAATATCTGAATTCAGCAAAGGTGAAGAATAAAAAATTAATACAGAGAAATCTGTTGCATTCCTATACACTAATGATGAACTAGCAGAAAGAGAAATCAGGAAAACAATTCCATTCACAATTGGATCAAAAAGAATAAAATACCTAGGAATAAACCTAACCAAAGAGGTGAAGGACCTATACTCTGAAAACTACAAGACACTCATGAGAGAAATTAAAGAAGATACCAATAAATGGAAACACATCCTGTGTTCATGGATAGGAAGAATTAATATTGTCAAAATGGCCATCCTGCCTAAAGCAATCTAACAATTCAATGCAATCCCTATCAAAATACCAACAGCATTCTTCAAGTAACTAGAGCAAATAGTTCTAAAATTCATATGGAACCACAAAAGATCCCAAATAGCCAAAGCAATCCTGTGAAGGAAGAATAAAGCTGGGGGGATTACTCTCCACAACTTCAAGCTCTACTACAAAGCTACAGTAATCAAAACAATTTGGTACTGGCACAAGAACAGACCCATAGACCAATGGAACAGAGTAGAGAGCCCATATATAAACCCAAGCATATATGGTATATTAGTATATGATAAAGCAGCTGTGGATATACTATGGGGAAATGACAGCCTCTTCAAAAACTGGTGATGGCAAAACTGGACAGCTACATGCAAAAGAATAAAATTGGATTATTGTCTAACCCCATATACAAGTAAACTCAAAATGGATCAAAGACATGAATGTAAGTCATGAAACCATATAACTCTTAGAAGAAAACATAGACAAAAATCTCTTGAATATAAACATGAACAACTTTTTCCTGAACGCATCTTCTCAGGCAATGGAAACAAAATAAAAAATGAGCAAATGGGACTACATCAAACTGAAAAGCTTCTGTACATCAAAGTACACCATCAGCAGCACAAAATAGCATCCTACAGTATGGGAGAATATATTTTTAAATGACATATCCAAAAAGGGGTTAACATCCAAAATGTATAAATAACTCACATACCACACCAGTTAGGATGGCCAACATCCAAAAGGCTAGGAACAGCAAATGCTGATGAGGATGCGGAGAAAGGGGAACCCTCCTACACTGCTGGTGGGAATGTAAACTAGTTCAATCATTGTGGAAAGCAATATGGAGGTTCCTCAAAAAACTAAAAATAGAAATACTATTTCACCTAGGAATTCCACTCCTAGGAATTTACCCAAAGAATACAAGTTCTCAGATTCAAAAAGACATATGCACCCCTATTTTTATAGCTGCACTATTTACAATAGCCAAGATATTGAAGCAACCTGTGTCCATCAGTTGATGAATGGATAAAGAAGATGTGGTACATATGCACAATGGAATACTATTCAGTTATAAGAAAGAAACAAATCCTACCATTTGCAACAACATGGATGGAGCTAGTGGGTATTATGCTCAGTGAAATAAGTCAGGCAGAGAAAGACAAATACCAAACGATTTCCCTCATTTGTGGAGTATAACAACAAAGCAAAACTGAAGGATCAAAATAGTAGACTCACAGACTCCAAGAAGGAACTAGTGGTTACCAAAGGGGAGGGGTGGGAGAGGTAGAATGGGATTATGGGGTATAATGATTGGTGCACATGGTGTGTGTGGGGTCTTGGGGAAGACAGTGCAGCTCAGAGAAGACAAATAGGGACTCTGTGACATTTATTACACTGATGGACAGTGACTGCAATGGGGTATGGGGGTGGACTCAATAATAAAGGTGAATGTAATAACCATATTGTTTTTCTTATGAAACCTTCATAAGAGTGTATATCAATGATACCTTAATAAAAAACAAAGGAATATTTGTGATGTTCTTTAGGGCCCACGAGGATACTCAAGAATGATCTCCTCCTCTGCAGATCCTTATCTTAATCCAATTGGCAATACTCTTTTCTCAAATAAGGTAGCACTTATAAGATCAAGGAATTAGTTGGTGGACATATTTTTGGGAGCATTGTTCAGCCTACCATAGAGGTCTAGTTAAATTTAAGGCTGTAATGAAACATCATTTTTAAAAAGCAATAAATAATGATGACTTTTAGCTCTTATCAAAGTGGGTTCTCATGAGGCCTCCTAGAAAGAAAACTAATCGTTCTTTGACATGCACATAGACCCATTCAAGTGAGGGCTGAATTGTTTGTGGATTTAGATGAGGTCTTATTTAGGAACTGGGGACTGGAGATTGATACAACCCAGGAATAGGCTTGAGAATCTGTGTATACCGACTAAATGCTCCACTTAGGAAACTAATATGTTTCCCCATGAACTTCTTTCTCACCTTATCTCTACTTTCACTTTCTGGTTGAAAATCTTTAACTTGCCTTGAAAGTTAGGGTTTAGGTAAAATTTACTCCTCTTCATCACAGATTCCTCATATTTTTATGACCCTGACCCCTGAGAGCAAGGAGCAAATCCCAGAAAACTTCGGTTAATATGTAATACTTTATAGAAATTATTGAATATTTTAATCTGACTGTATAAACAAACTCCACAAAATAGCTCTCTGAATGAACGCTGCTAATAACCCATTTTATTCTTAAACACAAATATTTTGTGT
Source organism: Manis pentadactyla (assembly GCF_030020395.1). Classification (NCBI taxonomy): domain Eukaryota; kingdom Metazoa; phylum Chordata; class Mammalia; order Pholidota; family Manidae; genus Manis; species Manis pentadactyla. The sequence goes on along the minus strand of NC_080021.1, from coordinate 164,811,205 downwards.
AATGATTAATATGATTACTCCCTGATAATAATCCTTCAAAGAAAATTATGTTTTTTGGATTACTTTTGAGAAATGGTTTTGATTTTGAAAAACATGTTCTAGTGAACATGGTTGAAATTATTGATGAGCACTGAGTATTATCCAGTCTTTCAGACTTATTGTTTATAATTTAAAACATTAATGGAGGTTTAGAAAAATATATGAGAATGTGAAGTATGTACTGACTCAGAAAACCTGTGGAACTCCTTTCACAACCAGCATTATCTCACATAAATCAAATGTGGGTATTTCAAGTTCCTACTTTTAAACATTCTGTAGCTCTCCATGCCCTATTAAATGTTGAGCAATTTTCATTTAACACTAATGGGTAGAAGTCTTTGTAAAACCACATAAAATTCTAATAAATCAAATATTTTAGTAAACAGGAGATTCAGAAGTTATGATTTAAAGGTTGGAAAAAGGTGGTTTGTATGAGGGGAATTCTTTATCAGTAATTTTCTCATGGCATTTGTCACTTATAATGTGCATTATATTTAATTTATGTGTATGCCATCTGTCTTACCAGACATTAAGTACCTCAAGGGCAAAATCCATATAAATTGACATTGGAACATCTCAAAGTTTAACATTAGGGTTTGCACTACGTACTTTTCTGATCTACAGTGGTAAAAGGAAAGAAAAACAATGAGCATGAGAGGAAGGAGAATGATCAACAGACAGGATAAAGAAAAAAAGAAAAAGAGGTAAAAAGAGAGGAAATTACTAGAGGTAAGATTTTGAAAGCATAAGGAAGAGAACAGCTAAATAGGAGGGTCAGAATTTTTGGCAGCACTTGTGTAGAACAATTTTGAGAAAGACAGAATGTTAACATATGAGACTTAAAAGTATGAGCAGTAATGAAGACAACTCAGTGTGCAAAGTTAGCCATGATTTCAATTAGGGTTTAGATGTTATCCATTTAATCAGTCATTCAGATATTTTAATCTAACATACCCACAAAATTGGAAGCACTCCCCACTTTTTTTCATTTTCTGGCACATATCTAACAATTAGTAAAGAAAGCAGAAGAAGGAAGCCCCTTTTCTCTTTATACTTTCTCCTTCTGCAGGTCTAAAGGAAGCCCATTGTCATTAAGTTTAATAATCAGAAGATAGCCACAGTATGTTAGGGTTTCTTATGTAATGACAGCACAGATGTCTACAATTTTGCAAGGGGGTTTCCCCATCTGCCTTTTGTGACTGAGTGTGAAATCTCTTAAGATTTCATGGCCAAATGCAAGTTATTGGTACATTGCTAACATAACTGGTTGAAATATGAAATAAGTGTACATAGATGTTTATCAGACATTCAGTAAGTCACTCAAGGATTTTGTTTCCTATCTTCTCTGTGGTCAACATTCTTTGATGCATTATGGGAAGACACAAATGACATATATGACATATCCTAGTTCCCTAAATAGTTAGTATCTATTTAGAATTGACATGAAAAATAGCAAGGCTACTCATAAACAAAGACAATGCACTATAGTTTGTAGGGACATTGTAAAAATAATCTGAGATACATGATGGCTAGATAAAGTCATCCTGGATAAAGAGGGATCCATCAGGAAGTAGGATATAAACCAGGTCTTGAAACAGTATATAAGTCTTTTGCAGGTCATTTGGATTTTGGGAGAAATTTCATGAATTTTTAGCAGTCGAAACAATTTTAAAAAGCATAAGCTGATTTAAAAAGAAGGGTTTATTGAAGATGGCGGCATGAGAGGAGAGACAGAGTGAGAGACAGAGCCTTCCTCCTAAAACTGAGTACAATTAGAAAATTTAATTGGCGCAACTAATCCTGAGAGAGCAACAGGAAAGAGGACGCGTCAGACTGCACACACCTGGAGAAAAGAGCAGACCTCAGCAAACGGGGTAAGTAGCAGAGCTGTGGCTCGCAAGACCTGACCCCTCCCCCACCCCAGCTCACAGGAGGGAGGAAGAGAAATGGAACAGGGAGGGAGTGGAAGGCCTGGGACTGCTGAACACCTAGCTCCAGAGATCTGCGCTGGGAGCACAAACCTACATTTCATGGTGCTTTCATGAGACTCGCATGACTACGGGGTTGGAAAGTTAATACAGGCAGAGTTCCTGGGGAGACTGGGCGTCTGGCTGCTTGTGGAAAGCAGGGATCCGTATCTGGCTGCTCTGGGACAAAAACTTATACCTGTGTGTCCAGCCCACTGGCTCAGACAGTGGAGATAGGCACAGGAGACAGGAGGCGGGGAACAGTTCTTTCCTACCCCCAGTACCACTCCCCTGCGAACCCCGACATTGCTTCAGGGGCTCAGCAGCTCCAGAATAGAGCTTCTGGACACTAGAGGGCGCCATATACAAACACGAAACGCCAAAGGAAAGTTGTACAGAGTAAAATTGTTAATACAACTCCCGAGAAAGATTTAAATGATATGGACCTCGTGACTCTTCCTGAAAGGGAGTTCAAAATAAAAATAATCAACCTCCTAATGGAGGTACGGAAAGACATCCAAGAAATCAGGAATGAATTTAGGTCAGAGATCCAATCGTTAAAGAACATGATGGACGGTGTTAAAAGCAGGTTGGATATGGTGGAGGAAATAATAAATGAAATAGAAACTAGAGAAGAGGAATACAAAGAAGCTGAGGCACAGAGAGAAAAAAGGATCTCTAAAAATGAAAGAATATTGAGAGAACTGTGTGACCAATCTAAGTGGAACAATATTCGCATTATAGGGATACCAGAAGAAGAAGAAGAAGAGAGAGAAAGGGATAGAAAGTGTCTTTGAGGAGGTAGTTGCTGAAAACTTCCCCAATCTGGGGAAGGACATAGTCTGTCAGGGGATGGAGATCCACAGATCCCCCTACACAAGGAACCCAAGGAAGACAACAGCAAGACACATAGTAATTAAAATGGGAAAGGTCAAGGATAAGGACAGAATGTTAAAAGCAGCCAGAGGCAGAAATAAGATCATATACAAAGGAAAGCCCATCAGACTAACATCAGACTTTTCAGCAGAAACCTTACAGGCCAGAAGGGAGTGGCATGATGTATTTAATGCCATGAAGCAGAATGGACTGGAACCAAGATTACTTTATCCAGTGAGATTATCATTTAAATTTAAAAGAGGGATTCAACAATTTCCAGATAAGCAAAAGCTGAGAGAGTTTACCTCCCACAAACCATTTCTGCAGTCTATTTTGGAGGGACTGCTATAGATGGAAGTGTTCCTAGGGTTGCATAGCTGTCACCAGAGGTAGTAAAATCATGGTAGGGAGGGTGGAGCAGCTGATTGCGAGGTAAATGCAAAATTAAATTGACTATCCCCAAATCCAATCAAGGGATAGAGGAAAAGTATAGAATCTGATACCTAATATATAAAGAATGAAGGAGGAAGAAAAAGGAGAAGAAATAGAAAAGAACCTTTAGATTCTGTTTGTAACAGCATACTAAGTGAGTTGTTAGACTCTTAAATAGTAAGGAAAGTAACCTGGAACCTTTGGTAACCACGAATCTAAAGCCTGAAATGGCAATAAGTACATACCTATAGATAATCACCCTAAATGGAAATTTACTTATTGCACCAATCAAAAGACATAGAGTCACCAAATGGATCAAAAAAAAAAGGACCCATCTATATGCTGCATACAAGAGACTCACCTCAAACCCAAAGACATACACAGACTAAAAGTCAAGGGATGGAAAAAGATATTTCCTGCAAACAATAGGGAGTAAAAAGCAGGTGTTGCAGTACAAGTATCAGAGAAAATAGACTTCAAAGCAAAGAAAGTAACAAGAGATAAAGAAGGACATTACATAATGATAAAGGGTTCAGTCCAACAAGAGGGTATAACCATTATAAATATATATGGACACAACACAGAAGCACCAGCATATGTGAAACAAATACTAACAGAACTAAAGGAAGAAATAGACTGCAATGCATTCATTCTAGGAGAGTTCAACACATCATTCACTCCAAAGGACAGATCCACCAGACAGAAAATAAGTAAGGACACAGAGGCACTGAACAACACACTAGAACAGATGGACCTAGTTGATATCTATAGAACTCTACACCCAAAAGCAACAGGATATACATTCTTCTCAAGTGCACATGGAACATTCTTCAGAATAGACCACATACTAGCTCACAAAAAGAGCCTCAGTAAATTTAAGAAGATTGAAATCCTACCAAACAACTTTTCAGACCACAAAGGCATAAAACTAGAAATAAATTGTACCAAGAAAGCAAAAAGGCTCACAAACACATGGAGGCTTAACAGCACACTTCTAAATAGTCAGTGGTTCAATGACCAAATTAAAATGGAGATCCAGCATTATATGGAAATAAATGACAACAACACAAAGCCCCAAATTCTATGGGACGCAGCGAAAGTAGTCTTAAGAGGAAAGTATATAGCAATCCAGCCATATTTAAAGAAGGAAGAACAAACCCAAATGAATAGTCTAACATCACAGTTATCAAAATTGGAAAAAGAAGAACAAATGAGGCCTAAAGTCAGCAGAAGGAGGGACATAATAAAGATCAGAGAATAAATAAACATAATTGAGAATAAAACAATAGAAAAAAATCAATGAAACCAAGAGCTGGTTCTTCAAGAAAATAAACAAAATAGATAAGCTTCTAGCCAGACTTATAAAGAGAAAAAGAGAAGTAACACACATCAACAGAATCAGAAATGAGAAAGGAAACATCACGATGGACCCAACAGAAATACAAAGAATTATTAGAGACTACTATGAAAAACTATACGCTAAGAAGCTGGAAAACCTAGAAGAAATGGACAACTTCCTAGAAGAATACAACATTCCAAGGCTGACCAAGAAAGAAACACAAAATCTAAACAAAGCAATTACCAGCAAAGAAATTGAAGCAGTAATCAAAAAACTACCCAAGAAAAAAACCCCTGGGCCAGGTGTATTTACCTCGGAATTTTATCAGACATACAGAGAAGATATGATACCCATTCTCCTTAAGGTTTTCCACAAAATAGTAGAGGAAGGAATACTCACAACCTCATTCTATGAAGCCAACATCACCCTAATACCAAAAGCAGGCACAGACCCCACCAAAAAAGAAAATTACAGACCAATATCCCTGATGAATGTAGATGCAAAAATACTCAATAAAATATTAGCAAACCGAATTCAAAAATATATCAAAAGGATCATACACCATGACCAAGTGGGATTCATCCCAGGGATGCAAGGATGGTACAACATTCGAAAATCCATCAACATCATCCACCACATCAACAAAAAGAAACACAAAAACCACATGATCATCTCCATAGATGCTGAAAAAGCGTTTGCCAAAATTCAACATCCATTCATGATAAAAACTCTAAGCAAAATGTGTATAGAGGGCAAGTACCTCAACATAATAAAGGCCATATACGATAAACCCACAGCCAACATCACACTGAACAGTGAGAAACTGAAAGCTTTTCCTCTGAGATCGGAACAAGACAGGGAAGTCCACTCTCCGCACTGTTATTTAACATAGTACTGGAGGTCCTAGCCATGGCAATTAGACAAAACAAAGAAATACAAGGAATCCAGATTGGTAAAGAAGAAGTTAAACTGTCACTATTTGCAGATGACATGATATTGTACATAAAAAACTCTAAAGACTCCACTCCAAAATTACTAGAACTAATATCGGAATACAACAAAGTTGCAGGATACAAAATAAACACACAGAAATCTGTGGCTTTCTTATACAGTAACAATGAGCCAATTGAAAGAGAAATCAGGAGAACAATTCCATTCACAATTGCATCAAAAAAAATAAAATACCTAGGAATAAACCTGACCAAAGATGTGAAAGCCCTATACCCTGGCAACTATAAGACACTCTTAAGAGAAGTTAAAGAGGACACTAACAAATGGAACCTCATCCCATGCTCTCGGCTAGGAAGAATTAATGTAGTCAAAATGGCCATCCTTCCCAAAGCAATATACAGATTTGATGCAATCCCTATCAAATTACCAACAACATTCTTCAACGAACTGGAACAAATAGTTCAAAAATTCATATGGAAACGCCAAAGACCCCGAATAGCCAAAGCAATCCTGAGAAAGAAGAATAAAGTGGTGGGGATCTCACTCCCCAACTTCAAGCTCTACTACAAAGCCATAGTAATCAAGACAATTTGGTACTGGCACAAGAACAGAGCCATAGACCAGTGGAACAGACTAGAGACTCCAGACATTAAGCCAAACATATATGGTCAATTAATATTTGATAAAGGAGCCATGGACATACAATGGGGAAATGACATCTCTTCAACAGATGGTGAGGGCAGAACTGAACAGCTACATGTAAGAGAATGAAACTGGGTCACTGTCTAACCCCATACACAAAAGTAAATTCAAAATGGATCAAAGACCTGAATGTAAGTCATGAAACTATAAAACTCTTAGAAAAAAACATAGGCAAAAATATCTTGGATGTGAACATTAGCGACTTCTTCATGAATATATCTCCCCGGGCAAGGAAAACAAAAGCAAAAATGAACAAGTCGGACTATATCAAGCTGAAAAGCTTCTGTACAGCAAAGGACACCATCAATAGAACAAAAGGGTATCCTTTTGTATGGGAGAATATTTTCGTAAATGACAGATCCGATAAAGGCTTGACATCCAAAATATATAAAGAGCTCACACTCCTCAACAAACAAAAAGCAAATAATCCAATTAAAAAATGGACAGAGGAGCTGAACAGACAGTTCTCCAAAGAAGAAATTCAGATGGCCAACAGACACATGAAAACATGCTCCACATTGCTAGTTATCAGAGAAATGCAAATTAAAACCACAATGAGATATCACCTCACACCAGTAAGGATGGCCACCATCCAAAAGACAGACAACAACAAATGTTGGCGAGGTTGCGGAGAAAGGGGAACCCTCCTACACTGTTGGTGGGAATGTAAATTAGTTCAACCACTGTGGAAAGCAGTATGGAGGTTCCTCAAAATGCTCAAAATAGACTTACCATTTGACCCAGGAATTCCACTCCTAGGAATTTACCCTAAGGATGCAGCACTCCAGTTTGAAAAAGACAGATGCACCCCTATGTTTATCGCAGCACTATTTACAATATCCAAGAAATGGAAGCAACCTAAGTGTCCATCAGTAGATGAATGGATACAGAAGAGGTGGTACATATACACAATGGAATATTATTCAGCCATAAGAAGAAAACAAATCCTACCATTTGCAACAACATGGATGGAGCTAGAGGGTATTATGCTCAGTGAAATAAGCCAAGTGGAGAAAAATAAATACCAAATGATTGCACTCATCTGTGGCGTATAAGAACAAAAGAAAAACTGAAGGAACAAAACAGCAGAATCACAGAACCCAAGAGTGGACTAACAGTTACCAAAGGGAAAGAGACTGGGGAGAATGGGAGGGTAGGGAGGGATAAGGGCAGGGAAGAAGAAAGGAGGTATTATAATTAGCATGTATAATGTGGGGGGGGAAGGGGAGGGCTTTGCAACATAGATAAGACAAGTAGTGATTCTGCAACATCTTACTATGCTGATGGACAGTGACTGTAATGGGGTTTGTGGGGGGAACTTAGGGTAGGGGAGAGCCTAGTAAACATAATGTTCTTGAAAAAAATTAAAATTAATTAATTAATTATTAAAAAAAACAAAAGGCATAAGCTGAAATGGAAGATGGTGCTTGTACAACTAATAGAAAATTGTCTTATCTTCAGTACAGTTTTTAGATCAAAGAATATTGAAGGACAATAGTAGAAAACTAAATATAAAAATGTTTAAAGATCTTGAAACTCAAGTAAAAAAAATTATCCTTCTAAGACTTGCCAGAGCATTATTTATACCTTTATCAAAAACATGTAGGATATGTGTATATCTTTTTATGTCTGTGTGTGTGTGTTTATGTGTCGGAATGGTGACAGTGTACTCATTTTGCGTATTTTATGTTTGTTCTTTTTTCTAACCTGCCAAGTAACCAGGATAATGATTATTGTTTAATAATCAGATTGATGGGGTTTTTTTTTGTTTCGTGTTAAATCATTCTCTGCAATATATGCAGAAGCCACTATCACATCTACTGTGTCTACTTACTTAACTTAATTGTCGTTTAAAAACAGCAGCAACGAAGCTCATCAGATATTGATGGGTGAATTGAAATTAGCCTGTTTAGAATTATTCCATCTGAAGATACTATCAAAAATGAGTTTTGGGGAGGTAGACTGTTATCAACCTTACTTAAGACATTTCTGGGTACTAACTGAGGTGTACACTTTAATTTACTACATGGTAGGGGTGTTTCTTGTAATTTTTTTCATGCAACCTTTTCTCTAGTAATTTCAATCTATTTCACTTACCTTGGTCTATTAGTAGAATCAGTTCTAGGAATTATTTTTGTGATCCAAAATACATTAGATAATTTTTAGATAATTAATTTAAAAGATACTCTTTCTTTTAACCATTTAGTCTATTGATTAAAAAATCTCATAATTTTATCCATTCAACTTTTTGTTGACTAGATCTCACTTAAAATAGACATTAGGAAAATCATAGACTACCTCTTATTCCAAAGTGCTATAATATCCTAAATAGATATTAGTTCACTATACTCGGAGTCCCCTCCCAGAGTTGTGTTTATCCTTTAGGAGATATCATGCTCAGCTAATCTAGATAAAGTAGGAGCTGTTATTTATCAGGTTTGTTGGTGCTGTTTCTGGCAAAACTACAAAAGTCGTGACAAGATTCTTCAAATCCCACCATTTCCATATTTTTCCATAACTGAACATATTGCTACTTAATTTCCATAGTTTATACTTATCAAATGTCAAAGACATATTCAGCAGCACCTATGAGTAGTTGAGGCAAAGATGTCTGACACCTGTTGGCTTATAGGTCTCTATGAGGGGAAGTAAATCAAGAGCATGGGTGTCTAGCACACAGCATGCACGAGCTCAGGGATTTACCAAGGATTATGGATGGTCAGTGTCATATAACTTTTAAACTTTAGATATTTAATGAAACCATAGAATGAACTCTGACAGCTGGGTAATAACAGAAAACATTAAAAAAACAAAATTGTACTTATTCTTTTAAAAAGAAGCAGAGAGGAAGTTTAATCAAGGATGAATTTTACTGGATATATGTTGATTTGATAGCATATGGATCCACATAGGAAAGCCCAGAATGCCCTTTATTCTTTCCTGTGTGAAGCAAGAGCTGTGTGATCTTTAGAAAAACTGTATAGCTCATCTGAGCTTTAACTGTTGTGACTTTAAAAAAAGAAATGGGATAATGGGAGTAGAAGTTCTTTCTCATAGCCTGGATTTCAAATAAGCATTAGATGTCAGTAGCAGGGTTAATTTGATTTTGGATTCCTTTAGCTGAGCCAGAAATTCTGCATTAAAGCTCAAGGAATAGCAGCCTGTGATTAAAAATTTTATATTTCTAAATTTTAAATTTTTATGTGGTAGGACTTATAGTCAGCACAGCTCAAAGATATTAATGCTCTGATGTACATATTCTATTCCAAATATATACCAAAGATAGATAAATTTTAAAATACATAAAAGCAAAAGGACATAGTTGGGCTATAAAGTAATGGTCAGTAACTAAATAAACTAGAAACAAATAGAAAAAGGTCAGTAACTAAATAAACTAGAAACAAATAGAAAAATAAAGCAGAGGTGAATACACAGATATTCTGGGTTTCCCTGGGAAGAAAGGCAATGTTGGCTAGCATATTGACTTTGTGGAGGTAACAGGAAATGAAGGCACTCCACAGGTAAAAGAACAGAATAAAGCCCAATGTCTGAAATCTGAGGTTAGGGTGGGGTTTTCCCTCCCTAGACCCTCCTCCCTCTGAGGAATGGATGTTGAATAAAACTTCCAGCATAATCACAGGCTGTCGTTATGGCTTATAGAAAACTCTGTGTTTGGGGAGGTAGAGAGGGACACATAGGAAAAGCTTAGCCTCAGAATATAAACAAGCAGCACATTAAATAGGTAACTTTATTTGTGATACAAAAATAAGACAGGAATTCAAAGCAACACTACAAAAAAGTGTTGTAAATTAGAGGCCTTGGGCAATAAGTTGCAGAAAAAAGTTCTAAAAAGAAAGAGAATATGGAAAAAGAGTTAAAAGTATTAAAAGGAAAAAAATTGAAAACAATCCAACAAAAAGAAAATCCGAAACATATGAAAAAATTTTAATGCAATGGAAAAGAAAACAGTTTAAGTAAATATTACAGAACTGTCTGAAAAGATTTTGAATATGTTTATCATGAACATATTTTTTTTAAAGAAAATGAGTTTCATGTAAATTTCATATAAATAGAAAACAGTCAGAAGTAAGACAAGAAATATTGGGTATGGGAAGCAATTAAATGAAAATATCATCATTGAAAAAATATACAATAAATACAATAATCTATGTCTAGAGTGTCATAAACCAAAAGTAGTGCTTTAAAAAATATTAGGGGAATTTACTTAGAACACAACACTGATGTATAAATACGAAAGTGCATATATTTTTCTATATGACCAGTCACTAGATATACTAAACATTGAATTACATAAAATAGACACTGAGAAAAATAGAATAATATATGTTTGAAAATTAATATTTGAAGACATAACAACTAAAACTATCACTGAAAGAAGACATGTATTTTTCAGATTACAATTACATTATGAAAACAAATCGATATAAGTAAGAATAGACTCATGGGTTCAATATTTTACAATTGCACTATTTTTAAATGTAGAAATTCTTTAAATGCTACCACATACAACCATCAGTACAATGATATTTAAGATGACCAGAGAAAATTTCTATTTAGAAAAAAACAGATGAGAGAAGAAAAAGAGACTTCTAAACACACATTTCTAAATAATTCATAATCAAAGAAGACATTATAAGGAAAACTAGAAAGTATTTTGAACTGAATGAAAATTAAAATGAGAATTTGTAGTATAAAATGAAAGGGCTTTACTTAAAAACTTATAATACAAAATGTGTATATTAGAAAATACACAGATCTCAAATCAATGGTATAAGATTCCATCTTAAGAAAATAGAAAGTAGGGAGCAAATTAAATGCAAAGTAAGCAAAAGGAAGTAATTGATAAAGATCTGAGTGGACGCAAATAACTTAAAAGATGATAGAAAAAACAATAGGACAACATCAATGAAGCCAAACACAGACTACCAGATCTCTTAAACAAAATTGATAAATTCTAGCCAAATTGAATAAGAGAAAAAGAAGTCACAGATTACCTATATCAAGAATTAAAGAGGGAGCATTGCTGCAGATATTAAAAATATTTGAAAGATAATAGGGAAATATGGGCAACTACTTAACAATAAATATTACAATTTATATAAGATGGACAGATCCTTTGACACAAACTTCCACAGCACCCTCAAGAATAAATAAATAACTTGAATAACCCTATACCTAATAAGGAAATCAAATTCATATTTAAAACATCTCACAAAGAAAATTACAGGGTCAGATGTTTTCATTCAATATATCTTCAAATATTTAAGAAATAATATCAACACACAAACTCTTCCACAAAAAAAGGATTACTGCTAAATTATTTTATGTCATGAAGTTAGAATTATCCTGATGACAAAATCAGAATAGACCTGACAAAAAAGATAACCAAAATCTAATAATTCTCATAAATACAAATATAATCCCTTAGGAAGTTCTCAGCAAATCAAATTCCACAACATATTTTAAAAATACCAAGTGGGTAATCATTACTACCTGGGGCACATCACAGTCATGCAAGACTGGTTTCAGAACAGAGTATCAAACAATATAATTCATGAAATAAACAGAATGAAGAAAAAATTGATCATTTCAGTAATTCCAGAAAAAAAGACTTCACAAAATTCAGCCCTCATTCTGAGTTATAAAGAAAGGAAGGAAAGGAATATGATAGAAAGCTAGGATAATAAAAGGCAACCTTTTCAGATGCAAAAAGTAAAAAAAAAAAGGTAACCTCTTCAGCCTGATAAAAGAATCTACAAAAATCCCTAATATTATACATAATGCTCAGAAACTGAATGTTCTCCCAGTAAGATCATGAATAATCCCAGGATCCACTCTTCTCACCAGATTTATTCAACTTTTTCCTGGATGTCCTTGGCAGTGCACTAAAGAGAAGAAAGAAATATAAATAGATAAAACCAAACCATCTAGAAATCAAGAAAACCAAACCTAGAAGGAGAATTGTCTTTATCTCATATGCATGACAGCCTATGCTGAAAATGCTATCTATATAAAAGCTTAAAAAAATTCACCTACAAAGGCCATAGGGTTGTAAAGTCAATATTAAAATATATTCTAATTGTTTGCAATGAACAGCTGAAAATAAAATATTGTTTAAATGCCACCAAGGTCAAAATCATGTAATACAAATCAGTGCATTCAAAACATTCAAGATCTTACACTGATATCTATAAAATACTGCTGAAAGAATTAAGTCCTAAATAAATGACCAGAGACTGTACATTATTAGAATGAAAGAGTCTATGCCATTAAGATAACAATTCTTTGGATATGGATCCATAATAAAATATTAGTTAAAATCCCAACCAACTCTTTTTGTAGAAGTGAAAAAAAACTGAGTCTAAAATTTATATGAAAATGTACCTTAAAAAGCTAAAACAAAAATTTTTAATTGGAAATTTGGGAAATTAAACTACCTGATTTTATGACTTACTATAAAAGTGGCATAGTTAAAGAAGTCAATGTGATATGGACATAAGAACAACAAAAGATAAATGCAACAAAAAGTCCAGAAATAGACCCACCTATATATTGGACGATTAACATTTGATCAAAGGGTAAAGATAATTAAATTGAGAAAGATATTTTGATTAAATGATACTGGAACAATTGAATATATGTATAAACAAAAAAAATGGCATTAACTCTTCCCTCACACTATGTATCAGAATAACTGAATGACAATAATTGATAACAATCTAAATCTCCATCATCTGATGAATAGGTAACAAATGTGTTTATATTCTACAATCAGCAATTCAAAGAAATAAATCACTGATATGTAACAGGGAAGACTCTCAAGACATTGTGCTAAGTGAGAAACACCAAACACAGGGCTACCTATTGTATAATTTCATTTATATGAGTTCTAGGATAAACAAAACCACAGTAACAGAAAGTGGATCCTCAGTGTGAGGGTTGGCAATTGAATGAAAACAGTACAAGGAACTCTGAGTTGATGAAAAATTCTACATTATGATTGTAGTAATGGTTACTTGACATTTGTCAAAATTCATCAAATTTTACATGTAAAATTGGTGAATATTTTGTATGCAAATTACATAACTAAACTAATAAAGATAACAATGTAAAGATTTCTACTCACGCCGCCATCTTGGCTCCCCCCCTTTTTCTTTTTTCTTCAACTTAATATGGGGAAAACTGTCAATCTACAATCTTATGACATGCAATTTATCTACCAAGCCTGAGGGGAAAATAAAGACATTTTGGTACATATGAAAAATTAATATTTAACACCAAAAAATAAACATAAAGAAAAATATTTGAGATTCCATGCAATCCCCATTAAAATTCCAAATGCATTTTTCACAGAAATAGAAAAATAAATCCTAAAATTTGGATCGATCCACAAAAACCTCAAAGTGCCAAAACAATCCTGAGAAAGAAGAACAAAGCTGATGCATCACACTTCTGATTTCAAGCTATACTACAAAGCTATAATAATCAAAACAGCATGGTATTGGCATAGAAACAGACACATAAATCGGTAGAACACAGTAGAGGGCCCAGAAATAAGTAAGTAAATATATATACATTTCAAAAATATGCTTTTATATATGAAATGCACACACACACATTTCAATTAATAACAGAAGAACCAAGAATGTACAGTATGAAAGAATTATCTCTTCAATAAATGGTATTGGGAAAACTGGGTAACCATATGCACAAGAATGTAACTAGAACACTATTTCATATCATACATAGAAATCAACTCAAAATGGATTAAACTTGAGTTAGATTTGAAACCATAACTACTAGAAGAAGATACAGGGGAACCTCCTGACATGAGTGTTGTTATTATTCATATATTTTAAAATAATGTGTAACAAAAATTTATTAGAAAATAAAAAATGCATTAATATTTTCATGAGGATAATATTTTTAAAAATCTGAGATTTAAGAAAATGGCTTGTTTATATTGTAAAATAAAAACAAGTCAGAATAAGGAGAAACTATATTTGAAAGAATTATTGAAATAAGGAGAAAGGAGACTGGTCCAAGAGAAAGAAAACCTCTACCATTAGATCTACAAGTGTCTCAATTAGACAGAAAAGGCTTTTCTTTTTTAGAGAGGAGTAAACAAGCCTAGAAAGCATGGATTGGGGAGAGTGGTAGAGATGAGTGGTATAATGGGACATTTGATCAGGGAGACTTTCCCTAAAATCAGCAAAAAGGATATATGCTGGCTCAGGCTGAGCATGCATCAAAGTTCAGGGACCCAAGAGAAGAAAAGAAACTTAACTAAAAGTTGGTCAGGTCAGATATTTAGTACATATTAGTCAGTGGGTAAAAACAGTTAAGCTACAAATTTGTGAGGCAAAGAATGGGAATTTGAAGGGTCTGTGTATGATCTTGCCATACGTAAACAAGGGGTCATCTGTACATCATATGGGAAAGAGTGATTCTTTGCAATAAGCTGTTTCCAGGAAAAAACAAGAGAATTTTTTTATCCATCATTCTTTTCAGGGCCACAAGCTTCAGGCGCAATTTTCAAGTGTCAATATTAAAAGTCAGTAAAGGGTAATCTGTGTATAAGGCTTCTCCAAAACCTATTTGGCAACTTTTCTTAGTCTAACTTTTTAAGGAAATAAAGGGATCCTTCACTTTCCTGACATAAGACAACCAGTTACACAGTAAAGAGACTTGGAGAGGTCATTGGAAGATCTGAATTGCAGCTCTCAACCTCTCAGCCAAATTAGAAACATAATTAAGAATGGGTGGCCCAGTTTGTTCATTAATAGATTTTAGGTATTTAGTTCGATTTGCATTCTCCATTTCCCAAAGAGCAGCCTTTATGCCTTGTCTCCTAGGTTCATGTTTCTTTACTGGCCATGAAAGGTTTTGAGTTTACAACCCCTAGTCTAAATCAAATGTAGCTCTGCCGAGAACTCTGGGAACTTGTCACATGCTTTTCCTGAATATTACTATTTTCATATAATTACTTTAAAAGAGACCAGATGAAATTGAAAGTCACACTTAAGCTGTAAAATATTCTGTCTACAATGAGATTCACTACACTGAGGCCTCATTACAGTGAGGATACATGGTACAAAAAAAGATCTTCAATTATGAAATGACAGAAATAGAAACATTGAAGATACTTACAATACTTTTGTTAATAATTTATTTAAAATTTTTGTTTTCCTAGATTGAACACTTTTAAAAGATGAAACTAAAACAGTATATAGGAGATGCACTTCAACTATTTGTCCCCCAGTAGATAAAAAAAAACTTTCAAGATAATGTAATATCTGCCTAAGGGTAAGCATATTTCTGTATTATTCTGCAGAACAGCAGAACAAAGGTGATTAAATTAGAAACACTATTAAATTTTTAAGGAATAAAATTTAAAGCCACTACAGAGTGCAACTGAGGCAAAAGTATAAATATCTTGATAGATGTTTATACTTTGTCTCAAACTAGCACAGAAAATTTTAAGACTTTTGTTCATGTCTTTCTAATATGAATGTAGACTATATTGTGAAAATATGTAAAATACTGTTTAAGAGATTCCTAAAATATCTTGTTTTGATTAAAGGCATATTTATGCCAGCATTTTGTCATTCCTTTTTAATTGATAATTTTATTTATTTATTTATTATTATTATTTTTTTTAAGTATAAAGATACTTCTTTTTTTTTTATTTTGGTATCATTAATACACAATCACATGAGCAACACTGTGGTTACTAGATTCCCCCCATTATCAAGTCCCCAACACATACCCCATTACAGTCACTGTCCATCAGTGTAGTAAGATGCTATAGAGTCACTACTTGTCTTCTCTGTGCTATACTGCCTTCCCCATGCCTCCCCTACATAATGTGTGCTAATCATAATGCCCTGTTTTCCCCTTATCCCTCCCTACCCACCCATCCTCCCCTGTCCCTTTCCCTTTGGCAACTGTTAGTCCATTCTTGAGTTCTGTGAGTCTGCCGCTGTTTTGTTCCTTCAGTTTTTGCTTCATTCTTATGATCCACAGATGATATATAATTTTATTTATTATTGAGAGAGAGTTTTCATAATCAAATACTACAGTCATGATTACAAATTAGTGTTACCACACAGAATTAAAAATGGACAGGAAGTACAAATTGTTTTTATCTCCATGAATCAAAATATAAATGTTTCAACTTTTCTGTTGTCTTTTCTGCAAAGTCAACAAAAATCTGTTTGAGAATTGGGTTGGTATAAAATTCATGCAAACTGCTAATAAGGGAGACAAAGATACTACAATAGCTATTCAATATTGATTCATGCTGAACACCCATTCTGCTTATTCTTAAGACAGTATCTTCCTCTATTCCCACTGTGCACAGTAGCCTTGCCCTCTACTTAACAGCACACACTACTAGAATATTCAGTTTCTTTATGAGTTTGAAATAACAGCCTTATCTTACTTATATAAACATATACAATAATAAATGTAAAATTACTCTGTAAACCACAATATCCTCTATCAATCTCAAACTTTTTGGCATAGGTTGCTATCCAACGCTCTTAGATGCACTCCCAACCCTTTATTCAACCATAAACTTCATTCATTTTTGAACCCCAAGGATTTTGCGTGGCATTTAATATTAACAAGGGCTCCGCAAATGTTGCCGAGTGAATAAATAGACCAATGCACCTAGTTTTAGTCTGTGAACCATGGATTCTTCATCACTGTGAACATTCTAATTTTTCAGAAAAAGGACAGTTCATTTAAATATGTAAGATATCTCACATAATGCCTGCCAATTTAACCATAATAGTAATAGATATGACCATTATCACAATTTGAACACCTATATTAATCAACTATTTTAGTTGATATATAGTAGATACATATAAGGTTGTTAATATTTGTATTAACCCAAAAGGTAATTATAATCATGGTCATTTTAAAGTTGAATAAGCTGAAGCACACAGAGGACACATAGCCAAGTATCAATATGTCTCTCTACCTGGTTTCACTATGCCCCATTTCCTGGAGTTGCTCAGTGTTAAATAAGTAGTTGACATAAGCAATTTTTATTAGCTTTAAATTCCATGTGTCATAGAGTAAAAATAATCATAGAAGCTTCATAGTGTCATGTGGAAGATTAAAACAAGAGAAATAAGTGAACAATGAATTATTCACTTGAATTCAAATGAATTAAGTTGAATTGTTTTTAATTAGTACTCCCTCAATTCAAGCCAAAATAATGTTTATATTTTAATCATATTTTACCTGTTTCTGATCATAATGCTATACGATCTCCTAATACTACAAACATCTATATATTCTAACATGACTTTGGTGTATTCTCTTAAAATTTGTCTACAATTCAATCTCATGTAATTTATTTCTTTCCTAGCATAATTTTACAAGTCACTCTACAGTCCAGAGTACTTCAAAATTGTCATAAGATATGCCCTATAACAAGGAATATTGTCATTTTCATCCAATGATTAAGTGTAAAAAAATTGTTGCATAGCATTTGTTCCATGCACAGGGGACAATGAAAATCCTTTCACAGAGATCCATTTAACAGGCCTTAATTTTTGCCAGTCAGGGCTTTGATTTTAATACATATTTTGTTCTGGTTAGGAGTTAACCCTCTACTGAAGTTCTACTAGTTGAGTAATAATTTTATGTCCATTATATTCAATAAGTGCAAAACTAATAGGCAGAGTTAGCTTCTGAAAAATGATTATGTAATGAATTTCCTTAACTTGGAACAGGAAAGCAATAGACTAGAATTCGTTCCTTTCTGGCTATTAGGATGTAAGAGTAAAAGAAACAACTTTCACTTAAAAAAAATCTCATAATGCTTTATATGAGTGGTTTACAATAATTCTCAAAACCACATCTCCAGTGCAGACTTTTCTCTTATTTAAATTATATAGGCACCACAAATCATTGGCTCCAGCTTAAAAACAAAGATGAAAATAGCATTCTCATGGATTTCCACCCTTACCCAGTATCACAACCAAATGCATATTCTAGAATCTAAGATGAGATTCTACCCCTATCTTAATAAAAGTTCCAGGTTACTCAGATGCTTTTAGCTAAATAAAAAAAGAGGCTTTCAGTTTGCCTCAATTAATGTGGATTAATTGTAAGAATTTCTGGGAAATTTAGTTTAAATAGGAAATAATTTGAATAGTAAACAGAAAATGTCTGAAGGAAGACAGACTACAACACTATATTCTGTACCAGAATAAGTAATAAATGCCAGAAAGTATTAGTTCTTGGTATATCTGAGTCAGAAAGTGGTATTTGAAGCTGTATGATAGTAACAAATACAATATTTAGTTGGAGACCTTTCAAAGGTACAGTTAACTTATAAGAAGAATCAGGTTAGAAAGCCACTGAGGACAAATTCCTGGGTAAATCATTGTCAATACATTTCAATTACACATTTATTAGTACATCTGATAACTTTTCATCAGTTCTAACTTATGTCAATATATTATGCTGAAGAGCAGACTTCCTCAAAGAAATCCTAACTACTATGTGCTTACACTATATCCTAAACAACTATAAAATTGTGCTTAATATATGAAATCACAGCTTTAAGACATTGCACAATAATCAAAACAGACTATTCTCAGAAGAAAAATCAAGATGAGCCCTACAACTGTCCCAGCTTTCTACCAAGAGGAAATTTCCTGACTGTGGTTAAAGGAAAAGAGAACATCAAGATAAAAAATCTGGTGATCTTCGTCCATCAAAAAAAAAAGAGATAAGAATCAAAAGAGATAAGGATCAGAGTATGGAGAGACAAAAGTAGCTAGACTCTCAGAAGAGAGGGCCATGGTGGTTGGGGCATGAAGAAATTATGTTGCAGAAAGCTTGCATAGGGTCCTGTGATGTCTGTGAATGAGTACTGATCTGTACATACATAGAAAAATGACACAAGTTTAGCAAAGAACTATTGCCAGGAACAGTATATTTACTGAGAAGCTCTAAGTAATAATTCCTAGCATTCACAAAAAATAATTGCTCAAGAAAGGATTAAAGATGGCAGCATGAGAGGTGAGACAGAGGCCTCCTCTCAGAACCATATATAATATGAAAATATAATTAATACAACTAATCCTGAAAAGCAACAGGAAAGAAGGCTGCACTGGACTGCATACACCTGGGGAAAAGAGCAGACCTCACGAAACAGGGTAACATACAAAAGCCATGATCTGGCAGGACCCAAGCCCTTCTCGCACACAAACTCACCAGCAGGAGGAAGACAAGTGGAGCTGGGAGGGAGCAGAGGTGTATGACTGCTGAACACCTAGCCCTGGAGATCTGCTCTGGGATCACGAACCTACATTGCATGGTGCTTATGTGATTAGTGGGGTTGGAAAGCTAAGACAGTCAGAGTAACTGGAGAGACTAAGATTCCTACTGCTTATGGAAAACAGGGATCCATATCTGGCTGTTCTGGAACAAAAGAAAGGTGGGCAGTCTGAGACACTTCCTAAAAATGAGAGGGCTGCTAAAGGGGCAAGGATTGCATGGAGCTTACTGCTCAGAAGAAAGGACTGGTAGACAAAGTTGTCCAGGCTCACTCTGCCCAGTAGGTAGGGGAGTTTCAGGAGCTTCAGGAGCTCCATCCCACTGGCTGGCTATGCAGCTCCAAGGCCCACCACCATGATACACAGCCTGCACCTTCCTTTTGGCCAGGCTGCACCTGGCTTGCAAACAGGCAGCTCCAGCCCTGGCATCAGGCCAGCCAGAGGGAAGCCCTGCCTAAGACAGGTAAAATCACAAAGCATAGAGGCCTAGACCTATGTGTTCATTTCACTAGTTCTGGCAGTGGAGATAGGCATAGCAGCCAGAAAGCAGGAAACAACTCATTCCTCCCCCAAGCATCAGCACCACTCCCCTGTGACCCCACCAACATCACTCCAGGGACCAAGCAGCTCCAGAGTAGAGCTTCTGAGCACTAGAGGGTGCCACATACAAATATGAAATGTCAAAGGAACCTGGTTCAACCCAAAATCCCACAAACACCAGAAAAAGGTTCAAGTGAAACTGAATTCATCAATCTTCCTAAAAGAGATTTCAAAGTAAAAATCATAAACATGCACACGGAGGTACAGAAAACATACATCAACTCAGGAATGAAATTAGGACAGTGATCCAATAATTATGGAATACAATGGAGGGTTTTAAAAACAGATTAGATATGGTGGAGGAGATGATACATGAAATAGAAATTAAAAAAGAGGAATACAAAGAAAATGAGGCACAGAGAGATAAAAGGATCTCTAGGAATGACAAAATATTGAGAGAACTGTGTTACCAATCCAAATGGAACAATATTCATTTTATAGGGGTATGAGAAAAAAGGAGAGAAAAAGGGATAGAAAGTGTCTTTGAGGAGGTAATTGCTGAAAACTTCCCTAGTCTGGGGAAGGAGATAGTCTCTCAAGCCATGGAGGTGCACAGATCTTCCAACACAAGGGACTCAAGGAAGACAACACCAAGACATATAGTCATTAAAATGGCAAAGATTAAGGAAAAGGACAGACTATTAAAAGCAGCCAGACAGAGAAAAAAGATCACATACAAAGGAAAACTCTTAAGACTATCATCAGACTTAGCAGAAACCTTGCAGGCCAGAAGTGAGTGGCATGATATACTTAACACAATGATGCAGATAGGTCTCAAACCAAGAATACTCTACCCAGCAAGGATATCATTTAAATTTGAAGGAGGGATTAAACAATTTCCAGATGAGCAAAAGCTGAGAGAATTTGCCTCCACAAAAATATCTCTATATAGAAAGGGGGCATTGCTACAGATGGAGGTCTTCCTAAGGCTAAATAGCTTTCACCAGAGGTAATAAAACCATAGTAAAGAAAGTAGAATAATTAATTATTAAGCAAATTTAAAATTAAATCAACTACCCCCAAAAGTCAGTCAAGGGATAGACAAAGAGTGTAGAATGTGATACCTGATATATAAAGAATGGAGGAGGAAGTAAAAGGAGCAGAAAAAAAAAAGAACCTTTAGATTGTGTTTGTAATAACATCCTAAGTGACTTTAGTTAGACACTTAGATAGTAAGAAAGTTATCCTTGAACCTTTAGGAACCATGAATCTGAAGCCTGTAATTGCAAAAAGTACATACTTATCGATAATCACCCTAAATGTAAATGGTCTGAATACACCTTTCAAAACACATAGAGTCACTGATGGATAAAAAACCAGATGCGTCTACATGCTGTGTACAAGAGACTCACTTCAAACACAAAGACATACACAAACTGAAAGTGAGGGATGGAAAAAAGATATCCCATGCCAATAATAGGGAGAAAAAAGCAGGAGTTGCAGCACTTGTATCTGACAAAATAAGACTTCAAAACAAAGAAAGTCACAAGAGACAAAGAAGGGCATTAAGTAATGATGAAGAGATCAGTCCAACAAGAGGACATAACCATTATAATTATCTATGCACCCAACATAGGAGCACCTTCATATGTGAAACAAATACTAACAGAATTAAACGGGGAAATAGAATGCAATGCATTCATTCTAGGAGACTTCAGCACTCCACTCACTCCAAAGGACAGATCAACCAGACAAAAAATAAGTAAGGAGACAGAGACTTTGAACAACACATCAGAACAAATGGACTTAACAGACATCTACAGAAAAGTCCACCCAAAAGGAGAAAGTTACACCTTCTTCTCAAGTGCACATGGAACATTTTCAAGAATAGATCACATACTAGGCCACAGAAAGAGCCTCAGTAAATTAAAAAAGATTGAAATTGTACCAACCAACTTCTCAGACTACATATATATGAAACTAGGAATAAGTTATGCAAAGAAAACAAAAAAGCACAAAAACACATAGAGACTTAACAACATGCGCCTAAAAAACCAATGGATCAATGACCAAATAAAAAGATAGATCAATCAATGTATGGAGACAAATAACAACAATAATTCAAAACTGCAAAATAGATGGGATTCATTCAAGGTCATGCTAAGAGAGAGTGTATTGCAATACAGGCCTACCTCAGGTAAGAGGAACAATCCCATATGAATAGTCTAAACTCACAATTAACGAAACTAGAAAAAGAAGAGCAAATGAGGCCCAAAGTCAGTAGAAGGGGGGACATAATTAAGATGAGAGCAGAAATAAATGAAATTCAGAAGAAGAAAACAATAGAAAGAATCACTGAAAGCAAGAGCTGGTTCTTTGAGAAAATAAACAAAATAGATAAATCCCTAGCCAGACTTATCAAGAAAAAGAGAGAGTCTACACATAAACAGAATCAAAAATGAGAAAGGAAAAATCACTATGGACAGCACAGAAATACAAAAAATTATGAGAGAATACTATGAAAAATTATATGGTAACAAACTGGATAACCTAGAAGAAATGGAAAACTTTTTAGAAAAATACAACCTCCCAAGGCTGACCCAGAAAGAAACAGAAAATCTGATCAGAACAATTACCAGCAAGGAAATTGAATTGATAATCCAAAAACTACCTAAGTACAAAACTCCTGGACCAGATGGTTTCACTGATGAATTTTATCAAACATTTAGTGATGACCTAAAATCTATCCTCCTTAAAGTTTTCCAACAAGAAGAAGAGGAGGGAATATTTCTAAACTCATTCTTTGAGGCCAGTATCACTCTAATACCAAAATCAGGCAAAGACACGACAAAAAAAGAAAACTACAGACAAATATCCCTGATGAACATAGATGCAAAAATAGCATAATATTAGCAGACCAAATTCAAAAATACATAAAAAAGACCATCCATCATGATAAAGTAGGATTTATTCCAGGGATGCAAGGATGTTACAATATTCGAAAATCCATCAACAACATCTACCACATCAACAAAAGGAGTACAAAAACCACATGATTATCTCCATAGATGCCATAAAAGCATTCAACAAAATTTAACATCCATTTATGAAACTCTCAACAAAATGTGTAGAGAGGGCAAGTACCTCAACTTAATAAAGGCCATATATGACAAACCCATAGCCAAAATCATACTTAACAGTAGAAATCTGAAAGCCTTTCCTCTGAGATTGGGAACAAGACAGGGATGCCCACTCTCTCTACTTTTAATCAACATAGTTCTGGAGGTTCTCACCATGGCAATCAGACACCACAAAGAAATAAAAGGCATCCAGATTGGTAAAGAAGAAGTTAAACTGTCACTGTTTGCAGATGACATGATATTGTACATAAAAAAACCTAAAGAATCCACTCCAAAACTACTAGATCTAATATTTGAATTCAGCAAAGTTGCAGAACACAAAATTAATACACAGAAATCTGTTGCAGTCCTATACACTAACGATGAACTAGCAGAAAGAGAAATCAGGAAAACAATTCCATTCACAGTTGCATCAAAAAAATTAAAATACCTAGGAATAAACCTAACCAAGGAAATGAAAGACCCATAGTCTGAAAACTGCAAGACACTCATGAGAGAAATTAAAGAAGATGCAAACAAATGGAAAAACATCCTGTGCTTAGGGATAGGAAGAATTAATATCATCAAAATGGCCATCCTGCCTAAAGGAATCTACAGATTCAATGAAATCTCTATCCCAATACTAAAAGTATTCTTCAATGAAGTAGAGCAAGTAGTTCTAAAATTCATATGGAACCACAGAAGACCCCAAATAGCCAAAGTTATCTTGAGAAGGAAGAATAAAGCTGGGGGAATTACACTCCCTGACTTCAAGCTCTACTGCAAAGCCGCAGTAATCAAGACAATTTGGTACTGGCACAGAACAGAACTATAGACCAATGGAAAAGACCAGAAAGCCCAGATATATAAACCCAAGCATATATGGTCAATTAATATACGATAAATTAGCCATGGTTATACAATGGGGAAATGACAGCCCCTTCAACAACTGGTGTTGGCAAAACTGGACAGCTACATGCAAGAGAATGAAACTGGCTTATTGTATAACCCCATACACAAAAGTAAACTAAAAATGGATAAAAGACATGAATGTAAATCACGGAACCATAAAACTCTTAAAAGACAACATAGGCAAAAATCTCCTGAATATAAACATGAGCAAACTTTTTCCTGAACACATCTCCTCAGGCAAGAGAAACAAAAGCAAAAATGAACACATGCATCTACATCAAGCTAAAAAGCTTCTGTACACCAAAGGAAAGCATGAGCAGAACAAAAAGGCATCCTACAGTATGGAAGAATGTATTTTTAAATTACATATCTGACAAGGGGTTAACATCCAAAATATGTAAAGAACTTACATGCCTCAACACCCAAAAAGAAAATAACCTGATTAAAAAATGGGCGGAGGATATGAACAATTCTAAAGAAGAAATTCAGATGACCAACAGGCACATGAAAAGATGCTCCATATTGCTAATTATCAAGGAAATGCAAATTAAAACCACAATTAGCTAGCATCTCACAGCAGTTAGTATGGTCAGCATCAAAAAGACTAAGAACAAGAAACGATATGGAGAAAGGGGAACCCTCCTACACTGTTGGTGGGAATGTAAGCTCGTTCAACCATTGTGGAATGCAATATGGAACTTCCTCAAAAACTAAAAATAGAAATAACATTTGACCCAGGAATTCCACTCTAGGAATTTACCCAAAGAATACAAATTCTCAGATTCAAAAAGACAGATGAACCCCTATGTTTATTGCAGCACTATTTACAATAGTCAAGATATGGAAGCAACCTAAGTGTCCATCAGTAGATGCATGGATAAAGAAAAGGGGGTACACATACACAGTGGAATACTATTCAGCCATAAGAATGAAATAAATCCTACTATTTTCAACAAATGGATGGAGCTGGAGGATATTATGCTCAGTGAAATAAGCCAGGTGGAGAAGGACAAGTATCAAATGATTTCCCTCATTTGTGGAGTATAACAACAAAGCAAAACTGAAGGACCAAAACAACAGCAGACTCAGTGACTTCAAGTAGGGACTAGCAGTTACCAAAGGGGAGGGGTGGGGGGAGAGTAGGTGGGAAGGAGGGAGAAGGGGATTGAGGGGTATTATGATTGGCACAGATGGTTTGGGGGTATCATGGGGAAGACAGTGTAGCTCAGAGAAGGCAAATAGTGACTCTGTGACATCTTACTACACTGATGGACAGTGACTTCATTGGGTGTGGGGGGTGATTGATAATATGGGTGAATGTAGTAACTGCATTGTTTTTCATGTGAAACCTTCATTAGACTGTATATCAATAATACCCTAATAAAAATAATAAAAATAAAAATAAAACAAATACAATAAAATCTTAAAAAATTAATTATTATTATTGCTCAAGTTTCTATCTCTCTTATTGTGGAGACTTCACCAAATATATGGGACATTCTCACGACGGTAACATCATAGTATCATAGTGGTATGATTCAAATAGCCCTGGAATCAAGGGCATTCTCCTAGACACACCTGTGAAAAAAGCAATGTAAGACCAAAACACCTTGAAAAAGTTCAAGCTGCTCTACAACTGAAGTGCTTCTCTAAAATAACATGAAATAGCCATCACACATTAACAGTGTGTTTGAAATTGAGGAGTATGTCTTTAAGGATCCTTAAGTGGTGACACATACAATTAAAGGATTGTGTTCACACGTCCTAGAAGAAGGAGGTACTGCATGCCAATGAGGGGCCATATAGGAGGCATGCCAGGGAGCCTGCTGAGCCAAGCAGGTGGAGACCTGGGAAAGAGTGAGGACCCAAGGGCAAATGCCTTTACTGGGCTCTGGGTGGACACATAATCAAAAGATGTGAGGGGATTTTATTGATGTGTTTGAATGTCAACAAGTCACAATCAGAGAATGGCAAGAAGGGAAATTTGTGGCAGGGACCAGGCTTGTCATACTGGTGTAACTGGTTACCTGGGAAGGGTGCTCCTTCCTGTTTGTGGGGATATTGAATCATCAGGAAAATATGAAGTTTTAAAACTTCTGTTGAAGCATCAGAAAAATAAGTATGAAGTATTTTAAACACAGATGGAAGGACATAGGGAAGATTCAATAAAATGTTGTTCTACATCAAAAGAAGTGAACAAATATTACCAGTAAATATTTTTAAATTAGTCAATAGAAACAGATCAAGAAATAAAAGAGAAAATGGAATTAGCAGTAAAGGAGTTAAAGAAGCTATTATAAATATTAAGGATATATTCAAGGATTTAAAGGAAAGCTTAAACGTACAGAGGAGGGAAATAAAAAACTAAAAGTTAAACTTAGAGATATGAATAATACATTAGAAATAACAATAGTACATTGGATTGGATTAAACTTAGATATTGTAAAAGAAATCTTTGAAGACACAGTAATATTAATCTCCAAACTGAAGGACTAAGACAAAAACTACTTGGAAAAAATGTATTAGCAAACTTTGGGATAATATCGAGTAGTATATTCTATGTATAACTGAGATCACTCAGGGAAGGAAAAACCTTCTGACAACAAATCTTTCAGCAGAAAGTAGGCAAGTCAGAAGATAGTGAAATGGCATTTTAAAGTGCTGAGGTGAGAGAGGGAAAGGTGAGGGTTTGAGGGGAGAGACAGAGAGAAAAAGTGTAGCCTAGAATTCCATACACAGCTAAAATACCTTTTGAAATGTAGACATCAGAAAATATCTTCAGACAAAAAAAGAACTCAGAAAACTTGTTGCTAGGAGATCTGCACTAAAGGATATGTTAAAGGAATTCTTAAAGCAGAAGAGAATTATGTCAGAATAAAAATTCTGTCTACCAAAAGGAATGGGCAGTGTCAGTAGTGGTAAATATGTCATAAAATGTAAAATAATTATTTTTCTAATAAAATGTTCATTTCAAAGAGAATTGAACATTTCAATAAATTATGTGTTTTTTTGTGTTTGAAGCATGGATGTTGTAATATGAGAGCACAGAAAGTGGGGAAACCTGAAATATATTCTTGGAAGTTTCTAATCTAGAATATAATGCTGTTAATATTTATGTTAAAAATGGTGATGAATAAATTTACATTCAGTGAACTAGATTGTTACTAAAAAAATAAGGGACAATATAGGTAGTATGACAAAAGTAGAAAACAAATTAAACATTAAAACAATGTTCAATCCAAAATAAGATAGGTAGAGACCCTTGGATTCAAGAAGAAATCAAAAGGAAATTTCTAAATCATTTTGAACTATATGGAAATGAAAATACAGCAGATCAAATTTGTAGACTACCAATAAACCAGAACTCAAGGGGAAACGATAGCACTACATGCCTACATTAGGAAAGGAAAAAAAATATCATTTCACCACTGACCTCAGTATCCAATGTTAGAGCACAAGAAAAGAAGGGCAAATTAAATCCAAAAATATAGAAAATAAAAATTGCTGTAGAAATGAAATAGAGAGAAACACAGCAAAACAATGGACAAAATGAAAAGTCTCATCAAGAAGATCAATAAATTTGGTAAAAATCTTGCTGAGCAACAAAAAGAAATGTCTGGCTGAGCCACAAATTACTAATAACAGAAACTAGAAATTTTATATTACTGAAGATTCAACTGATATTAAAAAGATAATAAGGAAATATAATGAAAAAATTTTAACTAAATTTGACAGTTCAGATAAAAGGGATGCATTTATTGAGATACAAACTACAAAGCTCACTAATGGAGAAGTAGGTGATCTCTATAGCCCAATATTTATTTAGAAGTTAAATTTTAGTTCAGAAGACTCCTGGCCCATGTGTCTTCACTGGTTAAGAAAGAAATATTTAATAACCAAATACCAATTGTACACAAAATAATAAAAAATACATAGACACTCAGGAGAAATCAAAACTTATGTCCACACATAGACTTGTATATGACTATTT
Source organism: Manis pentadactyla (assembly GCF_030020395.1). Lineage (NCBI taxonomy): Eukaryota > Metazoa > Chordata > Mammalia > Pholidota > Manidae > Manis > Manis pentadactyla. Next base: position 164,783,012 of record NC_080021.1, on the reverse strand, counting down.
AAAGCAGTTTTAGTTGTAATAGCAAAAAAAATCTTAGCAACCCAGATGTCCATCAATAGGTAGAAAGCTTGAAGCCACTTATATGTCCACCTAAACAGAGTGTACATCCATATAGAGGAATATTATTCAGAAAGAAATTGGAATGAAATACTGACATATATTATCAAATATATGCATTTAAACTCATTATGCCAAGTAAAAGAAGCCATACACTCTGCTAAAATGAGTACATACTGTGTTTTGTCTATATATAAAATTAAAGAAAACGGAAAGTAACTTAAAGGGACAGAAGGCAGATTGTTGCTTGTCTGAGAAAAAGATCATGTGACAGAGGACAAAGGGACAAATTATAAAAGGTTTGTACAAGGTAACTTTTGTGGATAAAAAAATTCACTGCTTTGTGTTGATGTTTTAATAGTCATGTACATACATGAAAACATATTGTACTAAAATATATACTGCCTATTGAATTACAGTTATACCTCAAAAAAGTTACAAATAAAGAAGGCAATAAAAGAGGGATAAAGGAACAAATAATAGAGATTATATGTAAAAATAAGTAACAAGATGTTAAATTTAAACCCAAACATGAATAATTACCTTGAACATTAATGTTATAAATATTTCCAATAAAAGACAAAAAAGTAAGGTAAAACAAAGAAGCAGGACCCAACTTTTGCTGTATGTGCAAAAAATCACTCCAACTATAAAGGCATAAATAGGTTTAAGGTAAAAAAAAATTAACGATACATCATGAATTAATCATAAGTTTAGAGTGGCAATATTTATATCAAATGAAAAGAGACCTCAGAACACATATATTACCAGGGCTATGATAGAGTTGATAGTAATAAAAGTTATAAAATGGTCAATTAATACAGAACATAAATTTCTAAATATTTGTGTTCCCATAACATCTATTCAAATCACTAAGCAACAGCTTATAGAATTTAAAAGAGAAATGGACAATGTCAGGAATCAACAAGTAGAAAATCAGTAAAGCTATAGAAGACCTGAACACCACTTTCAACCAACTTAATTTAATTGACCATTTTATTACAAGAAAAAAATAGAACATTTTCATCATTTGGGGAAAGGTAAAGATTTCTTACAGAGAAAACAGGACTAACTCTAAAATAGATTGACGTATCAGACTTTATATAATTTTAAAATATCTTTTAATCAATAGCACCATTAAGAAAATGAATAGTCATGTTGTAAACTAGAAAATATTCCCAAAATATACATCTGACAAAGTACTTGTATCCAAAACATGTAAAGTATTCCCATAATGCTATAATAAAAAAGACAACCAATAATTTAAAAAGACAAGAATTGGAGGAGGGGCGGAAGATGGCGGCGTGAGTAAAGCAGCGGAAATCTCCTCCCCAAACCACATATATCTATGAAAATATAACAAAGACAACCCTTCCTAGAATAAAGACCAGAGGACACAGGACAATATCCAGACCACATCCGCACCTCAGAGAACCCAGCGCCTCGCGAAGGGGGTAAGATACAAGCCCCGGCCCCGCGGGAGCCGAGCGCCCCTCCCCCCAGCTCCCGGAGGGAGAATAGGCAGAGCGGGAGGGAGACGGAGCACAGGACTGCCGAACACCCAGCCCCAGCCATCCGGGCCCAGACACAGTACGTGCCCAGGGGGCCCTGGATACTAGGAAAACAGGGCAGGAAGAACAGTGAGCGGGCACAAGAGGACACCAGAAAAGCGAGCGCCCATTTTTTTTTTTTTTCTGCTTTGTTTTGGCAAGTGCTTTTTGGTAGTCTTAAAGGGATAGGGACCCCAATACTAGGGAAACAGGGCAGCAAGACCGGTAAGCAGAGGCCTGAGGCTGACACCAGAGAATAAAGAAAAACGAGTGACCACCTTTTTTTTTTAATTTTTTTTTTGATTTAAAAATTTTTTTCTTTGGTGGTCTTTGTTTTGTTTTGGCGGGTGCTTTTTGGAAGTCTTAAAGGGGCAGGGTGGGACACTTAATCCAGAGATAAGGAATCCGGGGATCTCTGGGCACCCTAACCCCTGGGCTGCAGGGAGCAGGGAGGCCCCTTACAGAGATAAATAGCCTCCCAGCCACTCCCGCTCCAACACGACTCCACCACTTTGGAGTAGCTGCCCGAGCCAGGCCACGCCCACAGCAACAGCGGAGATTAACTCCATAGCAGCCGGGCAGGAAGCACAAACCCTGTCTGCGCGCAGCTGCCCAGCACAAGCCACTAGAGGTCGCTGTTCTCCCAGGAGAGGAGGGCCACAAACCAACAAGAAAGGAAGTTCTTCCAGGCGTCACTCGTCCCAGCTCTGCAAACTATTCCTATCACCATGAAAAGGCAAAGCTACAGGCAGACAAAGATCACAGAGACAACACCAGAGAAGGAGACAGACCTAACCAGTCTTCCTGACAAAGAATTCAAAATAAGAATCATAAACATGCTGACAGAGATGCAGAGAAATACGCAAGAGAAATGGGATGAAATCCGAAGGGAGATCACAGATGCCAGAAAGGAGATCACAGAAATGAAACAAACTCTGGAAGGGTTTATAAGCAGAATGGATAGGATGCAAGAGGCCATTGATGGAATTGAAATCAGAGAACAGGAATGCATAGAAGCTGACATAGAGAGAGACAAAAGGATCTCCAGGAATGAAACAATATTAAGAGAACTGTGTGACCAATCCAAAAGGAGCAATATCCGTATTATAGGGGTCCCAGAAGAAAAAGAGAGAGGAAAAGAGATGGAAAGTATCTTAGAAGAAATAACTGCTGAAAACTTCCCCAAACTGGGGGAGGAAATAATCGAACAGACCACGGAAATACACAGAACCCCCAATAGAAAGGATCCAAGGAGGAAAACACCAAAACACATAATAATTAAAATGGCACAGATCAAGGACAAAGAAAGAGTTTTAAAGGCAGCTAGAGAGAAAAAGGTCACCTATAAAGGAAAACCCATCAGGCTAACATCAGATTTCTCAACAGAAACCCTACAGGCCAGAAGAGAATGGCATGATATATTTAATACAATGAAACAGAAGGGCCTGGAACCAAGGATACTGTATCCAGCACGACTATCATTCAAATATGATGGTGGGATTAAACAATTCCCAGACAAACAAAAGCTGAGGGAATTTGCTTCCCACAAACCACCTCTACAGAACATCTTACAGGGACTGCTCTAGATGGGAGCACTCCTAGAAAGAGCACAGCACAAAACACCCAACATATGAACAATCGAGGAGGAGGAAAAAGAAGGGAGAGAAGAAAAGAATCTCCAGACAGTGTATATAACAGCTCAATAAGCAAGCTAAGTTAGGCAGTAAGATACTAAAGAGGCTAACCTTGAACCTTTGGTAACCACGAACTTAAAGCCTGCAAAGGCAATAAGTACATATCTTTCAATAGTCACCATAAATGTTAATGGGTTGAATGCACCAATCAAAAGACACAGAGTAACAGAATGGATAAAAAAGCAAGACCCATCTATATGCTGCTTACAAGAAACTCACCTCAAACCCAATGACATGTACAGACTAAAAGTCAAGGGATGGAAAAACATATTTCAAGCAAACAACAGTGAGAAGAAAGCAGGGGTTGCAGTACTAATATCAGACAAAATAGACTTCAAAACAAAGAAAGTAACAAGAGATAAAGAAGGACACTACATAATGATAAAGGGCTCAGTCAAACAAGAGGATATAACCATTCTAAATATATATGCACCCAACACAGGAGGACCAGCATATGTGAAACAAATACTAACAGAACTAAAGGGGGATATAGACTGCAATGCATTCATTCTAGGAGACTTCAACACACCACTCACCCCAAAGGATAGATCCACTGGGCAGAAAATAAGTAAGGACACGGAAGCACTGAACAACACAGTAGAGCAGATGGACCTAATAGACATCTATAGAACTCTACATCCAAAAGCAGCGGGATATACATTCTTCTCAAGTGCACATGGAACATTCTCCAGAATAGACCACATACTAGGCCACAAAAAGAGCCTCAGAAAATTCCAAAAGATTGAAATCCTACCAACCAACTTTTCAGACCACAAAGGCATAAAACTAGAAATAAACCGTACAAAGAAAGCAGAGGCTCACAAACACATGGAGGCTTAACAACACGCTCCTAAATTATCAATGGATCAATGACCAAATCAAAATGGAGATCCAGCAATATATGGAAACAAATGACAACAACAACACTAAGCCCCAACTTCTGTGGGACACAGCAAAAGCAGTCTTAAGAGGAAAGTATATAGCAATTCAAGCATATTTAAAAAAGGAAGAGCAATCCCAAATGAATGGTCTAATGTCACAATTATCGAAATTGGAAAAAGAAGAACAGATGAGGCCTAAGGTCAGCAGAAGGAGGGACATAATAAATATCAGAGAAGAAATAAATAAATTTGAGAAGAATAAAACAATAGCAAAAATCAATGAAACCAAGAGCTGGTTCTTCGAGAAAATAAACAAAATAGATAAGCCTCAGGCCAGACTTACTAAGAAGAAAAGAGAGTCAACACAAATCAACAGTATCAGAAAAGAGAAAGGAAAAAATCACGATGGACCCCACAGATATACAAAGAATTATTAGAGAATACTATGAAAATCTATACGCTAAAAAGCTGGGGAACCTAGGAGAAATGGCAACTTCCTAGAAAAATACAACCTTCCAAGAATGACCCAGAAAGAAACAGAAAATCTAAACAGACCAATTACCAGCAACGAAATTGAAGCGGTAATCAAAAAACTACCAAAGAACAAAACCCCCGGGCCAGATGGATTTACCTCGGAATTTTATCAGATATACAGTGAAGACATAATACCCATTCTCCTTAAAGGTTTCCAAAAAATAGAGGAGGAGGGGATACTCCCAAACTCATTCTATGAAGCTAACATCAACCAAATACCAAAACCAGGCAAAGACACCACCAAAAAAGAAAACTACAGACCAATATCCCTGATGAACGTAGATGCAAAAATACTCAACAAAATATTAGCAAACCAAAGTCAAAAATACATCAAAAGGATCATACACCATGACCAAGTGGGATTCATCCCAGGGATGCAAGGATGGTACAACATTCGAAAGTCCATCAACATCATCCACCACATCAACAAAAAGAAAGACAAAAAACACATGATCATCTCCATAGATGCTGAAAAAGCATTTGACAAAGTTCAACATCCATTCATGATAAAAACTCTCAGCAAAATGGGAATAGACGGCAAGTACCTCAACATAATAAAGGCCATCTATGATAAACCCACAGCCAACATTATATTGAACAGCGAGAAGCTGAAAGCATTTCCTCTGAGATTGGGAACTAGACAGGGATGCCCACTCTCTCCACTGTTATTTAACATAGTACTGGAGGTCCTAGCCACGGCAATTAGACAAAACAAAGAAATACAAGGAATCCAGATTGGTAAAGAAGAAGTTAAACTGTCACTATTTGCAGATGACATGATACTGTACATAAAAAACCCTAAAGACTCCACCCCAAAACTACTAGAACTGATATCGGAATACAGCAAAGGTGCAGGATACAAAATCAACACACAGAAATCAGTGGCTTTCCTATACACTAACAATGAACCAACAGAAAGAGAAATCAGGAAAACAACTCCATTCACAATTGCATCAAAAAAAATAAAATACCTAGGAATAAACCTAACCAAAGAAGTGAAAGACTTATACTCTGAAAACTACAAGTCACTCTTAAGAGAATTAAAGGGGACACTAACAGATGGAAACTCATCCCATGCTCGTGGCTAGGAAGAATTAATATTGTCAAAACGGCCATCCTGCCCAAAGCAATATACAGATTTGATGCAATCCCTATGAAACTACCAGCAACATTCTTCAACGAACTGGAACAAATAATTCAAAAATTCATATCGAAACACCAAAGACCCCGAATAGCCAAAGCAATCCTGAGAAAGAAGAATAAAGTAGGGGGGATCTCACTCCCCAACTTCAAGCTCTACTATAAAGCCATAGTAATCAAGACAATTTGGTACTGGCACAAGAGCAGAGCCACAGACCAATGGAACAGACTAGAGAATCCAGACATTAACCCAGACATATATGGTCAATTAATATTTGATAAAGGAGCCATGGACATACAATGGCGAAATGACAGTCTCTTCAACAGATGGTGCTGGCAAAACTGGACAGCTACATGTAGGAGAATGAAACTGGACCATTGTCTAACCCTATATACAAAAGTAAACTCAAAATGGATCAAAGACCTGAATGTAAGTCATGAAACCATTAAACTCTTGGAAGAAAACATAGGCAAAAACCTCTTAGACATAAACATGAGTGACCTCTTCTTGAACATATCTCCCCGGGCAAGGAAAACAACAGCAAAAATGAGTAAGTGGGACTATATTAAGGTGAAAAGCTTCTGTACAGCAAAAGACACCATCAATAGAACAAAAAGGATCCCTACAGTATGGGAGAATATATTTGAAAATGACACATCCAATAAAGGCTTGACGTCCAGAATATATAAAGAGCTCACACGCTTCAACAAACAAAAAACAAATAACACAATTAAAAAATGGGCAGGGGAACTGAACAGACTCCAAAAAAGAAATACAGATGGCCAACAGACACATGAAAAGATGCTCCACATCACTAATTATCAGAGAAATGCAAATTAAAACTACAATGAGGTATCACCTCACACCAGTAAGGATGGCTGCCATCCAAAAGACAAACAACAACAAATGTTGGCGAGGCTGTGGAGAAAGGGGAACCCTCCTACACTGCTAGTGGGAATGTAAGTTAGTTCAACCATTGTGGAAAGCAGTATGGAGGTACATCAAAATGCTCAAAACAGACTTACCATTTGACCCAGGAATTGCACTCCTAGGAATTTACCCTAAGAATGCAGCAATCAAGTTTGAGAAAGATCAGTGCACCCCTATGTTTATCGCAGCACTATTTACAATAGCCAAGAATTGGAAGCAACCTAAATGTCCATCAATAGATGAATGGATAAAGAAGATGTGGTACATATACACAATGGAATACTACTCAGCCATAAGAAAAGGGCAAATCCAACCATTTGCAGCAACATGGATGGAGCTGGAGGGTATTATGCTCAGTGAAACAAGCCAAGCGGAGAAAGAGAAATACCAAATGATTTCACTTATCTGTGGAATATAAGAACAAAGGAAAAACTGAAGGAACAACACAGCAGCAGAATCACAGAACTCAAGAATGGACTAACACGTACCAAAGGGAAAGGGACTGGGGAGGATGGGTGGGTAGGGAGGGATAAGGGGGGGAGAAGTAGGGGGGTATTAAGATTAGCATGCATGGGGGGTAGGAGAAAAGGGAGGGCTGTACAACACAGAGAGGGCAAGAAGTGATTCTACAACATTTTGCTATGCTGATGGACAGTGACTGTAAAGGGGTTTATAGGGGAGACCTGGTATAGGGGAGAGCCTAGTAAACATAATATTCGTCATGTAAGTGTAGATTAGTGATACCAAAAACAAAACAAAACAAACAAACAAAAAAAGGGCAGTTCCTGTGTGGTAACCTCCAACGAGTTCTACACAAGGGTATAAAGGGCATATAAACATGTAGGCAAAGGGTCTGTTTGTGTTTATACAGAAGATCAAAGCCTATTTGGGCTACCCCAAAAATGAACTAAGATACGATATGAAAAAGAACTTCCAACATCAGCACTCTCGGGAAGACTCATGCCAGAAGATGATCATCAAAAATCCCCAACTAAGGTCCACATACTGCTACAGCTGTAGATGCACTCATCCCACCAGCTCCTTGACTTGCCATGGGAATGAAGGAGATATCTAAGCTGGCCTGTGCATACAGTAAAACAACAAATTTGACTGGATCTATACTGTTGGAACTCAATCAAGAATTAGGAGAAGTGCAAATTGTAGCACTCCATAATCTTACAACTACAGACTATTTACTGTTAAAAGAACATAAGGGATGTGAACATTCCCCAGGAATGGGTTGTTTTAATTTGTCTGATTTCTCTCAGGCTGTTCAAGTTCAGTTGAATAATATCCACCATATCATAGATAAGTTTTCACAAATGCCTAAGGTGCCTAACTGGTTTTCTTGGTTTCACTGGAGATGGCTGGTAATTACAGGTATGCTTTGGTTATGTAACTATACTCCTATTATGTTAATGTGTGTGCGCAATTTAAGTAGTAGCTTAAAACCTATGCATGCTGAAGTTACTCTACAAGAAGATATGTCAAAGAAGTAATCAATCTTCCCATGTTTTCTTCTGCCTGCTACTTCTATAGCTTTTCTTCTTCCTTCCTAATTACAACCCTTAAATAGAATTTGTGCCTCATATCAAATTTACCGAGTATCATAATTCTTCCAAGTGGTAAAGATACCTCAAGACAAATGCTGGGCATAGAAGCTGCAGGGCATAAATACGCAAAGAAATAAAAAGCTAACCATTTCAACAATAAGGCTTCTCTCTCACTTACCAACTCTACACTTCCCTGTATTGCCCCGGAAGATGACAGTTTAGCCAGAGACGGGTAAGATTCCTCAAGGGAGGAACAACCTAAGACAGGCACAGTCGCAGGGGGGTCATCAGGTGAGAAATTGGGGATCAACAGAGGTGAGGCTTAGAACCTCACCCCCCCGTTCTGAGAGAAATCTTCTGCATATGTGGATGTTTTATTGCCCTGGTCTAGCTTGGATTAACACATAGTCTACAGGCACACACTTGATCATCTACATTTGTTCTCTTACAACACTAAACTATGTTTTCTACCTTTATCTTGTATCTACCTACCACTTCAGCATTTTATTAAAAATAATAATAATAAAGAGAGAAATGTGGTATCCACATATAAATCAAGTATGAAAATCAAATGAGCATTCATATTTGAACTGTTTATAGTTCATAATGCATGAGCAAAACCGAAAATTTCTGTGATGTCTGCCCTTGTACTGTTCACTATGTAACTTATTCATTATGTAAGAATTTGTTCTCCATGTAAGAACTTGTTTGTTATGCCTCAGAAGATTGGAGACTGATGAAAATTAGGCTTGGGGTGGATTAATGATTGTGCATTGAGCATTGACTCCCCTATACAGAATTTTATTGTTGTTGACAACCATTTGATCAATAAATATGAGAGATGCCCTCACAAAAATAACATAAAATAAAATAAAAAAAGGACAGACTTCCAATGGTAAAATAAATAAGTAACCGGGATGTAATGTATAGCATAAGGAATATAGTCAAGATATTGTAACAGCTTGGTAGGGTGATAGCTGGAACCTAGAATTATGTATATAAATGTTTTATCACTGTGTTGTACACCTGAAACTAATGTAATGTAATACTGTGCGTCAACTACCCTTCAATAAAAAATAATTATCTACAAAAAAAAAAAATAAGACAAGAATTGATAATTGAACAAATATACAAATGGCCAATAAGGTAAGAAGAAAAGTGCTGCTGATCAAATGTCACCAGGAAATGCCTATTAAAATTATAATAAATAGAACTACATAACCACTAGGATGATTAAACTTTATCACTAAATTTTAACACTAAATGATATCAAAGATATCTGGCAGAAGCCAGAACTTTAATGTTTTGCTAGTGGGAGTGTAAAATGATACCAGCACTTTGGAAAAATGTCACTTCCTTAAAAAGTGAAATATACTTTTTTTTTTTTGACCCAGTAGTTCCAACCATACATATTTACCCAAGAGAAATAAAAACAGATTTCTGCAAACATCCTGGGACAAGAATGCTAATAGAAACTTTATATAATAGCCAAACACTGAAAATGACCAAATATTCCTTAACAGGAAAATTATTAAACATTCTGTGGTTTACTCATATAGTAGAATACTACTCAGAAATAAAAAGCAATGAACTACTAGTACATGAAGTAACCTGGCTGATTTTCAAAAGCACGCTGAGTGAAAGAAAATAGACACACAAAAGTAAAGATTGTCTAATTCCATTTATATGAATTCTACAATAGACGAAACTAAGATATGTGATAAAATTCACAACAGTGCATACTTTTGAATTCATAATATTTTCAGGTGTGTTGTCAAAAGGGGAGCAGAAAATTAGGACAGTAGCAGCTGGAGAGTGATTTAGTGTCAGAAAATATTTTATTTTCCTTCATGGGAGAAATAAGAGGAGGCTCATATGCAGATAAGAATGAAGCAGTGGAGACCTAGGAAAGGAAATTATTATTCAGAAGAGAGGGAGAGGGGAAATTGCTGAAGCAATAGCCACAATTAGGTGAGAGGAGGTGAGGTCTGTTGCATAAGTAGAAGGTGGTTGTTAGCTAGGAACATAGGTAGTTTAATTATTATAAGATAGGTCCAGGCCGATATAGGAACATAGATGTTATATGTTTATTAGTTATATGGAACTGGTTGCTAATATCTAGTCATGACACTTCCTTTTGGATTTCTATTAAAGAATTAAAATATTAAGGCCCTGGCCAGTAAGAATTTTAAGGTATTTTTGTCACATTGTTCAGGTTTGTTTTTTTGTTTTTTGTTTTTGTATTTACAAGGGAAGGCATTTGGCATTTTTCTAGCAACACATGTTTTGTAACTGCCAGTAGGAGGCATTTTCTTTTTATGTCATCTGGATATATTAGTATAGGAGATGCTATATATAGAAAAGGCAAAAAAGCTATAGGCATATGAAAAAGTGGAGAGAAAAATACCAATAATTTCAGTGCTTTCATAAGAGGATTCTGTAATGAGAATATTGCTATGAGTCCACACACTACCAGCAAAGTACCTGTGATGTCACCAGAGTTTGTTATATCATTTTAGTTTGCTGTATAATTTGCAAGAAATTGGTTAATTCACCCTAAGAAGTAGTTACTCTTTCATCACTGCTCTAAAAAAATTCTTACATCGGTTTTTCTGGAGCTGGGAAATATTTTACACAGTGCAAACCTTGATGATTTGTCTTCTATGTATATAGTGCTTACATGAGAACTTGTTCATACTCTATTTATAAAATTATTAATAAAAAACATTAAAATTTACATGCTTCAGATATGAAATTTTAAATGGTAGAAACCTCTACTATTCATTGAATGATATGATCAATTTTAAATGTTATCTTACATACTTCTGAGAACAGTCTTGTGATTTACATATCACCCCTGTTTCACAGGTGAGAAAATTGAGTCTCAAAATAGGTAATTTGCCAAAAATCATCCAAGACTTCAGTGACTCTAATGTCCTCTCTAAACTATTACGTGCTCTCCATCAACAGGTTCATATAAAAATTAGCTTGCATAGGCACATATTTTTCTGCTGTGGCATCCGAGAGAAGGCGCCCAAGTTTTTTAGTTCTACTAGGTGACCACAGAGACTTTTAAGGAAGATTAAGTTTTACTCCACAGCTAGAATGCACTTGACACTCTCATCTTTCTATCTTATTGATTCTCTTCAAGTCACTGCAGCATTGAACGTCCTGGAAAAGCATTTTTCTCCATTGGTCCACCACTGATTTTTTGATGCTTTAAAGATAGCAGTTGAAGGAAAAATTTCTGTCAATGTATTTTGATGTCTTTGTGTTATCACGTATGCATTGGGAAACTGTGCTCATACAAACCTCACCTGACCTAGTTTCCTATTTAAGTCATGTTCTATTTCTGTACAACCTTGAAAGCAAAATGTTAAATAGAATACATCATTTACTCCAATTTAAAGTGCTCTTTGGGATTTTGCATTTGCTCCTTATTTTCTGTGCACCAACTATTTTCCTCTAATATGAAAAGGAAAAAAGCACATCACTTATCTTACTTTTAAAGAACATCTTTATTAAGGAAAAAAAATATTTTTTGGGAAAGGAAAAACCACAGCATTTGGCTCCTTTACAATGTGAGTAAATATATAAATAGCCTGTTGAAATACAGATCCCCTAGCAGGTAGATGATTTTTCTTTTCTTAGGAGCTTCGCTGGAATCTTCATTGATCTGCTTCATAGGACAAGTTCCCATTGGAGTTGGGCTGGCTTGTTCAATTTTATTTTATTGTTATTTAGAATTTTGAAAACATGAAAATGTGTTTCTAACATATGTGCTTTAAAATTTAATAAGAAAAAGCTGAGTAAATTTAGATGTGGATATTTTAGTACATGTGTATAAGCTTTTAAAAATGATTCTGAAAACAAATTATTTAAAAGATAAAAGATGTAGATTGTATCTAGGTCTCTCAAATCAATTAGTATAAAAATATGTATGTCTTAGACCTTTCAGACAAAGCATCTTGCTTGTTCTGTGTAATGTAGTCATCTATATGGAGCTGCACCATAGGTATTTTAACAACTGAACATCACATTTGTTTAGCAAATCAGATAAAGGTGGTACTAAAAGAACAAATAAAAAATCTTATTACACACTTTTAAATCACATTTAGATGTGGCACAAATGAATGAGTCTCTTTTGCACTAGGAACGACATGTTTCTTAAAAGGTTAAAGAAATGTTATTAGAAGTCAGTTGATATAGCAAGCACTGATAAGTACATCATTCAGAAGGAAATGTCTCATATCACTGAAGAAAAAATTTTTCATGGTTGTGAGGAGACTAGTTATGTTATCATGTTGCTTTAATACTAAATTAAATATATGATAAAAATGCCATGAAGTACACTGACATTATCACAGGTCAAGCCATTTTTAAATGAATATCAGCTACAAATAAGTTAGAGAAATGCTTTTATGTAGCCATCTCACTGAGTATTACAGAAAATAAATGAAAACAAAATGTAGCTTTGCCAAAGTAGACTGTCTAAATGGAGAAATATAGTAGTAGAGAAAATGACGTTTTCATTGTAAATAAGGTCATTTATTCCATCATTTAGGCTATTGAGCACCCAAAATGTGGTAGATATTGTGCTCCCTTTTATGCCTTTAGAAAATCAACCCTTCTAATTACTTATCAAAACTTCACACATTTTAATCCACTATTATTTACTGAAACCTGCACTACTGTACTAAGGGTTGACAAAATATGTATGGAGCAGAGATAAACATCTGATACGGGTATTTCTACAATGAATGAATGGCTAAAAAAAATTTAGGAAGAAAAATAGATACTTAACAAGTTAAGAAACATGCCCTAAATCAAATTGCCAGTCAGGAAAGAAAGAGCATTTAAATAGACTTTAAACTAACTCTTAGCCTATTGTTTAGTCACCACAGTGTGACAGTTCTGATTCCACATCAAAGTGGTATTTGTACCATTAGTCCTTCTCTGTCTGGCTTACTTCACTTACTATAATGTCCTCCAGGTTAATCCATGTTGTCTCAAATGGCAGTTTCCTTCTTTATTAAAGATTAAATAGCATTCCAGTCTATGTATGTATATACCACATCTTCTTTATCCATTCAACTACTGATGGACATTTAGGTTTTTTCCATATCTTGACTATTGCGAATAATTCTGTAATAAACATGGTAGTGCAGTATATGAGAGTGTCTTTCAATTACTTTAGGTAAATACCCAGAAGTGAGATTGCTGGACTATATGGTAGTTCTATTTTTAATATTTTGAGAAACCTTTGTACTGTTTTCCCCAGTGGCTGCACCAATTTACATTCCCACCAGCAATGTGAAAGTGCTCCCTTTTCTTCATCCTCACATACACTTGTTAACAGCTTCTGTTTCCTAGTAACAGCTGCCCTAACTGGTGTGAGGTGACATGTGCAATGTATGGACCTAGAGGGTATCATACTAAGTGAAATAAGGTAGGTAGAGAAATGCCATATGATTTCACTTATTTGTGGAATATAAAAACAAAGCAAAACAAAATGAACCAACCAGTATTAGACTCATAGACACTGAGAAGTGACTTGCAGTTACCATGGAGAAGGGGTTGGGGTAGATTGGAGGGGAGAGTGATGGGGATAAAAGGGCACAAAACTTCTCAATCACAGTACAAGTTGGTCACCAGAATGGTAGTTTAGCTTGGAGAATATAGCCAATGATTCCATAACATCTTCCCATGTTCACAGATAGTAACTGCACTAGTGGGATTGCAGATTTAATAACGTGGGTAACTGTTGAACCACTGTGTTGGATACTTGAAACCATTATAAAATTGTATATCAACTATACTTTTATTAAAAATAAAAGGCCCCAAATTTTTCATTACCCTGATGACTTTTAATGTTGAATACCTTTTTATATATTTCTTGGTCATTTGCATCTCTTCTTTGAAGAAATGCCTGTTCAGATCCTTCACCCAATTTTGCAGTTGAGTTTTTTGGTTGTTCTTGTTTTGTTTAAGTTTGTTTTTTGTAGTTGTGCCTGCTATTGAGTTGTATTTATTTATTATATATTTTGTATAATAACCTCAAGAGTGAGATGCCCAAAGCAACCTATAGGTTCAATGTAATACCCTATCAAAATTCCAATGGCATATTTCACAAAAATAGAAAAAAAAAGCTAAAATTCTCATGGAACCATGAAGGATCCTGACTAACAAAAGATATCGTAAGCAAAACAAACAAAACAGGAGGCATTTTACTTACTGACTTCAAATTGTATTGCAAAGCTATACTAATCACAATAGTATGACACTAATTAAAAACAAATGTATAAACCAATGGAATAGAATGGGGATCCCAGAAATAAATCCATAAATTTGTGATTGTCAGGGAAATTCATTGGGAATGAAGTGTATGTGTCTGTCTGAGTGGGTATGTGGCATGTGGTGTGTGGTGTATTTGTGTGTGTGTATGCTGCTTTTTGTGTGTACTCTTGAACATTTTGTTATGGTTTATAAGAAACAACATTCATGTCCATGATGAAAAAAAGTTATATTATACACATCTTAGTTATCTGGGTGGTATTTTTATGCTTGAGTACTTAATAATGACAGCATGTTGAGACAGCTGGGTTTCTTTCACATGACTGTTTTTCTCAGAGAATGATTGTCCTGTTGAGATCAGAGTTATTCCAAATCTCATGAAATGGGCAGTTTACCTAAAACTTTTCCCTGTTTACAGGAGTTATAAGGTGGAAGGCCATTTTTCTGGTGATTTAACAGTTAATCAGATGATTCATGCATTCATTGATTAAAATGTTTGTTGATTATCTGCTTTTGAGCTGAGAACTCATCTGGGTGTTGGATATAGCAATGGTTAAGGAAGGTGACATTCTGGACTTACACACTTATGGTCTAGGAATAAAAGAGATATTAAGATAAGTTTATAAAAAATAAATACCAAAACTTCATAGTAGTAGATAATATTAGAATGTTAAAACACCTTGAGGATAATATATGTACGAAAAACACACAAACCCTCATTATCAATGTGTATGGAACTCAGAAACAATATTTTTTTTCTTTATTTCTCAGGTACTGCCTATTATTATTTAAGTTTATACCTTTAAGTTTGCACTTGAGCAAAATTTGAATTCATTTTGAACACGTGTAAGTTTATTTATCATTCAGCAAATACTCATTGAGCATGTACTATTGCCAGGCACTGTAATAAGTACTTGGATTTTTTTTAATGATGCTTTGGATTGCTTTCATAGTTCCTAGAGTCCACTGCAGCATATATAAAGTGGGATTAGGTACATAAATTGAGTCAAGAAAACTGTGTCTAAACTAGGATACAAAATAGAATATACTTTTAGTCAGGCAAGGAAAACTATAGGGAGAAAATATTCCAGATGAAGAAAAGAAAATATTCAGTAGGGCAGAAATAAGAGAGAGAATATCTCATTTCAGGACCGTAGAATGATTCATTATGACTAAACTCACTTTAAGTCTAAGAAGTGAATAAAACTAGGTTAGTAAACATTTAGGTGAAGCCATTTTGTATGTCTATTATTTTATCTACCTATATCCATCTCATTTATTCTTTTGTTAGGACTATCTTAATTTTCTTTGAACAACTTATTCCTTTAGAAATCTCAGTATGTTGGTCTTTTCTTTGTCCCCGCAACTCCAAAAGTGATCATGTGACCTAAACCTGATCAGTGGAGCCAGTGAAACTCAGATTCCAGGTGTTGGTTTTTGTGTGTGTATTTTGTTTGCATATGTGTGTATGTTTGCAGTATTTGAGAATATATGTATTCTTTTGCTTTTTCTATTGGGTATATTTTTGAGGACTGAATGAAGTTTGTGGCTACTGGGGAACATATTTCCCAATAAAGGAAAACTTACCTGATACTATGCCAGACATAACTACATGGCCAAAATATTGAAGAAAGACTGAGCCATGATGATACTTTTTGAGACCCTATGTCTAAAATTGTACTTTAACTGAACTTTTGAGTGAACTTTTCAGTCAAAATTTCTATAATTCACTTCATTAACATTTATTTATGTATTTTTGATTAAGCCATTTTTAATTTTACCACTTCATCTAAGAGTCCTAATAAGCCTCTAGACCAATATTATTATACATTTTTTTCATCTTTGATTTAATGGTAATGTAGACATGGAATTTCTATCAATAAATATCATATACTCTTTCTTTGTGCTCAAAGTTAGAAAAATTTTAGGGGGGATTTTGTGAGCCAGACCAGTTAGATAATATAAGAAATAATAGTCAAAAAACTCTAAGGAATCCACTCCAAAACTATTAGATCTAATATCTGAAATCAGCAAAGTTGCAGGATATAAAATACACAGAAATCTATTGCATTCCTATACATTCATGATGAACTAGCAGAAAGAGAAATCAGGAAAACAATTCCATTCACAGCTGCATCAAAAAGAATAAAATACCTAGGAAAAAACCTAACCAAGGAAGTGAAAGACTTATACTATGAAAACTCCAAGACATTCATGAGAGAAATTAAAGAAGACACCAATAAATGGAAACACATTGCATGCTCATGGATAGGAAGAATTAATATTGTCAAAATGGCCATCCTGCTTAAAGCAATCTAGAGATTCAATGGAATCCCTATCAAAATATCACCAGCATTCTTCACCAAACTAGAACAAATAGTTCTAACATTTATACGGAACCACAAAAGACCTAGAATAGCCAAAGCAATCCTGAGAAGGAAGAATACAGTGGGGGGAATTATGCTCCCTGACTTCAAGCTCTACTACAAAGCCACAGTAATCAAGACAATTTGATACTGGCACAAGAACAGACCCATAGACCAGTGGAACAGGATAGAGAGCCCAGATATTAACCCAAAAATATATGGTCAATTAATATACAATAAAGGAGCCATGGACATACAATAGGGAAATGACAGCCTCTTCAACAATTGGTGTTGGCAAAACTGGACACCTACATTGAAGGGAATGAAACTGTATTATTGTATATCCCCACACACAAAAGTAAACTCAAAATGGATCAAAGACCTGAATGTAAGTCATGAAATCTTAAAACTCTTAGAAGAAAACATAGGCAAAAATCTCTTGAATATACACATGTACAACTTTTTCCTGAACACATCTCCTCAGGCAAGGGAAACAAAATAAAAAATGAAAAATTGGATTACATCAAGCTAAAATGCTCTCGTACAGCAAAGGAAACAATCAGCAGAACAAAAAGGCATCCTACAGTATGGGAGAATATATTTGTAAATGACATATCCAACAAGGGGTTAACACCCAAAATATATAAAGAACTCACATGCCTCAACACCCAAAAAGCATAATAACCCTATTAAAAAATGTGCAGAGGATATGAACAGACATTTCTCCAAACAAGAAATTCAGATGGCCAACAGGCACATGAAAAGATGCTTCATATCGTGAATTATCAGGGAAATGCAAATTAAAACCACAATGAGATATCACTTCACACCAGTTAGCATGGCCAACATCCAAAAGAGAAGGGACAACAAATCCTAGTGAGGATGCGGAGAAAGGGGAACCCTCCTACACTGTTGATGGGAATGCAAATTAGTTCAGCCATTGTGGAAAACAATATCGAAGTTCCTCAAAAAACTGAATACAGAAAAACCATTTGACTGAGAAATTCCTCTCCTAGGAATTTGCCCAAAGAAAAGAAGATCCCATATTCAAAAAGACATATGCAGCACTATTTACAATAGTCAAGATATGGAAGCAACCTAAGTGTCCATCAGTAGATGCATGGATAAAGAAAAGGTGGTACATATACACAATGGAATACTATTCAGCCATAAGAAAGAAACAAATCTTACTGTTTGCAACAATGTGGATGGACCTAGAGGGTATTATGCTCAGTGAAATAAACCAGGTGGAGAAGACAAATTCCAAATGATTTCCCTCATTTGTGGAGTATAATAACAAAACAAAACTGAAGGAACAAAGTAGCAGCAGACTCACAGACTCCAAGAAGGGACTTGTTTTTACCAAAGGGGAGGGATGGGGAAGGGCAGGTGGGGCGGGAGGGAGAAGGGGATTATGGGGTGTCATGATTGGTGCACTTGGTGTGTGTGGGGTAACGGGGAAGACAGTATAGCTCAGAGAAGACAAATAGGGACTCTGTGGCATCTTGCTACACTGAAGGACAGTTACTACAGTGGTGTGTTGCGGGGGGACTTGATAATAAGGGTGAATATAATAACCACATTTTTTTCTTGTGAAAACTTCATAAGAGTGTATATCAATGATACCTTAATAAAAAGAAAAAAAGAAATAATGGTCAAATATTTCCTACCTTTTGTTCATTTTAAGAATTCCACCTTTTGTACACTTCAGTTTTAGGCTATACTCAGAGGGCTGGTATCATAATTGGTACAAAGAACTGATATTGCAGAGTGAGGCAATTTTCCCCCACCTCCTACCTTATACTCTATATGAACATGTCATCTACATCTGTGAAAGAAAGTATATATACGTTAACTAAGTTACATAAAGAGTCTTGAGGTAGGAGTTAACTAGCACCATGATTACAATTAATATCATTGATGTTTTCACTTTCCTAATTGATGAGGACATTGTGCAGCCCTATGACCCCTTAATTGGGCATTTAGCAGGGAAATAATAGGAATCTGCAACTTAAGTTAAAAAGTATTGAAAGGTTTTAACAAGCATATTGAGGTGTTGGATCTTAACCACAAGCAGGTTTGAGATCATAGACTTTGATATGGTAATATTAACAGAGATGAGCAAAGTGGTAGAAGTAAAAAATATGTTAAAGGAGACTGTGATTGATTTAGGTCTGTGAATTAAATGAGATCCATATAAAGTTGCTCTACAATTTGAGGCCATGCAATTCAGCATCACAGTCTAAGAGAATAAGGCTAAATCAGATTTACTTAAACTATTGACAGAGCTCAGTTCTACATATATCAGAATGAAAAATGCTGAACTGAAATGCAGAGGTTAATTTAGATACTATTTTTAATAATATATTTCATCTTCTATTTCCGCTTTGTCATCAGAATTTAAATACAGCAAACACGGACCAAGTTTAAGTAGTGCGTTGCCTCAGATGTCTGTGGGAAGAATATAAGATGGTCCACTTTAAGGTAGACAATATCCATGACAAGTGGCATTTAGGGTATCATTGATAAATAATCTCTGACATCAGTGAAAACATCTCTGGTTTGTTGCAGAACAATGCTATACCTTTATTAAAAAGGAAAGAAAAGTAAGCATTCCAGTGAGAATATGGACAGCACTAAATTCTCTTATTTTTCCCTCTCATAAAATTTCTTCAGAACAAGGACTGGACTA